>NC_136063.1:703338445-704763442 GCF_964261635.1 Lissotriton helveticus | reverse complement strand
GGGTGGACACTCCTTGCCCACAAGGGAGATTCTTCAGTCTTCTGGGGAGCAGAACGTCGAAGTCTAGAGTTTCTTCTTGTAAAAGTTGTTCAGGATAATCTAACTTGGAATGGGACCAACTCCTACCTTCATCCTGCTAAAGGGGGCTGTACTGGTGACTAGGTCCCTCCCATGGGTGGGACCAGGAAGGGGGGTGGTTACACCCCCTATCCTTTGTCCGGTTTCGCACCAGAGCTGGGGCTGGAGTGCCCCAGCAACTGGTTTGAACCGGGGTATGCACAGGGACACCTTGTGTCCCCCAGGCATGTCTCATTCCTTTCAGCCCTCCCTACCTCAATACACAAAATCCTGTCTGGGGTGGTGCTAGCACCTCCCAAGGCAGGAAACTCTTTGTCCAGGCCTCCCTCGCTGGAAGGACTCCCAGCAGCAGGAGGTCAGACTTGTGTCTGTGGTGGAAGCATCCATTTTGTGATGCTGAGGCTTCGTTTAACTTTAACCGGGGTTCACAGTTACATACATGTCGTGTCCCTCTAAAAGGGTGGAATGCTACCCCCGTAGCCAGAACTGGAGAGGGGGTAGTATTCCAATTCGTATGACACCTTACTCGACATGTTTTGATAATGCTATACCAAAGTTAGCAATAACCGCGAGGATTATAATGCACTTAAGAGTATATGGTATAGCGTTATCATGGAACAGCTATAAGGACTTGGTTTCGCAAGCTGCAGACAGGCTCAGCTCATGCTAGAGCACCATCTCAATTCCAAGCACTCTGCCTTCAGGATTGATAAGGCCTGCCATAGGAGTGACTGATAGGAATGTATGTGTCCATTTTGGGGTTAGATATAGGTATACTATATCTACAGCAAAGGGTGATTACACCACCTTGCCCCAGCTGTCTTACCAGCCAGTTGTGTCTGTTTAGATGGCCGACCAGGGGTGGCATAATACATGCTTCAGCCCCTGGTAGGCCTTGGGTTCACCTATGCCCTGGGTACCTAAGGTACACTGTACAGGGGCTGATAAGGTGTCCCAATACCAATTGGTAAATGTACCTAAAGTACATGGATGTCAATTTAGAGAGAGAACAGCTAGGCTGTGGGTCTGATTAGCAGGCCCACAGCCAGGGAAAGTCGTAAACCAGTGAAGCAAAAAGCAAACATCTGGGGTGACCATAGGATTGCAGACCCTACTCTCCTACATAACCCCCCCCCAAACTAAGGGACATTGAACTAACCTTTACCAGGTGAGTCTTCCTATTCTAAGTGGAAATACCTGGAGAGACCATCTGCATTGCCATGGTCAGTCCCTGGTCTGTGCTCCACTGTAAAGTCCATCCCCCGTAGGGAAATGGACCAGCTAAGAAGTTTGGGGTTTTCACCCTTCATTTGATTTAGCCACAAGAGGGGCTTATGGTCGATCTGAATCTTGAAGTGAGTTCCAAACAAGTATGGCCTCAACTTCTTCAGGGCCCAAACCACAGCAAAGGCCTCCCTCTCAATAGCTGACCAACGTTTCTCTCTAGGGTCAGCCTTCTACTTATAAAAGCAATGGGCTGGTCATGACCATCAATATTCAATTGAGATAGAACAGCTCCCACACCCAACTCAGAAGCATCTGTTTGGACAATGAAGGTTTTGGAGTAGTCAGGACTCTTGAGAATAGGTGCAGTACACATGGCCTGCTTCAGGTCATCGAATGCCTTCTGACAGCTAACTGTCCACTGAACTTTCTTTGGCATTTTCTTGCTTGTCAAGTCATTAAGTGGTGTCACAATGGACCCATAATTTTTGACAAACTCCCTATAGTAACCAGACAGGCCCAAGAAAGCTCTGACCTGTGTCTGGGTGGTTGGAGGAGCCCAGTCCTTTATGGCCTGTATCTTGCTCTCCAAGGGTTGAACCTGGCCTCCACCTACAAGGTGGCCCAGGTACACAACCTGACTATGCCCTATCTGGCACTTGGTGGCCTTGATAGTGAGGCCTGCCTTCTGCAGGGCCTCCAAAACTTTCCTCAGGTGGATCAGGTGATCCTCCCAGGTGGAGCTGAAGACAGCAATATAATCTAGATATGCTGCACAAAAGTCATCCAACCCAGTGAGAACTTGGTTCACCAACCTTTGAAAAGTGGCAGGTGCATTTTTCAAACCAAAGGGCATCACCACAAATTGGTAATGACCTCCTGGGGTAGAAAATGCTGTTTTGGCCTTGGCATCCTTAGCTAACCTGATTTGCCAATAACCAGCTGTTTGGTCACATGTACTCAAGAATGTGTCAGAAGCCAATGTATCTATGAGTTCATCTGCCCTAGGTATTGGATGGGCATCTGTCTTAGTGACAGCATTGAGACCCCTGTAGTGTACACAAAACCTCATCTCTCTCTTACCACCCTGGGTGTGAGGTTTTGTCACTAGAACTACAGGACTAGCCCAAGGGATCTCCGAGGGTTCAATGACTCCCAATTCCAACATCTTTTGTACTTCTTTCTTTATGCAGTCCCTGGCATGGTCAGGTTGCCTGTAGATTTTTCTCTTGACAGGCAGACTGTCTCCAGTGTCCACCTCATGGGTGCACCAGTTTGTCTGACTGGGTGTCAGTGATAACATTTGTCTAAAGGATTGAAGAACCTGTTTGCAATCTTTTGTTGATGCTCAGAGAGGCTGTCAGAAAAGACCACACCATCTACTGACCCATCATCAGGGTTCTGAGTGAGCAGGTCTGGGAGAGGGTCACTCTCTTCCTCCTGTCCCTCATCTGTGGCCATGAGCAAGCCCATGTCCTCCCTGTCGACAAATGCCTTGAGCCTGTTAACATGAAGCACCCGGTGGGGCTGGGAGTTCCAAGGTCCACCAGGTAGGTGACCTCTCCCTTTTGCTCAATGATGGTATGGGGTCCACACCATTTGTCTTGGAGAGCTGCTGGGGCCACTGGCTCCAACACCCACACCTTCTGTCCTGGGTGATACACAGTCAGGACAGTCTTTTGGTCATGCCAAGCTTTTTGAAGTTCTTGGCTGGCCTCAAGGTTTTTAGATGCCTTCTCCATCTATTCTGCCATCCTGGAGCGGAGACCAAGTACATAGTCCACTATGTCAAGCTAAGGCTTTTTGAGAGGTAACTCCCATCCTTCCTTTACAAGACATAGCGGTCCTCTTACAGGATGCCCAAACAGAAGCTCAAAAGGGCTGTAGCCAACCCCCTTCTGTGGGACCTCTCTGTAAGCAAACAGGAGGCAAGAAGAACAGCTCTGCATAAATGCTGCCTCCATAGGGTGCCAACACGGTAGGTTAAGTACCGGACACAGATCCAGCAGTTCCTGTCTTCCATACCGTATGTAAGGGGTAGCAGGACGACCAGGGGTCTTGGCCCCGAGCCCCGGTCTGCCGCGGACGGGCGCAGACAGGCTTGACTTTGGCTCGACTTCGGCGCACTTCCGGCGCACCCGCTGCATGCGTCCGCTGTGCGGTCGCGGTCCTACACACATTTGTAGGAAGGAAGGGGCAGCTAGAGCGCTGACCTTGCAGCCCTGAGCCCGGAAGTGCTGGGCTCCTCCTCCACCCTCCGCTCAAACGCCCACAAGGATGCGGCGGACCGGGGCGGGAGTCAAAGTGTGTTACACCAAGCAATTTTAGTCAGCCCACAGGTGAGGCACAAACAAGTTTTAAAATTATACACAAGAATTCACTGTCCACAATTAAAATAGCAGCAATCGCTAAGTTAAGAAACGCTTTTAATCAGCGCTTGCAGTGCTGTTCTTGTTACACCCAACGCTAGCAGATAGAGTCTCCACTACAGACAAGAACAGCCTGAGTAGGTATTCTGACAAAGTCAGAACCCACCTCAGTTCCCAGGGTTAACCCAACTATAGCCTTGGGGGGTACACCACCACTACTGACTGTACTAGGGGGTGCAGGTGCCTTAGGGTCTGTAGTGGTAGGGGCTGGGCCTTTCTTGGTACACTCACTAAACCAGTGAGTCTTACTTTTACAGTATTGGCACCATGGTTTCTTTGGAACATCAGTCTTCTTCTTTTGGGAATTCTGGGACCCACCCTCCTTAGGTTGTTGGGTCCCTGTTGAAGACTTCTGGTCATTTTGCTGATTCTGGTTGCTACCCTTTTGGTCTGCTTTCTTCTGGCCACCACCCTGGTTCTGGTTCTGCTGCTTAACCCTGGTTCTGACCCATCTGTCTACCTTCTTTCCCAATTCTTGGGCAGAGGTCAGATCTGAGTCTATCAGGTGCTGATGCAACAACTGGTTCTGACAATTATTTAAGATTGTACAATCCTGTGTAATCAGTAACTTAACTTCCCAGTAACCAGCCTTCCAAAGCCGTAGTGGCACAATCAACAAAGTCAGTACAATCCTGAGCCTGAGTTTTCTGGGTGTCTCTGAACATCAACCTGTACTGTTCAGTTGTTAAGCCAAACCCATCAATCAGTGCATTTTTCAGGACTTGGTAGTCATTAGCATCCTCATCTCTAACAGTGAGGGACTTATCTCTGCCTTTACCTTCACAGGAGAGCCACAATATAGCTGCCCACTGACTCTGGGGTACCTGCTGTACTTTACAGGCCCTCTCCAGAGCAGTCATCCATTTGTGGATGTCATCTCCTGACTTATAGGAGGGCAATATTTTACTCAGGTGTCTATTATCAAAACTCCTGTCTTTATCTCTAGGGATAATGCTGCCACCAGTGGGTCCTAACCCACTCAATTGTTGCTCCCGGGCAAAAGCAAGTTTTTCCTTGGCAAGGGCAAGTTCTTCCTGTAGTGGGGTCTGCAATCCCATGGCCACCCCAGATTTTTGCTTTTTGCTTCACTGATTTACGACTTTCCCTGGCTGTGGGCCTGCTAATCAGACCCACAGCCTAGTTGTTCTCTCTCTAAATTACAACCATGTACCCTAGGTGCATTTACCCATTGGATACTGAGTCACCTTGTCAGCCCCTGTAGAGTGTACCTTAGGTACCCAGGGCATAGGTGCACACAGGGCCTACCAGGGGCTGCAGCATGTATTGTGCCACCCCTGGATGGCCATCCAAAACAGACACAACTGGCTGCTTGACAGCTGGGGCAAGGTGGTGTAATCACCCTTGCTTTAGATATAGTGTCCCTATATCTAAACCTAAAATGGGCACACAGATCTCCTATCAGTCACTCCTATGGCAGGCCTTAACAATCCTGAAGGCAGAGTGCTTGGAATCGTGTGAGATGGTGCTCTGGCATGAGCTGAGCCTATCTGCGGCCTTCGGGATCTATCCCTTAGCCGTTTCCATGATAGCGTCAGACCATATACTTTTAAGTGCCTTATAATCCTCGCGGTTATGGTAACTTTGGTCTGACATTATCTAAACATGTCGTGTAAGGTGTCATACGCTTTGGAATACTACCCCCTCGCCAGTTCTGGCGACGGGGGTAGCATTCCACCCCTCTAGAGGGAGAAGACATGTTGGTAGCTGTAACCCCGGTGAAAGTTAAACACAACCTCAGCTCCACAAAATGGATGCTGCCACTGAGACACGAGTCTGACCTCCTGCTGCTGGGAGTCCTTCCAGCGAGGGAGGCCTGGACAAAGGGTTTCCTGTCAGGGGCGGTGCCAGCACCATCCCAGACAGGATTTTGTGTATCCCAGGTAGGCAGGGCTGAGAGGAAGGTGACTGCAAGTGGCACCCCGGTGCTCACTGTGCATATGCCGGCTCAAACCAGTTCCAGGGGCACACCAGCCCCTGAGCTGGGGAGAGACCGGACAAAGGAGAGGGGTGTAACCACCCCCCTCCTGGTCCCACCCATGGGCAGGACCTAGTTGCGTGCCAGCCCCTTTTCTTAGGATAAAGGTAGGAGCGGGCACCCTTCCCAAATTGGATAATCTTGAAACTTGAACTACTTTCCACGAAAGGAACTCTTGTCATTCTCTGAAGACTCTCCCTTGTGGCTAAGGAGTAGCCACCCTGCACCAGCAGGCACCATCTAAGCGCTTGCGGTTTGCTGCACGTCCATCCTCCGGATCAAGACTGACCAGCTCGACGAGACCCGGATTCCCTGCCATCTCTGACCTCTACCTGCATCATCAGCCCAGCTGAGATTCGTGGGTGCGACGAGACCCGAGGGACCGGCTATCTTCAAAACCTGCACGACGCTTAACCAGCACGACCACCGAGGGATCCTCGAGTGGGTGCACTGGGGTTTGGGAAGCCCCAACCCTGAGCAGCTCCAGCACCGAAGTCCAGCCCCCCAGCGTCCCCGAGATCTGCGTGGGGCCCTTCTGCTGCCTTGCTGTTTGCCACGTTGTCCGGTCACTTGCCCGTCGGCTAGTGGCCCTCCTGACGACGTACCACGTCGTTTTCACCGCTGGTCTAGGTCCTCTAGACTGGCCCTTGCTCCTTGTTCAACAAGAAGTGCCCTGGACCCTCCTGGTCCACTCCAGACGCCATTTTGACTCAACCGCGTGGGCTTGCCTTTGCCAAGGCTTGTTGCTCCCATCCTGGATCCAGCATCGCCGACAGCAGACACCATCGTGGGACAGCTCGCACCTCCAGCCTGGACGCCGACAACGCCTCCTGGCCCGTGTGGCTGCAGAGTCCAGCGTCACCCACTCACCTGATCGCGGTGACTTCATCCGGTGCCATCCTGGTGCCCACACAATCACTGGCTAGTGATTGAGAACTGAGTCCCTTCTGCTTTCAGGTCGTCTTCTTCACTGATCCAGCCTTGGATCACACCGAACATCTTCACTGGTCGCCTGCCAGCAACATCTTCTTTCAGGCTCCATAGACTACAACGAGGATTCCCGACGTCATTTGAACCCTATGCAGCCGCAGCCCCATGGCTAGGTAATCCGAGCATTTCGGTGCTCCAGCACAGGTTCACTATCCTAGTGTCCAGATCCTTTTTCGTTTTTAGTCTACCTAGTCGGATTCGTCCGGAAACAGTAACTTTAAAAATACTAACCTCCATAGACTTTGTCCCGCATCCCGCGTAAGAGTTCCCACTCCTGAAGCCTCTGGATCGTGTTACTTACCTGCTAGTATTTCGCATTCCACTTTTAGAGTATATGGTTTTTCGTGCCCCTTGGGCATTTGTGTTATTTGTGCAACTTACAGTATTTTCTTAAGAGTTTTGTATTGTGCTTAGCTCCCTGACTCATAAAGAGTTCAGGGTAGTCTTGTTATTAATAAATATCCTTTATTTTTTTATAACAACTTGTGTGGTGTCCTTTCACTTGGTATTCAAGGGGTATATGTGATGGTAAAACAGCTGGCTTAACACGCCCTCTAGAGTTTAGCCTAAAGACTGCTCTTGTCCACGCTACTAGGATAGCTGGTCTATAAGGTTGACTTACAACCAATCATCAATAAGGGTTGTTTGGAATGATACAAAGTGATCACTAGAATAGTGAACACTATATATCAGGCCAACTTCTCATATTGGTCTGCAGCGGTTGGGATTTGAGCTTGCTGTTGTTTTACCACACACGTATCCTAAGAATATCATTTGAAAGATCACATAAGTACCAAGGTACATATAACTTAGCTTAGAATACTCTGAGTTCTACTGAACCAGCTGTTGTAGTGTAACAGGGCTTAGCGCACCCTAACTACAACTCTAGCAAGGGATCAGTAGGTAAACCCATAGTGTAGGTAGGTGCATCACTTACACCACACTAGAAGCATGTCTACCCATGGAGAGTCTGCAGAGACTCCCCTAGTGGTTAGTGACCCTCCACAGGTCCTTTCCAGATATGCAGCTCTCAGTTTCCAGGAGATGAGACAATTGTGTACCTCCAGGAAATTGAAACAGGGTTCTAACCCTACCACTCCTTTTCTGTTAGGTCTCTTAGAGACTTATGATGCTAGAAAGGCTTCTCATACAGATGGGAGCATGCCCCCCTTAGAGGGTACCCTTGGCGATCCAGACCTCCCTGAAACAGAGAATGTAGAGGAGGAGGAGGATGAAGAGGATCTCTCTGGGGATGAGGCAGGCAAAGGTCCTGAGCTAGTCAGCAGACTTACTAGGGCCAACTTAGACCTACATAGGGAAGGATCTGGGGCCCCCCCAGTACTGACCCTAGCAGGCCTAACTTTGGAGTTAGAAGAGATAGGTCTCATTCTAGGGACTCCAATAGATCTGTGCACTCTCATGCCTCTTCTCAGAGGAGAATGATTTCTCCCCAGAGGAGAATGACTTCCCCTCAGAGAAGAGAACATGAAGCAAGGATGAAACAGGCTAATCTAAGGATCCAGAGGGAAGAATTTGCCCTTGCCAATGAGAAGCTTACCTTTGCTAGAGAGCAACAGTTGAGTGGGGCAGTCCCCACTGGTGGCAGCAATATCCCTAAGGATAAAGATAGGAGTTTTGATAATAGACACCTGAGTAAAATAGTGCCCCCCTTTCAACAAGGGGATGACATCCACAAATTGATGACTGCTTTGGAGAGGGCCTGCACTGTCCAGTGCATCCCCCAGAGTCAGGGGGCAGCTATATTGTGGCTCTCCTTTGAAGGTAGAGGTAGAGATAAGCTCCTCACTACTAGAGCTGAGGATGCTAACAATTACCAAGTCCTGAAGAATACACTGATTGATGGGTTTGGCTTAACAACTGAACAGTACAGGTTGCTGTTCAGAGACACCCAGAAAATTCAGTCTAAGGATTGGGCTGACTTTGTTGATTGTGCCACTAAGGCTTTCGAAGGCTGGTTACTGGGAAGTAAAGTTACTGATTACACAGGATTGTATAATCTAATTATGAGAGAACAAATCTTAAGTAATTGTCAGAATCAGTTGTTGCATCAGCACCTTATTGACTCAGATCTGACCTCTCCCCAAGAATTGGGAAAGAAGGCAGACAGATGGGTCAGGACAAGGGTCAAGCAGCAGAACCAGAACCAGGGTGGTGGCCAGAAGAAAGCAGACTCCAAGGGTAATGAGAATAAGCAAAATGACCAGAAGTCTTCAACAGGGCCCCAACAATCTAAAGAGGGTGGGTCCCAGAATTCCCAAAAGAAGAAGAATAATGGTCAGAAGAAACCATGGTGCCAATACTGTAAAAGTAATACTCCCTGGTTTAGTGAGTGCACCACGAAAGGCCCAAGTAATCCTCCCAAGGCTATAGTGGGGTTATCCCTGGGAACTGAGGCGGGTTCTGACTTAGTCAGGACACCTACTCAGGCTGTTCTTGTTTGTACTGGGGACATGGATATGACCCCTACAATAAGTCCCAGTACTCTGGGCAAGTACAGGCAAACGCCTTTAATCAATGGAAAAATGGTTCAGGCCTACAGGGACACTTGTGCCAGTGTCACTATGGTGACACCAAACTTTGTGGACCCTGGCCAGGTAATACTAGGTTCAGACTACCGGGTGACCAATGCTAGCAATGCCACTACCTCCCATAGTATGGCACTTGTTAATTTCTCCTGGGGAGGGGTAAATGGCCTCAAAAGGGTTGTTGTTAGTTCAGACCTCCCAGTGGACTGTCTTTTGGGCAATGATTTGGAATCCTCCTTATGGTCAGATGTGGAGTATAGGACTCATGTGGAAATGTTAGG
The DNA here is from genome assembly GCF_964261635.1 of Lissotriton helveticus. Lineage (NCBI taxonomy): Eukaryota > Metazoa > Chordata > Amphibia > Caudata > Salamandridae > Lissotriton > Lissotriton helveticus. The sequence goes on along the minus strand of NC_136063.1, from coordinate 704,753,898 downwards.
TTTATCAGCACATGGCCTTGCTGTGACTAGGTCACAGGCCAAGAAATGCCCAGCTGAACTAGTGCTGGATCCTGGAAGAATGGACCAGACACTACCCAAGAGAAAGAGCAGTAGGGGTAAGGTTGACCCTTCCCCCCTGCCTCAGGTAGAGGATCAGCTCTCTCAGGAGACTGACCCCAAGACCCCAGAAGGAACTGTCCTCTCTTCACCTGATCGCGACGACGACATCTGGTTCCTTCCTGGTACCACACCGGTCACTGGCTAGTGACTTTGACCACTGTCCCCTCTGCTTTCAGGTCCTCGTCTTCACCGATCCACCCTTGGATCGCACCGGATATCTTCCTCCTGGTCGCCTGCAGCATCTTTTCTTCCAGGCTCCAGAAATGGAGCTGTCCAGAGGCTGGAGGTTCGCTAGGACTACGCTATCTTCACCTTAGGTAAGTAATAGGAGGCCCACGGAACGCGTGTGCAGAGTGTGCAGAGTGTGAACACGCGAGATGCGTAACAACGTCTATGGACAGTACAGTTCAAGTTAAAGGTGAGTACGGACAATCCTGACAAGGTAGGACTAAAACGACTGTGGAACTGGACACTAGGACAGTTAAACTACCCTTGAGCACCGAAATGCTCTCGTTACCTCACCCACGGGCCGCGGGTGCATAGGTGCCAAAGTGTGTCGGGTTCTTGCGTTGAAGTCAATGGAGCCTGAAAGAAAAGATGCTGCAGGTGACCAGGAGGAAGATGTCCGGTGCAATCCAAGGGTGGATTGGTGAAGAAGAGGACCTGAAAGCAGAGGGGACAATGTTCAAAGTCACTAGCCAGTGACCGGTGTGGAACCAGGAAGGAAACAGGTGCTGTCGTCGCGATCAGTACACCTTCTTTCCTCTCTGTCCATCCGGACAAGGTTGTGTTGCGGACGAGACCCTTTTTCCTGCCCAAGGTTGTCACGGTCTCCCACATTGGGCAGTCCATTACCTTGCCCACCTTCTTTCCGCCTCCGCATCCCTCGAAAGAGGAAGAGAGGCTCCACCGCCTGGACCCAAAACGTGCGCTCTCTTACTATCTGGATCGCACACGCCAGTTCCGGGTGGATGACTGTGAGAAGTTGGCCTGATGTGCAGTGCTCACTATTCTAGTGATCACTATATATCAGTCCAAACAACCCTTATTGATGATTGGTTGTAAGTCAACCTTATAGACCAGCTATCCTAGTAGCATGGATACGAGCAGTCTAAGGCTAAGACTCTAGAGGGCGTGTTAAGCCAGCTGTTTTACCATCACATTACCCCTTGAACACCCAGTGAAAGGACACCACACAAGTGTTATGAAAAAAACCAGTGTATTTATTAGAATCACAACAACCCTGTACTCTTTATGAGGACAGGGTGCTAGGCACACAACAAAACTCTTACGAAAATACTTAAGTTAGCACGGTATACACAAATGCCCGAGGGGCACGAAAAACCATATACTTTAAAAGTGGAATGCGAATTACTAGCAGGTAAGTAACAGTTCTAATAGGCTTTGGAATCGCTAGGACTGGACTAGGGAATCGTTAGATTACTTCTAGGAGACCTAGGGGACTCGGGTGCAGAGTGTGCACTCTCACGCGGGATGCGGGACAAAGTCTATGGAGGCTAGTAAAGGCAAAGTTAGTGTTCACGGGCGAACCCGACCTGGTAGGAAGAAAACGACAGTGGATCCTGACCCTAGGATAGTGAGGCTATGCTGGGACACCGAAGTGCCGAAGTTACCTAGCCCAGGGGCTGCAGCTGCATAGGTCTGAAAGGACGTCGGGGATCTCGTTGCCGGACCAGGAGCCTGGAAGGAAGAAGTTGCTGGCAGGCGACCAGTGAAGGGAAGTTCGTTGGATCCAAGCCTGGATCAAGGAAGAAGAAAACCTGAAAGCAGAGGGGACCAAGTTCTTGAATCACTAGCCAGTGATTAAGTGGGCACCAGGATGGCACCGGGCGAAGTCACCGCAGTCAGGTGAGTGGGCGCTGCTGGGCTCTGCAGTCTCTCGGACCAGGAGGCGTTGTCGGCGACCAGGATGAAGGTGCGAGCTGTCCCACGAAGGTTCTTGCTGTCGACGTAGCTGGACCCAGGATTGGGCAACAAGTCTTGGCAAATGCAAGGCCCACGCGGTGGACCTAAAATGGCGTCTTGGGCGGACCAGGAGGGTCCAGGGTACTTCTCCAATGGAGGGAAGCAAGGGCCAGTCTGGAGCAACCAGACCAGCAGCAGAAATGTCGTCGGGCGTCGTCAGGAAGGCCACAAGCCAGCGGGCTAGTAGCCAAACAACGCGGTGAACAGCAAAAAGCAGAAGGGCCCCACGCAGATCGTGGAGATGCTGGGGGGCTGCTCTTCGGTGCTGGAGCTGCTCAGGGTGGGGGCTTCTCGGACCCCAAAGCACTCACCAGGAATTCACTCGGCGGGCTTGCTGGAAAGAAGTCGTGCAGTCTTGAAGATGGCCGGTCCCTCGAGGTCTCGTCGCACCCACGGTTCTCAGCTGGGCTGTAGAGGTGGGTAGAGGTCAGAGGTGCCAGGGAAGCCGGTTCTCATCGAGCTGGGCAGTCGGATTCCGGAGGAAGGACTTGCAGCAGACCGCAGTGTTCTTAGATGGTGCCTGCGGATGCAGGGTGACTACTCCTTAGTCACAAGGGAGAAATCTTAGGAAGAAGTCTTGAGTTCCTTTCGCAGAAAGTAGTTTCAGGATTCAAAGATGATCTGATCTGGAAGGGGGCCAGTTCCTACCTTTATCCTGTAAAAAGGGGCTGGCACGCGACTAAGTCCTGCCCTAGGGGTGGGACTAGGAGGGGGGTGGTTACACCCACTTCCTTGGCGGGCTTTTCCCCAGCACAGGGTCTGGAGTGACCCTGGAACTGGTTCCAGCCAGCCTATGCACAGTGAGCACCGGGGTGCCACGTGCAGTCACCTTCCTCTAAAGCCCTGCCTACCTACAATACACAAAACCCTGTCTGGGACGGTGCTGGCACCGCCCCTGGCAGGAAACCCTTTGTCCTTATCTCCTGCTCTGGGAGGACTCCCAGCAGCAGGAGGGCAGACTTGTGTCTCGGTGGCAGCATCCATTTGTGGAGCTGAGGCTCTGTTTGACTTTAACCGGGGTTAGGGGTTACATACATGTCGTGTCCCTCTAGAAGGGTGGAATGCTAACCCCGTCGCCAGAATTGGCGAGGGGTTAGTATTCCAATTCGTATGACACCTTACTCGACATGTTTTGATAAAGCGATACCAGAGTTGGCATATAACCGCGAGGATTATAATGCACTTAAGAGTATATGGTATGCGATATCATGGAAGCGGCTAAGGGATGGATCCCGAAAGCCGCAGACAGGCTCAGCTCATGCCAGAGCACCATCTCACACGATTCCAAGCACTCTGCCTTCAGGATTGTTAAGGCCTGCCATAGGAGTGACTGATAGGAGATCTGTGTGTCCATTTTTAGGGTTAGATATAGGTATACTATATCTAAAGCAAAGGGTGATTACACCACCTTGCCCCAGCTGTCAAGCAGCCAGTTGTGTCAGATTTGGATGGCCAGCCAGGGGTGGCATAATACATGCTGCAGCCCCTGGTAGGCCCTGGGTACACCTATGCCCTGGGTACCTAAGGTACACTGTACAGGGACTGATAAGGTGACTCAGTATCCAATTTAGATATGTACCTAAGGTACATGGAATCCATTTTACAGAGAGAGCAGTAGGCCTGGGGTCCTGAATAGCAGGGCCCCAGGTCAACTAAGTCAGAAAACCAGCAAAACACCAGGCAAAAAGTTGGGGGCAACCATAGTCAGGGATCTACCTTCCTACATAACCCCCCCCCCAAACGAAAGGAGATAAGGCTAGCCTTGCCAGGTAAGCCTATATTGCCTGAGTGGCCATATAAGGAAGTACCAGCACTGGCATGGTTACCCCCTATCTCATGGTCCACTAAGCAATCCCTCACCCTAAGGGTGTCTGAGGGTCTCCACCATAGGGAATCTCTACCTGTGGTGTGTTTTGGCAAAGTAAAAGGCTGGTGCTGAAATGGAGTACTGAAGTGAGGCTCCACTAATTTTGGGCTCAGCTTCCTCCAATCACTATCCACCATAGAGGCCTTTCTTTCCAAGACTGAGTTGTTTTGGGCTCTCAGGGTCAACCTCTGGCTACCTACAGCTGGAGGTTGGGTCCCTCTGTTTGGCTTACTGGAGGGACAGGTCAGGGCTGGGGCCCTCAGGTCCCAAGTTTGGCTGTGTCCAACAGTGTCCATCTGTGGGAGGTCCCTAACTAAATTTAAGGGGGATCCCTCAGGAGTTTTTTTTTTTTCACTTGGCTAGGACTACTAGCTTCAGTGCCCTTAATCTGCTGATTAGGGGGTTCTTTTGGACAGGGGGCCCTTTGGGGTCCAACACTGGCCTCCCTGACCTCTACAGCCCTGGGCTGACTGAGGCAGGGTAGAGAGGGGCAGGTTACCTGCTCCAGACTGGGTCCCACCTTGGAAGGGTCCACTGACATCAGGGGTTCTGCCAGGCTAGGCCTGACTACCTCTGGGGCAGTTTCTTCACAAGGGGTCAGATCAGTTCCCTGAGGAGGCTGATCCTTTCCTAAAGTCTGGTGGGAGGGAGATTTCTCTTCCTCCTCAATACTCTCTGTCTGAGTGGAGTGATCCATAGTTTCAGGCTTCACAACACTATCATCTGTCTGAGTTTGAGCTGTGGCCATCACAACTCTCCCAACCTTTTCAGGAGGGGGCTCAGTTTGGGTGTGGGCTGTGACCATCACAGCCTTTACAACCTGTTCTGGGAAGGAAGTTGTCTGAGATTGGGTTGTGACTGGCACAACCCTCCTGACCTGTTCAGGGAGGACATCTTGGACTGGGGCTGTGGCTACCACTGCCCCACTAACCTTACCATGGATGTTTACCATTTTAGAATGGGTTTCTTGCTCTACTTCAGCCCAGGCTGAGAGCTCTAAATCATTCCCCAGTAGGCAATCAACAGGCAAGTTTGGTGACACTGCCACTCTCTTGTGGCCAGTGACACCTCCCCAGCTGAGATTGACCACTGCCATGGGATGATCTCTCTGTACTCCATCAATATTGGTCACCTGGTATGTGGCACCAGGTAAAAGTTGCCTTGAGGGGACTAGACTCTCAGTCACCATAGTGATGCTAGCCCCTGTATCTCTATAGGCCTCAACTTTTATACCATTGATGAGGGGCTCCTGTCTGTACTTGCCCAAAGTGTTGGGACAAGTTGTGAAGTTGGCAAACCCCATGCCAGTCTCACAGACAAGAGTATCTAAGTTTGGGGACCTGGTTAGGCCAGAGTCCCCAGGAACTCCCAAAGTAAAGGCACCCAAATTCTTGGGGGCACTCCCACCACCTGGGGGATTACTACTAGTAGTAACAGGAGGTTTGGGAATGTTACTTGGGGGTATGTTTTCCTTATTGTTATTCTTTGGGCAACTGCTGTCAGTTTTTAAGTGACCCACCTGTTTACAGGGATAACAATAAGGTTTCTTCTGGTTGTTGGAAGGATTCTGGGACCCACCCCCCTCAGAGGATTTTTGGGGCCCTGATGTGGTTTGATCTGTAGATTTATTCCCACCCTTCTCTTGAGGCTTGGTTGATTCCTTTTTCTGGTCACCACCTTGGTTCTTGGGCCTAATCCTGGTTCTGACCCATTTGTCTGCCCTCTTACCCAATTCTTGTGGAGAGGTCAGATCAGAGTCTACCAGGTGCTGGTGTAATAACTGGTTCTGACAATTATTTAAGACTTGCTCTCTCATAATAAGATTATACAATCCTGTGAAGTCAGTAACCTTGCTACCCAGTAGCCAGCCTTCCAAAGCCTTAGTGGCACAATCAACAAAGTCAGACCAGTCCTGAGACTGAGTTTTCTGGGTGTCTCTGAACAGCAACCTGTACTGCTCAGTGGTTAAACCAAACCCATCAACCAGTGCATTTTTCAGGACCTGGTAATCATTAGCATCCTCCACTCTTGTAGTGAGGAGCTTATCTCTACCTTTACCATCAAAGGAGAGCCACAGTATAGCTGCCCACTGACTTTGGGGAATGCACTGCACAGTGCAGGCCCTCTCCAAAGCAGCCATCCATTTCTGGATGTCATCCCCTTGTTTAAAGGGGGGCACTATCTTAGTCAGGTGTTTAGTATCTAAACCCTTCTCTCTATCTCTTGGGAGATTGCTGCCACCAGTGGGAGCTAACCCACTCATTTTCTGCTCTCTAGCAAATGCAAGCTTTTCTTTGGCCAGGGCAAGTTCTTCCCTTTCAATCCTCAGTCTAGCTTGTCTCATCCTTGCTTCATGCTCTCTTCTCTGAGGGGAAGTCAATCTCCTCTGGGGAGAGTTCCTTCTCCCCTGAGAAGAGGCATTAGAGTGCAGAGATCTAATGGAGTCCCTAGAAAGAGATCTATCTCTCCTAACTCCAAGGTTAGGCCCACTTCGGGTTAGTACTGGGGGTCCCCCAGATCCTAGCCCAAGTAAGTCTAAGTTGGTCCTGGTTAGCCTTCTGACTACCTCAAGACCTTTGTCTACCTCATCCCCAGAGAGTTCCTCCTGATCCTCCTCCTCCTCAACTGCAGTAGCAGTGTTGGGGAGGTCTGGATCCCCAGAGGTACCCTCTAAGGCTGGCATATTCCCATCTAGCTGAGAAAGCTTTCTCGCATCATAAGTCTCTAAGAGACCTATTAAAAAGGGAATGGTGGGGTTAGACCCCTGCTTCAGTTTTCTGGAGACACAGATTTGTCTCATCTCCTGGAAACTGAGAGCTGCATATCTTGAAGTGACCTGTGGAGGGTCAACACTGACCAGGGGAGTCTCAGTAGATTCTCCCTGGGTAGACATGCTTTTCTAGTGAGGTGTAAGTGGTGCACTTACCTACACTATATGTTTGCCTACTGATCCCTTGCTAGAGTTGTAGTTTAGGGTGTGCTAGGCCCTAGGAGCTACAACAGCTGGTTCAGTAGAACTCAGAGTATTCTAAGCTAAGTTATATGTACCTTTAGTACTTATGTGATCTTTCACAAGATATTCTTAGGGCATGTGTGGTAAAACAACAGCAAGCTCAAATCCCAACCGCTGCTCACCAATGTGAGAAGTTGGCCTGATGTGCAGTGCTCACTATTCTAGTGATCACTATATATCAGTCCAAACAACCCTTATTGATGATTGGTTGTAAGTCAACCTTATAGACCAGCTATCCTAGTAGCATGGATACGAGCAGTCTAAGGCTAAGACTCTAGAGGGCGTGTTAAGCCAGCTGTTTTACCATCACATTACCCCTTGAACACCCAGTGAAAGGACACCACACAAGTGTTATGAAAAAAAACAGTGTATTTATTAGAATCACAACAACCCTGTACTCTTTATGAGGACAGGGTGCTAGGCACACAACAAAACTCTTACGAAAATACTTAAGTTAGCACGGTATACACAAATGCCCGAGGGGCACGAAAAACCATATACTTTAAAAGTGGAATGCGAATTACTAGCAGGTAAGTAACAGTTCTAATAGGCTTTGGAATCGCTAGGACTGGACTAGGGAATCGTTAGATTACTTCTAGGAGACCTAGGGGACTCGGGTGCAGAGTGTGCACTCTCACGCGGGATGCGGGACAAAGTCTATGGAGGCTAGTAAAGGCAAAGTTAGTGTTCACGGGCGAACCCGACCTGGTAGGAAGAAAACGACAGTGGATCCTGACACTAGGATAGTGAGGCTATGCTGGGACACCGAAGTGCCGAAGTTACCTAGCCCAGGGGCTGCAGCTGCATAGGTCTGAAAGGACGTCGGGGATCTCGTTGCCGGACCAGGAGCCTGGAAGGAAGAAGTTGCTGGCAGGCGACCAGTGAAGGGAAGTTCGTTGGATCCAAGCCTGGATCAAGGAAGAAGAAAACCTGAAAGCAGAGGGGACCAAGTTCTTGAATCACTAGCCAGTGATTAAGTGGGCACCAGGATGGCACCGGGCGAAGTCACCGCAGTCAGGTGAGTGGGCGCTGCTGGGCTCTGCAGTCTCTCGGACCAGGAGGCGTTGTCGGCGACCAGGATGGAGGTGCGAGCTGTCCCACGAAGGTTCTTGCTGTCGACGTCGCTGGACCCAGGATTGGGCAACAAGTCTTGGCAAATGCAAGGCCCACGCGGTGGACCTAAAATGGCGTCTTGGGCGGACCAGGAGGGTCCAGGGTACTTCTCCAATGGAGGGAAGCAAGGGCCAGTCTGGAGCAACCAGACCAGCAGCAGAAATGTCGTCGGGCGTCGTCAGGAAGGCCACAAGCCAGCAGGCTAGTAGCCAAACAACGCGGTGAACAGCAAAAAGCAGAAGGGCCCCACGCAGATCGTGGAGATGCTGGGGGGCTGCTCTTCGGTGCTGGAGCTGCTCAGGGTGGGGGCTTCTCGGACCCCAAAGCACTCACCAGGAATTCACTCGGCGGGCTTGCTGGAAAGAAGTCGTGCAGTCTTGAAGATGGCCGGTCCCTCGAGGTCTCGTCGCACCCACGGTTCTCAGCTGGGCTGTAGAGGTGGGTAGAGGTCAGAGGTGCCAGGGAAGCCGGTTCTCGTCGAGCTGGGCAGTCGGATTCCGGAGGAAGGACTTGCAGCAGACCGCAGTGTTCTTAGATGGTGCCTGCGGATGCAGGGTGACTACTCCTTAGTCACAAGGGAGAAATCTTAGGAAGAAGTCTTGAGTTCCTTTCGCAGAAAGTAGTTTCAGGATTCAAAGATGATCTGATCTGGAAGGGGGCCAGTTCCTACCTTTATCCTGTAAAAAGGGGCTGGCACGCGACTAAGTCCTGCCCTAGGGGTGGGACTAGGAGGGGGGTGGTTACACCCACTTCCTTGGCGGGCTTTTCCCCAGCACAGGGTCTGGAGTGACCCTGGAACTGGTTCCAGCCAGCCTATGCACAGTGAGCACCGGGGTGCCACGTGCAGTCACCTTCCTCTAAAGCCCTGCCTACCTACAATACACAAAACCCTGTCTGGGACGGTGCTGGCACCGCCCCTGGCAGGAAACCCTTTGTCCTTATCTCCTGCTCTGGGAGGACTCCCAGCAGCAGGAGGGCAGACTTGTGTCTCGGTGGCAGCATCCATTTGTGGAGCTGAGGCTCTGTTTGACTTTAACCGGGGTTAGGGGTTACATACATGTCGTGTCCCTCTAGAAGGGTGGAATGCTAACCCCGTCGCCAGAATTGGCGAGGGGTTAGTATTCCAATTCGTATGACACCTTACTCGACATGTTTTGATAAAGCGATACCAGAGTTGGCATATAACCGCGAGGATTATAATGCACTTAAGAGTATATGGTATGCGATATCATGGAAGCGGCTAAGGGATGGATCCCGAAAGCCGCAGACAGGCTCAGCTCATGCCAGAGCACCATCTCACACGATTCCAAGCACTCTGCCTTCAGGATTGTTAAGGCCTGCCATAGGAGTGACTGATAGGAGATCTGTGTGTCCATTTTTAGGGTTAGATATAGGTATACTATATCTAAAGCAAAGGGTGATTACACCACCTTGCCCCAGCTGTCAAGCAGCCAGTTGTGTCAGATTTGGATGGCCAGCCAGGGGTGGCATAATACATGCTGCAGCCCCTGGTAGGCCCTGGGTACACCTATGCCCTGGGTACCTAAGGTACACTGTACAGGGACTGATAAGGTGACTCAGTATCCAATTTAGATATGTACCTAAGGTACATGGAATCCATTTTACAGAGAGAGCAGTAGGCCTGGGGTCCTGAATAGCAGGGCCCCAGGTCAACTAAGTCAGAAAACCAGCAAAACACCAGGCAAAAAGTTGGGGGCAACCATAGTCAGGGATCTACCTTCCTACAATGACCAACTCTTTGTTGGTTACGTGGGCGCTAAGAAGGGAAAGGCAGTGCACAAGCGGACCATCTCTTCGTGGATTATCTTGTGTATCCAGGCGTGTTACTCCTTGGCTAAGAAGGAGCCCCCTGTTGGACTGAGGGCTCATTTCACTCGGGCCACGGCGACTACCACTGCCCTGGGCCGAGGAGTGCCCTTGCAGGACATTTGCCAGGCAGCTACGTGGTCCTCGCTGCACACGTTTGCAAGACACTATTGCCTGGACAGCCAAGTCCGGAGGGATGGCTTCTTTGGCCGTTCCGTCCTTCAGGACTTTCTGGTGTGATTATTGGTTCGCAGACCCACCACCGGGGTTGGTATTGCTCGGGTATTTATTCTAAGGTAAGGAATCTATCACTAACGTGTCTCTTTCAGATGCACAAGTTACTACTTGTGTAACGATATATCTGTAAGAGACATTAGTTAGTGATAGATTCCTTACCGACCCACCCATCCTCCCCGTTCTACGAACCGATATCTAGGGTTAAGGTCATCCCCTTTCAGGGCCCTAGTTTCATGGCACCAGTGTTGGTTCTATCATGGCTCTGCGTATCTGGCGCGGAAAAGCTGTGTATCAGAACTGACATCAGAGCGCGAGGGCGGCGTCCAAGTACTCCTACGACGTCATTCCGGCGCTAACGCCGCCGCCGCCGACGGACGCGGAGCCGCGGACGACGCCTGCCGGCGCGCAGGTGTATTGCTACGCAAAATTTTCCGGATCCAGTCTGACGCCTGGGGATATTCTAAGGCAAGGAATCTATCACTAACTAATGTCTCTTACAGATATATCGTTACACAAGTAGTAACTTGTGCGTCAGTTCTTTCTCTTTTTCCGCGCCAGCAAGCGCAGATCCGGTTAGAGCAATCGAAGAAGCGTTGTCGCTCTCAGACATCTCCCCTGTCAGTCCTCGGAGTCCCACAGCCTACGCGCCTTACCCGGGTCCGTCGGCGACTCCAGCACGGATGTATGACATTACAACGCATGCTTTTACCACTCATGCCTTTACAACGTGGTTTTTACAACGCATGCCTTTACAACGCATAGTGCTTAGGGGTGCTGGATAGTGAGTAGTTTAATGTACTATTCCAACTCCAGTCCCCGTGGGTAATAGGGAAGGTGTTGGATAGTAAATTAAACCTATTCCCTATCCTAGAGCGCCCCCCAGCGCAATGCGTTGTAATGGTTTGCGTTGTAAAAGTTGCGTCGTAAAGGCACTGCGTGGTAAAAGTTGCATTGTAAAGGATGTTTCCCCTCCAGCACAGATGCAAGAATTTCTTGCTGCCATGGACCGCCTGTTTAGGCCTTGGGCTCCCGCCCGTGTGCCTTTGGGCCCCGCGGTCTCATGTCAGGATCCTGCCGGACTGCCGACTCCACCGGTGGCTCCATGCCCGGTGCTGCCAGCGGCACCGGTGCTGCCCCCGGCGCCGCAGGATCTTGTGCCATTGGCTCCGGCCACGGCACCACGAGGTCCTATGCTGCCGGCTCTGGCCCCAGCGCCACCTTCGCCTCCGTCTGCGGCGCCGCAGTAGATACTGTTGGTTCCGCCTTTGCCCCGGTTCCCAGACAGTTATGTCCCCCCATGAGATCCGAATTGGGACATGGCGCCGGCTCATTCCGGGGCCATTTTCAACGCTGTTTGTTCCTTCCCCGGTCCCTGCCCCGCCTCCGCGGTCTGCGCCGCACACAATGGAGGTGCAGGACAACTGGGAGGGGTCCGAGGACCCTCTTGCTGGTCAGTGTGACTCTGAGCAGGATTGGCCTCGATGTCTCCTCTGATCCAGGGTGTAGGAAGGTGGATACCTGACTATGGTTATCCCAAATTTTTTGCCTTGTGTTTAGCTGGTTTTCGACTTAGTTGGCCTGGGATCCTGCTAATCAGGGCCCCAGGCTATCTGCTCTCTCTGTAAAATGGACTCCATGTATCCTAGGTACATAACTAATTGCATATTGAGTCACCTTATCAGCCCCTTTATAGTGTACTATAGGTACCCAGGGCAGAGGTGCACCCAAGGCCTACCAGGGGCTGCAGCATATCTTTTGCCACCCCTGGCTGGCCATCCAAACTAACACAACTGGCTGATCACTCAGCTGGGGCAAGGTTGTGTAATCACCCCTTGCTTAGATATAGTATTCCTATGTCTAACATTATATCTGGACACGTATGCACCTATAAGTCACTCCTATGGCAGGCCTTAACAATCCTTGAGGCAGAGTGCTTGGTTTTATGTGAGATGGTGTTCTAGCATGAGCTGAGCCTGTCTTCAGCTTTCGGAACCATGTCCTTATAGCTGTTCCAGGGTATTGCCATACCATATACTCGTAAGTGCATTATGAATCTCGCGGTTAAATGCTATCTTAGGTTTGGCTTCATCAAACATGTCTTGTAAGGTGTCATACGCTTTGGAATACTACCCCCTCACCAATTCTGACGACGGGGGTAACATTCCACCCTTCCTGAGGGAGAAGACATGTTACTTTCCTTAATCCCGGTTAAAGTTAACCAGAGCCTCAGCGTCACAAAATGGATGCTGCTGCCACAGACACAAGTCTGACCTCCTGCTGCTGGGAGTCCTTCCAGTGAGGGAGGCTTGGACAATAGGTTTCCTGTCATAGGGAGGTGCTAGCACCACCCCAGACAGGAGATAGTGGATTGGGGCAGGGAGGGCTGAATGAAACAAGTCATTGCCTGGGGCACACAAGGTGTCCCATGCATAGGCCAGTTCAAACCGGTGCTGGGGCGCTCAAGCCCCAGCTCTGGCGCGAAACTGGACAAAGTGAAAGGGGTGTAACCACCCCCTTCCTAGGTCCCACCCATAGGAGGGACCTAGCAGGTAATCCAGCCCCTTGATTTGGAATAAAGGTAGGAGCTGTGTCCCAAGACTTGATAATCCTGACTGAAACTCTGGACCCTTCGACATCCTTCTCGACGTAGAAGACTGAAGAATCTCCCTTGTGGTCAAGGAGTGACCACCCTGAGCAAACAGGCACCATCAAGCGCTCAACGGTTTGCTTTATCGTTGCTCCCGCCGGAGCTCGCACGACAGAGCCTGACAAGAACCGGTCTTCCAGACATCCAACAGCCCGATCCACAGCCACAGCAAAGCTGAGACCCGTGGAGGCGACGAGAGACGTGGGACCGGCCACCTTGGAAAGCCCGCGAAGTGCTTTCTGTGCAGCTCCTGAGGCACCCTCGAAGCTGTGCATTGGGGATTGAGAAGCCCCAGCCCTGAGCATCCTTTGCACCGAAGATCACCTCTGTCCGGTCACTTGCCCGTTGGCTAGTGGCCTCTGTGACGACGAACCTTTGAATTTTCAACGCTGGTCTGGTTGCTCCAGACTGGCCCTTTCTCCCCTGAAAAGGAGCAGCCCATCAGACCTTGCTGGTCTGATCCATAAGCCATCTTCGATTCCTGCGTGGGTTGCATTTGCCAAGGCCTGTTGACTACGAATCGAGATCCGACAGCGCCGACAGCGAGATTCTTCGTCGGACATTCCGTGTCCAGCGCTTGGTCGTCGTCGACACCTCCTGGTCCACGTGGCAGCGGAGACAAGCTTCACGACATCACCTGATCGCAACCCGACATCGCCTGGTTCCTTCCTGGTTCCTTCCTGGTCACTGGCTAGTGACCCAGACTCTGTCCCCTCTGCTTTCAGGTACTCTACATCTTCGATCCACCCTTGGATCCAACCGGACTCTTCTCTCCTGGTCGCCTGCAGCATCTTTTCTCCAAGACTCCATAGAACTCCACGACGAAACCCGACACACTTTGACACCTATGCACCCGCTTTCTGTGGGTGAGGTAACTCGAGTACTACGGTGCTCCTGTAGAGATTTACATCCCTAGTGTCCTAGTTTTAAGTGGTTAAGTTCTAGTCCAGTCGGAAGACTTCCAAATCTGCAACTTTCTAACTTTACGCACCCATTGACTTCTATAGGTGCACGCATGTGCATTTAGGCACTGCACCCGCATCCTGTGGGCCTCCCACTTCCTAACTGCTGTTAGTCCAGTGTAGCCCCAGTGATTCCCAAGGCCCTAGGCCTTACCATTGTTTGTGACGTGGTTCTTATACCACTATTTTAGTATATGGTTTAGCGGGCTGTAGGAGAGTAGAGTCTGCAATCCTATGGTCATCCCAGATTTTTGCTTTTTGCTTCACTGGTTTACGACTTTCCCTGGCTGTGGGCCTGCTAATCAGACCCACAGCCTAGCTGTTCTCTCTCTAAATTGACATCCATGTACTTTAGGTACCTTTACCAATTGGTATTGGGACACCTTATCAGCCCCTGTACAGTGTACCTTGGGTACCCAGGGCATAGGGGAACCCAAGGCCTACCAGGGGCTGAAGCATGTATTATGCCACCCTTGGCTGGCCATCTAAACAGACACAACTGGCTGGTAAGACAGCTGGGGCAAGGTGGTGTAATCACTCTTTGCTGTAGATATAGTATACCTATATCTAACCCCAAAATGGACACATACATTCCTATCAGTCACTCCTATGGCAGGCCTTATCAATCCTGAAGGCAGAGTGCTTGGAATTATGTGAGATGGTGCTCTAGCATGTGCTGAGCCTGTCTGCAGCTTGCGGAACCAAGTCCCTATAGCTGTTCCATGATAACGCTATACCATATACTCTAAAGTGCATTATAATCCTCGCGGTTATTGCTAACTTTGGTATAGCATTATCAAAACATGTCGAGTAAGGTGTCATACGAATTGGAATACTACCCCCTCGCCATTTCTGGCGACGGGGGTAGCATTCCATCCTTTTAGAGGGACACGACATGTATGTAACTGTGAACCCCGGTTAAAGTTAAACGAAGCCTCAGCATCACAAAATGGATGCTGCCACCACAGACACAAGTCTGACCTCCTGCTGCTGGGAGTCCTTCCAGCGAGGGAGGCTTGGACAAAGGGTTTCCTGCCTTGGGAGGTTCTAGCACCACCCCAGACAGGATTTTGTGTATTGAGGTAGGGAGGGCTGAAAGGAATGAGACATGCCTGGGGCACACAAGGTGTCCCTGTGCATACACCGGTTCAAACCAGTTGCTGGGGCATCCCTGCCAAGCTCTGGCGGGAAGCCGGACAAAGGATATGGGGTGTAGCCACTCCCCTTCCTGGTCCCACCCAGGGGAGGGACCTAGTCAGTAGTGCAGCCCCCTTTAGCAGGATAAAGGTAGGAGCTGGTTGTAGGAGAGTGGGGTCTGCAATCCCATGGCCACCCCAGAGTTTTGCTTTTTGCTTCACTGATTTACGACTTTCCCTGGCTGTGGGCCTGCTAATCAGACCCACAGCCTAGCTGTTCTCTCTCTAAATTACAACCATGTACCCTAGGTGCATTTACCAATTGGTACTGGGCCACCTTATCAGTCCCTGTACAGAATACCTTAGGTATCCAGGGCATAGGTGTACCCAGGGCCTACCAGGGGCTGCAGCATGTATTATGCCACCCCTGGCTGGCCATCCAAAACAGACACAACTGGCTGCACGACAGCTGGGGCAAGGTGGTGTAATCACCCTTTGCTTTAGATATAGTTCTCTATATCTAACCTAAAATGGACACATATATTCCTATCAGTCACTCCTATGGAAGGCCTTATCAATCCTGAAGGCAGAGTGCTTGGAATTATGTGAGATGGTGCTCTGGCATGAGCTGAGCCCGTTTGCAGCTTGCGGAACCAAATCCTAATAGCTGTTCCATGATAACGCTATACCATATACTCTTAAGTGCATTATAATCCTCGCGGTTAAATGCTAACTCTGGTATAACATTATCAAAACATGTCGAGTAAGGTGTCATACGAATTGGAATACTATCCCCTCGCCAATTCTGGCGACGGGGGTAGCATTCCACCCTTCTAGAGGGACACGACATGTATGTAACTGCGAACCCCGGTTAAAGTTAACTCGAGCCTTGGCATCACAAAATGGATGCTGCCACCACAGACACAAGTCTGACCTCCTGCTGCTGGGAGTCCTTCCAGCGAGGGAGGCTTGGACAAAGGGTTTCCTGCCTTGGGAGGTGCTAGCACCACCCCAGACAGGATTTTGTGTATTAGGTAGGCCCAGGCTGAAAGGAATGAGACATGCCTGGGGCACACAAGGTGCCCTGTGCATACACCAGTTCCAACCAGTTGCTGGGGCACTCCAGCCCCAGCTCTGGCAGGAAACTGGACAAAGGATAGGGGGTGTAACCACCCCCCTTCCTGGTCCCACCCAGGGGAGGGACCTAGTCGTAGTGCAGCCCCCTTTAGCTGAATAAAGATAGGAGCTGGTCCCATTCCAAATTAGATTAATCTTGACAACTTCCACAAAGAAACTCTTGACCTTCGACCTCCTGAACCTCAGAAGACTGAAGAATCTCCCCTATGGTCAGGGAGTGACTATCCTGCTTCGCAGGCACCATCAAGCTCCTGTGCGGTTTGCTGCAAAGTCCATCCATCCCGGAATCCGACGATCCAGCTCGACAAGACCCGGACCTCCAGACCTCTCTGACCTCTACCCACATCCACAGCACAGCTGGGACCCGTGGGTGCGACGAGCAACGTGGAGACGGCCATCTTGAGAAAACCTGCACAGCGCTTCCAGCACGACCACTGAGGGACCCTCGAGTAAGTGCATCAGGGTCTGAGAAGCCCTACACCGACGCAGCTCCTGCACCAAAGACCAGCCCCCCAGCATCCCCGTGATCTGCGTGGGGCCCTTTTGCTTGGTTGCTGCTTTTCCTGTTGTCTGGTCACTTGCATGGCTGGCTAGTGACCTCTGAGACGACGACCCTAAGAATTCAACACTACTAGTCTGCTCCCCCAGACTGGCCCTTGCTTCCTTGTGAAAGAGAAGCACCCCGGACCCTCCTGGTCCGCACCACACGCCATCTTTGTTCCACAGCGTGGCTTGCATTAGCCAAGGCCTGTTGTCCAGATCGACAATCCGACACCGCCAACAGCAGCAGACTACGTGGGACAGCTCGTGCCTCCAGCCTGGTCGTGAAGAGCAGCTCCTGGTCCGCGCAGCTACAGAGAGAAGCGACCCTTCCTTCACCTGAACGCGGCGACAGCTCCTGGTTCCCTCCTGGTTCCAGCACCGTCACTGGCTAGTGACCAAGACTCTGTTCCCTTCCTTTTCAGGACTTCCTTCTTCCTAGTTCCATCCTTGGAACCACCGGACTCCTCCATCTGGCTGCCTGCCAGCAACTTCTTGTTTCAGGCATCACCGGGATCAACGCAGCAAACCCGACACCACTTCAGCCCTATGCACCCGGAGCCTGTGGGTTAGGTAACTAATGCTTCTAGGTGCTGAAGTCTGTGTTCACTATCCTAGTGTTCAGGTCCACTGTTGTTTTCACTCCATCCAGCCGGGTTCGTCCGGAATCCGTAACTTTGTAAACTGTAGCATCCATAGACGTTGGTACGCATCCCGCGTGAGAGTTTCCACTCTGCACGTGAGTCCCGTGGGCCTCCTGCTCCGTACTTACCTAGTTCGTAGCGTAGTCCCAGCGATCCTCCAGCCTCTGGATCTCCTTACAGTACTTTCTTTCCTCGCATTCCATTGTTTTGAGTATATGGTTTGTCGTGCCCCTAAGGAACACGTGTAAATATTGTGCGAACTCGTATTTCTTTTGTAGTATTGTCATGTGTGTGAGAAGTTGGCCTGATATGCAGTGCTCACTATTCTAGTGATCACTATGTATCAGTCCAGACAACCCTTATTGATGATTGGTTGTAAGTCAACCTTATAGACCAGCTATCCTAGTAGCATGGATACGAGCAGTCTAAGGCTAAGACTCTAGAGGGCGTGTTAAGCCAGCTGTTTTACCATCACATTACCCCTTGAACACCAAGTGAAAGGACACCACACAAGTTGTTATGAAAATAAACTGTATATTTATTTATAACAAGACTACCCTGGCTCTTTATGAGACAGGGAGCTAAGCACACAACAAAACTCTTAAAGAAATACTTAAAGTCGCACAATTTACACAAATGCCCGAGGGGCACGAAAAACCATATACTATACAAGTGGAATGCAAAATTACTAGCAGGTAAGTAATACTTTTCTAGACTGTAGAAACGCTAGGCCTACAATGCTGAACCCTTGGATTAGAAGCAGGAGGCCTAGGGACGCCGTGTGCAGAATGGGAACTCTCACGCGTAATGCGGGAACAAGTCTAGGAATACTAGCAATCACAAATTTACTGTTCTCGGGCAAACCCGACTAGGTGGGTCGAAAACAAGAGTGGATCCGAACACTTGGAGTGTTGGACTATGCTGGAGCACCGGAGTACTCAGTTTACCTAGCCCAGGGGCTGCGGCTGCATAGGGTTCAAGTTGCGTCGGAAACCCTCGTTGAAGAACCAGGAGCCTGAAGAAAGAAGTTTCTTGCAGGCGGCCAGTGAAGAAGTTCGTGGTGATCCAAGCCTGGATCAGGGAAGAAGAAGACCTGTAAGCAGAGGGGACCAAGTTCTGAATCACTAGCCAGTGATTTAGGTGGGCACCAGGATGGCACCGGGCGAAGTCACCTCGACCAGGTGAGTGGGCGCTGCTGGGCTCTGCAGTCTCTCGGACCAGGAGGCGTTGTCGGCGACCAGGATGGAGGCGCGAGCTGTCCCACGAAGATACTTGCTGTCGACGTCGCTGGACCCAGGATTGGGGCAACAAGTCTTGGCAAATGCAAGCCCACGCGGTGGACTTAAAATGGTATCAGGAGTGGACCAGGAGGGTCCGGGGTGCTCCTCTGTTGGAGGGGAGCAAGGGCCAGTCTGGAGCAACCAGACCAGCGGTGTTGTCGTCGAAGTTCGTCGTCAGGAGGGCCACTAGCCAACGGGCAAGTGACCTGGACAACGCGGTGAGCAGCAAAGAGCAGAAGGGCCCCACGCAGATCTCGTGGATGCAAGGGCGCTGGACTTTGGTGCTGGAGCTGCTCAGGGTCGGGGCTTCTCGGGCCCCAAAGCACTCACGTGAGGATTCCTCAGAAGTCGTGCTGGGCAAGCGTCGTGCAGTTTTGAAGATGGCCGGTCCCTCGAGGTCTCGTCGCACCCACGGATCACAGCTGGGCTGATGATGTAGGTTGAGGTCAGAGGTGCCAGGGAAGCCGGTTCTCGTCGTGCTGGGGCAGTCTTGATCCGGAGGAGAGACTTACAGCAAACCGCGATGCTTGGATGGTGCCTGCTGCTGCAGGGTGACTACTCCTTAGTCACAGGGGAGAAATCTTGAGAAGAAGTCTTGAGTTCCTTTCGTGGAAAGTAGTTTCAGGATTCAAAGATGATCTAGTTTGGAAGGGGGCCAGTTCCTACCTTTATCCTGCAAAAAGGGGCTGGCACGCGACTAAGTCCTGCCCTATGGGTGGGACTAGGAGGGGGGTGGTTACACCCCTCTCCTTTGGCGGGCTTTTCCCCAGCCCAGGGTCTGGTGTGCCCCTGGAACTGGTTCAAGCCGGCCTATGCACAGTGAGCACCGGGGTGCCACTGGCAGTCACCTTCCTCTAAAGCCCTGCCTACCTAGAATACACAAAACCCTGTCTGGGACGGTGCTGGCACTGCCCCTGGCAGGAAACCCTTTGTCCTTGCCTCCTGCTCTGGGAGGACTCCCAGCAGCAGGAGGGCAGACTTGTGTCTCGGTGGCAGCATCCATTTTGTGGAAGCTGAGGCTATGTCAGACTTTAACCAGGGTTACAGGTTACCAACATGTTGTGTCCCCCTAGAAGGGTGGAATGCTAACCCCGTCGCCAGAATTGGCGAGGGGTTAGTATTCCAATTCGTATGACACCTTACTCGACATGTTTTGATAAAGCGATACCAGAGTTGGCATATAACCGCGAGGATTATAATGCACTTAAGAGTATATGGTATGCGTTATCATGGAAACGGCTAAGGGATAGATCCCGAAAGCGGCAGACAGGCTCAGCTCATGCCAGAGCACCATCTCACACGATTCCAAGCACTCTGCCTTCAGGATTGTCAAGGCCTGCCATAGGAGTGACTGATAGGAGATCTGTGTGCCCATTTAGGTTTAGATATAGGTATACTATATCTAAAGCAAAGGGTGAGTACACCACTTTGCCCCAGCTGTCAAGCAGCCAGTTGTGTCTGTTTGGTTAGTCAGCCCAGGGGTGGCATAATACATGCTGCAGCCCCTGGGAGACTTCTGGGTGCACCTCAGCCCTGGGTACAGGGACTTAGAGAGGGCCCAGTGCCAATTCAGTACCTGGGTACAATTTGGAGTAGAGAGAACAGCTAGGCTGTGGGTCTGATTAGCAGGCCCACAGCCAGGAAAGTCGTAAACCAGTGAAGCAAAAAGCAAAAATCTGGGTGATCATAGGATTGCAGACCCTACTCTCCTACATGACCCCCCCCAAACTTTGGGACAATAAACTAACCTTGACCAGGTGAGTCTTCTTGCTCTAAGTGGAAATACCTGGAGAGCCCATCTGCATTGCCATGATCAGTGCCAGGTCTATGCTCCACTGTAAAACCCATCCCCTGTAGGGAAATGGACCACCTAAGCAGTTTGGGGTTTTCACCCTTCATCTGATTTAGCCACAAGAGGGGCTTATGGTCGGTCTGAATTTTGAAGTGAGTGCCAAACAAGTATGGCCTCAGCTTCTTCAGGGCCCAAACCACAGCAAAGGCCTCCCTCTCAATAGCTGACCAATTTTTCTCTCTGGGGGTCAGCCTTCTGCTAATAAAAGCAATGGGCTGGTCGTTACCATCAAAATTCAGTTGAGATAGAACAGCTCCCACACCCAACTCAGAAGCATCTGTTTGAACAATGAATGGCTTGGAGTAGTCTGGACTCTTTAGGATAGGTGCTGTGCACATGGCCTGCTTTAGGTCATTGAATGCCTTTTGACAGCTTGCTGTCCACTGAACTTTCTTTGGCATCTTTTTACTTGTCAGGTCATTAAGGGGGATCACAATGGACCCATAATTTCTGACAAATTTCCTATAGTAACCAGTCAGGCCCAAGAAAGCTCGAACCTGAGTCTGGGTGGTTGGAGGAGCCCAGTCCTGGATGGCCTGTATCTTACTCTCCAATGGCTGAACCTGGCCTCCACCCACAAGGTGGCCCAGGTATACAACCTGTGTCTGCCCTATCTGGCACTTAGTGGCCTTGATAGTGAGGCCTGCCTTTTGCAGTGCCTCTAACACTTTCCTCAGGTGGACCAGGTGATCCTCCCAGGTGGAGCTAAAGACAGCAATATCATCAAGATAAGCTGCACAGAAGTCATCCAACCCAGTGAGGACTTGATTCACCAACCTTTGGAAGGTGGCAGGTGCATTTTTCAAACCAAAGGGCATTACCACAAACTGATAATGCCCACCAGGGGTAGAAAATGCTGTATTGGGTTTGGCCTCCTCAGCTAACCTGATTTGCCAATACCCAGCTGTCAGGTCAAATGTACTTAAGTAGTTGGCAGAAGCCAACCTATCAATAAGTTCGTCTGCTCTTGGTATTGGGTGGGCATCAGTCTTAGTGACTGAATTGAGACCTCTGTAGTCTACGCAAAACCTCATCTCTTTCTTACCAACCTGGGTGTGAGGCTTTGGCACTAGAACTACTGGGCTAGCCCAAGGGCTATCTGAGGGCTCAATGACTCCCAGCTCCAACATTTTCTGCACCTCTGTCTTGATGCAGTCTCTGACATGATCAGGCTTGTCTGTAGATTTTACTCTTGACAGGCAGACTGTCTCCAGTGTCAACTTCATGGGTACACCAATCAGTTTGGCTGGATGTCAGAGAGAACATATGTCTGAAGGATTGCAGAACTTGTCTACAATCCTGTTGCTGATGTTCAGAGAGGCTGCCACAAAAGACAACACCATCTACTGATCCATCATCAGGATTCTGAGTGAGCAGGTCTGGGAGAGGGTCACTCTCTTCCCCCTATCCCTCATCTGTGGCCATGAGCAAGCCCATGTCCTTCCTGTTGACATATGCCTTGAGCCTGTTTACATGGAGCACCCTGAGGGGGCTCCTGGGAGTTCCAAGGTCCACCAGGTAGGTGACCTCTCCCTTTTGCTCAATGATTGTGTGGGGCCCAGACCATTTGTCTTTGAGTGCTGCTGGGGCCACTGGCTCCAACACCCACACCTTCTGTCCTGGCTTGTACACAGTCAGGACAGCCTTTTGGTCATGCCAAGCTTTTTGGAGTTCTTGGCTGGCCTCAAGGTTTTTAGATGCCTTTTCCATATATTCAGCCATCCTGGAGCGGAGACAAAGTACATAGTCCACAATGTTTGTTCCAGGCTTTTTGAGAGGTCTCTCCCATCCTTCCTTTACCAAACAAAGGGGTCCCCTTACAGGATGCCCAAACAGAAGCTCAAAAGGGCTGTAGCCAACCCCCTTCTGTGGGACCTCTCTGTAAGCAAACAAGAGGCAGGGGATCAGGATATCCCATCTCCTCCTAAGAGGTTCAGGTAATCCATGAATCATCCCTTTCAGGGTCCTGTTGAATCTTTCAACAAGCCCATTGCACTGTGGGTGATAGGGTGTGGTGAACTTATAGTTAACACCACATTCCTTCCACATTGCAGTCAGATATCCTGACATGAAGTTTGCACCTCTGTCAGATACAACCTCCTTAGGGAAACCCACTCTGGAGAACACTCCAATTAGGGCTCTTGCCACAACAGGTGCTGTAGTGGTCCTAAGTGGTATAGCTTCAGGATACCTGGTGGCATGATCCACCACCACCAATATAAACTTGTGCCCTGATGCTGTCTGGGGTTCCATTGGACCAACAATGTCAATCCCCACTCTCTCAAAGGGTACCCCCACCACAGGTAGTGGTATGAGGGGGGCCTTTGTTTGACCACCTGATTTGCCACTGGCTTGGCAGGTGTCACAGGAGCGACAAAACTCCTTGGTATCTTCATTCATGTGGGGCCAGTGAAAGTGTGAGACAAGCCTGTCCCACGTCTTTGTCTGGCCTAAGTGACCTGCAAGGGGAATTTCATGGGCCAAGGTAAGAAGGAAACCTCTCTGAGACAAGGGGATAACCAGCCTCCTGGTCATGCCAGGCTTGGGGTCTCTTCACTCAGTGTACAGGAGTCCATCATCCCAGTATACCTTGTGGGTACCTGTGGCATTCCCTGCAGCCTCAGCAGCAGCCTGCTGTCTGAGGGGTTCAAGGGAGGGGCAGTCTAACTGTGCCTTCCCCAGGTCTTCCCTGGAGAGTCCCCCTGAGCCCAGAAACTCAACCTGATCAGGTTCAAGCTCTTTAGGCTCAGTTTCCCTCAGTTCCTTGAGATCAGCTTCCTCAGAGGCTTGATCCTCAACCTGGGGCAAGGGGGAAGGCAATGCCTTAACCCTACTGCTCCTCTTCTTGGAAGGTGTCTGGTCCATTGTTCCAGGATCCAGCACCTGTTCAGTGGGGCATCTTTTGGCCTGTGACCTAGTCACAGCAAGGACATGTGCTGGCAAGCCTAACATTTCCATGTGAGTCCTCTGCTCCACTTCTGACCATAGGGATGTTTCCAAATCATTGCCCAACAAACAATCAACTGGGAGGTCTGAACTAACCACAACTTTCTTTTGGCCACTTACCCCTCCCCAGGAGAAACTAACAATTGCCATACTATGGTTGGTAGTGACATTGCTAGCATTGGTCACTAGGTAGTCTGTACCTAGCATGATCTGTCCAGGGTCCACAAAGTTAGGTGTCACCATTGTGAAACTGGCACAAGTGTCCCTGTAGGCCTGAGCCATTTTTCCATTTATCAAAGGTGTCTGCCTGTATTTGCCCAAAGTATTGGGACTTGTGTCAGGGGATATATCCACATCCCCTGTACAGACAAGGACAGCCTGAGTGAGTGTGCCAACTAAGTTGTCAGACCCCTCAGTTCCCAAGGTTAACCCAACTAATGCCTTGGGAGGTGCACTACCACTACTGACTGTACTAGGGGGTGCAGTTGCCTTAGGGGCTGTAGTGGTAGGAGTTTGCCCTCCTCTTTTGGTGCACTCACTAAACCAGTGAGACTTACTTTTACAGTACTGGCACCACCTTTTTGACTGGCCTTCTGGAGTCTTCTTTTTCTGCTGTGAAGCCTGACCCCCACCCTCTTTGGTTTGTTGGGGACCTGTTGAAGACTTCTGGTCATTTTGTTCATTCTTGTTATTACCCTTTTGGTCTGCTTTCTTCTGACCACCCTGGTTCTGAGTCTGGTTCTGCTTGATCCTTGTTCTGACCCATTTGTCTGCCTTCTTTCCCAATTCTTGGGGAGAGGTCAGATCTGAATCAACAAGGTGCTGGTGCAACAACTGGTTCTGACAGTTATTTAAAATCTGTTCTCTCATTATAAGATTATACAATCCTGTGTAATCTGTAACCTTGCTACCCAGCAACCAGCCCTCCAAAGCCTTAGTGGCACAATCCACAAAGTCAGACCAGTCCTGAGACTGAGTTTTCTGGGTGTCTCTGAACAGCAACCTGTACTGCTCAGTTGTTAAGCCAAACCCATCAACCAGTGTATTTTTCAGGACCTGGTAATTGTTAGCATCCTCAACTCTAGTAGTGAGGAGCTTATCTCTACCTTTGCCATCAAAGGAGAGCCACAGTATAGCTGCCCACTGACTCTGGGGAATGCACTGCACAGTGCAGGCCCTCTCCAGAGCAGCCATCCATTTCTGGATGTCATCCCCTTGTTTAAAGGGAGGCACTATCTTTGTCAGGTGTTTAGTATCTAAACCCTTCTCTTTATCTCTTGGGAGATTGCTGCCACCAGTGGGAACTATCCCACTCACCTGCTGCTCCCTAGCAAAGGCAAGCTTTTCTTTGGCCAGGGCAAGTTCTTCCCTTTCAATCCTCAGAGTAGCCTGTCTCATTCTGGCTTCATGCTCTATTCTCTGAGGGGAAGTCCATCTCCTCTGGGGAGAGTTCCTTCTCCTCTGAGAAGAGGCATTAGAGTGCAGAGATCTATTGGAGTCCCTAGAAGGAGATCTATCTCTCCTAACTGCAATGTAAGGCCTGATTAGGGTCAGTACTGGGGGCCCCCCAGCTCCTTTCCCAAGCAGGTCTAAGTTGGCCCTAGTGAGTCTGCTGACTAGTTCAGGCCTGTCTGCCTCATCCCCAGAGAGTTCCTCTTGATCCTCCTCCTCAACTGCATTTTCAGTGTCAAGGAGGTCTGGATCACCACGAGTACCCTCTAAGGCTGGTATATTCCCATCTCCCTGAGATGCTTTCCTAGCATCATAAGTCTCTAAGAGACCTATCAGAAAGGGAATGGTGGGGTTAGACCCCTGTTTCAGTTTCCTGGAGGTACACACTTGTCTCATCTCCTGGAAACTGAGAGCTGCATATCTTGATTTGACCTGTGTAGGGTCAATAACCACAAGGGGAGTCTCAGTACACTCTCCCTGGGTAGACATGCTTTTCTAGTGAGGTGTAAGTGGTGCACTTACCTACACTATATGTTTACCTACTGATCCCTTGCTAGAGTTGTAGTTTAGGGTGTGCTAGGCCATAGGAGCTACAACAGCTGGTTCAGTAGAACTAAGCTAAGTTATATGTACCTTTAGTACTTATGTGATCTTTCACAAGATATTCTTAGGGCATGTGTGGTAAAACAACAGCAAGCTCAAATCCCAACCGCTGCTCACCAATGTGAGAAGTTGGCCTGATATGCAGTGCTCACTATTCTAGTGATCACTATGTATCAGTCCAGACAACCCTTATTGATGATTGGTTGTAAGTCAACCTTATAGACCAGCTATCCTAGTAGCATGGATACGAGCAGTCTAAGGCTAAGACTCTAGAGGGCTTGTTAAGCCAGCTGTTTTACCATCACATTACCCCTTGAACACCAAGTGAAAGGACACCACACAAGTTGTTATGAAAATAAACTGTATATTTATTTATAACAAGACTACCCTGGCTCTTTATGAGACAGGGAGCTAAGCACACAACAAAACTCTTAAAGAAATACTTAAAGTCGCACAATTTACACAAATGCCCGAGGGGCACGAAAAACCATATACTATACAAGTGGAATGCGAAATTACTAGCAGGTAAGTAATACTTTTCTAGACTGTAGAAACGCTAGGCCTACAATGCTGAACCCTTGGATTAGAAGCAGGAGGCCTAGGGACGCCGTGTGCAGAGTGGGAACTCTCACGCGTAATGCGGGAACAAGTCTAGGAATACTAGCAATCACAAAGTTACTGTTCTCGGGCGAACCCGACTAGGTGGGTCGAAAACAAGAGTGGATCCGAACACTTGGAGTGTTGGACTATGCTGGAGCACCGGAGTACTCAGTTTACCTAGCCCAGGGGCTGCGGCTGCATAGGGTTCAAGTTGCGTCGGAAACCCTCGTTGAAGAACCAGGAGCCTGAAGAAAGAAGTTGCTGGCAGGCGGCCAGTGAAGAAGTTCGTGGTGATCCAAGCCTGGATCAGGGAAGAAGAAGACCTGTAAGCAGAGGGGACCAAGTTCTGAATCACTAGCCAGTGATTTAGGTGGGCACCAGGATGGCACTGGGCGAAGTGACCTCGACCAGGTGAGTGGGCGCTGCTGGGCTCTGCAGTCTCTCGGACCAGGAGGCGTTGTCGGCGACCAGGATGGAGGTGCGAGCTGTCCCACGAAGATACTTGCTGTCGACGTCGCTGGACCCAGGTTTGGGGCAACAAGTCTTGGCAAATGCAAGCCCACGCGGTGGACTTAAAATGGCGTCAGGAGTGGACCAGGAGGGTCCGGGGTGCTCCTCTGTTGGAGGGGAGCAAGGGCCAGTCTGGAGCAACCAGACCAGCGGTGTTGTCGTCGAAGTTCGTCGTCAGGAGGGCCACTAGCCAACGGGCAAGTGACCTGGACAACGCGGTGAGCAGCAAAGAGCAGAAGGGCCCCACGCAGATCTCGTGGATGCAAGGGGGCTGGACTTCGGTGCTGGAGCTGCTCAGGGTCGGGGCTTCTCGGGCCCCAAAGCACTCACGTGAGGATTCCTCAGAAGTCGTGCTGGGCAAGCGTCGTGCAGTTTTGAAGATGGCCGGTCCCTCGAGGTCTCGTCGCACCCACGGATCACAGCTGGGCTGATGATGTAGGTTGAGGTCAGAGGTGCCAGGGAAGCCGGTTCTCGTCGTGCTGGGGCAGTCTTGATCCGGAGGAGAGACTTACAGCAAACCGCGATGCTTGGATGGTGCCTGCTGCTGCAGGGTGACTACTCCTTAGTCACAAGGGAGAAATCTTGAGAAGAAGTCTTGAGTTCCTTTCGTGGAAAGTAGTTTCAGGATTCAAAGATGATCTAGTTTGGAAGGGGGCCAGTTCCTACCTTTATCCTGCAAAAAGGGGCTGGCACGCGACTAAGTCCTGCCCTATGGGTGGGACTAGGAGGGGGGTGGTTACACCCCTCTCCTTTGGCGGGCTTTTCCCCAGCCCAGGGTCTGGTGTGCCCCTGGAACTGGTTCAAGCCGGCCTATGCACAGTGAGCACCGGGGTGCCACTGGCAGTCACCTTCCTCAAAAGCCCTGCCTACCTAGAATACACAAAACCCTGTCTGGGACGGTGCTGGCACCGCCCCTGGCAGGAAACCCTTTGTCCTTGCCTCCTGCTCTGGGAGGACTCCCAGCAGCAGGAGGGCAGACTTGTGTCTCGGTGGCAGCATTCATTTTGTGGAAGCTGAGGCTATGTCAGACTTTAACCGGGGTTACAGGTTACCAACATGTCGTGTCCCTCTAGAAGGGTGGAATGCTAACCCCGTCGCCAGAATTGGCGAGGGGTTAGTATTCCAATTCGTATGACACCTTACTCGACATGTTTTGATAAAGCGATACCAGAGTTGGCATATAACCGCGAGGATTATAATGCACTTAAGAGTATATGGTATGCGTTATCATGGAAACGGCTAAGGGATAGATCCCGAAAGCGGCAGACAGGCTCAGCTCATGCCAGAGCACCATCTCACACGATTCCAAGCACTCTGCCTTCAGGATTGTCAAGGCCTGCCATAGGAGTGACTGATAGGAGATCTGTGTGCCCATTTAGGTTTAGATATAGGTATACTATATATAAAGCAAAGGGTGAGTACACCACTTTGCCCCAGCTGTCAAGCAGCCAGTTGTGTCTGTTTGGTTAGTCAGCCCAGGGGTGGCATAATACATGCTGCAGCCCCTGGGAGACTTCTGGGTGCATCTCAGCCCTCGGTACAGGGACTTAGAGAGGGGCCAGTGCCAATTCAGTACCTGGGTACAATTTGGAGTAGAGAGAACAGCTAGGCTGTGGGTCTGATTAGCAGGCCCACAGCCAGGAAAGTCGTAAACCAGTGAAGCAAAAAGCAAAAATCTGGGTGATCATAGGATTGCAGACCCTACTCTCCTACAATGTGCTTAGCCCTCTGACCTCATAAAGAGTCCAGAGGTGTATGTTAGTTAATAAATATCCTTTTATTTTCATAACAACCTGTGTGGTGTCCTTTCATGTGGTATTCAAGAGGTTATATTGTGGTAAAACAGCTGGCTTCACATGCCATTCAGAGTTTAGCCTAAAGACTGCTTTTGTCCACGCTACTAGGATAGCTGGTCTATAAGGTTGACTTTACAACCAATCACCATAAGGGTTGTTTGGACTGATACAAGGTGATCACTAGAACTAGTGAGCATCATATATCAGGCCAACTTCTCACACTGGTCCCATTCCAAATTAGATTATCCTGAACTACTTTACAAAGAAGAAACTCTGGACTTCGACGCTCTGCTCCCCAGAAGACTGAAGAATCTCCCTTGTGGGCAAGGAGTGTCCACCCTGCAACTGCAGGCACCATCAAGCGTCCTAGCGGTTCACTTTGTCGTCCTTCCTGCCGGAACCAGTACTCAGAGCCCGACGAGACCCGGATTCCCAGACCTTTCCGATCTCTACTCACATCTGCAGCACAGCTGAGACCCGTGGGTGCGACGAGACACGTGGGACCGGCCATCTTGAAGAAACTGCACTTCGCTTCCAGCAAGACTTCAGAGCATCCTCGAGTAAGTGCTTTGGGGATTGAGAAGCCCCAGCCCCGAGCAGCTCCTGCACCGAAGACCAGCCCTTCAGCATCCACAAGATCTGCGTGGGGCCCTTTTGCTTGGTTGCTGCTCGATGCGTTGTCTGGTCACTTGCCGGCTGGCTAGTGACCTCCTAGACGACGATCCACGAAATCTACACTGCTGGTCTGGTTGCTCCAGACTGGCCCTTGCTCCCTTCCAAAAGAGGAGCAACCCGGACCCTCCTGGTCCGCACCAGACGCCGTTTCCACTCACCGCGTGGGTTGCCTTTGCAAAGGCCTGTTGACTCCAAATCCGGACCCGACACCGCCGACAGCGAGAGCCTGCGTGGGACAGTTTGTGCCTCCATCCTGGTCGAAGACACCGCCTGGTCCACGTGGCTACAGAGACAAGCGTCCACTCTTCACCTGATCGCGATGACAGCCCCTGGCTCCTTCCTGGTTCCACACCGGTCACAGGCTAGTGACTTTGAACACTGTCCCCTCTGCTTTCAGGTCCTCTCCTTCCTCGATCCACCCTTGGATCGCACCGGACATCTTCCTCCTGGTCGCCTGCAGCATCTTTCTTCAAGGCTCCATTGACCTTAACGCGGAAACCCGACACACTTTGTCACCTATGCACCCGCAGCCCGTGGGTGAGGTAACAAGAGCATTTCGGTGCTCAAGGGTAGATTGACTCTCCTAGTGTCCAGATATCCAGTCGTTTTAGTCCTAACTAGTCGGAACTGTCGGTTACTTACCTTTTCGTAATTTGTTCTGCCCATTGACTTTGTTCCGCATCTCGCGTGTGAGTTCACACTCTGCACACACGTCCCGTGGGCCTCCTGCTACTTACCTAAGGTTAGGATAGTGTAGTCCCAGCGATCCTACAGCCTCTGGGCATCTTCATTGCCTCCATCGATCTCCTTATACCATTTACTTAGTATATGGTTTGTCGTGCCCCTAGGGCACCATTGTAATTTGTGCAACTTATTGTATTTTTCTGAAGAGTATTGTTATGTGCTTAGCCCTCTGATCTCATAAAGAGTTCAGAGGTGTTTGTTAGTAATAAATATATTGTTTATTTTCATAACAACCTGTGTGGTGTCCTTTCATCTGGTATTCAAGGGGTTATATGTGGTAAAACAGCTGGCTTCACATGCCAAAAGAGTTTAGCCTAAGACTGCTTTGTCAATGCTACCATTAGGATAGCTGGTCTATAAGGTTGACTTACAAACAATCACCATAAGGGTTGTTTGGACTGATACAAGGTGATCACTAGAACTAGTGAGCATCATATATCAGGCCAACTTCTCACACAGTTTAATTACTAAAGAGTCAGCTGATGGAATTTCAAAGGGTGACAGAGTAGTTGCGACCATTCTTTTTTTATAACGGCGGCTACACCGCCCCCTCTTTTTCCTGAGGGTTTAACTGTGTGTAGAAAAAAGTAATTATCTGGAAGAGCTGCCAGAATCTCAGGAGAGGATTCCCCAGTGATCCAGGTTTCAGACAAAGCATGGCTGGAGCATCGTTGACCAATATATTGTAAATTTCGAATTGATGTTTAACCATGGAACGTGCATTGAAGTATGTCACTGTAAGTTCTTTGACTGTCCGTTTGTCCCCAACTATTCCGGGCGGAGCTTGCATACTCACAGACTGTTCATGCACATTTGGAAAATCAGTGTAAGATAAAGGGTCAGGGTTTAAAAGCTCCAAGTTTTGCAGTTCTTTTAACAAATGATGTTCAGGCAGATGTACAATATTGGGTAAAATATTTTTTAGGCTTGGTACAGAATAAGTGTAATTCCCACCAGCGTAACATGCCCCGGCCTGATATGGATGGGCTTGCCTTTGGTGCGCCCGCTGCGCGCTGGCGCCACAGGCATATATGTATAGCCTAAGCCGGTGTCAAGGCCCCCCCCCCCCCAACTGAATGCTAACCCTCCTATTGGCTAAGGATAGACACGGGAGTAACCTAGTTAGCAGCCCGGAAGCACAGACAGTTCCGGTTTATTTACAACAAACAATGTGACCAAAGTAAAAAATATGGCTAAAGTGCACAATTTTTAAAAGAAACAATGTTCAGGATGAAGGTAATTAGGATAGCGAGCAGAATCTCTGCTTAGACTTGTTCCACCTGCAGGTGTATACCGTCTTAGAGGAGGGCTGCCAAGATGACATTACAGACTTTGGGAGGAAGGTCAAAAGCGGTCAACTGTCACAGCTCAATCTTCACACAAGGAGGTGGAGGCTGGACAGGTTAGGGTGGAGAACCGTCCCCTGCTGCTGCGACAGAAGATCCTCCCGAAGTGGCGGTCTGATCGGAGGATCGATAGCCATGCTCAGGAGCTCGGGTACCAGACTCTTTCTGCCCAGTCCGGTGCCACAAGCATGACTTGGGCTCAGTCGCGCTTGAACTTCTTCAGCACTCGAGCAGAGTTGGTACAGGCGGCCGCAACTCCACTTACATCGAAAAGCCGAGCGAGTGACGCCTTGGAAACTCCAACTCGCAAAACTGCTGACACTGTGAGTTCTCTTTGCTGGCGAACAGATCTAACCAAGGCGCTCCCCACTGCTGAAAGAGACCTTGCACCACCTTGAGTGAAGATGCCATTCGTAATCCACCAGGCCCCAGCGGCTGAGTTTGTCCGCTCTTGCGTTCAGAGAACCTGCCATGTGTTGAACCGGTAAACTACCATTACTTCGCAGGCACTACTACTAAGTACCATTATTGCACATTTTTTACTTCGCAGGAACTTTTTCTACGTAGGATTATACTTAGAATGCTTTTACTTCGTATTTACCGTTACTTCACAAGTGAATTAATTTGCAGGCTATCAACATCGTTGTTTCCAAACAACAACGTGCAAAACACTGACAACGCATTAAGCAAGAGAAGAGAGATCCCGTCGGCGGTACTGACAGCTGCAGTACAAGACTGCCTGACTCCCGCCCACCCTCGCGGAGGCTTCACCAGAGTTCAGCCGGGCCCCAGAGCACCCTCCCCCAAGGAGGGGCAGGCGGCTCAGCTGTGTTGTGATGCTGTGTGTTCCCCAAACACTGCAGCTGTGGTGAGAACCAATTAACCAAGTAAGGGCTTGTGAGTGAAAAAAAGCAGGTGTGGTGCCTGGTGAAGAGGCCACAGACCCCCCCCCCTCCCCCCCAGGCTGATCTCCTGCTGCCGCCTGGCCTCCACCGCATTCCTCCAGGAGTCCTGTCTGAGGCGTAAGCTGCAGTGTTGGAATTTATGACAGTGCATGTTCACAGTTACTCTCCAGCTCTTTCATGGAGCTAGTGAAGTGCAGGACACGTGTGATCCTGGACAGCCTAAATTAGGAGTTTGAATCGGTCTGTCTGCTGCTCCTGCCCCAGGATGCAGCTCCCACGTGTCACAGGGAAAGCACAGGCTTCACAGGAAACAAGAAGACATTCCATAATCTTAAAATATGTAAATATACCGTGACGTGTCTTCAGTCACCGGAAGTAAGGCGCCCTGTTTGTATGTCTAGTTGCACCTAGAGCCCAGTGTGCAACCGAGAAAATTATTTTCAAAACTTTATCTGCTGTTTTTTCACCTCACCCGTCCTCCCCTGTGTTCGTTGTACTAGTCTCAGACCTCCCTCCTCCCCAGTGACACACAGCAGGTCTCTGCCTCCTTCCTCAGTGACAGACAGCTTGTCTCAGGCCCCCTTTCCAGTCACGGGGGATAAGATAGTATTAGAAATATCTTTTACATACTACATACAATAAAAGAGTGGTAATGCAATGAGTATTCATTTAATGTGGAGAAAACACATTTAAAGTACATTTCAATGCAAAATTAATGGTCATTGCGAAGTAAAAACATCATAGTATAAAACATGCTTACTAATGACTTGCTAAGTAACGTCATATAATCGTTGAACCACCAGGGTCCTGCTCTGATGTTCCAGCCATGTCCAAAGGCTAAAGGCCTCTTGACAGAGGGACCACGACCCTACCCGCCTTGTTTACTGCAGTACCACATGGCAGAGGTGTTGTCTGTGAACACCTGCACTGTCTTCCCATTGAGGGAGGGAGGGAAGGAATACCTTCAGTGCCAAGCGAATCGCCAGGAGCTCCAACAAGTTGATGTGAAGCCGGACCCCGCCTGAGACCAGACTCTTCTGATCTCCACCTCTCCCAAGTGGCCGCCCCATCCCAGGAGTGATGCAATGGCAACCACCGTGAGTTGGGGAAGGGAGAGGGATCTGCCTCTGACCAAATCTTGGTTTGTTAAACACCACTGCAGTTGTTGTGCAGTTTCCTCTGAGATCTGAACGGAGTCGGAAAGATTCCCCTGATGCTGCGCCTACTGGAACTTCAAGTCCCACTGCAGAGCCCTCATACAAAATCTGGCAAGATGTACCAGCAGGATGCAGGAGGCCATGAGGCCCTGCAGCCTCAGGGTCATTCTCATCAAAATCCGGGATAGAGGCCGAAACATCAGTATCATAGCCCGAATATCCCAGACCCGGTGCTAGGGAGGATAGGCCAGAAACTGCAGTGTGGGAGACGACAGCCTGAGACGAACCTGCCTGAGGGATTGCCAGTGGGGAAGGTGATGGTGAATCCTGCAAACCACTGGCGGCTGATGGGCCTGAGGGTCAGACTTGGAGGGTTTGGAGGCTGCTGCAGGGGGGTTAAAGGGTAGACTGGCCCGCCCGCTGGTTCCCAGACCCGCACTGCTGGGTCCCAAGTCCGCGGCCACACACTGCTTGCGTGGGCCGGTGGCCGGACTGGGTTGGATGTGGTGGGGTGCCCCTTCTATAGCCACGAAAGGCAGGCTGTGGTGGACCGGAGGATGCAGCAAGGCCAAAAGATCTGGCCGTAGCCCGAGAATCCTTGAAGCGCTGCAGCGCCGAGTCTGCGTTGTCACCAAAAAGGCGAAAGCCATCGAAGGGCATGTCCACCAAGGTTGACTGGACATCACCCGAAAACCAGACATTCTCAACCAGGCGTAATCCCGAAGGGCTACCGATGTGGCAATCGTTCTGCCCAGCGAGTCGGTGGTATCCAGTCCACAGCGCATTGTGAATTTTGCTGCGTCCCTCCCATCCACCACTGCCAAGGAGAGAACGGCCCGGGCCTTCTCCAGGCAATGAGGCAGCACTTGCGCAAACGTATCCCAGACAGTATTGGATACGATTGCTTTACATGAAAAGAAGGGTGGTGAGTTACTCCTAAGCTCGTATTCTATAAAACAGGCCCAGCAGTATGTTTCTTGGAATATTCCTCATCGAGTGCGAAGACTATGGTACCTTTTACGACACGATCTGCTTCCTTTAAATTCTCTTTTAGCAAAGTGGTATGGAATATCTCCCATATGTCATTTTTGTAATCAGGCAGTGTAAGACCGTAACCATGTACTGTTTACTTGTTCTACATTGCGTCCATTACGCACTAGATGGTTGAGATCTATTTGTCTTCAGTTGGGAATTCTGAATGTAAAATCCTTTTTTTATGCTCTTTATTGTCCACCCAATGAAATGTTTTGCTTTAAAAATTTTAATTTCTTTAAGAGTTTTTTAAACATTTATTAAGGAATCCTGTAGATGCTCTTTGTTGATTTTTCTGTCAGTGTTCTTGTTGTGATCCCTTAAGTGGTTCTCCGTAAACATTTTATTGTATATTTTGGTGTACAGTTTTGTGTTCTATATATGTGGCCCTTTTTTGAGAGCCAAAAACATAATAAATAAACTTTGAAACTTTGTATGGGTATAGCGCCTCAAGAGGCATGCGGTATTCACGGACCGCAGCGCCAAGCTGGAGGAAAATAACATGCGCTTCCCAAGATAATCCAGCTTCTTTGATTCCCTACCTGGGGGTTCGGAAGGGAATGTGCCCTTGGAAGAAGAGGCTTGGATCACCAAACTCTAGGGGGAAGGGGTGTTGCGTGGAGCCGGGTGGTGCCGGCGGGCAGTCGTCCGTTACACAGGAGCCCCTGTGCTGGGCTTGGAACAAGTGCCCAAAAGGACGTCCGTGAGGGCTTCATTTAAGGGCAAAAGGGGCTCATAGGAGGTTGCCGCCAGCTGAAGCACCTCTGTCATGATGTTAGTCCTGACTGCCACTGTAGGGAGTTCCAGGCCCAAAGCCTCAGCTGCCCTACGCATCACCACTGCATAGGACGCTCCCTCCTCCGTAGCCACGGTAGAGGGAGAAAGCACGCCAAGGTCTGGGGGGAAATCCAGACCACTGGCGTCATCCAAGTCCTATCTCGAGTCTGGTTCTTCCAGCTGGTCTGCTAAAGGGTCCTGCGACTCTTCTCAGTCCTCATAACCACCTTCAGGGCGATAGTGAACACCTGGGATGAATAAAGGACCAAAAGTACACTCCGGATCAGATTTGACGTCAGGCAACGTCGGTCCGGGTCCATCTTGGGGATGAGGATGGGGACGGCGTTGGCTGGGGGCACGGCTGGCATCGGGGGCCTTGTCGCCAGGATCGTCGCAGGGGAAGGTCGACCGGTGTCCATCCGGATCCAGGCCTGAAACATGGAGACCCTTCAGAGCCGGAGCCAGAGCTGCCGGCATTGAGGGCCCAGGGCCCCCAACCGGCTCCGCTTGACCCAAAAGCGCACCAGCGGAGTTGGGCTGCCCAAACACACAGTGAAGGGCCTCATAGAACGTACGAAGCTGGGCAGGGGACGCTCCGGCTCCCGGAAACAGGGGGAGGTGCGGAGTCCACCCTGAGTCAGACACCAGAGACAGAGGCTTTGAGTGACGACGCTCCAGGAGTGACGCAGAGCCGACTGCCAGGTCTCGAAAAGCTTTTAGGACAGCTCTAGCAAAGACTCGGGACTCCAAAAGCTTTCGGGACCGCTCCGCAAAGACTTTGGGCTCATGGTCCAACAATCGAAGCATGACTTAGGGTCGTGGTCGCGCTCCATGCACCAGAGGCACACGATTCTCTGGATCCAGTCTGACGCTTTAGGGTAATTCTAAGGTAAGGAATCAATCACTGATAGTCTCTTTCAGATAAATATTTCTACAGTAATCTACAATAAAGTAGGAGGAATTAAAAATATCTACAATGAAATGTAGTTCATATTAGAATTTTATTCATACAAAAAATGGTAATAAGGATCAAACTTTATTACAAAACAAGTTATGATTACAAGACAAATTGAATTTTCTAAAAATGACAAGTCCATTGTGCTGTGTTTTTTTTTTTTTTATCTGAGCGGCACCAGCCCTTTCTTCCTAAGTATGCAACATTCGCAGGCCTACCCATAGACAGCATTGACGGCATTACAAGAGAGACTTCTTTTTCAGAGTTTCATAAACAAGAGGTGTGTCGCTTCTACCTCTAGCAGCACTTCTGTGGACGAGATTGAACAAGGAGACACAAACGGATCTATTGTTCGACATGCAAGTGCAAATTTAACGACTTTTCAATGCTACAACATATATTCTTTCAATTAAGGTCTTCCTCCCATAGGTGTACTTGCAGGTACACATCCGTGCAAAGATATAAACATTTTTACAGCTCTATCCAGGTACGTTGTCAATTAACTGAACACTAAGGTTGCAGCAATAAGAACGCAGACTTTCAAATACTCCTAAAGAAAAGGCGGCATCACAACCTCAGCATCAAAGATCGGGCAGGCCACACTAAATCCTTCATTTTATTGCTGCAGAGGCCTTCTGAAATTCATTCGGATCACAGAACAAAGCAGACACTTACAAAGGGTAGATAAAGTGTGTGCGGAGCCTACATAACCACATAAAGGCGCAAGGCACTGACTGTACTCAGGAGGAACGAAAACAAAGCAAGAAAAACGCACTTTACCGTGCGGCTTTCAATAGAGAAATTCTGGGCAAACAAGTCAAATCCAAACTAAAATCATAATTACACAAAGTAGGAGTCCCTCACAACAATGAACATCTTTACAGATACGAGGTATTTTTCGGGGTCCCCTACGCATCTGCAGAACGTGCACGTTCAGGCTTTTCTAGGAAGTACGAAGGGGTGTTTTTCTTTTCTCATTATGAAATGCTGTACCTTTGGCTTTTTCTCTGTGTGTAATTTTGGGCGGGAATTCTCTTCTATTTGAATCTGTCTATTGCCTGCGGCTTTCCAATGTGTCAGTTAGCAGGCAGAATGTAGAGGCAACGACTTATACTGACAAATCCGATCATACTGTGTGTGGGTTTGTGGTCTGCAGTGCATTGCGCAGCTGGTTTACATCCAGGGCTCCCATCCTTCCCACACTCTGCCCAGGATGTTTGGATCTGTGGCTTGGTCTATGAGGCACCGCACCTGGGCCTCTTCGGACAATCCAGCGTCGGGTTCCTTGGCCCGAATATTATGCTCTTTGTCCCCACGAGCAACAGATATGTAATCCTTGTAGGCAGGCATCTTCTCATGTCCCAGCCGTAGTTCATCACTGAAAAAAACACAGAGAAGGAAGACAAAGTATTAATCATTTGTAAATGGACTGTTCATGTTCAAGAAAGGCTTTATTCAATTGTTAAAAAGCAATCATAAAAGCACCCAAATATAACATACAAAGACAATTTCATAAGAAAAACCATAATAAAAACATTACGAGTAATTACAACTCAATTGATAACTTTATTTCGGTCAATGACCATAAAAGTGCACATAAAATACAAACCAGCTCAAATGTGTTAAAATAATAAA
The DNA here is from genome assembly GCF_964261635.1 of Lissotriton helveticus. Taxonomy (NCBI): domain Eukaryota; kingdom Metazoa; phylum Chordata; class Amphibia; order Caudata; family Salamandridae; genus Lissotriton; species Lissotriton helveticus. The sequence goes on along the minus strand of NC_136063.1, from coordinate 704,716,404 downwards.
TAATCATTGTACATTTAAAAAGAGAATTAAACTGTGAGTTATCAATGAAGAAAACGATAACATTTCATAATTGCTAACATTTAAGTTAAAAATGTTTGTCTCCTACGCCACATACTAAATAGGTATCGAGATACAGCAAACACAATAGGGGGATGGGTGTCATAAGTCAATATTCTACATGCCTGGACAAAGTGCAGAAATTTAAGGTTCTTACAGATTGGAGTCAACCAACAATTTCTGATTGCAGAATAAGCAGGACAAAAGAACAAGACATGTGGTACATTTTCAATTTTGTAGTCACAGGCAGGGCAACCTTCAATATTAGTTTTGGACCATTTGTTTGTAAATGACCTAATGGGTAAAGTGCCATGCCTTAACTGAAGATACAGCTTTCTAGCAAGAGGGGGTTCAATTACATCCAAGAATTCCTCGATTTTGGATTCCGATTTAACTAAGAGGAACTCAGACGTGAGCCTTCCCATAGTTGCAGAACTCAGAAATGTTTGGCAATTCTGCATACGTATCAGAGCATGGAGTTCTCGTTTTGGTATCCCAGGGCAAAATGTCTCTGGTTTTTCCCACAGGTCCGGGAGACCCAGCCGGATGCTGCCTGCCCTAATATGCTTTTTGCATTTAAGAGAAATCCAGATCTCGGATAGTTCTGCTCTGTAGGCGGCCAATTCTGGGACTGACCACAACCTCTTCCAGTACATAATTGGTCTTTCGCTCACAATTTCCTCTATTGACTCCATCCCAAGGTCCATTCTGAGGGGGGTCAAGGGTGTACTAGCCGGTAATCTAACTAAATTCCTCATAAAGGTTTGTTCCACCCTTGAGGGGGTCGATGTATATTTGTGCCCCCAAAGTTCCGCCCCATAGATTACTGCAGTTCTTGCCAGGCGACAGTATATTTCTAAGGCCGGGGACACCGGCTTAAATGTTGACCCCTTAGATACTTTACTGATACCCCAAACTAGCTGTGATAGTTTTAATAACGACTTGGCAATCTGTGTGTTCCACTCAAATTTCTCCATAATGGTAACACCCAAATAAACAAATGTCTCAACCCTCTCAAGAGGAATATCATGTAGGACCGGATTTGGGTGTGTCCGCTTCGGGGGATTGAATATCATAAACTTTGTTTTTTCCATGTTGATTTCCAATCCCCGGAGCGCGCACAACTCTACAAAGCCATCAAGTGTTTTTTGGATGCCAGACGATGTTTTAGACAACAACTGAGTGTCGTCTGCAAACATCAGAGCAGACACCTTCCCCGTGGCCAGTTTGGGGGCATCATTGTCTACCCCACCGTTCAGATGGTCCACAAGTCCATTAATGTAAAGGCTGAATAGCGTGGGAGCTAATACGCACCCTTGGCGAACCCCTTTTTGGACAGGAAATTGGTCCGTGAGATCGCCATGCCTACCACACCTAACCTGGGCATAGTTATTTGTATGGCGCCTAGACAGAATAGACAGCAGATAAGACGGAAGTCCTAGATCTGCCAGTACCTTCCACAATTTCACTCGGGGAACTAAATCAAAAGCTGCCCGCAGGTCCACGAACACAAGGTAGAGGCTGCCACCCTCCACCTATGCTACCTTCCAGTACAGGGCCTGCAAGCGAAATATCTGATCTAAAGTGGAGGTGCCGGACCTAAAGCCTGCCTGAAATGTAGTTAGGATCTCGTTCTCGTCGATCCACCCAAGAATCCTGTCAAGGATAATCCTCCCCATTAGCTTTTGTGAATTATCAATTAAGCTAATTGGTCTATAGTTCGAAGGGGTAAGCGGACAACCCTTTTTAAGGACTGGCACAATCTCAGCCCCCAGCCGGGTAAGGGGCGAATCAGCACCCTGAAGAACCCCGTTATATAAAACGACCAGGTAAGGTGTGTGAGAAGTTGGCCTGATATATAGTGCTCACTATTCTAGTGATCGCTCTGTATCATTCCAAACAACCCTTATTGATGATTGGTTGTAAGTCAACCTGATAGACCAGCAATCCTAGTAGCGTGGACAAAAGCAGTCTTTAGGCTAAACTCTAGAGGGCGTGTTAAGCCAGCTGTTTTACCATCACATATACCCCTTGAACACCCAGTGAAAGGACACCACACAAGTTGTTATAAAAAATAAAGGATATTTATTAATAACAAGTCTACCCTGAACTCTTTATGAGTCAGGGAGCTAAGCACAATACAAAACTCTTACGAAAATCCTGTAACTTACACAATTTACACAAATGCCCGAGGGGCACGAAAAACCATATACTCTAAAAGTGGAATGCGAAATACTAGCAGGTAAGTAACACGATCCAAAGGCTTCAGGACCGCTAGGACTACCTTACTGAACCCTCAGGTTAGGAGCAGGAGGCCTAGGGAACCCGGGTGCAGAGTGGGAACTCTTACGCGGGATGCGGGACAAAGTCTATGGATGCTAGCAGTTCTTAAAGTTACTGTTTCCGGACGAATCCGACTAGGTAGACTAAAAACGAAAAAGGATCTGGACAATAGGATAGTGAACCTGTGCTGGAGCACCGAAATGCTCGTGTTACCTAGCCCAGGGGCTGCGGCTGCATAGGGTTCAAAAGACGTCGGGAATCCTCGTTGTAGTCTATGGAGCCTGAAAGAAGATGTTGCTGGCAGGCGACCAGTGAAGATGTTCGGTGTGATCCAAGGCTGGATCAGTGAAGGAGACGACCTGAAAGCAGAGGGGACTCAGTTCTTAATCACTAGCCAGTGATTATGTGGGCACCAGGATGGCACCGGGTGAAGTCACCGCGATCAGGTGAGTGGGCAACGCTGGACTCTGCAGTCACACGGGCCAGGAGGCGTTGTCGGCGTCCAGGCTGGAGGTGCGAGCTGTCCCACGATGGTGTCTGCTCTCGGCGATGCTGGATCCAAGATTGGAGCAACAACCCTTGGCAAAGACAAGCCCACGCGGTGGAGTCAAAATGGCGTCTGGAGTGGACCAGGAGGGTCCAGGATACTTCTTGTTGGACAAGGAGCAAGGGCCAGTCTAGGGGACCTAGACCAGCGGTGAAAACGTCGTGGTACGTCGTCAGGAGGGTCACTAGCCAACGGGCAAGTGACCGGACAACGTGGCAAGCAGCAAAGAAGCAGAAGGGCCCCACGCAGATCTCGTGGATGCTGGAGGGCTGGACTTCGGGGCTGGAGCTGCTTAGGTTGGGGGCTTCTCAAACCCCAGTGCACTCACTCGAGGGTCCCTCGGAGGTCCTGCTGGTTAAGCGTCGTGCAGGTCTTGAAGATAGCCGGTCCCACGGGTCTCGTCACACCCACGAATCTCAGCTGGGCTGATGATGCAGGTAGAGGTCAGAGATGGCAGGGAATCCGGGTCTCGTCGAGCTGGGCAGTCTTGATCCGGAGGATGGACGTGCAGCAAACCGCAAGCGCTTAGATGGTGCCTGCTGGTGCAGGGTGGCTACTCCTTAGCCACAAGGGAGAGTCTTCAGAGAGTGACAAGAGTTCCTTTCGTGGAAAGTAGTTCAAGTTTCAAGATGATCTAATTTGGGAAGGGTGCCCGCTCCTACCTTTATTCTAAGAAAAGGGGCTGGCACGCGACTAGGTCCTGCCCATGGGTGGGACCAGGAGGGGGGTGGTTACACCCCTCTCCTTTGTCCGGTCTCTCCCCAGCTCAGGGGCTGGTGTGCCACTGGAACTGGTTTGAGCCAGCATATGCACAGTGAGCACCGGGGTGCCACTTGCAGTCCCCTTCCTTTCAGCCCTGCCTACCTGGGCTACACAAAATCCTGTCTGGGATGGTGCTAGCACCGCCCCTGACAGGAAACCCTTTGTCCAGGCCTCCGTTGCTGGAAGGACTCCCAGCAGCAGGAGGGCAGACTTGTGTCTCGGTGGCAGCATCCATTTTGTGGAGCTGAGGCTGTGTCTGACTTTAACCGGGGTTCACAGTTACATACATGTCGTGTCCCTCTAGAAGGGTGGAATGCTAACCCCGTCGCCAGAATTGGCGAGGGGTTAGTATTCCAATTCGTATGACACCTTACTCGACATGTTTTGATAATGCTATGCCAAAGTTAGCATTTAACCGCGAGGATTATAATGCACTTAAGAGTATATGGTATAGCGTTATCATGGAACAGCTATTAGGACTTGGTTCCGCAAGCTGCAAACGGGCTCAGCTCATGCCAGAGTACCATCTCACATAATTCCAAGCACTCTGCCTTCAGGATTGATAAGGCCTTCCATAGGAGTGACTGATAGGAACATATGTGTCCATTTTAGGTTTAGATATAGGGAACTATATCTAAAGCAAAGGGTGATTACACCACCTTGCCCCAGCTGTCGTGCAGCCAGTTGTGTCTGTTTAGCTGGCCAGCCAGGGGTGGCATAATACATGCTTCAGCCCCTGGTAGGCCCTGGGTACACCTATGCCCTGGATACCTAAGGTATTCTGAACGGGGACTGATAAGGTGGCCCAGTACCAATTGGTAAATGCACCTAAGGTACATGGTTGTCAATTTAGAGAGAGAACAGCTAGGCTGTGGGTCTGATTAGCAGGCCCACAGCCAGGGAAAGTCGTAAATCAGTGAAGCAAAAAGCAAAAATCTGGGGTGGCCATGGGATTGCAGACCCCACTCTCCTACAAGGTGCCCACATTTTGGGCTGTGTTCGAAACAGATCCCCAGGCAATTTGTCTAGCCCTGGGGCCTTGTTGGGAAGCAGTTTACCTACCTATTGCTGCCTCAACCTCTCTCAATGTAAAAAGTTCAACCTGGGGGTGGAGACTGGGGACTATAGTCATCCTTCCACACTCTTCAGGGCTAGGAACATTTAAAATTTGTTGGGATTCAAAAGTATCACAAGTTAAGGTGTCAGTCTCAGAGATTCCATATAGGCCACCAAAGTGCCTTTCCCAAATTTTCGGACCAATATTAGGGCCAGGGACAGGGTTGAGGCCGTGAAAGCCGGTTGCAACAATAGACCAGAATAATTTGTAATCCCTAGAAGTAAGAGCAGCTCCCAACTCCTCCCACAGGAGAACCTCCCGTTCCCTCTTGGCGTCACAAATTGCCTTCTTTTACAGATTACGTTGAGTCTTAATGGCTCCAGCGTCGTTGGTTTTTAATGCAGATAACAAGGCTTTTTTGGACTTACGGCATGAGGCATTAAACCACAAGTGCTTGTTGGCGCGGGGCTGACTAGTCTTTACCAAAGGGCAAAGGACATCCTTTAAAGTGGCCACCAATTGATTATGTATGTCAGTGGCCCTTCCCATACAATCAGGATCCCCCATTTCAGCAATAAATGGAATTGCGGTCTCATACAAGTCAGCAAGTTTGCTCTGGGAATCCTGGAAGTGTGGCCATTTAACCCTTCGCCTACAGTTGGTGATTATTAATGATTGTGGGGCACTTTTTTGGGGAGGAAGTGGATTATTTAACCCAAAACTCCCCGGTTTGAGAGAGAGAACTAAAGCATTATGGTCGCTATCATACCTGTAAACAACCCTAAACTCAAGCAACCTATCCCAGTACCTGGCCTCCATGAATATGTAGTCAATCACAGAAGTCTGGTTTAGTCGATTGAAGGTAGTTCTCCCAGGCCTATCAGGCTCCACCCTCCCATTGCATGCTCGTAATGAAGTGACTAGCGCCAGTGACTGCAATTGTAGAACAAGTGGGGTCCAAACCTTAACCTGGGGAATCAACGGATCCGGGATAGACCACAGCAAATCGACTTCATATGGGTCACCCAGACTCGGGTCCACAAGAGGCTTAAAATGACAATTGAAATCTCCACACAAAATTATCACAGTGGAAGAATCAATCGTCTGAATAAAATTTGATAAAGTTTCTATAGCCTCGGACTCCAATCCCCGCCTAACTGGCCTTGAGTATACGTTAATCAAAGCTATCTTGTGACTATTTAGCGGGGTTAAAGGTACGCACTGAACATCTAGAGAATTAGTATTAATATGCGTAGCTTGAACCCCCAAATGGGTGCCAACCCAGATGGACAACCCACCCGATGGCCTTCCACGACCACCCATAGTTGCTAAGACATTAAAAGTTGCAAATACAGGGACTATACTTTCTTTTAACGCCCAGGTTTCCTGTAACATGCAGATATCATGTAAGGACATGAAGGAACCCCAAGTTGGAATGGGCAGTTTACTCTTCAGTCCCGCCACATTCCAGGAAAGAATTTTAATTTGTGGGTCGGCTGGACCTTGCTTAATCGAAACACTATCCCAGGGACCCAAGGGTTCACTGATTGCATTAGTATTCACATCCACCAATTCCTCTATCTCACCGCTTAATGTAAATCGGTCGGAGGGGGGAATAGTGGATGGAGGGTGAGATGCCTGTTCCAATACCAGGGATTTGACTATGGTACTATGATTTGAAAATGCCTCAGTTTCTTCAGCAGTAGGCGAAGGACTACCGGAGCACCCAATCTGTCAATCACAGTCATCAATGCCTAAAAGGGCGTTGAATCTGTTCGTCACCTCCAATGGCGTGAGCAGACCCGATGGGTCTGTCCACCCAGTTCTATGTTGCCTAGGTGGAACAGTATCCCACCCAAGTACTCTATCAGGGGCCATGGAGTAGGATACATGGGGCATATAACGTTTTTTAGGAGGTATAGGCCGATTGAATTGGTGGCAGGCTAGAGCCCCAGGATACATTGTAGAAACCACTAAGGGTCTTGGGTAGAAATACGTCAGGCCGGTGGGAATGATAGGATTGCTCAAAATGGAAGCATCCCAAAACCATTGGGGAATGTCCCCTGGGCAATGGATCTGAAGTCCTTATGAAAAGGTTTCTATTTTCAAGCACGATGTTATTGAAGAAATATATAGAGTCTATTTGTTAATCTCCATTTTCACTTTTATTTGTAGAATCAAACGAGTTATCTTTTACTCGGTTTTCTGAATTTTTAACTTCATGACATTCATAATTCACAAGTACCAACATGCTTAGCGTTATCCAACCAATCAGCGCACACGCCATTCGGCAACTAACGCTCGCGCGATAACATTGCACACCCTTTATACGTTTCCTGTTACAGCGCGTCCACCGAACTGAAAGCCGTTTACGAACACAATTCCACATGATACAACCACGTTTAGGTAAGCGCGTAGGAAGCACTTGTTAACATTATTTGATAACGCTCTACCATTTCTCAGCTAGTTAAACGTTACGTTATCGTCATCGCATATTGGCAAATGTTTTACACCATGAACCGTGAGACCCAGGGTTCTTATTTCATCACATGGACGCATTCAATTGTTGTAGACATCGCAGTATGTTCCACTAATGGGATATTATCATGTTTATCTTTGATTTACATTTACCTTTTAATTGCTGTTAGTTTTTGTCAGTAATATCATGTGACCTCTGAGCTTACACCGTATTTTTGTTCACAGAATGTCCCCAGATGAAGGCTACCCAGCCGAAATGCACTGGGATTTCTAAAATATCGTTTAATTCATAAGGATTATTATGAATGTAATGAAGTTAAAAATTCAGAAAACCGAGTAAAAGATAACTTGTTTGATTCTACAAATAAAAGTGAAAATGGAGATTAACAAATAGACTCTATATATTTCTTCAATAACATCGTGCTTGAAAATAGAAACCTTTTCATAAGGACTTCAGATCCAGTGCCCAGGGGACATTCCCCAATGGTTTTGGGGATGCTTCCATTTTGATTCATATCATTACACTCACATCGGAGAGTGATACCCCGGAGCACGGCACAACGTCCAAACAACCTCAATCGAAACAGTAGTGCGCCAACAACCTACCTATAGAATCGCTTCTATCTTTCCGAAACATTGTGGCAGCACACCGAATAAACAATGGAGTATGAACAAATCTTTAATCTTACTGAAACCAGGGTAGAAACCTTTGCTTATGGAAATGATGAGGCAACAAGAATTTACGCTTTAATTAAAGAAGAGAGCTGGCGCGGGGCCAAGAGGCCCAAGGACCTGGCCGTAGCCCTGGAGTCCTTAAAGTGCTCAAGCGCATGGTCTGCCTTGTCGCCAAAAAGGCGACCGCCATCAAACGGCATGTCCATAAGTGTATTCTGGACATCGGCCGAGAAGTTGGCGGATCTCAACCAGGCGTGGCGACGAATCGCCACCGTCGTTGCCATCGCTCTGCCCAGTGAGTCGGTGGTATCCAGCCCACACCGGATAGAATACCGTGCTGCATCCCGGCCTTCCACTAGGGCCTGGCCGAGTTTAGCCGGTACCTCCAACGGGCATTCTGGCAGCATGTCCGCGACCGTATCCCACAGAGAGTGGGTGTAGCGGCCCAAGAGGCATGCGGTGTTGGAAGACCGCAGTCCCAGACTCAGGGAGGAGAACACCTTTTTGCTGTACTGCTCATACCTCTTGGATTCCCTGTCAGGCGGAGCCAACGGCAATGCGGTCTGGGAATTCGAAGCCTGGATAACCAGGCTCTCAGGGGTGGGGTGGGTGGACAGGAAACAAGGGTCGCCCGGGGCCGGGCGGTGGCGTCTGGCCACGTTCCTATCTACAGGCGAACCTGTAGCGGGCCTGGAACAAGTGCCCAAAAGAACGTCGGTCAAGGCCTCAGTAAACGGCAGCAGAGGCTCAGCCGAGCTTGACTGCGGTTTAAAGGACCTCACTGAGGAGGTTAGTCCTAACGGCCGCGACGGGGAGCTCAAGGCCCAAGGCCTTGGCCGCCCGCGTCAACACCACACTGTAGGTAGCCCCCTCCTCCGTAGCCACGGTAGGAGGTGAGACAAAACCAGTGTCTGGCGAAGTGTCCAGACGACTGGCATCCCCAAGTCCACCGGTCCAGTCCTCCTGAGACTGACACTCTCGTGTCAGAGGGTCCTCAGACCCCTCCCAATTCTCCTCATCACCCATCTCCTGATACTCAGGGTTGTCAATTGATGGGGCCGGTTCATTGAAGTAAAATTCTCCAAACGGCGTGCCGCTCCGGCGCCGGAAACGGATCGAGGGAGGCATCGGGGACGGCGCCGCCTGAAGACGGCGCCGCAGGTGACACTTGAGGGACCAGCGCCGGTGAGGTCGTCAGGTCAACCGGCGACGACCCGGATCCAGAAGCGGATCCAGCGGGGCTCTACGGCGCCGAAGCACCTGCCCGCCGGAGGAGTGAGAGACCTCATGGCCATGAGGAAACGCTCAATCTCCTCCGACGTCGTGTGCGGCCCAGGGACCGGAGGGTGTGGGGCCGAACGCGACGCCCGCGACTCCGACGGAGCCGCGTGGGCGGTGTCACACGAACCCCCGGCCGCGTCGAGCGAGCGTCGGGGGGAGTCGGAAGAGCGATGACGTCTCTTCGACTTCTTGTGCTTACCTGACGACTTCGAACCTGAGGAGTGATGTCGACTCCCGGAGCTATGATGGCTCTGATCCCGCGACCAGTCCCTCGACCTCCGTCCGGACCGGGACCTTTTGCGGCGCGGGGCCGACTGCTGGAGCTCGAGTCGCTTGCGGGACCGCTCCCTCCTAGCTTTCGAAGTCAGGGCCCGGCAGTCGGAGCGGTCTTGTCGTCATGGTCAATGCCAAGACAGTGGAGGCACCGCCAGTGAGGGTCGGTGACCGACATCAGTCGGTCGCAGTCCTCACAAGGCTTAAAACCTGGCATCCCTACCGGCACCGTTCGGAGTCAAAGACTCGAAAAATGATCAAAAGGGATCGTAAAAAGTTTAGTCAAAAAATGACTAAGGTACCACTTTTTCCGGATCTGCGATGCTGGCGCAGAAAAAAGAAGAACTGACGTCAGCACGCGGAGGCGGCGTCTAAGTACTCCGACGACATCATCACGGCGCCCACAACGCCGATAACGGACGCGGAGCCGCAGACGACGCCTACCGACGCGCAAGGGTACTGCTACGCAAAAATTTACGGATCCAGTCTGACGCCTGGGGATATTCTAAGGTAAGGTATCTAATACTAACCTGTTTCTTTCAGATACACAGAGCCATGATAAAAACCAACACTGGTGCCATGAAACTAGGGCCCTGAAAGGGGATGACCTTAACCCTAGATGTAGGTTCGCAGAACGTGGGAGGATGGGTGGGTCGGTAAGGAATCTATCACTAACTAATGTCTCTTACAGATATATTGTTACACAAGTAGTAACTTGTGCATCTGAAAGAGACACGTTAGTGATAGATTCCTTCCTTAGAATAGATACCCGACAATACCAACCCCGGTGGTGGGTCTGCGAACCAATAATCACACCAGAAAGTCCTGGAGGACGGAACGACCAAAGAAGCCATCCCTCCGGACTTGGCTGTTCAGGCAGTAGTGTCCCGCAAACGTGTGAAGCGAGGCCCACGTAGCTGTCTGAAGGGATGGCAAAGATAGCCAAGATAGCAGAGAATCGAAAGAAGATGCATCGCGGAACACGAACTACACTTACCACAGTCCTTAGGGGCGATCCCGCTGGTGTGTTAGTAGTGTGCGACCCCACCCCCATTGTAATGTTAAAGCTCCCTCGAGCAGTTGGCTGACGAGCCTGGGACCCCGCACCTGCGCGCCTGAGTGGTACTAAACCTGGCAATATTTGGCAGCCACCGGCAACCCCAGAACACGGCCTAATCCCTGCTGATGAGGGGTAAATACCCCGAAACACGTGTCCAGGGATGGCGAAGATAGCAGAGAATCGAAAGAAGATGCATGGCGGAACACAAACTACACTTACCACAGTCCTTAGGGGCGATCCCGCTGGTGTGTGAGTAGTGTGCGACCCCACCCCCATTGTAATGTTAAAGCTCCCTCGAGCAGTTGGCTGACGAGCCTGGGACCCCGCACCTGCGCGCCTGAGTGGTACTAAACCCACCCTCATTGCAATGTTAAAGCTCCCTCAAGCAGTTGGCTGACGAGCCTGGGACCACGCACCTGCGCGGTACTAAACCTGGCAATATTTGGCAGCCACCGGCAACCCCAGAACACGGCCTAATCCCTGCTGATGAGGGATAAATACCCCGAAACACGTGTCCAGGGATGGCGAAGATAGCGAAGATAGCAGAGAATCGAAAGAAGATGCATTGCGGAACACGAACTACACTTACCACAGTCCTTAGGGGCGATCCCGCTGGTGTGGGAGTAGTGTGCGACCCCACCCCCATTGTAATGCCTGAAAAATGTCCTGCAAGGGCACTCCCCGGCCCAGGGCAGTCGTAGTCGCCGTGACCCGAGTGGAATGAGCCCTCAGCCCAACAGGAGGTTCCTTCTTGGCCAAGGAGTAACACGCCTGGATGCACAAGATGATCCACCGAGAGATGGTCCGCTTGTGCACCGCCCGTCCCTTCTTAGCGCCCGCGTAACCAACAAAGAGTTGGTCATCCACCCGGAACTGGCCTGTGTGATCCAGATAGTAAGATAGCGCATGTTTTGGGTCCAGACGGTGGAGCCGCTCTTCCTCTTTCGAGGGATGCGGAGGCGGAAAGAAGGTGGGCAAGGTGATGGACTGCCCGATGTGGAAGGCCGTGACAACCTTGGGCAGGAAAGAGGGTCTTGTCCGCAACACAACCTTGTCCGGATGGACAGAGATGAAAGGAGGTGTGGAAGAAAGAGCCTGGAGCTCACTCACTCTCCTGGCAGAGGTGATGGCAACCAGGAAAGCAGTCTTTAAAGTAAGAAGATGGAGAGGACAGTTATGGAGTGGCTCAAAGGGAGCAAACATTAGATAAGTAAGTACAAGGTTCAAGGTCCACTGGGGCATCACGAAAGGTACAGGAGGAAACATGTGTGTGATGCCCTTCAAAAACCTATTTACAATTGGTGACTTGAACAAAGATGGCTGATCAGGAAGCCTTAAGAAGGCAGAAAGGGCAGAAAGGTAGCCCTTGATAGTGCCCAGAGCAGAGCCCTGCTGGGCAAAGGAAAGAAGGTAGAGGAGAACCTCAGAAAGGGGTGCAGAGAGAGGATCCCAGCCTTTGCTGTGCACCATTCCACAAATCTGTTCCACCTGCAGGCATATACCGACTTTGTGGAGGGACGCCTGGCTGCCAGAATGGCATTACAGACTTCAGGAGGCAAGTCAAATGGCCTCAACTGTCGCCGCTCAATCTCCAAGCTTGTAGGTGGAGACTGGACAGGTTCGGGTGGAGGACCGTCCCCTGCTGCTGCGACAGAAGGTCCTACTGAAGAGGAAGACGAATCGGGGGATCGACAGAAATGCTGAGTAGCTCTGGATACCAATATCTTCGTGCCCAGTCCGGAGCCACAAAGATAACCTGGGCTCGGTCGCGCCTGATCTTCTTCAGCACTCTGGGCAGAAGTTTTATAGGCGGAAAGGCGTACAATCGACCGCAACTCCACTCGCGACGAAAAGCGTCTCCGAGCGAGTGCCGCCTTGGAAATTCCAACGCGCAGAACTGATGACATTGCGCGTTCTCTTCTGTGGCGAATAGATCTAACCAAGGCTCTCCCCACTGCTGAAAGAGACCTTGCGCCACGTCCGAGTTCAGACGCCATTCGTGATCCATCATGCGCCGACGGCTGAGTTCGTCCGCCCTGGCGTTCAGAGACCCTGCCAGGTGTTGAACCACCAGGGTCATTCCCTGATGTTCCAGCCACTGCCAGAGGCGCCGAGCCCCCTGGCAGAGGGTCCATGACCCCACCCCGCCCTGTTTGTTGCAGTACCACATGGCGGTGGTGTTGTCCGTGAACACCTGCACTACACTCCCCCGGACAGAGGGGAGGAATGCCTTCAGTGCAAGTCGGGTCGCCCGCAGCTCCAGAAGGTTGATGTGGAGCTGGGACTCCGCCGGAGACCAGAGGCCTCTGATCTCCGCCTCTCCCATGTGGCCCCCCCAGCCCTGGAGGGACGCGTCCTTCACAACTACGTGCTCCGGTTAGGGTAGGGAGAGGGATCTGCCGCTGACCCAATCGCGGTCCATGAGCCACCACTGCAACTGTCTCCCAGTGCCCTCCGAGATCAAGACATGGTCGGACAAGTTGCCCTGATGCTGGGCCCACTGAAACTTCAGGTGCCACTGCAGAGCCCGCATCCGCCACCTGGCGTGATGCACAAGAAGGATGCAGGAGGTTATCAGCCCCAGAAGCCACAGCGTCAACCTGACCAAGACTCGGGATAAAGGCTGAAAGATCGGAATCAGAGCCTGAATATCCCGAACCCGCTGTTCGGGAGGATAAACCCGAAACTGCGCCGAGTCTAGAACAGCTCAGATGAAGAGGAGCTTCTGAGAGGGAAAAAGGTGTGACTTCGGCACATTGATGGAGAACCCCAGCAGGTTGTGGGATGTGGAAATAAGTGTCCTGCAAGTCCAATGATACCATCCAGTCTCCTGGGTCCAGGGCAGCTAAGACCTGAGCCAGTGTCAGCATTTTGAACTTCTCCTACCGGAGGAAGCCGTTGACGTTCCTTAGGTCCAAGATAGGGCGCAGGCCTCCTTTGCCCTTCTTGGGTACCAGAAAGTAGTGGGAGTAGCAACCACACACTACTTCTGGCCCAGGAACGCGCTCGATGGCCCCCTTGGCCAAGAGGGCCGTAACTTCCTCCTGCAGAAGCCGCAAATGATCCCCCGATACGCGGTGGTTCTGCGGTGGCATGGCTGGAGGAGTCGCCTCGAAGGGGAGGGAGTAGCCCCTTCGGACGATTTGCCGCACGGCGGTTCCCACGGCCGCCACCGCGTTGGGTATTACCTTGCGGAGCGTGGCTGGAAGCACGTGTGGGTACACCCCTTCCGTGGCCACGAAAGGAGTGAAAGGCAGCCGATTGCTGGCGCGGGCCGAGAAGCCCAAGGACTTGGCCGTAGCTCTGGAGTCCTTAAAGCGCTCAAGCGCATGGTCTGCCTTGACGCCAAAAAGGCGACGGCCATCAAACGGCATGTCCATGAGTGTGTTCTGGACATCTGCTGAGAAGTTGGCGGATCTCAACCAGGCGTGGCGACAAATCGCCACCGTCGTTGCCATCGCTCTGCCCAGAGAGTCGGTGGTATCCAGTCCACACCGGATAGAATAACGTGCCGCATCCCAGCCTTCCACCAGGGCTTGGCCGAGTTTAGCCCGTACCTCCAACGGTCATTCTGGCAGCACGTCCGCGACCGTATCCCACAGAGAGTGGGTGTAGCGGCCCAAGAGGCATGCGGTGTTGGAAGACCGCAGTCCCAGACTCAGGGAGGAGAATACCTTTTTGCCGTATTGCTCATACCTCTTGGATTCCCTGGATTCCCTGTCAGGCGGAGCCGACGGGAATGCTGTCTGGGAATTGGAGGCCTGGATCACCAGGCTCTCAGGGGTGGGGTGGGTGGACAGGAAACAAGGGTCGCCCGGGGCCGGGCGGTGGCGTCTGGCCACGTTCCTATCTACAGGCGAACCTGTAGCGGTGCCCAAAAGAACGTCGGTTAAGGCCTCATTACACGGCAGGAGAGGCTCGGCCGAGCATGACTGCGGCTTAAGGACCTCAGTGAGGAGGTTCGTCCTCATGGCCGCGACGGGGAGCTCCAGGCCCAAGGCCTTGGCCGTCCTCGTCAACACCACACTGTAGGTTGCCCCCTCCTCCGTAGCCACGGTAGGAGGTGAGACAAAGCCAGTGTCCGGCGAAGTGTCCAGACCACTGGCATCCCCAAGTCCACCTGTCCAGTCCTCCTGGGACTGACATTAACGTGTCAGAGGGTCCTCAGACCCCTCCCCATACTCCTCATCACCCATCTCCTGGTACTCAGGGTTAGCAATGGATGGGGCCGGTTCATAGAAAGTGAACTCTCCGAACGGTGTCGAAAGCGGCGCCCAGCGGTGCCGTTCCGACGTTGGAACCGGGTCAAGGGAGGCATCGGGGACGGCGCCGCCCGAAGACGGCGCCGGGGGTGACACCTGAGGGACCGGAGCCATGGAGGTCGTTAAGTCCACCGGTGACGACCCGGATCCGGAACCGGATCCAGTGGGGGCCTGTGGCGCCGGGCCCGAAGGCGCCGGCGGCGCTGGAGCATCCGACGGCGTCGGGCCGAATCCCCCAACTCGCTAGGACCCCCAGACTGGTCCGCTGGGTCCGAAGGCACCGCGGAGCCCGTCGGAGGAGTGAGGGACCTCATGGCCATGAGGAACCGCTCGATCTCCTCCGGCGCCGCGCGCGGCCCAGGGACCGGAGGGTATGGGGCCGGACGCGACACCTGCGATTCCGACGGAGCCGCGTGGGCGGTGCCACCTGAACCCCCGGCCGCGTCGCGCGAGCGTCGGGGGGAGTCGGAAGAGCGATGACGTCTCTTCGACTTCTTGTGCTTACCTGACGACTTCGAACCTGAGGAGTGATGTCGACTCCCGGAGCTCCGATGGCTCCTCTCCCGCGACCGGTCCCTCGACCTCCGTCCGGACCGGGACCGTTCTCGGCGCGGGGCCGACTGCCAGAGTTCGAGCCGCTTGCGGGACCTCTCCCGCCTAGCCTTCGAAGTCAGGGCCTGGCAGTCGGTGTGAGAAGTTGGCCTGATATATGATGCTCACTAGTTCTAGTGATCACCTTGTATCAGTCCAAACAACCCTTATGGTGATTGGTTGTAAGTCAACCTTATAGACCAGCTATCCTAATGGTAGCATGGACAAAGCAGTCTTAGGCTAAACTCTTTTGGCATGTGAAGCCAGCTGTTTTACCACAATATAACCCCTTGAATACCAAGTGAAAGGACACCACACAGGTTGTTATGAAAATAAACAGTATATTTATTAATAACAACACCTCTGAACTCTTTATGAGGTCAGAGGGCTAAGCACATGACAATCTCTTCTGAAAAATACGTTAAGTTGCACGAAATCACAATGGTGCCCTAGGGGCGCGACAAACCATATACTAAGTAAGTGGAATGTGAAAGTCAATAGAAGGAATGGAGCTGTCCAGAGGCTGTAGGATCGTTGGGACCACGCTACCCTAACACTAGGTAAGTAATAGGAGGCCCACGGAACGCGTGTGCTGAGTGTGAACACACACGCAAGATGCGTAACAACGTCTATGGACAGTACAGTTCAAGTTAAAGGTGAGTACGGACAATCCTGACTAGGTAGGACTAAAACGACTGTGGAACTGGACACTAGGACAGTTAAACTACCCTTGAGCATCGAAATGCTCTTGTTACCTCACCCACGGGTGCATAGGGTTCAAAGTGCGTCGGGTTCTCGCGTTGAAGTCAATGGAGCCTGAAAGAAAAGATGCTGCAGGCGACCAGGAGGAAGATGTCCGGTGCAATCCAAGAGTGGATTGGTGAAGAAGGAGACCTGAAAGCAGAGGGGACAATGTTCACAGTCACTAGCCAGTGACTGGAGTGGAACCAGGAAGGAACCAGATGTCGTCGTCGTGTTCAGGTGAAGAGTGGACGCTTGACTCTGCAGCCACGTGGACCAGGAGGTGTCTTTGATGACCAGGATGGAGGCACGAGCTGTCCCACGCAGGCTCTCGCTGTCGGCGGTGTTGGATCCGGGATCGGCGTCAACAGGCCTTGGCAAAGGCAACCCACAAGCGTCTGGTGCGGACTAGGAGAGTCCGGGGTGCCCCTCTTTTGGAAGGGAGCAAGGGCCAGTCTGGAGCAACCAGACCAGCAGCAAAGTTTCAAAGGTTCGTCGTCTAGGAGGCCACTAGCCAGCCGGCAAGTGACCAGACAACGCGTCGAGCAGCAACAAAGCAGAAGGGCCCCACACAGATCTCGTGGATGCTGGAGGGCTGATCTTCGGTGCAGGAGCTGCTCGGGGATGGGGCTTCTCAGTCCCCAAAGCACTTGGTCGAGTTTACCTCGGGAGTCGTGCTGGAAGCGAAGTGCAGTTTCTTCCAAGATGGCCGGTCCCACGTGTCTCGTCGCACCCACGGGTCTCAGCTTTGCTGCAGATGTGAGTTGAGGTCGGAGAGGTCTGGGAATCCGGGTCTAGTCGGGCTCTGAAGTCTGGATCCTCGAGGGAAGACGACAAAGTGAAGCCGCTGGACGCTTGATGGTGCCTGCTTGTGCAGGGTGGACACTCCTTGCCGACAAGGGAGATTCTTCAGTCTTCTGTGGAGCAGAACGTCAAAGGGCCAGAGTTTCTTCTTGTAGAATAGTTCAGGATAATCTGATTTGGAATGGGTCCAGCTCCTACCTTTATCCTGCTAAAGGGAGCTGCACTACTGACTCGGTCACTCCCCTGGGTGGGACCAGGAAGGGGGGTGGTTACACCCCCTATCCTTTGTCCGGTTTCGTGCCAGAGCTGGGGCAGGGATGCCTCAGCAACTGGTTTGAACCGGTGTATGCACAGGACACCTTGTGTGCCCCGGGCATGTCTCATTCCTTTCAGGCCTATCCTACCCAATACACAAAATCCTGTCTGGGGTGGTGCTAGCACCTCCCAAGGCAGGAAACCCTTTGTCCAAGCCTCCCTCGCTGGAAGGACTGCCAGCAGCAGGAGGTCAGACTTGTGTCTGTGGTGGCAGCATCCATTTTCTGATGCCAAGGCTCGAGTTAACTTTAACCGGGGTTCTCAGTTACATACATGTCGTGTCCCTCTAGAAGGGTGGAATGCTACCCCCGTCGCCAGAATTGGCGAGGGGGTAGTATTCCAATTCGTATGACACCTTACTCGACATGTTTTGATAATGTTATACCAAAGTTAGCATTTAACCGCGAGGATTATAATGCACTTAAGAGTATATGGTATAGCGTTATCATGGAACAGCTATTAGGACTTGGTTCCGCAAGCTGCAGACGGGCTCAGCTCATGCCAGAGCACCATCTCACATAATTCCAAGCACTCTGCCTTCAGGATTAATAAAGCCTGCCATAGGAGTGACTGATAGGAATATGTGTGCCCATTTTAGGTTTAGATATAGGTATACTATATCTACAGCAAAGGGTGATTACACCACCTTGCCCCAGCTGTCGTGCAGCCAGTTGCACAAGTTACTACTTGTGTAACGATATATCTGTAAGAGACATTAGTTAGTATTAGATTCCTTACCTTAGAATATCCCCAGGCGTCAGACTGGATCCGGAAATTTTTGCGTAGCAGTACCCTTGCGCGTCGGTAGGCGTCGTCTGCGGCTCCGCGTCCGTCGTCGGCGTCGTGGGCGCCGTGATGACGTCGTCGGAGTACTTAGACGCCGCCTCCGCGTGCTGACGTCAGTTCTTAGACGCAGCTTTTTCGCGCCAGAAACGCAGAGCCATGTTAAAAACCAACACTGGTGCCATTGAAACTAGGGCCCTGAAGGGGACAACCCTAACCCTAGATATTGGTTCGCAGAACGGGGAGGATGGGTGGGTCGGTAAGGAATCTAATACTAACTAATGTCTCTTACAGATATATTGTTACAAAAGTAGTAACTTGTGCATCTGAAAGAGACACGTTAGTATTAGATTCCTTACCTTAGAATAGATACCCCAGCAATACCAACCCCGGAGGTGGGTCTGCGAACCAATAAGCACACCAGAAAGTCCTGGAGGACGGAACGGCCAAAGAAGCCATCCCTCCGGACTTGGCTGTCCAGGCAGTAGTGTCTTGCAAACATGTGCAGCGATGCCCACGTAGCTGCCTGACAGATGTCTTGTAAGGGCACACCCCTGCCCAGGGCAGTGGTAGTCGCCGTGGCTCGGGTAGAATGAGCCCGCAATCCAGCAGGGGGCTTCTTCCTAGCCAAGGAGTAGCATGCCTGGATACACAAGATGATCCACCGGGAGATGCTCCTCTTGTGCACCGCTTTCCCCTTCTTAGCGCCCACGTAACCAACAAAGAGTTGGTCATCCACCCGGAACTGACGTGTGCGATCCAGATAAAATAGGAGCGCACGTTTTGGGTCCAGACGATGGAGCCGCTCTTCCTCTTTAGAGGGATGCGGTGGCGGAAAGAAGGTAGGCAAGGTGATAGGCTGCCCGATGTGGAAGGCCGTGACAACCTTGGGCAGGAAAGATGGTTTGGTACGTAGCACCACTTTGTCCGGATGGACAGAAAGGAAAGGTGGAGTACAAGAAAGAGCCTGGAGCTCACTCACTCTCCTGGCAGAGGTGATGGCAACCAGGAAAGCAGTCTTCAAAGTTAGAAGGCGAAGAGGACAGTTGTGAAGTGGCTCAAAGGGAGCGCACATCAGAAATGTTAGAACCAGGTTCAAGTCCCACTGAGGCATCACAAACGGAACAGGAGGAAACGTGTGAGTTATGCCCTTAAGAAATCTGTTTACAATAGGGCACTTGAACAAAGAAGGCTGATCAGGTAGCCTGAGAAAGGCTGAAAGGGCAGAAAGGTAGCCCTTGATAGTGCCCAGAGCAGAGCCCTGCTGGGCAAGAAAAAGAAGGAAGAGAAGAACCTCAGAAAGAGGGGCAGCAAGAGGATCCACAGCCTTTGCTGTGCACCATGCCACAAATCTGTTCCACCTGCAGGCGTATACCAACTTTGTGGAGGGACACCTGGCTGCCAGAATGACGTTACAGACTTCAGGAGGCAAGTCTAATGGCCTCAACTGTCGCCGCTCAATCTCCACGCATGGAGATGGAGACTGGACAGGTTCGGGTGAAGGACCGTCCCCTGCTGCTGCGACAGAAGGTCCTCCTGAAGAGGCAGACGAACCGGGGGATCGACTGACATACTGAGTAGCTCTGGATACCAGTACCTTCTCGCCCAGTCCGGAGCCACAAGGATGACTTGGGCCCGGTCGCGCCTGATCTTCTTCAGCACTCTGGCCAGAAGTGGTATAGGCGGAAAGGCGTACAACAGACCGCAACTCCACTCGCGACGAAAAGTGTCGCCGAGCGAGTGTCGCCTTGGAAATTCCAATGCGCAGAACTGATGACATTGCACGTTCTCTTCGGTGGCGAATAGATCTAACCAAGGCTCTCCCCATTGCTGAAAGAGGCCTTGCGCCACGTCCGAGTTCAGACGCCATTCGTGATCCATCATGCACCGACGGCTGAGTTCGTCCGCCCTGGCGTTCAGAGAACCTGCCAGGTGTTGAACCACCAGGGTCACGCCCTGATGTTCCAGCCATTGCCAAAGGCGCAGAGCCTCCTGGCAAAGGGTCCACGACCCCACCCCGCCCTGTTTGTTGTAGTACCACATGGCGGTGGGGTTGTCCGTGAACACCTGGACTACACTCCCCCGGACAGAGGGGAGGAATGCCTTCAGTGCTAGACGAATCGCCCGAAGCTCCAACAGGTTGATGTGGAGTCGAGCCTCCGCCGGAGACCAGAGGCCTCTGATCTCCGCCTCTCCCATGTGGCCGCCCCAGCCCTGGAGGGACTCGTCCGTCACAACTACGTACTCCGGTTGGGGAAGGGAGAGGGATCTGCTGCTGACCCAATCGCGGTCCGTGAGCCACCACTGCAGCTGTCTCGCAGTGCCCTCCGAGATCAGGACATGGTCGGATAGGTTGCCTTGATGCTGGGCCCACTGAAACTTCAGGTCCCACGGCAGAGCCCGCATCCGCCACCTGGCGTGATGCACCAGTAGGATGCAGGAGGCCATCAGCCCCAGAAGCCGCAGCGTCAACCTGACCGAAAGCCGGGATAACGGCTGAAAGATGGGAATCAGAGCCTGAATATCCCGGACCCGCTGCTCGGGTGGATAAACCCGAAACTGCGCCGAGTCTAGAACCGCTCCGATGAAGAGGAGCTTCTGAGAGGGGCACAGGTGTGACTTTGGCACATTGATGGAGAACCCCAGCTGATGCAGGAGGTCTGCCGTAGTCTGGAGGTGGCTGACGACTGCCTGGGGCGAGCCCGCCTTCAACAGCCAGTCGTCGAGGTAGGGGAAGACTGAAACCCCTAACCTGCGCAGATGAGCTGCGACCACCGCCATCACCTTTGTGAACACCCGTGGGGCGCTGGTAAGGCCGACGGGGAGCACGGTAAACTGAAAGTGCTCGTGGCCAACCGTGAACCGCAGGTAGCGCCGGTGGGCCGGCAGGGCGGGGATGTGGAAATAAGCGTCCTGCAAGTCCAACGCTACCATCCAGTCTCCTGGATCCAGGGCAGCTAAGACCTGAGCCAGTGTCAGCATCTTGAACTTCTCCTTCCGGAGGAAGCCGTTGACGTTCCGTAGATCCAAGATAGGGCGTAGGCCCCCTTTGCCCTTCATGGGTACCAGGAAGTAGTGGGAGTAGCAACCACACCCTACTTCTGGCCCAGGAACGCGCTCGATGGCTCCCTTGGTCAAGAGGGCCGTAACTTCCTCCTGCAGAAGTCGCAAGTGATCCCCCGATACACGGTGGTTCTGCGGTGGCATGGCTGGAGGAGTCGCCTCGAAGGGGAGGGAGTAGCCCCTTCGGACGATTTGCAGCACCCACTTGTCCGAAGTGACAGTGCGCCAGTGGAGGTGGTGATGGCGAACCCTGCCCCCCACTGGCGTCACATGGGCCTGAAAGCACGGACTAGGAGGGTTTTGAGGCTGCGGGGGAAGGTGTGGACTGACCTCGCCGTTGACCCCTAGCGCCTGGACGGCGGTTACCACGTCCGCCACCGCGTTGGGTATTGCCCTGCGGAGCGTGGCTAGCGGCACGTGTGGGCGCACCCCTTCCGTGGCCACGAAAGGAGTGATAAGCAGCCGATTGCTGGCGCGGGGCCGAGAGGCCCAAGGACTTGGCCGTAGCCCTGGAGTCCTTAAAGCGCTCAAGCGCATGGTCTGCTTTGTCGCAAAAGAGGCGACGGCCATCGAACGGCATGTCCATGAGCGTGTTCTGGACATCTGCCGAAAAGTTGGCGGACCTCAGCCAGGTGTGGCATCTGACCGCCACCGTCGTTGCCATCGCTCTGCCTAGCGAGTCGGTGGTATCCAGCCCACACCTAATGGAATACTTTGCTGCGTCCCGGCCCTCCACAAGGGCTTGGCCGAGTTTGGCCCGTACCTCCAACGGACACTCTGGCAGCACTTCCGCGACCGTATCCCAGAGAGTGGGTGTAACGGCCCAAGAGGCATGCGGTGTTGGAAGACCGCAGACCCAGACTGATGGATGAGAATATTTTCTTTCCATACTGCTCATACCTCAACATGGGTCGCCCGGGGCTGGGCGGTGGCGTCTGGCCACGTTCCTATCTACGGGCGAACCCGTAGCGGGCTTGGACCAAGTGCCCAGAAGAACGTCGGTCAAGGCCTCATTAAAAGGCAGCAGAGGCTCGGCCGAGCTTGTCTGCGGTTTAAGGACCTCAGTGAGGAGATTAGTCCTCACGGCCGCGACGGGGAGCTCAAGGCCCAAGGCCTTGGCAGCCCTAATCAGCACCACACTATAAGTTGCCCCCTCCTCCGAAGCCACGGTAGGAGGGGAGACAAAACCAGTATCTGGAGAGGTGTCCAGGCCACTGGCCTCCCCAAGGTCTCCTGCCCCAGTCCTCTTGAGACTGACACTCCCTGGTCAGAGGCTCTTCAGACCCCTCCCAGTCTTCTTCATCACCCATCTCCTGAAATGCAGGGTCCTCAACCAATGGGGCCAGTTCATAAAATTGAAATTCACCAAACGACGTCGGGAGCGGCGCCCATCGGGGCCGTCCCGACGTCTGAACAGGAATGAAGGTGGAACCGGGGACGGCGCCGCCCGAGGACGGCGCCGGAGGCGACACCTGAGGGTCCGACGCCTGGGAGGTCTTAAGATTCACCGGCGACGAACCAGATCCCGAAGGAGGACCAGCGGCGTCGGGCCCGAAGGCGCCGGCGGCGTCAGAACAACTGGACCCCTCGGCGCCGGGCCCGAAGGCGCCGGGATAGTGGGAACCTGCGGCGCCGCGCCCGAAGGTGTCGGCAGCGTCGGGGCCGAAGCACCCGACGGCGTCGGGGCCGGAGCCGCCGACCCGCTAGGGCCCCCAGACGGGTCCGCTGGGCCCGGAGGCGCCGCGGAGCCCGTCGGAGGAGAGAGTTTCCTCATGGCCATGAGGAAGCGCTCGATCTCCTCCTGCTTCGCGTTTAGCCCAGGGACCGGAGGGTGTGGAGCTGAACGCGGCGCCCGCGACTCCAACGGAGCCGCGTGGGTGGTGTCACCCGAACCCCCGGCCGCATCGCGCGAGCGTCGGGGGGAGTCCGAGGAGCGATGACGCCGCTTGGACTTCTTGTGCCTCTTACCTGACGACGACTTCGACCCGGAGGAGTGCGGCCTACTCTCGGAGCTGTGGTGGCTTCGAGCCCGCGACCTGTCCCTCGACCTCCCATGGGATCGGGACCTCTCACGGCGCGGGACCGACTGCCGGAGTTCGAGGCGCCTACGGGACCGCTCCCGCCTGGCTTTCGAACAGAGGGCCCGGCAGTCGGAGCAGGCCTTGTCGTCGTGGTCGACGCCCAAACAAGATAAACACACGCGGTGAGGATCCGTGACCGACATCAGGCGGTCGCAATCGACACAGTGCTTGAAGCCGGGCATCCCTACGGCACCGTTCGGAGTCGAGAGACTTCGACAACAATCAAAAAGTGATAAAAAAAGTTAGTAAAAAAATGACTAGGGTTACTGCTTTTTCCAGATCTGCGCTTGCTGGCGCGGAAAAAAGAAGAACTGACGTCAGCACGCGGAGGCGGCGTCTAAGTACTCCGACGAAGTCATCACGGCGCCCACGACGCCGACGACGGACGCGGAGCCGCAGACGACGACTACCGACGCGCAAGGGTACTGCTATGCAAAAATTTCCGGATCCAGTCTGACGCCTGGGGATATTCTAAGGTAAGGAATCTAATACTAACGTGTCTCTTTCAGATGTGTCTGTTTTAGATGGCCAGCCAGGGGTGGCATAATACATGCTTCAGCCCCTGGTAGGCCCTGGGTACACCTATGCCCTGGGTACCTATAGTACACTGTACAGGGACTGATAAGGTGGCCCAGTACCAATTGGTAAATGCACCTAAGGTACATGGTTGTCAATTTAGAGAGAGAACAGCTAGGCTGTGGGTCTGATTAGCAGGCCCACAGCCAGGGAAAGTCGTAAACCAGTGAAGCAAAAAGCTAAAATCTGGGGTGACCATAGGATTGCAGACCCCATTCTCCTACATAACCCCCCCCCAAACTTAAACATTAAACTAACCTTGACCAGGTGAGTCTTCCTGTTCTAAGTGGAAATACCTGGAGAGACCATCTGCATTGCCATGGTCAGTCGCTGGTCTGTGCTCCACTGTAAAGTCCATCCCCTGTAGGGAAATGGACCACTTAAGAAGTTTGGGGTTTTCACCCTTCATCTGATTTAGCCATAAGAGGGGCTTATGGTCGGTCTGAATCTTGAAGTGAGTTCCAAACAAGTAGGGCCTCAACTTCTTCAGGGCCCAAACCACAGCAAACGCCTCCCTCTCTATAGCTGACCAACGTTTCTCTCTAGGGGTCAGCCTTCTGCTTATAAAAGAAATGGGCTGGTCATGACCATCAATATTCAGTTGAGATAGAACAGCTCCCACACCCAACTCAGATGCATCTGTTTGGACAATGAAGGTTTTGGAGTAGTCAGGACTCTTGAGAATAGGTGCAGTACACATGGCCTGCTTTAGGTCATCAAATGCCTTTTGACAGCTAGCTGTCCACTAAACTTTCTTTGGCATTTTCTTACTTGTCAGGTCATTAAGAGGGGTCCCAATTGACCCATAATTTCTGACAAACTTCCTGTAGAAACCAGACAGGCCCAAGAAAGCTCTGACCTGTGTCTGGGTGGTTGGAGGAGCCCAGTCCTTTATGGCCTGTATCTTGCTCTCCAAGGGTTGAACCTGGCCTCCACCTACAAGGTGGCCCAGGTACACAACCTGACTCTGCCCTATCTGGCACTTAGTAGCCTTGATAGTGAGGCCTGCCTTTTGCAGGGCCTCCAAAACTTTCCTCAGGTGGATCAGGTGATCCTCCCAGGTGGAGCAGAAGACAGCAATATCATCTAGATATGCTGCACTAAAGTCATCCAACCCAGTGAGAACTTGGTTCACCAACCTTTGAAAAGTGGCAGGTGCATTTTTCAAACCAAAGGGCATCACCAGAAACTGGTAATGACCTCCTGGGGTAGAAAATGCTGTTTTGGCCTTGGCATCCTCAGCTAACCTGATTTGCCAATAACCAGCTGTCAGGTCAAATGTACTCAAGAACTTGGCAGAAGCCAATTTGTCGATGAGTGCATCTGCTCTTGGTATTGGATGGGCATCTGTCTTAGTGACAGCATTGAGACCCCTGTAGTCTACACAAAACCTCATCTCTCTCTTACCATCCTGGGTGTGAGGCTTTGGCACTAGAACTGCAGGACTAGCCCAAGGGCTCTCTGAGGGTTCAATGACTCCCAATTCCAACATATTTTGTGCTTCTTTCTTTATGCAGTCCCTGACGTGGTCAGGTTGCCTGTATATTTTACTCTTTATAGGCAGACTGTCACCAGTGTCCACCTCATGGGTGCACCAGTTTGTCTGACTGGGGGTCAGAGAAAACATTTGTCTGAAGGATTGAAGAACCTGTCTACAATCCCATTGTTGATGCTCAGAGAGGCTGTCAGAAAAGACTACACCCTCTACTGACCCATCATCAGGGTTCTGAGTGAGCAGGTCTGGGAGAGGGTCACTCTCTTCCTCCTGCCCCTCATCTGTGGCCATGAGCAAGCTCATGTCCTCCCTGTCAACAAATGCTTTGAGCCTGTTCACATGAAGTACTCTGTGAGGGCTCCTGGGAGTTCCAAGGTCCACCAGGTAGGTGACCTCTCCCTTTTGCTCAATGATGGTATGGGGTCCAGACCATTTGTCTTGGAGAGCTGCTGGGGCCACTGGCTCCAACACCCACACCTTCTGCCCTGGGTGATAAACAGTCAGGACAGCCTTTTGGTCATGCCAAGCTTTTTGAAGTTCTTGGCTGGCCTCCAGGTTTTTAGATGCCTTCTCCATGTACTCTGCCATCCTGGAGCGGAGACCAAGTACATAGTCCACTATGTCAAGTTTAGGCTTTTTGAGAGGTAACTCCCATCCTTCCTTCACAAGACATAGGGGTCCTCTTACAGGATGCCCAAATAGAAGCTCAAAAGGGCTGTAACCAACCCCCTTCTGTGGGACCTCTCTGTAAGCAAACAGAAGGCAGGGTAAAAGGATGTCCCATCTTCGCCTAAGCTTGTCTGGTAACCCTTTTATCATCCCTTTGAGGGTCTTGTTGAATCTCTCCACAAGCCCATTGCACTGTGGGTGATAGGGTGTGGTAAATTTGTAATTTACACCACATTCCTTCCACATTGCAGTCAAGTATCCTGACATGAAGTTTGTACCTCTGTCAGAGACAACCTCCTTAGGAAACCCCACTCTATTAAAAACTGCAAGTAGGGCCCTGGCCACAACAGGAGCTGTAGTGGTCCTAATGGGAATAGCTTCTGGGTACCTGGTGGCATGATCCACTATCACCAGTATAAATCTGTGCCCAGATGCTGTTGGGCGGTCCATTTGTCCAACAATGTCAATCCCCACTGTGAGAAGTTGGCCTGATATATGATGCTCACTAGTTCTAGTGATCACCTTGTATCAGTCCAAACAACCCTTATGGTGATTGGTTGTAAGTCAACCTTGTAGACCAGCTATCCTAATGGTAGCATGGACAAAGCAGTCTTAGGCTAAACTGTTTTGGCATGTGAAGCCAGCTGTTTTACCACAATATAACCCCTTGAATACCAGATGAAAGGACACCACACAGATTGTGGCAGCTAATGGATTTACAAGTACAATTACTATGGCGAATAAAGGGGTAAGAATTTGTTCAATGAACGTGTCTGGACTGAATAATCCAATGAAAAGACAAAAACTAGCCGCAGAATTGAAATATATCCAACCTGATATAGTGTGTATACAGGAAACACATATCCCATGGTCAAAAAGGGGGGTGTTAAACGATCTTGGCTTTACACTAGCTGCTGCCTCTAGACAGACTAGCATGATAAGGGGGGTAGCCATACTTGTTAAAGAAAATTCTACAAATGTTGGTCGCAAAGTTGTGGATAAAAATGGAGCGCTGGGCCATTCTAGAGTGTAGGACTGGGGGCAGACAGTTAACATTAGCTACAGTCTACGGAGCAAACTTGGACGACCCCGCTCCTTTGAACGAAATAAATCTGGAACTAGCTAACTTTTCACGACCAATAGTGATTTGCGGGGATATGAATATAAACTTGTTGAATAATGCAATGCAGGATGGGTATGGAAATTATAAAGGTCGAAAACCAAGAGTGTATAAAGCTCTTGCTAATTTACTGCAAGATCAAGGCTTAATTGATGTATGGGGAAAGCTTAGGGGGGTGATAATGGGTTTACTTTTTATTCACATCCCCACAAAAAACTGGTTAGATTAGATTACTTTACATACAGTAGTAAAAACTAAAGTAGGGCCCTGGCCACAACAGGAGCTGTAGTGGTCCTAAGGGGAATAGCTTCTGGGTACCTGGTGGCATGATCCACTATCACCAGTATAAATCTGTGCCCAGATGCTGTTGGGGGGTCCATTGGTCCAACAATGTCAATCCCCACTGTGAGAAGTTGGCCTGATATATGATGCTCACTAGTTCTAGTGATCACCTTGTATCAGTCCAAACAACCCTTATGGTGATTGGTTGTAAGTCAACCTTATAGACCAGCTATCCTAATGGTAGCATGGACAAAGCAGTCTTAGGCTAAACTCTTTTGGCATGTGAAGCCAGCTGTTTTACCACAATATAACCCCTTGAATACCAGATGAAAGGACACCACACAGGTTGTTATGAAAATAAACAATATATTTATTAATAACAAACACCTCTGAACTCTTTATGAGGTCAGAGGGCTAAGCACATGACAATCTCTTAGGAAAAATACGTTTAAGTTGCACAAATTACAATGGTGCCCTAGGGGCACGACAAACCATATACTAAGTAAGTGGAATGTGAAAGTCGATAGAAGGAATGGAGCTGTCCAGAGGCTGGAGGTTTGCTAGGATTACGCTATCTTCACCTTAGGTAAGTAATAGGAGGCCCACGGGACGCGTGTGCAGAGTGTGAACTCACACGCGAGATGCGTAACAACGTCTATGGACAGTACAGTTCAAGTACAGGTTCATGTTCAGAGACACCCAGAAAACTCAAGCTCAGGATTGGACTGACTTTGTTGATTGTGCCACTAAGGCTTTGGAAGGCTGGTTACTGGGAAGTAAAGTTACTGATTACACGGGATTGTATAATCTAATTATGAGAGCGCAAATCTTAATTAATTGTCATAACCAGTTGTTGCATCAGCACCTGATTGACTCAGATCTGACTTCTCCCCAAGAATTGGGAAAGAAGGCAGACAGATGGGTCAGAACCAGGGTTAAGCAGCAGAACCAGAACCAGGGTGGTGGCCAGAAGAAAGCAGACCAGAAGGGTAATAATGAGAATACGCAACATGACCAGAAGTCTTCAACAGGGCCCCAACAACCTAAGGAGGGTGGGTCCCAAACTTCCCAAAAGAAGAAGAATGATGGTCCTAAGAAACCATGGTGCCAATACTGTAAAAGTAAGACTCACTGGTTTAGTGAGTGCACCAAGAAAGGCCAAACTCCTACCACTACTGTCCCTAAGACACCTGCACCCCCCAGTACAGTTAGTAGTGGTAGTGTACCTCCCAAGGCTATAGTTGGGTTAACCCTGGGAATTGAGGTGGGTTCTGACTTAGTTAGAATACCTACTCAGGCAGTTCTTGTTTGTACTGTGGACATGGATAGGACCCCTACTGTAAGTCCTACTACTCTGGGCAAATACAGGCAAACGCCTTTGATAAATGGAAAGATGGCTCAGGCCTACAGGGACACATGTGCCAGTGTCACTATGGTGACACCAACATTTGTGGACCCTGACCAGATCATGCTAGGTTCAGAATACCTAGTGACAAATGCTAGCAATGTCACTACCAATCACAGTATGGCAGTTGTTAATTTCTCCTGGGGAGGGGTAACTGGCCTCAAAAGGGTTGTAGTTAGTTCAGACCTCCCAGTAGATTGTCTTTTGGGCAATGATTTGGAATCCTCACTGTGGTCAGATGTGGAGTACAGGACTCATGTAGAAATGCTAGGTCTCTCCTCACATGTCCTTGCTGTGACCATGTCACAGGCCAAGAAATGCCCAGCTGAACAAGTGCTGGATCCTGGAAGAATGGACCAGACACTACCCAAGAGAAAGAGCAGTAGGGGTAAGGCTGAGCCTTCCCCCCTGCCTCAGGTTTAGGATCCGCCCTCTCAGGAGGCTGACCCCAAGACCCCAGAGGGAACTGTCCTAGAGGAGCTTGAGCCTTAACAGATTGAGTTTCTTGGGACAGGGTGACCTTCCAGGGCAGACTTGAGGCAGGCACAGTTAGACTGTTCCTCCCTTGAACCCCTCAGACAGCAGGCTGCTGCTGAGGCTGCAGGGAATGCTACAGGTGCCCATAAGGTATATTGGGATGATGGACTCCTATACTCTGAGGCAAGAGACCCCAAGCCTGGTGCTACCAGGAGGCTGGTCATCCCCTTGTCTCTTAGAGGTTTCCTTCTCACATTAGCCCTTGAAATTCCCCTTGCAGGTCACTAAGGCCAGAACAAGACTTGGGACCGGCTTGTTCCACACTTTCACTGGCCTCATATGTCTGAGGACACAAAAGAGTTTTGTCGCTCATGTGTCACCTGTCAAGCCAGTGGCAAATCAGGTGGCACAACAAAGGCCCCCCTTATACCACTACCTGTGGTGGGGGTCCCCTTTGAAAGAGTGGGGATTGACATTGTTGGACCAATGGACCCCCCAACAGCATCTGGGCACAGATTTATACTGGTGATAGTGGATCATGCCACCAGGTACCCAGAAGCTATTCCCCTTAGGACCACTACAGCTCCTGTTGTGGCCAGGGCCCTACTTGCAGTTTTTACTAGAGTGGGGTTTCCTAAGGAGGTTGTCTCTGACAGAGGTACAAATTTCATGTCAGGATGCTTGACTGCAATGTGGAAGGAGTGTGGTGTAAATTACAAATTTACCACACCCTATCACCCACAGTGCAATGGGCTTGTGGAGAGATTCAACAAGACCCTCAAAGGGATGATAAAAGGGTTACGAGACAAGCTTAGGCAAAGATGGGGCATCCTTTTACCCTGCCTTCTGTTTGCTTACAGAGAGGTCCCACAGAAGGGGGTTGGTTACAGCCCTTTTGAGCTTCTATTTGGGCATCCTGTAAGAGGACCCCTATGTCTTGTGAAGGAAGGATGGGAGTTACCTCTCAAAAAGCCTAAACTTGACACAGTGGACTATGTACTTGTCTCCGCTCCAGGATGGCAGAGTACATGGAGAAGGCATCTAAAAACCTGGAGGCCAGCCAAGAACTTCAAAAAGCTTGGCATGACCAAAAGGCTGTCCTGACTGTTTATCACCCAGGGCAGAAGGTGTGGGTGTTGGAGCCAGTGGCCCCAGCAGCTCTCCAAGACAAATGGTCTGGACCCCATACCATCATTGAGCAAAAGGGAGAGGTCACCTACCTGGTGGACCTTGGAACTCCCAGGAGCCCTCACAGAGTACTTCATGTGAACAGGCTCAAAGCATTTGTTGACAGGGAGGACATGAGCTTGCTCATGGCCACAGATGAGGGGCAGGAGGAAGAGAGTGACCCTCTCCCAGACCTGCTCACTCAGAACCCTGATGACGGGTCAGTAGAGGGTGTAGTCTTTTCTGACAGCCTCAAGGAGCATCAACAATGGGATTGTAGACAGGTTCTTCAATCCTTCAGACAAATGTTTTCTCTGACCCCCAGTCAGACAAACTGGTGCACCCATGAGGTGGACACTGGTGACAGTCTGCCTATAAAGAGTAAAATATACAGGCAACCTGACCACGTCAGGGACTGCATAAAGAAAGAAGTACAAAATATGTTGGAATTGGGAGTCATTGAACCCTCAGAAAGCCCTTGGGCTAGTCCTGTAGTTCTAGTGCCAAAGCCTCACACCCAGGATGGTAAGAGAGAGATGAGGTTTTGTGTAGACTACAGGGGTCTCAATGCTGTCACTAAGACAGATGCCCATCCAATACCAAGAGCAGATGCACTCATCGACAAATTGGCTTCTGCCAAGTTCTTGAGTACATTTGACCTGACAGCTGGTTATTGGCAAATCAGGTTAGCTGAGGATGCCAAGGCCAAAACAGCATTTTCTACCCCAGGAGGTCATTACCAGTTTCTGGTGATGCCCTTTGGTTTGAAAAATGCACCTGCCACTTTTCAAAGGTTGGTGAACCAAGTTCTCACTGGGTTGGATGACTTTTGTGCAGCATATCTAGATGATATTGCTGTCTTCGGCTCCACCTGGGAGGATCACCTGATCCACCTGAGGAAAGTTTTGGAGGCCCTGCAAAAGGCAGGTCTCACTATCAAGGCTACTAAGTGCCAGATAGGGCAGAGTCAGGTTGTGTACCTGGGCCACCTTGTAGGTGGAGGCCAGGTTCAACCCTTGGAGAGCAAGATACAGGCCATAAAGGACTGGGCTCCTCCAACCACCCAGACACAGGTCAGAGCTTTCTTGGGCCTGTCTGGTTACTACAGAAAGTTTGTCAGAAATTTTGGGTCAATTGTGACCCCTCTTAATGACCTGACAAGTAAGAAAATGCCAAAGAAAGTTCAGTGGACAGCTAGCAGTCAAAAGGCATTTGATGACCTAAAGCAGGCCATGTGTACTGCACCTATTGAACAAGTTACTTACCTTCGGTAACGATATATCTGTAAGAAACAGTAGTTAGTATTAGATTCCTTACCTTAGAATATCCCCAGGCGTCAGTCTGGATCCGGAAACTTTTGCGTAGCAGTACCCCTGCGCGTCGGTAGGCGTCGTCTGCAGGCGTCCCCTGCGGCTCCGCGTCGTCGGCGTCGTGCGCCGTGATGACGTCGCTGGAGTATATAGACGCCGCCTCCGCGCGCTGACGTCAGTTCTTTGCACACAGCTTTTCCGCGCCAGAACACGCAGAGCCATGTGAGAACCAACACTGGTGCCATTTGAAACTAGGGCCCTGAAAGGGATGTCCCTAACCCTAGGTATCAGTTCGCAGAACGGGGAGGATGGGCGGGGCGGTAAGGAATCTAATACTAACTACTGTTTCTTACAGATATATCGTTACCGAAGGTAAGTAACTTGTTCATCTGAAAGAAACAGGTTAGTATTAGATTCCTTACCTTAGAATAGATACCCCAGCAATACCAACCCCGGTGGTGGGTCTGCGAACCAATACAACCTACACCAGAAAGTCCTGGAGGACCGAACGGCCAAAGAAGCCATCCCTCCGGACTTGACTGTCCAGGCAGTAGTGCCTCGCAAAGGTGTGCAGCGAGGCCCACGTGGCCGCCTGGCAAATGTCCTGCAAAGGGACTCCCCGGCCCAGGGCAGTAGTAGCCGCCGTGGCCCGAGTGGAATGGGCCCTCAGCCCAACAGGAGGCTCCTTCCGAGCCAAAGAGTAGCATGCTTTGATGCACAGGACGACCCACCGAGAGATGGTCCGTTTCTGTACCGCCCTTCCCTTCTTCTCACCCACGTAGCCAACAAACAGTTGGTCATCCACCCGGAACTGGCGTGTGCGATCCATATAGAATGAAAGCGCACGTTTTGGGTCCAGACGATGGAGCCGCTCTTCATCCTTTGAAGGATGCGGAGGCGGGAAGAAGGAGGGCAAGGTGATGGACTGCCCAATGTGAAAAGCAGAGACTACCTTGGGCAGGAAAGAAGGTCTGGTCCGAAGAACCACCTTATCAGGATGAACAGACAAGAAAGGAGGTTGAACAGAAAGAGCCTGGAGCTCACTCACTCTCCTGGCAGAGGTGATGGCTACCAGGAAGGCCGTCTTTAAGGTGAGAAGACGGAGAGGACAGGAATGAAGGGGCTCAAAGGGAGCGCACATCAGGAAAGTCAAAACCAGGTTCAAGTCCCACTGAGGCATCACGAACGGAGCTGGAGGATACATGTGCGTGATGCCCTTTAAGAATCTTAACACAATAGGGGACTTGAACAAAGATGGCTGATCAGGTAGCCTCAAGAAGGCGGAAAGGGCAGAAAGATAGCCCTTGATAGTGCCCAGAGCAGAGCCCTGCTGGGCAAGGGAAAGGAGGAAGAGGAGAACCTCAGATAGAGGGGCAGAAAGGGGATCCACAGCCTTCGCTGTGCACCATGCCACAAATCTGTTCCACCGGCAGGCGTATACCGACTTTGTGGAGGGACGCCTGGCTGCCAGAATGACATCACAGACTTCAGGAGGCAAGTCAAATGGCCTCAACTGTCGCCGCTCAATCTCCACGCATGGAGGTGGAGACTGGACAGGTTCGGGTGGAGGACCGTCCCCTGCTGCTGCGACAGAAGGTCCTCCTGAAGGGGCAGGCGGATCGAGGGACCGACTGTCATGCTGAGTAGCTCGGGATACCAGTACCTTCGAGCCCAGTCCGGAGCCACAAGGATAACTTGGGCCCGGTCGCGCCTGATCTTCTTCAGCACTCTGGGCAGAAGTGGTATAGGCGGAAAGGCGTACAACAGACCGCAACTCCACTCGCGCCGAAAGGCGTCGCCGAGCGAGTGCCGTCTTGGAAACTCCAACGCGCAGAACTGATGACATTGCGCGTTCTCTTCTGTGGCGAATAGATCTAACCAAGGCTCTCCCCATTGCTGAAAGAGGCCTCTCGCCACATCCGAGTTCAGACGCCATTCGTGATCCACCGAGCACCGACGGCTGAGTTCGTCCGCCCTGGCGTTCAGAGAACCTGCCAGGTGTTGAACCGTCAGAGTCACGCCCTGACGCTCCAGCCATTGCCAGAGGCGCAGAGCCTCTTGGCAAAGGGTCCACGACCCCACACCGCCCTGTTTGTTGCAGTACCACATGGCGGTGGTGTTGTCCGTGAACACCTGCACTACACTCCCGTTGACAAAGGGGAGGAATGCCTTCAGTGCCAGGCGAATCGCCCGCAGCTCCAACATGTTGATATGGAGCCGGGACTCCGCCGGAGACCAGAGGCCTCTGATCTCCGCCTCTCCCAAGTGGCCACCCCAGCCTTGGAGGGACGCGTCCGTCACAACCACGTGCTCCGGCTGGGGAAGGGAGAGGGATCTGCCCCTGACCCAATCGCGGTCTGTAAGCCACCACTGCAACTGTCTCGCAGTGCCCTCCGAGATCAGGACATGGTCGGATAGGTTGCCCAGATGCTGGGCCCACTGAAACTTCAGGTCCCACTGCAGAGCCCGCATCCGCCATCTGGCGTGATGCACCAGAAGGATGCAGGAGGCCATCAGCCCCAGAAGCCGCAGCGTCAACCTGACCGAAACCCGGGATAACGGCTGAAAGATGGGAATCAGAGCCTGAATATCCCGGACCCGCCGTTCCGGGGGATAAACCCGAAACTGCGCCGAGTCGAGAACCGCTCCGATGAAAAGGAGCTTTTGAGAGGGACACAGGTGTGATTTCGGCACATTGATGGAAAACCCCAACTCGTGCAGGAGGTCTGCCGTCATCTGAAGGTGGTGGACGACTGTCTGGGGCGAGCCCGCCTTCAACAGCCAGTCGTCGAGGTAGGGGAAGACTGAAACCCCTAACCGGCGCAGATGAGCTGCGACCACCGCCATCACTTTCGTGAACACCCGTGGGGCGCTGGTAAGGCCGAATGGGAGCACGATAAACTGAAAATGCTCGTGGCCTACCGTGAACCGCAGGTAACGCCGGTGGGCCGGCAGGACGGGGATGTGAAAGTACGCATCCTGCAAGTCCAACGCTACCATCCAGTCTTGTGGGTCTAGAGCAGCCAAGACCTGAGCCAAAGTCAACATCTTGAACTTCTCCTTCCGGAGGAAGCCGTTGACGTTCCGTAGATCCAAGATAGGACGCAGGCCTCCCTTGTCCTTCTTGGGTACCAGAAAGTAGTGGGAGTAGCAACCACACCCTACTTCTGGCCCAGGAACGCGCTCGATGGCCCCCTTGGCCAAGAGGGCCGTAACTTCCTCCTGCAGAAGTGTCAAGTGGTCCCCCGACACACGGTGGTTCTGCGGTGGCATGGCTGGAGGAGTGGACTCGAAGGGGAGGGCATAGCCCCTTCGGACAAGCTGCAGCACCCACCTGTCCGATGTTATCGCGCGCCAGCGGGAGTGGTGATGGCGAACCCTGCCACCCACTGGCGTCACGTGAGCCCGAAAGCTCGGACTAGGAAGGCTTGGATGCCGCAGCGGAGGGAGGCGTGGACTGACCACGACGCTGGCCTCTACCGCCACCACGGCGGAAACCACGGGCGCCACCGCGCTGGGGAGCGCTCTGCGCCGCGTGGCTGGCAGCACGCGTGGGACCTCCTCTCCCTTGGCCACGAAAGGGCCGAAACGAACCCGTCTGCTGGCGCTGGGTCTGGGTCGAGAGACCCAAGGACTTGGCCGTGACCCTGGAGTCCTTGAAGCGCTCCAGCGCGTGGTCCGCTTTGTCACCAAATAGGCGACTGCCATCAAATGGCATGTCCATAAGCGTATTTTGGACGTCTGGTGAGAAGTTGGCAGATCTCAGCCAGGCATGGCGACGAATCGCCACCGTAGTGGACATGGCCCGTCCCAGGGAGTCCGTGGTGTCCAGACCACAACGGATCGAGTACCGCGCCGCATCCCGGCCCTCAACAAAGGCCCGGGTGAGCTTGTCCCGCACTTCCTGGGGGCATTGCGGCAAACACTCCTCGACCGTATCCCACAGGGAGTGGGTGTAGCGGCCCAAGAGGCACGCGGTGTTACAAGACCGCAGTCCAGCACTCAAAGAGGAAAACACTTTCTTTCCGAATTGGTCGTACCTCTTTGATTCCCGGTCGGGCGGAGCCGACGGAAATGCGGACTGCGAAGTGGAGGCCTGGATCACCAGACTCTCCGGGGAGGGATGGGTGGACAGGAAGGCAGGGTCGTCCGCGCAGGGACGGTGACGCCTGGCAACGTTCCGGTCAACCGGCGCACCAGAGGCGGGCCTGGACCAGGTGCCCAGAAGGACATCCGTCAGGGCCTCATTAAACGGCAGCAGAGGCTCCTGGGGGCATGACTGCGGTTTAAAAACTTCCGTCAGGATATTCGGTTTGACCTTCGCGACGGGGAGCTCAAGGTGTAAGGCCTTGGCAGCCCTCATCAGGACCACCGAATAGGCAGCACCCGCCTCGGACGCCACAGGGGACGGAGAGACAAACCCAGGGTTGGGCGACTCGTCCAGGCCACTGGCATCACCCAGATCACCTACCCAGTCCACATCGTACTGGCAGGCACGGGATAGAGGGTCCTCAGACCCCTCCCAACCCTCACCATACTCCTCCTCGTCATACCCATATTCTGGGTCGACGATATAGACATCGGGGTCAACAGGCCCCATCGGCGTCGGGTCCGGCGTCGGCCGACGCCGGTCCGGCTCCGAGTCCGGAGTCGGGGAGGAAAGGGGGGTGGCGCCGCGCGGCGTCGGTGCCGGGGACCCGACGCCGGCCGGAGCCGACGGCGGAGTCGCTGCACCACGCGGGGGCGGTACCCTGGGCTGGCCCACAGGAACCGACGCCGGAGAGGCCGGGAGACCAGCCGGCGACGAACCAGAGGGAACCAGCGGCGCCGGGGCCGGAGCCACCGGCGGCGCCGGGGCAGGAGCACCCGAACCGCTCGGGCCCCCAGACGGGACCGACGGGCCCGCAGGCGCCGAAGGCCCCGCCGGAGAAGACCTCGCCCTCATAGCAATGAGGAAGGCCTCGATCTCCTCACGCGACGCGCCTTCCCCAGGGACCGACAGGTGTGGGGCAGACGGCGTCGGCGACCCATGCGGGACCGCGGGGGTGGGGTCACCCGAGCCCCCGGCCGCAGCACGCGGGCGTCGGGGGGAGTCGGGGGTGCGATGGCGACGCCCCGACTTCTTGTGCTTACCTGACGAGCCGGAGGAATGGTGGCGACTCCCGGAGCGCCCATGGCGGCCCCGCGACCGTTCCCTCGACCGCTCCCTCGACCTCCGACCGGACCGGGACCGCTCTCGACGCGGGGCCGACAACCGGAGCTCGAGAAGCTTGCGGGACCGCTCCCGCCTAGCTTTTCCAGTCAAGGCCCGACAGTCGACGCAGGACTCCACGTCGTGGTCCGCGCCCAGACACCGGAGGCAGAGTCGATGGTGGTCGGTGACCGACATCAGGCGGTCGCACTCGTCACAACTCTTGAAACCGGGCATCCTACCGGCACCGTAAAGATCAATCAGTTAACAAAAAACTTGGTCAAAAGACCGGAGTACTGCTCTTCGGATCTGCGCTAACTGGCGCGGAAAAAAGAAGAACTGACGTCAGCGCGCGGAGGCGGCGTCTATATACTCCAGCGACGTCATCACGGCGCACGACGCCGACGACGCGGAGCCGCAGGGGACGCCTGCAGACGACGCCTACCGACGCGCAGGGGTACTGCTACGCAAAAGTTTCCGGATCCAGACTGACGCCTGGGGATATTCTAAGGTAAGGAATCTAATACTAACCTGTTTCTTTCAGATCTCAAGAGTCCTGACTACTCCAAAACCTTAATTGTCCAAACAGATGCATCTGAGTTGGGTGTGGGTGCTATTCTATCTCAACTGAATATTGATGGTCATGACCAGCCCATTGCTTTTATAAGCAGAAGGCTGACCCCTAGAGAGAAACGTTGGTCAGCTATAGAGAGGGAGGCCTTTGCTGTGGTTTGGGCCCTGAAGAAGTTGAGGCCCTACTTGTTTGGAACTCACTTCAAGATTCAGACCGACCATAAGCCCCTCTTATGGCTAAATCAGATGAAGGGTGAAAACCCCAAACTTCTTAGGTGGTCCATTTCCCTACAGGGGATGGACTTTACAGTGGAGCACATACCAGGGACTGACCATTGCAATGCAGATGGTCTATCCAGGTATTTCCACTTAGAACAGGAAGACTCACATGGTCAAGGTTAGTTTAATGTCCCTAAGTTTGGGGTTATGTAGGAGAGTGGGGTCTGCAATCCTATGGTCACCCCAGATTTTTGCTTTCTGCTTCACTGGTTTACGACTTTCCCTGGCTGTGGGCCTGCTAATCAGACCCACAGCCTAGCTGTTCTCTCTCTAAATTGACAACCATGTACCTTAGGTGCATTTACCAATTGGTACTGGGCCACCTTATCAGTCCCTGTACAGTGTACCATAGGTACCCAGGGCATAGGTGTACCCAGGGCCTACCAGGGGCTGAAGCATGTATTATGCCACCCCTGGCTGGCCATCTAAAACAGACACAACTGGCTGCACGACCTCTGGGGCAAGGTGGTGTAATCACTCTTTGCTGTAGATATAGTATACCTATATCTAAACCTAAAATGGACACATATATTCCTATCAGTCACTCCTATGGCAGGCCTTATCAATCCTGAAGGCAGAGTGCTTGGAATTATGTGAGATGGTGCTCTGGCATGAGCTGAGCCCGTCTGCAGCTTGCGGAACCAAGTCCTAATAGCTGTTCCATGATAACACTATACCATATACTCTTAAGTGCATTATAATCCTTGCGGTAAAATGCTAACTCTGGTATAACATTATCAAAACATGTCGAGTAAGGTGTCATACGAATTGGAATACTACCCCCTCGCCAATTCTGGCGACGGGGGTAGCATTCCACCCTTCTAGAGGGACACGACATGTATGTAACTGAGAACCCCGGTTAAAGTTAACTCGAGCCTTGGCATCACAAAATGGATGCTGCCACCACAGACACAAGTCTGACCTCCTGCTGCTGGGAGTCCTTCCAGTGAGGGAGGCTTGGACAAAGGGTTTCCTGTCTTGGGAGGTGCTAGCACCACCCCAGACAGGATTTTGTGTATTGGGTAGGACAGGCCTGAAAGGAATGAGACATGCCCGGGGCACACAAGGTGTCCTGTGCATACACCGGTTCAAACCAGTTGGTGGGGCATCCCTGCCCCAGCTCTGGCGCGAAAACCGGACAAAGGAGAGGGGGTGTAGCCACCCCCCTTCCTGGTCCCACCCAGGGGAGGGACCTAGTCAGTAGTGCAGCCCCCTTTAGGAGAATAAAGGTAGGAGCTGGTCCCATTCCAAATTAGATTAATCCTGAACTGAAACTCTACAAGAAGAAACTCTGGACTTCGACTTTCTACACAGAAGACTGAAGAAATCTCCCTTGTGGGCAAGGAGTGTCCACCCTGCACAAGCAGGCACCATCAAGCGTCCAGCGGCTTCACTTTGTCGTCTTCCCTCGAGGATCCAGACTTCAGAGCCCGACGAGACCCGGACTTCCAGACCTCTACGACCTCTACCTACATCTGCAGCACAGCTGAGATCCGTGGGTGCGACGAGACACGTGGGACCGGCCATCTTGAAAGAACCTGCACTTCGCTTCTAGCACGACTCCCGAGGTAAACTCGACCAAGTGCATTGGGGACTGAGAAGCCCCAGCCCCGAGCAGCTCCTGCACCGAAGACCAGCCCTCCAGCATCCAAGAGATCTGCGTGGGGCCCTTCTGCTTGTTTGCTGCTTGACGCGTTGTCTGGTCACTTGCCGGCTGGCTAGTGGCCTCCTAGACGACGAACTTTGAAATCTTCACTGCTGGTCTGGTTGCTCCAGACTGGCCCTTGCTCCCTTCCAAAAGAGGAGCCACCCGGACCTTCCTGGTCCACTCCAGACGCCGTTTCCACTCACCGCGTGGGTTGCCTTTGCCAAGGCCTGTTGACGCCGATTCCGGATCCAACACCGCCGACAGCGAGAACCTTTCGTGGGACAGCTCGTGCCTCCATCCTGGTCGTCGAAGACACCTCCTGGTCCACGTGGCTGCAGAGACAAGCGTCCACTCTTCACCTGATCGCGACGACAGCATCTGGTTCCTTCCTGTTTCCACACCGGTCACTGGCTAGGGACTTTGAACACTGTCCCCTCTGCTTTCAGGTCCTCTTCTTCACCGATCCACCCTTGGATCGCACCGGACATCTTCCTCCTGGTCGCCTGCAGCATCTTTTCATCCAGGCTCCATAGACTTCAACGCGAGAACCCGACACACTTTGACACCTATGCACCCGCAGCCCGTGGGTGAGGTAACGAGAGCATTTCGGTGCTCAGGGGTAGCTTGACTCTCCTAGTGTCCAGATTCACAGTCGTTTTAGTCCTAACTAGTCAGGATTGTCCGTACTCACCTTTTACTTGAACTGTACTGTCCATAGACGTTGTTACGCATCTCGAGTGTGAGTTCACACTCTGCACACGCGTCCCGTGGGCCTCCTATTACTTACCTAAGGTGAAGATCGCTTAGTCCTAGCGAACCTCCAGCTTCTGAACAGCTCCATTCCTTCTATCGACTTTCACATTCCACTGACTTAGTATATGGTTTGTCGTGCCCCTAGGGCACCATTGTAATTTGTGCAACTTAATCGTATTTTTCCTAAGAGATTGTCATGTGCTTAGCCCTCTGGCCTCATAAAGAGTTCAGAGGTGTTTGTTATTAATAAATATATTGTGTATTTTCATAACATGTGTGGTGTCCTTTCATCTGGTATTCAAGGGGTTATATTGTGGTAAAACAGCTGGCTTCACATGCCAAAAGAGTTTAGCCTAAGACTGCTTTGTCCATGCTACCATTAGGATAGCTGATCTATAAGGTTGACTTACAACCAATCACCATAAGGGTTGTTTGGACTGATACAAGGTGATCACTAGAACTAGTGAGCATCATATATCAGGCCAACTTCTCACAATGTACATTAGGTACATCGTCAATTGGGATTTGGGTCACTCTTGTGAGTCCCTGTACAATGTACTATAGTTACCCAGGGCATAGGTGCACCCAAGGCCTACCAGGGGCTGCAGCATATCTTATGCCACCCCTGGCTGGCCATCCAAATTGACAACTGGCTGATCACTGAGCTGGGGCAAGGTTGTCTAATCACCCCTTGC
This sequence comes from Lissotriton helveticus, assembly GCF_964261635.1. Classification (NCBI taxonomy): domain Eukaryota; kingdom Metazoa; phylum Chordata; class Amphibia; order Caudata; family Salamandridae; genus Lissotriton; species Lissotriton helveticus. Next base: position 704,675,651 of record NC_136063.1, on the reverse strand, counting down.
TTAGGTATAGCATTCCTATACCTACCATTATGCATAGACACATATGCACCTATAAGTCACTCCTATGGCAGGCCTTAACAATCCTGGAGGCAGAGTGCTTGGTTTTATGTGAGATGGTGCTCTAGCATGAACTGAGCCTGTCTGCAGCTTTCAGAACCATGTCCTTATAGCTGTTCTATGATATAGCCATACCATATACTCAAGTGCATTATGAACCTCGCCGTTAAATGCTAACTGTGGTTTAGCTTTATCAAAACATGTCGTGTAAGGTGTCATACGCTTTGGAATACTACCCCCTCGCCAGTTCTGACAACGGGGGTAGCATTCCACCCTTCTAGAGGGAGAAGACATGTTGTTCCTACTAATCCCGGTTAAAGTTAACCAGAGCCTCAGCCTCACAAAATGGATGCTGCTGCCACAGACACAAGTCTGACCTCCTGCTGCTGGGAGTCCTTCCAGTGAGGGAGGCTTGGACAATAGGTTTCCTGTCTTGGGAGGTGCTAGCACCACCCCAGACAGGCTATAGTGTATTGGGGCAGGGAGGGCTGAATGAAATGAGACACTGCCTGGGACACACAAGGTGCCCCATGTGTAACCAACCCCTTCCTTGGTCCCACCCATAGGAGAATCCTAGCAGGTAATCCAGCCCTTAAATTTGGTATATAGGTAGGAGCTGAGTCCCAAGACTTTAGATTTATCCTGACTGAAACTTGAAACGAAACTCTGGACCTTCGACATTCTACTCGACATAGAAGACTGAAGAATCGCCCTTGTGGTCAAGTAGTGACCACCCTGTGCAAGCAGGCACCATCAAGCGATCAACGGTTTGCTTTGTCGACGCTACCGCCGGAGCGCGAGCACAGAGCCTGACAAGACCCGGACTTCCAGACTTCCAACAGCCCGATCCACAGTCACAGCAGAGCTGAGACCTGTGGAGGTGACGAGAGACGTGGGACTGGCCATCTTGGAAAGCCAGCGAATTGCTTTCCGTGCAACTTCTGAGGCACCCTCAAAGTTGTGCATTGGGGATTGAGAACCCCCATCCCCGAGCACCAACTGCACTGAAGATCAGCCCTCCACACTCCATGAGTTCTGCGTGGGGCCCTTCTGCATTTTCCTGCTCGACGCGTCTGTCCGGTCACTTGCCCGTTGGCTAGTGGCCTCTGTGACGACGAAACCTTTGATTTACACCGCTGGTCTGGTTGCTCCAGACTGGCCCCTGCTTCCCTGAAAAGGAAAAGCCCCTCAGACCTTGCTGGTCTGAGCAAGAAGCCATCTTCGATTTCTGCGTGGGTTGCCTTTGCCAAGGCTTGTTGACTCCAATCCGGAAGCCGACACCGCCGACAGCGAGAGCCTTCGTGGGACAGTCCGTATCCAGCTCCTGGTCGTCGTCGACACCTCCTGGTCAACGTGGCTGCAGAGACAAGCTTCACGACATCACCTGATTGCTTCGCGACATTGCCTGGTTCCTTCCTGGTCACTGGCTAGTGACCCAGACTCTGTCCCCTCTGCTTTCAGGTACTCTTCATCCTCGATCCGCCCTTGGATCCACCCGGACACTTCTCTCTTGGTCGCCTGCAGCATCATTCTCCAAGGCTCCATAGGAATCAGCGACGAAACCCGACACACTTTGACACCTATGCACCCGCTTCCTGTGGGTGAGGTAACGCGAGTATTTCGGTACTCCTGGGGGTATTGACTATCTTAGTGTCCTAGTTTCAAGTAGCTTTTCCCTAGTCCATCCGGAAGTGTCCTAAAAGAACTAGTTTCCAATTCTTTCGTTCCCATTCTAACTCTATTGTAACTTGCGTGCGTGTAAAGACACTGCACGCACATCCCGTGGGCATCCTACTTCCTATCCTTTGGTAGTACAGTGTAGCCCCAGCGATTCTCCAGGCCCTAGGCCTTTCCTTTGTTCGTGACGTGGTTCTTATACCACTATTTTAGTATATGGTTCGAAGTGCCCCTAGGGCATTACTGTATTTTGTGAAACCTATTGTATTATAATTAAGTTTCCTGTTATGTGCTTGTGCCTCTGACCTCATATAGAGTTCAGAGGATTCTGTTAGAAATAAATACATATATATTTTGATATACAACCTGTGTGGTGTCCTTTCACTTGGTATTAAAGGGATTGGATATGGTAAAACAGCTGGCTTCACATGCCCTCTTGAGTTTAGCCTAAGACTGCTTTGTCCATGCTACCTTTAGGATAGCTGGTCTATAAGGTTGACTTTACAACCATCACCTTAAGGGTTGTTTGGATTGGTGCAAGGTGCTCACTAGAATAGTGAACATCATATACCAGGCCAACTTCTCACAATGAGGCCGAAAGGGAGCACAGTGAACTTTAAGTGCTCGTGACCCATCGTGAACCGCAGGTAACGCTTATGGGGCAGGCAGGCCGGGAATGTGGAAATATGCATTCTGTATGTCCAACACTACCATCCAGTCTCTTGGGTCCTGGACAGACCGGACCTGAGCAAGAGTGAGCATCTTGAACTTCTCCTCCTTGAGGAAGAAATTGAGAGAGTGTAGGTCAAAGATAGGGTGAAGGGCTCCATCCTTCTTGGGCAGCAGAAATATCAACCACAACCTACTTCTAGTGTTGGCACTCTCTCTATAGCTTCTTTGGCCAAAGGAGCCGTCATAATAGATGGGTGGTCCTTCGTCAGCCTTTTGTAAGTAGGTGGCATGGTCGGTGTGAGAAGTTGGCCTAGCATATGATGTCCACTATTCTAGTGGGCACATTGCACCAGTCCAAACGACCCTTATTGATGGTAGGTTTAAGACAACCTTTATAGAAAGCTATCCTAGTAGTAGCTGTGTAGAGCAGCCTTCAGGCTAAGTCTTGAAGGAATGTAAAGTAGCTTGTTTTACGAGTCTATAATCTCTTGAATGATAAAATGAAAGTACATCACACAAGGTATATATATATAAAATATATGTATTTATTCTAAACAAAACCCCTCTAGTCTCTTTATGAGGCTAGAGGCCAAAGTGCATTTCAAGAACTTAATTAGCACACAGTAAATTAGCACAGTATACATTTTGCCTTAGGGTCCTCACAAACCATATACTAAGAAAGTGGTATAAGTACCGCTCTCAACACAGAGACCAGGCCTGGAGCCTGTAGAACTGCTGGAGTTGATCACTTGGTAAGTCTCGCCAAGTATGACTTGTCCAGGGTCCACAAAGGCTGGTGTCACCATTGTGACACTGGCTCCTGTGTCCCTGTAGGCCTCAGCCTTATTCTCATTGGTTAAAGGCTGTTGTCTGTACTTGCCCAAGTTACTGGGACTCACAGAGGAGGTTATATCCATGCCTCCATCACAGTTCAATACAGCCTGAGTTGGAACTCTGACTAGACCAGAGTCCATCTCAGATCTCAGGGTTAACCCTACTACACCCTTCTGTTAGGAACCACCACTTGTAGCTGAACTAGGGGGAACAGTTGCCTTAGGGGCAATGGTGGCTGGAGCGGTCTCTTTTTTGGTGCAATCACTAGTCCAGTGACTATTATTCTTACAAACTTTGCACCAGGGTTTCTTTTGACCTTCTTTCTTTTTAGATTGGGGACCCCCACCATTAGAAGCTTTTTGGAGACCTTGTGAAGACTTCTGGTCTTTACCTTTCTCCCCACCCTTTTGATCTTGCTTCTTTTGGTCACTACATTGGTTCTGTGCCTTCTGCTTCACCCTTGTTCTGACCCATTCCCAATTCTTGGGGAGAGGTCAGATCAGAGTCTACCAAGTGCTGATGCAACAGCTGGTTCTGACAGTTATTAAGAATTTGTTCTCTAATGATCAGATTATACAATCCTGTATAGTCACAAACTTTACTGCCCAGTAACCAGCCCTCCAAAGCCGCCTTAGTAGCACAATCTACAAAGTCAACCCAGTCCTGAGTCTGTGCCTTCTGGGTGTCTCTGAACTTTATCCTGTACTGTTCAGTGGTTAAGCCAAACCCATCTATCAGAGCACTCTTCAGGACCTTGTAATCATCAGCATCCTCTTTTCTTACAGTGAGGAGCTTGTCTCCACCTTTGTCTGCAAAGAGAGCCACAAGATTGCTGCCCACTGCTCCTGGGGTACCTTCTGTACTTTGCAGGCCCTCTACAGTGCAGTAATCCATTTGTGGATGTCATCCCCATTCTGATAGGGAGGGACAATTTTGTTTAAGTTTCTATGGTCCTAAGACATATCCCTACCACTAGGGATATTGCTACCACCATGGGGCTCTAGCCCCATCTTTTTCCTCTCTCTTTCAAGAGCTAGGGTCTCCTTCTCTAAGGCTACTTCTTGTCTCCTTATTCTAAGCTGGGCTTCTTTCATCCTAGCATTATGCTCCCTCTTCTCAAGTGAGGTACCCCTCCTATGAGAATGGGCAGAGGACCCTTTCGATGTACCAGAATGATTAGACTCCTGTGAAGGAGATCGGTTTCTTCTTGGCACACCACCAACTCTACCTGGGGGGTGAGGGCAGGGCCACCTTGGCCCCCCTCACCTCCAGGCAGAACTGGATTCCCCAGGTCTAGATCATTATCTATTTCCTGGTCAACATCAGTGTCAGAGTCCTGAGGAGGCATCTGCCCAGTGTTCTCTTCTTGTGATGTACCCACATCATTGCTTACCCTTGTAGGATCTGATGCCTTCATAAAGTCATCAAGCAACAACACCTCTATAATGCATTGGGTATTGGGATTCTGTCCTGGCTTCAATTTTCTCATTGCACACAACGTCCTTAACTCTTGGAAAGGAAATGTTTCATACTTAGATGTCTGTCCTTGACTGACATCTAGAGTAGATCCACTGGGTCCCTCCTTTGAAGACATGACTAGTCAAGTGTGGTGTATGCACCTACCTACACTATTTGGTTTCCTACTAAACCTCTCGAGTTGTAGAAAGGGTATGCTAGGCCCTTGACACACAACTCTAAGTTCAGTAGAACTTACTGTATTCTAAGCTTGTATTATATGTACCTATGGTGCCTTTAGTGATTTTTCAAATGATATTCTCAAGATTATCTGGTAAAACAATGCAAGCTACAATCCCACAAGCTGCACACCAATGTGAGAAGTTGGCCTAGCATATGATGTCCACTATTCTAGTGGGCACCTTGCACCATTCCAAACGACCCTTATTGATGGTAGGTTTAAGACAACCTTTATAGAAAGCTATCCTAGTGGTAGCTGTGGAGAGCAGCCTTCAGGCTAAGTCTTGAAGGAATGTAAAGCAGCTTGTTTAACCAGTCTATAATCTCAAATTAAAGTACACCACACAAAGTATATATATATATAAAATATATGCATTTATTCTAAACACAACCCCTCTAGTCTCTTTATGAGGGTAGAGGCCAAAGTGCAATACAAGAACTTAATTAGCACACTATACGTTTTGCCCTAGGGGCTCTCAAACCATATACAAATAAAGTGGTATAAGTACCGCTCTGAACACAGAGACCAGGCCGCGAGCCTGTTGGAGCGCTGGGGCAACCAGGAAACACCCAAGGTAGGGACACAGGAGAACCACGGGGGACGCGTGCAGTGTCTAAAAACAGCCGCAAATCACCATTGACTTCTATGGAGAAAGTTTAAGTTACAGTTTTAAAGTTTAAGGACACTTAGAAGTGGACTAGGGTAAAACCCTTTCAGTACTGGACATTTCGAGAGTCAAGACCCACGGGAGCACCGAAGTACTCGTGTTACCTCACCCAGGGAAGCCGGGTGCATAGGTGTATTTTCGTGTCGGGTTTCGTCGTCGATTCCAATTGAGAGCTGCCAAGAAGTGCTGCAGGCGTCCAGGTGAAGAGTGTCCGGATGAATCCAAAGGTGGATCTGAGATCTGAAGAACCTGAAAGCAGAGGGGACAGAGTCTGGGTCACTAGCCAGTGACCAGGAAGGTGACAGGAAGATGCCAGCCGATTTTGGGTGCTTTCAAGTGAAGGAGGTGAAGCTTGACTCTTAAGCCACGAGGTCTAGGAGGTGTCGACGACAAACAGGAGCTGGATTCGAGCTGTCCCATGTCGGATGCTGCAGCGTCGGTATCCCGATTTGACCCAACAAACCTTGGCAACAGCAACCCACGCAAGATGACAGGGTTGGCTTTGGTGCAGACCAGCAAGGTCTGAGGGACTCACCCTTTGGAGGGGAGTCAGGACACATCTGGAGCAACCTGGGAAGGCCTAGAAACAAAGTAGATTCCTTCGTGGGGACCGACTAGCCAATGGATTAGGGATCGCGAAGGCGCCTTGAGCGGACATGCTGAAAGCGGGCCCACGGAACACTTGTGGAGTGTAGGCCCACAATCTTCGAGGCAAAAGGTGCTTAAGGCTTGGACTACAAGTAGCCCAATGCACAACATTGGGAATGCTCGGGAAGTCGATGCACTAGCAAATGTGCAGGATGTCCAGGAGTTCCGGTCCCACTTCTCTCGTGATAGCTACAGGTCTCAGCTTTGCTGAGGACTCTTGTCAGCCTCGGAGATGTCTGAAAGTTCGTGTCCTGTGTCGCAGATTCTTCGGGATCCGTCGGAAGCCTTGAAAATGCAGACTGGCAAGATGCTTCTTTGGTGCCTGTTTGAACAGGGGAGTCACTCCTTGACCCCAAGGGCGATTTCTCCCGTCTTCTAGTCTATATGGAATGTCGGAGGTCCAAGATTTCTGTATCAGAGTTTCGTCCAGGGTAATCTAAAGTCTCAGTGACTGGGTTCCTATACTTATACTAAGTTTAGGGGTTGGACAAACTCTAGAATCCCATCTATAGGACCTGGGGAGGGGGTGGTTATACCACTTCCCCTTTGTCCAGTTTCACGCCAGAGCTGGGGCTGAATGCCCCAGCAACCGGTTTGAACTGGGAAATGCATGGGACACCTTGTGTGCCACAGGCAGTGTCTGAAAAGCATTCACTGAATGCAACCCTCCCTGCCCCAATACACTAAAGCCTGTCTGGGTAGGTGCCGGCACCTCCCTGGACAGGGAACCTATTGTCCAGGCCTCCTCTGCCGGTGTTTCGTCCAGCAGCAGGAGGTCAGACACATGTCTGTGGCAGCAGCATCCATTTTGTGATGCTGAGCCTCTTTTAAATATTTACCGGGTAGGTTAAGTGTGCACATGTGTTCTCAATCTAGAAGGGTGCAATTCTACCCCCGCCAGCACAACTTGCGGGGAGGCGGGGGGAGTAGGACTCCAAAGTGTTTGACACCAAACACGACATGTTTTGATAAAGCCATTCCAAAGTTAGCATTAACCGCGGGGATTATAATGCACTTAAGAGTATATGGTATGGCTATATCATAAAACAGCTATAAGGAAGGGATTAAGAAAGCTGCAGGGGGGCTCAGCTCATGCTAGGGCACCCTCTCACACAAAACCAAGCACTCTGCCTTCAGGATTGTCAAGGCCTGCCAAAGGAGTGACTTATAGGTTAATATGTGTGTATATATATATATATTCACGCTCCGGTTCCAATGAAGAAACACTCTGCACACACGGGAACCCCTTCGAAAGATTCTTTATTGCAAGAACGCGTTTCGGTGAAGATGCCTTCATCAGCTTGCTAAAAGAAAACGCCCTCCATCCAGTTTAATGTATTTAAACAGGTAAGTTGATGTCCATTGGTTGTGGCAGCTCGACATGGAAGAAGGACTCGTGTACGGAGGGTGCCTGTATACGACAGGATGCATAACATTACAATGTGTACCTCTCAGATAACCCGCAGACCACACTTCCCACAATGCATCTGTATGGGATAGGACTATGCTCCGTGGAATACATGAGTCCTTCTTCCAGGAGACGGGCCACCAGGAACCAGGCAGGAAGGTATTTTATTATTTCCCCGCTCTGCTGCGACACGTTTCGGGCACAGCCGTGCTCTTGCTCACACAAAGTTTTAGCAGCAAGTGTGGTATTTTAAATTTAAACAAACTGCCCGCCCACAGTGCACATGATCATGTGATGTGTTTTTAAGCATGAACATAGAAAACATACTAGTGCTGTTTGCCTCTTGTTTTCTCAGTGCAGTAGAACATGATATAAATCTTCACTTATCATCCATTAATTTAAATTTTTAAACATAGACCCTCGTAATCGGCTTAAATGCCATATTGCAGCAACCCCAAAATATCAAAAAAAGCATTGTGCAAAATTCTGCTATAAATAGACATATACACAAATTTTCAAATTAAATAAACACTTTTTCTCTTCTTTAAAATATGTACATAATTGCTAAATCCTAAAATTAATTTCTATATGCACATAATTTATGTTATAAAACCATAAATATATAAAGTTCTATAAAATTATATAAGCAATTCTTCATAAATACCTGACTCTCCATATGAGTCTATACATATTTTAAAAGTGCAACATATTCAACAAACCTGATCCCTTGGAGTTGCCACATAATCTATAAACCAAGAATCTTTTATTACTACACTGCACATTGAAAAACATACTAAAGGCTGCTTAAAGTGCTTGTGAATTATAAAGTGCTTGAAGTGAGGTACAGTGCTATACCCAAACAATTACATTTAACATTTCTATTAAAATTCCTTTAGCGGTATAGGTGCATAAATATTCTATTTTCTGTTCAATCTTTCAATTTTATTACTGTTATTGCTCTGTTTTATAGATTTCCTTATGCTGGAAATATCTAGATTTATCGTGCTCACTCCTGGCGTTAATTCATTCTTAAGCTGGAGTTCTATAAGCAGTGGTGCAGTTCTGTATTGTTTAACCCATTCGGGTTCTTGCTGTCTAACGCTATGATCGTTTGAGTTTCCAGTCTTCTTAACAGTTTTCCCTATTCCCCCTCTTCGCAGTGGTGCTACTGCATTAATCACAAAATAAGACAGACAGTTTAAATCATTGTTGTGCACTTTTCTAAAATGTCTTGCCACCGGGTAAGCAGTATCATTATTAACGATTGCCCTGAGATGCTGCAATATCCTGACATGCACCTGCAGCTTCGTACTACCCACGTAGCGAAGCCCACAGGTGCATGTCAGAACATATACAGCATACTTAGTGCGGCATCCGTAATTACCTTTGATGGCTACACTCCAGTCTGAAAATGGGGTAGTATAATGGGCCGTATTTACAGCAAATCTGCACGCTCTGCATGATGAACATTTGTAGAATCACTTTCTCTGCATGAACTTAACCCCGTCTGTTTCAATTTCTGGACTTGATCTAACTAATTGATTCCTCATGGATTTTGCTCATCTAAAAGTAATTGATGGTGACTCAGGTAATCTACTAGCAAGTACACCGTCAGTTAGGACAATTGGCCAATTCTTTTTGACGATGGCTTTGATTTTTCGTTCTTGCTTGCTAAATGCAGTTATAAGACGAAGACTTTCATTAATGTTACCAACCTCTAGATCTTTTGGGGTCAATATAGAATCCCGTGAGCGTTCCTCTGTTTTGGCCCATGCTCGGAAAGAGTAATTTTAGAATATCCTCTATCACTGAGTCTATCCATCATTTCTTTTGCGCAACTCTCATAATTTTCGTGGCTGCTACAAATGCGTTTAATCTTAGTAGCTCACCTACAGGAATACTTTCAATAAGATGGCGGGGATGACTGCTGCTGGCATGCAACACGATATTGCCCGCAGTCTTCTTCTTTCTGAATAAAGTTGTTTCTAAATTATTGTCAGTGACTGTCACGCGTACATCAAGGAACTCAACAGTGGCTGCACTGATGTTTGATGTGAAATGTAAATTACAAGAATTCACGTTTAAAATTTCAACAAACTCTTCTGCACTCTTTACATCACCCTCCCAAATTGCAATAACATCATCAATAAAGCGAAGCCAATATTTCACTTTGTGTCTGTTGTATGTGCCCTCTAGGACCTGTTTCTCCCACCAGCCAACGTGCAAGCACGCGTAGCTGGGGGAGAAACAAGAACCTATGGCTACTCCTCACTCCTGTTTCCAATATTCTTTATTGAACAAAAAGTAGTTGTTGTTTAAACACCACGCAGTCAATTCACTAATCATTTTGTTGTGACTATAATACTCACACGGTCTGGTACCTAGAAAGTAATTGACTGCACGTAGGCCTGCCTCATGTTCAATGCTCGTGTACAGCGATTCAATGTCTAATGTAATTAGACACCAATCGCTGTTCCACTTGATTTTGCCAAGCTTGTTTAAAAAATCACCTGTGTCTCTCACATAGCTTTCGAGACCTTTCACATGGTCCTGGAGGTAAAAATCTATATATTGTGACACATGTTCCGCCACACTATTAATTGCGTAAATTATCGGCCTGCCTGGCGTAGGTTGGACCATCTTGTGCACGTTCGGTGTATATATATATATATATATATATATATATATATATATATATATATATATATATATATATATATATATATATATATATATATATATATATATATATATATATATATATCTCTCTCTCTCTCTCTCTCTCTCTCTCTCTCTCTCTCTCTCTCTCTCTCTCTCTCTCTCTCTCTCCAGGGTAAGTCCTTCCAAAAAGAAAGGCGGAGGCCTCAGTGGGGAACAAATGGAGCACACTTTATTTCCAACCAACACATCGGGCGAATGCATTTCGGCAACATTTGCCTTCTTCAGCGCCAAGTGGATGCAAGAGAAGGGGTAAGTGTTTACACCTGCGAATTGTCCTGCCGCTGATGAAATGGCTACTCCTCCCATGATGGGTCACGCCTCTTGTAGCGCGCACAGTTGGTACACAAACTACGAGACCCAGAATGCAGTAATCCGGTTCTGTGTCTCAAGGCGATGGTGAAATACGGAATGCCAGAAAGCAGGACGGTGTGCGCATTTCTCCCCTGTCCCCACTTGTTAAAAACAAAAGAGTCTCCTTCCGTCCCCTTACTGCAACAACCGCTCTGCCCAAGTGTCTTTTTGCAGGGGCAGGCAGCAATGCAGCTAGCCCAAAGCGAGGAACACTGTCCTCGTCACCGCATCTCTCCAACCTGAGCGTCGCGGTGGGCTCAAACCGTGTCAATCGCTTGACTATACCAAAATGCCAGAGCAATGCCAGAAGCAGTCTGACCACTTGTGAATGCGGGGGTCTCTCAGCACGCCACTGGCAGGCGAGAACAATATCCAAGGTAAGTCCTTCCAAAAAGAAAGGCGGAGGCCTCAGTGGGGAACAAATGGAGCACACTTTATTTCCAACCAACACATCGGGCGAATGCATTTCGGCAACATTTGCCTTCTTCAGCACCAAGTGGATGCAAGAGAAGGGGTAAGTGTTCACACCTGCGAATTGTCCTGCCGCTGATGAAATGGCTACTCCTCCCATGATGGGTCCCGCCTCTTGTAGAGCGCACAGTTGGCACACAAACTACGAGACCCAGAATGCAGTAATCCGGTTCTGGGTCTCGAGACGATGGTGAAATACGGAATGCCAGAAAGCAGGACGGTGTGCGCATTTCTCCCCTGTCCCCACTTGTTAAAAACAAAAGAGTCTCCTTCCGTCCCCTTACCGCAACAACCGCTCTGCCCAAGTGTCTTTTTATATATATATAGGTAGATATAGGTATACTATATCTAAGTAAGGGGTGCTTACACCACCTTACCCAGGCTGCAAGTACAGAACTGTGGTGCCATTTTGGAAGGCTTCCCAGAGGTGGCATAATAAATGCTTCAGCCCCTGGTAGGCCTCTGGGGTACCTATGCCCTTGGTACCTAAGGTACCATATACTAGGGACTCTTAACGGTGACCCAGTAACCAATCTGGTGTGTACCTAAAGTACAGGTAATCAATTTAGAGGGAGAACAGCTAGGCTGTAGTCCTGATTAGCAGGGCCACAGCCAGACTAAAGTCGAAAAACCAGTGAAACACAGCAGAAAGTGGGGGTAACCATAGGAAGCAGATCCTACTCTCCTACAGTCGGAGAGTTAGTTTCGAAGGGGAGGGGAGACATTAGTCTTGACAGCCACCAAAGGCAAACTAAGGTCCAGGACCTCAGCTACCCTCTGCACCAGCATATTGAATCAAGCTTTCTCCCCCGTAGCCACAGTAGGGGGAGAAAGCATGCCAGTATTTGGAGAAGTGTTCAATCAACTGGCTTTACCCAGATCCTTGCACCAGTCCAACAATTTATAAGGCTGGAATTCTTCAGGGTCCAGCGACCCCTCCCATTTCCCCAAATTCCCAGCCCATAGGAATTGAGCTCAAGCTCCAGCCCGGAAGGCAAGGCTCCGGTCGGCATCTGAAAACGGCACTCTGGCTCCGTGTATGAGTTGGGGACACAAATGTGGAAGTTGCAGCCGGTGGGTGCCGGGAGTGTTAGCCTCTGGGCCGGCGCCGGGGAGGGACAACATGACATGACTAGCGACGATCTGGAATCATCTGTGGATTCCTGGGGCCCTACTGGTACCAGAGCTGCCGGCGTGGATACAGTCTCAAAATCACGGGCCCAAAGGTGCGCCTGAGGGAAGGGTGCTGCTCAGAGATGAGGCGCAGGATCCCATAAAACTATTCAAGCTAAGCGGGGGTTGCTCCGGCTCTCAGAAACGCAGGGTGTGGAGTCGGCCCAGGTACTGGCATAACCGCAGAGCCAGGCCTCAAGTGACTCTTCTTCGCCCCATTGGCCGATGGATGAGGTAAAGTTGCAGTACACTTTCACTTTTTTTTGTGGGTGAAGGACTTACCCGAATTGCTTGAATACTTGGAATATGATGACCATCCTAGACTCTGTGCCCGCTACCGGGCTTTCCTGTCATCTGGGACCTCACACGTCGAGCCGCCAGGAGCATGAGGGATCGCTCCCTCAAGGCATTCGGCTGTATGATGTGGCAGTAGGGACAGACCTTTGGATTATGGTGTTGTTCGAGGCACCAGAGGCAAACAAGGTGTGGGTCCATCAGTGACATCTGTTGGTGACAGGTACCACAGGGCTGGAAGCAGCCTTCTTAGATAACATTTCTGCCACACCAGGGGGTCAGACCTCAAAAAAGACTAACAAAATATCGAAAAAAGCATAGTCAAAAAGTGACTAAGGGGTAGCTCTTCCTTGGCCAATGCTGACTGGCGCAAGAAGAAAAGAACTGACGTCAGTGCGCCTAGGTAGTGCCTATATAGGCAGTGTGCACATTTATAAAACCCTATGTATTCTGTTTGCAACATATGGGGCGTGGATATGGGGTTCCTCTAACAGAGATCCCATCCAACCTGAAGAAAGCAGGTTTTGTAGAAGGGTGTTGTTGGCCCCAATGTTATCTTCATCTGTGTCATGAAGTGCGGAGTTTATAATATGTATCAGATTATATTAGATCCACCTCTACAGTGGCTAACAGTATGGAAGAACCCAGAGGCCACTATAATCAGGGATATTATGAAGGATTGTTTTGAGTGTTAAAGGGACCACCAAATCCCCTGGTTAGCAGGAGCGGAGTGTGCACTTCGTAAGCCTGGTCTGCATCATATTTATATGGATCTTGAAAGTATTGTGGCCATAGATAAAAAAATCTGTGCAGCAATCCCTGCTAATTTTGAGCGAACCATGAGACTGAATGAGAATTCGTGTGGATGTTAAACGTGGAAGCTTATCTGAGTACAGTTGCAGTCAGCCTTTTTAGGTCGAGCGACCTATCTCAATGCACATGCGCATTGAGCGGAGCGAGAGATAAAGGGGCTTAAACGAAGCTTACCGAGATCGGGCGGTACCATGCAGTGCCCGTGAAAAGGAGCTCAATGCGCAAGCGCATTGACATAGAAAAGCCCGTGCACAGGAAAGACAGCCATCTGCCGCCAGCAGCTTCACTTCAAAGGGATCATTTCGCACTCTCAGGCATTTCTCCTCCCTAATTTATTCACTGCCGACGGCCAGCCGTACTTTCACTTTGACGGCGCCAGGCCGTCTCTTGTTTTTAACTTGCAAAGATTTACTGTCATTCTTAACACCAGTCTGCAGTAAAACCAAACATGAAATTCACTGAGGTTAATTCAGATGTATAGCAAGATGGCTTAGCACCAAGCGGCCTTGATTTGTTATGAAATATTCACTTCTCGTTATATAAACATTGAGAGGGAAGCTGCCTTTGTTTGGAGCACAACATGAATGATTTGCTCGCTGCTTGTCAGGACATGCTAGTCTCCCACTCGCTCGCACATCAAAGGGTGCTGCTCCCCCCCCCCACCCGCCCACCACGCACGTATTTGTGCTTGCCTGTGTTCGTTCAAAAGCGTCAGTGCATTCAAATTAGACCTGTTGGCTTTTCTAATGCTTGTTGATTATTACTACTCCGCCAGAGACCCATTATTATATTGTATTTGCTTTCATATAGTGCTTAATACTCCATGACGAGGCGTCAAAGCGCTTTTTATCACACTAACATACTGATGTTAGAACTGCTATTATTGCCTGCTATAATGCATAAGCAGAATATACGAGTTAATCATTTATTGCTTCAGGCAGAAATGTTTTTCTCTGCAGCATTTCCAAAATCCCGTCAGTAATATAAGTCTTGCAATTCAAACATAGGTGTCGTCTGGCTGTCTTTCCACATGCATCTCGTCTGGCTGTCTTTCCATATGCATCTCTTTACAAAACGTGTCAACGAGGAGACCGTTTTCACCCCATCTCACCCCATCTCACCACCAGTACTACCACTACCAGTACCACCACCACCAGTACTACCACCACCAGTACCACCACCACCAGTACTACCACTACCAATACTACCACTACCAGTACTACGACCACCAGTACCACCACCACCAGTACCACCACTACCACCAGTACTACCACAACCAGTACCACCACCACCAGTACCACCACTACAAGTACTACCACCACCAGTACTACCACTACCAGTACCACCACCACCAGTACTACCACCACCAGTACTACCAGTACTACCACCACCAGCACTACCACTACTACAGCCACCAGTACTACCACTACCACCACCACCAGTACTACCAGTACCACGACCACCAGTACTACCACTACCAGTACTACCACTACCAGTACCACCACCACCAGTACTACCACCACCAGTACCACCACCACCAGTACTACCACTACCAATACTACCACTACCAGTACTACCACCACCAGTACCACCACCACCAGTACCACCACCACCAGTACCACCACCACCACCACTACCACCAGTACTACCACTACCAGTACCACCACCACCAGTACCACCACTACCAGTACTACCAACACCAGTACTACCACCACCAGTACTACCACCACCAGTACCACCACCTCCAGTACTACCACTACCACCAGTACTACCACTACCAGTACCACCACCAACAGTACTACCACTACCAGTACCACCACCACCACCACCAGTACTACCAGTACCACCACCACCAGTACTACCAGTACTACCACCACCAGTACTACCACCACCAGTACTACCACTACTACAGCCACCAGTACTACCACTACTACAGCCACCAGTACTACCACCAGTTCTACCAGTACCACCACCACCAGTACTACCACTACCAGTACTACCACTACCAGTACTACCACTACAACCAGTACCACTACCACCACCACCAGTACCACCGCCACCAGTACCACCGCCACCAGTACTACCACCACCAGTACTACCAGTACCACCACCACCACCAGTACTACCACTACCAGTACCACCACCACCACCAGTACTACAGCCACCAGTACTACCACTACCACCACCACCAGTACTACCAGTACCACGACCACCAGTACTACCACTACCAGTACTACCACTACCAGTACCACCACCATCAGTACTACCACCACCAGTACTACCACCACCAGTACTACCACTACCAATACTACCACTACCAGTACCACCACCACCAGTACCACCACCACCAGTACCACCACCACCAGTACCACCACCACCAGTACCACCACTACCACTAATACTACCACTACCAGTACCACCACCACCACCAATACTGCCACTATCAGTACCACCACCACCAGTACTACCACTACCACCACCACCAGTACTACCAGTACCACCACCACCACCACTACCAATACCACCACCAAAACTACCAATACCACCACCAGTACCACCATCACCACCAATACTACCACCACCACCAATACTACTACCACCACCACCAATACTACCACTACCAGTACCACCACCACCAGTACTACCACTACCAGTACTACCACCACCAATACTACCACTACAGTACCACCACCACCACCACCAGTACTACCACTACCAGTACCACCACCACCAGTACTACCACTACCAGTACCACCACCACCAATACTACCAGTACCACCACCACCAATACTACCACTACCACCACCACCGCCAGTACTACCAGTACCACCACCACCAGTACTACCACTACCAGTACCACCACCACCACCACCAGTACTACCAGTACCACCACCACCAGTACTACCACCACCAGTACTACCACCACCAGTACTACCACTACTACAGCCACCAGTACTACCACTACTACAGCCACCAGTACTACCACTACCACCACCACTACTACCACCACCACCAGTTCTACCAGTACCACCACCACCAGTACTACCACTACCAGTACTACCACTACCAGTACTACCACTACCAGTACTACCAGTACCACTACCACCACCACCAGTACCACCACCACCAGTACTTCCACCACCAGTACTACCAGTACCACCACCACCACCAGTACTACCACTACCAGTACCACCACCACCACCAGTACTACAGCCACCAGTACTACCACTACCACCACCACCAGTACTACCAGTACCACGACCACCAGTACTACCACTACCAGTACTACCACTACCAGTACCACCAGTACCACCACCACCAGTACTATCACCACCAGTACTACCACCACCAGTACTACCACTACCAATACTACCACTACCAGTACTACCACCACCAGTACCACCACCACCAGTACCACCCACCAGTACCAGCACTACCACTAATACTACCACTACCACCACCACCAATACCGCCACTATCAGTACCACCACCACCAGTACTACCACTACCACCATCACCAGTACTACCAGTACCACCAACACTACCAATACCACCACCAATACTACTAATACCACCACCAGTACCACCATCACCACCAATACTACCACCACCACCAATACTACCACCACCACCAATACTACCACTACCAGTACCACCACCACCAGTACTACCACTACCAGTACCACCATCACCACCAATACTACCACCACCACCAATACTACCACTACCAGTACCACCACTACCAGTACTACCACCACCAATACTACCACTACCAGTACCACCACCACCAGTACTACCACTACCAGTACCACCACCACCAGTACTACCACTACCAGCACCACCAATACTACCAGTACCACCACCACCAATACTACCACTACCAGTACCACCACCACCACCGCCAGTACTACCAGTACCACCACCACCAGTACTACCACTACCGGTACCACCACTACCAGTACTACCACCACCAGTACTACCACCACCAGTACTACCACCACCAGTACTACTACCACCACCAGTACCACCACCACCAGTACTACCACCACCAGTACTACCACCACCAGTACTACCACCACCAGTACTAGCACCACCAGTACCACCACCTCCAGTACTACCACTACCAGTACCACCACCACCAGTACTACCAGTACCACCACCACCAGTACTACCAGTACCACCACCACCAGTACTACCACTACCAGTACCACCACCACCACCACCAGTACTACCAGTACTACCACCACCAGTACTACCACCACCAGTACTACCACTACTACAGCCACCAGTACTACCACTACTACAGCCACCAGTACTACCACTACTACAGCCACCAGTACTACCACTACCACCACCACCAGTACTACCACCACCACCAGTACTACCAGTACCACCACCACCAGTACTACCACTACCAGTACTACCACTACCAGTACTACCACTACCAGTACCACCACCGCCAGTACCAGTACCACCACCACCAGTACTACCACCACCAGTACTACCAGTACCACCACCACCACCAGTACTACCACTACCACCACCACCACCAGTACTACCAGTACTACAGCCACCAGTACTACCACTACCACCCCCACCAGTACTACCACTACCACCACCACCAGTACTATGACCACCAGTACTACCACTACCAGTACTACCACTACCAGTACCACCACCACCAGTACTACCACCACCAGTACCACCACCACCAGTACTACCACTACCAATACTACCACTACCAGTACTACCACCACCAGTACCACCACTACCACTAATACTACCACTACCAGTACCACCACCAATACTGACACTATCAGTATCACCACCACCAGTACTACCACTACCAGTACCACCACCACCAATACTACCACTACCAGTACCACCACCACCAATACTACCAGTACCACCACCACCAGTACTACCAGTACCACCACAACCACCACCAACACTACCAATACCACCACCAATACTACCAATACCACCAAGCATTGGCATAGCCAATAGGTCTCGCTTTTGGGACCTTATAAGTATTTAGTTATGCAGCACAATATCCTTGGTACAACAACATCAACTGCTGCATGGCTAAACACTTATAAGGTCCCAAAGGCGAGACCTATTGGCTATGCCAATGCTTGTTACCAAATGTCTCTATTTAGCTAGGGGGCGCTGGGAATGAAGTTTGCTGTTTCTATTTAGGGCTGGCACAGTAAAATAACTATTATATTTTCCCCTGGGCTACCAACCGTATCTTGATATGTGCCCTTGTGACGGGAGCTCTGGTCAGACTATGCTGCACTTTGAACTATTTTGTACATTTTATTTAAAATATACAAAGCACTTTTTACTTCCGCTTCGAACAACACCACTTACCGGCGAGCAGGGGTACTGCTCAAGAAATTCTTTCCAGATCCAGTCTGATGCATTGGGATTATTTTAAGGTAAGGCACCCGTGGCTAGATCTCTAATATGTTAGGAGTTGACACTTGATAATTGAGAATAATTTGATGAAAACCGAGGAAGAGCTCCACATTCTGGTCACAAAGTAGTTGAAAAACAGGAACTACCAACTGCTTCAATACTTGTGTGATACGTGAAATATACAGTGGTAACAAACGGACTTAACAGAAACTACTAACTGAAGGGAACAATTTTTAATCTACAAATTGATTACAGGTATTTAATTTTTGCTGTGTACCATTTACTGTTTATTCTCACCTTTTTTTGCAAATCATATGAATTGATAAAAACAATAAAAACTGTGTATCAATTAAAACAATTTCATACGTTTCCAATTGAAATATCAACTTACCATGTTATTATTGCAGGATTGGCACCAGACAGCTTCCTTTTGGCATAGTTTACTTTTTGGATAGGATACCAGTTTATTTCCATGGTATTCACTTCCTTGGTCCAAGTACCTCCTTTTTTTAGTTGCTTCAGCTCGAGATTCTAACAATTATAAAAATTATTATCCAAGTTACACATGAGTGATTATTTTATTTAAAGTTGTTTTTTAAAACATGATATTGCACCCAAGTTGGTTACTGGGAGCTTTACAGTAGTAAAAATCATTAAATGCAAGGAGTGCATGGCGATAAAAAGGATACAAAAATGTTGAACAATAAGAGTAAAGAAAAATATAGCACACAAATATATATTATACTGCCCCTTGCATGATGATACAGGATGGCTGAAGTTATTTTCAGGGCCCAGAACTTAAGCATGGCATGTTGCGCACACTGATTTTTCAAGTTTTGACAAAGATGTTTAGGTACTTGTATTTAAGTGTATCATTTATCACAATACATTTTTGGGTGTACTTGCACTAGGACAGCTCTCAATCTACAACTAGTCTGCTCATTTGTAGTACGGTCAATGTGTTTGGCAGAATGTACAGAATCACAGACCACTGGCATGCAGTGGACGAAGATAAGGAGCAGTGAGTGAATCTCAAAACAATTGATGCATGGTGCTCACTGTGCCCATGATCAATGGCCAGATGTTCAGCAAACCCATACTGCAAAAGCTAGAGAATGCTCTTCCACGGAGACCGATATAGTTGTGGTAGCAAGGAAATTTCCTATGTTCCCGAACGGCAGTTAACATGACTGCCTAGCTCTAACCTGTCCTTTAACAAATGGGGCATCATAAAATAGAGAACTTAGATGTAAAATAAAAAACAATGTATATAAAATAATTTTAATATAGTTTTCTGCTTTATATCTTTGTAACCAATATCCATAAATTTCAGTTAAAAGGTGTATTTGGGCTTTCTCTCATGTAAGTTGTACAGCTGTGCACATGACTTGCTGAGATGGTTAATTATAGAGTCTACACGACCTTATACTCACATTGTGCTTGGAAGGGTAAATAGATATGGATAAGACAGTACTTGATATTTAAATGGAGTTTTCCTTCTTTACCTTTGCAGTGAAGATTTAGGAAAAGAGCTGTCCTGAGTATGAATCAAATGCATCTGTTTGAACGAAAATGCCATATTTTTGACAGACTATATTTAAAACACAGTATTCTGGTGAAATATCTCAGAAGATAAGAGATAACCCATCCAGGTTGATAGATGTTTCATTTATCATCGACGTACAAGTTACTTACCTTCAGTAACGATGTATCTGGTAGAGACGATTCTAGCCACTGATTCCTTAATGTAGAATTATCCCCAGACGTGAGACTGGATCCGGAAAACTTTTCTTTTCCCAGCATCTCTGTGCGCCGGGGGGCGGTACTGCGTGACTCAGCCCTTACGTCGTCTGAGGGAGTGACATCAGCGAGGTCACATAAGACCCACCCTGGCGCGCTGACATCTGATTTCTTCCGGGAACTTTTCCGCGCCACAACGCGGAGCCATCAGAAACAAAAACTGTGAGAATATGGGAACAGTGTGCGAAACAGCAGGTAACAAAAAGGAAAGAAGTGAATGGGGGGGGGGGGGACGGCCCATCCGGAAAAGTGCCAGGCACAGTGGCACCGAAAGTCATAGAAGGGAAGAGCAGTCACAGCCACTTCAAAGTAACCCCGCAACAAATGCAACATTCTCCCTGGAGACAGGAAAAGCATATGAAAAAACTGTGCAACAAACGGAGAAGCCTGCAACCACAGTCCATTAATAGTGAAAGACAAAAGAGTAACGACAATTTAACCCGAGACAACACCATCAGGGAAAGTTGCGTCCCCTGAAAGGAGCAAAGGCTGAGACCCAGCCAAAGACACCAACTCAGAGGACTGCACATGAGTCCGAAACTCCAAACAAGGAAAAAGGAAGGGGAAATACGAGAAGGCCCCACACTAGAAGCACCAGAGTGTAGGGACGCCAGAGCACCCATCAACCTATCAGTCACGTCCCAGAAGGGAGCGACGGATGCAACCCCACCAAACCAGCATCCCGCCAGGGAGGAGTGAAAGAGGCACTCGCAGAAGACCAAGCACCCAGAAGCAGGCGAGTGCGGAAGGCAAGAAGAGGGTTCTCGCAGAACAGGGAGGAAGGGTGAGTCGCAAAGGAATCTGCGGCTAGAATCGTCTCTACCAGATACATCATTACCGAAGGTAAGTAACTTGTACATCTGCTAGAGACTACTAGCCGCAGATTCCTTAACGTAGAATAGATACCCTAGCCATACCCACGGGGAAGGAGGGCCTGCGAGAGGACCCCACCAGCCTGGACATAACAGCAGTTCCCATAGGGGACGAGTCCGACGGACAGGGCAAGGAGCCCTGTTCCCCCAGGCAAGGGGAAACCCCTATAGTCAGAACACCACCGATCCCAAGGTGGATGCAGAAAGAAGAAGAAGAAGCCCGTTCACACTCCACAGAGGAAGAAGGGCAAGGCAAGGGGAGACCAAAGTACCCCACACCTACATCAGGCAACAAAAACCTCCATCCAAGGGTCAAGACCAGGAAGAGGAGAAAAAACAACCTAAAGACTCCAAGGAGACGAGGCAGAAGGCAGGCAAGTCCCCTCCCCACCTGGGAACACACACTGCGAAGAGGGCAGCTGATCCCGCTACAGCTAAAATCAAGAGACCAGACAGACCAGCGCCTACATCAATAAGCAGGCAGAGGAAGAAAGAGCAGCCCGGGGACACCTAGGAAGACCGGGCAGGGTGCGCCTGAAAGAGGGAGGAACAGAAATCCATCCCAGTCCCCAAGACAGAGAGCTAGAAGGCAAAGAAGGCCCCGGACGCACTCCAGAAAAGGGCCTGCACACACAACACAAACTGACTTGGAACCAGAGCCATGACACCAGGCCGCAAATGGCTGGGCAGACCAGGCTAACAACACAGCGACCCCGGAGAAGGATACCCCGGTGCGCGTCCAAAGGCAGTCCCACCACCAAGAAGGAAATTGCACCTGCAACGTACTTAAACGCCAGGGAGAGCAGAAGCCCGAAGGCGACCACAACTTCCAAGCACAGAACAAGCTATATAACAGCTACCGTCATCCCACCTGGGGTATGTTAGTCCCAAGACATGGGAACCCTCTTAGGAAGAAACTTCCGCAGCAGAGGACAACAGAAAGAACCGCGGGAAAAAAGCCCCGCAGAAGGCTTGTCAAGCAGCCATGAGCAAACGACAGGAGGCCTAATCTTAGGGCCAATCTGGTGCAGGTAATCCAAGTAAAAAGACACAGCGCCGGCCAGCAGCCAACAGAGCTACTGTCCCAATAAAGAAGATTCGTAGGCACATGAATCACACAGATCACTGAGGGGGAGGAGAAGGAGGAGGAGGCCGAAGCCCTGCCAAGAACCTCTGGATGGCCGAGTCTGCCAGCGCGTGGAACAGAAGAGTGCCATTGAAGGTAAGATCCACCAGCCGTTCCCGAACATTTTCCGGGACCACAATGTCCCGGACCAAGCATGGCGGCGAAGGGCAATGGAAGACGCCATGGCACGACCAAGCACCTCCGAGATGTCCAGAGGGGAGCAAAGAATAAACGCCGCCAGCTCCCGGCCATCTAACACATGATGCCGCAAGTCAACACCAGCACCCTCCTGAGGAGCCGCAAATCCAAGGGACTCCACGAGTCCCACAAAAAAGAGGTGGCCCTAGTGAACACACAAAGTGTTAAGGGCCCGCAGAGCCGCACTGGTCAAAGTAAACATATTTCGGCTCCAAGAGTCAGGCCAGAGGGCCTCCCGGGAAGGTGGAGCTAACAGAGACGGTAGGGAAGGAAAGGCGGTCCGCAACAGGGGCCCACTGGCAGAGGGGTGGAGGAAAAGACACGCCGTGTCACGCGGCGCCGGAAGGTGTCGATGGAGAAGGTGTTGGGGCACCGGATCCCCCGTGGCAGGGCGTCCCCAAGTCCCCGTCAGAGAAGAATGGAGCGAACCCTCAAAGGGGAGCAGCAGCTCCCTTCCACCAGAGCCCTGGTGGAGAACCTCCAACAAATGATCTGCGGGGAAATGGGCAGCCGGATCTCACATGCTCAAAATTCCCAACAGCCGTGGAAACAGCACGAGCGAAGGCCGCACCTGCCTCCATAGGGCCCCACGGTGGAAAAAGCAGCTCCTGCGTGGGAGCCAGCTGCAAACTAAGGCAGCCGTCCGCGAAGCCAGCAGGAGTGGGCAAGGGCCAGGCCCGAAAGGGAGAAAGAGCCGCTGAAGAATAGGGGACTTGCGGTATATCTGGCGAACGCCGCCGTGATGGCAGGGAGCCGTCTTTTGATGACGCCGTGGAGAAAGCCATGACGCGGCGGGCCGTCTCCGGTGAGGACAACACCAGCAGGCGCGCAACCTCTGGAGAAGAAGGGAAGTCCGAGGAGGAATCCGAGACCTGACGCCTGTACGGTGCTGTAGAATCCGCAACCTGGAGCAGTGCGTCATCGTCCAACACCACAGGAGACGCCGGACAGACCTCCACCTCTTCACATGGCGCCGGGGACCGGGGCTGGGATGGAGCTGAGGTGGTCAGGGGGCAGCGCCGGAACGGCGCCAACTCGATCTCCAACAAGGCAGCCGTCTGCGTGGAGGAACGAGAAGCAACTGGAGAGCGACAAGGAGTCCCCGGCCAGCCTCGCCCCATGGGGGGACGAGAAAGGTCCACCGACCTCCACGGCGGCGGCTGCACATCTGCATGCACGGAGGGACGAGAGGGGCCCGGGGACCGACCAGGACTCCCCGGCCAACCTCGACACACAAGAGGACGAGAGGGGCCCTCCGACCCTTTGGTGCAGCCGGCCTCGACTCGACCTCCGACGTGGCATTCGCGTGCGCGGAGTAACGAGAGGGGACCGGGGAGGGACGAAGGGTCCCCCGCCAGCCTCGACCCATGACGGGACGAGGGGGGCGCGCCGGCAGCTGCAGGCGCTATAGCTGCATCACCTCGGCCTTAGACAGGATCACCTTGTCAAAGAGCCGAGAGGGGCTCGTGGATGCGACCCGAGCCCCGGCACTCCCGTAAGAGTTTGCGGCAGAGCCAGGGCGCCTTGGTCCAAAGGAGGGACCCCGAAGGGCCGCACCCCAACGGCACCACATCCTTCAAGCCTGGATCGAACCAGTCGGCGCCGGGGCAAAACCCGCTGGCGATGCCGCGGAAGGCCTTGCACTGCGCAAGGGATCCGCTGACGTTCCAGGAGGGGAAGGAGGAAGAGGAGGAACCAGCGAGGCCTGCAAAGCCGCCGCATATGCCTCCAACTGGGCTCTTGACGCCCCCTCACCAGGAAACGGTGGAGAGGGGGACGATACGCGGGGCCCACGCCCCCAACAGGCCAGGAACCAGCCCTCGGGGACAAACTGCGACACTTACCCATAGGGGAGCGACGCTCTTGCGGCACAGGAGAGGGATGAGGACTATGACGTCCGCTCGGAAAACAAGCGTCCACAAGATTAACTAGTGTATTAATACAGGAACTCTTTCTCCGCTCTTTCATTGTGTTCTTTTGTACTCGAATAGAGAACCAAACCGACGCCATTTTGCTGTACATGTATTAGATTCGGGCAGAAGTCACGTGCTGTCCTCCAGCAGTCAAGTAGGCCCCGTTAGTTGAGTTACACAAGGCAGCTGAATTTAGACTATTCTTCCTCGTTCTAAGACACAAGGTCGTATCTGGCTTCAGAGGTGATAAGCACATTCCTGGAGGCGCCGTGCCTGTGCTCCCAGGAACCGAGACGAAAGGGAGTCACCCCTCCTGACCCTCCCCAATTATAGCAGAGGCAGAGTTCTAAACAAGCTTTTTGTGCCATATATGGTCTTTCCTCTGAGCTACTGTACCAGCCAGTACTTTTCCATGTACGGTGATCTTATGTAACGCAATGAAAGCATTTATGCCATGTATTGAGTGTGAATCGTCAGTCTTCTCCACGCACTGGCTGGGTGACGTCAGAGAGGCTCCTCTATAGAGTATTTATTGTTTAATAAACGATTGACTTTTCTTCACTGCCAACTGACTGATTATTTGGTAACACTATATTTGGGGGCTATTGGTAGGTATAGCTCTATAGATTATTTTCGTAGTACGACAGTTGGCGACTCTGGTGGGACTCCACGTTTGGGGTCGTCCTCCCGTAATACAGGGTAAGGAAGGACAATTGAAGGGGTACTCTGGTCGTGGGGGTGGACTGATTAACGATTCTGGCTGAACTCCGCTCTCGCGATCAGAGAGCCCCAGCTGCTAGTGACCCCTCGCCGGAGTCCTACGGGCGTATCTCAGGAGCTGACCGTGTTGGTTTTCAGGAGTGGGCAGTAAAGAATACAAAATCATACCTGAGTGCACCAGGTGAGTGTATTGGTTTGGTGTCTTTGGATTACGCTGTTGAGCGGCGTCTTGGAAACAGTTAACTCTATTTGGTTTTGGTGGTCGGCGTACCACGGAGAACTTTGGTGGTCTGACGGGGTGGCATTGAGGCTGCACGGGCAGATGCTCCACGGACTTGTTTGGTGAATAATAGAGGTTTTCGATCAGACGCCTTGGTAAGGCACGTGTGGTGCTCACCCGGCCGGACTGTTCTCGGAAAGGCCCGCGGTTGCACTTGGGTAGCGTTTTGGAAACATCTGAAGCGGCGCTAAGGCAGCGGGCTCAGTCAGAATAGTCTTGAAGGTGAACCAGGAAGACCACAGGATGGTCTGTAGGCCGGTCTGTGGTTAATTCCTGTCTGATGGCCTCTTGGTAGTCTCCGGACTGCTTGTTTTTGGTATCTGTTTGGTCTGGTAGTCGGAAATCTGCGAGTTCTCCACGAACGGGAGACGACGGCCTCCGTTCTTTGGCTGTTTGGTTTTGGAAAAGACATGTCAATGTAAAATACTGTATGTTTTGTTCATCTATTTTGTATGTCAGATCCCGTTTGAGGTGAGATTGAGTATGAGAGAACATGGCCATGTTTGAGAGTTTGTGAATGGGTACATTGTGGATAAACAAAATGTAGTGTTTTAGTAAAATATGTTTTGGATGTTGCTACCGCCGTAAGAGCGGACGATTGGATGAAAGCCAGCCTGCTCCGCAAGAGGGCAGCCCAAATTTTGATATGTATGTAAAGCATGGCCTTACGCCTATTTTGTTTAATAATTTAAGGCACAAGTATACGAAGGATAATGTGGAATTCCAATGGCCCTTAACTGGTCATTAGATGAGAAAAAGATACAGTATTTACAGGATCGATTGTTCGCCAAAAGAAGCCGGCAGGCGATGTTCGATTCTTAAAAGCTGTGACAGAAAGAGGCGAAACGCCGTCGTATAAGGGAAGAGAAATTGCTTAAAATAAAAAATGGCCAGATCATAACTCAGAAAGCTGTAGAATATGATGGGGAGCAAACTGAGAAAAAATATTGAATGTTTGGATAGATAGTTTAGGTTACAGGCGGATAAAAGTTACACAGCTCGAACTGAGCCAGAGGATGAAATTGAGGACTTATTGGATGTACGTCCTCGCCCCCTTATGATCCGCAGCGAGTGTATCCCGCGATACCTCTTGCAATGGCCCCCGCCTCGTCCGCTCCACAAGCTACGGCCCCGGCTGTTACCACAGCCCCTACCCCTACGGGGGTAGTTTTCACTCCTGCCTCTCCGGTATCGGCCACAGCTACATTATTGACTGGTGTCCCGTCACCCCCTGCTATGTTCCCTGTAACCTTAGCTTTGCCGGCCTCGGCTTAGGCCATCTTTGTCGGCCACGTCGACGCCAGCTAGGATTGATTCGACCCCCTCCCATGTCCCCGGAACTCTGGATACCCGACGGTTGTATAGAGAAAAACAGATGGTGATAGATCAAGCATCCCAATGGGTGCGGAATGCCATCTATACAGTCACAGACATATGGGGGACCATGAAGGATTACGAACCAGTCATGCAGCAATATGCTTTAGAAACTATGGCCTATCGTTTAATTTCCCTATGGAAACAATGTTTTGAAGATTGGAGAGCCCCACAGGTCCTATATGCCATTGTGGACCAGGCACATAAATTCGAATTGGGAATAGAAGATGTATATGGGAATCTGGTGACTATAATGAAGTATCGGGAAAGGTTGTTTACTAAATGCCCGAATTGGGACTCTCAGCATCCCATGCGGGAAGTTCATCCTATTTACCATCCCGAAATCCCTGAGGTCAGAGATGGTGGTAATCAAACCATTCAAGCTCGCTTTGAAGCCTGGTTCCAAGGGCAATGGGTTTATACCCCTTGGAAAAAGAGTGAGGTTCTTTCCCTAAAGTCCCAGCTACCTGATCCTCGGAAAAATCCCACTGCTTATTATAAAGAGCTTACTCAGGCTGCTTCATCAGCCGTGATGACTTTGGCTGATATAGAATTATTTTTCGGGTTACTGGTCCCCGTCGTGCACGATCACCATCACGTTAATGAGTTAGGAGGAACCTGGGATCAAATTAAAGACTGGGATAAGGATCGGAAACCCGGGGATAAACCTAGACCGGAAATTTTGGCCTTGCCGGGTCGGATCATTACATATATGCATACTTTAATTCCACCCCGGAAGGTGGATTGGGATAAATTAAAAGCTTACAAACAGAAGAAGGATGAGAGTGTGTCTGATTTCTTTACTCGATTTGAGGGAGTGTTCATTGATTTTAGTGGTCAAGATTTGTTAGTGGTGTGAGAAGTTGGCCTGATATATGATGCTCACTAGTTCTAGTGATCACCTTGTATCAGTCCAAACAACCCTTATGGTGATTGGTTGTAAGTCAACCTTATAGACTAGCTATCCTAATGGTAGCATGGACAAAGCAGTATTAGGCTAAACTCTTTTGGCATGTGAAGCCAGCTGTTTTACCACATATAACCCCTTGAATACCAGATGAAAGTACACCACACAGGTTGTTATGAAAATAAACAGTGTATTTATTAATAACAAACACCTCTGAACTCTTTATGAGGTCAGAGGACTAAGCACATGACAATCTCTTAGGAAAAATACGAAAAGTTGCACAAAGTTACAATGGTGCCCTAGGGGCACGACAAACCATATACTAAGTAAATGGTATAAGGAAATCGATAGAAGGAATGGAGCTGTCCAGAGGCTGTGGGATCGCTGGGACAAATCAAAGAAAGAGGGAGGCCTCCTTACTGGTTAGGGACAAGGAGGAGTAACTGTAAAAGTAAGGACAAGTCCCAAGATAAACACTAATGTGTGATAAGCCCAGGAAGTGTGTATGCCGTATATTTCAAATAATTCTATCTAACATATGAACATCTGAGATACAGAAGATAACAACAATATCAGCCATGTGAGTTAAAAACAAGCATTTTATTCACAATCATTAAAACAATGTTTATGCCCAAATGAATATACAATGTTAAAAAGTTTTAGACAGATTCATACAGTTCCAAATTCTCTAAAAGAACAGATATATAATACACACAAATTATAAAACAGTAAAAAATTGTTGTAGTTGTCGACGCAGCGTTTCGGTGTACCAACGATGTCACCTTCTTCAGGACAAACAATTTCTAAATGAAACAACATCATAATTAAAATCATACCTTGAACTATACAAAAAAGGCTTTTCTTCTTTATTACATACATGGTTCATTGTTCATTTCTTTTCCGTCTCAGCATTTGGGGCTATAGTTAATCTACATATCACATGGTAATTTGTTTATTAACTCTGGTACAGCAATTTGGAGCTAGGTGTATTGTGCATATCACGTGGTAATTCTTTTGTTAATTCAAGGGATATGGAATTCACCTTATTATGTTACAGAAGGATTTGAGACATAGCTGGCATTACACATGGGGCTTTACAAAGTAGTCAAGGGTGTGGACCTGTGGTAAAGGGTGTGGACCTTTCCTACGTCAGAGAGAAGAATTCTCTGGGAACATACCTGTAGAAACACTTTTCTTTCCACAAATCCGTACTTTTCAATTTACTCGGGTTTGTGGTTCCAGGATGGTTCGAGTTTTGTGGGTGATCTGGTGTCTTAAATTCCAGATAGATACGCCTTAAACAAATGAAATTGGTCTTGTAATATTATGTACAAAAGGCTAGGACTAAATAATCAATACTCAGTTCTGTCTTCATTTACCTTAATGCATCAGGTGATTTCTTTAGTAGGAGGAACTGGACGGGAGCCACCGTTTTTTGTTATATTAAAAAACCGCTATGAATTAGAAAATAGAAAATCATAAAGGCTCATTTGTAGTATCCTTATGTTTTATAGGTTTATGAAAGTTACAACCGTACTAGTTCCATTACTAACTAGTGTTCCTATATTACAAAAGACGGGGCTACTGGAGTGTATTAATAGAACTCACCAAAACATAGGGGGTTAATCGTCCCTTCAATGCAGAGCCACTGGATGCCTTCAATTCAATCCACGGTATCGGTGCACGTGCGTTATCAATAAAATTAGCATGGAGGTTCCTTATTTCCCTCGGTGCTGTGTAAAATTAAATGAAACACACAGTCTTACTAAATACTTATTTGTTTAAACTTCCTTGTTTCTTTTAGGCTGTCTTCATGGATTAAGACACCTAGAATGCGTTCTGTTCTAACCATATTTATTCAATGTAGTCCCTTGGTAAGGTTACATTATATTTATATTTATATGGAGTTATCCTGAATGATCATTACTTATGGGAACAGGACCAAAAACAGACACATTAGCCATCCCATACTATTCCTTTCAATGGCCATTTGGTCTATTTTATCGTTTCCCATTTTTTTATTTATTTCCTCAGTTTCTTAAACCTTGCAGCATTAACTCCTATGGTCTCTCTTTAGGCTTCTTAAGTAATGCTCTGCATACCTTAAACACTCTCTGCAGAGAGCAAACACACAGCACTTAGCACTTACCTATCGTGTGAAAAGCGGCCTCCCTGCTCCCCTCACAGTCCAGTTTTTGGATCGCTGGGACTACACTATCCTG
Source organism: Lissotriton helveticus (assembly GCF_964261635.1). Lineage (NCBI taxonomy): Eukaryota > Metazoa > Chordata > Amphibia > Caudata > Salamandridae > Lissotriton > Lissotriton helveticus. The sequence goes on along the minus strand of NC_136063.1, from coordinate 704,645,336 downwards.
ACCAGAGGTAAGTAATAGGAGGCCCACGGAGCGCGTGTGCAGAGTGTGAACTCACACGCGAGATGCGTAACAACGTCTATGGACAGTACAGTTCAAGGTAAAGGTGAGTAAGGACAATCCTGACTAGTCAGGACTAAAACGACTGTGGATTTGGACACTAGGACAGTTAAACTACCCTTGAGCACCGAAATGCTCTTGTTACCTCACCCACGGGCTGCGGGTGCATAGGTGTCAAAGTGTGTCGGCTTTCCGCGTTGAAGTCTATGGAGCCTGGAGGAAAAGATGCTGCAGGCGACCAGGAGGAAGATGTCCGGTGCGATCCAAGGGTGGATCGGTGAAGAAGAGGACCTGAAAGCAGAGGGGACAGTGTTCAAAGTCACTAGCCAGTGACCGGTGTGGAACCAGGAGGGAACCAGATGCTGTTGTCACGATCAGGTGAAGAGTGGACGCTTGTCTCTGCAGCCACGTGGACCAGGAGGTGTCTTCGACGACCAGGATGGAGGCACGAGCTGTCCCACGCAGGCTCTCGCTGTCGGCGGTGTTGGATCCGGATTCGGCGTCAACAGGCCTTGGCAAAGGCAACCCACGCGGTGAGTGGAAACGGCGTCTGGAGTGGACCAGGAGGGTCCAGGGTGCTCCTCTTTTGGAAGGGAGCAAGGGCCAGTCTGGAGCAACCAGACCAGCAGTGAAGTTGTCGTGGATCGTCGTCTAGGAGGCCACTAGCCAGCCGGCAAGTGACCAGACAACGCGTCGAGCAGCAAACAGGCAGAAGGGCCCCACGCAGATCTCGTGGATGCTGGAGGGCTTATCTTCGGTGCAGGAGCTGCTCGGGACTGGGGCTTCTCAATCCCCAAAGCACTTGGTCGAGTTTACCTCGGGAGTTGTGCTGGAAGCAAAGTGCAGTTTCTTTCAAGATGGCCGGTCCCACGTGTCTCGTCGCACCCACAGATCTCAGCTGTGCTGCAGATGTGAGTTGAGGTCGGAGAGGTCTGGGAATCCGGGTCTCGTCGGGCTCTGAAGTCTGGATCCTCGAGGGAAGACGACAAAGTGAAGCCGCTGGACGCTTGATGGTGCCTGCAGTTGCAGGGTGGACATTCCTTGCCCACACGGGAGATTCTTCAGTCTTATGTGGAGCAGAACGTCGAAGTCCAGAGTTTCTTCTTGTAAAGTTGTTCAGGATAATCTAATTTGGAATAGGACCAGCTCCTACCTTTATTCTCCTAAAGGGGGCTGCACTACTGACTAGGTCCCTCCCCTGGGTGGGACCAGGAAGGGCGGTGACTACACCCCCTCTCCTTTGTCCGGTTTTCGCGCCAGAGCTGGGGCAGGGATGCCCCAGCAACTGGTTTGAACCGGTGTATGCACAGGGCACCTTGTGTGCCCCAGGCATGTCTCATTCCTTTCAGGCCTGTCCTACCCAATAAACAAAATCCTGCCTTGGGTGGTGCTAGCACCTCCCAAGGCAGGAAACCCTTTGTCCAAGCCTCTCTCGCTGGAAGGACTCCCAGCAGCAGGAGGTCAGACTTGTGTCTGTGGTGGCAGCATCCATTTTGTGATGCCAAGGCTCGAGTTAACTTTAACCGGGGTTCTCAGTTACATACATGTCGTGTCCCTCTAGAAGGGTGGAATGCTACCCCCGTCGCTAGAATTGGCATGGGGGTAGTATTCCAATTCGTATGACACCTTACTCGACGCACAAGTTACTACTTGTGTAACGATATATCTGTAAGAGACATTAGTTAGTATTAGATTCCTTACCGACCCACCCATCCTCCCCGTTCTGCGAACCGATATCTAGGGTTAGGGTTATCCCCCTTTCAGGGCCCTAGTTTCATTGGCACCAGTGTTGGTTTTTTACATGGCTCAGCGCTTCTGGCGCGGAAAAGCTGTGTCTAAGAACTGACGTCAGCACGCGGAGGCGGCGTCTAAGTACTCCGACGACGTCATCACGGCGCCCACGACGCCGACGAAGGACGCAGAGTTGCAGACGACGCCTACCGACGCGCAAGGGTACTGCTACGCAAAAATTTCCGGATCCAGTCTGACGCCTGGGGATATTCTAAGGTAAGGAATCTAATACGAACGTGTCTCTTTCAGATATGTCTTGATAATGCTATACCAAAGTTAGCATTCAACCGCGAGGATTATAATGCACTTAAGAGAATATGGTATAGCGTTATCATGGAACAGCTATTAGGGCTTGGTTCCGCAAACTGCAGACGGGCTCAGCTCATGCCAGAGCACCATCTCACATAATTCCAAGCACTCTGCCTTCAGGATTGATAAAGCCTGCCATAGGAGCGACTGATAGGAGTATATGTGTCCATTTTAGGGTTAGATATAGGTATACTATATCTACAGCAAAGGGTGATTACACCACCTTGCCCCAGCTGTCTTAGCAGCCAGTTGTGTCTGTTTAGATGGCCAGCCAGGGGTGGCATAATACATGCTTCAGCCCCTGGTAGGCCCTGGGTACACCTATGCCCTGGGCACCTATGGTACACTGTACAGGGACTGATAAGGTGGCCCAGTACCAATTGGTAAATGCACCTAAAGTACATGGATGTCAATTTAGAGAGAGAACAGCTCTGGGGCTGCTCTGTCCGGGCAAAATAATGTATCTGTCGGGTTTTCTGGAATCCCGGTAGTGAGCCCCATTTCCGAGCCCCTCCCACTTACCATAGGTCCAGCTACGGTCTGCCCCTGTGAGAAGTTGGCCTGGTATATGATGTCCACTATTCTAGTGGGCACCTTGCACCAGTCCAAACAACCCTTATGGTGATGGTTGTAAAGTCAACCATATAGACCAGATATCCTAGTGGTAACATGGACAAAGCAGTCTTAGGCTAAAACTTCAGAGAGCATGTGAAGCCAGCTGTTTTACCATATGTAATCCCTTGAATACCAAATGAAAGGACACCACAAAAGGTATATATAAAATATATATGTATTTATTACAAACACAACCCCTCTGCACTCTTTATGAGGTCATAGTTCGAGATACAGCACAAGTTACTCAATAAGCATACTATAAGTTGCACAAATACAATTCTGCCCTAGGGGCCTCACGAACCATATACTAAGTAAGTGGTATAAGAACCACTTCAGAAAAGGTGAGTAGGCCTAGGAAATCGCTGGGGCTACACTAAACAACCAAGGGTTTGGAAGCAGGAGACCCACGGGGAGCATGTGCAGTGTCTAACCACACACGCAGGTTGCCATAAAGTTTCAATGGGAACGTAAAAGTTACAAAGTAGTAGATTTTGGACACTTCCGGATGGACTACGGGAAAACCCTGTTAAACTAGGACACTTAGATAGTTAATACCCATGGGAGCACCGGAGTACTCGAGTTACCTCACCCAGGGAAGCCGGGTGCATAGGTGTTCTTTCGTGTCGGGTTTCGTCGCGGTTTCCTATGGAGAGCTGCAAGAAAGTGCTGCAGGCGACCAGGAGAAAAGTGTCCGGGTGGATCGGAGTCGAGAAGAACCTGAAAGCAGATGGGACAGAGTCTGGGTCACTATCCAGTGACCAGGAAGGAACAAGGCGATGTCGAGATGCAATCAGGTGAAGAGGTGAAGCTTGTCTCTGCAGCCACGAGGACCAGGAGGCGTCGACGACAACCAGGAGCTGGAGTCGAACTGTCCCATGACGGATCTAGCTGTTGGCGGTGTCGGTATCCGGATTGGACCCAACAAACCTTGGCAAATGCAATCCACGCAGGATGGGAAGATTGTCTTCAGTTCAGACCAGCAAGGTCTGGGGAGCTTCTCCTTCGCAGGGAAGCTGGAGCAAGCACGGAGCAACCAGGCAAGCGGTGTAGTTTCACAAAGATGTCTTCATAGGGCTTACTAGCCAACGGGCTAGCAACCGCGAAGATGCGTCGACCTGAAATGCAGGCGCAGGCCCCACGCGGCACTCGTGGAGTGTGGAGGGCTGAGCTTTGGTGCAAATGCTGCTCGGGTCTGGGGCTTCTCAAACCCCATGCACAACTTCGAGGGTACCTCAGAAGCTGCACAGGTAGCAAAAAGCAGGTAGTCCAGGATGTCCGATCCCACGTCTCTCGTGTCTGCCACAGGTCTCAGCTTTGATGTGGGTCGGAGTCAGAGAAGTCTGGAAGTCGAGTTCCTGCGTCGCTAAGTCTTCGGCTTACGGCGGGAGCGTCGACAAAGCAAACTGGCAAGCTAATGGTGGTGCCTGGGTGGTCACTCCTTGACCACAAGGGAGATGTCTTCAGTCTCCCAGTCGATATGGAGCGTCGAAGGTCCAAGTGTTTCGTTTCAGAGTTTCTTTCCAGGATAATCTAAAGTCTCTAGACTATGCTAAACTAAGGTGCTGGATTACCTGCTAGATCCCTCCTATGGGTGGAACTTGCGAAGGAGGTGGTTGCACCCCTTTCCCTTTGTCCAGTTTCGCGCCAGAGCTGGGGCTGGAGTGCCCCTGCAACTGGTTTGAACCGGGCTATGCATGGAGCACCTGGCAGTGTCTGGAAAAGCATCTTTCCATTCTACCCACCCTGCCCAAATACACTACTGGCTGTCTGGGGAGGTGCTGGCACCTCCCTCGACAGGAAACCTATTGTCCAGGCCTCCTTTGCTGGAGTTTCCCCCAGCTGCAGGAGGTCAGACTCATGTCTGTGGCAGCAGCATCCATTTTGTGATGCTGAGGCTCCGTTTAACTTTAACCGGGTAAAGCAGTAACCAACATGTCTTCTCCCTCTAGAAGGGTGGAATGCTACCCCCGCCGCCAGAATTGGCGGGGGTAGTATTCCAAAGTGTATGACACCTAACACGACATGTTTTGATAAAGCCAAACCAAAGTTAGCATTAACCGCGAGGATTATAATGCACTTAAGAGTATATGGTATGGCTATATCACAGAACAGCTATAAGGACTTGGTTCCGAAAGCTGCAGACAGGCTCAGCTCATGCTAGAGCACAATCTCACATAAAACTAAGTACTCTGCCTTCAGGATTGTCAAGGCCTGCCATAGGAGTGACTTATAGGTATATATGCGTCTCTATATAAGAGTAGATATAGGAATACTATATCTAAGCAAGGGGTGATTACATGACCTTGCCCAAGCTGAGTGATCAGCCTGTGGTGTCAGTTTGGATGGCCAGCCAGGGGTGGCATAATACATGCTGCAGCCCCTGGTAGGCCTTGGATGCACCTATGCCCTGGGTACCTATGGTACACTATACAGGGGCTCACAAAGGTGACCCAATACCCAATCAGGTATGTACCTAAAGTACATGGTATCAGTTTAGAGAGAGAACAGCTGGGCTGTGGGTCTGATTAGCAGGCCCACAGCCACACTAAAGTCGAAAAAACAGTAAATCACAGCAAAAAGTGGGATTGACCATAGGAAGCAGACCCTACTCTCCTACAGCCCCGTATTCCGCAGTATAAGATGCCAATGCATTTCTTGGCATAACCTCTTACTGTCGCCAGTGGATTCCTAACTTTTCTCTTCTTACTAACCCTCTCTTGTACTTAACCACAAAGGATGTGCATGAACCTTTACCTTGGACTGATGAATGTAAGAAGTCATTTGATTCTTTGAAAACTGATCTCTGTTCTGCACCTGTCCTAGGGACTCCTGACTACCGAAAGCATTTTGTGCTTTATGTACACGAGGTGGACGGTTGTTCGCTTTCTGTGTAAACACAAGGATTTGGTGGTAAGCAAAGGCCTTGTGCTTATTTTTCAGCAGTATTGGATTATGTTGCCAGAGCGCTTCCCAGCTGTTTGAGGGCTACCGCTGCGGTGGCCGTGGCCATCCGACAGTCGGAAGGACTCGTTTCAAATTCTGACCTCTCAGTGATGGTACCGCACGCTGTGGATACGCTCTTAAACAAAACAAAAACTCAGCACTTTACGAGTGCACGGCTTACTGGATACGAATTGACTCTATTTGCCTCCCATATAACAATCAAAAGGTGTGCCACTTTGAATCCAGCCACGTTACTACCCCTCCCTTCGGACGAGCCAAATAACGACATACATGATCGCATATTTCGGACTGAGGAAGAAACGAAGGGACGGGTGGACCTCACAGACACGCCCCAATCTGTCCCCCAAGGGGAGTTGTATGTGGATGGCTCTTGTTTCAAGTTACCAGATGGCACAACGAGAGCTGCGTATGCTATCACCACCCTCCGTACTGTAGCTGAGGCTTCTCGAGTTCCCTACCATTCAGCGCAAGCAGCTGAGTTAATAGCATTACTGCAAGCATGTGAATTAAGTGAAGGATTGAGGGTAAACATTTACACTGATAGCCAGTACACCTTTGGCGTGGCTCATAGTTTTGGAAAATTGTGGGCAGAGAGGGGGTTTCTCACTTCGCACGGCCAACGAATACAACATGGCCCTTTGATCTTAAGGTTGTTAACTGCTTTGACCCTGCCCCAAAAGGTAGCAATTTTGAAGTGTAGTGCCCACAAAGCAATAGTGGATACGGTGGGAGAGGGGAATGCTTTTGCCGATCAGCTAGCGAAGGAAACTGCCATATCTAAAATGTCTCCCATGTATGTAAGTTCGGCTAGATGGGTTGAGGAGTCCGATCTGTTTGACAATACCTAGATACATGGATACATGGAAAGCGTTTGAGAAATACAGAAAGAAGCTACCCCTGCCGAACTATCCTGTTGGGAAAATGAGGTGGGGAGGTTGGATGATAATGGTTGTTGGTTTGACTTAAGTGAGAAACAAAGGTGGATGCTCCCCAATGCATTTGTTAACGCTGTAGTGACTATGGCTCATGGAACAGCGCATATTGGAGCAAAAGGCATTTGTGCTCTGTTAGATCCGGTTTGGAATAATCCTAATATCCCTAAAACTGCGGCTCATTTAGTTCAGCATTGCATGGTTTGCTTACGGCATAATCCAGGAGGGGCGGAACCTGTTCTCAGCGGAAACTTTGCACCCCCATCCTTACCTTTTGAAGTACTTCACATGGATTATATTCAGTTCGAAAGAGTGAATAATTTGAATTATGTTCTGGTGGTGGTTTCTGCTTTCAGTAAATGGGTAGAAGCCTACCCCACCAAGGAAAACACTGCTCTAGCGATAGCCAAAGCATTGATTAAGGAGTTTTTCCCTAGATACAGATTACCTTTACAGCCGTGAACTTACGGCGGGCTTTCTGTACTGCCTGGGTAAAATCAGGATAGAAGGATAAGATGGTATTGTCATAGCGCACTTCCCCGTTCTCACGGGCCAGGCGTAGAACTGTATCTCGGTCACGGTAATTTAAAAATCTCATTATCACCGGCTGGGGTGGGGCTCCTGGAGGAGGTCACGCCGCCAAAGATCTGTGCGCCCTCTCAATGGGCATGTGGGCGGAGATGGAGTCTTTACCAAATAGGTCTCCCAGCAGGCGTTCCATGAAGTCCTCCAGCCTGCCTGTGTTTGTTGATTCAGCAAGGCCCAGTACCCTCACGTTGTTCCTTCAGGAACGAGCCTCCAACTCCTCGTTTTTCTCCGCGATGGGCCTTAATAGTTTGACCATCTGAAGCATGTGTTGCTTAGTCGTGCCTGCCCCATCCTCCAGAGTCAACACCCTTTGTTCCGCTTCCTTAAGACGCTCTTCGTGCTGGTCCAGCTTCTCCACCACCTTGTCCAGCCGGTTATTCATCGGGTCCATTTTGGAGTCAATGGAGGTGAGGCTCTCTTGCATTCCTATCAGGAGGGCCTTCCAGTCTTCGTCCCGGGGTTCTGGGGGGTCCTGGCCGCTCCTGTCTCTAGAGCTGGAGCCAACTGTCTTCCTGGCATCAAAGGAAAGCTTTGCCTGCTTGGGCTCGGTGCGCCCCATGGTGTGCTGTAGAGAGGGGTGGTGCGCCCCTCGCGCGGGAGTAATGCGGACAGCGCAGTGGAGGCACCTCTCGGATATCTCTCCCTCACTCCATGGGAACTGTCAGTGCTCCGTGTACACAGGTCTCCCCACCCTCTCCTGGGTACAAGGTCAGCGTCTGATCCACTTTATTTCAGCTCGTTCTCCCACGTTTTGAGGCAGGCAGCGGTTACAACAAGGTGAAGAAGCGCTGTCGCCAACGTCCGCCACGCGCGGGTGCCCAGTCCCGGCCCTTACGCAAAATGGCGCCCCGCAGCCTTTCCGACCGCGCGGGTGTCCTCCAGGCCGTCACCACAATCGCCACTCCCCTCACGCAGGTGGTTCCCTCCAGGGAGCCAGCACCCCGGGCCCCTCGTCAGGAATGGGTCTCCCCAGACGCCTCCAGGCGAGTAGTTACCCAGTTCGCAGCCTCAGCACTCAGTTTGCGGGCCGTTTGCAGCCCCCCACACGTCTCTTGAGCAGCTCGGGAACCTCATCAAGCGGGGCCTCAAATTTCAATCTAGGTGCTCCCACGCGCCAGTATTAGTGAGTCACGATGCTCCGCTCCTCTCATGCAGGCCTCCGTCGTGGTGCACAGCGTCCAGCCGCCTCACAGAGTTTTCGGCGCCTTCGCAGCCAGGCCCACAAATCCCCAGCCTCGCGTAGTGCCAGGCAGCCGACGGGCTCACCAGCCTCTACGCCACTCTGCTCCGCCGCCGAACTGCCGTGACTCCCCGCCACACCTGACAGCGTCGCAGGAGCCTCAGAATCAGCGCTCCGGCAGCCACTAATGTTCCGCTGTCCGAAATCGGGTAGTCCAGCCCATTAAGACGCCAAGGATGGGCAAGTTGAGGAATACCTGAAGCGGGATCGCAGCGGGGAGCTGAGGGAAGAGGCCTCCCGAAGATGATCCTGATCCCACTCGCCTCTGTCAGACATTGGCTGATGGAATACTGCTGTAGCGGCGGACACTAGTAGCTCTGAACTGTAAAGACTCCTACCTGTTGTTCCGAATTGGTGATGTATATTTACTGTTTAATGTACGCCAAGATAGTTGCTGCTGCCTGGGCACTCGCCGACGTCCTGTCATAGAGTACCCCATGATCAACGGGGGAATGGATGGGTGAAATAGAGCGGTAGAGTGATAGTGCGGGAGCCCTTTGCGGTCCCCCTTGGAGGGCATTCCCCTGATTAAGAGTTTGGGGTTAGGTTGTGTGTGACGGATGAAAGTTGTTCTGTTGGATGATTGGGGGGGGGGAGGGAGGGATATTTCTGGCAAGTTTGGGGGGCCGGCGTGGGTGGGGGTTGGTAGGGAGGGTACATGCACACAGCGGGAATGGGCAAGATGGTACTGATTATTGCAACAGGCTGATTGCGCTGTGTAAGACTCATGGCCAATAGTAACGGTACTAATGGTGAATTGAATGTGATGTCCTGGAATGTCAGGGGGCTGAATGACCCCAGAAAGCGAAGACAGGTACTGGGTTACTTAGATTGCCATCACATCCATGTCGCCCTGTTACAGGAGACACACCTCCCTCATGGAGGATTGACCCCGTTTGCCTCACGCTGGGCCTCCCACCATTGCTTCGCTTCCTACTCCAGCTACTCCAGAGGGGCCTGCATCCTCATTAAGAAGGGGGTGAGATTTGTGCAGGGAGGATTGGATGTGGACCCTGAAGGGAGATACTGTCTATTGTGGGGAAGGTTAAACTCCCAAGATGTTGTGATTGCTAACTTTTACGGCCCTAACAGATGATGATCACCCCCTCCTAGTGCTCAAAGGCAAGCTTAACACGTTAGGATCCACCTATATCATATGGGGAGGGGACTTCAATACGGTTTTAGATCCCAAATATGACCGATCTCATGCAGTAGCAGCACTACACCACTGCACAACGTACATTTCAGGACATTTTAAAGTCAGATTACTTATTGGATACATGGCGTCATCTGCACCCCTTCCAGAGAGAAGGGACGCATCATTCAGCAGTACATAACACGTGGGCCAGACTGGATTACATATTGGTAGCTCTGGGAATGGCACATTGGATAAGCAAGGTATTACACCTGGCCCGCACATACTCGGATCATTCCCCAGTACTGGTGACGATTAACCCTCCGGTAGATCTTTCCCCTTTCCTGGGTTGGCGGCTGAATCCAAGGCACTTGCAGGATGCAGTGTTCAAAACGGAGATGGAACTAGACATTCAGGACTTTTTCGTTCGGAACACGGACTCGGTTGCGAGCCTCATGACGGTATGGGAGGCGTTCAAAGTGACAGTACGCGGTTGGTGTATGGCTAAGGGGGGGGGGCGGTATACTTCGGGACTTCCGGCGGGAGCTCCAAAAGTTAGAAGGGGAACTGAAAACACTAGAGAGGGAGATTAGCGCGGGAAGAGACACCGGGGAACTGCGTGCCAACCTCAGGGAGAAACTATCAGAATACGAGGAAGCGGCGGACAGGGAGTGTAAATTCCGTGGGAAACACCACGTAGCCCGAGTGTACGGAGAAGGGGATAGGCCGGGTAAAGCCCTGGCCGGCGCGATACGTGTCCCCAGGTTTTAAAAGTATGTTGCGGAATTGCAAGATGAACAGGGAAATTGAGGTTCCGTGAGAATTGTTACGGTGTTTTGGGCATGATCGAATATGGGCAAGTTTGGTATCTACGAACCGTAAATAACGAGTTCAGTGAGTGTACGCGTTTTCGCTACACTACTTGGCGGGGTTCGCCTTATTTACGTGTTTCTACATCTAGACCCTTGGGTTCCATTTTAGATACGGCATCCATTTTGTTTCTTGCCCTCACGTAGTCAGCGAACAGGCAACTGTCCGCCTCGTGACCCTTTAGTTCCCAAGCCTTACGAAAGATGCATATTCCTTTCATGCGTCTTTTATGACCGGGGGAATGGCACTGCAGAGGCAGATGGCTCCGCATGAGGGTAATCTTGCCATGCCGGTCTATTATTTCAGCCCAGTACATGCTGGGATCCAGCTCTTTGATCCTACGATCATGCTTCCGATATTACCCTCACCTTCTTTTCTTTACGAATGTCTGTCTTCCTTGCAGCTGTTCTTGTCTCTTTCTCTTGCTCATTTACAACTAGAGTGGAATGTGCCTAGCGGTAAGAAGATGTGCTTTTACAGTTGGGAACCGGCGATGTTACTGTAATTATGTTTCGGGGTTCTGAATACATGAAAGCGATCCTTTTGAAATTTACTGTGGGAACTGAGTTGTAACCTTTTGTTTACATGTTGTGCAAGGACAAAGTCTTGTATAAAAGAGAGCGACTCACATATGCAATGTGAAGCAGACTCTCAGAACCTACACTCTGTTGTACTTCTTGTGACTTTTGCCTCCCTGCAGTAATAAACGCTGATCTTTGACGCCGAAGGAAGTCTCCCGTGTCTCTGTCTTTAGTGCGCCAGAACAGGTATCCCACGAAGGTTTTAGGTGTTGTCCCCTGGCACCGCTGGGCCTTAAATAGTCCAGTCCTTCAGTTGGCGCCCAACGTGGGGCGACATCAGCGGTACCGGTCCAAAGCCTGACGATTGTGAGGAACTTCGTGTGAAATCTCCGAGGAAAAGGTGCACCCCGCTTCATCGATCCTGTTGTCGAAATAAGTGGTCCGAAGATTTTTCCCGCGAAGATTCCCGCCTCCTGACGGCTGCGACGGACTGATGCCCTGACTGTCGACCTGTTTTCGGCGCCTGGCGTAGACCTTTCGTACGGCGAGACGATAGACGGGTCTTCCCGGTGACGCCATTGAGCTCTCAGTTAAGTATTTGTGGGTCGCTCCCAGTCCTTAGTTGTTGTTGCAGCTTGTTGAAGCTTAGTTGTATGCATGGTTCCATTGCATTTGTGGTTCTTAGTTGTTGGTTCTTAGTTGTTATTTGACAGTTGCAATTGCCAAAAACCGAGGGTTTTGTCTTTCACGAAGATTTAGTACTTTGGTAACCCTTGAAGTTTGATACTAGGTTAGTGTGCACTATGCCTAGCCATAGTGGTTTTCTTGGTTTCTTTAAATGTTGCAACAAGGATTCCCGGTTGGAGGACTCGTGTCCGATACCTCCAGTTGGAACTCCGATATATGAGCTCTATAGTCGACATGGTGTGGGCCCTATTATTTACAATGAATATTGGGTCCGTTACACGAAAAAAGATGGTGTCCTTAGTTGGCCACCGCATGGAAGCTTTGAATTTACGATTTTAGATAATCTTGAAGCTAAATTATTTAAAAAGAAAGCTAGGCCAGCCATGTTTGATTCCTTTCGGTTGTGGCGTAAAGAGGCCAAACAGAAAGAAATCAAACAGCTTAAAAAGAATCGAAGAGAAGGTATCGTCCCGATAATGCAAGTTGTACAACAATGTCAGCGAGATAAAGAAGAAAAAGAAATAGAAGTTTCCACTAGACTACATCACATGAGGATAGACAAATGTTATCCGGCTTTACCGACTAGTCTTGATAAGAAAGAAGAGGATTCAAAGGAGGATCCCCTGTTAGCGTATTTGATGAAATCACCACCTCCTTATGCACAGGGTGCTACGGATCCTGTAGTTCCTCCTGTAGTTCCTCCTGCTGTCCCTTCTGTTGTTCCGGCGGCTGCTGGTCAGCCCGTTGTTGGTCCTACGTTTGTCCCACCACCTGTCTCTATTCCTACTGCTCCTTTGCCTGTACCTCCTCAGCCTCTTGCCCCTGCTACCCCGACTGTCTTGCCTGTTTCTGCTGTGCCTACGTTCACTTCTAATATTATCACTCCTGCTCTTTTTCCTTCTTCTCCTTCCGCTCGTACCCGTATCCCTAATACTGTTGCTACACTCTATTCCCCTCTGTCCGGATCGATACTACCATCCAGTATTTCCGAAACTTCCCAGAGACGAAGTCAAATCCCTGGTGGAAGGGAGAGTGCAACATTAGCGAATATGGCTCGTAGGTGGATAAGACATCCTGCTAACTACCCTCCACGCATGGTTTTCGAGAGTTTAATGAGCCTACGCAGAGATTCGTGTTCGAAGAAATGTGTAACTTTTTGAGGGAACAATGGTATAATGACGATTTAGATAACGTACCACCCGATATGATTGAACTTCAGGGTCAATTTTCGAATGGTATGATCGTAGGTGGAGATGTACGACGTGCCTTAGAGCGATTGTTAGCCCATAGATCCACAGTGCCTTCTCGAGTGTCGTTTGATGACGACTCTGAAAGCGGCTCCTGGTCAGTATCCTATGAGAGAGGTTCCGCCAGTATGGATGCCAGGTGCTCCTGCTGCCAATCCCCCAGTTTTGCCACATTTCCAAAGAGTTTGGATACACCTCCCATGGAAGCGATCAGAAGTCTTGCAGGTCAAACAGTCCTTGCCTGATCCACGCAAGAATCCGGCGGGTTACTATAAGGAGTTGTCTCAATTGGTAGATGCTACTATTATGAACCTTGCCGACATCGACATGCTGTTCGGTAATGTTGTACCACAACCGGTTTGGGCGAAAATTCGCCAAGAGAATCATGCGAATGAGTTAGGCGGTGATTGGGCTGCACTAGTAGCGGCTGATGGACTACAAGTTGGTGGGGCTAAGCCTGAGCAGTTAATTATGGATCTGCCTCAGAAGATCATTACGCTCATGAAAACACTTATACCAGCAATGAGGGTAAACTGGGATAAATTAGCAGCTTGTAAGCAGAAGAAGGACGAGAGTGTCTCTGATTTCTTTACTAGATTCGAAGAGGCATTTGTCGATCATAGTGGTCAGGATATGGGCACTGAGGGAGGCCAACGGTTGTTTGTTGATAAATTTGTGTTGAATTTGTTACCTGAACTATGCAACAAATTAAAAAATTCAGAAAGTGCATGGGCTGTTTCAAGCACTGCACAGATATTAGCGACGGCTCAATATTATGAGAATAGGGAAAAGGAAGAAAGTGATCGTGCAGATAAGAAAACGAAGGAGCTCAAAACGAAGGTTTTGTTGCAGCAAGCGTATCCTCCGCGTTCAAATCACAATGATTCGCAACAACAATATAGACCACAATCGCAATCCTCCAGAATGCAGTCACGTTCTGACTCCTCTGACTTTAGATCTGTGCTCGGGTATAATCAATGTGCATATTGTAGAAGAGAGGGACATATGAAATATGATTGTCCGGCTTTGCGTGACCGCCTTAATGGTGTATCAGCACGAGGGGGTCGTGGTGGTCCTCAACAAGCATCTCGAGGTAGAGGCCGCGGTATCTCTCAAAATCAGACTGAGCGCCCTAATACGTCTTCGGACGCGAATAATTGTTTTGATCAGCGAAATGTAAGGTCCGATAAATCAGCACAGTATTATGCGGACGACTATTACGTTGAACATGATACTGTTGTAAACGACAGTTACTAGGACAGCCACCGACAGAGAGAGGGAGTAGTATCAGTTCCGGTTGATCAGAGTGGGCCTTACGTCGTAGTTGCTACATCTGGCGTAGTTGAGCCTTTTCTGTTAGACACTGGTGCGACGAAAAGTTCCATCATGCATTCGAAACTCCCTGGCGCACCTTTGTCCGGCCTAACAAATGTTTCTGTTGGATTCTCTGGCGCCCCTGTTAGCAATCCTGTCTCTAGCCCTTTGCCCCTTACAATTGGCCCTCGTGAGCTGGAGGCTCCATTGATTCTATCTACTGGTTGTGGTGAGAATCTTCTGGGCTTGGATTTGTTAAAACGGTTATATGCGACTTTGTATTGCTCTCCTGAAGGAGTAGAGCTTACATTAGGTCGGAGAGTAATCTCTCCGATGTACTTGTCGATCGATAAATTCTCACCGGAATTGAGCTCCCTTCCTGCGTCTCTATGGGCCACAGGTCCCAATGATGTGGGTCTCTTGGACATCCCACCTTATGTGATCAAGTTAAGACCAAATGTGCGATTGCCACGTATACCACAGTATCGTATCTCCATTGAGGGTGAACGGGCGCTACTAGCGATCGTTCACGACCTGATCAAAAAAGATGTCATTGAAGAAACTCGAGGAAACATGTGTAATAGTCCTGTGCTACCAATTTTAAAACGAACTGATCCATCTAAACCCCCTGTGTACCGTTTCATAATCGATTTGAGAGAAGTGAACAAAATCGTGATCCCACAGTTTCCCGTGGTCCCTGATATCACGACTGTGTTGACCCTGATTCCAGTTTCTGCCTCCTGGTTCACGGTGATCGATCTAAAGAATGCTTTCTTTAGTATCCGGATCGCTGAGGAAAGCAGAGACCTATTCGGATTCTCATTAGGTGGTCGCAGTTTTAGACTGAAACGCACACCACAGGGCTATTGTGAGAGTCCGTCGATCTACAGTCAAGCCCTTAAAAGTCAACTTGATTCATTTGTATTACCGGCAGGCGCAGCTTTGATTCAGTATGTTGACGACCTGTTGGTAGCTGCTGATACCGAAGATATTTGTAGAACTGCTACAGTATCGTTATTGCGGCCTTTATGTGACTTGCATCATAAGGTGTCACCTTCCAAGCTGCAATATTGTTGCCAAGAAGTAACCTATTTAGGTCACTTATTGTCAAAAGAAGGGAGAAGGTTGACCCCAGAGAGAATTGCAGCGATTATCCGAATGACTGTCCCAAAAACTCAGAGAGATGTACGTGCCTTTCTAGGTATCACGTCATACTGCAGACAATGGATTCCAAATTTTTCATTATTGGCAAAACCATTGATAGCCCTTACATGCAAGGACGTTTCATCTCCTTTGCCATGGACTGAAGAGTGTCAGAAAAGTTTCTCTGAATTACGTGATGCGTTGTGTTCGGCTCCTGTGTTAGGTACTCCTGATTACAGAAAGCCGTTTACACTATACGTTCACGAGAGGGATGGTTGTGCGTTGAGTGTTCTGGCACAACAATTTGGCGACAAACAGCGTCCATGCGCATATTTTTCTTCGACCTTAGACCCAGTAGCTAGAGCTTTGCCGAGTTGTTTAAGAGCAACAGCGGCAGCTGCGGCGTCCATTCGACAATCCGCAGGTCTGGTCATGGATATTATGCTCACGGTGATGGTTCCGCATGCAGTCGACACTCTCTTGAACCGAACGAAAACTCAACATTTGACAAGCGCAAGGTTGTCTGGGTACGAGTTGACGTTACTGGCAAGTCACATACGGATAAAACGGTGTAATGTGTTGAATCCAGCGACATTGTTGCCGATCAACACGGAGTCAAGTGATGTAGCACCACATGACTGCTATCTGAGAACCGAAGAAGAGACGAAGGGTCGTATTGACCTAAAAGATACTCCATTGGTAGATCCCGATGGTACTTTGTATGTTGATGGTTCCTGTTTTAAGTTGCCGAATGGTGATGTGACGACTGCGTATGCTGTAGTGACGTTAAGAACGGTTGTGGAATCTACGAGTTTAAATCAGAATTCGGCCCAGGCAGCTGAATTGATCGCCTTGACGAGAGCGTGTGTGTTGTCCAGAGGAAAACGGGTGAATGTGTTTACAGACAGCCAGTATGCCTTTGGTGTGGCACATAGTTTTGGTCGATTGTGGAGAGAAAGAGGATTCTTGACGTCGCATGGCACAAAGATTCAGCATGGACAGCTTGTGAATGACCTTTTAGATGCACTTACATTGCCTAAGCAAGTGGCCATAATTAAATGTAGTGCGCATCGGAAAGTGACAGATGATGTTGGTCGTGGTAACGCGTTTGCAGATGAGACCGCTAAGGAGACAGCTAAAAATCTGGCAAATCGAATGTATGTTACGAGTTCAGTGAGATGGCCTGCAGAGACTAGTATGTGTGAAGACACAGTCGAGAGTGTGAAGGAAATACAGAACGAGGCCACTGATATGGAAAAGACTAAATGGAAAGAAAGCACGGGAAAGTTAGACGAGGATGGATGTTGGGTTGATTTGTCAGAAAAACAGAGATGGATGTTACCGGATGCATATGTGCTTGCTGTTGTTACAATGGCCCATGGCACAGCACATATTAGTTCGAAGGGCATATGCAAGTTGTTGTCTCCTGTATGGAAGAATGATGGGATTACTAAGTGTGCGGAAAGAGTGGTTAAGAATTGTATGGTGTGTTTGATGTACAATCCTGGTAAGGGCACCCCCACTCCACCTGGTCATTTTGCCCCTCCTACATGTCCTTTCGAAGTTATCCAATTGGACTTCATCCACATGGAGAGATGCAATAATTTAAAGTATGTTTTGGTTGTGGTATGTGCGTTCTCCAGATGGATTAAGGCCTACCCTCTTAAAGATAATACTGCCCTATCCCCAGCTAAAATTCTGCTCAAAGAGTATTTCCCCAGGTACGGCATGCCTCGGATTGTATGGTCAGACAACGGAAGTGAGTTTGTGGGAAGTGTGATGAAGAGTGTGTGTCGTGGCCTAGGTATAGTCCAAAAATTTCATAGTGCTAATCATCCTCAGTCAGCGGGTTTGGTGGAAGGATACAATGGCACCCTGAAACTAAAACTTGCTAAAATTCAGGCAACAACTGGTTTATCATGGCCTGACGCTTTGCCTCTAGCTCTCTTATCGACCAGGGCGACTGTACACTCTCGAGTAGGGCTTAGCCCATATGAGATTGTGTTCGGTCGTCCTGCGAACATTTGGGGAGTTCCTATGCCTAAAGAATTTGACAGAATTGAATATCCAATGTTGATCGACTATCTTTACGATCTGACTGCTAAATTGAGTTTGATTCATCAACAGGTCTTTGAGGCTCTACCGTCACAAACAGAGGGTCCTGGCCATCGGCTCCAACCAGGAGACTGGGTCCTTACCCGAAATTTTGGACGAAAACGGAATCTTGAGCCGAGGTTCGTGGGACCCTTCCTGGTGTTGCTAGCAACGAGGACGGCGGTTCGGCTGGAAGGAAGAAAACATTGGGTGCATGCCACCCACACCAAGAAGGTTCCGCTTCCTTTGCCAGCAGATTCATGGATGAGAAGAGGATTTGCCTCGTCAGAAACCGACGCCCCTCAGCGCTTTGCACCGTTTAGCGAAGCTCAGCCCATAGGGAACACTTCAGTTTTTCCCGACACCCCTGTTGATTCCTCTCAAACCATATCATCACCATCAACATTGGAGAATTCAAGTACTGAACAATTGCCTGAACAATAGAACACTCTTTTGCCATCCAATCCACTGTTTGAAGAGCAGACTCGCCCTGGAAGAAGCCGATACTTTCTTCGTCCACGCGATAAAGACTAATAAATTATCTTTATTATTCTCTGATTTCACATTACCCCCTCACATTTGCCTTGAATAGTGTGGACATTTTATTATATATGTATCTTTTTCCAGTACAGCTAGGAGACGCACATGAAATTGGTTGTTCAACTGATTAAAACCTATCATCCGGGTTGGCCGTAGGGCCGCGCGGGTACTTCTTTCTGTTTAGCAGTTATTGACACTAGGTCGATTTCTTTTGTCGATTTCTGGGAACTCCTGGGAATTGACAATCGCTACTCAGAACGAAGTGCGTCAAGAACGTTGCGGACGGTCGTTAGAGGATGGAGTTCTCTAAGCTGTCAAAAATGGAGAAGATGTCGGCGCAAAGATCTGCATTACATAAGGTGTTTCGTACAAAATGTTTTTTGTTTCAGGTTTTCATGTTGTTCCTAACTGTGTCTATGCTGCTGGTGAGTGGAGTGTATTTTGGTTTTCAATCATTGTTGCCTTCTACTTTACCTACTCCTATTTCTCATGATCTAAATTTCGTCTCTACTGCTTCTCCACATTCTTTTCACCTACTGCCCCAACATGAACAAGTCAGACGTGCGGAATTTAGAAACAATTCCTTCGTTCAACTCCTCCATCAGCATCAATTGGTGGTAAATATTACCAATTGTTGGGTGTGCGGGCTAATGCCGCATACCATGGATAGAGGGATTCCGTATTTGGTCCTTCCTTATAGTTCCCAAGGGTCCGCTCGAGCATTCCAAACTATGTTCCGTAGTGCACTAGATTCCTACCCCCATCGAGAGCCACGCTCAGTAAACCTTGGTCCTGGCCCGTACCACAAGTCTCTGGCGATAGCCATTGCTGATTTAGATAGAGATATTTTTGATGCATCGCTTATCCCAGAGGAGGAGGTGCGAGCATATAAGGAACTGAGTAAGACTGAGTATAGTGTATCAGTGGGTGATAGACAGCTTAAGAGCTCGTCTCCAATTTGGATCGTGCCTCACCTTGGTCACTTCTGTCTGCAGGGTCTTGGTCAAAATCCGAGAGCTCAGTTTGGGAAGAGTGCTTGTACTGAGACATACGTCTTACCGATGCTCTCTTCCCCTGTCTTTTTGACTGCCAAGGGTACTTATTTTGTGTGTTATGATCGTGCTTATACTTGGTTGCCTCGTGACTTCTCAGGCACCTGTTATATCGCGAATCTCCTACCACCGACTTTCACTGTTGCCTCGGACTATCACAAGACAAGAGTTGTGAGAGGCGTTATTAGTAAAGAAGATACTGCCGGTCAAGAAGCAGGAGACTTCTTTAAAGGTTTCCTGCCGTTTTGGGGCCCTATGGTCAATAGTAGGAATCTGAGACAGTTAACTCGTGTAGTAGAGTCAACCGCTAACATAACTGCAAGTGCCCTTGGTAACCTGACAGCAGAGCTTCAAGCGGATAGACTTATGACGTTACAGAACCGTATGGTTCTAGATATTGTTCTAGCAGATAGAGGTGGTGTGTGTAAGGTCATCCATTCAAGTTGTTGCATTTTTATACCAGATAATGCTCCAACTGTCTATCAAGCCATCTCAAAGTTGCATAAAATCTCGGAGTCCATACACGTAGACGAGGGAGATTGGACGCTTCTAGGATGGTTTTGGGGCCTGATGTCGACTTGGGGTTGGAAGATTCTGATGATTATAGGGGTTGTTGTGACGTTCCTGTTCACGTGTTGTCTTTGTGTACAGTGTGGTCCTGCCTTATGTGGCCTTTGTGCTACAACGTGTATAAGAAGGCCATCTGTTACCAAAGAGGCATTGATGGATAGGATAATGTTTCAGCAACACCTGAATGATCTGATGAATATTGAAATCGATTCTGATTTTGACTAGTGCTTGCCTACATGAGGGCAAAAGGAGCGTCTGAGGTTCCGTGAGAATTGTTACGGTGTTTTGGGCATGATCGAATATGGGCAAGTTTGGTATCTACGAACCGTAAATAACGAGTTCAGTGAGTGTACGCGTTTTCGCTACACTACTTGGCAGGGTTCGCCTTATTTACGTGTTTCTACATCTAGACCCTTGGGTTCCATTTTATATACGGCATCCATTTTGTTTCTTGCCCTCACGTAGTCAGCGAACAGGCAACTGTCCGCCTCGTGACCCTTTAGTTCCCAAGCCTTACGAAAGATGCATATTCCTTTCATGCGTCTTTTATGACCGGGGGAATGGCACTGCAGAGGCAGATGGCTCCGCATGAGGGTAATCTTGCCATGCAGGTCTATTATTTCAGCCCAGTACATGCTGGGATCCAGCTCTTTGATCCTACGATCATGCTTCCGATATTACCCTCACCTTCTTTTCTTTACGAATGTCTGTCTTCCTTGCAGCTGTTCTTGTCTCTTTCTCTTGCTCATTTACAACTAGAGTGGAATGTGCCTAGCGGTAAGAAGATGTGCTTTTACAGTTGGGAACCGGCGATGTTACTGTAATTATGTTTTGGGGTTCTGAATACATGAAAGCGATCCTTTTGAAATTTACTGTGGGAACTGAGTTGTAACCTTTTGTTTACATGTTGTGCAAGGACAAAATCTTGTATAAAAGAGAGCGACTCACATATGCAATGTGAAGCAGACTCTCAGAACCTACACTCTGTTGTACTTCTTGTGACTTTTGCCTCCCTGCAGTAATAAACGCTGATCTTTGACGCCGAAGGAAGTCTCCTGTGTCTCTGTCTTTAGTGCGCCAGAACAGGTATCCCACGAAGGTTTTAGGTGTTGTCCCCTGGCACGGCTGGGCCTTAAATAGTCCAATCCTTCAAAATGTGCGCCGGAACCTCCCAAATCAAAAGGAGGTATTGGTGGGGTTTTATACCAAGCTGTATACCTCACATAGAGGCACTCCGCTAGATCTGAACAGCTATCTGAAAGATATAGCACTGGCATGGCTTGGGGACACGCAGCGCAAGTTCCTAGCGCAAGACCTGGAGGTCGACGAGATCACGGAGGCTATTATGTACATGCAGTCTGGGAAAGCGCCGGGATCCGACGGTCTTCCTATCGATTTTTATAAAGCCTTCGTGACTACCCTAGCACCCATACTTAAAGCAGTGTTTTACGCAGCCCTGGAGGAAGGTAGCTTGCCCGCCACTATGAGGGAGGCGCAAATAATGTCCCTGTTAAAGCCTGGTAAGACACGGCTACTCTGCAACTCATATCGTCCCCTATCACTTCTTAATAGCGACACCAAAATACTGGCTAAAGTGCTGGTGACGCGTCTTAATTTACTTTTAGAAAAACTAGTCTTGCCTGATCAGGCGGGCTTCGTGCCATATCGGGCTACAGCTCATAATCTACGAACTTTATTAGCGGTGTTACAAGACATAGACCCTAACAGCGCGGTGGTGGCAGTCTTCTTGGACGCCACCAAAGCGTTCGACTCTGTCGTATGGGACTACCTGATAGGGGTGCTTCATCGTATGAGGATGCCCTTCTCCTTTGTTAATTGGATTCAGTTATTAAATACTCAACCGTGTGCCAGAGTTCTCCTTAACGGTTCTAGATCTGCAAGTTTCCTGGTCGCCAGAGGCACGAGGCAGGGATGTCCACTTTCCCCTGTTCTGTTTGCCCTGGCGATTGAGCCCCTAGCTGCGAAACTACGGCAGCACCACAACCATATAAGTCTCGTGAACCCATGTAGGCAGTTGCTAGTGTCACTTTATGCTGATGATATAACGCTGTATGTTCACAAGCCACAGGACTATCTAAACCCAGTTTTGAGGGAAATTACCAAGTTCGGCGTGGTGTCCTGAGTGCAAATAAACTGGAATAAATCTGCAGTTTTCCCCTTGACCGACTGCACGCTGCCGCATGCGTTGGATTACCCCTTGACATGGGAGACGGAGGACCTTAAGTATTTGGACATCAAAGTCTCTAGGAAACGAGATGCTTTGATGCGACTTAATTATGGTCAGGCTATGGACAAAGTGACGGATAATGTCTCCAAATGGATTAAATTACCCCTTTCAATGGCAGGGAGGATATCGTTGATCAAAATGAACATACTACCGAAATTCTCATATTTATTCATAAACATTCCATATCACCCTGGAGCCTTCTTTTTTCACACGCTTAACTCACAGCTAGTTCGCCTTATTTGGGGGGCAAGCAGGTGCGGCTGAAGTTAACCACACTTATGCTGCCGTATCGCGAGGGCGGATTTGACGTTCCCAACTTCGAGCAATATTATTATAGTGCTCATGCGCACTTTGTCGTATACTGGTTCCACCCGCCCCCGTATCTGCTTCACCTTGCAGTAGAGGATGGCTACATGGCCCCTGTTCCGATGCCCGAATATGTTCACACACCCTCCAGGGAGCGATGCGAGGACCCTTCCACAGTGGACTGTACTGTCCGAGCGTGGAACTGGTTGGCGAAAGCTGAGGGAATACGCTTGATGTACTCCCCTAGAGTATCACTGCGCCACTGCCCGATGTTGCAGGTCACGGGTGAAAAGATTTGTCAACGTCTGCTAGAGAGACTGAAGCTGGCGACATGGGGAGACCCCGCAGGAGCCGGAGACATTTCCGTCACTACACTTAATGCTGCAGCCTGAGGCCCCCACACATGTTATTTCCATGCTGTATAAGCGAGTGCGCAGTGCACCCCCGGATCATCCCGTCAGGGCACGCCGGGAATGGGATGCAGACTTAGACTGCCACATGACGGATGACCAATGGGAAACAGCCTCTCTACAAACGGAAGACGTTTCCAGTAGCTGCAGACTCCGGCTAGTTCACTATAAGTTCCTTCGCCGACTTTATCATACCCCAGTGCGCCTCCATAGAATTCACCTTAGGGAAGACGACAGATGTCTGCGTTGTGGTCAAGGGGAGGCTGATTTCATGCATTTGGCATGGATGCCCCCGACTAGCTTCTTTCTGGGAAGAGGTGTTTGCAGGGTTAACCAACATGGTGGCCAAACCGATACCACTAACTCCCCTAGGTGCCCTGTTAGGACTGACGGGTGACGTTAAAACACCACACAAACAGTTTCTAGCCATTGGTATTCTCCTAGGGCTTGTAGATGGGGTAGGGGAAGGGCCCCTAAGTTTAAGGATTGGCTCCAAGACATGTCTACTTGGCAGGAATACTTGCATGTGTATGCTGAGCAGCTGCCGCTGAGGTCGAAGCCACAGGACATATGGGGACCTTTAACAACTTACTTACTAAGGCAGGAGAGCAGTGAGGGTGAGACCGAGGGAAGTACGTAGGAGGAGTGCGTGAGATGTGATGTGAGAATGGAAAGGGATTTTGGAGTGCAAGCGAATGGAGTGCGGCAGTATGGGAGGGTGGGAAGGAAGCAATGTCGCAGATTTTACCGTACCTATGGCTGAGGACCCAGAGACATTTTTCTCGCATGGCGAGTGGACTTCTGAACTAGGACTTACTGCACGGCCAAACGGATAGACCTTGCTCCCTTGTGTGTGCCGGGTTGGGGGGGGGGGGTTATTTGGGTAGTAGCGGGAGGGTTGGGATTAGGGGAGGGAAGGGGGTCTATCTATGTTCCTCGTATGTGAGTTTTGTTG
The DNA here is from genome assembly GCF_964261635.1 of Lissotriton helveticus. Classification (NCBI taxonomy): domain Eukaryota; kingdom Metazoa; phylum Chordata; class Amphibia; order Caudata; family Salamandridae; genus Lissotriton; species Lissotriton helveticus. The sequence continues at coordinate 704,621,748 of NC_136063.1, read as the reverse complement.
CTCCTGATGGACAGAGTATGCTGATTGACACTGTAATGCAACACCCTTTACGCAATAAAGGTTTTTGAAATAAAAAAATAAATAAAAAAAAGGATACAGATAACCTAGAGGGATCTGGTCAGATAACGGGGGGCACTTTAATGCAGATCTTATCAAGCATATCTGTAATGGGTTACACATAAAATAGAAATGTCATGCTGCTCGGCATCTCCAGTCTGCAGGGTTGGTTGAAAAATATAATGGAAGTCTGAAGTTGAAAATGGCCAAAATTCAGGAAAGCACGGGTTAAAGTGGTCTGACACTTTGCCTTTGGCTTTAATGTCCTTACGTACCACCCCCCCATTCCCGATCAGGGCTGTCACCATATGAGGTTATTTATGGGCGGCCAGCTAATGTTTGGGGCGTTCCACGACCTAGAAACGTCCGAGAAATTGACTATCCTATGATGACAGATTACTTGTATACCTTGACTAAAAACCTTCGTTCTATCCATCAACAGGTGTCAGATACACTGCAGCCCCTGCCGGAGGGTCCTGGACATCATTTGGAACCTGGCCAGTGGGTGCTGGTGCGGAATTATCAACCGAAATCTAGCCTGGAGCCTAGGTGGACAGAGCCACTTCAGATCCTGCTGGCTACTCGGACAGCGGTGAAGGTGAACTGTCGGAAACATTGGATCCACGTTTCCCACCTGAAGAAGATACCTTTCCTGCTTCCTTTTGATCAAAAGAACCCAGAAGGAGCCCTGACCCAGGAGAGTGAGAGCTCTCCTTGTGTTGTTCCTTTTTCTGACGCCCAGGGAATCGAAAGCCAAGAGGAAGGAGCATTGGGCACGGAAGGGGTCTCATCATCAACCGTGGAATTGACCCCGGAATCTGCTGCCCCTGTTGTTGCACAAGGAGTTCATGATAAGTCAGGCATCACGAATGCCACTTCATCTGTTTTGTTTGCAGACCAGGAATCGCCCGGCTATGTTCGCTACAACCTGCGGCCCAGAAAACAACACGGTACCCCCGATGAATACGGCAGGAGATAGGGAAAGACTTGAGTACTAGGGCATTGCTAGACTAGTTTGGGGGTGCTTAGCGAGACACTGGACTGAACTCGTTGAGAGCTGGAAACATTGTATTGCTCTGTTCAGAAAGAAAGACTAAGAAGCTGAAAAGGGGGCCCAGGTTGCAACTGTACTGAAGAAAAGTTGCAAGGATTTGTTTTCTTTTTGATGAACGATAGGAGCCTGCCTGTGAGGCTCTAGACGGACACAGGAAAGAAGTACCCTCTGGCAGGTTGGACTGCGTCCCTTAGTATAGTTTGGACTTTTAGTTAGAATGTATCCCTTTGGTCGTTTTATTCCTGAGGAGGGACGCCCCCTCGCTCCTCGATATATGCCTACTTATGTGCATATGTTTTCTTCTTGGACAACACGTGGGAAAGTCACTTTTGTGATCACCATTGCAGTATTCTTTATAGTAATAATGAATGTATTTTTATATTTAGAATTTCATCATCCCATGCATACTGTGATAGGAACTTCCACTCCACCGACTGAACACTATTTTCTTACTTTGGCCCCTCATAAAGAAAGGCATCGCCAGACTTATGTTAAAAATGTATTTGTAGAAATGTTGCATCAAACGCATAGTGCTACCAATACTACAAATTATTGGGTTTGTGGTTTGCTACCGTCAGTAATGCATAGACATGATCTTTTTATTTCATTGCCTTTATCTTATTTGGGAAGTTGTGAGGCCTGGTTTAAATTACTGTCCATGATGTATCTACATTACACAGTAGATTCATCTCGATACTCTGAACGTGATTATGAAATGATTCTGGCCTATATAGAGGTGCATCAGGGTTTTGACCCACAGGGAAATAACGGGGAAGGATCACTTGATCTGAGTGCCTGTATGAATTTATATACCGATTATGAAAATGTCCCATGGTTGAAAAGCGAGATTCTTAATTTTGCAGAATTTAATTTTACTCAGTACTTTCAGCAATTTCAGTATCGCAATGTTACTGATGATAAAGCTATCCTAGTGCCTATATTGAATAGTACCTCTGCATTCTGTGTACAAGGCGCCAGACACATTTTAGTGGGAGACTGTCGCTGCAATTATACTTATCGACTATGTACCTTTAGTATCCCACAGTTGTTAACCCCTCCAAATGTTTATTTTGTGTGTGGTGAGAACGCCTACACATGGCTCCCCCGAGGGTGGACAGGTCGTTGTTATTTGTCTTACCTGTATCCACCTGTTTATATAGCACCCTCCAATTATCATAAAGATCATCGGTTAGATGGACAAAGTTTGCCTATAATTCGAGATAAGCGAGAATAGGATACATCTGAAATAGATCAAACTGATACTTATGAACAGCACTTTATTGACATTGTTAAGGGAGTATTTCCTATTTGGGGACCCATCATCACTAGTAAAGAAGTAAGGCGCCTATCTAGGGTAGTTGAGAGAGTTATAAATACCACAGCTGGTATATTAACTAATCTGACTGTAGAGCTTCAGGCTATGAGACTTGTTTCTCTTAAAAATCGGATGTTGCTAGATGTTATCTTAGCTGATCGAGGAGGAGCCTGCCGTGGGATCGGTAGCTCCTGTTGCGTGTACATCCCTGACTCCGCCCCCTCTGTCCATTTTGCTATTCAAAGTTTACACCGTTTAGCTTCTGAAATACATGCAGGCACTGGTACCTGGTCCCTCTCTGGATGGTTTTGGGGTTTGTTATCTACCTGGGGTTAGAAGATTCTGATTATATTAGTTGGCATAGCGGGAGTTATCTTTACCTGTTGCCTCTGTATACACTGTGGACCCACCTGTTGTTCTTACTGTGCTGCAAAAATCATTTCCTCTGTGACAGAACCATCCCCAGCTAAGGTAAAGGCCAAATGGTTCAACAAGAAATACGAGAGATGATGCAGATTGACGAGGGTATTTTCGAGGACTAATTCTCTTGGTTAGCTACATCATGCTAAAAGGGTGGTTCTGAGGGATAGAATTGATTTTCCTTCACTTGCTGTAGTCTTTTGTTAGCATGGTGTATCTATCTATATACTAATCTATTTCATGTCTATTATATTTTAGATTAATTAGTGTATTAATACAGGAACTCTTTCTCCGCTCTTTCATTGTGTTCTTTTGTACTCGAATAGAGAACCAACCCGACGCCATTTTGCTGTACATGTATTAGATTCGGGCAGCAGTCGCGTGCTGTCCTCCAGCAGTCAAGTAGGCCCCGTTAGTTGAGTTACACAAGGCAGCCGAATTCATACTATTCTTCCTCGTTCTAAGACCCAAGATCGCATCTGGCTTCAGAGGTGATAAGCTCATTCCTGGAGGCGCCGTGCCTGTGCTCCCAGGCACAGAGACGAAAGGGAGTCACCCCTCCTGCCCCTCCCCAATTATAGCAGAGGCAGACTTCTAAACAAGCTTTGTGTGCCATATATGGTCTTTCCTCTGAGCTACTGTACCAGCCAGTACTTTTCCATGTACGGTGATCTCATGTAACGCAATGAAAGTATATATGCCATGTATTGAGTGTGAATCGTCAGTCTTCTCCACGCACTGGCTGGGTGACGTCGGAGAGGCTCATCTATAGAGTATTGATTGTTTAATAAACAATTGACTTTTCTTCACTGCCAACTGACTGATTATTTGGTAAGACTATATTTGGGGGCTATTGGTAGGTATAGCTCCATAGATTATTTTCGTAGTACGACACCCGTTCTTGATGCTACCTAAAAGACAGAGCTAGGGCTTTCCCCACTATCAAGAAAACATCCTGCATCAACTTGGGATGTAACTGTCATTTGTGACACACAAAATGTCACCAGCAATGCTCATACATCCTGGTGTTTAAAGATCCCACCAGGTAGTTCACTTTCAGGGAAATGGCCTGATGCTCTAACCAGCTCCAGAGGGGGCTCTTGTACCAGGCCCCTACTCCATCCTGCTTATTGCAGTAGCACATGGTTGGGGTGCTCTCTGTGAGAACCTGCACTGGCCTTCCCTTGAAGGACAACAGCAAGGCTTTTAACTTCAGGTGGATAGCGCACAACTGTTTATGTGAGAGTCCTCTGATCTCCACCTCTCCCAGATGACCTTCCCAACCCAGCAGTGACGAATCAGTCACCACCGTCAGCTCTGGCTGGAGAAGAGGGGAGGGGGTCTGCTGCTGGTCAAGTTGCACTTTAGCATCCGCCACCACAGGTCGTGTGTAGTCTCCTCTGAAACTTGAAGGACATTCTACAGGTTTCCTTAGTGTTTGGCCCACTGAGACTTCAGATCTGACTGGAGTGCCCACCTGGTAAAGTGAGCAAGCAAGAGGCATGAGGCCAGCAGGCTAAGAAGCCTCAAAACCATTCTCACTGACATCCTGCCAGGACCAAGACGGAAACATCAGGATCATGCCCAAATGTCCTCAACTTATTGTGATGATGGAAAGTACTTACCTGCACAATAAGCAGAATGGCTCCAATAAAGTAAAGCGTCTGCAAATGAGTCAGGTGTGACTTTGGATTATTGATTGAGAATCCCAATGATATCAAGAGGTTCGCCTCTGTCCGAAGGTAGACTACGACTGATTGTAGCGAGCCTGACTTCAATAGCCAGCAATTGAGGTAGGAGAAACTGGTATCCCCAACCTTTGAAGATGGGTGAAAGCCATCAACATCACTTTTAGGATCCCCTGTGGGTGCTGTAAGGCCAAAGGAGAGGACAGCAAGTTGAAATTGCTCTTGGCCAGCCTTGAACTGCAGATAGCATATTTAGGGCTGCAGGACGGAAACATGAAAGAATGTGCCCTGCAGGTCTGAGACTAACGCACAAGGTACTTACCTTTGGTAACGATATATCTGTAAGAAACAGTAGTTAGTGTTAGATTCCTTACCTTAGAATATCTCCAGGCGTCAGACAGGATCCGGAAAGTTTTGCGTAGCAGTGCCCCTGCGCGTCGGTAGGCGTTGTCTGCGGCCCCGCGTCCATCGCTGGCGTCGTGATCGCCGGGATGACGCCGTAGTACTTAGACGCCACCCTCGCGCGCTGACGTCAGTTCTTGTACATAGCTTTCCGCGTCAGGAACGCAGAGCCATGCCAGAGAACGACACTGGTGCCATGAAACTAGGGCTCTCAAGGAAAATACCTTAACCATAAATATCGGTTCGCAGAACGGGGAGGATGGGTGGGGCAGTAAGGAATCTAACACTAACTACTGTTTCTTACAGATATATCGTTACCGAAGGTAAGCAATTTGTGCAACTGAAAGAAACAGGTTAGTGTTAGATTCCTTACCTTAGAATAGATACCCCAGCAATACCAACCCCGGTGGTGGGTCTGCGAACCAAGATCACACCAGAAAGTCCTGGAGAACGGAACGGCCGAAAAAGCAATCTCTCCGGACTTGGCTGTCCACGAAGTAGTGTCTAGCAAACGTGTGCAGCGAGGGCCACGTAGCTGCCTGACAGATGTCCTGCAAGGGGACTCCCCGACCCAAGGCAGTAGTAGCCGCCGTGGCCCGAGTGGAATGGGCGTGCAGCACCACAGGAGGTTCATTTTTAGCCAAGGTATAACAGATCTTGATGCACAACACGACCCACCGAGAGATGGTTAGTTTGAGCACCGCCCGTCGTAACCAACAACGAGCTGGCCGTCCACCCGGAACTGGCGTGTGCGATCAAGGTAGAAGGAGATCGCACGTTTTGGGTCCAGACGGTGGAGCCTCTCTTCCTCCTTCGAAGGATGCGGAGGCGGAAAGAAGGTGGGCAAGGTGATGGACTTCCCGATGTGAAAGGCCGTAACCACCTTGGGCAGGAAAGAAGGACGAGTTTTTAAAACAACTTTGTCCGGATGGACAGAAAGGAAAGGAGGCTTAGAAGATAGAGCCTGGAGCTCACGCACTCTCCTGGCAGAGGTGATAAACAGGAATGCAGTCTTAAGAGTCAGAAGACGATGATGGCAATTGTGAAGTGGCTCGAAAGGAGTGCACATCAGAAAGGTTAGAACAAGGTTCAAGTCCCACTGAGGTATCACGAAAGGAACAGGACGAAACATGTGCGTGATTTCTTTCAAGATTCTATGTACAACAAGGGACTTGAAAAGAGAAGGCTGATCAGGAAGTCTCAAGAAGGCTGAAATGGCAGAAAGGTAGCTCTTAATAGTGCCCAGAGCAGAGCCCTGCTGGGCAAGAGAAAGGAGGAAGAGGAGAACCTCAGAAAGGGGGGCAGAGAGTGGATCCACAGCCTTTGCTGTGCACCATGCCACAAATTTGTTCCACCTGCAGGCACATACCACTTTTGTGGAGGGACGCCTGGCTGCCAGAATCACATCACAGACTTCAGGAGGCAAGTCAAATGGCCTCAACTGCCGACGCTTAATCTCCACGCATGGAGGTGGAGACTGGACAGGTTTGGGTGGAGGACCGTCCCCTGCTGCTATGACAGAAGGTCCTCCTGAAGAGGCAGACAAATCGGGGATCGACTGACATGCTGAGTAGCTCGGAATACCAGTATCTTCGTGCCCAGTCGAGAGCCACAAGGATGACTTGGGCCCAGTCGCGCCTGATCTTCAGCACTCTGGGCAGAAGTGGTATAGGCGGAAAGGCGTACAACAGACCGCAGCTCCACTCGCGACGAAAAGCGTCTCCGAGCGAGTGCCGCCCTGGAAATTCCAACGCGCAGAACTGATGACATTGCGCGTTCTCTTCTGTGGCGAATAGATCTAACCAAGGCTCTCCCCACTGCTGAAAGAGGCCTTGCGCCATGTCTGAGTTCAGACGCCATTCGTGATCCATCATGCACCGGCGGGTGAGTTCGTCCGCCCGGGTGTTCAGGGAACCTGCCAGGTGTTGAACCACCAGGGAAAGGCCCTGATATTCCAGCCATGTCCAGTGACAGAGAACCTCTTGACATAGGGTCCACGACTCCACCCCGCCCTGTTTGTTGCAGTACCACATGGAGGTGGTGGTGTCTGTGAACACCTGCACCACTCTTCCCCGGACAGAGGGAAGGAATGCCTTTTGTGCAAGATGGATCGCCTGAAGCTCCAGAAGGTTGATGTGAAGCCCGGACTCTGCCGGAGACCAGAGGCCTCTGATCTCCGCCTCTCTCATGTGGCCGCTGCATCCCAGCAGTGATGCGTCCGTCACCACTGTGAACTCTGGTTGGGGAAGGATCTGCCGTTGACCCAAGCATAATCGAACCTGCCAGCGCTAACGGGAACTGCCAGGAATCGCCGTTGGGGAGCCCAGGCGGAGGGCTGCTGACTTCACTGACCCTTAGAACTGCTGGGGTTGCTGCCTGCCTCCCGCTGCCCGCTCCCACTTCCATCTGGGGAAGCGCCGGCCATCGCGAGGAGGGCAGGTTAAGAGACTGCAATCCCCAGCAGCCCAGGGAAAACCACGTGACCTGTCACAAGTGCCAGGAGGCGCATTAAAACTGCGATAGCCCTGCTGAGCGGAGGGGAGCATAATCGAACCTGCCAGAGCTACCGGGAACTGCCAGGAATCGCCGTTGGGGAGCCCGGGCGGAGGGCTGCTGACTTCACTGACCCTTAGAACTGCTGGGGTTGCTGCCTGCCTCCCGCTGCCCGCTCCCACTTCCATCTGGGGAAGCGCCGGCCATCGCGAGGAGGGCAGGTTAAGGGACTGCAATCCCCAGCGGCCCAGGGAAAACCACGTGACCTGTCACAAGCGCCAGGAGGCGCATTAAAACTGCGATAGCCCTGCTGAGCGGGGGGAGCATAATCGAACCTGCCAGCGCTACCGGGAACTGCCAGGAATCGCCGTTGGGGAGCCTGGGCGGAGGGCTGCTGACTTCACTGACCCTTAGAACTGCTGGGGTTGCTGCCTGCCTCCCGCTGCCCGCTCCCACTTCCATCTGGGGAAGCGCCGGCCATCGCGAGGGGGGCAGGTTAAGGGACTGCAATCCCCAGCAGCCCAGGGAAAACCACGTGACCTGTCACAAGCGCCAGGAGGCGCATTAAAACTGCGATAGCCCTGCTGAGCGGGGGGGGGGGGGGAGCATAATCGAACCTGCTAGCGCTACCGGGAACTGCCAGGAATCGCCGTTGGGGAGCCCGGGCGGAGGGCTGCTGACTTCACTGACCCTTAGAACTGCTGGGGTTGCTGCCTGCCTCCAGCAGCCCGCTCCCACTTCCATCTGGGGAAGCGCCGGCCATCGCGAGGAGGGCAGGTTAAGGGACTGCAATCCCCAGCAGCCCAGGGAAAACCACGTGACCTGTCACAAGCGCCAGGAGGCGCATTAAAACTGCGATAGCCCTCCCTCGCGGGACGCCGGGCTAAGCCCGGGCAAAGGGCGGGCCCTCTGTGGCCCTCAGAGGACCGAGAAGGACGGGACGGGCCACCCCCCTTGCCTCCAACAGAAAGAGGGTATAATCGTTGTGAGAAGTTGGCCTGATATGCAGTGCTCACTATTTTAGTGATCACTATGTATCAGTCCAAACAACCCTTATTGATGTTTGGTTGTAAGTCAACCTGATAGACCAGCTATCCTAGTAGCATGGACATGTGCAGTCTTTAGGCTAAACTCTAGAGGGCGTGTTAAGCCAGCTGTTTTACCATCACATTTACCCCTTGAACACCAAGTGAAAGGACACCACACAAGTTGTTATCAAAAATAAAGTATATTTATTTATAACAAGACTACCCTGGCTCTTTATGAGACAGGGAGCTAAGCACACAACAAAACTCTTAAGAAAATACTTCAAGTCGCACAATTTACACAAATGCCCGAGGGGCACGAAAAACCATATACACAAAAAGTGGAATGCGAAATTACTAGCAGGTAAGTACTATTCTCATAGGCTTTAGAATCGCTAGGACTGGACTACTGAACCTTTAGATTGCAAGCAGGAGGCCTAGGGACGTCGTGTGCAGAGTGGGAACTCTCACGCGTAAGGCGGGAAAAAGTCTATGGAGGCTAGTAAAGACAAAGTTACTGTTCTCGGGCGAACCCGACTAGGTAGGTCAAAAACGAAAGTGGATCCGGACACTTAGAGTGTTGGACTACGCTGGAGCACCGGAGTACTCGGTTTACCTAGCCCAGGGGCTGCGGCTGCATAGGGTTCAAGTGGCGTCGGAAACCCTCGTTGACGAACCAGGAGCCTGAAGAAAGAAGTTGCTGGCAGGCGGCCAGTGACGAAGTTCGTGGTGATCCAAGCCTGGATCAGGGAAGAAGAAGACCTGTAAGCAGAGGGGACCAAGTTCTGAATCACTAGCCAGTGATTTAGGTGGGCACCAGGATGGCACCGGACGAAGTCACCTCGACCAGGTGAGTGGGCGCTGCTGGGCTCTGCAGTCTCTCGGACCAGGAGGCGTTGTCGGCGACCAGGATGGAGGTGCGAGCTGTCCCACGAAGATACTTGCTGTCGACGTCGCTGGACCCGGGATTGGGGCAACAAGTCTTGGCAAATGCAAGCCCACGCGGTGGACTTAAAATGGCGTCTGGAGTGGACCAGGAGGGTCCAGGGTGCTCCTCTGTTGGAGGGGAGCAAGGGCAAGTCTGGAGCAACCAGACCAGCGGTGTTTGTCGTCGTGGAGCGTCGTAAAAGGGCCACTAGCCAACGGGCAAGTGACCTGGACAACGCGGTGAGCAGCAAAGAGCAGAAGGGCCCCACGCAGATCTCGTGGATACAGGGGGGCTGAACTTCGGTGCTGGAGCTGCTCAGGGTCGGGGCTTCTCTTACCCCAAAGCACTCAGTCGAGGGTCACTCGGTGGTCGTGCTGGACAAGCATCGTGCAGTCTTTAAAGATGGTCGGTCCCTCGAGGTCTCGTCACACCCACGAATCTCAGCGTGACTGATGATGTAGGTAGAGGTCAGAGGTGCCAGGGAAGCCGGTTCTCGTCGTGCTGGGCAGTCTTGATCCGGAGGAGAGACTTACAGCAGACCGCGATGCTTGGTTGGTGCCTGCTGCTGCAGGGTGACTACTCCTTAGTCACAAGGGAGAAATCTTAGGAAGAGTCGTGAGTTCCTCTCGTAGAAAGTCGGTTCAGGATTCATAGATTGATCTAATTTGGAAGGGGGCCTGCTCCTACCTTTATCCTGCAAAAGGGGGCTGGCACGCAACTAAGTCCTGCCCTATGGGTGGGACCAGGAGGGGGGTGGTTACACCCCTCTCCTTTGGCGGGTTTTCCCCAGCTCAGGGTCTGGTGTGCCCCTGGAACTGGTTCACGCCGGCCTATGCACAGTGAGCACCGGGGTGCCACTGGCAGTCACCTTCCTCTAAAGCCCTGCCTACCTAGAATACACAAAACCCTGTCTGGGACGGTGCTGGCACCGCCCCTGGCAGGAAACCCTTTGTCCTTGCCTCCTGCTCTGGGAGGACTCCCAGCAGCAGGAGGGCAAACTTGTGTCTTGGTGGCAGCATCCATTTTGTGGAGCTAAGGCTCTGTCTGACTTTAACCGGGGTTACAGGTTACCAACATGTCGTGTCCCTCTAGAAGGGTGGAATGCTAACCCCGTCGCCAGAATTGGCGAGGGGTTAGTATTCCAATTCGTATGACACCTTACTCGACATGTTTTGATAAAGCAATACCAGAGTTGGCATATAACCGCGAGGATTATAATGCACTTAAGAGTATATGGTATGCGTTATCATGGAAACGGCTAAGGGATAGATCCCGAAAGCCGCAGACAGGCTCAGCTCATGCCAGAGCACCATCTCACACGATTCCAAGCACTCTGCCTTCAGGATTGTCAAGGCCTGCCATAGGAGTGACTGATAGGAGATCTGTGTGTCCATTTAGGTTTAGATATAGGTATACTATATCTAAAGCAAAGGGTGAGTACACCACTTTGCCCCAGCTGTCAAGCAGCCAGTTGTGTCTGTTTGGTTAGTCAGCCCAGGGGTGGCATAATACATGCTGCAGCCCCTGGGAGACTTCTGGGTGCACCTCAGCCCTGGGTACAGGGACTCAGAGAGGGCCCAGTGCCAATTCAGTACCTGGGTACAATTTGGAATAGAGAGAACAGCTAGGCTGTGGGTCTGATTAGCAGGCCCACAGCCAGGGAAAGTCGTAAACCAGTGAAGCAAAAAGCAAAAATCTGGGTGATCATAGGATTGCAGACCCTACTCTCCTACATGACCCCCCCCCCCAAACTTTGGGACAATAAACTAACCTTGACCAGGTGAGTCTTCTTGCTCTAAGTGGAAATACCTGGAGAGCCCATCTGCATTGCCATGATCAGTGCCAGGTCTATGCTCCACTGTAAAATCCATCCCCTGTAGGGAAATGGACCACCTAAGTAGTTTGGGGTTTTCACCCTTCATCTGATTTAGCCACAAGAGGGGCTTATGGTCGGTCTGAATTCTGAAGTGAGTGCCAAACAAGTATGGCCTCAGCTTCTTCAGGGCCCAAACCACAGCAAAGGCCTCCCTCTCAATAGCTGACCAATTTTTCTCTCTGGGGGTCAGCCTTCTGCTAATAAAAGCAATTGGCTGGTCATTACCATCAAAATTCAGTTGAGATAGAACAGCTCCCACACCCAACTCAGAAGCATCTGTTTGGACAATGAATGGCTTGGAGTAGTCTGGACTCTTTAGGATAGGTGCTGTGCACATGGCCTGCTTTAGGTCATTGAATGCCTTTTGACAGCTTGCTGTCCACTGAACTTTCTTTGGCATCTTTTTACTTGTCAGGTCATTAAGGGGGGTCACAATGGACCCATAATTTCTGACAAATTTCCTATGGTAACCAGTCAGGCCCAAGAAAGCTCGAACCTGAGTCTGGGTGGTTGGAGGAGCCCAGTCCTTGATGGCCTGTATCTTGCTCTCCAATGGCTGAACCTGGCCTCCACCTACAAGGTGGCCCAGGTATACAACCTGTGTCTGCCCTATCTGGCACTTAGTGGCCTTGATAGTGAGGCCTGCCTTTTGCAGTGCCTCTAACACTTTCCTCAGGTGGACCAGGTGATCCTCCCAGGTGGAGCTAAAGACAGCAATATCATCAAGATAAGCTGCACAGAAGTCATCCAACCCAGTGAGGACTTGATTCACCAACCTTTGGAAGGTGGCAGGTGCATTTTTCAAACCAAAGGGCATTACCACAAACTGATAATGCCCACCAGGGGTAGAAAATGCTGTCTTGGGTTTGGCCTCCTCAGCTAACCTGATTTGCCAATACCCAGCTGTCAGGTCAAATGTACTTAAGTAGTTGGCAGAAGCCAACCTATCAATAAGTTCATCTGCTCTTGGTATTGGGTGGGCATCAGTCTTAGTGACTGCATTGAGACCTCTGTAGTCTACGCAAAACCTCATCTCCTTCTTACCACCCTGGGTGTGAGGCTTTGGCACTAGAACTACTGGGCTAGCCCAAGGACTATCTGAGGGCTCAATGACTCCCAGCTCCAACATTTTCTGCACCTCTGTCTTGATGCAGTCTCTGACATGATCAGGCTGTCTGTAGATTTTACTCTTGACAGGCAGACTGTCTCCAGTGTCAACTTCATGGGTACACCAATCAGTTTGGCTGGGTGTCAGAGAGAACATATGTCTGAAGGATTGCAGAACTTGTCTACAATCCTGTTGCTGATGTTCAGAGAGGCTGCCACAAAAGACAACACCATCTACTGATCCATCATCAGGATTCTGAGTGAGCAGGTCTGGGAGAGGGTCACTCTCTTCCTCCTGTCCCTCATCTGTGGCCATGAGCAAGCCCATGTCCTTCCTGTTGACATATGCTTTGAGCCTGTTTACATGGAGCACCCTGAGGGGGCTCCTGGGAGTTCCAAGGTCCACCAGGTAGGTGACCTCTCCATTTTGCTCAACAATTGTGTGGGGCCCAGACCATTTGTCTTTGAGTGCTGCTGGGGCCACTGGCTCCAGCACCCACACCTTCTGTCCAGGCTTGTACACAGTCAGGACAGCCTTTTGGTCATGCCAAGCTTTTTGGAGTTCTTGGCTGGCCTCAAGGTTCTTAGATGCCTTTTCCATATACTCAGCCATCCTGGAGCGGAGACCAAGTACATAGTCCACAATGTTTGTTCCAGGCTTTTTGAGAGGTCTCTCCCAGCCTTCCTTTACCAAACAAAGGGGTCCTCTTACAGGATGCCCAAACAGAAGCTCAAAAGGGCTGTAGCCAACCCCCTTCTGTGGGACCTCTCTGTAAGCAAACAAGAGGCAGGGGATCAGGATATCCCATATTCTCCTAAGAGGTTCAGGTAATCCATGAATCATCCCTTTCAGGGTCCTGTTAAATCTTTCAACAAGCCCATTGCACTGTGGGTGATAGGGTGTGGTGAACTTGTAGTTAACACCACATTCCTTCCACATTGCAGTCAGATATCCTGACATGAAGTTTGCACCTCTGTCAGAGACGACCTCCTTAGGGAAACCCACTCTGGAGAACACTCCAATTAGGGCTCTTGCCACCACAGGTGCTGTAGTGGTCCTAAGTGGTATAGCTTCAGGATACCTGGTGGCATGATCCACCACCACCAGTATAAACTTGTGCCTGGATGCTGTCTGGGGTTCCATTGGACCAACAATGTCAATCCCCACTCTCTCAAAGGGTACCCCCACCACAGGTAGTGGTATGAGGGGGGCCTTTGTTTGACCACCTGATTTGCCACTGGCTTGGCAGGTGTCACAGGAGCGACAAAACTCCTTGGTATCTTCATTCATGTGGGGCCAGTGAAAGTGTGACACAAGCCTGTCCCACGTCTTTGTCTGACCTAAGTGACCTGCAAGAGGAATTTCATGGGCCAAGGTAAGAAGGAAACCTCTCTGAGACAAGGGGATAACCAGCCTTCTGGTCATGCCAGGCTTGGGGTCTCTTGACTCAGTGTACAGGAGTCCATCATCCCAGTATACCTTGTGGGTACCTGTGGCATTCCCTGCAGCCTCAGCAGCAGCCTGCTGTCTGAGGGGTTCAAGGGAGGGACAGTCTAACTGTGCCTTCCCCAGGTCTTCCCTGGAGGGTCCCCCTGAGCCCAGAACCTCAACCTGATCAGGTTCAAGCTCTTTAGGCTCAGTTTCCCTCAGTTCTTGGAGATCAGCTTCCTTAGAGGCTTGATCCTCAACCTGGGGCAAGGGGGAAGGCAATGCCTTAACCCTACTGCTCCTCTTCTTGGAAGGTGTCTGGTCCATTATTCCAGGATCCAGCACCTGTTCAGTGGGGCATCTTTTGGCCTGTGACCTAGTCACAGCAAGGATCATGGATTGATGGATAGATGCACAGCTGTAAAGTTACTCAACATGTAGTCTTGTTATTCAGTTTGGTGGTGCACAGCAAGGAGGCGTCGAGAGTCCTACGACGTCAAAACTATATCTACGAGATAGATCACATGACACTTAATATTTTGAATGTAAGAAACGCGGGAAGCCATTGCTTCGCCGGCGTTTTTCAGAGCAGATCTCCGGATAGCTTTCATCTACCCGTTATGAAACAGGTCAGTGTTCCTTGCCGCTTAAAATCACACTAACTTCACGAACCGCCGCATTGCCTACAGGCATTGACAAATCCTTCCTTGTTTCTCCCGTTTTATTACAGATTTTCAAAACAATGCACTACGAAGGGCATGTAAGATAACCACTCCTTTTTTTAAAATCTAAATTGTGATTTGAAACACAGTTTAACACACGCATATAGATAACATGAATGAAATGTATCCCTGTATCAGTTTCTGAACAACAGTTAAAACAGATTCTTGCACTGTTATTATTTCCGTTGAAATGCCTTATTGCTTAATTACTGAATGTTTTGCGAATAGTTAATTCGATCACCATTAATAATCATTTGTATATATTATTACTTTTAGTGTCTATTTCCCTGATGAAGAGCATATCAAATGCTCGAAATGCATTGGAAATGTGGAATATAAACAAGCCCGAGCTTTAAATTGAGTTCTCTGAAAGCTAAGAAACCAATGGAATATGTTTTAAAAATGAACATTAAATAAATTCAAAGAAATGAAACGAACATTGTTTAGAAGTAGCTTTTCTTCCATGAAAGTCACTTCGTGAATGTGTGTGCCAAACAAGGGATGGGACTAGAATCCTTCTAGTCTCACGTCTTCTTATTATAGTTTTGACGTCGTAGGACTCTCGACGCCTCCTTGCTGTGCACCACCAAACTGAATAACAAGACTACATGTTGAGTAACTTTACAGCTGTGCATCTATCCATCAATCCATGATATTTATCCACAGAGCGTCCACTGGAAGGATAGCACGCATTATATTTTCTAAATAACTTTCCACCTTTAATGACATATGATGTCTAACTACGAAGAAATATCTAAAAGCACAGAGGCCAGAGCCTCCACCTTTGCATTCGAGGAAAAGGATGTTGACCAAATTTATTCATTGATCAGGGAGGAAATTGCACAAGAAGCGTCAAGTAAATCCAAAGAGCAAAACATAAAACAATTACTATATCTAATGAAGAGGAAAACTAATCAACAACTTCACGCTAGCACCCTTATCAAGTACCATAGGAACCAACGCATACCTCGGGGGCTCAGAATAGCACTTAAACCGTCCTTATGTAAACACTCAAAAAAATTCCAGGAACGGTGGTATGAAATCCTCAACAAGTGCTCATTGGATCTAATTCTTTTAATCATCCAAGAATTATCCACGATCTTAGAGGAAATCGTTACTGAAATTCAAGAAACTTCCACTGAACTCAGCAAAATGATGACTGAAGAGGAACTCAAAACCACCTTAGAAGACATGAAAACCCAAATTGACAAACATACCAGGGAGATTAATGAAAGAAAAATTCGTAAATTCAAGCGAGACACCTTGGATTACCGACTAGACGAGGTCTACACATGGGCCGACATCTATGCACAGAAACGAAGAAACCGCCCTTATAATTCTAATACGGACACCTCCTCCACGGACAGTGATCCTGGCCAAAGAACACACAAAGGACAACCTACAAGAACACCACAGACAGAACCTTCGACAGTGGAACCGACCACCAGTCTACCACGCGACAAGAGTCCTTTTTTAGACCAGGGCCAAGCACAAAAAGGAGACCCAGGAGAGGGCAAAGAAAAGGAAAAAGAAAGAGACCCTCCGAACACCCGGAGCACAAGAACCACAACCAAGGAGAAAGAAAAGAAACCCAAGAAGAATCAACCATAGAACAGCTTGTGATCAACATCAGTGATCAGAATTTCAGCAAACAAGAATTACAACTACTTGAGAAGGGCACTTCATTTGTCCCTACAACTTCTACAGACCACTTGGAACACGAAGTTAGCTTCTTCAAACTCATGAGGAAGCTCAAACTTAGACATTTCTTTGATAACGTAATACCGGAGCGACCACAGGAAACAAAAGACCAACTATTGGGACTACGTCCAATAAGCTCATTCCAAGCGCCAACAAGTCACAAGACACTAGATCTGTTTGAGAACCTAGTGAAACAGGACCTTAAAAAAATCAAACATATCAAACCAAAAACCAGAAACATCACACAAAAAGATTTGGACACACTTAACAAAATAGCAGAGAATGACCTCATAACTGTTACCAAAGCGGACAAAGGAGGAGCAATTGTGATTATGAACACACAGATGTACAAGGACAAGGTGACGGAACATGTCAGTGATCAGAGAACTTACCTTAAATTGGAATCTAATCCCACTCAAGAATACTTGAAGGTGTTAAAACACATCACTGACAAAGCACATCAACAGGGAACCATTACAGAAAGGACCAAAAACTTTTTGTTAACTGCCAATCCTAAAAGTCCAACCTTGAGAATGGTACCTAAAATTCACAAGAATTTGAGAGACCCTCCCATGAGGCCCATAGTGTCTACCAGAGGAAGCATACACCAACCAATTGGACAATTAATTGATAAATATCTCCAATCATCAGTGCAATCAACTGTAACGTACATCAAAGATACATCGCAGTTTCTGCTGAAATTACAACAAATTACATTCAATGAAACGGAGAAAATGATCCTATGCACTGCAGTTGTATGTAGCTTATACACAAGCATACCCCACGACATGGGGATTGAAGCGATGGAATCAGCCCTATTGAACACGAACTTGGACCAAGATTTTCAGCTGTTTCTTATGGAACTCATGTATTTTACGCTTTACCACAGCTACTTCAAAGTTAATGATGAGTGGTACCAACAACTTACTGGGATGGCAATGGGCAATTCGGCGGCACCGGTGTACGCTAATACCTTCATGCACTGGTATGAAACCCAACACATCTTGAAAGACCCTGGGTGGACTAACCATTTGAGAATGATACTACGCTATATAGATGATTTTTTCATCATATGGACAGACACGGAAGAGACACTGACTACGGCGCTTACGAAATTCAATTCCATAGACCAAAGAATCCAACTCACATGGGACATTTCGGATTCCACAGTCAATTTTTTGGATGTCAAAATAACAATAACTCCTAATGGATTCATCACAGACCTGTATGTTAAACCCACAGACAGAAACAACATGCTGTTACATTCTAGCTTTCATGAACCCAACTTGATACACAATCTACCTTACTCCCAGATGGCAAGAGTTAAGCGAATTGCATCAGATGAAACCATCCTCAAAACTAGACTCGATGAAATGTCTGACAAATTCAGGAAAAGAGGTTACCCGACATCTTTGGTACAAAAAAACAAAAAAAGAATAGAGGAATCAGACAGATGGAAATTGCTAACACCAACAAGTAAACCTGAGCAAACACGGATAGTAGTGGTTTCAAAATACTCGACCAGCAGCAGACAGTTTAAACAAACTATAATGAAACATTGGTCGATCCTTAACCTTGAACCGGATTTTGGAAATAGTTTCAGCCAACCACCCTTATTCGCATACACGAGAGCGAGAAACTTGGGTGAAATATTGCAAAGTAAACCAAAAGAACATACAACTTATGCAGGTACTAAGCCCTGCCTAAACTGCGGACACTGCAATAATATTATCAAGGGCAACACTGTAAACCATCCAAGTCAAGGTAATTCCATCAAGCTTAGAGTGAATGCAACATGCGATACCAACAATTTGATATATGGCATAAAGTGCCCTTGTGGGAAAATGTATGTAGGCAAAACTGAGCGCCGCATCAAGACACGTCTTACAGAACACAAGTCTAACATCAGACTCAAGAATACGAAATCAGCATTGTCTGCCCATTTCACTGAAAAGCAACATAATGTTTCTCAAATGAAATACATTGTACTTGAGACAATACAAAAACAAGAAGGGAGAGACAATAATAAATTCCTCCTACAACGTGAGAACTATTGGATCCATAAACTGTCTACTCAAAATCCCATGGGGATTAATGAAAGGATTGAGTTTTCGTGTTACTTATGATTAATATGCTCTTTGTATTGACCTTGCTGTTATTGTGCACATCCCCAACTGTGACACTATGTACATACAGGTAATCGGTTTAACACCAATTCCACAATAGCGAACACAGTAGCATAAGCATCACAGGAAGCCACACACACCCGGTTCAATACTTATAATGTCTAAACTTTCAGAATATTTTTATATCTATCCTTTTCATTTTCATTTTTCCTACATCCTCCTAAGGTCCACAATGTAACCATTTTAATTTGCAGTTAACCGCCAGAATACCTGGTTTGTGAAGTTACTTTTATGTACGATTCAGCCCCTAACATTAACCGACACAGTCTGTTTTCTACTTCTATCTACGAGATAGATCACATGACACTTAATATTTTGAATGTAAGAAACGCGGGAAGCCATTGCTTCGCCGGCGTTTTTCAGAGCAGATCTCCGGATAGCTTTCATCTACCCGTTATGAAACAGGTCAGTGTTCCTTGCCGCTTAAAATCACACTAACTTCACGAACCGCCGCATTGCCTACAGGCATTGACAAATCCTTCCTTGTTTCTCCCGTTTTATTACAGATTTTCAAAACAATGCACTACGAAGGGCATGTAAGATAACCACTCCTTTTTTTAAAATCTAAATTGTGATTTGAAACACAGTTTAACACACGCATATAGATAACATGAATGAAATGTATCCCTGTATCAGTTTCTGAACAACAGTTAAAACAGATTCTTGCACTGTTATTATTTCCGTTGAAATGCCTTATTGCTTAATTACTGAATGTTTTGCGAATAGTTAATTCGATCACCATTAATAATCATTTGTATATATTATTACTTTTAGTGTCTATTTCCCTGATGAAGAGCATATCAAATGCTCGAAATGCATTGGAAATGTGGAATATAAACAAGCCCGAGCTTTAAATTGAGTTCTCTGAAAGCTAAGAAACCAATGGAATATGTTTTAAAAATGAACATTAAATAAATTCAAAGAAATGAAACGAACATTGTTTAGAAGTAGCTTTTCTTCCATGAAAGTCACTTCGTGAATGTGTGTGCCAAACAAGGGATGGGACTAGAATCCTTCTAGTCTCACGTCTTCTAGTCACAGCAAGGACATGTGCTGGCAAGCCTAACATTTCCATGTGAGTCCTCTGCTCCACTTCTGACCATAGGGATGTTTCCAAATCATTGCCCAACAAACAATCAACTGGGAGGTCTGAACTAACCACAACTTTCTTTTGGCCACTTACCCCTCCCCAGGAGAAACTAACAATTGCCATACTATGGTTGGGGTAGTGACATTGCTAGCATTGGTCACTAGGTAGTCTGTACCTAGCATGATCTGTCCAGCGTCCACAAAGTTAGGTGTCACCATGGTGACACTGGCACAAGTGTCCCTGTAGGCCTGAGCCATTTTTCCATTTATCAAAGGTGTCTGCCTGTATTTGCCCAAAGTATTGGGACTTGTGTCAGGGGATATATCCACATCCCCTGTACAGACAAGGACAGCCTGAGTGAGTGTGCCAACTAAGTTGTCAGACCCCTCAGTTCCCAAGGTTAACCCAACTAATGCCTTGGGAGGTGCACTACCACTACTGACTGTACTAGGGGGTGCAGTTGCCTTAGGGGCTGTAGTGGTAGGAGTTTGCCCTCCTCTTTTGGTGCACTCACTAAACCAGTGAGACTTACTTTTACAGTACTGGCACCACCTTTTTGACTGGCCCTCTGGAGTCTTCTTTTTCTGCTGTGAAGCCTGACCCCCACCCTCTTTGGTTTGTTGGGGACCTGTTGAAGACTTCTGGTCATTTTGTTCACTCTTGTTATTACCCTTCTGGTCTGCTTTCTTCTGACCACCCTGGTTCTGAGTCTGGTTCTGCTTGATCCTTGTTCTGACCCATTTGTCTGCCTTCTTTCCCAATTCTTGGGGAGAGGTCAGATCTGAATCAACAAGGTGCTGGTGCAACAACTGGTTCTGACAGTTATTTAAAATCTGTTCCCTCATTATAAGATTATACAATCCTGTGTAATCTGTAACCTTGCTACCCCAGCAACCAGCCGTCCAAAGCCTTAGTGGCACAATCCACAAAGTCAGATCAGTCCTGAGACTGAGTTTTCTGGGTGTCTCTGAACAGCAACCTGTACTGCTCAGTTGTTAAGCCAAACCCATCAACCAGTGTATTTTTCAGGACCTGGTAATTGTTAGCATCCTCAACTCTAGTAGTGAGGAGCTTATCTCTACCTTTACCATCAAAGGAGAGCCACAGTATAGCTGCCCACTGACTCTGGGGAATGCACTGCACAGTGCAGGCCCTCTCCAGAGCAGTCATCCATTTCTGGATGTCATCCCCTTGTTTAAAGGGGGGCACTATCTTTGTCAGGTGTTTAGTATCTAAACCCTTCTCTTTATCTCTTGGGAGATTGCTGCCACCAGTGGGAACTATCCCACTCATCTGCTGCTCTCTAGCAAAGGCAAGCTTTTCTTTGGCCAGGGCAAGTTCTTCCCTTTCAATCCTCAGAGTAGCCTGTCTCATTCTGGCTTCATGCTCTATTCTCTGAGGGGAAGTCCATCTCCTCTGGGGAGAGTTCCTTCTCCTCTGAGAAGAGGCATTAGAGTGCAGAGATCTATTGGAGTCCCTAGAAGGAGATCTATCTCTCCTAACTCCAATGTTAGGCCTGATTAGGGTCAGTACTGGGGGGCCCCCAGCTCCTTTCCCGAGCAGGTCTAAGTTGGCCCTAGTGAGTCTGCTGACTAGTCCAGGCCTGTCTGCCTCATCCCCAGAGAGTTCCTCTTGATCCTCCTCCCCAACTGCATTTTCAGTGTCAAGGAGGTCTGGATCACCACGAGTACCCTCTAAGGCTGGCATATTCCCCTCTGCCTGGGATGCTTTCCTAGCATCATAAGTCTCTAAGAGACCTATCAGAAAGGGAATGGTGGGGTTAGACCCCTGTTTCAGTTTCCTGGAGGTACACACTTGTCTCATCTCCTGGAAACTGAGAGCTGCATATCTTGAGATGACCTGTGGAGGGTCAATAACCACAAGGGGAGTCTCTGAAGACTCTCCATGGGTAGACATGCTTTTTCTAGTGAGGTGTAAGTGGTGCACTTACCTACACTATATGTTTACCTACTGATCCCTTGCTAGAGTTGTAGTTTAGGGTGTGCTAGGCCCCAGGAGCTACAACAGTTGGTTCAGTAGAACTCAGAGTATTCTAAGCTAGGTTATATGTACCTCTGTACTTATGTGATGTTTCAAATGATATTCTTAGGATACGTGTGGTAAAACAACAGCAAGCTCAAATCCCAACCGCTGCTCACCAATGTGAGAAGTTGGCCTGATATGCAGTGCTCACTATTTTAGTGATCACTATGTATCAGTCCAAACAACCCTTATTGATGTTTGGTTGTAAGTCAACCTGATAGACCAGCTATCCTAGTAGCATGGACACGTGCAGTCTTTAGGCTAAACTCTAGAGGGCGTGTTAAGCCAGCTGTTTTACCATCACATTTACCCCTTGAACACCAAGTGAAAGAACACCACACAAGTTGTTATCAAGAATAAAGTATATTTATTTATAACAAGACTACCCTGGCTCTTTATGAGACAGGGAGCTAAGCACACAACAAAACTCTTAAAGAAATACTTAAAGTCGCACAATTTACACAAATGCCCGAGGGGCACGAAAAACCATATACACAAAAAGTGGAATGCGAAATTACTAGCAGGTAAGTACTATTCTCATAGGCTTTAGAATCGCTAGGACTGGACTACTGAACCTTTAGATTGCAAGCAGGAGGCCTAGGGACGTCGTGTGCAGAGTGGGAACTCTCACGCGTAAGGCGGGAAAAAGTCTATGGAGGCTAGTAAAGACAAAGTTACTGTTCTCGGGCGAACCCGACTAGGTAGGTCAAAAACGAAAGTGGATCCGGACACTTAGAGTGTTGGACTACGCTGGAGCACCGGAGTACTCGGTTTACCTAGCCCAGGGGCTGCGGCTGCATAGGCTTCAAGTGGCGTCGGAAACCCTCGTTGACGAACCAGGAGCCTGAAGAAAGAAGTTGCTGGCAGGCGGCCAGTGAAGAAGTTCGTGGTGATCCAAGCCTGGATCAGGGAAGAAGAAGACCTGTAAGCAGAGGGGACCAAGTTCTGAATCACTAGCCAGTGATTTAGGTGGGCACCAGGATGGCACCGGACGGAGTCACCTCGACCAGGTGAGTGGGCGCTGCTGGGCTCTGCAGTCTCTCGGACCAGGAGGCGTTGTCGGCGACCAGGATGGAGGTGCGAGCTGTCCCACGAAGATACTTGCTGTCGACGTCGCTGGACCCGGGATTGGGGCAACAAGTCTTGGCAAATGCAAGCCCACGCGGTGGACTTAAAATGGCGTCTGGAGTGGACCAGGAGGGTCCAGGGTGCTCCTCTGTTGGAGGGGAGCAAGGGCCAGTCTGGAGCAACCAGACCAGCGGTGTTTGTCGTCGTGGAGCGTCGTAAAAGGGCCACTAGCCAACGGGCAAGTGACCTGGACAACGCGGTGAGCAGCAAAGAGCAGAAGGGCCCCACGCAGATCTCGTGGATACAGGGGGGCTGAACTTCGGTGCTGGAGCTGCTCAGGGTCGGGGCTTCTCTTACCCCAAAGCACTCAGTCGAGGGTCACTCTGTGGTCGTGCTGGACAAGCGTCGTGCAGTCTTTAAAGATGGCCGGTCCCTCGAGGTCTCGTCACACCCACGAATTTCAGCGTGACTGATGATGTAGGTAGAGGTCAGAGGTGCCAGGGAAGCCGGTTCTCGTCGTGCTGGGCAGTCTTGATCCGAAGGAGAGACTTACAGCAGACCGCGATGCTTGGTTGGTGCCTGCTGCTGCAGGGTGACTACTCCTTAGTCACAAGGGAGAAATCTTAGGAAGAGTCGTGAGTTCCTCTCGTAGAAAGTCGGTTCAGGATTCAAAGATTGATCTAATTTGGAAGGGGGCCTGCTCCTACCTTTATCCTGCAAAAGGGGGCTGGCACGCGACTAAGTCCTGCCCTATGGGTGGGACCAGGAGGGGGGTGGTTACACCCCTCTCCTTTGGCGGGTTTTCCCCAGCTCAGGGTCTGGTGTGCCCCTGGAACTGGTTCAAGCCGGCCTATGCACAGTGAGCACCGGGGTGCCACTGGCAGTCACCTTCCTCTAAAGCCCTGCCTACCTAGAATACACAAAACCCTGTCTGGGACGGTGCTGGCACCGCCCCTGGCAGGAAACCCTTTGTCCTTGCCTCCTGCTCTGGGAGGACTCCCAGCAGCAGGAGGGCAGACTTGTGTCTCGGTGGCAGCATCCATTTTGTGGAGCTAAGGCTCTGTCTGACTTTAACCGGGGTTACAGGTTACCAACATGTCGTGTCCCTCTAGAAGGGTGGAATGCTAACCCCGTCGCCAGAATTGGCGAGGGGTTAGTATTCCAATTCGTATGACACCTTACTCGACATGTTTTGATAAAGCGATACCAGAGTTGGCATATAACCGCGAGGATTATAATGCACTTAAGAGTATATGGTATGCGTTATCATGGAAACGGCTAAGGGATAGATCCCGAAAGCCGCAGATAGGCTCAGCTCATGCCAGAGCACCATCTCACACGATTCCAAGCACTCTGCCTTCAGGATTGTCAAGGCCTGCCATAGGAGTGACTGATAGGAGATCTGTGTGTCCATTTAGGTTTAGATATAGGTATACTATATCTAAAGCAAAGGGTGAGTACACCACTTTGCCTCAGCTGTCAAGCAGCCAGTTGTGTCTGTTTGGTTAGTCAGCCCAGGGGTGGCATAATACATGCTGCAGCCCCTGGGAGACTTCTGGGTGCACCTCAGCCCTGGGTACAGGGACTCAGAGAGGGCCCAGTGCCAATTCAGTACCTGGGTACAATTTGGAATAGAGAGAACAGCTAGGCTGTGGGTCTGATTAGCAGGCCCACAGCCAGGGAAAGTCGTAAACCAGTGAAGCAAAAAGCAAAAATCTGGGTGATCATAGGATTGCAGACCCTACTCTCCTACAATCGTCTACTTGAATTCACCAACAAGGTACTTTTCATCATCCGTTTGAGTATTCCTATTAACTGATTTATCATACCCCTGTTATCACGATGACACGAAAGAGGGCAATTAATACAGCTATCTCACAAAGGGGCTTGCCAAAAGGGACACAAGACGCACAAGGTAATAAGCCCACTCAGCAACCTCCCTTAAACCCAGGGATAAACAACGCTATACTGTCACCTGAGTGTTTAATTACTAATCATCCTAGCGCATCTGTCTTTGGCTATGGAAACAGCTTAACAGGGCTAGACGAACTAAACAGACTGTGTGGAACTAAGGTCACTAAAGCTGTAAGCAGTCCTGATTACATTAGCTCCCCAACTGATCCACAAAACTTGAATAACAGTCCGTACGAACAACCCCAAATCAATCCAGCAGATGCCCAGAGTACAGCAACTGTATGGCCTCCACCTGGCAAAAGGAAGTGCGAAACAGACATACAAAATGGGAATCAACCTAAACATCCTAAATTATCTTCAAACTCCTTGTTATCTGCGACTACTTCCCCTCCAACTTCAGAACCGGGTGAAACTGTGGGCGGAATAGATCTTTCAGCATCGCCCACACAGTCGTCCTTACTGACTCTCATTGAACGGCTAATTAACTCCGCCATTTCACCATTGATGGCAAAAATAGACCTTCTGGGGGATAGACTTACAGAGTTAGAGACGACGGTCAACACAAACCTGGCCTCCTTAAAAAATCAGGTATATATCAGACAATCCCCTTTATCAGCTGTTTCTGGAACCCTGAAACCAACTGCACTAAGCACCAATGCCCAGCCTCAGGCCTTAGCGCCTAATATACTAGATCCAAAGGTTCCTTATCCTCTGCCAAATCGTGTATTTCCACAGCATAACATCGCCAGTTCGGGGTCAAACATAGCACCTCATATTCACTTACCACCAGAGGCTGCTCCCTTTGTTTATGTTCTATCAGGAGTACCACCAATCACACGGGGAAAAACTGAAACCCAACACGAACTACAAAACAAGGTTACCCACTGGTTATCTAGGAATAGACCCCTGCCTGCTGAACTTAATGGCAAAATACTAGCTGTCAGAAGGGTGGGCTGGTTAGGTCCCCTACGAAAGGACATCGCTGGGGATCTGGTCTTAGTGAAATTTTGTAAAAGTAACATTGTTTCATTCCTCCAATCTTGGTACCGCCAAGGAGAAGATGGACCGATACATACTGGGGACCTCTATGACTTTTACCCTTATTTCCCCGCACTTAGACCAGGGGCAGGCTACACCCATGCTATCGGTAAATCTGTGTGGAGACCGATCAATAGCAACTTCCCTGCTCCGAACCGTTGCGATATGGAATACTACAGTGGCTTTTATTAGTAGCCCATGGGGAGGGCGACATCTATGTAAAAGCAGGACTGCTACAATATTTAAATCCCGAAATATTGTGTAAAGTTGTTTTTAGAATGAATTAGGTATGCACATTTTAGGACAGGGACTCTTTCCCTTTGAACAATTTTTCAAATCCTCACTTTTAATTTTGTCAATATTTTGTAGCCCTTGTTAAGTTTGTCTTAATCGTATGTTTTTAATATTGTACGCTTTTATGATTTGTATTACAAAATCGAATAAAGCTAAATGACTGACTGACTGACTGACCCAATCTTGGTTCGTTAGCCACCACTGCAATTGTTGTGCTGTGCCCTCCGAGATCTGGACACAATCAGACAGATTCACCTGGTGCTGTGCCCACTGGAACCCCAGGTCTCACGGCAGAGCCCGCCTATGCCACCTGGCATGATCCACCAGCAGGATGCAGGAGGCTATGAGGCCCAGCAGCTTCAGGGTCATTCTGACCGAAACCCGGGATAGAGGCTGAAAGATCGGAATCATAGCCCAAATATCCCAGACTCGCTCTTCGGGATCATAAACCCGAAACTGCGTTGTGTCCAGAACCGCTCTGATGAAAAGGAGCTTCTGAGAGTGAGCGAGGTGTGACTTTGGCACGTTGACAGAGAACCCCAGCGAATGCAGGAGGTAGGCCGCAGTCTGAAGGTCAAGGGACGATAGCCTGGGGCGAGCCCGCCTTCAACAGCCAGTTGTTAAGATAGGGGAAGACCGGAACCCCTGATCTGCGCAGTTGAGCTGCCGACCACCGGCATCACTTTCGTGAACACCCGAGGGGCGCTGGTAAGGCCAAAGGGGAGCACGGTAAACTGAAAGTGCTCATGGCCTACTGTGAACTGCAGGTAACGCCTGTGGGCCGACAGGACAGGGATGTGAAAATAAGCGTCCTGCAAGTCCAACGCTACCATCCAGTCTCCAGGGTCTAGCGCAGACAGGACCTCAGCTAGCGCCAACATTTTTAACTGACATTCCTGAGATGCAAGATGGGACGCAGGCCTTTGTCCTTCTTGGGCACCAGAAAATAGTGGGAATAGCAACCACAAGCAACTTTTGGGACAGGAACTCTGTTGATGGCTCCCTCGGCCAAGAGTGCGGGAACTTCCTGTTGTAGAAGGGCCAGATGATCCTATGACATGCGGTGGAACCGAGGTGGCATGGCGGGAGTAGTAGTTTCGAAGGGGAGGGAGAAGCCCCTTCGGACTATTTGCAAAACCTACCTGTCCAACGTGATGTTGCGCCAGAGGGGGAGGTGATGGCGAAGCCCACTGGTGTTTGGTGGCCCTGAAAGGTCGGACTAGGAAGGTTTGGAGGCTGCTCTGCAGAGGGGGCTGTGGTGGACTGGCCCGCCCGCTGGCCCCCAGGACCACGGCAGTGGTTCCCACATCCCCGCCCACGCTGAGGCTTAACAGCTTGCGCCGGCCTGTGGCTCTGGGCGACATTTGACGGGGCACCCCTTCCGTAGCCACGAAAGGGGTAAAAGGCAGACTGCGCAGAGCGGGTGGGGGAGATGCCCAAGGATCTGGCCGTAGCCCGAGAGTCCTTAAAGTGCTCCAGCGCGTTGTCTGTCTTGTCGCCGAATAGGCAATGGCCATCAAAGGGCATGTCCATAAGAATGGTATGGACATCCCCTGAAAAACCAGACGACCTCAACCAGGCATAGCGTCGAAGGGCTACCGACGTGGAAATCATCCTGCCTAGTGAGTCGGCAGTATCCAGCCCACAGCGGATGGTAAACTTCGATGTGTCTCTCCCTTCGGCAACTGCCCGGGAGAGAACGGCCTGGCTATCCTCCAGGCACTGAGGCAGGACTTGCACAACCGTATCCCACACGGAGTGGGTGTAATGGCCCAACAGATATACAGTGGTTACAGACCGCAGTCCCAAGCTGGAGGAAGAAAACATCTTCCTCCCAAGATGGTCCAGCTTTTTGGGTTCCCTATCAGGTGAAGCGTTAGGGAATGCGCCTTTGGAGGTGAAGGCTTGGACCATCAAGCTATCAGGGGTAGGATGTTGGGAGAGGAAAGTGGGGTCGCCCGGGACCGCGCTCTCGGGCTATCAACCTATCCACAGGAGCCCCTGAGTTGGGCTGGACCAGGTGCCCAAAAGGATGTCTGTCAGGGCTTCATTAAACGGCAGCATGGGCTCCAAAGAGCTTGCTGCCGGTTGAAGCACCTCTTTCAGGAGGTTAGTCCTGACTGCCACAGTAGGTAGCTCGAGGCTGAGAGCTTCAGCCACCTTACACAACACTGCTGCGTAAGACACTCGCTCCTCCGTAGCCACAGTAGAAGGAGACAACATGCCAAGGTCTGGTGAGATATCCAGACCACTGGCTTTCCCCAGTTCCTCTCTCCAGTCCCGTTCATAGCCCAACTGCTCATTTAAAGGATCTCCAGACCCCTCCCAGTCCTCCTCATTCCCCTTTGGCTGCTAATCTGGTCTAAAGGAGCCAGGGTAGAACAGGGGCACAAAAGTAGCTGTTGGCACCATATTAAGCTTCGGTCGACACCGGTCCGGCTCTGAGTCTTCATCGGGATTGAGGCAGGGGTCGACACCAGCTTTGGACACAACAGGCATCGGATGTGGTGCCGGTGGATTCGATGCCGGGGGAGGCGTAACAAGGTCGTCTGTCGCCGATCGGGATCCAGGCCTGGATCCAAGGGGACCCTGCGGTGCTGGGACTGGAGCCGCTGGCGTCGAAGGCCCAGGGCCCCTAACCGAGTCCGCGGGGCCTGAAGGCCCGCCGGTGGAGTCTGGCTGCCCAGAGATGGCATCCATCTTTTTGTAAAATTGGCGAAGCTGGGAAGGGGTCGCTCCGGGTCCCGGGAAGGGGGGCAGCCCAGGGTTGGCCCTTCGGGCTCCGCACGCAGAGCCGCAAGCGGGGCACCACTCGCATCCCTCGTGTCGTTGGCAGATGGACGGGGAGTAGTCGAAGAGCAACGTTGCTTCTTTGACTTCTTCTTGTGCTTCGACTTACCTGACCCCAGTGCGAAGACTTGGAAGAGGAGTGATGATGGCTCCCCGACCGGTCCCTCGACCTCCTACGCGACCATGAACTCGAATGGCGCGGAGCCAACTGCCGGGCCTCGAGGAGCTTTTGGGACCAGTCCCGCAAAGACTTCAGATTCATGGTCTGGCAGCCGGAGCACGACTTGGGGTCGTGATCGAGCTCCAGGCAAAACAGGCACACGCGGTGCAGATCCATCACCAACATCAGTCGGATACAGGAACCGCAAGCCTTGAAGCTGGGCATCCCTGATGTGCACCAGGAGCCGAAGACTCGTAAACGTTGTCAACAAAAGTCGGCAAAAAGTGACTGAAGGTCCCGCTATCTCCAGATCTGCACTGGCTGGCGTGGAAAAAGGAAGAACCGACGTCCGAGTGCAAGGGTGGCGTGTAAGTAGCTATTGCAACGTCATTCTGGCGACCACGAGGCCAACGACGAACGAGGAGCCGACCGACGCCACCTTTCGACACGCAGGGGGTACTGCTGACGAAAATTCACTGGATCTAGTTTGACGCCTGGGGGTAATTTTAAGGTAAGGAATCTATAACTTACCTATGTTTCTTACAGATATATTGTTACCGAAGGCAAGTAACTTGTTCTTTTGCATGAGCAAATCTACACATGCATATTTGCTCATGCTAAAATGCAGTTCACAAATATTTGAATAAGATTATGGGAAACAAAAATAAACAAGCATTGGCAAAGCCCGTAGGTCTGAAATTGGTTGTCAGCTTTTTTGTTTTGTCAATGTGTGACTTGTTTTGGAATGGTTTTTGTAAAACCTTATTGGTGTGGGTGCTGCTGGGCCTTCACCATTATAAGAAAGATTGGCAAAAGTAAACATTGTTTTTTGGCCTCAAAAAACACACACCGCCACAGTAGCTCCTTGCACTGAACAAAACTATTTTGTGTGCTGATTTGCTCCTTGTGAAAGAGCAGAATGCTGTCCCTCACAGTGAGGGCAGCCGATACAGAGAGAGAGACAAAGTTTTAATAAACACAAAAGGTCATGGTTAACAACAGACCTAATTAGGGTCCCAATTATTAATTTTTTTTAAGTCTCAAAAGTGCACCCCTGCTATATGTCCTTGCATTAAGTGTAGCTATATGGCTTTCATGAATTCCCAAGAATTTATCAAAGTTGGACAAGAAATAGTAGTCCTAGAAAATATTTGTGAACTACATTTTAGCATGAGCAAATATGCATGTGTAGATTTGCTCGTGCGAAAATCTGAGTGTTTGCAAGTTCACTTTCCCTCCAATCACCTTTTTTTCCCCAACTCTGGAAGAAGGTTTACATCTGCCTGTGTCAGGAGTAAATTCCCAACATTTCTCAGTATGGGAAAAGATTAGAGAAGAGTTGTTGAAAACCCTAAAACATGCAAGTTAGTAGGTTTGCACAGCCTCAACAGGGCATTCTAACCCTGGAACTATTGCTTACCACAACCTCCAGCCCCAGTATGTAGATCTGAGGAAACAATGCAACTTAAGGGTATTGCAAGTATTCAAACACTACTATGGTATGAGCCCTGGCATTATCAGAGAGGCTATATCAGAGCTTTTAAATAATGAAATTGCAGCCATAATTTGTCGCTGCGCTACATGGCACCAAAGGGGCAAGTGGATTTTGTTACAGGACAAGTAGATTTATGAAGCAACATGGAAAGGAAGAAACTGACATCAGCGCTTCGAGAAGGGCTTAAATTGATTCTTACAAAATCACATACAGTGGATGACGTTGATATGAAGTCGTTCAACGCCCTCTACAGACGTGCAGAGGTACTGCTGTGGAAACAATTCCGGATTCAGTCTGGCCCCTGGGGATAATTCAAAGGTAAGGAACCTGCGGCTAGATTTCTTTATTAGATATGCTAATTCACTAGCCATCCAGCTGGAGGAATTGTGATCACCTTTTGCTGGGGAAGACATTGTTTTTGACCTTTGAGAGCAAGGGCTCTCACCTACAGCAGGTCAGACACTCATCTGTGGAGGCAGGCTGGGTGATACCAGTTAGCAAGCACACTAGAGGACTATTAGGTTTTCATAGGATACCTCTAGGGTGATCTCTGGGTGCATGTCATAATAAAGCTAGCACTGGCATCAGTTGAGATTTATTTAGACAAGGTGTTTGATACCAAACACCATTGGTTTCAGTGCAGCCATCATGTAGCTGGGTAACTTGTAATGCCCAGTTCCCAATTCATGTCCTTAAAATGGCTGCCTGATCCCTTGCAATATCTAGAAATGGAACTAGTCATCATAGGGGTCTATCTGCTCATGCAGATGTGCCCTCACATATAATATAATTAAGGCTCCCGGTTTTCCGTTTAAACAGATTTTTACATATAAATACAGTCGGAAAACGTTTTTTTTTTTTGTCTGCATTTATATATAAAAACAAGGAAATACTTACAAAGCAAATGCTCCTCCTGCCTCTTTGCTTCTCTGTAAGATCCGAGCCAGAGATGCACAGGGGCGGCCAAAAGAAACGGGAAACAGCTGCCCTGAAACTGCTCCAGAGACGGGGGAACTGGCAGCGCTGTGTCTGCACTCCAGAACCCTTCACAGCGGTATTTCACGCAATCTAATTGTTGGAGCAGTGCAAGCAGCCGATGTCCATTAAGAGGTGTGAAAACTCCCCAGGACATCGGCTGAAGCTCCAGCAACCTTTAGTTTTATGTTGTGTGAGAGGGTGAAGGTGGTTGATGTGGCAGGGCACGGGGAAGAAAAGCCAACAACCATTAGCATAAAGCCTGGCTGCATGTCTCAGTGACTAGGCACGCTGTTAGGCAGTGAGGCTGAGTGAGAGGTGAACAAGTCAGCTAGCATGACTTCATGTTTCTATTTGAATATTGAAGTGCTACTTAAATAACAAGCATTTGCAATGCAATAGGTCTCGCATTATTTAAGTTTGAGCTATTATTATTGTAAATGGCAATGTTTTTTGCTTTATGCTATAGTTTTCTTATGTACATAAAAAGCTACATATAAAGTATTTGTTGTTAAAATTATTTATGCAGTATTTAAAGGCAAGCATTACCGCCTTCGGGTAAAGTCCGCGCTATATAAAAATGCATAAATACATGAATAAAGAAATACCGCCTTCGGGTAAAGTCCGCGCTATATAAAAATGCATAAATACATAAAAAAATAAATACCGCCTTCGGGTAAAGTCTGCGCTATATAAAAATGCATAATTAAATAAATAAATACATACCGCAAAACATCCTCGTTACTCTGCCGGCCTGCGACCAGGAAGTCAGGCAGGCCGGCGCGACACCCGGAAACAGGAAGTAGGAGGGCGGGAGCCTACCCCGCCTCCCACGGAAGAGCCGCGATTGGAGCCGTGTTGGGAGCAGGGAGCACCGGAGCAGGCAGGAGCCTACCCTGCGCCCCGGTGCCGAAGGAGGGAAGAAGAGTCCTGCTGCCGGGCCTTGCAGCTGAGGAGAGGAAGCCGGTGAGTGCGTTGCTGAGCGGCAGGCGGGCGGAGGGAGAGGAGCATGTAGGCGCGGGGGGAGGCGGCCTGTGTATGTGTGTGTATGTGTGTGCGTGCGTGTATGTGTCTTGGAGTGCGTGTGTGTGACTGTGAGGGAGGGGGTGTGTGTGTGAGCGAGTGTCTGTCTGCGACGTGTGTGTGTGTGTGTGTGTGTGTCTGTGTCTGTGTGCATGCATGCATGCGCGGTAGGCTGGGAGGGCGGCGCATGCGCAGTAGGCTGGGAGGGCGGCGCAGGACGGAACGTGCGCGTTCGCGCAGCCAAATCCGACTGCTAAAAATCGTGCCAGTTTTTTGTCCCTCATTCCCCGGCATCAGACAGCTATAGAGTCTCTGTCCCTGTTCCAGGGCGAGACCTAAAAAGGATTTATTAATGTGTTTGTTTTGTGCAAGTCAATGCATTGCCTCTTTGCAGCACTCAAGAACACTGTGGTGCGGATGAGGAACCAAGTGAACCACTGGTGTTGTGCTGAATGGGTCTTAACCACAGGTTATCTTCGGGCCTGGTCAGGACGACACAGAGAGTGTAACATAAATGTAGAGATAGCTTGTCTTTTTCGTTGAAAAGTCATGTTTTTCGCTTTAAAAAACAGCATTTCTAGGCACCTCAGAATCTACATATTAAAGCATACTTATGACTTAATTTCGCTCCTCGTTAACAAGAGTGTGCTGGAAATTCTGTTTCTCCCTCTTGGAACACTGTCCCACGACTAACAATACCTTCTCCACATTCTGAACAACTGTGTGTTTAAAAAACAGAATACGAGGTCAGCCTTACATTCCCCAGAGGGGTAAGGCGCCTACTGTCAAACTAGGAGTGGGTGTAACTCATGTAATTCCTTGTAGTGTAATCACGCAGAA
Organism: Lissotriton helveticus; assembly: GCF_964261635.1. Classification (NCBI taxonomy): domain Eukaryota; kingdom Metazoa; phylum Chordata; class Amphibia; order Caudata; family Salamandridae; genus Lissotriton; species Lissotriton helveticus. The sequence continues at coordinate 704,588,615 of NC_136063.1, read as the reverse complement.
CAGGAGTAGTGAGTGCGGCCACGCTCGTTAAATGTACTACTGGGGTAGGAGGTTCCCCCCAACTTACCCCTGGTAATACATTTGATAGTTTTTAATTGTTTCAAACATAATACATGTAGCACTTTAAAAAAACAAACATTCAAGTGTGCGAGATAATCCAATAGCTGCTCACTTACTCCTGGCATCTAGCACTATTTAATTAGCACAAAATGCACCCCTGCATCCAAAATGGAGGCGAGGATGCATTTTGAACTAAGAAATAGCGCTACATTCTCTTTATTACATGAGCAGGAGTAATTCCATTATTGTCAGTAATTCCGTGTCAAAGAGTAATGCAGAATTAACACATTTACTTTGATTACTCTGGCATAATTGAAATTCCCCCAGGACTATCACAAACCTCAGCAAATTCAAAATGATTGCACCCACAACATTTTTCTGCCATAAACCTTGACAAACTCCTTTTGTGGTCCCAATAACAAGTGCATGCCCTTATAAAAACTGATTACAAAGCGATTACTCTATTCTGTAAGGCATATAGTGATTACAAACAATGGAAGACTGGTACACAAAAACAATTTTGCATGTGTTCCAATCTCATAAACAAATGTGTTTACTTTTTCTCTTTTGGTTTGTGAAGATGGTCAGCGGTGCATATTAACACCCCTTCTAATTTGTGCACTCTAGATAGTTATGCTACTGGCTGCCTGATTTGAACCTGGTAAAGATCAGTGTGGCAACCTCTCCCCGCACTTAAAGGATCCGCAAAGGGAGGTTAACCTCAGCAATGTGAACTGGGGATATTTTGCGAGGTAGTTGCAATGAATTGAGTCGATCGAGGAGAAAGCAACATTAAATTAGCTTTCTAATTTTGAGAGAAGCTCAGCGCTTGTGCTATTCCATTGACAGCACTGACTTTAGGAAAAGGCAGCAATCGCCTTGAGCCAGACAGCAGGTCAAGCAGACTCAATTCACTGACCCTACACAGCCGATCGGGAAATTAGAAACTGGCTTGCTACAGCCACACACTGGAGTCAAGGTGAAATGAATAACCAAAGAAGAACACATTTGTAAGAGAAGGAAAATTGAGACAGGAGGCAAAACACACAGCTGGATCTCAATCCAGAGAAGAGGTTAGTTAAAGAAATGATACCCGAGAAGTATTACATCGAATTAGGGCTGCATGAGGAAGAGAGCACGTTCAAAATACCACCTAGCCTCATTCAACTACAGAAATGGCCACACAACTCAACTTTGAATTCACTGTGATTTTCATTCTAGTACTATCATTTCCAAAAGCCAGTTAAACAAGCCGATGATTCATTTATGTTCTCTTTAAGATCGAAAGGTATGTTAAAAGGTGTACTTTATTTAAATAATAGCAAAACCATGGCAACAAATCCACCTGGGTTACCCGCAAAATGGTTGTAAGCCCTAAGAATGGAAGGATTAGAAACACCACAAATCGATAAAAAAACCATAATATATACCTTGGCGCCATATACATGTATATGTTCAAAGATATAGACAGTATTTCACTGGTCGACACTTGATACCAGATACAAACCTTTAATCCTAACATGACTATGAAACACAGAATTATCATAACCGTAGTCTGGGAAAACAATGTGAATGCAATTTCTATCTGGATTAGAAATACCGCCTTCGGGTAAAGTCCGCGCTATATAAAAATGCATAAATACATAAAAAAATAAATACCGCCTTTGGGTAAAGTCTGCGCTATATAAAAATGCATAATTAAATAAATAAATACATACCGCAAAACATCCTCGTTACTCTGCCGGCCTGCGACCAGGAAGTCAGGCAGGCCGGCGCGACACCCGGAAACAGGAAGTAGGAGGGCGGGAGCCTACCCCGCCTCCCACGGAAGAGCCGCGATTGGAGCCGTGTTGGGAGCAGGGAGCACCGGAGCAGGCAGGAGCCTACCCTGCGCCCCGGTGCCGAAGGAGGGAAGAAGAGTCCTGCTGCCGGGCCTTGCAGCTGAGGAGAGGAAGCCGGTGAGTGCGTTGCTGAGCGGCGGGCGGGCGGAGGGAGAGGAGCATGTAGGCGCGGGGGGGAGGCGGCCTGTGTATGTGTGTGTATGTGTGTGCGTGCGTGTGTGTGTGTCTTGGAGTGCGTGTGTGTGACTGTGAGGGAGGGGGTGTGTGTGTGAGCGAGTGTCTGTCTGCGACGTGTGTGTGTGTGTGTGTGTGTCTGTGTCTGTGTGCATGCATGCATGCGCGGTAGGCTGGGAGGGCGGCGCATGCGCAGTAGGCTGGGAGGGCGGCGCAGGACGGAACGTGCGCGTTCGCGCAGCCAAATCCGACTGCTAAAAATCGTGCCAGTTTTTTGTCCCTCATTCCCCGGCATCAGACAGCTATAGAGTCTCTGTCCCTGTTCCAGGGCGAGACCTAAAAATAAAACCAAGAACAGAAATGACAGTTGCATCACCTGATGCCCTGCATTTTCTCCATAGTGTCCATAGCAAAGCACTATTCTGTCTAGATGAAGATGCAGGAATCATTAGATATTTTGGCGATTTACAATGCCTCGTGGGGTAGGCCATCTTCTGGTGCACACTAAGAATGATCTAATATTCTTCTAGCAGACACTCTCTGTGATCAATTGTTAAATGCGAGTAAAAAAGGTAGTAATGCATTGACATTTTGCAAGACAGCTGCCCAAATGAGACCTAATCAAAATCACTAATTCACGCATCTTTTCTTAGAAGACAGAGAAGAAATGTGCTCCCAATATGTAAAGTGTACTTAGCATAGGTTCCAATTAAAAAAAAACAGCTATAACAACCTAGTGCAAGTGTGTATGTCAATTTAAATAAATGTGGAAAAATACTAGCTTTAGCGGTTTTTTTTCTTGCTTCAAAAATAAATGTGAATAAATACAGTTAAAATGACCCAAAAATAAATATGGATAAATACAGACAGAAATGTGAAAAAAATTAAATACCATAAAACCGGGAGCCCTAAATTGAATGCACCCTGCCTTAGGACTCTACGGCCTGCTATAAGGGCGACTTACATATAATACATGCAGTGTACCTGGCATGGCAGTGTGCCACATCACATTTTCAAAAGGGTTTGAACAATTTCAAGCATCCTGCAATGGCAGTCTGCAGGCAGTTTTTGTGTGTGCCCCTTTGGATGGCATAATACATGCTGAAGCCCACAAGGATCCTCTTTAGTATCCATGTCCTGGGTACCAGGGGTACCATTGACGAGGGACTTACAAGGGTGCTTAAGTCCTTTTCAATTGTGTTACAATTAGAGATTTACCTTGTTTTAAGGGAAAGGGCACTGACACTGGGGGCTGGGTAGCAGGGACCCAGTTCACTTTCAGTCAAAAAGCATCAGTACTAGGGCAAAAAGTTGGGCTGACCATGTTAAAAAGGGCACTTTCCTACACTCTGCATCTGTAGTGATGAGGAAGCTGATTATTTTGTAGGAGAGGCTGGGCAGGCTGGCCATGGCAAAAACGTAAGCCCCTTGATTCTCAAAATTGTTGGTAGTCTCAAAACATCGTGTTGTTGTGCACTCTACTTCGAAAACCTCTGCACTGCTTTTTTCCCCAACGAGACATGCTCTATCGAATGGCACGTTATTAGTGCTGACTGGACGTCTCCGCAAAAGCCGATCGATTTTAGCCAGGACTGTCGCTGCAAAGCTACTTAATAGCCCATGGCCTTGGCTACAGAGTTGGCGGTGTTCACGCCAACCCTGATTGTTTATCTGGATGCATCCTGTCCATCGCAAACTATATCTACAAAATGTTCCTTGAGATGGTGCATTAGATTAGGTACCTCCATTCCTGCCATACCCTACAGGGCATAGGTATATTGTCCCGGCACGCATGCAGCTTTAGAGAGTGGAAGGCCAGACAGCCCACTAAAAAGACTTTCTTTTCTAGTGACTGGTTTTTCAACTCTCTATCTGGTGGGGTTGCAGGAAAACCACTAAGATGTTGTCTTGTTCAGGATGAGGCCTCCACCACATCTGGGGATATAATCACTGTCAAGAAAATGAGGACCCCAAGTGTCATTCTGTAGCAGTGTTGAACAAGTTACTTACCTTCGGTAATGATATATCTGTAAGAAACATTAGTTAGTTAGATTCCTTACCTTCGTATTAACCCCAGGCGTCAGACTGGATCCGAAAATTTTTGCGTAGCAGTACCCTTGTGCGTCAGTAGGCGTCATCTGCGGCTCTGCGTCCGTCGTCGGGATGACGTCGCCGGAGTACTTAGACGCCGCCTTCGCGCGCTGACGTCAGTTCTTATACACAGCTTTTCGGCACCAGAAACGCAGAGCCATGATCAAAACCAACACTGGTGCCATGAAACTAGGGCCCTGAAAGGGATGTCATTAACCCTAGATATCGGTTCGCAGAACGGGGAGGATGGGTGGGGCGGTAAGGAATCTAACTAACTAATGTTTCTTACAGATATATCATTACCAAAGGTAAGTAACTTGTTCATCTGAAAGAAACACGTTAGTTAGATCCCTTACCTTAGAATAGATACCCCAGCAATACCAACCCCAGTGGTGGGTCTGCGAACCAAGATCACACCAGAAAGTCCTGGAGAACGGAACGGCCAAAGAAGCCATCTCTCAGGACTTGGCTGTCCAGGCAGTAGTGTCTTGCGAACGTGTGCAGCGAGGTCCACGTAGCTGCCTGACAGATGTCCTGCAAGGGGACTTCACGACCCAGGGCAGTACTAACCGCCGTGGCCCGAGTAAAATGGGCCCTCAGTCCAACAGGAGGCTCCTTTTTAGCCAAAGAGTAGCATGCCTTGATGCACAACACGACCCACGAGAGATGGTCCGTTTGGGCACCGCCCGACCCTTCTTAGCGCCCACGTAACCAACAAAGAGTTGGTTATCCACCCGGAATTGGCGTGTGCGATCAAGATAGAAGGAGAGCGCACATTTTGGACCCAGACGGTGGAGCCTCTCTTCCTCTTTCGAGGGATGGGGAGGTGGAAAGAAGGTGGGCAAGGTGATGGACTGTCCAATGTGGAAGGCTGTGACTACTTTGGGCAGGAAAGAGGGGCGTGTACGCAACACAACCATGTCCGGATGGACAGAAAGGTAGGGAGGTTTTAAAGAAAGAGCCTGGAGCTCACTCACTCTCCTGGCAGAGGTGATGGCAACCAGGAAAGCAGTCTTAAGAGTAAGAAGATGAAGAGGACAGTTGTGAAGTGGCTCGAAAGGAGCTCACATCAAATAAGTAAGAACAAGGTTCAAGTCCCACTGAGGCATCACAAAAGGAACCGGAGGAAACATATGAGTGATGTCCTTCAAGAACCTATTTACAAGCGGGGGCTGATCAGGTAGCCTTAAAAAGGCGGAAATGGCAGAGAGGTAGCCCTTGATAGTGTCCAGAGCAGAGCCCTGCTGGGCAAGAGAAAGAAAAAAGAGGAAAACCTCAGAAAAAGGGGCAGAGAGAGGATCCACAGCCTTTGCTGTGCACCATGCCATAAATTTGTTCCACCTGCAGGCGTATACCGATTTTGTGGAGGGACGCCTGGCTTCCAGAATCACATCGCAGACTTCAGGAGGCGAGTCAAATGGCCTCAACTGTCGCCACCCAATCTCCACGCATGGAGGTGGAGACTGGACAGGTTCGGGTGGAGAACCGTCCCCTGCTGCTGCGACAGTAGGTCCTCCTGAAGAGGCAGACGAATCGGGGGGTTGACTGACATGCTGAGTAGCTCGGGATACCAGTATCTTCGTGCCCAGTCCGGAGCCGCAAGAATAACTTGGGCCCGGTCGCGCCGGATCTTCTTCAGCACTCTGGGCAGAAGTGGTATAGGTGGAAAGGCGTACAACAGACCGCAACTCCACTCGCGACGAAAAGTGTCTCCGAGCGAGTGCCACCTTGAAAATTCCAATGCGCAGAACTGATGACATTGTGCGTTTTCTTCGGTGGTGAATAGATCTAACCAAGGCTCTCCCCACTGCTGAAAAAGGCCTTATGCCACGTCTGAGTTCAGACGCCATTCGTGATCCATCATGCACCGACGGCTGAGTTCGTCCGCCCTGGCGTTCAGGGAACTTGCCAGGTGTTGAACCACCAGGGACACGCCCTGATGTTCCAGCCATTGCCAGAGACGCAGAGCCTCCTGGCAAAGGGTCCACAACCCCACCCCGCCCTGTTTGTTGCAATACCACATGGTGGTGGTGTTGTCCGTGAACACCTGCACTACACTTCCCCGGACAGAGGGAAGGAATGCCTTCAGTGCAAGTCGGATCGGCCGCAGCTCCAGAATGTTGATGTGGAGCCGGGACTCAGCCGGAGACCAGAGGCCTCTGATCTCCGCCTCTCCCATGTGGCCATCCCAGCCCAGGAGGGACGGGTCCGTCACAACTACGTGCTCCGGCTGGGGAAGGGAGAGGGATGTGCCGCTGACCCAATCGCGGTCCGTGAGCCACCACTGCAACTGTCTTGCAGTGCCCTCCGAGATCAAGACATGGTCGGACAAGTTGCCCTGATGCTGGGCCCACTGAAACTTCAGTCCCACTGCAGAGCCCGCATCCACCACCTGGCGTGATGCACCAGAATGATGCAGGAGGCCATCAGCCCCAGAAGTCATAGCGTCAACCTGACAGAGACTCTGGATAACGGCTGAAAGATCGGAATCAGAGCCTGAAACCCGAAACTGCGCCGAGTCTAGATCCGCTCCGATGAAGAGGAGCTTCTCAGAGGGACACAGGTGCGACTTTGGCACATTGATGGAAAACCCCAGCTGGTGCAGGAGGTCGGCCGTAGACTGGAGGTGGCTGACGAACTCTGGGGCGAGCCCGCCTTCAACAACCAGTCGTCGAGGTAGGGGGAAGACTGAAACCCCTAACCTGCGCAGATGAGCTGCGACCACCGCCATCACTTTCGTGAACACCCGAGGGGCGCTTGTAAGGCCGAAGGGGAGCACGGTAAACTGAAAGTGCTCGTGGCCTACTGTGAACCGCAGGTAGCGCCGATGAGCCAACAGGACGGGGATGTGGAAATACGCGTCCTGCAAGTTCAACGCTACCATCCAATCTCCCGGGTCTAGGGCAGCCAAGACCTGAGCCAATGTCAGCATCTTGAACTTCACCTTCCAGAGAAAGCCGTTGACGTTCCGGAGGTCCAAGATAGGGCGTAGGCCCCCTTTGCCCTTCTTGGGAACCATAAATTAGTGGGAATAGCAACCACACCCTACTTCTGGCCCAGGAACGCGCTCGATGGTCCCATTGGCCAAGAGGGACGCAACTTCCTCGCGCAGAAGATTCAAGTGATCCCCCGACACGCGGTGGTATTGCGGTAGCATGGATGGATAGATCGCCTCGAAGGGGAGGGAGTAGCCCATTCGGACGATCTGCAGCACCCACCTGTCTGATGTGATGTTGCGCCAGTGGAGGAGGTGTTTGCGGACCCTGCCCCTCCACTGGCGTTAAATGGTCCTGAAAGCTCGGACTAGGAGAGCTTTGAGGCGGATGCTGCGGGGTAGATGTGGACTGGCCTCGCCGCTGTCCCCGGGCACCGCCACGGCGGTTACCACATCCACCACCACGCTGAATGTTAGTCTGCGGCCCGTGGCTGGCAGGACGTGTGTGGGCGCCCCTTCCTTGGCCACGAAAGGAGCGAAAGGCAGTCTGCTGCTGACACTGGCCCGAGAGCTCCAAGGACTTGGACGTAGCCCTGGAGTCCTTGAAACGTTCAAGCGCATGATCTGCCTTGCCACCAAAGAGGTGGCTGCCATCACATGGCATGTCCATGAGGGTGTTCTGGGCATCGGCCGAAAAGTTGGCGGACCTCAGCCAGGCGTGGCGGTGAACCGCCACTGTTGTCGACATCGCCCTGCCCAGCGAGTCCGTGGTATCCAGTCCACATCGAATGGAATAACGCGCCGCATCTCTTCCGTCTGCGAGGGCTTGAGCGAGTTTTGCCCGGGCCCCCTCCGGGCACTCTGGCAGCAAGTCCGCCACCGTATCCCACAGAGAGTGGGTATAACGGCCCAAGAGGCAAGCGGTTTTGACTGAACGCAGTCCGCAGCTAAGGGACGAGAACAACTTCTTCCCAAACTGTTCATACCTCTTAGATTCCCGATCTGGGGGTGCAGTCGGGAATGCGGATTGGGAGGTAGAGGCCTGGATCACCAGGCTCTCGGGGTGGGGTGGGTGGAGAGAAAGCTAGGGTCGCCCGGAGCCGGGCGGTGGCGCCTTACGATGTTCCTATCTACAGGGGGACCTGTAGCGGGCCTGGACCAGGTGCCCAACAGGACATCCATAAGAGCCTCATTAAACGGCAGCAATGACTCCGGGGAGCCCGTCTGCGGTCTAAGGACCTCAGTGAGGATGTTAGACCTCACGGTAGCGACGGGGAGCGTAAGCGCTAGGGCATTGGCTGCCCACGTCAGCACCACGCTATAAGCAGACCCCTCCTCCGTTGCCATGGTAGGAGGGGAGACAAAACCAGTATCCAGTGATGTATCGAGACCACTGGCCTTCCCTAGATCTTCCACCCAGTTATGATAGGACTGACACTCACATGTCAGAGGGTCCTCAGACCCCTGCCAACCCCCCTCGTCCTCCATCTCCTGATAGTCAGGGTCAAAGGATGGAGCCGGTTCAAAGAAGTAAGGTACTTCCGCCGGCATCTAATGTGGCGTCGGCCGACGCTGGTCTTACTATGGATCCGGACCGTGGGAGGGATCGGGGGCGACACCATAGGAGTCGACGCCGGCGGGGTCGTGAGGTCGACCAGCGGCAACCCGGAACCGGACCCGGCAGGGGCCTGCGGCGTCGGGACCGAAGTCGCCGACAGCACCGGGGCTGAAGCACCCGGCCCGCTAGGACTCCCAGTCGGGACCGCGGGGCCCGGAGGCGCTTCCGCAGAGCATGACGCGTCCTTCTGCTCCTCTTTATACTGTTCCATCTCCATTGTCCTTTGGGCATCTATTCCCGACCTCTGTAAAAATAGCGTAGTATCTGTAGGAGAGTAAGGTCTGCTTCCTATGGTCGCCCCCAATTTTTGCTTTTGCTTTACTGGTTTTCGACTTAGATGTGGCTGTGGGCCTGCTAATCAGACCCACAGCCCAGATGCACTCTCTCTAAATTCACACCATGTACTCTAGGTACAACCACAATTGGGAATTGGTTCAACTTGTCAGCCCCTGTAGAAGTGTACCCTAGGTACTCAGGGCATAGGTGTAACCAAGGCCTACCAGGGGCTGCAGCATGTATTATGCCACCCCTGGCTGGCCACTCAAACTGACACAACTGGCTGATCACTCAGCTGGGGCAAGGTCGTATAATCAACCCTTGCTTAGGTATAGTATTCCTATATCTAACCTTATATATAGACACACAGTAACCTATAAGTCACTCCTATGGCAGGCCTTAACAATCCTGGAGGCAGAGTGCTTGGTTATGTGTGAGATGGTGCTCTAGCATGAGCTGAGCCTGTCTGCAGCTTTCGGAACCATGTCCTTATAGCTGTTCTATGATATTGCCATACCATATACCCTTAAGGGCATTATGAACCTCGCGGTTAAATGCTAACTCTGGTTTGGCTTTATCTAAACATGTTGTGTAAGGTGTCATAGGCTTTGGAATACTACCCCCTCGCCAATTCTGGCGACGGGGGTAGCATTCCACCCTTCTAGAGGGAGAAGACATGTTGTTGCTGACTATCCCGATGAAAGTTAACCAGAGCCCCAGCGTCACAAAATGGACGCTGCTGCCACAGACACAAGTCTGACCTCCTGCTGCTGGGAGTCCTTCCAGTCACGGAGGTTTGGACAATAGGTTTCCTGACTGGAGAGGTGCGAGCACCACCCCAGACAGGACTTTGTGTATTGGGACAAGGAAGGATGAATAGATTGAGACACTGCCTGGGGCACACTAGGTGCTCCATGCATACCCCAGTTCAAACCGGTTGCTGGGGCACTCCAACCCCAGCTCTGGCGCGAAACTGGACAAAGGAAAGGGGGTGTAACCACCCCTCTTCCTGGGCCCACCCATAAGAGGGACCTAGGAACTAATCCAGCCCCTTTTAGCTGTATAAAGGTAGGAGCTGTGTACTTGGACTTTAGATTTGATCCTGAACTGAAACTTGAAACGAAACTCTGGAACTTCAACGTTCTGCTGCAGCTGAAAACTGAAGATTCTCCCTTGTGGCCAAGGAGTGACCACCCTGGGCAACCAGGCACCATCCAGCAAATCAACGGCTTGCTTTGTCGACGTTCCCGCCGGAACCCGAGCACAGAGCCTGACAAGACCCAGACTTCCAGACCTCTCTTCACGACTGCAGCATAGCTGAGATCCGTGGAGGCCACAAGACACGTGGGACCAGACATCTTGAAAAGCCTGCAACTTGCTAACTATGCAGCTCCTGAGGCATCTTCGAAGCTGTGCACTGGGGACTGAGAAACCCCGAATCCGAGCTCCACCTGCACCGAAGATCAGCCCTCCACACTCCACGAGTTCTGCGTGGGGCCCTTCTGCTTGTGTTCTGCTCGACACGTTGTCTGGTTGCTGGCCCGTTGGCTAGTAGCCTCTGTGACGACAATCCTTTTGAACCAACTCGCTGGTTTGGTTGCTCCAGACTGGCCCTTGCCTCCCTGCAAAGGTGAGGCACCTCAGACCTTGCTGGTCTGCACCAGAAGCCTTCTTTGAATCCTGCGTGGGTTGCCTTTGCCAAGGGTTGTTGACTCCAATCCGGCAGTCGACCCCTCCATCTGCGAGAACCTTCGTGGGACAGCTCGCCTCCAGCACCTGGTCATCCTCGACGCCTCCTGGTCCACGTGGCTGAAGAGACAAGCTTCACGACAGCACCTGATTGCTCCTCAACGTCGTCTGGTTCCTTCCTGGTTCCACCTGGTCACTGGCTAGTGACCCAGACTCTGTCCCCTCTGCTTTCAGGTCCTCTTCATCCTCGATCCACCCTTGGATCCACCCGGACACCTTCCTCCTGGTCGCCTGCAGCATCTTTCTTCACAGGTTTCATAGACTTCAACGGCGAAACCCGACACATCTTCACACCTATGCACCTGCTTCCTGTGGGTGAGGTAACGCGAGTACTTCAGTGCTCCCAAGGGTATTGACTATCCAAGTGTCTAGGTTTTTAGTTGTTTCCTTCTAGCTAAACCGAAAGTGTTCTAAATCCTTCTTTATCTAACTTCTAAGTTCCCATTGACTTTACATTGACTCTCGCGTGTGGGTAAAGATTCTGCACGTGCCGCCTGTGGGCCTCCTACTTCTAAACTAAGGTTCAGATAGTGTAGCCCCAGCGATTCCCTAGACTCTAGGCATTTCCTTTTCTCGTGACGTGGTACTTATACCACTTTCTTAATATATGGTTTGCATCGCCCCTAGGGCCTAACTGTAAATTGTGCAACTTAAAGTATTCTGATTAAGTAACTTGTTATGTGCTTTGGCCTCTGATCTCATAAAGAGTTTAGAGGAGTGTGTTAGTAAATAAATACATATATATTTTATATATATCCTGTGTGGTGTCCTTTCATTTGATATTGAAGGGGTTACACATGGTAAAACAGCTGGCTTTACACGCCCTCAAAAGTCTTTTAGCCTAAGACTGTTCTGTCCACGCTACCACTAGGATAGCTGGTCTATAAGGTTGACTTACAACCATCACCATAAGGGTTGTTTGGACTGGTGCAAGGTGTTCACTAGAATAGTTAACATCATATACCAGGCCAACTTCTCACATTGGTGTGCAGCGGTTGGGATTAGAGCTTGTTGTTGTTTTACCACTTGTAATCTTGAGATATCATTTGAAAGATCACATAAGTACCTATAGAACAAGTTACTTACCTTCGGTAACGATATATCTGTAAGAAACAGTAGTTAGTATTAGATTCCTTACCTTAGAATATCCCCAGGCGTCAGTCTGGATCCGGAAACTTTTGCGTAGCAGTACCCCTGCGCGTCGGTAGGCGTCGTCTGCAGGCGTCCCCTGCGGCTCCGTGTCGTCGGCGTCGTGCGCCGTGATGACGTCGCTGGAGTATATAGACGCCGCCTCCGCGCGCTGACGTCAGTTCTTTGCACACAGCTTTTCCGCGCCAGAACACGCAGAGCCATGTGAGAACTAACACTGGTGCCATTCGAAACTAGGGCCCTGAAAGGGATGTCCTTAACCCTAGGTATCAGTTCGCAGAACGGGGAGGATGGGTGGGGCGGTAAGGAATCTAATACTAACTACTGTTTCTTACAGATATATCGTTACCGAAGGTAAGTAACTTGTTCATCTGAAAGAAACAGGTTAGTATTAGATTCCTTACCTTAGAATAGATACCCCAGCAATACCAACCCCGGTGGAGGGTCTGCGAACCAATACAACCTACACCAGAAAGTCCTGGAGGACCGAACGGCCAAAGAAGCCATCCCTCCGGACTTGACTGTCCAGGCAGTAGTGCCTCGCAAAGGTGTGCAGCGAGGCCCACGTAGCCGCCTGGCAAATGTCCTGCAAAGGGACTCCCCGGCCCAGGGCAGTAGTAGCCGCCGTAGCCCGAGTGGAATGGGCCCTCAGCCCAACAGGAGGCTCCTTCCGAGCCAAAGAGTAGCATGCTTTGATGCACAGGACGACCCACCGAGAGATGGTTCGTTTCTGTACCGCCCTTCCCTTCTTCTCACCCACGTAGCCAACAAACAGTTGGTCATCCACCCGGAACTGGCGTGTGCGATCCATGTAAAATGAAAGCGCACGTTTTGGGTCCAGACGATGGAGCCGCTCTTCATCCTTTGAAGGATGCGGAGGCGGGAAGAAGGAGGGCAAGGTGATGGACTGCCCAATGTGAAAAGCAGAGACTACCTTGGGCAGGAAAGAAGGTCTAGTCCTAAGAACCACCTTGTCAGGATGAACAGACAAGAAAGGAGGTTTAACAGAAAGGGCCTGGAGCTCACTCACTCTCCTGGCAGAGGTGATGGCAACCAGGAAGGCCGTCTTTAAAGTGAGAAGACGGAGAGGACAGGAATGAAGAGGCTCAAAGGGAGCACACATCAGGAAAGTTAGAACCAGGTTCAAGTCCCACTGAGGCATCACGAACGGAGCAGGGGGATACATGTGCGTGATGCCTTTTAAGAATCGTAATACAATAGGGGACTTGAATAAAGATGGCTGATCAGGTAGCCTTAAGAAGGCGGAAAGGGCAGAAAGATAGCCCTTGATAGTGCCCAGAGCAGAGCCCTGCTGGGCAAGGGAAAGAAGGAAGAGGAGAACCTCAGACAGAGGGGCAGAAAGGGGGTCCACAGCCTTTGCTGTGCACCATGCCACAAATCTGTTCCACCGGCAGGCGTATACCGACTTTGTGGAGGGACGCCTGGCTGCCAGAATAACATCACAGACTTCAGGAGGCAAGTCAAATGGCCTCAACTGTCGCCGCTCAATCTCCAAGCATGGAGGTGGAGACTGGACAGGTTCGGGTGGAGGACCGTCCCCTGCTGCTGCGACAGAAGGTCCTCCTGAAGGGGCAGGCGGATCGAGGGACCGACTGTCATGCTGAGTAGCTCGGGATACCAGTACCTTCGAGCCCAGTCCGGAGCCACAAGGATAACTTGGGCCCGGTCGCGCCTGATCTTCTTCAGCACTCTGGGCAGAAGTGGTATAGGCGGAAAGGCGTACAACAGACCGCAACTCCACTCGCGCCGAAAGGCGTCGCCGAGCGAGTGCCGTCTTGGAAACTCCAACACGCAGAACTGATGACATTGCGCGTTCTCTTCTGTGGCGAATAGATCTAACCAAGGCTCTCCCCATTGCTGAAAGAGGCCTCTCGCCACGTCCGAGTTCAGACGCCATTCGTGATCCACCGAGCACCGACGGCTGAGTTCGTCCGCCCTGGCGTTCAGAGAACCTGCCAGGTGTTGAACCGTCAGAGTCACGCCCTGACGTTCCAGCCATCGCCAGAGACGCAGAGCCTCCTGGCAAAGGGTCCACGACCCCACACCGCCCTGTTTGTTGCAGTACCACATGGCGGTGGTGTTGTCCGTGAACACCTGCACTACACTCCCGTTGACAAAGGGGAGGAATGCCTTCAGTGCTAGGCGAATCGCCCGTAGCTCCAACATGTTGATATGGAGCCGGGACTCCGCCGGAGACCAGATGCCTCTGATCTCCGCCTCTCCCAAGTGGCCACCCCAGCCCTGGAGGGACGCGTCCGTCACAACCACGTGCTCCGGTTGGGGAAGGGAGAGGGATCTGCCTCTGACCCAATCGCGGTCCGTAAGCCACCACTGCAACTGTCTCGCAGTGCCCTCCGAGATCAGGACATGGTCGGATAGGTTGCCCTGATGCTGGGCCCACTGAAACTTCAGGTCCCACTGCAGAGCCCGCATCCGCCACCTGGCGTGATGCACCAGTAGGATGCAGGAGGCCATCAGCCCCAGAAGCCGCAGCGTCAACCTGACCGAAACCCGGGATAACGGCTGAAAGATGGGAATCAAAGCCTGTATATCCCGGACCCGCCGTTCCGGAGGATAAACCCGAAACTGCGCCGAGTCGAGGACCGCTCCGATGAAAAGGAGCTTTTGAGAGGGACACAGGTGTGATTTCGGCACATTGATGGAAAACCCCAGCTCGTGCAGGAGGTCTGCCGTCATCTGAAGGTGGTGGACGACTGTCTGGGGCGAGCCCGCCTTCAACAACCAGTCGTCGAGGTAGGGGAAGACTGAAACCCCTAACCGGCGCAGATGAGCTGCGACCACCGCCATCACTTTCGTGAACACCCGTGGGGCGCTGGTAAGGCCGAATGGGAGCACGATAAACTGAAAGTGCTCGTGGCCTACCGTGAACCGCAGGTAACGCCGGTGGGCCGGCAGGACGGGGATGTGAAAATACGCATCCTGCAAGTCCAACGCTACCATCCAGTCTTGTGGGTCTAGAGCAGCCAAGACCTGAGCCAAAGTCAACATCTTGAACTTCTCCTTCCGGAGGAAGCCGTTGACGTTCCGCAGGTCCAAGATAGGACGCAGGCCTCCCTTGTCCTTCTTGGGTACCAGAAAGTAGTGGGAGTAGCAACCACACCCTACTTCTGGCCCAGGAACGCGCTCGATGGCCCCCTTGGCCAAGAGGGCCGTAACTTCCTCCTGCAGAAGTGTCAAGTGGTCCCCCGACACACGGTGGTTCTGCGGTGGCATGGCTGGAGGAGTGGACTCGAAGGGGAGGGCATAGCCCCTTCGAACGAGCTGCAGCACCCACCTGTCTGATGTTATCGCGCGCCAGCGGGAGTGGTGATGGCGAACCCTGCCACCCACTGGCGTCACGTGAGCCCGAAAGCTCGGACTAGGAGGGCTTGGACGCAGCAGCGGAGGGAGGCGTGGACTGACCACGCCGCTGGCCTCTACCGCCACCACGGCGGAAACCACGGCCGCCACCGCGCTGGGGAGAGTTCTGCGGCGCGTGGCTGGCAGCACGTGTGGGACCGCCCCTCCCTTGGCCACGAAAGGGGCGAAACGAACCCGTCTGCTGGCGCTGGGTCGAAAGACCCAAGGACTTGGCCGTGACCCTGGAGTCCTTGAAGCGCTCCAGCGCGTGGTCCGCTTTGTCACCAAACAGGCGACTGCCATCAAATGGCATGTCCATGAGTGTATTTTGGACGTCTGGCGAAAAGTTGGCAGATCTCAGCCAAGCATGGCGACGAATCGCCACCGTCGTGGACATGGCCCGTCCCAGGGAGTCGGTCGTGTCCAGACCACAACGGATCGAGTACCGCGCCGCATCCCGGCCTTCAACCAAGGCCCGGGTGAGCTTGTCCCGCACTTCCTGGGGGCATTGCGGCAAACACTCTTCGACCGTATCCCACAGGGAGTGGGTGTAGCGGCCCAAGAGGCACGCGGTATTACAAGACCGCAGTCCAGCGCTCAAAGAGGAAAAGACCTTTTTACCAAACTGGTCATACCGCTTTGATTCCCGATCGGGCGGAGCCGACGGAAATGCGGACTGCGAAGTGGAGGCCTGGATCACCAGACTCTCCGGGGAGGGATGGGTGGATAAAAAGGCAGGGTCGTCCGAGCATGGACGGTGACGCCTTGCCACATTCCGGTCAACCGGTGCACCGGAAGCGGGCCTGGACCAGGTGCCCAAAAGGACATCCGTCAGGGCCTCATTAAACGGCAGCAGAGGCTCCTGGGGGCATGACTGCGGTTTAAACACTTCGGTCAGAATGTTCGGTTTGACCTTCGCGACGGGGAGCTCAAGGTGTAAGGCCTTGGCAGCCCTCATCAGGACCACTGAATAGGCAGCACCTGCCTCAGACGCCACAGGGGACGGGGAGACAAACCCAGGGTTGGGCGACTCGTCCAGGCCACTGGCATCACCCAGATCACCTACCCAGTCCACATCATACTGGCAGGCACGGGATAAAGGGTCCTCAGACCCCTCCCAACCCTCTCCATACTCATCCTCATCATACCCATATTCTGGGTCGACGATATAGACATCGGGGTCAATGGGCCCCATCGGCGTCGGATCCGGCGTCGGCCGACGCCGGTCCGACTCCGTGTCCGGAGTCGGGGAGGGAATGGGGGTGGCGCCGCGCGGCGTCGGTGCCGGGGACCCGACGCCGGCCGGAGCCGACGGCGGAGTCGCTGCACCACGCGGAGGCGGTACCACGGGTTGGCCCAAAGGAACCGACGCCGGAGAGGCCGGGAGACCAGCCGGCGACGAACCTGAGGGACCCAGCGGCGCCGGGACCGGAGCCACCGGCGGCGTCGGGGCAGAAGCACCCGAACAGCTCGGGCCCCCAGACGGGACCGACGGCCCCGCAGGCCCCGCCGGAGGAGACCTCGCCCTCATAGCAATGAGGAAGGCCTCGATCTCCTCACGCGACGCGCCTTCCCCAGGGACCGACGGGTATGGGGTAGACGGCGTCGGTGACCCACGCGGGCCCGCGGGGGTGGGGCCACCCGAGCCCCCGGCCGCATCACGCGGGCGTCGGGGGGAGTCGGGGGTGCGATGGCGACGCCCCGACTTCTTGTGCTTACCTGACGAACCGGAGGAATGGTGGCGACTCCCGGAGCGCCCATGGTGGCTCCGCGATCGTTCCCTCGACCGCTCCCTCGACCTCCGACCGGACCGGGACCGCTCTCGACGCGGGGCCGACACTCGGAGCTCGAGAAGCTTGCGGGACCGCTCCCGCCTAGCTTTTCCAGTCAAGGCCCGACAGTCGACGCAGGACTCCACGTCGTGGTCCGCGCCCAGACACCGGAGGCAGAGTCGATGGTGGTCGGTGACCGACATCATGCGGTCGCACTCGTCGCAGCTCTTAAACCCAGGCATCCTACCGGCACCGTAGAAAGATTAAGTTTTACAAACACTTGGTCAAAAGACCGGAGTACTGCTCTTCGGATCTGCGCTAACTGGCGCGGAAAAAAGAAGAACTGACGTCAGCGCGCGGAGGCGGCGTCTATATACTCCAGCGACGTCATCACGGCGCACGACGCCGACGACGCGGAGCCGCAGGGGACGCCTGCAGACGACGCCTACCGACGCGCAGGGGTACTGCTACGCAAAAGTTTCCGGATCCAGACTGACGCCTGGGGATATTCTAAGGTAAGGAATCTAATACTAACCTGTTTCTTTCAGATGGTACATATAAAAACAAGTCTTAGTATACTTAAGTTCTACTGAACTTAGCTGTTGTCGAGCCTGGGCCTAGCACACCCTGACTACAACTCCTAGAAAGGTTCTGTAGGAAAACAAATAGTGTAGGTAGGTGCAACACCACACCTCACTAGAAAACATGTCTCAGACAGTGAACCCCAGTGGTTCTCTGCCTGCAAAAGTAGATCCCCTGAGGACTGCTTCGAGATATGAAGCCTTAGCTGTGAGAAGTTGGTCTGGTACATGATGTTCACTATTCTAGTGAGCACCTTGTATCAGTCCAAATAACCCTTATGGTGATGGTTGTAAAGTCAACCTTATAGACCAGCTATCCTAGGGGTAGCATGGACAAAAGCAGTCTTAGGCTAAACTCAAGAGGGCATGTGAAGCCAGCTGTTTTACCATATGCAAACCTTTAAATACCAAATGAATGGACACCACACAGGTTATATATTCAAAATATATATGTATTTATTTCTAAATCAATCCCCTTAACTCTTTATGAGCACAGGAGCACAAGCGCATAACAAGTAACTTAATATAACATACAAAAGTTGCACAAATATGGAAAGCCCTGGTGGCCCGCTAAACCATATACTAAAATAGTGGTATAAGAACCAAGTCACGAACAATGGTAAGGCCTAGGGCCTTGGGAATCGCTGGGGCTACACTGGACTAACAGTAGTTAGGGAGCAGGAGGCCCACGGGATGCGGGTGCAGTGTCTAAATGCACACGCGTGCACACATAGAAGTCAATGGGTGCGTAAAGTTAGAAAGTTAAAGTGTTATGAGACTTCCGGCTGGACTAGAAGCTAACCACTTGAAACTAGGACACTAGGGGTGTAAACCTTTACAGGAGCACCGCAGTACTCGCGCTATGTCACCCACAGGAAGCGGATGCATAGGTGTCAAAGTGTGTCGGGTTTCGTCGTGGAGTTCTATGGAGCCTTGGAGAAAAGATGCTGCCGGCGACCAGGAGAGAAGAGTCCGGTTGGATCCAAGGGTGGATCGAGGATGAAGAGTACCTGAAAGCAGAGGGGACAGAGTCTGGGTCACTAGCCAGTGACCAGGAAGGAACCAGGAAGGAACCAGGCGATGTCGGGATGCGATCAGGTGCTGTCGTGAAGCTCGTCTCCGCTGCAACGTGGACCAGGAGGTGTCGACGACGACCAGGAGCTGGGCCCGACTGACCCACGAAGGCTCTCGCTGTTGGCAGTGTCGGTTCTTTATTCGGAATCAACAGGCCTTGGCAAATGCAACCCACGCAGGTATCGAAGATGGCTTCTGGGTCAGACCAGCAAGGTCTGATGGGCTGCTCCTTTTCAGGGGAGCAAGGGCCAGTCTGGAGCAAGCAGGCCAGCATTGGAAATTCAAAGGTTCGTCGTCACAGAGGCCACTAACCAACGGGCAAGTGACCGGACAGATGCGTCGAGCAGGAAAATGCAAAAGGGCCAGACGCAGCACTAGGTGAGTGTGGAGAGGTGATCTTTGGTGCAGTTGGTGCTTGGGGCTGGGGCTTCTCAATCCCCAATGCACAACTTCGAGGGTGCCTCAGAAGTTGCACAGAAAGCAATTCGCTGGCTTTCCAAGATGGTCGGTCCCACGTCTCGCGTCGCCTCCACGGGTCTCAGCTTTGCTGTGGCTGTGGATCTGGCTAAAGGAAGTCTGGAAGTCCGGGTCTTGTCAGGCTCTGTGTTCAAGCTCCGGCGGGAGCAACGACAAAGCAAACCGTTGACCGCTTGATGGTGCCTGCTTGCACAGGGTGGTCACTCCTTGACCACAAGGGAGATTCTTCAGTCTTCTACGTCGAGTAGGATGTCGAAGGGTCCAGAGTTTCGTATCAGAGTTTCAGTCAGGATAAATCTAAAGTCTTGGGACTCAGCTCCTACCTATATACCAAATCTAGGGGCTGGATTACCTGCTAGGTCCCTCCTATGGGTGAGACCCAGAAAGGGGGTGGTTACACCCCTTTCCCTTTGTCCAGTTTCGCGCCAGAGCTGGGGCTGGAGTGCCCCAGCACCGGTTTGAACTGGCCTATGCATGGGACACCTTGTGTGCTCCAGGCAGTGTCTAGTTTAATTCAGCCCTCCCTGCCCCAATCCACTATCTCCTGTCTGGGGTGGTGCTAGCACCTCCCTGTGACAGGAAACCTATTGTCCAAGCCTCCCTCGCTGGAAGGACTCCCAGCAGCAGGAGGTCAGACTTGTGTCTGTGGCAGCAGCATCCATTTTGTGATGCTGAGGCTCTGGTTAACTTTAACCGGGATTAATGGAAGTAACATGTCTTCTCCCTCTAGAAGGGTGGAATGCTACCCCCGTCGCCAGAACTGGCGAGGGGGTAGTATTCCAAAGCATATGACACCATACACAACATGTTTTGATAAAGCCAAACCAAAGATAGCGTCTGACCGCGAGGTACATAATGCACTTAAGAGTATATGGTATGGCAATACCCTGGAACAGCTATAAGGTCATGGTTCCGAAAGCTGCAGACAGGCTCAGCTCATGCTAGAGCACCATCTCACATAAAACCAAGCACTCTGCCTTCAGGATTGTTAAGGCCTGCCATAGGAGTGACTTATACGTGCATATGTGTCCAGATAAGGTTTAGACATAGGAATACTATATCTAAGCAAGGGGTGATTACACGACCTTGCCCCAGCTGAGTGATCAGCCAGTTGTGTCTGTTTGGATGGCCAGCCAGGGGTGGCAAACGATATGCTGCAGACCCTGGTAGGCCTTGGGTGTACCTATGCCCTGGGTACCTATAGTACACTGTACAGGGACTCATAAGAGTGACCCAAATCCCAATTGGTGATGTACCTAAAGTACACGGTGTGAAATTTAGAGAGAGAACAGCAGGGCTGTGGGTCTGATTAGCAGGCCCACAGCCACATTAAGTCGAAAACCAGTGAAGCAAAAAGCAAAAAAATGGGGTGACCATAGGATAGCAGACCCTACTCTCCTACATTAGCCTTCCAAGAATTGAGACAACTGTGTACTTCTAGAAGGCTAAAACAGGGTTCAAACCCTACCCTCAAGTTTCTGGTTGAGCTCTTAGAAGAGTATGATGCTCAACAGCCACCTAAGACAGGTGACACAGGTAGTGTAGATGAAGTCTTTCCCTCCTCAGATGATAATGCTGATACTCCAGTACCAGATGAGGAAGAAGAGGGGGTGGAAGAAGATGATTCTGATCTTGAGACAAACAGCCAGGTCCCAGTCAGAAGACTTAGCCAGGCTAACCTAAGCATACATGGGAGTCAGTATGGGCAGCCCTCATACAGACCCCAAGTGGGCTTAACCAGAGGCAGAGAAGAAGGAGATCTCACTCCAGGGACTCTCTCCACTCTCATGCTTCAAATGGCTCTCATGGCCCTGCTCAGAGAGGGATGACCTCCCCTCAGAGAAGGGAACATGAGGCAAAGATGAGAGAGGCTGCTCTGAGGATTGAGAGGCAAGAACGTGAAGTTGCCTTGGCCAAAGAGAAGCTTGCTCGTGCTAGAGAGCATAGAGAGAGAGGGTTAGAACCCACTGGTGGCAGCAATATCCATAAGGATAAAGATAGGTCCTATGAGAATACACATATAAGCAAGATTGTGCCCCCCTACAAAGAAGGGGATGACATCCACAAATGGAGAGGGCCTGAAAAGTACAGCAGGTACCCCAAAGTCAGTGGCCAGCAATGTTATGGCTCTCCTTTTCAGAAAAAGGTAGAGATAAGCTCCTCACAGTTAGTGATGGGGATGCTAACAACTACTCTGTCCTGAAGAGTGCTCTGATTGATGGGTTTGACCTAACCACTGAACAATATAGGTTGTTGTTCAGAGATACCCAGAAGACACAGACTCAGGACTGGACTGATTTTGTTGATTGTGCCTCTAAGGCGCTGGAAGGCTGGTTATTGGGAAGTCAAGTTAAGGACTATACAGGATTGTATAACTTGATCATGAGAGAGCAAATCCATACCAACTGTCAAAACCAGTTATTGCATCAATACCTGATTGACTCTGATCTGACCTCTCCCCAAGAATTGGGAAAGAAGGCAGACAAATGGGTCAGAACCAGGATTAAGCAGAAGAACCAGAACCAGGGGGGTGATCAGAAAAAGGCAGACCAGAAGGGTAATGAGCAGGAACAAAAAGACCAGAAGTCTTCACCAGGCCACCAAAAGGCACGGGGGGAGGGTGGCTCCAAAAAGAACAAACAGAAAAAACAAGAAGGTCCAAAGAAGCCCTGGTGTGGATACTGTAAATCAGTCTCTCACTAGTTTAGTGAGTGCACCAAGAAGGGCACAGCACCAACCACCATTGCCCCTAAGGCAACTGTTCCCCCTAGTCCAGCTGTTAGTGGTGGTTCCCAGCAAAAGGGTGTAGTAGGGTTGACCCTAGGAACTGAGGTGGACTCTGGCCTAGTCAGAGTACCAACTCAGGCTGTTCTTGTCTGTGATGGGGACATAGCAATGTCCTCTACTGTAAGTCCCAGTAATCTGAGCAAGTACAGGCAGACACCTTTTATTAATAATAAGATGGCTCAGACCTACAGGGACACATGTGCCAGTGTGTTGGCACCTACCTTTGTGGACCCTGAACAGATCATACTAGGTGAGAAGTACCTAGTGACCAACGCTAGCAATGCCACTACCTCCCATAGTATGGCAGTTGTTAACTTCTCCTGGGGAGGGGTAACTGGCCTCAAAAGAGTTGTTGTGAGTTCAGACCTTACAGTAGAGTGTCTGTTAGGTAATGATCTTGAAACCTCAGTTTGGTCTAAGGTGGAGTATAGGACCCATGCAGAAATGCTAGGAATATCAGCACATGTCCTTGCTGTGACCAGGTCACAGGCCAAAAAGTGCTTACCTGAACAGGTGCTGGATCTTGAAACAATAGACCAGACACCAACTAAGAGAAAGAGCAAGAGGGTTAAGGCAGTGCCTTCCCCCCTGCCTCAGGTTGAGGATCAGCCCTCCCAGTAGGATAATTCTGTGATCCAAGAGGGAACTGTCCTAGAAGAACTTGAGCCCGATCAGGTTGAGTTTCTTGGGACAGGGGGACCCTCAAGGGCAGGTCTGAGGCAGGCTCAATTAGATTGTTCCTCTCTTGAACCCCTGAGACAGCAGGCTGCTGCTGAGGCTGCTGGGAATGCTCAAGGTACCCATAAAGTGTATTGGGATGATGGGATCCTTTCTTCAGAGGCTAGAGGCCCCAGGTGGTGCTTCCAGGAGGCTGGTTATACCTCTGCAATTTAGGGGCTTCCTTCTTACCTTGGCCCATGACATTCCCTTAGCAGGACACCTGGGCCAGAACAAGACTTGGGACAGGGTTGTCCCTCACTTTCACTGGCCCCATATGTCAGGAGATACTAAGGAGTTTTGTCGCTCCTGTGTTACCTGCCAAGCCAGTGGCAAATCAGGTGGCACACAAAGGCCCCCCTCATACCACTACCTGTGGTGGGGGTACCCTTTGAGAGAGTGGGGATAGACATTGTAGGACCAATGGATGCCCAAACAGCATATGGGCACAGATTTATACTGGTGGTAGTGGATCATGCCACCAGGTATCCAGAAGCTATTCCCCGGAGGACCACAACAGATCCTGTTGTGGCAGGGGCCCTACTTGGAGCTTTCTCCAGAGGGGTTTCCAAAGGAGGTTGTCTCTGACAGAGGTGCAAACTTCATGTAAGGATATTTAACTGCAATGTGGAAGGAGTGTGGTGTCAACTATAAGTTCACCACACCCTATCATCTACAGTGTAATGGGCTTGTGGAAAGATTAAACAAGACCCTCAAAGGGATGATAAAAGGGTTACCTGAAAAGCTGAGGCTTAGATGGGACATCCTTTTACCCTGCCTTCTGTTTGCTTACAGAGAGGTCCCACAAAAGGGGGTTGGCTACAGCCCTTTTGAGCTTTTGTTTGGGCATCCTGTAAGAGGACCCATATGTCTTGTGAAGGAAGGATGGGAGTTACCTCTCAAAAAGCCTAAGCAGGACATAGTGGACTATGAACTTGGTCTCCGCTCCAGGATGGCTGAGTATATGGAGAAGGCTTCCAAAAACCTTGAGGCCAGCCAAGAACTTCAGAAAGCTTGGCATGACCAAAAGGCTGTGCTGGCTGTGCACCAGCCAGGACAGAAAGTGTGTGTGTTGGAGCCAGTGGCCCCAGCAGCACTCCTGGACAAATGGTCTGGACCCCACACAATAGTTGAATAGAAGGGAGATGTCACCTATTTGGTGGACCTTGGGACTCCCAGAAGCCCCCACAGGGTGCTTCATGTGAACAGACTTAAAGCATTTGTCGACAGGGCAGACATGGGCTTGCTCATGGCTACAGATGAGGGACAGGAGGAAGAGAGTGACCCTCTCCCAGACCTGCTTACTCAGAACCCTGATGAAGGGTCAGTAGATGGTGTAGTCTTTGCTGACAGCCTCTCTCAACATCAGCAACAGGACTGCAGACAAGTTCTTCAGTCCTTCAGACACCTGTTTTCCCTGACCCCGAGTCAGACAAGCTGGTGCACCCATGAGGTGGACACTGGTGACAGTCTGCCTGTCAAGAGTAAAATCTACAGGCAACCTGACCATGTCAGGGACTGCATTAGGACAGAGGTCCAAAAGATGTTGGAGCTGGGAGTTATTGAGCCCTCAGAGAGCCCTTGGGCCAGTCCAGTAGTCCTGGTGCTAAAGCCTCACACCCAAGATGGTAGGAGAGAGATGAGGTTTTGTGTGGACTACAGAGGTCTCAATGCTGTCACTAGGACAGATGCCCACCCCATCCCCAGGGCAGATGAGCTCATTGATGGATTGGCTTCTGTCGAATTCTTGAGCACATTTGACCTGACTGCAGGCTACTGGCAAATCAGATTAGCTGAGGATGCAAAAGCCAAGACAGCATTTTCGACCCCAGGAGGACATTATCAATTTGTGGTAATGCCCTTTGGTTTGAAGAATGCACCTGCTACTTTCCAAAGGTTGGTGAATCAAGTTCTCACAGGACTGGATGACTATTGTGCAGCTTATCTTGATGATATTGCTGTCTTTAGCTCCACCTGGAAGGATCAACTGGTCCACCTGAGGAATGTTTTAGAGGCTCTGCAAAAGGCAGGCCTCACTATCAAGGCAACAAAGTGCCAGATAGGGCAGAGCAAGGTTGTGTACCTGGACCACCTGGTAGGTGGGGGTCAGGTTCAACCACTGGAGAGCAAGATCCAGACCATCAGAGACTTGACTCCTCCAATCACCCAGACACAGGTCAGAGCTTTCTTGGGCCTGTCTGGGTACTACAGGAAGTTTGTGAAAAACTATGGGTCCATTGTGACACCACTGAATGACCTCACTTCCAAAAAGATGCCAAAGAAAGTTCAGTGGACAGTTAGCTGTCAAAAGGCATTTGATGACCTGAAGCAGGCCATGTGTACTGCACCTATTCTGAAAAGTCCAGATTACTCCAAAGAGTTCATAGTCCAAACAGATGCTTCTGAGTTGGGTGTGGGAGCTGTACTTTAAAAACTGAATATAGATGGCCAAGACCAGCCCATTGCTTTCACAAGCAGAAGGCTGACCCCTAGAGAGAAACGTTGGTCAGCTATAGAGAGGGAGGCCTTTGCTGTGGTTTTGGCCCTGAAGAAGCTGAGGCCATACTTGTTTGGCACTCACTTCAAGATTCAGACAGACCACAAGCCCCTCCTATGGTTAAATCAGATGAAGGGTAAACATCCCAAACTTCTTAGGTGGTCCATTTCCCTACAGGGGATGAACTTTACAGTGGAACATAGACCTGGGACTGACCATGCCAATGCAGATGGACTCTCCAGATATTTCCACTTAGAATATGAAGACTCAACTGGTCAAGGTTAGTTTAATGTCCCTAAGTTTGGGGGGGGGGGGTTGTGTAGGAGAGTAGGGTCTGCTTCCTATGGTCACCCCCACTTTTTGCTTTACTGGTTTTTGACTTAGATGTGGCTGTGGGCCTGCTAATCAGACCCACAGCCCAGATGCACTCTCTCTAAATTGACACCATGTACTCTAGGTACAACCACAATTGGGAATTGGTTCACCTTGTCAGACCCTGTAGAAGTGTACCCTAGGTACTCAGGGCATAGGTGTAACCTAGGCCTATCAGGGGCTGCAGCATGTATTACGCCACCCCTGGCTAGCCACTCAAACTGACACAACTGGCTGATCACTCAGCTGGGGCAAGGTCGTGTAATCACCCCTTGCTTAGGTATAGTATTCCTATATCTAACCTTATATATAGACACACAGTAACCTGTAAGTCACTCCTATGGCAGGCCTTAACAATCCTGGAGGTAGAGTGCTTGGTTATGTGTGAGATGGTGCTCTAGCATGAGCTGAGCCTGTCTGCAGCTTTCGGAACCATGTCCTTATAGCTGTTCTATGATATTGCCATACCATATACTCTTAAGTGCATTATGAACCTCGCGGTTAAATGCTAACTCTGGTTTGGCTTTATCTAAACATGTCGTGTAAGGTGTCATACGCTTTGGAATACTACCGCCTCGCCAATTCTGGCGACGGGGGTAGCATTCCACCCTTCTAGAGGGAGAAGACATGTTGTTGCTGACAATCCCGGTTAAAGTTAACCAGAGCCCCAGTGTCACAAAATGGACGCTGCTGCCACAGACACAAGTCTGACCTCCTGCTGCTGGGAGTCCTTCCAGTCACGGAGGTTTGGACAATAGGTTTCCTGCCTGGAGAGGTGCGAGCACCACCCCAGACAGGACTTTGTGTATTGGGACAGGGAGGGCTGAATAGATTGAGATACTGCCTGGAGCACACTAGGTGCTCCATGCATACCCCAGTTCAAACCGGTTGCTGGGGCACTCCAGCCCCAGCTCTGGCGCGAAACTAGACAAAGGAAAGGGGGTGCAACCACCCCCTTTCCTGGTCCCACCCATAGGAGGGACCTAGGAACTAATCCAGCCCCTTTTAGCTGTATAAAGGTAGGAGCTGTGTCCTTGGACTTTAGATTTGATCCTGAACTGAAACTTGAAACGAAACTCTGGACCTTCGACGTTCTGCTGAAGCTGAAGACTGAAAAATCTCCCTTGTGGCCAAGGAGTGACCACCCTGGGCAACGAGGCACCATCCAGCAAATCAACGGCTTGCTTTGTCGACATTACCGCCGGAACCCGAGCACAGAGCCTGACAAGCCCCAGACTTCCAGACCTCTCTTACCCTCTCTTCACGACTGCAGCATAGCTGAGATCCGTGGAGGCGACGAGACACGTGGGACCGCACATCTTGAAAAGCCTGCAACTTGCTAACTGTGCAGCTCCTGAGGCATCCTTGATGTTGTGCACTGGGGACTGAGAAACCCCGAATCCGAGCTCCACCTGCACCGAAGATCAGCCCTCCACACTCCACGAGTTCTGCGTGGGGCCCTTCTGCTTGTGTTCTGCTCGACGCGTTGTCCGGTTGCTGGCCCGTTGGCTAGTAGCCTCTGTGACAACAAACCTTTTGAACCAACTCGCTGGTCTGGTTGCTCCAGACTGGCCGTTGCCTCCCTGCAAAGGTGAGGCACCTCAGACCTTGCTGGTCTGCACCAGAAGCCTTCTTTGAATTCTGCGTGGGGTGCCTTTGCCAAGGCTTGTTGACTACAATCCGGCAGTCGACCCCTCCATCTGTAAGAACCTTTGTGGGACAGCTCGCCTCCAGCACCTGGTCGTCCTCGACGCCTCCTGGTCCGCGTGGCTGAAGAGACAAGCTTCACGACAGCACCTGATTGCTTCTCGCGTCGTCTGGTTCCTTCCTGGTTCCACTCGGTCACTGGCTAGTGACCCAGACTCTGTCCCCTCTGCTTTCAGGTCCTCTTCGTCCTCGATCCACCCTTGGATCCACCCGGACATCTTCCTCCTGGTCGCCTGCCGCATCTTTCTTCACAGGCTCCATAGACTTCAACGGCGAAACCCGACACATCTTCACACCTATGCACCCGCTTCCTGTGGGTGAGGTAACGCGAGTACTTCAGTGCTCCCAAGGGTATTGACTATCCAAGTGTCTAGGTTTTTAGTTGTTTCCTTCTAGCTAAACCGGAAGTGTCCTAAATCCTTCTTTGTCTAACTTCTAAGTTCCTATTGACTTTACATTGAATCTCGCGTGTGGGTAAAGACTCTGCACGCACCGCCTGTGGGCCTCCTACTTCTAAACTAAGGTTTAGATAGTGTAGTCCCAGCGATTCACTAGGCCCTTCCTTTTCTCGCGACGTGGTACTTATAGAACTTTCTTAATATAGGGTTTGCTTCGCCCCAAGGGTCTAACTGTAAATTGTGCAACTTAAAGTATTCTGATTAAGTAACTTGTTATGTGCTTTGGCCTCTGATCTCAAAGAGTTCAGAGGAGTGTGTTAGTAAATAAATACATATATATTTTATATATATCCTGTGTGGTGTCCTTTCATTTGATATTCAAGGGGTTACACATGGGAAAACAGCTGGCTTTACACGCCCTCAAGAGTCTTTTAGCCTAAGACTGTTCTGTCCACACTACCACTAGGATAGCTGGTCTATAAGGTTGACTTACAACCATCACCATAAGGGTTGTTTGGACTGGTGCAAGGTGTTCACTAGAATAGTGAACATCATATACCAGGCCAACTTCTCACAGTATCTGGGCATCAAATGCTATGTGGGCCGCACTAGGGTCGGCGTCAGTTAACAGGCGAGACTCTAGGCGCAGTAATGAACCCAGCTGGACCACAGCTGTTCCTTGAGAAACAAGAGTAATCCGTGGGACCAGGGAAGGACCCACTAGCAGAACTCCAAGCAAGCCCCAAAAGGAACCAGGGGACACAGAGGCACACACCACTGGCTATACAGTGTTTGGCCTTGGGGTACATGAGCCCCCTGTGGTCACATGAACTTGAGTTGTGCTGTGACTAAAAGGCTCACAGATAGACCACATATAGGGGCCGATTAGGATGGCGGACGGACTTGCGTCCGTCCGCCACCCCTGAGTAGGAGGGACCGTCCGCATGGGCAGCGGCGGTCCCTCCATGGCAATTAGGATGTGACCGCCAGGGTGGCGGTCACATCCTCTATTTTTAACATTGCGGCGGGTGCAGCTTCAAGCTGCACCCGCCGCAATGTTAAAAATGCATGTGTTGCATTTACATGCACAAAGCGGCAGGCACCGCACGGTGCCTGCTGCTTTGTGTACGCAAATGCAGGGGGGTACCATAGGTACCCCCCATGTGCACCCCCCACCCCCCATTCACCCAGGGGGCCCGTTGCGGGCCCCCAAAGTGAATGTCCGTATGCTTTTCCATGGCGGAAAAGCCGCCGTGGAAAAGCATATTTACACCAACATCATAATATGGCGGACGGTGTCTCATAGACACCGCCTGCCATGTTATAGCTTTTCCGCCGCGGTCGGAAGCCGACCGCGGCGGAAAAGCGGCGGACGGAATTCCAGACCCACCAGCCATCCTAATTTGGCAGTGGGTCTTTGGAGTCTCCGCCGCGGTTTTTCCGCATCCTCCAGGCCGGCGGACACTTCCGCCGGCCCGGAGGATGCGGAAAAACCGCCATCCTAATCGGCCCCCAAGTCTGAAAAGGACATTTGCTCATTGCAGTCCAGACAGGGTTTGGACCCCGATTTTTTAGGGGGCGAAACTTTGCCCAGAAACTCTGCACTCTTAAACATTTATAAAAGATAAAAAGCTCTCCAAGAAGATCACAGAGGTGATAAAAAAACACAAGGCGACTATTTCTGGATCTGCATCGAAGGGAGTGGAGGAAAGGAAACGGATATTGCTGAGGCGGGGCGGGCATTAATTGTATGGCCCCAGTGATGCCACTGTGCCGTTGTTTCTGATGCTAAGAAGGAGCCAACACCACCTACTAGCATAGGAGGACTTTGGAAAGGTTCTTTATGGAGTCTGGTGTCCGGAAATATTCAACAGGTGAGAAATCAGCAGGTAGGAGTATCCCTCATAAATGAATTGACATTGATAAATAATGTAGCTAAAATAAGACACTGCTATGTTTCTGCAGTAACGAATGACTACGATAACATAGTCAACAGTAATATAGACATACAATGAAGCGGCAGATGAAAAACTGCACTACAGGTGAAAATGGTTCTATTTCAGGCATGGTTTCAATCATCACATGCACCTCCACCCCTCAGAGTTCTAGAGACAAAAGAGCATCAACATGTAACCACACCTCCTCCATGAACCTCTAGAGACAAAGAAAAGCATTACCTTCCAGTCCAAAGAAGGTTCCTTTACAAACACATCCATGGTATTAACAAGCAGGTCTGGATCATCACGATAGGCTCTGAGGGCATGTATCATCACGCTGTTAATCAGACCAGACTCCTTCATTGGCAACATCAGGTTTAGAAACTGACAAGTAAGACGGAAGGGCATCATCTCTGGCACCGGTAGAAACTAATGCAATAAAAAAAATAAGAAGGGTTACTGAATGAAATCAAACTAGATTTTGAAAAGAGGCCTAAATCCACAAAAGTGATAGACAGAAATACTAAATTTTTGGTATGTAAACTATATATACCTCCCTCAGTGACTAGAGTTAGTCTCACTACTAAGGACCTTGTTACGAGTTAGCCGGAACTTGGTGCAGGGAAACCGGGGAAGCCAGAATGTTGATTCGGAAGATATCTCCACACTAAATTCCAGCTATTTCTTTCCCAGAATGGAGAATAACTGCATGGGAGCAAAAAAACTGGGTCCTTTAACCAAGCACTTTCCCCCTTTCAAAAAGAAAACTGCACACTTTTGCAGAAAGCATCTGTGAGAGAGCTGTGAGGGAAGGGTCCTTGGTGGGGTTCCAAGGCAGGTTTGTGCCTGTCCAGGGAGAGCACTGTTGCTTGTGAGCTGCTGCAGGGGTTAGATGAGGGCATGACTGTGTAGTACTAGATTATTCAAGAAAACAAAGGTCCTGAACTCATACAGATAAAGTTAAGAACAATAACCATAGACTTAGATAAGAACTATGTCTTTTTAATCCAGTGTCCATCCGGACAGAGGAATTTATTATTTACGGGATAAAGTCAAGATCAACATATAAGTAAGACACAACACAGATCAAAAACTGGGCACAAGCCTGTACCGAGTCAGAAAGGGGTGAAAACAATACATGGGGAGAAATGACAGGCAAACAGGGTGGAGCGAAAGGTGGCTTACAAAACAATGCAAATCTTTTGTAAGCTAAACCAAACAGTAACTGCAACAATTAATGCACAAAGGAAAAATTGCAGTACTGTTAAAACAGTCGACGCGACGTTTCGATCCTCATCTCCAATAATAAACTGGGATCATTTTCAGGACTACATTAGTTACTATTGCCTGAGTATTTTTGAAGAGTCCTTCTCTCCGAGGAAATTTGTTCCATCAGCGTCTGTTGCGGAGCCTCGTAGATGGACAGTTACACCTGAGAATGTACACAGAGAGCCTGTGAGGCTTCTGCGAAAACAAGGTGGCGTGGCAGGGCGTCTATGGGGAGTTCCTGTCCCAAAGTGAATGACCTATAAACAGCGGCGGAGTGACCCGTGCAAATAAGGAGAATGCAAGCCTGAACGGCTGGCGGCACAGCTCGGCTGCTAATTGAGGCAGTCCGGGTGCTAGTTGATCCTCAATGGGAAGTCAGAGTTGGGCTGCGCAGCGTCCCGTCCGATGTAACAGGATCGCTGGTTAAATCACAGGCTCTCTGTGTACATTCTCAGGTTCAACTGTCCATCTACGAGGCTCCACAACAGATGCCGATGGAACAAATTTCCTCGGAGAGAAGACCTCTTCAAAAATACTCAGGCAATAGTAACTAATGTAGTCCTGAAGATGATCCCAGTTTATTATTGGAGATAGGGATCGAAACGTCACGTCGACTGTTTTAACAGTACTGCAATTTTTCCTTTGTGCATTAATTGTTGCAGTTACTGTTTGGTTTAGCTTACACAAGATTTTCATTGTTTTGTAAGCCACCTTTCGCTCCACCCTGTTTGCCTGTCATTCTCCCCGTGTATTGTTTTCACCCCTTTCTGACTCGGTACAGGCTTGTGCCCAGTTTTTTATTCTGTGTTGTGTCTTACTTATATGTTGATCTTGACTTTATCCCGTAAATAATAAATTCCTCTGTCCGGCTGGACACTGGATTAAAAAGACATAGTTCTTATCTAAGTCTATGGTTATTGTTCTTAACTTTATCTGTATGAGTTCAGGACCTTTGTTTTCTTGAATAATCATTAACTACCGAGGTCCTCAACTACCTAGACGGGTCCCCTTGTTGTTTATACCACTGTGTAGTACTAGAAGCAGCACAGCGGGGGCTGGTGTCTACCAACCTGGAATAAGCAGGTCCAGTAGTATGTACACTCAATAATTCCCAGCTCAAAGGCACTTGAAATTGCGGGTGGTGGGGCTACTCAAAGGTATCACTCCAGGTGAAAGTGCACCACTCATAATGAAGGCCTAGTAGTATAAATTAACAATCATATTGTTGCACTAAGGTCCCTTGAAATTGCAATTCAAGGACTCAAGAATCGATAAATGATCTATGCTCAACAGTTAATGTAATTAAGTGGCAAATGAAAATATTAACCCATCTGTTTCAAAGACAACATGGAGCAAAGAAAACAACTTTTCTATGAGGCCAGCAGACTTTCTGCATCAGACATATCGCACAAGTTACTTCTTGTGTAACGATATATCTGTAAGAGACATTAGTTAGTGATAGATTCCTTACCGTAGAATATCCCCAGGTGTCAGACTGGATCCGGAAAGTTTTGCTTAGCAGTACCCCTGTGCGTCAGTAGGTGGCCTCCTGCGGCTCCGCATCCGTCACTGGCATCGTATGCGCCAAGATGACGTCACGGAGACTACTTAAGTGCCACCCATGCGCGCTGACGTCAGTTCTTTACACGACTTTCCACACCAGGAACGCAGAGCTATGCAAGATACTGACCACTGGTGCATTGAAACTAGGGCCCTGAAAGGGATGACCTTAACTCTAGTAATCAGTTCGCAGAACGGGGATGATGGGTGGGTCGGTAAGGAATCTATCACTAACTAATGTCTCTTACAGATATATCGTTACACCATTAGTAACTTGTGCATCTGAAAGAGACACGTTAGTGATAGATTCCTTACCTTAGAATAGATACCCCAGCAATACCAACCCCGGTGGAGGGTCTGTGAACAACATTACACCAGAAAGTCAAGGAGAATAGAATGGCCAAAGAAGCCGTCTCTCCGGACTTGACTGTCAAGGCAGTAATGCTTGGTAAACGTGTGCAGCGAGGCCCACGTAGCTGCCTCACAAAGGTCCTGCAAGGGAACGCCGCATCCCAAGGCAGTAGTGGCTGCTGTTGCCCTGGTGGAATGGGCACGCAGCCCCACAGGAGGCTCCTTCTTAGCCAACAAGTAACAGGCCTTGATGCAGAGAACGACCCACCGAGAGATGGTCTGTTTGTGCACGGCCCGACCTTTCTTGGCACCCACGTAGCCAACAAAGAGCTGGTCATCCACCCGGAACCGCTGTGTGCACGTCAGATAGAAGGAGAGCGTACATTTGGGGTCCAGACAATGGATCAGCTTCTTCTCTTTAGAAGGATGCGGAGGCGGAAAAAAGGTGGGCAAAGCGATTGTCTGCCCGATGTGGAAGGATGTGACATCCTTTGGCAGGAAAGTAGGACAGGTCCTTAGAACCACCTTGTACGAGGGAAAATAAAGGAAAGGAGGTTTAGAAGACAGAGCCTGGAGCTCACTTACTCTTCTGGCAGAGGTTAGAGCAACCAGGAAAGCAGTCTTTAAGGTGAGAAGACGTAAAGGACAGCGGTGAAGTGCCTCAAAGGGAGCGCACACCAAATAAGTCAAGACAAGATTCAAGTTCCACTGAGGCATTATAAACGGAACCAGAGGGAACGTATGTAAAATGCCTTTCAGGAAACGGTTAACAACCGGGGACTCAAAAAGAGAAGGCTGATCAGGAAGCCGTAGAAAGGCGGAGAAGGCAGAAAGATAACCCTTGATAGTGCCCAGATCAGAGCCCTGCCGGGCCAAGGAAAGAAGCAACAGAAGGACTTCGGAAAGAGGGGCAGAAAGGGGATCCACAGACTTATCTGTGCACCATGCCACAAACTTGTTCCACCTGCAGGCGTATACCGTTTTCGTGGAGGGACGCCTGGCTGCCAGAATAACATCACAGACTTCGGGAGGAAGATCGAAAGCTGTCAACTGTCGCCACTCAATCTCCACGCATGGAGGTGGAGGCTGGACAGGTTCAGGTGGAGGACCGCCCCCTGCTGCTGCGACAGAAGATCCTCCCGAAGAGGCAGTCGCATCAGGGGATCAATCGCCATGCTGAGTAGCTCGGGATACCAGTATCTTCGTGCCCAGTCCGGAGCCACAAGGATGACTTGGGCCCAGTCCCGCTGAATCTTCTTTAGCACGCTGGGCAGAAGTGGTATAGGCGGAAAGGCATACAACAGACCGCAGCTCCACTTGCGGCGAAAAGCATCGCAGAGCGAGTGCCACCTTGGAAACTCCTTGTGTGTACAAACAACAAGGGAACCCAAACAAGTCAACCAAGGACCTTGGGATCAGTTATTTTTAGACAACAGTGCTTCTTAGGAGTAGGGAGGTAAGAGAACAATAAAATATAGAAAGAATCGTGGCTATATTTGTTTAGACCTATCCAGCCGGACAGAGGTCTGATATTCACTTAATTTAAATAGCAAGGAGTATTTACAAAATGATGCAAAAGGTAGGGCACAAGCCTGTACCCCACTAATCACACAATAACATACATACACAGGAAAAAACAACAGCAGGGGGCTTGTTAGGCAAAAGCTCGGGGTTAGTTGCCCTTATAGTCGTGATAATGTAAAATACAACAATAATAAACCACAACACCTTTACACATCTAGTACACATATTAATAGGTATAAGGTGTTTGAAGGGTGTCGACGCGTTTCGATTCGTTTTTCCGGTCATACGGATCATCATCAGGACATACTAATTGCCTAAGGGTAGCCTTAATTGCCTATGGAAGGGGGAAGAAAAATACAACACAGGTTGGAGTTAGGAGGGCCTCCAGAAGTAAGCCAGTACGAAAACGCTCAGCATATACACAGTAGGTGATCATTTACACATAACTGCGGCCGGTGTATATAGTTCGAAAAGCCACAAGAATTAAAAAATCAGAGAAATATGATTAGGACAGCTACATAATTACTCAGTGCCTAGTATTGAATTAAAGTGAATAGAGAGCTTGTGACAAGGGGGAGAAGAGCTTAATTCGCGTGAGGAAAGTGTGCATGGCAGAACCGAAGGGGTCCGCTAAATCTGAAATCGCTAAAGACTGTCAAAGTATCGGTTGGGAATAAGGAGCAAGGCTTAATTATGACAATAGAATTAATCATAGGCAGTTGCAAGAACGATTCATACACACATACTGTTGATTTCTAATACTCATTCTAAAAACAAGGGTGGATTTAAGCAGATGAACGAGAGAACGGGAGTGGATGTACCCGTGGGAAGCGCCGCACTGAAATTGACAAGATACATGCGAGTGCCCACTGATCGTCATTGAGCGACACGTGAGAAAGCGGAAACAATAGGCAAACCACGGGGAAAGTGACCCCTCCTTAATTTAAAGGGGGCACAGCAAGAAATAAAGGGAGAAAATAACCCATAACGTAAAAATCCAGATCCTAATGAAACACAGACAGAAAAAAGAACATAAAATCTGTCCCACTGAATATAACGATTGGAATTGTCCAAAAACAAATTCTTCCACGTTGTAACCCTTGGAGTTGTGTGAAAATTTACCAACACCACTACGGGTGTCTTGCACCCGACATAAAGCATTGATTTTCACCAATTGATTCAGATGACCCCTATCGATACCGTCCTGATGAAGGTGTAGCCACACTCATGGGCCTATACACCGAAACGCGTCGACGCATTTTGTACTTCTTCATGAATTCAAGCCTCTAGAACTGTGGATATTTTGCACACTGCAATACCGGGGTCTCTAGTAAATGACTGGACAGGCTGTTAAATCATCCCTTATCTGTGATTATACTCTATATCCTTTTCTATAGAGGGGTCTTTTTCTTTCCTTTTTCTATCCTTTGTTCTACAATGATAGCATGTTGATGATTTAGAAACTGTGTATCTTTTTTCACTGTGTTGTTCAGTTGAATTTGCACAGATTGAATTGTTTTTTAATTGTTTTTTAATCTTTGAAATTTGTCATTTTGATTGTATGTTATTTTATTGTATGTTTTCAGTATAATTGAATTTCTACTGAAATTTTAACCGTGATGCACTCTATTCTTTTTTAATAAAAAAACTGTGAATATCACAAACTAGTCCGTGACCAGAGTGATTAATATTCATATTGAATTCATATTGTCTTCTTGAATTAGGGTATCCCTATACATTGATTTCTCCAGGGATTTTTCTTTGACTTTGGATTTAAGCAGAAACAATGTGACTTGTAAAGGAAGGAAGTGCTCTAGGTTGTGCAGCCCTCGTCACGGGCAGAAGAAAAACAGGCTTTATTACCGGATTACTTAATTATGACGATAGAATTAATCATAGGCAGTTGCAAGAACGATTCATACACACATACTGTTGATTTCTAATAGTCATTCTAAAAACAAGGGTGGATCTAAGCAGAAACAATGTGACTTGTAAAGGAAGGAAGTGCTCTAGGTTGTGCAGCCCTTGTCACAGGCAGAAGAAAAACAGGCTATATTACCGGAGAGAGAGGAACTAGGGGCCAGATGTAGGTGTCCAAATACCGGTCGGAAACGGCCGAAAATACCAATTTTCGGCCGTTTCCGACCGGTATTTGGACATTGGTATGTAGGGACATGTAAAATTACAGAATCGGTAATTTTACAGATTCTGTAATTTTACCGATTCGGTAAAATACCGAATTGGTAAAATTACTGATTCTGTAATTTCAGAGGTAGGTAGCACTGTTTTCAGTGCTACAAGGGTTTAAGAATTCTTAATTTACCACCAACTAGTAGTTGGTGGTAAATTAAGAAAACCATTTAAAAAGCATTTTATTTGCTTTTTAAACAGTGCCATGTTGCAGACATACATGCCCTAAGGGCATGTATGTCAGCAACATGTGCACACATGCACAATTGAGGGGTGCAACAGGGTGTCAAAGTGACACCCTGCCACCCTTCAATATTTCCCCCAATTACCGAATCGGTATTTACTGATTCGGTAATTGACATTGATTCCTATGGGCCTCAAGGCCCATAGGAAACAATGGCATTTACAGACTCGGTAAATACCGATTAATTAATTACCGAATCATACCGATTCGGTAAATAATTCGGTCAATATACCTACATCCCGATTGCCAGTTCTTAAATACCGAATCGGTATGATTCGGTATTTAAGAATCGGTAATCGGGGATTACCTACATCTGGCCCTAGGTCTCAGTTCCATAGGCTTGGATTTGGCAGTCTTCCTCGCACTATTACGGCGGCGTGGGCCTCGTAGTGGGGTGTGACGGCAAATTAAAAACGTTCCCTATCAGGGATAAGGAGATTTAGTGGGGGGCATGTCGTGGCTAGAGGTGACAGATAGAAGTGCGAATAAAGTGACCCGCGCTTACCAGAATCAGCAGGTTATTCCGTCAATTGGAAAATGAAAGGGTTTGGCGCTCCACAGCACAATGTCCTCTGCGGTTGAGGTAGAGAGGCGGGAATTAAAATCGGGGAATTGAACCATGGGGGACTGGCTAAGTTCAAGAGGGAAAGTTGGAGAAAGCGGGCATTCCGGGCGGCACTTACCTAGGATGCCTGTTACTTCATGCTCGATCGCGATTGAAGTACGGGAAGACACAGCCGATGGGTAGAAAAGTTCTTTCTTGTGGGGGCGTGGCTACGGTTAATTGGAGGGTGAAAAGTGCAAGGTGAAGAAGGACTAAAGTTCCAAGGTGACGGGGTGATTTGGCGGCGGCCATCTTAAAGAAGGCAAGATTAGCCAAGAAAGTGACAATTATAACAGTTAAGAGCAACTTGCAGAGAAGATTTTTTTTTTAAATATAAAGAAACAGTTTCATTGGAATGAGGAGCACACATGTTATTAGGAGTTACATGCAAGCTGTGCAGTTCCACATTATGTCAGGGAGGTCCAATCCTCAAGCAGGTTGAGTCCTGTATTTAGGCTGTCAGTCTTTAAAATCCATTTAAACTCCTCTTTGTTTAGGATTTTGGTGATATCCCAACCTCTAGGGGGTACTTTTACCATGTCGTTTTCCGAGTGTCTCGATTGAAGGAAATGCTCGACCAATGGAGCGTTCGCTGTTTTGCACCTTATCCTGCTACTGTGTTGGGAGATGCGAAGACGGATTTTCTGGGTAGTTTGCCCTACATATATTTTATTGCACGGGCAAAAGATGGCATAAACTACATTACATGTATTACAATTTGTAAATGTTTTGAGTTCATTTCTGATGTCCTTAAAAATAAATTCTTTGCATTCAACAGTGTACTCGCACACCACACAATTACCGCATTTAGAGTGGCCTTTCAGTGGTGTTAAGGACCACATGTCGTGCAGTGTCGGGTTGTTATTCTTTGTTATAGGCAATGCTGCTCGGACTAATTGATCCTTGATGTTCTTGCTTTTTTTTAAAGCAAACAAGGGCAAATCTAGGTCCAATATGCCCGCATTCTAATAGTCTTGCGAATGGCATTGGACACTGAAGTGAAAGTTGTGACACATACAAGACGTTCAGTGCTTGTCTTAGGTTTAGGTTCCAAAAGAGTGTCACGTGGACAGTACCACGCTCTTTTCATTGCATTTCGCACTAAGCGACGTGGATAGCCCCTGAAAATAAGTTTGGTACAAAGTGTTTTGGATTCTGTGAAATAGTCTGTTTTCAATGTGCAGTTTCTTCGGATTCTTAAAAATTGGGAGTAGTGAAGGCTGTCTCTAAGAGCGCGAGGATGGTTACTACTGTAACTTAACAGAGTATTGCGCTCTGTAGGCTTACGGAACAGGCATGTTATAAGGGAGCCTTCAGAGTGTTTGATGCGCAAATCTAGGAAAGGAATAGATGTTTTGTCATGTGTCAGGGTGAAGCTTAGACCACTACAGTTGTTATTTAACCAGTGTTGGAATGATTCTAGGATGTCGACTTCACCTCTCCAAATGAAAAAGATGTCGTCGATGTAGCGCTTCCACTTAATTATACAGGAACTGAAAGGATTTGAGTGTGACAAGATATTGTTCTGTTCAAGATGGTCCACATACAGTGGAAATTCAAGCGCGCAGAACTGATGACATTGTGCATTCTCTTCTGTGGCGAATAGAGCTAACCAAGGCTCTTCCCACTGCTGAAAGAGACCTTGAGCCACATCCGAGTTCACACGCCATTCGTGATCCATCAAGCACCGACGGCTGAGTTCGTCCATGTGGCGTTCAGAGAGCCTGCCAGGTCTTGAACCACCAAGGTGATGCCTTGATGTTCCAGCCGTGTCCAGAGGCGCCGAGCCTCCTCACAAAGGGTCCATGACCCCACCCCACCCTGTTTGTTGCAGTACCACATGGCAGTGGTGTTGTCCGTGAACACCTGCACTACACTTCCCCAGACAGGGGGAAGGAATGCCTTCAGTGCAAGCCGGATCGCCCTCAGCTCCAGAAGGATGATGTGGAGCCGAGAATCCCCCGGAGACCAGAGGCCTCTGATCTCCCTCTCTCCCATGTGGCACCCCCAGCCCAGGAGGGACGCATCTGTCACTACCACGTGCTCCGGTTGGGGAAGGGAGAGAGATCTGCCGCTGACCCAATCATGGTTCGTGAGCCACCATTGCAACGGTCTCGCAGTGCCCTCTGAGATCAGGACGTAGTCGGACAGGTTGCCATGATGCTGTTCCCACTGAAACTTCAGGTCACACTGCAGAGCCCGCATCCGCCACCTGGCGTGATGCACCAGAAGGATGCAGGAGGCCATCAGCCCCAGGAGCCGCAGCGCCAACCGGACCGAGACCCGGGATAAAGGCTGAAGGACCGGAATCAGAGCCTGAATATCCCGAACCCGCTGTTCGGGGGGATAAACCCGAAACTGCGCCGAGTGCAGAACCGCCCCGATGAGGAGGAGCTTCTGAGAAGGACACAGGTGTGACTTCGGCACGTTGACGGAAAACCCCAGCAAGTGCAGGAGGTCGGCGGTAGTCTGAAGGTGGGAGACGACTGTTTGGGGCGAGCCCGCCTTCAACAACCAATCGTCGAGAGAGGGGAAGACTGAAACCCCTAATCTGCGCAGATAAGCTGCGACCACCGCCATCACTTTCGTGAACACCCGAGGGGCGCTGGTAAGGCCAAAGGGGAGCACGGTAAACTGAAAGTGCTCGTGGCCTACCGTGAACTGCAGGTAACGCCGGTGGGCCGGCAGGACGGGGATGTGAAAATACGTGTCTTGCAAGTCCAACGCTACCATCCAGTCTTCTGGGTCCAGGGCAGCTAGGATCTGAGCCAATATCAGCATCTTGAACTTCTCCTTCCGGAGGTAGCAGTTGACGCTCCTTAGATCCAAGATAGGGCGTAGGACCCCTTTGCCCTTCTTGGGAACCACAAAGTAGTGGGAGTAACAACCACACCCTACTTCTGGCCCAGGAACGCGCTCGATGGCCCCCTTGGCCAAGAGGGCCGCAACTTCCTCTTGCAGAAGATTCAAGTGATCCCCCGACACCCGGTGGTACTGCGGTGGCATGGCTGAAGGGGTCGCCTCGAAGGGGAGGGAGTAGCCCCTTCGGACGATTTGCAGCACCCACATGTCCGAGGTGATGTCGCGCCAGTGGAGGAGGTGATGGCGAACCCTGCCCCCCACTGGCGTCTCGTGGGCCTGAAAGCACAGACTGGGAGGGCTTTGAGGCGGATGCTGCGGTGGTGGATGTGGACTGGCCGCGCCGTTGTCCCCGGGCAACGCCACGGCGGTTACCACGTCTGCCACCACGCTGGATGGTAGTCTGCGGCCTGTGGCTGGCAGGACGTGTGAGGGCGCCCCTTCCTTGGCCACGAAAGGCAGCAGATTGCTGGCGCGGGGCCGACAGGCCCAAGGACTTGGCCGTAGCCCTGGAGTCCTTAAAGCGCTCAAGCGCACTGTCTGCCTTGTCGCCAAAGAGGCGACGGCCATCGAACGGCATGTCCATAAGGGTGTTTTGAACATCAGCTGAAAAGTTGGCGGACCTCAGCCAGGCATGGCGACGAATCGCCACAGTCGTTGCCATCGCTCTACCTAGCGAGTCCGTGGTATCAAGTCCACATCTGATGGAGTACCGTGCCGCATCTCGACCCTCCGCAAGGGCTTGGGCGAGTTTAGTCCGGGCCTCCTCCGGACATTGTGGCAGCACGTTCGCGACCGTGTCCCACAGAGAGTGGGTATAACGGCCCAAGAGGCTCGTGGTGTTAACTGACCGCAATCCCAAACTCAGGGAGGAGAACATCTTTTTGCCATATTGCTCGTACCTCTTGGATTCCCGATCGGGGGGAGCCGTCGGGAATGCGGTCTGGGAGTTGGAGGCCTGGATGACCGGGCTCTCGGGGGTGGGGTGGGTGGACAGGAAGGAAGGGTCGCCCTGAGCCAGGCGGTGGCGTCTGGCCATGTTCCTATCTACAGGAGGACCTGTAGCGGGCCTGGACCAGGTGCCCAGAAGAACGTCAGACAAGGCCTCATTAAACTGCAACAGAGGCTCCAAAGAGCTTGCCTGTGGTTTAAGGACCTCAGTGAGGAGGTTAGTCCTCACGGCCACGACGGGGAGCTCAAGGGATAAGGCCTTGGCCGCCCGCGTCAACACCACACTATAGGCTGACCCCTCCTCCGTAGCCACGTTAGTAGAGGAGACAAAGCCAGTGTCTGGCGAGGTATCCAGACCACTGGCGTCCCATAGCTCACCTGTCCAGTCCTGATAAGACTGGCACTCACGTGACAGAGGGTCCTCAGACCCCTCCCAATCCGCCTCGCCACCCATCTCCTGGTATTCAGGGTCAACAGATGGGGCCGGATCATAGAAGTAAAAATCTCCCATCGGCGTTGAAAGCGGCGTCGAGCGACGCCGTTCCGACGTCGGAACCGGACCGAGGGAGGGACTGGGGCGACACCCTAGGAGCCGGCGCCCGCGAGGTAGTAAGCTCGACCGGCGACGAAGCGGATCCGGTGGAGTCCTGTGGCGTCGGTACCGAAGTCACCGATGGCGTCGGTACCGAAGTCACCGATGGCGCCGGGGCCGAAGCACCCGACGGCGCCGGGTACCATTTGCACCAAAGCTCAGCCCCCCTCACTCCACGAGTGCCGCATGGGGCCCGCTCCTGTATTTCAGCTCGACGCGTCTTCCCGGTTGTAGCCCGTTGGCTAGTGAGCCCCATGAAGGCGAACCTTTGAAATCATCTTGCTTTCCTGGTTGCTCCTGGCTTGCTCCAACGTCCCTGCAAAGGAAACACCCCTCAGACCTTGCTGGTCTGACCTGAAGCCAATCTTCACTTCC
Source organism: Lissotriton helveticus (assembly GCF_964261635.1). Taxonomy (NCBI): domain Eukaryota; kingdom Metazoa; phylum Chordata; class Amphibia; order Caudata; family Salamandridae; genus Lissotriton; species Lissotriton helveticus. The sequence continues at coordinate 704,546,503 of NC_136063.1, read as the reverse complement.
TGCGTGGGTTGCGGTTGCCAAGGCTTGTTGGGTCCAATCCAGATACCGACAAGGCAGTCAACTAGAGCCTTCGTGGGACAGCTCGAATCCAGCTCCTGGTCGTCGTCTACGCCTCCTGGTCCTCGTGGCTGAAGAGACAAACTCACCTTCTTCACCTTAAAGCACCCGACATCGCCTGGTTCCTTCCTGGTCACTGGCTAGTGACCCAGACTCTGTCCCCTCTGCTTTCAGGTTCTTCACATCTCTGATCCACCCTTGGATCCACCTGGACACTTTTCCTCTGATCGCCTGCAGCACTTCTTTGCAGCTCTCCAAAGAAAACAACGACGAAACCCGACACAAAAAGACACCTATACACCCGGCTTCCCTGGGTGAGGTAACTCGAGTACTTTGGTGCTCCCGTGGGTATTGACTCTTCAAGTGTCCTAGTATAAAAGGGTTCCATCCAAGTCCATCCGGAAGTGGCCTTAATCTTTAACTTTGTTACTTTTACGAACACCATAGAAAGTCAATGGGAACCCGCGCCTGTGTTTAGACACTGTACTCGGCTCCCGTGGGTCTCCTACTTCCTAACAACTGGTTGTTTAGTGTAGCCCCAGCGATTCTACAGGCCCTAGGCCTGCTTTCTAACTCACCCGTGGTACTTATACCACTTTCTTAGTATATGGTTTGTGAGGCCGCTATGGCATAACGTATACTGTGCAACTTATCGTATATTAACTGTGTGACTTGTACTGTATTTTTACCTCTGACCTCATAAAGAGTGCAGAGGGGTTGTGTTTAGAATAAATACATATATATTTGATATATACCTTGTGTGGTGTCCTTTCATTTGATATTCAAGGGATTATATATGGTAAAACAAATTGCTTAACTCGCCTACAGAAGTCTTAGCCTACGACTGCTGGTCCATGCTACCACTAGGATAGCTTTCTATAAGGTTGACTTTACAACCATCATCAATAAGGGTCGATTAGACTGGTGCAAGGTAAAGTCGAAAAACCAGAGATTCTCAGCAAAAAGTGGGGGTGACCATAGGAAGCAGACCCTACTCTCCTACACGGAGGAGCTGGAGAAGGGACAAACGGTGCCTTAAACAGCATTGGCCGCCGGCCCGGCGCCGCATCCCAATGCGGATCCCAGGCAAGAACAAAATGGTCCTGGAACCGGGACAAGGGTGGAACGAATGGCACCCACTGCGGCGCCGGAAGTGGAGCCGAGGGCGGCGCTGGGGCCGGAGCCGGCAGCGTTGGACCTCGTGACGCCGGGGCTGAAGCCAACGGCACAGGATCCTGTTGGGCCAAAGCTGGATCCGCCGGCGCCGGGCCAACAGGATCTGGACACAGGAAGGCGGGGCCCGAAGACGCGCCGGCGGGAGCCCGAGGCCTAAAAAGGAGGTTCATGGCAGCAAGAAACTCTTGCTCCTGTTCAGGAGTCGCCGACGGACTCGGGTAACGCGGGTAGGCCCCGGGCCTCCCAGCCTCCCAGGGAGCCGTAGGGGCAGGACCCCTGTCCCTCTAGTCCGCATCCGAGGACCGACAGGGGGACGCCAGAGAGCGAACATGCTTCTCCGACTTCTTTTTATGTCGTCGCTTACCGGAATCCGAAGGCAAAGACTTGGAGCCGGAGGAGCGACAACTACGTCCCTGCGAGCGGTCCCGGGAATGGTCCCTTGACCCGGAGCGGCGGTGGGACAAATGCCAGGCCTCCAGTAGTTTCCGGCGATGCTCCCTCAAGGCCTGGGAGTCGTGATCAGTCTCCAGGCAGTAGAGGCAAACATCGTGGAGATCCGCCACCGACATATTGCGATGGCAGGCCCCGCAGGATTTAAATCCAGGCATCCCTACTCGCAACAGAAAAAAACCAACACGAGACAAAAGTCTCAAAAAGATAGTCAAAAAATGACTACGGTACGTGCTCTATCCGGATCTGCGTTTGCTAGCGAGGAACAAGAAAGAACTGACGTCAGCGCGCATGGGTGGCGCCTAAGTAGTCTACGTGATGTCATCCCGGCGCATACGACGTCAGTGACGGACGCGGAGCTGCAGGACGCCACCTACTGACGCGCAGGGGTACCGCTGGGATCTTATTAATAGACTGTGTGAGTCCACACAACAGAAAGGGATAGAGGAGTAATTTGTGGTCAGATAGAGTCTGTGAGAAGTTGGCCTGATATATGATGTTCACTAGTTCTAGTGACCACCTTGTATCTGTCCAAGCAACCCTTATGGTGATTGGTTGTAAGTCAACCTTATAGACCAGCTATCCTATTGGTAGCATGGACAAAGCAGTCTTAGGCTAAACTCTTTTGGCATGTGAAGCCAGCTGTATTACCTTATGTAACCCCTTGAACACCAAGTGAAAGGACACCACACAGGATATATATTCAAAATATATATGTATTTATTACTACAAATAGTCCCCTGAACCCTTTATGAGCACAAGAGCAAACACGTTAAAACAATTCAATTGATAAGTATACAAAAGTTGCACAAATATGGATTGTGAGAAGTTGGCCTGATGTGCAGTGCTCACTATTCTAGTGATCACTATATATCAGTCCAAACAACCCTTATTGATGATTGGTTGTAAGTCAACCTTATAGACCAGCTATCCTAGTAGCATGGATACGAGCAGTCTGAGGCTAAGACTCTAGAGGGCGTGTTAAGCCAGCTGTTTTACCATCACATCACCCCTTGAACACCAAGTGAAAGGACACCACACAAGTTGTTATGAAAATAAACAGTGTATTTATTTATAACAAGACTACCCTGGCTCTTTATGAGACAGGGAGCTAAGCACACAACAAAACTCTTATGAAAATACTTTAAGTCGCACAATTTACACAAATGCCCGAGGGGCACGACAAACCATATACTCTAAAAGTGGAATGCGAAATTACTAGCAGGTAAGTACTGGACTAATAGGCTTTGGAATCGCTAGGACTGGACTACTGAACCCTTAGATTACGAATAGGAGGCCTAGGGGACTCGGGTGCAGAGTGTGCACTCTCACGCGGGAAGCGGGACAAAGTCTATGGAGGCTAGTAAAGACAAAGTTAGTGTTCTCGGGCGAACCCGACTAGGTAGGTCAAAAACGACAGTGGATCTGGACCCTTGGATAGTGAGGCTATGCTGGGGCACCGAAATGCCGAAGTTACCTAGCCCAGGGGCTGCGGCTGCATAGGTCTGAAAAGACGTCGGGATTCTTCGTTGACGAACCAGGAGCCTGAAGAAAAGGAGTTGCTGGCAGGCGACCAGTGAAGATTGTTAGGGTGATCCAAGCCTGGATCGAAGAAGGATGACACCTGAAAGCAGAGGGGACCAAGTTCGTGACTACTAGCCAGTAGTCAGGTGGCACCAGGAGGGCACCGGATGGTAGTCACCTCGACTAGGTGAGTGGGCGACGCTGGGCTCTGCAGTCTCACGGACCAGGAGGCGTTGTCGGCGACCAGGATGGAGGTGCGAGCTGTCCCACGATGGATGATGCTGTCGACGTCGCTGGACCCAGGATTGGGGCAACAAGTCTTGGCAAATTCAAGCCCACGCTGTGGACCTAAAATGGCGTCTGGAGTGGACCAGGAGGGTCCGGGGTGCTCCTCTCTTGGAAGGGAGCAAGGGCCAGTCTGGAGCAACCAGACCAACAGCAGTGATGTCGTCGGGCGTCGTTAAGAAGGCCACAAGCCAGCGGGCTAGTAGCCAAACAACGCGGTGAGCAGCAAAAAGCAGAAGGGCCCCACGCAGATCGTGGAGATGCTGGGAGGCTGAACTTCGGTACTGGGGCTGCTCAGGGTCGGGGCTTCTCGGACCCCAAAGCACTCACCAGAGGATTCCTCGGCGGTCGTGCTGGAAAGAAGTCGTGCAGTCTTGAAGATGGGCGGTCCCTCGAGGTCTCGTCGCACCCACGGTTCTCAGCTTAGCTGTAGAGGTGGGTAGAGGTCAGAGGTGCCAGGGAAGCCGGTTCTCGTCGAGCTGGGCAGTCGGATTCCGAAGGAAGGACTTGCAGCAGACCGCAGTGTTCTTAAGATGGTGCCTGCGGATGCAGGGTGACTACTCCTTAGTCATAAGGGAGAATCTTGAAGAAGAAATCTTGAAGTCCTTTCGTAGAAAGTCGTGTCTTGATTCCAAAGATGATCTGATTTGGAAGGGGGCCTGCTCCTACCTTTATCCTGAAAAAGGGGGCTGGCACCCGACTAAGTCCTGCCCTATGGGTGGGACCAGGAGGGGGGTGGTTACACCCCTCTCCTTTGGCGGGCTTTCCCCAGGCCAGGTGCTGGAGTGCCCCTGGAACTGGTTTCAGCCGGCCTATGCACAGTGAGCACCGGGGTCCCACTTGCAGTCACCTTCCTCTAAAGCCCTGCCTACCTACATGGATAGGCCCGGGTGGCCCCTAAAACCATATACTAAAGAAGTGGTATAAGTACCACAAGTCGAAAGGAAGTAAGGCCTAGGGCCTTGGGAATCGCTGGGGCTATGCTGTATTAACGCAAGTTAGGAACTAGGAGGCCCACGGGATCTGGTTTGCAGTGCGCAAAGTTAGAAGCAATTTACATTAAAGTCAATGGATGCGTAAAAGTTAAAAAGGTGAAGGTAGGAAGTCTTCCGGTCAGTCTAGAACTTAACCCTTTGGAATCTGGACACTAGGAGTGTTAAACTACTCGGGGGCACCGTAGTGCCAGCGTTACCTCACCCACAGGAAGCGGGTGCAGTGGTGCCAAAGTGCGTCGGGATTCTGCAGGAGTTCAGATGGAGCCTTGGAGTGTTGATGCTGCAGGCGACCTGATGTGAAGAGTTACGGTGGATCCAAGGGAGGATCTGAAGTGGTGAAGACTTGAAAGCAGAGGGGACAATGTTCACAGTCACTAGCCAGTGACCGGCGTGGAACCAGGAAGGAACTAGGCGTTGTCGGGTGCCAACAGGTGATGTCGGGAAGCTTGTCTCTTCAGCCATGTGGACCAGGTGACGAGGACGATGACCAGGATTCACTCACGAGCTGTCCCACGTAGGCTCTAGTGGATGGCGGTGGCGGCTTCTTGATCGGAGCAAACAGGCCTTGTTAATGCAAGCCACGCAGGAAACAAAGAAGGCTTCTCACTCTAACCAGCAAGGTCAGAGGGGTTACTGCTTTTGGGAGCAGTAAGGGCCAGTCTGGAGCAACCAAACCAGCGGTGGAAAGTTGTCGTTTGGTCGCCAAGATGGCCACTAGCCAACGGACTAGTAACCGGATAGGCGCATCGAGTGGAAAAAAGCAGCAGGGCCCCACGCAGATCTCGTGAGAGCTGGAGGGCTGGTCCTTGGTGCAAATGTAGCTCGGTGGTGGGGCTTCTCAAGACCCCAAGCACAGCGTTGAGGGTGCCTCAGGTGCTGCGCAGTCAGCTTCTCGTGGACGTTTCAAGAGGTCCGGTCCCACGTCTCAGGTCGCCTCCACTCGTCTCAGCTTTGCAGAGACTGTGGATCAGGCTGTTAGATGTCTGGGAGTATGGTTCTTGTCAGGCTCTGGGCTCGGGCTCCAGCGGGAGGCACGGTAAAGCAGTCGTTGATCGCTGGATGGTGCCTGTGTTCACAGGGTGGCCACTCCTTGGCCACAAGGGAGATTCTTCAGTCTTCTGAGCAGCAGAACGTCGCAGGTCCAGAGTTTCTTCTTATGTAGTCGAATTTCAGGGTAATCTAAAGTCTTGGGACTCAGCTCCTACTTTTAAACCAATTCTAGGGGCTGGACTACCTACTAGGTCCCTCCTATGGGTGGGACCAGGAAGGGGGGTGGTTACACCCCCTTTCCTTTGTCCAGTTTCGCGCCAGAGCTGGGGCTGGAGTGCCCCAGCACCGGTTTGATCTGGCCTATGCACGGGGACACCTTGTGTGCCCCGGGCATGACCTGATTCTATTCAGCCCTACCTAACCAGATACACAAAATCCTGTCTGGGGTGGTGCTAGCACCTCCCAAGGAAGGAAACCCTTTGTCCAAGCCTCCCTCGCTGGAAGGACTCCCAGCAGCAGGAGGTCAGACTTGTGTCTGTGGTGGCAGCATCTATTTTGTGATGCTGAGGCTCCGTTTAACTTTAACCGGGGTTCAGGTTCTGTACATGTCGTGTCGCTCTAGAAGGGTGGAATGCTACCCCCGTCGCCAGAGTTGGCGAGGGGGTAGTATTCCAATTCGTATGACACCTTACTCGACATGTTTTGATAATGTCAAACCAGAGTTAGCATTTAACCGCGAGGTTCATAATGCACTTAAGAGTATATGGTATGACGTTATCAGGAAACAGCTAAAGGACATGGTTGCGAAAGCTGCAGACAGGCTCAGCTCGTGCTAGAGCACCATCTCACACATAACCAAGCACTCTGCCTCCAGGATCGAGAAGGCCTGCCATAGGAGTGACTTATAGGTTACTGTGTGTCCTTGTATGTGTTAGATATAGAGATACTATACCTAAAGCAAAGGGTGATTTCACCACCTTGCCCCAGCTGAGTGATCAGCCAGTTATGTCAAATAGTAAGGCCAGGCCAGGGGTGGCACAATACGTGCTGCAGCCACTGGTAGGCCTTGGATGCACCTATGCCCTGGGTACCTAGGGTACACTGTACAGGGGGCTCACAAGGTGATCCATGTTTCAAATGGTAATGCACCTAAAGTGCATTGGCATACATTTAGAGAGAGAACAGCAGGCTGTGGGTCTGATTGGCAGGCCCACAGCCACATTAAGTCAAAAACCAGTGAAGCAAAAAGCAAAAAATTGGGGTGACCATAGGATAGCAAACCCTACTCTCCTACAGAGTCTCTACCAGAAAAGGTGTTACTTAAAGTAAGTAACTCGTTCTACTGATAGAGACTTCTAACTGCAGAGTCCTCACCTTGTGAATAGATATCAAATCATTACCTTCCAAAGTGATGGGTCGGTGGAATGGATCAGACCAGCAAGACATATCAGACAAAATGCCCATCCTGTCAGACCTGGCTATCCAGGCAGTAGTGCTGAATTTACGTGTAGAGGAATGCCCATGTGGTATCATGGCAGATGTCAAAGACTGGCACATTGCGCACCAGCGCAGCAGAAGCAGCCTTCGCTCTGGTCGAATGAGCACTAAAGCATTCTAGGGGATGCTTTTTTGCAAGCCCATATCACATTTTAACACATAAAACAATCCATAGGAATGAAGTTCTCTTTTGCACTGTCTTCCACTTTTTTTTGCACCGTAGAAGCCCACAAATAGTTGACAGTCCTAACGATGTTCTCTGGTGCAATCAATGTTAAAACTCAGGGCATTCCTCCTCATTAGAAGAGAGCGGTGGAGTGTAGAATGGAACGGGTATGCCCCATTCTCTCCATGCCACTGGAGTCAAGCCAATCTGGCTGATGAGGGGTTGATGCCCTGAAACCAGTCCCAGGATATTTGTTTCAAGTCCAGGGAGGTCCTGGCCTGGCAGATCGGCTGGACTATTCCCATGGGGAACAGGGTCAAGGCTGATTTGCATACGGCTGGGTCTGAACTGGAAAAGAATGGGGACCAAAAAAAGCGATGGATTTAGGCCCAGATCTCTGTACTGGGATCAATGTTTGACATTGTGTGTAGCATTCTGTCCATCGATTGTTCTTTTTGCGAGTGTAGGGTGCTGACAAGGTGATGGATTGTCCAATGTGGAAGGCCATAACTAACTTCAACAGGACTGCTGATTTCCTCTGAAGGACCAATTTGTCCTGTAAGAGTGATGTGTATGACTTTTCAATAGACAGGGCCCGGATCTCACTCACTTGCAGATGTAATTGCGAACACAGTCTTGATCATCAACAGGAGTGGATGACAGGTGTGCATAAGTTCAACGAGTGCACATCAGGTAAGTGAGAACCAAATTAAGATCTCACTGTGGCATCACAAAAGGTGTTGGCGGTAACATGTCAGCCCTCTCAAGAAACGCATCACAACAGGTGATCTAAAAAGTGATAGCTGATCTGGCAAACATAAAAAGGTTGAAAGTGCTGCAAGATAACCCCTAACTGTTGCCACAGTAGTCCTTGCTGTGATTAGGACAGATGAAACCACAGGATGTCAGACAACTCTGCATTCAAGGGTTGGATGTTGCGAGGGGACCACCAGGGAACAAAATTCTACCAGCGTCCTGAGTATACCATTTGGTGGATTGAAGCCTGGTTGCCAAGATGACACCAACTGTAGGAAAGAGCCCCTTTTTGTCATGTCACCCCCACTTTTTGTCATTAGTACTGATGTTTTTCGAATGATGTGCACTGACTCCCTGCTAACAAGGCTCCAGTGCCAGTGCTCAATCCCTAAAACAAACATGTTCAATTGTACCCACACTGGCAAGGTCTTTAGCACCTCTGTTAGTCCCTAGTAAAAGGTAACCCTGGGGCCTAGGTCAGGGTACTAAAGAGAGTCCCTAGGGGCTGCGCAATGTATTGTGCCACACTGAGGGAAAAATCATCAAATCCATGTGGATTGCCATTGCAGGCTGTGTGAAAAGGTGAAAACCATTTAGAAAACACAACATGGCACACTTCCTGTGTGCCATGCCCATACACTGCAGATACTATATGCAAGTCAACCTGCAGCAGGCCTTGGAGCCCTATGGCAGGGTGCATTATATTATCTGTGAGGAATCTGCATGAGCAAATATGCCCCGGTGATGTCGGCTTCAGTGGCATGTCTTTATAAGTATTGAGGTAGCCATCTTAAATATAAGTACAGGGCACTGGTCATTACGAGTTCCCCAGCTACATGATGGCTTTACTGAAAGCTATAATGGTTGTTCCAGCTGCAGATTCCTTACCTTTGAACTTACAGACGTCAGGCTGGATCCGGAAGATTTTTCCTAACAGTATCCCTGTGCGCCAGTAGGTTGCATCGGTCGACTCAATGTGATGTTGGCGTCGCATTCGTCGTCATCGTGACGTCCGCATCGTGAATATAACCGCCACTCCGGTGCGCTGATATCAGTACTTTTCACATCTTTCCACGCCAGAAGCAGAGAGCCATGAAGTGACTGACCGTGGTGTGTTAAAAAAGAACAGCTAGGGCCCTGAAGGGGAACATCCCTGACACTAAAAACAATTCCACCGTGGGGGAAGGATGGGTGAGTCGGTTAGGAATCTGCAGCTAGATCAGGTCTCTACCAGATAAAGCGTTACTGAAGGTAAGTAACTTTTCCATCTGATAGAGACATCTAGCGCAGATTCCTTACCTTTGAACAGATACCCAAGCAATACTTTCCCCGGAGGAGGGACTGCGGAAAAGTTTTAGACCCGAAAATCCTGCAGAACGGAGCAACCAAACAGGCTCTCCCTGCTAACCTGAGAATCGAGGCAACAGTGTCTGGTAAACGTATGCAGACACGCACACATGGCAGCTTGACAGATATCAGCAATCGGAACCCCATGCTGGAGGGATGTGGGGGCTGCCTTCGCCCTTGTTCAATGGTCCCTAAGGCCATCAGGAGGCTTCTTTTTTGCCAAAGTGTAACATACTTTTATACAGAGGATGACCCAACGAAAGAAAATCCCCTTTTTTTTCTCCAACATATCCTATAAAGAGTTGGTCATCCACTCCAAACTCTTTAGTGCGATCAAGGTAGAATGATAATGCTGTTTTTGGGTCCAGATGGTGGAGACACTCCTCTTTCTTGGAAGGATGCGGAGATGCATAGAAAGTGGGCAGAATGACTGACTGTCCCAGATGAAAGGGAGTTCCAACCCTGGGCAAAAAGGATGCCCTAATTCTCAGCACCACTTTTCCGGAAAAACTGTCAGGTAAGGAGGCTGGGATGACAGTACCTGCAGTTCGCGCACCCTCCTAGCAGAGGTAATTGCCACTAAGAATGCTGTTTTAATGGTGAGCCACGGGAAAGGACAATTGTGTATCGACTCGGTGCACACATCAAGAAGGTGAGGACCAAATTAAGATCCCATTGTGGCATAACAAAGGGAGAAAACAAGTAGGTTAACTCCGTAAAAAACCTCTAAATCAGAGCTGACTTGAAAAGTGAAGGCAGATCTGGTAGCCGAAGAAAAGCCGAAAGGGCCGAAAGATAGCACTTCAAAATGCCCAAGACAGAGCCCTGCTGGGCCAAGGAAAGGATACACAAAAGGATATCGACCAGGGAGGCATACAAGAGGTAAATGGTCCTATCTGATAGAGACTACTAGCAGCAGATTCCTTAAAGTAGAATTATCCCCAGGCGTGAGACTGGATCCGGAAAACATTTTGCCACAGTATCCCTGCGCGCCGGGGGGGGACGGCACCACGAGACTCCGCCCTGACGTCGTCCGTGTCTGTGACGTCAGCGAGGACACATAAGTCCAACCCCTGTGCGCCTATGTAGTTTTTTTCTCTTTTCCGCCTGCAACGGGGATCCGGATTATGTCCTGGCCTGTTTTCAGGCCTTTTTTCCCTTTTCACGCTTTGGCGTTGGTGGGACAGTGTGCGAATGCCTTCGGGCTTCAAGACGAGTACCTCTTGTGCACATCCCATGTTGGCGAAGGACCCTTACCCGATTTGCATGTGGTGCCTGGGCGAGCACCACGACTCAACGGATTGCGAAGCCTGTCAGCACCTTAAACCTAAGCCACGGCGGGAGTGTTGGATGAAATTGCTGTCGGCCCGCTTGTCCAGGTCGGTGTCGTCCCAGCATCTGTCCCCTACCGCGGAAGCAAGGAGCTGCCGGTTCCATCTGCGATATCGTCCCTCGCCGCGGCCCCAAGGCCATTCACCGGCTGGTAGGTCCTTTAGCTTGTCTCCGAGGCCTTGTCCTCCTTCAGCGGGGGGCGTCGGCTCCCCTAGGGACATGCACACCCGTCTGTCGCATTCCTACCTGTCGTTTCCCAGCGTTGGGGCAACTAGGGCCCAAAGGACAGCCTACGCGGTGGCTCTGCAGACTTCTTTGGCCCCTCCTCCACCTCCTGAGACGGCAGCAAATCCCTTGCCTCGCATGGGGACTTCCGCGGAGTCACCGGCAGCTCCAGCGCCAAAGATTTCGGCTTCAGGTCGTAGGAGGGTGGTGTCGTCAAGGTGTAGTCCTTCGGGCTCCCCTCTTCGGCGCCTGGCATCCCTGCCTCGCCGCAAATCCTTACGGGGCTCCCTGTGGTGTCGAAGGAGATATCTGAGACTCCAGGCTTGCTCCCAAGTCCCCCTCGGTCCTCTGAGCAGGCGGCTGCCTCGCCAGAGGCTGAGCCGGCGCTGTTTTGGCAGGTGGAGGCTGGGACCTAGGGTGCTTTTCCGAGTCCCTCTCGCTCCTCGACGCGGGCGGCTGCTTCATCTGAGACCGAGCCGGCGCCGCTCCTGCGCCGTACCGGCGTTGACCCCGCCCCATTCTCCTGGGGAGCACATGGTGGAGGAGGTCGACCCGGCGCCCAAATACCCACTCCGGCGCTGATCGACGTTGATAAGGCGCTGGTAGCGGACTCCACGGAGCCATGCCGGCGTCAGGTTCTTGATTCGTCCCTGAGGTTCCTTCCCCTCCTGAGGTCTGTCATCTGTTGGTGTCTTCCTACCTGAGACAGGGTGCATTGCTGCCTTTTCACTGGCATCTTCCAGGGAGGGCTCATCGCCGTCCCCACGGCCTAATTCCTCGAACCCTCCTTTCCGTGGCTCACGGCTGGCTTTTCCACCGGCCTCTCCGCCTTCCGCTGTGGCCCCTCAGGTTCCCCATTCATCTGTGATTCCCCACTATTCCGGGGCTGACCGCTTCCCCCTGGACTTGGGGACGGGCGGCTCAGTCTGAAGCCGTCACCCATGGAGGAATTACTTTATCCTCCGCGACGCCCTATGGAGGCCAGTGTTGACTTTGTTCGCGCTATTTCCACACCCGCTGGTATTCTGCGGTTGGGTGAGCCTGTCACTCCATTTCCTACGATAGCCTTTTAGAAGTTCTCCACCAGGGCTTTGGTGGACGGGAGCTATTCCTTCCTTTTGAAGCGTCGCTCCATAATTCTCTTCTGGGTCCTTGGGGGCGCCCTGCCACGGGTGATCCGGTACCTCAGCCGCTCCTACATCACCACCGTCCGGCTCCGCACGACCCTGTCTGCCTTTCCTTCCACCCTTCTACTCAAGGTTCTCTCCTACGAACGGCTTTTCAGTCCTTGCCTGTGGTGTTGTTTCCTCCGTCTCGGGAAGCTCGGTGGCTGGATTCATGGGGGAGTAACGTCTTCGATTCTTCCAGTGCTGCCTGGCGGGCGCTCAACACTCTGTGTGTCTTGGCTAGGGCTACTTCCAGCCTGTGGGACTCTGTGGAGTCCCTTCTTTCTCATGTCTCCCATGAGGGTGACTGTGCTGATCTGTGGGCCATGTGCTGGATGGTAGGGAGTTGGCCGCATTTCTTCTTCGTGCGGCCTTGGATGTTGCCGATGCTCTCGGCCATGCTATGGCCACTTCTGTGGCTCTCCGTCGCCATGCTTGACTACGTGATGCTGTTTTTCCTGAAAATATTAGGGAGCGCGTGGTTGACCTGCCCTTTGACAGGGTCCTACTGTTTATCACTCATGCGGACTCCGCCATTCAGTGTCTTCTTGCGGGGCTCCGTCCCCCTCCTCCTCCTTCTCAGTAGGCTGGTTTGTTGATCCTCCGGGACTTGGTGGGAGGTGTTCCTGGAATCTGGTGTTTGGAGTGTCCGTTACACTTTCTGTGTGGTGTGCTGTGCCCTCGGGGTCCCTTGGTTAACCCCTCTCTTCAGTTGGCTGCTGGTTCAGCCCCTGTTTGGAAAGAGCGTACTTTTTGGCTGATTACTAAGCCTTCTGTGGTTTCTACCGCAAGTTTTATGGTTTTGTTCTCTGATGCGGGATTTTCTTCCCCAAGAGTGGTTCCCATAATTTCTTTGGGACATGCCGTTTCCTAAGTGGGGTACCTGTAGCTATTGTATAGCTCTGTCTTTCGCTGGGAGGGTGTGGAGTCCCCTTTGCAGGTTCTTCGCCCTTTCTGGTGTTGCTGTTTCCCGCTGGTGCTGCTTCTTGGTCGTGGCTTTGCCATCTACGGCGTTGTGCTGGGGTGTTTTTGCCCTTTTGTCCACCGTTTGGCTTGGCCCTCTGTCTGGTGTCCCAGAAGGGATTCTTTCTTGTGTTGACGGCTTGGCCCGTCTTACCTGTTTCGCCTCTTATTTTCCGGCTGGTCGTACTTCTGCGGCTCTGTCCGGAGCGGTCTCCTTCTAGGGGTCGTTCGGGATTTGTTTTCTGGCCTTGCCCTTGTTTTGAGCCAGGTGTAGTCTGGGCGTTCTGTTTGGTGGCGCTTGTCAGCGGCCAGCTGCGTCTACCTGCTCCTGCTCTGCTGGTAGTGGGAAAGTAGTGAGAATAGCAACCACGACCTACTTCCAGCCCAGGAACGCGCTCAATGGCCCCTTTGGCCAAGAGTGCCAATACTTCCTCTCGCAGAAGTTGCAAGTGATCCCCCGACACACGGTGGTACTGCGGTGGCATGGCTGGAGGGGTCGCCTCGAAGGGGAGGGAGTAGCCCCTTCGGACGATTTGCAGCACCCACCTGTCCGATGTGATGTCGTGCCAGTGGAGGAGGTCATGGCGGACCCTGCCCCCTACTGACGTTGAATGGGCCTGAAAGCTCGAACTAGGAAGGCTTTGAGGCAGATGCTGCGGGGGTGGATGTGGACTGGCCTCGCCGTTGTCCCCTGGCACCGTCACGGCGGTTACCACACCCGCCGCCGCGTTGGATGTTACACTGCGGCCCGTGGCTGGCAGGATGTGAAGGGGCGCCTCTTCCTTGGCCACGAAAGGAACGAAAGGCAGACTGCTGCTGACGCTGGCCCGGGAGGCCAAAGGACTTGGCCGTAGACCTGGAGTCCTTGAAGCGTTCAAGCGCATGATCTGCCTTGCCACCAAAGAGGTGGCATGTCCATGAGGGTGTTCTGGACATCAGCCGAGAAGTTGGCGGACCTCAGCCAGGCGTGGAGGCAAACCGCCACCATCATTGACATCGCCCTGCCCAGTGAGTCCGTGCTTCCCAGCCCACATCGAATGGAGTACCGCGCTGCGTCTCGTCCCTCCGCGAGCTTCACCCGGGCCTCCTCCGGGCACTCAGGCAGCACGGCCGCAACCATATCCCACACAGAGTGGGTGTAACGGCCGAAAAGGCAAGCGGTGTTGACGGAAAGCAACCCACAACTGAGGGAGGAGAACAGTTTCTTGCCAAACTGTTCATACCTTTTGGATTCCCGATCTGGGGGTGCAGTGGGGAATGCGGATTGGGAAGTAGAGGCCTGGATAACCAGGCTCTCGTGGGTGGGGCGGGTGGACAGGAAGCTAGGGTCGCCCGGAGCTAGGCGGTGGCGCCTGGCAACGTTCCTATCTACCGGGGGACCTGTAGCAGGCCTGGACCAGGTGCTCAACAGGACGTCCGTGAGAGCCTCATTAAATGGCAGTAGAGGTTCCGGGGAGCTTACCTGCGGTTTAAGGACCTCAGTGAGGATGTTCGACCTCACAGTCGCGACGGGGAGCTTAAGCGCCAAGGCCTTGGCCACCCTCGTCAGCACCACACTATAAGCAGCACCCTCCTTCGTAGCCACAGTAGAAGGGGAGACAAAGCCAGTGTCAGGTGAAGTGTCGAGACCACTGGCTTCCCCTAGTTCGTCTGTCCAGTCCTGAAATGACTGACACTCCCATGTCAGAGGGTCCTCAGACCCCTCCCAATCCCCCTCGTCCTCCATCTACTGAAATTCAGGGTCAAAGGATGGAGCCGGATCAAAGAAGAATTGCTCTTCAGCCGGCGTCGAATGCGGCGTCGAGCGACGCCGGTCCGACGCCAGATCCGGACCGAGGGAGGGATCAGGGACGGCGTCGTGTGGGGAAGGCGCCCGGGGGTGACACCATGGGGGTCGACGCCGGCGGGGTCGTAAGGTCGACCAGCGGCGACCTGGATTCGGCACTGGATCCAGTGGGGGCCTGCGGCACCGGAAGCGAAGTCGCCAAAGCACCAGACGACGCCGGGGCAGAAGCACACTGGCCGCATGGACTCCCAGTCGGGGCCGCGGGGCCCGAAGGCACCCCCGCGGTACCAGACGGAGGAGAGAGGGACCTCATGACCATGAGGAAGGCCTCGATCTTCTCCGGCGTCGCTACGGCGCCGGCGAAGCCGCCCAACCCCCCGTCCGCATCGAGCGAGCGTCGGGGAAGTCGGAAGAGCGATGTCGTCTCTTCGACTTCTTGTGCCTCTTACCTGAGGACTTGGAGCCCGACGAATGGTGACGACTCGCCAAGCTTCAATGACTGTGGCCCCGCGACCGGTCACTCGGCCCCCTCCTGGACCGGGACCTTCAGCGGCGCGGGGCCGACTGCCGGAGCTCGAGGCGCTTGCGGGACCGATCCCGCCTAGCCTTCGACGTCAAGGCCCGGCAGTCGGGGCACGCCCGGTCGTCCCAAAGGCAATAGAGGCACCGGCGGTGGGGATCGGTAACCGACATCAGTCGGTTGCAGTCGGTACAAGCTTGCAGCCGGGTCCCCCTACTGGCACCGAGAGTCGTAAAGACTCGACAAGTGATCAAAAAAGGATCGAAAAAGTTTAGTCAAAAAATGACTAAGGTACTGCTTTTTCCGGACCTGCACTTGCCGGCATGGAAAAAAGAAGGACGGACGTCAGCGCGCGTGGGCGGTGTCTAAGTACTCCGACGACGGCATCCCTGCGCCAACGACGACGGACGTAGAGCCGCATACGACGCCTACCGACGCGCAGGGGTACTGCTAGGCAAAACTTTTCGGATCCAGTCTGATACCTGGGGATATTCTAAGGTAAGGAATCTAACCTGTATCTTTCAGATGTAATTGTTTGCGGGCTTGCTTTGCAGTAGCTGTGCTCTGTTCTTTCCTTCAAGGACTTTTGGTGTATAATACCTGGCACTATTCTGGATGGTGCTGTTCCTCACCATTTGTTTCTTTCTTTTCTGTTTAGCTGATTCTTTTGCACACTGTTCCCGTATTCTCACAGTTTTTTGTTGTGATGAATCCGCGTAAAAGGAAAGAGGAAAACTGACGTAGGGGCGCCGGGGTGGGACTTGTGTCCTCGTTGACGTCACGGACGCGGACGACATCAGAGGGGAGTCACGTGGTACCGTCACCCCGGAGCACAGGGATGTTGTGGCAAAAAGTTTTCCGGATCCAGTCTCACGCCTGGGGTAATTCTACGTTAAGGAATTTGCAACTAGAATCATCTCTACCAGATGCACAAGTTACTACTTGTGTAACGATATATCTGTAAGAGACATTAGTTAGTATTAGATTCCTTACATTAGATTCCTTACCTTAGAATATCCCCAGGCGTCAGACTGGATCCGGAAATTTTTGCGTAGCAGTACCCTTGCGCGTCGGTAGGCGTCGTCTGCGGCTCCGCGTCCGTCGTCGGCGCCGTGATGACGTCGTCGGAGTACTTAGACGCCGCCTCCGCGTGCTGACGTCAGTTCTTAGACACAGCTTTTCCGCGCCAGAAAACGCAGAGCCATGTTAAAAACCAACACTGGTGCCATTGAAACTAGGGCCCTGAAGGGGACAACCGTAACCCTAGATATTGGTTCGCAGAACGGGGAGGATGGGTGGGTCGGTAAAGAATCTAATACTAACTAATGTCTCTTACAGATATATCGTTACACAAGTAGTAACTTGTGCATCTGAAAGAGACACGTTAGTATTAGATTCCTTACCTTAGAATAGATACCCCAGCAATACCAACCCCGGAGGTGGGTCTGCGAACCAATACTCACACCAGAAAGTCCTGGAGGACGGAACGGCCAAAGAAGCCATCCCTCCGGACTTGGCTGTCCAGGCAGTAGTGTCTTGCAAACGTGTGCAGCGATGCCCACGTAGCTGCCTGACAGATGTCTTGTAAGGGCACACCCCTGCCCAAGGCAGTGGTAGTCGCCGTGGCTCGGGTAGAATGAGCCCGCAATCCAGCAGGGGGCTCCTTCCTAGCCAAGGAGTAGCATGCCTGGATACACAAGATGATCCACCGGGAGATGGTCCGCTTGTGCACCGCTTTCCCCTTCTTAGCGCCCACGTAACCAACAAAGAGTTGGTCATCCACCCGGAACTGGCGTGTGCGATCCAGACAAAACGAGAGCGCACGTTTTGGGTCCAGACGATGGAGCCGCTCTTCCTCTTTAGAGGGATGCGGTGGCGGAAAGAAGGTAGGCAAGGTGATAGACTGCCCAATGTGGAAGGCCGTGACGACCTTGGGCAGGAAAGATGGTTTGGCACGAAGCACCACTTTGTCCGGATGGACAGAAAGGAAAGGTGGAGTACAAGAAAGAGCCTGGAGCTCACTCACTCTCCTGGCAGAGGTGATGGCAACCAGGAAAGCAGTCTTCAGAGTCAGAAGGCGAAGAGGGCAATTGTGAAGTGGCTCAAAGGGAGCGCACATCAGAAAAGTCAGAACCAGGTTCAAGTCCCACTGAGGCATCACAAACGGAACAGGAGGAAAAGTGTGAGTGATGCCTCTAAGAAATCTGTTCACAACAGGGGACTTGAATAAAGAAGGCTGATCAGGTAGCCTGAGAAAGGCTGAAAGGGCAGAAAGGTAGCCCTTGATAGTGCCCAGAGCAGAGCCCTGCTGGGCAAGAGAAAGAAGGAAGAGAAGAACCTCTGAAAGAGGGGCAGCAAGCGGATCCACAGCCTTTGCTGTACACCATGCCACAAATCTGTTCCACCTGCAGGCGTATACCGACTTTGTGGAGGGACGCCTGGCTGCCAGAATGACGTTACAGACTTCAGGAGGCAAGTCAAATGGCCTCAACTGTCGCCGCTCAATCTCCAAGCATGGAGGTGGAGACTGGACAGGTTCGGGTGGAGGACCGTCCCCTGCTGCTGCGACAGAAGGTCCTCCTGAAGAGGCAGACGAACCGGGGGATCGACTGACATACTGAGTAGCTCGGGATACCAGTACCTTCGAGCCCAGTCCGAAGCCACAAGGATGACTTGGGCCCGGTCACGCCTGATCTTCTTCAGCACTCTGGGCAGAAGTGGTATAGGCGGAAAGGCGTACAACAGACCGCAACTCCACTCGCGACGAAAAGCGTCTCCGAGCGATTGCCGCCTTGGAAATTCCAACGCCCAGAACTGATGACATTGCGCGTTCTCTTCGGTGGCGAATAGATCTAACCAAGGCTCTCCCCATTGCTGAAAGAGGCCTTGCGCCACGTTCGAGTTCAGACGCCATTCGTGATCCATCATGCACCTGCGGCTGAGTTCGTCCGCCCTGGCGTTCAGAGAACCTGCCAGGTGTTGAACCACCAGGGTCACGCCCTGATGTTCCAGCCATTGCCAAAGGCGCAGAGCCTCCTGGCAAAGGGTCCACGACCCCACCCCGCCCTGTTTGTTGCAGTACCACATGGCGGTGGTGTTGTTCGTGAACACCTGCACTACACTCCCCCGGACAGAGGGGAGGAATGCCTTCAGTGCTAGACGAATCGCCCGAAGCTCCAACATGTTGATGTGGAGTCGAGTCTCCGCCGGAGACCAGAGGCCTCTGATCTCCGCCTCTCCCATGTGGCCTCCCCAGCCCTGGAGGGACGCGTCCGTCACAACTACATGCTCCAGTTGGGGAAGGGAGAGGGATCTGCCGCAGACCCAATCGCGGTCCGTGAGCCACCACTGCAACTGTCTCGCAGTGCCCTCCGAGATCAGGACATGGTCGGATAGGTTGCCTTGATGCTGGGCCCACTGAAACTTCAGGTCCCACTGCAGAGCCCGCATCCGCCATCTGGCGTGATGCACCAGCAGGATGCAGGAGGCCATCAGCCCCAGAAGCCGCAGTGTCAACCTGACCGAAACCCGGGATAACGGCTGAAAGATGGGAATCAGAGCCTGAATATCCCGGACCCGCTGCTCGGGTGGATAAACCCGAAACTGCGCCGAGTCTAGAACCGCTCCGATGAAGAGGAGCTTCTGAGAGGGGCACAGGTGTGACTTTGGCACATTGATCGAGAACCCCAGCCGATGCAGGAGGTCTGCCGTAGTCTGGAGGTGGCTGACGACTTTCTGGGGCGTGCCCGCCTTCAACAGCCAGTCGTCGAGGTAGGGAAAGACTGAAACCCCCAACCTGCGCAGATGAGCTGCGACCACCGCCATCACCTTTGTGAACACCCGTGGGGCGCTGGTAAGGCCGAAGGGGAGCACGGTAAACTGAAAGTGCTCGTGGCCAACCGTGAACCGCAGGTAGCGCCGGTGGGCCGGCAGGACGGGGATGTGGAAATAAGCGTCCTGCAAGTCCAACGCTACCATCCAGTCTCCTGGGTCCTAGGCAGCTAAGACCTGAGCCAGTGTCAGCATTTTGAACTTCTCCTTCCGGAGGAAGCCGTTGACGTTCCGTAGGTCCAAGATAGGGCGCAGGCCACCTTTGCCCTTCTTGGGTACCAGGAAGTAGTGGGAGTAGCAACCACACCCTACTTCTGGCCCAGGAACGCGCTCGATGGCCCCTTTGGCCAAGAGGGCCGTAACTTCCTCCTGCAGAAGTCGCAAGTGATCCCCCGATACACGGTGGTTCTGCGGTGGCATGGCTGGAGGAGTCGCCTCGAAGGGGAGGGAGTAGCCCCTTCGGACGATCTGCAGCACCCACCTGTCCAACGTGACAGTGCGCCAGTGGAGGTGGTGATGGCGAACCCTGCCCCCCACTGGCGTCACATGGGCCTGAAAGCACGGACTAGGAGGGTTTTGAGGCGGATGCTGCGGGGGAAGGTGTGGACTGACCTCGCAGCTGCCCACGACCGCCTGGACGGCGGTTCCCACGGCCGCCACCGCGTTGGGTATTGCCCTGCGGCGCGTGGCTGGCGGCACGTGCGGGCGCACCCCTTCCGTGGCCACGAAAGGAGTGATAGGCAGCCGGTTGCTGGCGTTGGCCCGAGAGGCCTAAGGACTTGGCCGTAGCCCTGGAGTCCTTAAAACGCTCAAGCGCATGGTCTGCCTTGTCGCCAAAGAGGCGACGGCCATCGAACGGCATGTCCATGAGCGTGCTCTGGACATCTGCCGAGAAGTTGGCGGATCTCAGCCAGGCGTGGCGTCTGACCGCCACCGTCGTTGCCATCGCTCTACCCAGCGAGTCAGTGGTATCCAGCCCACACTGGATGGAATACTTGGCTGCATCCCGGCCCTCCACAAGGGCTTGGCCGAGTTTGGCCCGTACCTCCAACGGACACTCTGGCAGCACTTCCGCGACCTTATCCCACACAGAGTGGGTGTAACACCCCAAGAGGCAGGCGGTGTTGGAAGACCGCAGGCCCAAACTAATGGATGAGAAGATCTTCTTCCCATACTGGTCATACCTCTTGGATTCCCGATCCGGCGGGGCCGACGGGAATGCGGTTTGGGAATTGGAGGCCTGGATGACCAGGCTCTCGGGGGTAGGGTGGGAGGACAGAAAACATGGGTCGCCCGGGGCTGGGCGGTGGCGTCTGGCCACGTTCCTATCTACGGGCGAACCCGTAGCGGGCTTGGACCAAGTGCCCAGAAGAACGTCAGTCAAGGCCTCATTAAAGGGCAGCAGAGGCTCGGCCGAGCTTGACTGCGGTTTAAGGACCTCAGTGAGGAGGTTAGTCCTCACGGCCGCGACGGGGAGCTCAAGGTTTAAGGCCTTGGCAGCCCTCATCAGCACCACACTATATGTTGCCCCCTCCTCCGAAGCCACGGTAGGAGGGGAGACAAACCCAGGGTCTGCAGAGGTGTCCAGGCCACTGGCCTCCCCAAGGTCTCCTGTCCAGTCCTCATGAGACTGACACTCCCTGGTCAGAGGGTCCTCAGACCCCTCCCAGTCCTCTCCTTCACCCATCTCCTGAAATTCAGGGTCCTCAACCAATGGGGCCTGTTCATAACAGTGAAATTCACCCAACGGCGTCTGGAGCGGCGCCCAACGGGGCCGTTCCGACGGCCGAACAGGAACGGAAGTAGAACCGGGGTCGGCGCCGCCCAAGGACGGCGCCGGAGGCGACACCTGAGGGTCCGACGCCGGGGAGGCCGTCAGATCCACCGGCGACGAACCAGATCCCGAAGGAGGACCAGCGGCGTCCTGCGACGCCGGGCCCGAAGGCGCCCGCGGCGTCGGAACAACTGGACCCCTCGGCGCCGGGCCCGAAGGCGCCGGCGGCGTCGGGATAACAGGGACCTGCGACGCCGGGCCCGAAGGCATCGGCGGCGTCGGGGCCGAAGCACCCGACGGCTTCGGGGCCGGAGCAGCCGACCCGCTAGGGCTCCCAGACGGGTCCGCTGGGCCCGGAGGCGCCGCGGAGCCCGTCGGAGGAGAGAGTTTCCTCATGGCCATGAGGAAGCGCTCGACCTCCTCCGGCGTCGCGTTGAGCCCAGGGACCGTAGGGTATGGGGCTGGACGCGGCGCCCGCGACTCCGACGGAGCCGCGTGGGCGGTGTCACCCGAACCCCCTGCCTCATCGCGCGAGCGTCGGGGGGAGTCCGAGGAGCGATGACGCCGCTTGGACTTCTTGTGCCGCTTACCTGACGACGACTTCGACCCGGAGGAGTGCGGCCTACTCTCGGAGCTGTGGTGGCTCCGGGCCCGTGACCTGTCCCTCGACCTCCCATGGGATCGGGACCTCTCACGGCGCGGGGCCGACTGCCGGAGTTCGAGGCGCCTACGGGACCGCTCCCGCCTGGCTTTCGAAGAGAGGGCCCGGCAGTCGGAGCAGGCCTTGTCGTCGACGCCCAAACACGACAAACACACACGGTGAGGATCCGTGACCGACATCAGCCGGTCGCAATCGTCGCAATGCTTGAAGCCGGGCATCCCTATCGGCACCGTTTCGGAGTCGAGAGACTTCGAAATAGTAATCAAAAAGGATCAAAAAGTTTAGTCAAAAATGACTAGGGTTACTGCTTTTTCCAGATCTGCGCTTGCTGGCGCGGAAAAAAGAAGAACTGACGTCAGCACGCGGAGGCGGCGTCTAAGTACTCCGACGACGTCATCACGGCGCCGACGACGGACGCGGAGCCGCAGACGACGCCTACCGATGCGCAAGGGTACTGCTACGCAAAAATTTCCGGATCCAGTCTGACGCCTGGGGATATTCTAAGGTAAGGAATCTAATGTAAGGAATCTAATACTAACGTGTCTCTTTCAGATACATCGTTACCGAAGGTAAGTAACTCGCACTTCTGTACAATATTTTCAAAATGTATTCTATCAGCAGGCGTATACTTTTTTCGTGGAGGAACGCCTGACTGCCAGAAAACCCCACAGACCCTGGAGGGAGGTCAAAAGCTGTTAACTGTCGCCGCTCAATCTCCACGCAAAGAGGTGCAGAATGGACAGGTTTGGGTGGAGAACCCTCCCCTGCTGCTGCAACAGAAGATCCTCCCGAAGGGGCAACCTGATCGGAGGATCGAAGCTCATGTCTAGAAGCTCGGGATACCAAACTCCATTTCCCAGTCCGGAATCACAAGACTAACTTCTGCCCGGTCGCTCCTGATCTTCTTCAGCATTCTGGGCAGGAGTGGTATGGGCAGAAAGGCGTATAGGAGGCCTGAGCTCTTCTCACGGCGAAAAGCATTGCAGAGCGAGAGCCGCCTTGGAGACTCCAATGTGCAAAATTGCTGACATTGCGCATTCTTTTCGAAGGCAAACAGATCTAACCATGGCTCTACCCACAGCTGAAAGAAACCTTGTGCCACCTCCGAATGGAGACGATGAGCTCGTCCGGCCTGGCTTTCAGAGAACCAGGCAGGTGTTGAACCACCAGGGAAATGACCTGTTGTTCCAGCGAAGTCCAGAGATGCAGGGCCTCTTGACAGAGTCCACGAACCTGTAGGAGAGTAGGGTCTGCTTCCTATGGTCACCCCCACTTTTTACTTTTGCTTTACTGGTTTTCGACTTAGATGTGGCTGTGGGCCTGCTAATCAGACCCACAGCCCAGATGCACTCTCCCTAAATTCACATCATGTACTCTAGGTACAACCACAATTGGGAATTGGTTCACCTTGTCAGCCCCTGTAGAAGTGTACCCTAGGTACTCAGGACATAGGTGTAACGCACAAGTTACTACTTGTGTAACGATATATCTGTAAGAGACATTAGTTAGTATTAGATTCCGTACCTTAGAATATCCCCAGGCGTCAGACTGGATCTGGAAATTTTTGCGTAGCAGTACCCATGCGCGTCGGTAGGCGTCGTCTGCGGCTCCGCGTCCGTCGTCAGCGTCGTGGGCGCCGTGATGACGTTGTCGGAGTACTTAGACGCCGACTACGCGTGCTGACGTCAGTTCTTAGACACAGCTTTTCCGCGCCAGAAACGCAGAGCCATGTTAAAAACCAACACTGGTGCCATTGAAACTAGGGCCCTGAAAGGGGATAACCCTAACCCTAGATATTGGTTCGCAGAACGGGGAGGATGGGTGGGTCGGTAAGGAATCTAATACTAACTAATGTCTCTTACAGATATATCGTTACACAAGTAGTAACTTGTGCATCTGAAAGAGACACGTTAGTATTAGATTCCTTACCTTAGAATAGATACCCCAGCAATACCAACCCCAGTGGTGGGTCTGCGAACCAATAATCACACCAGAAAGTCCTGGAGGACGGAACGGCCAAAGAAGCCATCCCTCCGGACTTGGCTGTCCAGGCAGTAGTGTCTTGCAAACGTGTGCAGCGATGCCCACGTAGCTGCCTGACAGATGTCTTGTAAGGGCACACCCCTGCCCAGGGCAGTGGTAGTCGCCGTGGCTCGGGTAGAATGAGCCCGCAATCCAGCAGGGGGCTCCTTCCTAGCCAAGGAGTAGCATGCCTGGATACACAAGATGATCCACCGGGAGATGGTCCTCTTGTGTACCGCTTTCCCCTTCTTAGCGCCCACGTAACCAACAAAGAGTTGGTCATCCACCCGGAACTGGCATGTGCGATCCAAATAAAATGAGAGCGCATGTTTTGGGTCCAGACGGTGGAGCCGCTCTTTCTCTTTAGAGGGATGCGGTGGCGGAAAGAAGGTTGGCAAGGTGATAGACTGCCCGATGTGGAAGGCTGTGACAACCTTGGGCAGGAAAGAAGGTTTGGTACGTAGCACCACTTTGTCCGGATGGACAGAAAGGAAAGGTGGAGTACAAGAAAGGGCCTGGAGCTCACTCACTCTCCTGGCAGAGGTGATGGCAACCAGGAAAGCAGTCTTCAAAGTCAGAAGGCGAAGAGGACAGTTGTGAAGTGGCTCAAAGGGAGCGCACATCAGAAATGTAAGAACCAGGTTCAAGTCCCACTGAGGCATCACAAACGGAACAGGAGGAAACGTGTGTGTGATGCCCTTAAGAAATCTATTTACAATAGGGGACTTGAACAAAGAAGGCTGATCAGGTAGCCTGAGAAAGGCTGAAAGGGCAGAAAGGTAGCCCTTGATAGTGCCCAGAGCAGAGCCCTGCTGGGCAAGAGAAAGAAGGAAGAGAAGAACCTCAGAAAGAGGGGCAGCAAGAGGATCCACAGCCTTTGCTGTGCACCATGCCACAAATCTGTTCCACCTGCAGGCGTATACCGACTTTGTGGAGGGACGCCTGGCTGCCAGAATGACGTTACAGACTTCAGGAGGCAAGTCAAATGGCCTCAACTGTCGCCGCTCAATCTCCAAGCATGGAGGTGGAGACTGGACAGGTTCGGGTGGAGGACCGTCCCCTGCTGCTGCGACAAAAGGTCCTCCTGAAGAGGCAGACGTACCGGGGGATCGACTGACATACTGAGTAGCTCTGGATACCAGTACCTTCTCGCCCAGTCCGGAGCCACAAGGATGACTTGGGCCCGGTCGCGCTTGATCTTCTTCAGCACTCTGGGCAGAAGTGGTATAGGCGGAAAGGCGTACAACAGACCGCAACTCCACTCGCGACGAAAAGCGTCTCCCAGCGAGTGCCGCCTTGGAAATTCCAACGCGCAGAACAGATGAGATTGCGCGTTCTCTTCGGTGGCGAATAGATCTAACCAAGGCTCTCCCCATTGCTGAAAGAGGCCTTGCGCCACGTCCGAGTTCAGACGCCATTCGTGATCCATCATGCACCGACGGCTGAGCTCGTCCGCCCTGGCGTTCAGAGTACCTGCCAGGTGTTGAGCCACCAGGGTCACGCCCTGGCGTTCCAGCCACTGCCATAGGCGCAGAGCCTCCTGGCAAAGGGTCCACGACCCCACCCCGCCCTGTTTGTTGCAGTACCACATGGCGGTGGTGTTGTCCGTGAACACCTGCACTACACTCCCCCGGACAGAGGGGAGGAATGCCTTCAGTGCTAGACGAATCGCCCGCAACTCCAACAGGTTGATGTGGAGCCGGGCCTCCGCCGGAGACCAGAGGCCTCTGATCTCCGCCTCTCCCATGTGGCCTCCCCAGCCCTGGAGGGACGCGTCCGTCACAACTAGGTGCTCCGGTTGGGGAAGGGAGAGGGATCTGCCGCTGACCCAATCGCGGTCCGTGAGCCACCACTGCAGCTGTCTCGCAGTGCCCTCCAAGATCAGGACGTGGTCGGACAGGTTGCCCTGATGCTGGGCCCACTGAAACTTCAGGTCCCACTGCAGAGACCGCATCCGCCACCTGGCGTGATGCACCAGTAGGATGCAGGAGGCCATCAGCCCCAGAAGCCGCAGCGTCAACCTGACCGAGACCCGGGATAACGGCTGAAAGATGGGAATCAGAGCCTGAATATCCCGTACCCGCTGTTCGGGTGGATAAACCCGAAACTGCGCCAAGTCTAGAACTGCTCCGATGAAGAGGAGCTTCTGAGAGGGGCACAGGTGTGACTTTGGCACATTGATGGAGAACACCAGCTGGTGCAGGAGATCTGCCGTAGTCTGGAGGTGGCTGACGACTGTCTGGGGCGAGCCCGCCTTCAACAGCCAGTCGTCGAGGTAGGGGAAGACTGAAACCCCTAACCTGCGCAGATGAGCTGCGACCACCGCCATCACCTTTGTGAACACCCGTGGGGCGCTGGTAAGGCCGAAAGGGAGCACGGTAAACTGAAAGTGCTCGTGGCCAACCGTGAACTGCAGGTAGCGCCGGCAGGACGGAGATGTGGAAATAAGCGTCCTGCAAGTCCAACGCTACCATCCAGTCTCCTGGGTCCAGGGCAGCTAAGACCTGAGCCAGTGTCAGCATTTTGAACTTCTCCTTCCGGAGGAAGCCGTTGACGTTCCGTAGATCCAAGATAGGGCGTAGGCCCCCTTTGCCCTTCTTGGGTACCAGAAAGTAGTGGGAGTAGCAACCACACCCTACTTCTGGCCCAGGAACGCACTCGATGGCCCCCTTGGCCAAGAGGGCCGTAACTTCCTCCTGCAGGAGTCGCAAATGATCGCCGGATACACGGTGGTTCTGCGGTGGCATGGCTGGAGGAGTCGCCTCGAAGGGGAGTGAGTATCCCCTTCGGACGATTTGCAGCACCCACCTGTCCGAAGTGACAGTGCGCCAGTGGAGGTGGTGATGGCGAACCCTGCCCCCCACTGGCATCACATGGGCCTGAAAGCACGTACTAGGAGGGTTTTGAGGCGGATGCTGCGGGGAAAGGTGTGGACTGACCTCGCCGTTGACCACTACCGCCCGGACGGCGGTTACCACGGCCGCCACCGCGTTGGGTATTGCCCTGCGGAGCGACACTAGCGGCACGTGTGGGTGCACCCCTTCCGTGGCCACGAAAGGAGTGATAAGCAGCCGATTGCTGGCGCGGGGCCGAGAGGCCGAAGGACTTGGTCGTAGCCCTGGAGTCCTTAAAGCGCTCGAGCGCATGGTCTGCTTTGTCGCCAAAGAGGCGACGGCCATCGAACGGCATGTCCATGAGTGTGTTCTGGACATCTGCCGAAAAGTTGGCGGACCTCAGCCAGGGGTGGCGTCTGACCGCCACCGTCGTTGCCATCGCTCTGCCTAGCGAGTCGGTGGTATCCAGCCCACACCTGATGGAATATTTGGCTGCGTCCCGGCCCTCCACAAGGGCTTGGCCGAGTTTGGCCCGTACCTCCAACGGACACTCTGGCAGCACTTCCGCGACTGTATCCCACAGAGAGTGGGTGTAACGGCCCAAGAGGCATGCGGTGTTGGAAGACCGCAGACCCAGACTAAGGGATGAGAATATCTTTTTACCATACTGCTCATACCTCTTGGATTCCCTGTCCGGCGGGGCCAACGGGAATGCGGTCTGGGAATTGGAGGCCTGGATGACCAGGCTCTCGGGGTGGGGTGGGTGGACAGGAAACATGGGTCGCCCGGGGCTGGGCGGTGGCGTCTGGCCACGTTCCTATCTACGGGCGAACCCGTAGCGGGCTTGGACCAAGTGCCCAGAAGAACGTCGGTTAAGGCCTCATTAAAAGGCAGCAGAGGTTTGGCCGAGCTTGACTGCGGTTTAAGGACCTCAGTGAGGAGATTAGTCCTCACGGCCGCGACGGGGAGCTCAAGGCCCAAGGCCTTGGCAGCCCTCATCAACAACACACTATAAGTTGCCCCCTCCTCCGAAGCCACGGTAGGAGGGGAGACAAAACAAGTGTCTGGAGAGGTGTCCAGGCCATTGGCCTCCCCAAGGTCTCCTGCCCAGTCCTCATGAGACTGACACTCCCTGGTCAGAGGGTCCTCAGACCCCTCCCAGTCCCCTTAATCACCCATCTCCTGAAACTCAGGGTTCTCAACTAATGGGGCCTGTTCATAAAAGTGAAACTCACCAAACGTCGTCTGGAGCGGCGCCCATCGGGGCCGTCCCGACGTAAGAACAGGAACGAAGGTGGAACCGGGGACGGCGCCGCCCAAGGACGGCGCCGGAGGCGAAACCTGAGGATCCGACGCCGGGGAGGTCGTAAGGTCCACCGGCGACGAACCAGATCCCGAAGGAGGGCCAGCGGCGTCCCGCGGCGCCGGGCCCGAAGGCGCCGACGGTGCCGGGGCCGCTGAACCCTGCGGTGCCGGGCCCGAAGGCGCCGGCGGCGTCGGGAGAGTGGGGCCTAGCGGCGCCGGGCCAGAAGGCGTCGGTGGCGTTGGGGCCGGAGCACCCGACGGCGTCGGGCCGAAGCCCCCGACCCGCTAGAGGCCCCAGACGGGTCCGCTGGGCCCGAAGGCGCCGCGGAGCCCGTCAGAGGAGACAGTTTCCTCATGGCCATGAGGAAGCGCTCGATCTCCTCCGGCGCCGCGTTTAGCCCAGGGACCGGAGGGTGTGGAGCTGGACGCGGCGCCCGCGACTCTGACGGAGCCGCGTGGGTGGTGTCACCCGAACCCCTGGCCACATCGCGCGAGCGTCGGGGGGAGTCCGAAGAGCGATGACGCCGCTTGGACTTCTTGTGCCTCTTACCTGACGACGACTTCGACCCGGAGGAGTGCGGCCTACTCTCGGAACTGTGGTGGCTCCGAGCCCGCGACCTGTCCCTCGACCTCCCATGGGATCGGGACCTCTCGCGGCGCGGGACCGACTGCCGGAGTTCGAGTCGCCTGCGGGACCGCTCCCGCCTGCCTTTCGCAGAGAGGGCCCGGCAGTCGGAGCAGGCCTTGTCGTCGTGGTCGACGCCGAGACAAGATAAACACACGCGGTGAGGATCCGTGACCGACATCAGGTGGTCGCAATCATCGCAGTGCTTAAAGTCGGGCATCCCTACGGCACCGTTCGGAGTCGAAAGACTTCGAGAAATAATCAAATGTGATCAAAAAAGTTAGTCAAAAAATTACTAGGGTTACTGCTTTTTCCAGATCTGCGCTTGCTGGCGCGGAAAAAAGAAGAACTGACGTCAGCACGCGGAGGCGGCGTCTAAGTACTCCGACGACGTCATCACGGCGCCCACGACGCCGACGACGGACGCGGAGCCGCAGACGGCGCCTACCGACGCGCAAGGGTACTGCTACGCAAAAATTTCCGGATCCAGTCTGACGCCTGGGGATATTCTAAGGTAAGGAATCTAATACTAATGTGTCTCTTTCAGATCAAGGCCTACCAGGGGCTGCAGAATGTATTATGCCACCCCTGGCTGGCCACTCAAACTGACACAACTGGCTGATCACTCAGCCGGGGCAAGGTCGTGTAATCACCCCTTGCTTAGGTATAGTATTCCTATATTTACCCTTATATATAGACACACAGTAACCTATAGGTCACTCCTATGGCAGGCCTTAACAATCCTGGAGGCAGAGTGCTTGGTTATGTGTGAGATGGTGCTCTAGCACGAGCTGAGCCTGTCTGCAGCTTTCGGAACCATGTCCTTATAGCTGTTCTATGATATCGCCTTACCATATACTCTTAAGTGCATTATAATCCTCGCGGTTGAATGCTAACTTGGTTTGGCTTTATCTAAACATGTCGTGTAAGGTGTCATACGCTTTGGAATACTACCCCCTCGCCAATTCTGGCGACGGGGGTAGCATTCCACCCTTCTAGAGGGAGAAGACATGTTGTTGTTGACTATCCCGGTTAAAGTTAACCAGAGCCCCAGTGTCACAAAATGGACGCTGCTGCCACAGACTCAAGTCTGACCTCCTGCTGCTGGGAGTCCTTCCAGTCACGGAGGTTTGGACAATAGGTTTCCAGCCTGGAGAGGTGCGAGCACCACCCCAGACAGGACTTTGTGTATTGGGACAGGGAGGGCTGAATAGAATGAGACACTGCCTGGGGCACCCAAGGTGCTCCATGCAAACCCCAGTTCAAACCGGTTGCTGGGGCACTCCAGCCCCAGCTCTGGTGCGAAACTGGACAAAGGAAAGGGGGTGTAACCACCCCCCCTTCCTGGTCCCACCCATAGGAGGGACCTAGGAACTAATCCAGCCCCTTTTAGATGTATAAAGGTAGGAGCTGTGTCCTTGGACTTTAGATTTGATCCTGAACTGAAACTTGAAACAAAACTCTGGACCTTCGACGTTCTGCTGAAGCTGAAGACTGAAGAATCTCCTTTGTGGCCAAGGAGTGACCACCCTGGGCAACCAGGCACCATCCAGCAAATCAACGGCTTGCTTTGTCAACGTTTCCGCCGGAACCCGAGCATGGAGCCTGACAAGACCCAGACTTCCAGACCTCTCTGACCCTCTCTTCACGTCTGCAGCATAGCTGAGATCCGCGGAGGCGACGAGACACGGGACCGACCATCTTGAAAAATCCACGACTTGCTAACTGTGCAGCTCCTGAGGAATCCTCGAAGCTGTGCACTGGGGATTGAGAAGCCCCGAATCCGAGCTCCACCTGCACCGAAGACCAGCCCTCCACACTCCACGAGTTCCGCGTGGGGCCCTTCTGCTTGTTTTCTGCTCGACGTGTTGTCCGGTTGCTGGCCCATTGGCTAGTAGCCTCTGTGACGACAATCCTTTTGAACCAATTCTCTGGTCTGGTTGCTCCAGACTGGCCCTTGCCTCCCTGCAAAGGTGAGGCACCTCAGACCTTGCTGGTCTGCATCAGAAGCCTTCTTTGAATCCTGCGTGGGTTGCCTTTGCCAAGGCTTGTTGACTCCAATCCGGCAGTCGACCCCGCCATCTGCGAGAACCTTTGTGGGACAGCTCCTCTCCAGCATCTGAATGAATGAATGAATGAATGAATGAAATGAGATTTGTATTGCGCTACTTAGCCCCAAGGCATCAAGGCGCATCAGATGGAACAGCTGAATGAGGTGTAAAACCAGATGTCGACTATAGGTAGGCTTCTGTGTAGAGCCAGGTCTTTAGGGCTTTGCGGAAAAGAACGAGGGACGCATGGTGTAGGAGGGTGAATACCTGACTATGGTTACCCCAGATTTTTTGCCTAGTGTTTAGCTGGTTTTCGACTTATCTGGTCATCCTCGACGCCTCCTGGTCCGCGTGGCTGAAGAGACAAGCTTTACGACAGCACCTGATTGCTCCTCGGCGTCGTCTGGTTCCTTCCTGGTTCCATCCGGTCACTGGCTAGTGACCCAGACTCTGTCCCCTCTGCTTTCAGGTCTTCTTCATCCCCGATCCACCCTTGGATCCACCCGGACATCTTCATTCTGGTCGCCTGCAGCATCTTTCTTCACAGGCTCCATACACTTCAACGGCGAAACCCGACACATCTTCACACCTATGCACCCGCTTCCTGTGGGTGAGGGAACGCAAGTACTTTGGTGCTCCCAAGGGTATTGACTATCCAAGTGTTTAGGTTTTTAGTTGTTTCCTTCTAGCTAAACCGGATGTGTCCTAAAGAACAAGTTACTTACCTTCGGTAACGATATATCTGTAAGAAACAGTAGTTAGTATTAGATTCCTTACCTTAGAATATCCCCAGGCGTCAGTCTGGATCCGGAAACTTTTGCGTAGCAGTACCCCTGCGCGTCGGTAGGCGTCGTCTGCAGGCGTCCCCTGCGGCTCCGCGTCGTCGGCGTCGTGCGCCGTGATGACGTCGCTGGAGTATATAGACGCCGCCTCCGCGCGCTGACGTCAGTTCTTTGCACACAGCTTTTCCGCGCCAGAACACGCAGAGCCATGTGAGAACCAACACTGGTGCCATTTGAAACTAGGGCCCTGAAAGGGATGTCCCTAACCCTAGGTATCAGTTCGCAGAACGGGGAGGATGGGCGGGGCGGTAAGGAATCTAATACTAACTACTGTTTCTTACAGATATATCGTTACCGAAGGTAAGTAACTTGTTCATCTGAAAGAAACAGGTTAGTATTAGATTCCTTACCTTAGAATAGATACCCCAGCAATACCAACCCCGGTGGTGGGTCTGCGAACCAATACAACCTACACCAGAAAGTCCTGGAGGACCGAACGGCCAAAGAAGCCATCCCTCCGGACTTGACTGTCCAGGCAGTAGTGCCTCGCAAAGGTGTGCAGCGAGGCCCACGTGGCCGCCTGGCAAATGTCCTGCAAAGGGACTCCCCGGCCCAGGGCAGTAGTAGCCGCCGTGGCCCGAGTGGAATGGGCCCTCAGCCCAACAGGAGGCTCCTTCCGAGCCAAAGAGTAGCATGCTTTGATGCACAGGACGACCCACCGAGAGATGGTCCGTTTCTGTACCGCCCTTCCCTTCTTCTCACCCACGTAGCCAACAAACAGTTGGTCATCCACCCGGAACTGGCGTGTGCGATCCATATAGAATGAAAGCGCACGTTTTGGGTCCAGACGATGGAGCCGCTCTTCATCCTTTGAAGGATGCGGAGGCGGGAAGAAGGAGGGCAAGGTGATGGACTGCCCAATGTGAAAAGCAGAGACTACCTTGGGCAGGAAAGAAGGTCTGGTCCGAAGAACCACCTTATCAGGATGAACAGACAAGAAAGGAGGTTGAACAGAAAGAGCCTGGAGCTCACTCACTCTCCTGGCAGAGGTGATGGCTACCAGGAAGGCCGTCTTTAAGGTGAGAAGACGGAGAGGACAGGAATGAAGGGGCTCAAAGGGAGCGCACATCAGGAAAGTCAAAACCAGGTTCAAGTCCCACTGAGGCATCACGAACGGAGCTGGAGGATACATGTGCGTGATGCCCTTTAAGAATCTTAACACAATAGGGGACTTGAACAAAGATGGCTGATCAGGTAGCCTCAAGAAGGCGGAAAGGGCAGAAAGATAGCCCTTGATAGTGCCCAGAGCAGAGCCCTGCTGGGCAAGGGAAAGGAGGAAGAGGAGAACCTCAGATAGAGGGGCAGAAAGGGGATCCACAGCCTTTGCTGTGCACCATGCCACAAATCTGTTCCACCGGCAGGCGTATACCGACTTTGTGGAGGGACGCCTGGCTGCCAGAATGACATCACAGACTTCAGGAGGCAAGTCAAATGGCCTCAACTGTCGCCGCTCAATCTCCACGCATGGAGGTGGAGACTGGACAGGTTCGGGTGGAGGACCGTCCCCTGCTGCTGCGACAGAAGGTCCTCCTGAAGGGGCAGGCGGATCGAGGGACCGACTGTCATGCTGAGTAGCTCGGGATACCAGTACCTTCGAGCCCAGTCCGGAGCCACAAGGATAACTTGGGCCCGGTCGCGCCTGATCTTCTTCAGCACTCTGGGCAGAAGTGGTATAGGCGGAAAGGCGTACAACAGACCGCAACTCCACTCGCGCCGAAAGGCGTCGCCGAGCGAGTGCCGTCTTGGAAACTCCAACGCGCAGAACTGATGACATTGCGCGTTCTCTTCTGTGGCGAATAGATCTAACCAAGGCTCTCCCCATTGCTGAAAGAGGCCTCTCGCCACATCCGAGTTCAGACGCCATTCGTGATCCACCGAGCACCGACGGCTGAGTTCGTCCGCCCTGGCGTTCAGAGAACCTGCCAGGTGTTGAACCGTCAGAGTCACGCCCTGACGTTCCAGCCATTGCCAGAGGCGCAGAGCCTCTTGGCAAAGGGTCCACGACCCCACACCGCCCTGTTTGTTGCAGTACCACATGGCGGTGGTGTTGTCCGTGAACACCTGCACTACACTCCCGTTGACAAAGGGGAGGAATGCCTTCAGTGCCAGGCGAATCGCCCGCAGCTCCAACATGTTGATATGGAGCCGGGACTCCGCCGGAGACCAGAGGCCTCTGATCTCCGCCTCTCCCAAGTGGCCACCCCAGCCTTGGAGGGACGCGTCCGTCACAACCACGTGCTCCGGCTGGGGAAGGGAGAGGGATCTGCCCCTGACCCAATCGCGGTCTGTAAGCCACCACTGCAACTGTCTCGCAGTGCCCTCCGAGATCAGGACATGGTCGGATAGGTTGCCCTGATGCTGGGCCCACTGAAACTTCAGGTCCCACTGCAGAGCCCGCATCCGCCATCTGGCGTGATGCACCAGAAGGATGCAGGAGGCCATCAGCCCCAGAAGCCGCAGCGTCAACCTGACCGAAACCCGGGATAACGGCTGAAAGATGGGAATCAGAGCCTGAATATCCCGGACCCGCCGTTCCGGGGGATAAACCCGAAACTGCGCCGAGTCGAGAACCGCTCCGATGAAAAGGAGCTTTTGAGAGGGACACAGGTGTGATTTCGGCACATTGATGGAAAACCCCAACTCGTGCAGGAGGTCTGCCGTCATCTGAAGGTGGTGGACGACTGTCTGGGGCGAGCCCGCCTTCAACAGCCAGTCGTCGAGGTAGGGGAAGACTGAAACCCCTAACCGGCGCAGATGAGCTGCGACCACCGCCATCACTTTCGTGAACACCCGTGGGGCGCTGGTAAGGCCGAATGGGAGCACGATAAACTGAAAATGCTCGTGGCCTACCGTGAACCGCAGGTAACGCCGGTGGGCCGGCAGGACGGGGATGTGAAAGTACGCATCCTGCAAGTCCAACGCTACCATCCAGTCTTGTGGGTCTAGAGCAGCCAAGACCTGAGCCAAAGTCAACATCTTGAACTTCTCCTTCCGGAGGAAGCCGTTGACGTTCCGTAGATCCAAGATAGGACGCAGGCCTCCCTTGTCCTTCTTGGGTACCAGAAAGTAGTGGGAGTAGCAACCACACCCTACTTCTGGCCCAGGAACGCGCTCGATGGCCCCCTTGGCCAAGAGGGCCGTAACTTCCTCCCGCAGAAGTGTCAAGTGGTCCCCCGACACACGGTGGTTCTGCGGTGGCATGGCTGGAGGAGTGGACTCGAAGGGGAGGGCATAGCCCCTTCGGACAAGCTGCAGCACCCACCTGTCCGATGTTATCGCGCGCCAGCGGGAGTGGTGATGGCGAACCCTGCCACCCACTGGCGTCACGTGAGCCCGAAAGCTCGGACTAGGAAGGCTTGGATGCCGCAGCGGAGGGAGGCGTGGACTGACCACGACGCTGGCCTCTACCGCCACCACGGCGGAAACCACGGGCGCCACCGCGCTGGGGAGCGCTCTGCGCCGCGTGGCTGGCAGCACGTGTGGGACCTCCTCTCCCTTGGCCACGAAAGGGCCGAAACGAACCCGTCTGCTGGCGCTGGGTCTGGGTCGAGAGACCCAAGGACTTGGCCGTGACCCTGGAGTCCTTGAAGCGCTCCAGCGCGTGGTCCGCTTTGTCACCAAATAGGCGACTGCCATCAAATGGCATGTCCATAAGCGTATTTTGGACGTCTGGTGAGAAGTTGGCAGATCTCAGCCAGGCATGGCGACGAATCGCCACCGTAGTGGACATGGCCCGTCCCAGTGAGTCCGTGGTGTCCAGACCACAACGGATCGAGTACCGCGCCGCATCCCGGCCTTCAACAAAGGCCCGGGTGAGCTTGTCCCGCACTTCCTGGGGGCATTGCGGCAAACACT
Source organism: Lissotriton helveticus (assembly GCF_964261635.1). NCBI lineage: Eukaryota > Metazoa > Chordata > Amphibia > Caudata > Salamandridae > Lissotriton > Lissotriton helveticus. Next base: position 704,511,468 of record NC_136063.1, on the reverse strand, counting down.
CCTCGACCGTATCCCACAGGGAGTGGGTGTAGCGGCCCAAGAGGCACGCGGTGTTACAAGACCGCAGCCCAGCACTCAAAGAGGAAAACACTTTCTTTCCGAATTGGTCGTACCTCTTTGATTCCCGGTCGGGCGGAGCCGACGGAAATGCGGACTGCGAAGTGGAGGCCTGGATCACCAGACTCTCCGGGGAGGGATGGGTGGACAGGAAGGCAGGGTCGTCCGCGCAGGGACGGTGACGCCTGGCAACGTTCCGGTCAACCGGCGCACCAGAGGCGGGCCTGGACCAGGTGCCCAGAAGGACATCCGTCAGGGCCTCATTAAACGGCAGCAGAGGCTCCTGGGGGCATGACTGCGGTTTAAAAACTTCCGTCAGGATATTCGGTTTGACCTTCGCGACGGGGAGCTCAAGGTGTAAGGCCTTGGCAGCCCTCATCAGGACCACCGAATAGGCAGCACCCGCCTCGGACGCCACAGGGGACGGAGAGACAAACCCAGGGTTGGGCGACTCGTCCAGGCCACTGGCATCACCCAGATCACCTACCCAGTCCACATCGTACTGGCAGGCACGGGATAGAGGGTCCTCAGACCCCTCCCAACCCTCTCCATACTCCTCCTCGTCATACCCATATTCTGGGTCGACGATATAGACATCGGGGTCAACAGGCCCCATCGGCGTCGGGTCCGGCGTCGGCCGACGCCGGTCCGGCTCCGAGTCCGGAGTCGGGGAGGAAAGGGGGGTGGCGCCGCGCGGCGTCGGTGCCGGGGACCCGACGCCGGCCGGAGCCGACGGCGGAGTCGCTGCACCACGCGGGGGCGGTACCATGGGCTGGCCCACAGGAACCGACGCCGGAGAGGCCGGGAGACCAGCCGGCGACGAACCAGAGGGAACCAGCGGCGCCGGGGCCGGAGCCACCGGCGGCGCCGGGGCAGGAGCACCCGAACCGCTCGGGCCCCCAGACGGGACCGACGGGCCCGCAGGCGCCGAAGGCCCCGCCGGAGAAGACCTCGCCCTCATAGCAATGAGGAAGGCCTCGATCTCCTCACGCGACGCGCCTTCCCCAGGGACCGACAGGTGTGGGGCAGACGGCGTCGGCGACCCATGCGGGACCGCGGGGGTGGGGTCACCCGAGCCCCCGGCCGCAGCACGCGGGCGTCGGGGGGAGTCGGGGGTGCGATGGCGACGCCCCGACTTCTTGTGCTTACCTGACGAGCCGGAGGAATGGTGGCGACTCCCGGAGCGCCCATGGCGGCTCCGCGACCGCTCCCTCGACCGCTCCCTCGACCTCCGACCGGACCGGGACCGCTCTCGACGCGGGGCCGACAACCGGAGTTCGAGAAGCTTGCGGGACCGCTCCCGCCTAGCTTTTCCAGTCAAGGCCCGACAGTCGACGCAGGACTCCACGTCGTGGTCCGCGCCCAGACACCGGAGGCAGAGTCGATGGTGGTCGGTGACCGACATCATGCGGTCGCACTCGTCACAACTCTTGAAACCGGGCATCCTACCGGCACCGTAAAGATCAATCAGTTAACAAAAAACTTGGTCAAAAGACCGGAGTACTGCTCTTCGGATCTGCGCTAACTGGCGCGGAAAAAAGAAGAACTGACGTCAGCGCGCGGAGGCGGCGTCTATATACTCCAGCGACGTCATCACGGCGCACGACGCCGACGACGCGGAGCCGCAGGGGACGCCTGCAGACGACGCCTACCGACGCGCAGGGGTACTGCTACGCAAAAGTTTCCGGATCCAGACTGACGCCTGGGGATATTCTAAGGTAAGGAATCTAATACTAACCTGTTTCTTTCAGATTCCCTCTTTTTCTAAACTCTAAGTTCCCATTGACTTAACATTGACTCTCGCGTGTGTGTAAAGACACTGCACGCGCCGCCTGTGGGCCTCCTACTCCTAACCTAAGGTTCAGATAGTGTAGCCCCAGCGACTCTCTAGGCCCTAGGCCTTTCCTTTTCTCGTGATGTGGTACTTATACCACTTTCTTAATATATGCTTTGCTTCGCCCCTAGGGCCTAACTGTAAATTGTGCAACTTAAAGTATTCTGATTAAGTAACTTGTTATGTGCTTTGGCCTCTGATCTCATAAAGAGTTCAGAGGAGTGTGTTAGTGAATACATACATATATATATATTTAATATATATCCTGTGTGGTGTCCTTTCATTTGATATTCAAGGGGTTACATATGGTAAAATAGGTGGCTTTACACGCCCGCAAGAGTCTTTTAGCCTAAGACTGTTCTGTCCATGCTACCACTAGGTACTTACAACCATCACCATAAGGGTTGTTTGGACTGGTGCACGGTGTTCACTAGAATAGTGAACATCATATACCAGGCCAACTTCTCACAGACCCCACTATGCCATGTTTGTTGCAGTACCATATGGTAGTGTGTTGTCCGTGAACACCTGTACCAGCCTTCCTTTTACGGAAGGTAAAGAGGCTTATAGTGCCAGTCTGATTGCCCGAAGGTCCAACAGATTGATATGGAGCTTGGCTTCCGCCGGAGATGATAATCCTCTGATCTCCACCTCTCCCAGATGGCCACCCCATCTCAGAAAGGACACATCTGTCACCACTGTGAGATCTGGGTGGGGAAGGGAGAGGGATCTGCCCTTGTTCCAATCGCGGTCTGTTATCCTCCACTGCAGGTCTTTCGTAGTGACCTCTGAAAATCTCAACCAGGTCGGAGAGATTTCCTCAATGCTGTGCCTATTAGAACTACAGGTCCCACTGAAGAGCCCGCATGTGCCACCATGCATGGCTCAATAGCCGGATGCAGGAGGCTATGAGGTCCAACAGCCTCAGAGTCATTCTCATCAAAATCCTAGAGGCTGAAACATTGGCATTATAGCCGAAGTATCCTGGACTCGCCGTTTGAGAGAATAAGCCTGATACTGCACCGTGTCTAGAACGCTCCAATAAAAGAGTATGTCCGAGAGGGGTTCAGGTGTGACTTTGGCAAGTTAATAGTGAACCCCAGCAAATGCAGGAGGTACGCTGTAGTCTGGAGGTGGGATACAACTGTTTGGGACAAGCCCGCCTTCAACAACCAGTCATCGAGACAGGTGAAGGCTGGAACCTCCGATCTCCGCAGATGGGCTGCGACCACCGCCATCACATTTGGGAACACCAAAGGGGAGCTCTGCAAATTGAAAGTGCTTGTGGCTCAACGTAAATCACAGGTAGCGACGATGGGCAGGCAACACGGGGAGATGAAAAAAGGGATCCTGCAAGTCCAACCCTACCATCCAGTCTTCCGGGTCTAGTGCAGACAGGACCTGAGCTAGGGTGAGCATCTTGAACTTCTCCTTTGTGAGGAAGTAGTTGAGGGCTCTGAAGTCTAGGATAGGACAAAGGCCTCCATCCTTCTTTGGGACCAGAAAAAAGAGGGACTAGCAACCACAGCCTATTTCCGGCCTGGGAACCCTCCCTGTAGCTCCCTTGGTCAAGAGAATCTTGACTTCTTCGCGGAGCAGGGCAAGGTGATCCTCCGAAAGTCGATCGTACACTAGAGGCATAGATGGAGGAGAAGTCTCGAAGGGGAGGTAGTAGCCCCTTCGGACTATTTGCAACAGCCACCTGTCCGATGTGATGTTCCACCAGTGGTGCAGATGACGGCGTACTCTGCCACCGACTGGCTCAACTTCTGGCCTACCGACCCACAGAGTCTGGGTGAGCTGCGCCACAGCCGGAAGAGGTTGCTGAACTTAAGGGGCCTGCTGGCCGGAATAGGGTTGGCGCAGTTGGTAACTCCTTCCGTAGCCATGAAAGAAGCGAAAAGAAGATGCGGGCCGGAAAGTTGTGGTGAGTTCCACGGACTTGACAGTTTTCTTGTTACAGGTTTCTCCATTGCCTTTAACAGGTAGCTTTTGAGGGTACCATTGTGATCAGCACCTCTGCACCCAGGCACACCAGGGCAGGTAAATCTGAATCGCTGATAGTTCTTTGGACTTTGGCCCAGAAACACCTTAAGTCCGGAAGAGTAACCCTGAAAATTATGTGTAAGTGCACCTATGAAGTGAATGTTTCTCCTATAGGATAACATCCATGATGTCATGAGTGATGTCACTGACCATGTCATGAGTGATGTAATATGTGACGTCATCAGCAGTGCATTGTGGGCGCGCGAGTTTTAGTTAGCTGAACTAACTATAACGGGGGAATTTCAATGGTTTTGTACGAGTGAAATGTCCAACTAACTACAACTCCCCTGAAACCTATGGTTTTTTCAGTGAATTTCAAAGGTTTTTTAATGATAATTTGTAACTATAACGTGCCTCAAAACCTATGCTTTTTTCAGTGACTTTCAAAGGTTTTTTAACCCCTTCGACGCTCATTACGAGCTCAGCTCGTCATGGAGTTGCCATTCATTTCAATGGAAATTACATGACAAGGATGGAAAAGGCCTTAGCATCCAAGTGGTTAAATGCTAGTTTCTAACTATACCTACAGAGGTAGGACATGTGAAAAAAGAAGAAAAAACACACAGAAGAAGAAAAAGAAATGCAGAAAGAAGCAACAGAAGTCCTCAAAGACAAAGAAAAGCGCAGGAAGAAGGAAGAAGTGCAGAAAGAACAAACAAAGGAGCAGAAAGAGGCCTGTTGCAAAATCATCCTGTACCCTCAACTTTTTCAGATGGGTACTGGTGGTAACTGACTGACTAACCAGCCCTAGAGCCAGTGATATGCTAAAAGACACTTACAATACAGTTAAAACACCTACATACACTAGGGAACACTATGCGTTGGGCTACCCCTGTGATTAGCATGACCTCCTCTGTAAGCCCCTAGTATATAATAGGGCAGAGGGATTAAAAGGACCTCTTAAAATGTGCCACGGGGCGAGTTCGCACACCGGTGAAGGGAAGGGGGGCCTGAGGTGACATGTGTGCAAACACGCCCTTTGGCACGTTTTAATTTGGGGGATTAAGTCCCCTTGAATCCTGAGGATCCCTGGGGTCCAACTAGCCCACTAGGTACCTCCAGTAAGCGCCACAGAGCTGTGCTGCACAGAGGTGTAAAAAGGGGCACAGTCTGGACCACCACTCTGCAACACAGCGCAGTGGCAGTTACTGGAAACACCTGGTGGGCTAGTTGGCCCCCAGGGGCCCTCAAAGTTAAAGGGGAACTATTTTCCCATCTTAAAACGCGCCACAGGGTGTGTTTGCACACGTCACCTCAGGCCCTGTCCCCTCCCTTCCCCACTGTGTAAACACACCGTGTGGCCGTTTTAAGTTGGGAGATTAACCACTTGGGAGCTAGTAAACAAACCTCCCCAGTGCTGCGCTGTCCATTATCCAGTGCTGAACTGGACGTCCAGCGGTCGCACGCAGCACTGGGGAGGTAGTGCCCGTGACTACCGTTGGCCGACGGCAGCACTTAAGGGGTTAAGTCCCCTTGAATCCTGAGGGTCCCTGGGGTCAAATTCGCCCACTAGGTACCTCCAGTAAGCGCCATTGCAGAAAGGTGTAAAAAGGGGCATGGCCTGCACCAGCTCTCTGCAACACAGCGCAGTGGCGCTTATAGGAAGCACCTGGTGGGCTAGTTGGCCCCCAGGGTCCCTCTGGATTGAAGGGGAATTATTTCCCCAACTTAAAACGTGCCACAGGGCATGTTTGCACACCTCACCTCAGGCCCCGTCCCCTCACTTCACCACTGTGTAAACACACCCTGTGGCCGTTTTAAGTTGAGAGATTAAGTCCCCTTGAATCCTGAGGGTTCCTAGGGTCAAATTCCCCACAGTTCGGAGTGCCTCACGAGTTTTTAAAATTCGCGAAGATCTGTCAATCGGCGCGAAAGATATAAGGCAAAGAATGTTGCGGATTTCCTATAGAAAATAGGTCCTAACTATAAATACCCATCCGTAAACACAAAAAATTCCATTACCACCCAAAAACCCACAACCACCCTACACCCTAAAAATCTCCTTGCCACCCAAAAACCAAGACCCACCCAAAACACTAAAATCTCCTTGCCATCCAAAATCCCATAACCAAACCCTAAAAATTCTCTTGCCGCAGAAAAATGAAACCCTAAAAAAACAAGTTACTTACCTTCGGTAACGACGTATCTGTGAGACATAGGTTAGTTATAGATTCTTTACCATATAATTATCCCCAGGCATCAGACTGTATCTGGAGGATTTTTTTCTTAGCAGTACCCCTGCGGTTCGGTAGGTGGCGTTGGTCAACTCCTTGTCCGTTGTCGACGTCGTGGTCGCTGTGATGATGTCACGTTGTCTACTTAGACGCCGCCCCTGCACCCTGACGTCAGTTCCAACACGACTTTCCAAACCAGAAGTGTAGAGCCATGAAAGACACTGACCACTGGTGCGCCATAACTAGGGCCCTGTAAGGGAGTCCCTATCCCTAGAAGTCGGTTCACAGAGCGGGGGGGATGAGTGTGGTGGTAAGGAATCTCTAACTAACCTATGCCTCTTAGAGATACATCTTTAGAAAAAGTAAGTAACTTATTCAACTGAAAGAGACAGTTAGTTATTGATTCCGTACCCTAGAATAGATACCCCAGCAATACCATCACCGGGGGAGGGACTGCAAACTAAGTTGACACCAGAAAGTTCTGGAGGACCGAATGGGCAAAATAGCTGCCCCTCCAGACTTGGCTGTCCAGGCAGTAAAGTCTGGTGAATGTGTGCAAGAATGCCCATGTTGCCGCCTGGCAGATGTCAAGGAGTGGGACTCCAAGTGCCACTGTAGTAGCAGCTGCTTTCGCTCTAGTGGAATGTGCATGCAGCCCCACTGGAGGTTCCTTTTCCGCTAAAGCATAACAATTTTTAATACACAGGACAATCCATCGGGAGATGGTGAGCTTTTGGACAGCACAACCTTTCTTGGCACCTACATAGCCAACTAAGAGTTGATCATCAACCCGGAAATCTTCTGTGGGATCAGGACAGCACACGTTTTGGGTCTAGATGGTAGAGACGCTCTTCTCCCTTGGAAGGGTGCAGAAGTGGAAAAAAGGTGGGCTAAGTGATCATTTGTCCTATGTGAAATGGTGTAACCACTTTAGGAAGGAACAAGGGTCTCTTCCTAAGCACCACTTTGTCCGGATGCACAGAGAAGAAAGGGGGCTTAGAGGATAGAGCCTGAAGCTCACTCACCCTGCGAGCAGAGGTGATGGCGGCAAGGAAAGCAGTTTTCAAAGTAAGAAACCTGAGAGGACAGTTGTGAATAGGCTCGAAAGGAGAACACATAAGATAAGTCAAAACAAATTTCAAGTCCCACTGGGGCATTATGAAAGGAGATGGAGGAAAGAGATGAAGAATCTATCAATAGGGGACTTGAATCCCTAGTAGCCAAAGTAAAGCAGAAGTAGCTGAAAGATAGCCTTTAAGAGTGCCCAGAGCAGAGCCCTACTGGTCCAAGGAAAGGATGAACAAAAGAACCTGGGAAAGAGGAGCAGAAAGGGGATCCACAGCCTTTACTGTGCACCATGCCACAAACTTATTCCAGTGACAGGCGTATACCAATTTAGTGGAGGGACGCCTGGTTGCCAAGATGACATTACAGACTTCGGGCGGAAGGTCAAAAGCTGTCAACTGTTGCCGCTCAATCTCCATGCAAGGAGGTGGAGGTTGGACAGGTTCGGGTGGAGGACCGTCCCCTGTTGCTGCGACAGAAGATCTTCCCAAAAGGGCAGTCTGAATGGAGGATCGATGGCCATGCTCTGGAGCTCGGGGTACCAGACTCTTCTAGCCCAGGCCTGAAACACGAGAAAGATTCGGGCCAGGTCGCACTTAAATTTCTTCAGCACTTGGAACAGTAGTGGTATAGGCAGAGAGGCGTACAGGAGGCTGCAGTTCCACTCGCAACGAAAAGTGTCGCCAAGAGAGTGCCGCCTTGTAAACTCCAACGTGCCAAACTTCTGACATTGTGCGCTCTCTTCAGTGGCTAAAGATCTAACCAAGGTCCTCCCCACTGGTGGAGGAGACCCTGCACCACCCGCCCGGTTTGTTGCAGTACCACATTGCGGTGGTGTTGTCTGAGAACACCTGCACTACTTTCCCCTTGAGGGAGGGAAGGAATACTTTCAGTGCCAGTTGGATCGCCCGGAGCTCCAACAGGTTGAAATGGAGTCTGTACCCTGTCGGAGACCAGAAATCTCAGATCTCCGCCTCTCCCAGGTGGCCGCCCCACCCCAGGAGTGACGCATTGGTCACCACTGTTAGATCTAGTTGAGGAAGGGAGAGGGATCTGCCTCTGACCCAATCTTGGTTCACTAACCTCCACTGCAGTTGTGCAGTTCCCTACGAGTTCTGGACGAGTCGGAAAGAGTTCCCTGATGCTGGGGCCACTGGAACTTCAGGTCCCACTGCAGAGCCTGCATGTGCCACCTGGCAAGATCCACTAGCAGGATGCAGGAGGCCATGAGGCCCGGCAGTCTCAGGGTCATTCTCACCGAAATCCGGGATAGAGGCTGAAGCATTGGTATCATAGCCCGAATATCCTGGACTTGCTGCTCGGGAGGATAAGCCCGAAACTGCACTGTTTATAGTGAACCCCAGCGAATGCAGAAGGTCTGCCGTAGTCTGGAGGTGGGAGACGACCGCTGTAACCACTGCCATCACATTTGTTAACACCCGAGAGGCATTGGTAAGGCAAAAGGGGAGCACAGTAAACTGAAAATGCTTGTGGCCTACTATGAACCGCAGGTAGCGTCTGTGGGCGGGCAGGATGGGAAAATGGAAATAGGCGTCCTGTAAGTCCAATGCCACCATCCAATCTCCGGGGTCGAGGGCAGAAAGGACCTTGATAATGTGAGCATTTTGAACCTCTCCTTCCTGAGGAAGCGATTGAGGGCCCTGAGGTCTAGAATAGGGCTCAGGTCTTTGTCCTTCTTTGGCACCAGAAAGTAGCAGGAGTAGCAACCACAATTTACGTCTGGTGCAGGGACCCTTTCGATAGCTTCCTTGGCCAAGAGAGCTATGACTTCCTGGCGGAGAACCGCCAAATGATTCTCCGACATGCGATAAAAAGACGGTGGCATGGTAGGAGGTGCAGTCTGGAAGGAGAGGGAGTAGACCCTTTGAACTATTTGCAAAACCCACCTGTCTGACAAGATGGATTGCCAGTGGGAGAGGTGAAGGCAAATTCTGCCGCCCTCTGGCTGTTGATGGCCCTGAAAAGTTGGACTAGGAGGTTTTGCAGGCTGTGGTAGAATGTGAAAGATTGGACTTGCCCGCCCGCTGGCTCCCAGACCCGCAAGATCGCTGGGTCCCACGTCCGTGACTAAAAAGAGGCTGGGCAGCTTGCGTGACCCCGTGGCTAGACTGGGCCGGACATGGCTGGGCGCCCCTTCCGAGGCTACGAAAGGGGCAAAAAGCAGACTGGAGGGGATGGGAAGACTTAGCGAGGCCCAAGGATCTGGCTGTAGCCTGAGAATCCTTAAAGCGCTCCAGCACGGAGTCTGCTTTGTCAACAAAAAGGCCACGGCCATCGAAGGGCATGTCCAGCAAGGTAGTCTGGACATACCCCAAAAAGCCAGATGTCCTCAACTAGGCGTAGTGCCTAAGGGCTACCGACGTGGCAATCGTTCTGCCTAGTGAGTCGGTGGTATCCAGTCCACATTGGATCGTGAATATGCCCGCGCCTCTCCCATCTGCTGCTGCCATGGAGAGAACGGCCCGGGCCCACTGTGGGCACTGAGGCAGCACCTGTGTGACCATATCCCAGATGGTATGGGAATCGGCCCAAGAGACATGCGATATTCATGGACCGCAGTACCAAGCTGGAGGAAGAGAACATACGCTTCCCATGAAGATCCAGCTTCTTAGATTCCCTATCTGGGGGAGAAGAAGGGAATGCGCCACTGAAGAACAGGCTTGGACCACCAAGTTCTCAGAGAACGGGTGTTGGGTGAGGAAAACTGGGTAACCAGGTGCCGGGTGGTGGTGACGGGCAATTGTCCTTTCCATAGGAGCCCCTGTGCTGGGCTTGGACCAGGTGCCCAGAAGGAAGTCAGTGAGGGCTTCGTTGAAGGGCAGTAATGGTTCGGAGGAGGTTGCTGCAGGCTCAAGCACCTCTGTCAGGGGGTTAGGCCTGACTGCCTCCGAAAGGAGCTCTAGGTTCAAGCTCTCAGCTGCCCTTCACACCACACAGCGCAAGACGTTCCCTCCTCTATAGCCATGGTAGGGGGAAAAGCAGGCCAAGGTCTGGAGAAGTGTCCAGACAACTGGCGTCACCCAAGTCCTCTCTTCAGTCTGGCTCTTCAAGCTGGTCTACTAAAGGGTCCAGCGACCCCTCCCAGTCCTTGTCACCACCATCTGGGTGAAAGGGAACACCAGGGATGAACAGTGGGAACAAAAGTACCCAGCGACATCGGTCCAGCTCTGGGTCCATCTTGGGGGTGAGGCTGGGGACGGTGCCTACAGGGGGCATGGTCGGTGCAAGGGGCCTCATCGTCTGGATCGGAGCTGGGGAAGGTCGAGTGAGGAGGCCCTCCGGCACCGGCATTGAAGGCTCAGGACCCCCCGACCGACTCAGCAGGGCCCAAAGGTACGCCGGCGAAGTCGGGCTGCCCAAAGATACGATGGAGGGCTTTTTAAAATGTAGAAAGTCGGGCAGGGGACGCTCAGGCTCCCGGAAACAGGGGGAGGTGCGGAGTCGTCCATGAATCAGGCACCGGAGACAGCGCCTTTGAGCGACAACGCTCCCGGTACCGCGTTGCGTCAGCTGACTGACGAGGAGAAGGTGAAGAGTGCCGGTGCTTCTTTGCCTTCTTCTTCTTGGACTTACCCGAGACCTCAAAGACTTGGAGTGCGATGAGGTGTGGTGGCTCCACGAACTGTCTTGAGACCTTCCTCTCGAATGAGACCGGACTGACGTGGAGCTGAGCGATAAGCCTCCAATAGCTAACGGGGCCGCTCCAGCAAAGACTTATGATTCATGGCCCGGCAGTCGGAGCACAACTTTGGGTCGTGCTCCAGACACTAAAGGCACATGAGGTGCAGATCCGTCAACAGACATCAGCTTGTGACAGGAGCCACAAGGCTTGAACCCGGTCCGGCGTTGGGACATCCCTCGTGCACCAGGAGTAAGACTCAAATAGAAGTTAACAAAACATCGAAAAAGTTACTCAAAAGTGACTAGGGGTAGCTCCCTCCGGTTCTGCGCAAGGCTGGTGCGGAAAAAGAAATTACTGACGTCAGGGCGCAGGGTGGTGTCTGAGTAGACATCGCAACATCATCCCTGTGACCACGATGCTGATGACAGAGTGGACCAATGTCTCCTACCGATGCGCAGGGGTACTGCTAAGAAAAAAGTCTCCGGAACCAGTCAGACGCCTGGGGGTAATTCTAAGGTAAGGAATCTATAACTAGCTGTCTCTTTTAGATATACCCATAATAAATAAATATATATATTTAAAAAATAATATATATATATATATATATATATATATATATAGTCACCTTGACCTCTGACCTCTACCTCAAAAGGACAGGAAGGTGTGCTGCTATTAAGGCACATACAGGTGTCCCCCACAGAAGCCTCAAATGGAGCAAGGCTGCTGGAGAAATTGTCAACAGGCAGAGCTAAGTCTACAGAGCGAGCAATTGCTTTGCTCTCTTTAAATAGTTTTAAGACCGAGCCTGCCTTTGTTCCAAACAGCCCAGAGCTGTTGAAGGGCATGCCCATCAAGGATTGTTGGACATCAGAAGAGAAACTATTTGAGCAAATCCAAGCATAGTGCTGAAGCAGCACACTGATCCTAACTGCTATACCCTGACAGTGGGTCCTATCCAAGCCAAGGGAATGAAGTACTTTGCTCCATCCTGGCTGTCCGTGATGAGATGTTGTAGGGTTGGCCGATTGTCCTCCCAGACAGCTGGCAAGATGTCTACTAGTCTGTCCCAAAACACGTGAGAACCTCTCTAGGAGGCAAACATTATTTACCAATCAGAGAGCAAGGATGGTAGAGTAAAGCATGCTTCTGGTGAACAGCTTAACACTTTGTGATTCTTTGTCAAGGGGAGTTGTAGGAAATAATTAGGGGTACAGTGGCAAGTGGTCACCTGCACCACCAAGCTCTCTGGGGTAGGGTGTGAAAGGAGAAAGTCTGAATCCCCAAGAGCAAGTCTATGCCACCTTGCCACTTGCCTATTAACTTGGGGTCAAGTGTCTGGCTTTGCCCAGGTTCCCTTGAGGACATGAATGAGTGCTTCATTATAAGAAAGTAGAGGTTCTTGGCTCATTTGATCTGGGTTACTCAGTTTAGAGATTTTTCCTCACCACTGTAGTGGGCAGGATGAGACTTAAAACTTCTGCTGCCCGCCTTAGCACTGTTGCAAAGGAGGAGAACTCCGGTGTTCCTATAGATTGGTGAGGGGAGGACAGGCCTATTTCTGGTAAGGTGTCCATCCCACTAGCATCTTGCAGATCTAGAAGTATGTTTTGGCCATCGCAAGGAGTGTTATTACCATCAATATCGTCAGCATGAGGCAGGTAGGTTTCTGGTGTGTGTTTTCAGGAAGCACCCGACCGTATGAGCCTGATAAAACTATCAGCTGTTTCTGACGTCAGGCCGGTGCTGAGACTTGGGGTTGCGGTGCTGGGCAGGAGCTGAAGTTGCCGGAGCCAGGCTCTGAGACAGAGGTGACCTCGAAGTGAGGTTGAGGTTGAGTAGCACAGTTAGAATCGGGGATGGATCTACCAGCAGTAACCAAACTAGAGGCCACCTTAGATCCTTAGGGCACGAAGGCACTCCAGAGGGATTTTATGAGGTACGAATATTTTGTTTACCTAGCTCACCTAGCTGTTGAGGTGTGGTTGATGGCCCAAGAAAGTCCGGCACTTTGGGATCAGTTAAGGAACTGTGGGAAATGACTCTGTGGCCTTGAGGACCCGGGACATCGGATGACTTCAAATGATGGGAGTGGTGGGATGAGGGAAATTCGCGCTTTGATCTCTTGTGAGTGTTTGATTTTTTGGGATTTACCTGTACTCCCGGACTTCAATGAGGAACGATTGCGAGATCAGCGCTGAAATTTAGAGTGTAGCCACACCCTTGACTTCACTGAGACCGGATCTTCTTCAACTTTCTTTGAAATTCTGCAATGACAAGTTTAATTTTGTGTTCACAGATGCCTCTTCCTGTTTATCTCCATGCCGCAATCGCACATCACCGAGCACTGACTGCAATTTAGACACCAGAGACAGACATCATGTGTATGTGCGTTACCAACATCGTCCTTGCAAGGTTTAAAGCCTGTGGTTTTTGGAGAGGAAGATGTCTGTTGCACACCAGAGAATTCCAAGGGAATAAACTGTCAGACTGATATGATTCCAGATTAAAATCGGAAAGTGCAGAAAAAAAGGAATGGACGTTAACATGCAGAGGTGGATCAGATATAGTGGTCCAAACGTCTGGGATAGATCAGACGCAGAGCAGCACAATGCCACCAATCATTGCGCAAGGGAATTGCTATCAAAATTCTCCAGATACAGTCTGGTGCATAGGGGAATTCACAAGGTGAGGAATCTGCTGGTGGAAGTCTCAGAAAAGAGAAATAAAGGGTCGGCAGGACAATGAGCATCAACTGCACTTATGACGTTTTCAATACTGATGATGTGGGTAGCATCATGGAACAAGTGAGAATGTGAGAGTGAGAAACTCTGGTTTCCTTCTACTAGGAAGCCGGCTCTCTATATAGTGCACTAAAAAGAAGTACACTGGGTAGAGTCCAGTGGATCCACAATTGGTTTACACAGGCTAAGGTAGATAGTACGGACGGTCTCTTTTGTGGTAGTGTGGGTGAGCAGTTAGGCTTATCAGAGGGTAGTGCTATGCATTTGCTGTACTCAAAGCAGCAATAAATGAGACACACACTCAAAGAATAAATCTGAGACCAAATTAGGAAAAGTAACACTTCTTTTTATATATGTTGTAAAACCAAGAACTTTGTTCAAAAGTAAGGACTGTTTTTGTTATCAATTTTTACAGGTAAGTAAACGTTTCAAAGTTGTGCGCCTTTACACACAATGAAATCCTACAAAAAGGAAAAATCCTGTATGCATAACAGTAGGTACAGTCAGTTTCAGAAGTTCACCTTCTGGGTTTCGGAGTGTAGGTGGCCAAGGTCCAAACTACTACCAGCAATTTGCGGAGAACTGGGTGCTGGTGAGGTTGGTAGCTGTGCACTACGGATAACGGGAACCACATGGAAACAGGCTGCATAAGGGGACAAGTCAGAGACCGGACTGAAACTCAGGATAAAGGATGAAAGATCGGAATCAGAGCCTGAATATCCTGAACCCGCTTTTTGGTAGGATAAACCCAAAACTGCGCCAAGTTGAGAACCGCTCCGATGAAGAGGAGCTTCTGAGAGGGAATCAGGTGCGACTTTGGCACGTTGATGGAGAACCCCAGCAAATGCAGGAGGTTGGCCGTAGTCTGGAGGTGGGAGACGACTGTCTGGGGCGAGCCCGCCTTCAACAACCAGTCGTTGAGATAGGGGGAAGACTGGAACCCATGATCTGCGCAGACGAGCTGCAACCACCGCCATCACTTTTGTGAACACCCGAGGGGCACTGGTGAGGCCGAAGAGGAGTACGGTAAACTGAAAGTGCTCGTGGCCTACCGTGAACCGCAGGTAGCGCCGGTGGGCCGTAGGACAGGAATATAGAAATAAGTGTCCTGCAAGTCGAACTCTACCATCTGTAGGAGAGTAGGGTCTGCTTCCTATGGTTACCCCCACTTTTTGCTGTGATTCTCTGGTTTTTCGACTTTAGTATGGCTGTGGGCCTGCTAATCAGGCCCACGGCCTTGCTGTTCTCTCTCTAAATTGATACCATGTACTTTAGGTACATACCAGATTGGTTACTGGGTCACCTTTGTGAGCCACTGTATAGTGTACCATAGGTACCCAGGGCATAGGTGCACCCTAGGCCTGCCAGGGGATGCAGCATGTATTGTGCCATCCCTGGTTAGCCTTCCAAACTGACACCACAGGTCTGTACTTACAGCCTGGGTAAGCTGGTGTAATCACCAGTTACTTAGATATAGTATATCTATATATACATATAGACACATATTAACCTATAAGTCACTCCTATGGCAGGCCTTGACAATCCTGGAGGCAGAGTGCTTGGTTTTGTGTGAGAGGGTGCCCTAGCATGAGCTGAGCCCCTCTGCAGCTTTCGGAACCATCTCCTTATAGCTGTTCTATGATATAGCCATACCATATACTCTTAAGTGCATTATAATCCTCGCGGTTAATGCTAACTTTGGTTTAGCTTTATCAAAACATGTTGTGTAAGGTGTTAAACACTTTGGAATACTACCCCACCCCCCACCCCCCTGCCAGTTCTGCCGGCGGGGGTAGCATTCCATCTTTCTAGAGGGAGAAGACATGTAGTTACTGGTTTACCAGGTTAAAGTTAAACAGAGCACCCGCATCACAAAATGGATGCTGCTGCCACAGACACGAGTCTAACCTGCTGCTGGACGAAACTCCGGCACGGCTGGCCTGGACAATAGGTCTCATGTCCAGGGAGGGGCTGGCACCTCCCCAGACAGGCTTTAGTATATTTGGGGCAGGGTGGGTTGCATTCAGTGAATGCTTTTCAGACACTGCCTGGGGCACACAAGGTGCTCCATGCATTTCCCAGTTCAAACCGGTTGCTGGGGCGCTCAGCCCCAGCTCTGGCGCGAAACTGGACAAAGGGTAAGGGGTGTAACCACCCCCTCCCCAGGTCCACCCGTAGGAGGGACCTTAGAGTTAGTCCAACCCCTAAACTTACTATAAGTATAGAACCCCAGTCCCAAGGTCTTTAGATTACCCTGGACGAACCTCTGCAACATATATCCTCGACCTTCGACATTCCATTTCGACTGGAAGTCGGAAGAAATCTCCCTTGTGGTCAAGGAGTGACCACCCTTTTCAAACAGGCACCCACTGCATCGTTGCCGGTCTGCATTATCGAGGCTCCCGTCAGATCCCGAAGACTCTGCGACACAGGACACGGACTTCAAGTTATCTCTGACGCTGACCTGCGCTCCCAGCAAAGCTGAGACCTGTGGCAGACACAAGAGACTTGGGACCGGAACTCCTGAACATCCTGCATTTTGCAACCTGTATCTACTTCCGGAGGTATCCTGAAGTTGTGCATTGGGGTGCTTGAAGCCCCAGCCGAGCACCTTTTGCACCGAAGCTCAGAGGCCCATACTCCACGAGTGTCCCGTGGGCCCGCTTTGTGCATTTCAGCTCGAAGCGTCTTCGCGGTTCCTAGTCCATTGGCTAGTGAGCCCCCAAGAAGACCAATCCTTAAAATACTTTGCTTTCCTGGTTGCTCCTGGCTTGCTCCAACTACTTCCCTGCAAAGGAGAAGTTCCTCAGACCTTGCTGGTCTGTAACAAAGCCAATCTCGACATCTTGTGTGGATTGAGTTTGCCAAGGCTTGTTGGGTCCAATCCGGATACAGACAACGCAGTCAACTAGATCCTTCGTGGGACAGCTCGAATCCAGCTCCTGGTCATCGTCGACGCCTCCTGGTCCTCGTGGCTGAAGAGACAAACTTTACCTTTTCACCTGAAATCACCCGACATCTGGTGGCATCTTCATATTGCCTCCCTGGTCACTGGCTAGTGGCCCAGACTCTGTCTCCTCTGCTTACAGGTTCTTCACAACTCCGATACACCCTTGGATCCACCCAGACACTTTTCGTCTGGTCGCCTGCAGCACTTCTTCGCAGCTATTCATTGGAATCGTCAACGAAACCTGAAACGAAATGACACCTATGACCCCGGCTTCCCTGTGTGAGGTAACACGAGTACTCCGGTGCTCCCATGGGTATTGTCTCTCCAAGTGTCCTAGACTAAAAGGGTTCCATTGCAGTTCACCTCCTTGTACCCTTAATCTTTAAAATTGTAACTTGTTCGTTCTCCATAGAAAGTCTATGGTAACCCGCGGCTGTGTTTAGACACTGCACGCGTCTCCCGTGGGCCTCCTACATCCTAACCTTTGGTTGTTCCTAGAAGCCCTAGAGATTTCCCAGGCCCTAGGCCTGCTTACTATTCTTCACGTGGTTCTTATACCACTATTTTAGTATATGGTTTGTGAGGCCCCTAGGGCAAAACATATACTGTGCAACTTATCGTATGCTGATTAAGTTCCTTGTATTGTACTTTTACCTCTGACCTCATAAAGTGTGCAGAGGGGTTGAGTTTAGAATAAATACATGTATATTTGATATATACCTTGTGTGGTGTGCTTTCATTTGGTACGCAAGAGATTATAAATGGTAAAACAACTTGCTTAACTCGTCTCCAAGTCTTAGCCTGAAGGCTGTTCTCCACAGCTCCCGCTAGGATAGCTTTCTAAAAGGTTGACTTTATGACCTACCATCAATAAGGGTCGATTCGTCTGGTGCAAGGTGCCCACTAGAATAGTGGACATCATATACCAGGCCAACTTCTCACACCATCCAGTCTCCAGGGTCTAGGGCAGCCAGAACCTGAGCTAAAGTCAGCATCTTGAACTTCTCCTTCCGGAGGAAGATGTTGCCGCTCCTGAGGTCCAAGATAGGGCGCACGAGCCTCACCAAACACTTTGCAGACAACCATCACAGAGAAGAATAATTCCAGTGGACTGTACTGGAAAAACCCCTGATACCATCACACATCAGTAACGTTTCAAGATACCTGTTCGCTAAAGAGCAGAAATGGATATTTAAGCTCCGTACTAATACATTGGGGCTTAATGATGATATACCCTGGTCTAACCTATAAGAACAAGTTACTTACCTTCGGTAACGATATATCTGTAAGAAACAGTAGTTAGTATTAGATTCCTTACCTTAGAATATCCCCAGGCGTCAGTCTGGATCCGGAAACTTTTGCGTAGCAGTACCCCTGCGCGTCGGTAGGCGTCGTCTGCAGGCGTCCCCTGCGGCTCCGCGTCGTCGGCGTCGTGCGCCGTGATGACGTCGCTGGAGTATATAGACGCCGCCTCCGCGCGCTGACGTCAGTTCTTTGCACACAGCTTTTCCGCGCCAGAACACGCAGAGCCATGTGAGAACTAACACTGGTGCCATTCGAAACTAGGGCCCTGAAAGGGATGTCCTTAACCCTAGGTATCAGTTCGCAGAACGGGGAGGATGGGTGGGGCGGTAAGGAATCTAATACTAACTACTGTTTCTTACAGATATATCGTTACCGAAGGTAAGTAACTTGTTCATCTGAAAGAAACAGGTTAGTATTAGATTCCTTACCTTAGAATAGATACCCCAGCAATACCAACCCCGGTGGTGGGTCTGCGAACCAATACAACCTACACCAGAAAGTCCTGGAGGACCGAACGGCCAAAGAAGCCATCCCTCCGGACTTGACTGTCCAGGCAGTAGTGCCTCGCAAAGGTGTGCAGCGAGGCCCACGTAGCCGCCTGGCAAATGTCCTGCAAAGGGACTCCCCGGCCCAGGGCAGTAGTAGCCGCCGTAGCCCGAGTGGAATGGGCCCTCAGCCCAACAGGAGGCTCCTTCCGAGCCAAAGAGTAGCATGCTTTGATGCACAGGACGACCCACCGAGAGATGGTTCGTTTCTGTACCGCCCTTCCCTTCTTCTCACCCACGTAGCCAACAAACAGTTGGTCATCCACCCGGAACTGGCGTGTGCGATCCATGTAAAATGAAAGCGCACGTTTTGGGTCCAGACGATGGAGCCGCTCTTCATCCTTTGAAGGATGCGGAGGCGGGAAGAAGGAGGGCAAGGTGATGGACTGCCCAATGTGAAAAGCAGAGACTACCTTGGGCAGGAAAGAAGGTCTAGTCCTAAGAACCACCTTGTCAGGATGAACAGACAAGAAAGGAGGTTTAACAGAAAGGGCCTGGAGCTCACTCACTCTCCTGGCAGAGGTGATGGCAACCAGGAAGGCCGTCTTTAAAGTGAGAAGACGGAGAGGACAGGAATGAAGAGGCTCAAAGGGAGCACACATCAGGAAAGTTAGAACCAGGTTCAAGTCCCACTGAGGCATCACGAACGGAGCAGGGGGATACATGTGCGTGATGCCTTTTAAGAATCGTAATACAATAGGGGACTTGAATAAAGATGGCTGATCAGGTAGCCTTAAGAAGGCGGAAAGGGCAGAAAGATAGCCCTTGATAGTGCCCAGAGCAGAGCCCTGCTGGGCAAGGGAAAGAAGGAAGAGGAGAACCTCAGACAGAGGGGCAGAAAGGGGGTCCACAGCCTTTGCTGTGCACCATGCCACTGTTCCACCGGCAGGCGTATACCGACTTTGTGGAGGGACGCCTGGCTGCCAGAATAACATCACAGACTTCAGGAGGCAAGTCAAATGGCCTCAACTGTCGCCGCTCAATCTCCAAGCATGGAGGTGGAGACTGGACAGGTTCGGGTGGAGGACCGTCCCCTGCTGCTGCGACAGAAGGTCCTCCTGAAGGGGCAGGCGGATCGAGGGACCGACTGTCATGCTGAGTAGCTCGGGATACCAGTACCTTCGAGCCCAGTCCGGAGCCACAAGGATAACTTGGGCCCGGTCGCGCCTGATCTTCTTCAGCACTCTGGGCAGAAGTGGTATAGGCGGAAAGGCGTACAACAGACCGCAACTCCACTCGCGCCGAAAGGCGTCGCCGAGCGAGTGCCGTCTTGGAAACTCCAACGCGCAGAACTGATGACATTGCGCGTTCTCTTCTGTGGCGAATAGATCTAACCAAGGCTCTCCCCATTGCTGAAAGAGGCCTCTCGCCACGTCCGAGTTCAGACGCCATTCGTGATCCACCGAGCACCGACGGCTGAGTTCGTCCGCCCTGGCGTTCAGAGAACCTGCCAGGTGTTGAACCGTCAGAGTCACGCCCTGACGTTCCAGCCATCGCCAGAGACGCAGAGCCTCCTGGCAAAGGGTCCACGACCCCACACCGCCCTGTTTGTTGCAGTACCACATGGCGGTGGTGTTGTCCGTGAACACCTGCACTACACTCCCGTTGACAAAGGGGAGGAATGCCTTCAGTGCTAGGCGAATCGCCCGTAGCTCCAACATGTTGATATGGAGCCGGGACTCCGCCGGAGACCAGATGCCTCTGATCTCCGCCTCTCCCAAGGGGCCACCCCAGCCCTGGAGGGACGCGTCCGTCACAACCACGTGCTCCGGTTGGGGAAGGGAGAGGGATCTGCCTCTGACCCAATCGCGGTCCGTAAGCCACCACTGCAACTGTCTCGCAGTGCCCTCCGAGATCAGGACATGGTCGGATAGGTTGCCCTGATGCTGGGCCCACTGAAACTTCAGGTCCCACTGCAGAGCCCGCATCCGCCACCTGGCGTGATGCACCAGTAGGATGCAGGAGGCCATCAGCCCCAGAAGCCGCAGCGTCAACCTGACCGAAACCCGGGATAACGGCTGAAAGATGGGAATCAAAGCCTGTATATCCCGGACCCGCCGTTCCGGAGGATAAACCCGAAACTGCGCCGAGTCGAGGACCGCTCCGATGAAAAGGAGCTTTTGAGAGGGACACAGGTGTGATTTCGGCACATTGATGGAAAACCCCAGCTCGTGCAGGAGGTCTGCCGTCATCTGAAGGTGGTGGACGACTGTCTGGGGCGAGCCCGCCTTCAACAACCAGTCGTCGAGGTAGGGGAAGACTGAAACCCCTAACCGGCGCAGATGAGCTGCGACCACCGCCATCACTTTCGTGAACACCCGTGGGGCGCTGGTAAGGCCGAATGGGAGCACGATAAACTGAAAGTGCTCGTGGCCTACCGTGAACCGCAGGTAACGCCGGTGGGCCGGCAGGACGGGGATGTGAAAATACGCATCCTGCAAGTCCAACGCTACCATCCAGTCTTGTGGGTCTAGAGCAGCCAAGACCTGAGCCAAAGTCAACATCTTGAACTTCTCCTTCCGGAGGAAGCCGTTGACGTTCCGCAGGTCCAAGATAGGACGCAGGCCTCCCTTGTCCTTCTTGGGTACCAGAAAGTAGTGGGAGTAGCAACCACACCCTACTTCTGGCCCAGGAACGCGCTCGATGGCCCCCTTGGCCAAGAGGGCCGTAACTTCCTCCTGCAGAAGTGTCAAGTGGTCCCCCGACACACGGTGGTTCTGCGGTGGCATGGCTGGAGGAGTGGACTCGAAGGGGAGGGCATAGCCCCTTCGAACGAGCTGCAGCACCCACCTGTCCGATGTTATCGCGCGCCAGCGGGACTGGTGATGGCGAACCCTGCCACCCACTGGCGTCACGTGAGCCCGAAAGCTCGGACTAGGAGGGCTTGGACGCAGCAGCGGAGGGAGGCGTGGACTGACCCCGCCGCTGGCCTCTACCGCCACCACGGCGGAAACCACGGCCGCCACCGCGCTGGGGAGCGTTCTGCGGCACGTGGCTGGCAGCACGTGTGGGACCGCCCCTCCCTTGGCCACGAAAGGGGCGAAACGAACCCGTCTGCTGGCGCTGGGTCGAAAGACCCAAGGACTTGGCCGTGACCCTGGAGTCCTTGAAGCGCTCCAGCGCGTGGTCCGCTTTGTCACCAAACAGGCGACTGCCATCAAATGGCATGTCCATGAGTGTATTTTGGACGTCTGGCGAAAAGTTGGCAGATCTCAGCCAAGCATGGCGACGAATCGCCACCGTCGTGGACATGGCCCGTCCCAGGGAGTCGGTCGTGTCCAGACCACAACGGATCGAGTACCGCGCCGCATCCCGGCCTTCAACCAAGGCCCGGGTGAGCTTGTCCCGCACTTCCTGGGGGCATTGCGGCAAACACTCTTCGACCGTATCCCACAGGGAGTGGGTGTAGCGGCCCAAGAGGCACGCGGTATTACAAGACCGCAGTCCAGCGCTCAAAGAGGAAAAGACCTTTTTACCAAACTGGTCATACCGCTTTGATTCCCGATCGGGCGGAGCCGACGGAAATGCGGACTGCGAAGTGGAGGCCTGGATCACCAGACTCTCCGGGGAGGGATGGGTGGATAAAAAGGCAGGGTCGTCCGAGCATGGACGGTGACGCCTTGCCACATTCCGGTCAACCGGTGCACCGGAAGCGGGCCTGGACCAGGTGCCCAAAAGGACATCCGTCAGGGCCTCATTAAACGGCAGCAGAGGCTCCTGGGGGCATGACTGCGGTTTAAACACTTCGGTCAGAATGTTCGGTTTGACCTTCGCGACGGGGAGCTCAAGGTGTAAGGCCTTGGCAGCCCTCATCAGGACCACTGAATAGGCAGCACCTGCCTCAGACGCCACAGGGGACGGGGAGACAAACCCAGGGTTGGGCGACTCGTCCAGGCCACTGGCATCACCCAGATCACCTACCCAGTCCACATCATACTGGCAGGCACGGGATAAAGGGTCCTCAGACCCCTCCCAACCCTCTCCATACTCATCCTCATCATACCCATATTCTGGGTCGACGATATAGACATCGGGGTCAACGGGCCCCATCGGCGTCGGATCCGGCGTCGGCCGACGCCGGTCCGACTCCGTGTCCGGAGTCGGGGAGGGAATGGGGGTGGCGCCGCGCGGCGTCGGTGCCGGGGACCCGACGCCGGCCGGAGCCGACGGCGGAGTCGCTGCACCACGCGGAGGCGGTACCACGGGTTGGCCCAAAGGAACCGACGCCGGAGAGGCCGGGAGACCAGCCGGCGACGAACCTGAGGGACCCAGCGGCGCCGGGACCGGAGCCACCGGCGGCGTCGGGGCAGAAGCACCCGAACCGCTCGGGCCCCCAGACGGGACCGACGGCCCCGCAGGCGCCGTAGGCCCCGCCGGAGGAGACCTCGCCCTCATAGCAATGAGGAAGGCCTCGATCTCCTCACGCGACGCGCCTTCCCCAGGGACCGACGGGTATGGGGTAGACGGCGTCGGTGACCCACGCGGGCCCGCGGGGGTGGGGCCACCCGAGCCCCCGGCCGCATCACGCGGGCGTCGGGGGGAGTCGGGGGTGCGATGGCGACGCCCCGACTTCTTGTGCTTACCTGACGAACCGGAGGAATGGTGGCGACTCCCGGA
The DNA here is from genome assembly GCF_964261635.1 of Lissotriton helveticus. Taxonomy (NCBI): domain Eukaryota; kingdom Metazoa; phylum Chordata; class Amphibia; order Caudata; family Salamandridae; genus Lissotriton; species Lissotriton helveticus. The sequence continues at coordinate 704,488,491 of NC_136063.1, read as the reverse complement.
GCGCCCATGGCGGCTCCGCGATCGTTCCCTCGACCGCTCCCTCGACCTCCGACCGGACCGGGACCGCTCTCGACGCGGGGCCGACACTCGGAGCTCGAGAAGCCTAGCTTTTCCAGTCAAGGCCCGACAGTCGACGCAGGACTCCACGTCGTGGTCCGCGCCCAGACACCGGAGGCAGAGTCGATGGTGGTCGGTGACCGACATCATGCGATCGCACTCGTCGCAGCTCTTAAACCCAGGCATCCTACCGGCACCGTAGAAAGATTAAGTTTTACAAACACTTGGTCAAAAGACCGGAGTACTGCTCTTCGGATCTGCGCTAACTGGCGCGGAAAAAAGAAGAACTGACGTCAGCGCGCGGAGGCGGCGTCTATATACTCCAGCGACGTCATCACGGCGCACGACGCCGACGACGCGGAGCCGCAGGGGACGCCTGCAGACGACGCCTACCGACGCGCAGGGGTACTGCTACGCAAAAGTTTCCGGATCCAGACTGACGCCTGGGGATATTCTAAGGTAAGGAATCTAATACTAACCTGTTTCTTTCAGATGTCTGAGGTAAACCTTTACCTATTTGTTACTCAGGGGTAATTTTTTACACAGAGATGAGGTAGACACCCTGTGAGAGACACTTGATAGACCGTAGGTATAGAATCTTACTAACATTGGGATATTAGGGGATACTGTGTTAACTCTAGAAGGTCCCCATTACATAATCGTGAGTCTTAAGTCCCTTAGGACTACTATTGCCATAATGAGGCTATCCTGAGACTTTAGGCATCTTTTGCTACTTATGAAACTATGTTAGACACCTGTAGGCTGATACCACTATTTTACATCAAGATCGGAGGAGATATTATGTTTTTACCACCATGACTAGTGATAAGTAGGCTTCTATAAGATTTGTGCAGGTATAGCTGCATGATATCATCCACTGATACCAATAGTACGATGTGACTATATTTTTTTCAAACTGGTGATGTATCTTGCAAAATAGTTTAGTTTGGTAACAAGTAGTGACACTAATACAGGGTCTTTACGCTAGAACTACCAGTTTGGAGAACGATTGACTGTGTACTGGGTTATTGCTTATTATACAAACGTGATCACAGATACTGTCTACAACTTTTAAGGCTTACCAGTATAATAGTCAGGGGCCTCAGTTCCTGTTTATTGGGTCCTCTATAGTTCCGAAGAGAGAATGTGAGGCACAGTATGCTCTGTTTGCGAAATAAAGTTTTTTCAGTAAACGAACTACAAACGTCAACGTGATGACGTCATTTTGTAGTTTATCGGTACCAATTTTACATTGATAACGTCAAAGTGGTGACATCATTTTGTAGTCCAACTGTTGCAGGGTTTCTGTACTCACACAGAACTGTGCACAGAGGAGTGGAACCTCGGCAAATTAGGATGTCCCAAAACTTACCTTAGCAACCAACTCACCCCTTACCGAGCTAGCTACAGTGTCTCATTGGACATATCAAACACCCAATGTTTAGACAAACCAGAACATGAACTTACAGTACCTCAGGGTACGTGGGACTCATGAACACTCTTTCGTTATATTATCATTACAAACCAGATCATGGAGTAAAGAAGACACATGTGCATTTGAAATGTTTATTTACTAATGCCGTCTTCTCAGGCGCAGTATCTTTGATAATACAAGTATACTTATTATCAGTAGCAAAATTATCAGCATAGTTACTAAGACATAAAAAGCGAATGGTGACAGCATGTTAACATGCTGTAATGAATAAGAGTTAACAACACTTATATCTCACCCTCCCTAACACATATATTATATTATTATCTAAGAAGGTCTCTTTGGGTTGTTTTAGGGCGGGCCCATACCTTAGTGTCCTAGCATGAAGGAATCACATCAGCATACACCAGCTCTCTCTGCATGTGCACCGCATCAAGTGTGTTAACAATTCTCGTGCAAAGCAATATCAATCCCGCCTCAAGCCCAAGTTGGCAAAGGCTGCACTTGTGTTATGACTATGAAGGCGTGGAGATCAGACCTCATAACAATTCCATATCGTGTTGCTCCTGAAACTTCAGCACTCTCCGTGCAGACATGTTTTATTAAACAAAGCAGATATCAGAGCAATAACATATTATTCTCACATTCACCACGGCAAACTACTAGGTTGAAAGCTAAGTCAACAAATAAGGGTCGTGTGCAGAAGTTGCAAGAAAGGAAAAATGGCGTTTAAATCTCAAACGTACCTATGCTAACTTAACACGATATAGGGATATATAGGAGCTATACAACACCCCCCCATGATCCGAGAACGGACTAAATAAGATAACAGAAGTGCCATCACATGAGAGCAGAATCCAATTATAAACGAGCATGAATAAAAATTCAATTTATAAAAAATAATGCTAAAAAATAGCCCACAAGTATACTGTGGCTCAAGCCAATAGGCAAGCAAAAATAAAATGTCTTGACCAAAAGTCAATAAAATCAAGGAAATGCCATCAATCAGCATTCCAATTTGAGGCAGTGTTTATGATAAGACTGTATATGAAAAGTAAGCTGCAACAGCCTCCAGGAGAAAGTCACTGTCCTCATCTGAAAACAGTTCAGCCATCCAATTTAAAAGATGAAAGGAACATACGTGATCTTCCAGCACCGGATCCTCTATAACCATCAGAGGACAGCTCGGTGGGTTTTCAAGAAAACTTCGTTCCAAGAAACTTAGCGCTGCCGACAACACATCCCAGGGACCCATTAGTCCATGTGCCACCGCCAAGGCCATAATCCTTTCGTCAGAACAAACCAACTCGTGAGCAATGATAGGACTCATCAGTTGATCAAAATCGACGTCAGCAGATATAGGTCCGCAGAGACACAAATCAATGGCCCAAAGGAAATCACAGGTCAGGCAGCGAAATACAGGCTGGACACAGGTGAAATAGGAGAACCGAAAAGATAATCCAAACGCCGTGCTTAGAGTCGCTAACGGCAGTGTGCCATAGTAATCAAGCATGCGGTTGCGAAACCGCGTCAGTAGTAGCCGTGCGTGGTCTTGCACAGGAAGGGCATCCATATTTAAACAGGCAGAAAACCACCAATGCGCCAGCCGCTAATGCAAGTAAAAACGGGAACCCTCCAAATAAGGATGAAAAAATAGAATGGAAGAAGGCAGGGATGACTCCAAAAATCTTCTCAAAGGAAGTCACGAGACCACCGCTAACAACTTTAAAAAAATGTGCTAGGCCCGTTGTGGAGGATGCGTTAAAGATAGAACGGACCATGGCTCCGAAATGCAAAGGCAAATCAGTGTTTAATAGAGCCTGAACCTCAGTACGGGTGTTAGCAATGTGAAGCACGAAAGTTTCACGGGCCGAGCTCAAGGCCACCTCTTTCTGGGACAATAGAGCTCTTATTCTAGCCATGCCGCTGAATTCTGCTCCCAAGGTCGGTATCTGTGGCCAAATGGAAGACTCCCTATGTTCACGTGTGGGAGGATAAAGAACATTTCTGCAGCAAATAACTCGCTCACTAACCGTTACTATGAAAGCTATACCCTTAATTAAACCACAACAGTTTTCATTATTGAGCATTAAATAACTACCATTCTCTAACAATTTAAACGTGGGGATGATAGCAGGAACTGGCGTGCCCTGTAAAACGCAAGCCATATTCGGTCTGTCCTTATTACATGAACCGTGTAACTGTATGTGTCTGCACATTAAAGAATGATCTGGCGTCTCAGTACACTCATCCCCTGTTAGATAAACCTCTTGTTCATCCTTGAAACATCTGTATGTGTATGGGAGTGACCAGACCTCATGAAGAAAACCGCTACCTAAGGGTTCAAAACGACCTATTGGCACATATTTCATACAATTGGAAAACTTATATAAAGCAAAAGGCAGCGTTATTAAACCGTGGATAAGCCACGTAGCAGCAGTGGATTCTGCCACAGAAAAAGGTAAAGATTCCAACCTTTCAATATGGAGCATAGAAAAGGAAGCATCACGCATTGAAAGCAAGCGTTGTTTGTCTGTCAAATTAAACGGTGCAAATAAAGAAGAAACATTCATGTATCCCCAGGGAACTTTACCCATTTTCAGAGTCTGAAGTGTCCATGCAAATTGCATGATTGAACGTAATTGATTTTGACCATGGTATAATACAGATACTTCATCATGTACAATATCAACAACAGACGACACAATATTATCTAATGTGTAAATTCTAGAGGAAAGCACGTTAATGCTATTGTCAACAACTGCAAGAACCTTCTCAAGATTCGCCTGATCAATAGCCCTAAGGCGTGAAGCAGCCTCAATCTGTGAGAGTTTCCAAATTTCATTGTAAACACCATATAACCAACGTTTCGACCTGCCACTAGCTGGGCCCTTAATGAAATCATTCAAATCCACGTCTGCATTCAGTTTGGAAAGGTGATACTTAACCGCAGGTAAAGTTGAATGTTTCAGCCAAGCTTGACACAACTTGCCAACTGAGTAAGAGGTGACAGTATGACTCAAATCAAAACGGGGATCAGATCTAACAGTCTTAAAACCGTCAGTTATATTTAAAAATCTCTTTTGGCACGAATCAGCACCACGGTGCCAAAGCAGCCAACCCTTGGGATTCATACTGGAAATGTTAAAGGAGGAATTCAGAAGCAGAGCCTGTATTTCTCTAATGGACAATTTAGTAAAATTACTCCAATTCTCATATTCCTCCAACTCCGGGAAAGACGGGGTGTTCAACCTTTTAGATGTAGCCAATCCAAAGCATGTGGTCTGGGAAATGGTTTCATTTAAAAACCACATATGATTTGGGATGAGACATGCACGGTGCAAAGCCTCAGTGCCTTGTACCTGCCAGGCCCTTGAGCCCCAAACTGATTTAAGGTCTATTGTATCCTTCCATAACTCATACCCTCCAGTAACTAATTGATCCAGGAAGGCCTTTGAATATAACAATTTTGTATTTGTAAATCGAACCTTGGACAGTGGCTGTTTGTGAAATTTAAAATAAAAGGACTCGGGATTGGACTGATTAAAGTCAGTGAAATAAGTATACTTTTTAAGAAACGTTTCTGAACTCCCTTGTGTTGGTGCTGGGCAATGTTCCCACTGAGTAAAATTAACCGCATCCCTACGGGAAGATGTCTTGTGTAAGAAGTGATTGCCATAATGTTGGTAACAGAACAATTCACCATAATTAGCAGATTCTAAATATAAATCCTCAGCATCAAAAGCAGCATAATATTTCAAATCAGAAAACAAACTTTCCACAGCATTAACATCCCAATCATCAGAACGAATGTTTTGTTTCACTACATCCCCCATATTAACTCTTAGTACATTAGGGACATTAACGACTTCCGTTGGGCCATGAATTTGAAAACGAACTGCATCCCACGCGATTCCATCCAGAACAGGCCACGCTGTGATGTTAACCAAAGTCAAGTCTCTTTTTAATCTGTGTGTAGAATGTGAAGAGGAAAGTGGGGCCAAAGTTCCATTCAAATGAGTAATGCAAGTTCTCTCCTCGACATAGTGTCCATTCATAATCCGAAAAAAATAAAACACAAAACCAAATGACATAAAAAGGTAAACTGAAAAAAGGACCAGTCAAATGTATATCCAAGGAGGTATCAAAAAATGTTTTTTAAACAGGCTAGCATATACTGCAATTTTAGAAGGTTTTTTCGAGGCAAGGGAAGCAGAGTCAAATGAAAATCTGGATTCCGTGGCTAAACGAGCTTGCAGGTCAGGCATGGACAAATCAGTGGGGTATGTATAGTCTGTCTCATCAAGGTTAGTTCCTGGTAAATTATTCAATAATGGACTGGAAACAGCAGGTAATTCGATGGCCACCTCAGGTTCATTATTAGAAGCAGTGGGCATAATTGAATTTCTCACAATGGAAGGACAGGAAACAGCCGGTGTCATGCTAAGAAGAATCGGCCACTCTGTGTATCTTGACATTGTCAATAGAAATAAACCTGTTTTCCTTACGACCTGGAAGTGGTGGTAAAATGACTGTTCTTGTGCCCTTCACTCCAAGCACTGGGACCGGAGCTCGATAGGAGGGACCAAACTCTTTCTTGTTGTCGATCTTCTCTCGAACCAGTTCTCCAACTTGGGGTAGCCAGCCAACTACCGGGATTTGCAACGCATCATCCGATGTGGAGGGCAAATGTTCCTTTGCAAGAGTGTCTCTCGTCTTTTGTAGATTCTGTAAAACATTGCAATGTTCATCTGCGTCAAAGGAAGTGGCGCGAACCACCGAGTCTAGACCGTCAAGGTCAGGGACGAACATCTTGATGCCAAAGAGCATTTCGTATGGGGTCCGCCCACCCAGAGACCTTCTAGGGAGATTATTAAGAGCACGCTGCACGCCATAGAGGTGAGCCAGCCAGTTTCTGCCAGTGCCTATAACTCGGGCTGTCAAAGATTGCTTTAAATCACGGTTCATTCGTTCAACTACACTATTACCCTCGGGTCTGTAGGGTGACGAAAACTTGACTTGGACCCCCATCGAAGTCATGGCATCCTTATACGCCTTAGAGGCGAAAGCCGGACCCTGATCCGAATGGAAGGTACCACAGGCAAAAATCCCTATAAAGATACGCAAATCTCTGATGACAGTCCGGGAATCAGCGCTGCGATGTGGCCATACCCAAACAAAGCGTGTGCATGAGTCAACTGCTACTAAGATGTATTTATACGCAGTATCAGATGAAAATGGACCGCAGTGATCTAAATAAACACAGCCTAGTGGTTTATTAGAAATGTACAACTGAGTCTGTGGCGGACGCGTAGCAGTTGAAGGTTTAATCTGCTGGCATATGTCACAAAGAAGGACATAATCACGCGTCTGTTTGTACAGTCCCCGCCACCAGAAACGTTGTTGTAGTTGCGTTACAGTGGCTGAGACGCCCGCATGCGCAGACGCCACACCTTCATGAGCCGCTGTAATCAAGTCTGTTCTGCGATCTGAGTTGGGAATCAGCCGTTCCCCAACATCAGGAATTGTCACAAAAGGAACCTTTTCGGGACTTAAGTGGTATTTATACTTCGAAGGGAATCCCGAAGGATGTTTACTTCCCTTCTCAGAGGCAGCAATCGCTGCCAAGATGTCGCTATCAATCTTGGTTTTAGACCTAGTAACTGCTGCAACTAAGTATGTAGATACTGCTGATTTCGCTGCTTCATCAGCAAGCGAGTTGCCAACAGCGTGAACTCCTAAGCGCTGATGACCGAGAGTATGAATCACATAAACGAGTGGCAACATAGCCTTAAGCTCTGCCACTCGAACCCAGATCATTTTATGTTTTATTGTGCTACCCTTGGAATCATGAAAGTCATTTTGAATCCAAAAGAACAAGTTTTCATTGTAAGACTGGACACAGTAGTAAGAATCACTTACAATTAGAGTAGTAACACTTGGATCCGCGTACTCCAAAGCTAGTAATAGAGCACGAAGCTCTGCCAATTGTGCGGTGCAATCGCCCAGGGGCAACGTGTGTACCTCCCTGGATATGAACTCATCATTCAACATAGCACCGACCACAATGGCGCATGCGGAAACGTAGGCATGTTTAGAGCCATGCGCAACCTGCGCCGACCCATCAGTGTAAATGATGCAATGGAAGTCTTCCAAAGGTCGCATCGCCAGAGGAGCAGGATGAACGAATTCATACTGCAAGTACTCCTGTGACCGTAAGGAAGCGTCAAAAATAAACATGACATCTGCGGATGACAATGACGCAGCCCATTGAATCCACCGAGGGTGCAAAGCCTTTGAATTTGGTACACTGGCTTTCGTGACTGCCTCTAAATGAGGACAGGGTGTTACCACTAGCATGCGCTTCCCCTGTGACAGAGCACGTTCTTTTAGAATTGCCATCTGTACAGCAGTTAAAACCTTTTCCACTGTGGGAAACCGCATCTCAGCCGAAGTGTACAAGTGTGACTTGTAAGCAATAGGTACCGTGTCACCTTCATTAAAAGTGAGGTACGTGAAACCCACCGTCCCAGGAATTATTCTTATGACCAGGTTGGTGTGGTTATCACGAGTCAGTAAATATTTAGAAGCGAGCAGATCAGCCTGCAAGGTTTGCAAAATGGCTGAATGCTCAGGCAGCCAGCATGATTTTGAGAAAGTTGGTTGTATCAAAGCATACAAAGGCTTGATACGCTGGGCATATTCCGGAATGTAAGTTCTGCCGAAATTCAAAAAGCCCAGTAAAGACTGTAATTTTTTCAGTGTCGTTGGTGCGCGCAATTGTGCGCACTTCTCTAAGAAGTGAGGAGCCAAACCTCTACCTTCATTGTTGAGCTCATAGCCCAAAAACAACACTGTGTGTTCAGCAATGTGCGATTTTGCAAAGTTGAATTTGTAACCCATGTCTGCGAAGTTGCAAACAAGAGAATTTACACGACACAGATGCTCCCAAATATCGTCGTCTGTGAGATATATGTCATCCACATACGAAAAAGCATCAGGGTCGAGTGCCTCCAGAATAGAGACAATTCGAGCGGTAAATACACCAGGACTATTCTTGTAGCCCATTGGAAGACGCCGGAATTGCTTTTGGACTCCAGCGCTTGTAAAACTGGTCCATTGGGAGCTAAAGCTGTCCAATCTGTGGGCATAAAAACCATTGGATATGTCAAGCGTTGTCTTGAAACGCTTACGCACGAGACTATCCACTAGGGCAGAGCCGTGGGTATTCTGTACTGCACAGTTACGGCAATGCGAGTTCAAATGCCGGTAATCCAAAACCAAACGATATGATCCGTCAGGTTTATTCACAGTAAAAAGGGGATTATTCATCGGTGACACACACGTTTCAATAACTCCCTGATATTCCAATTGTTCAAGGATTTCCGCGACGGAAGATTTTGCTTCACGCCGAATGGGATATTGAGGTTGAGGCTGCGGCTGAGACCGCAACGGAATTTCGTGGCAAGGCGACAATTTATCCCAACCACATTGGTTACGGTACAGAGCCGGCGCGAGAGCCCGAGCCCACTCTTCTGCAAAATGCTGCGCATGCTCTTTCGAGACAGTGTTCGCGAAACTGGGTAGGATTACCTCCTCCCCTCGCGGCGCCGCGAGCACAAAAGGTGGGGGCCAGTCAGCCTCCGAAAGTAAAATATCATATGTAGAAGACAGATTCTCCCAAAATACACCTTTAACGGTACGCTGTATGTCACCTTCAATTAACAGGACAATTTCATATAGTCTTTCAGGGGGAGCAAGTCTCGTATCCGCTGTTTCTATCACAACGAAGACATCAGTCGCTGTCACCCTCAGTAGTGGACGCAGCGCCTCTCTGACTATGGTTATCTCCGCCGCGCTGTCCAGCAAGGTCAGAGCCCACGTCAGATTCCGAAGCCGCGTTCTCACTATCTGTGGCATATCGATGCGCTGTTAAGGCTGCGACTTTCTTTTTCGCAAACTGCGGACGCCTAGGCGTAGAATCCTCCTGCTTCACTGCGCCGTCCGTCTGGCGGGACTGGCCACGTCCTTGTTGGCCACCACGTCCACGTCCACCCCCTCCTCCTCCACCGGTCTTCGGGGCCGATGTGTCCTGAAAGGAACGAGGAGAGCGTTGATCAGAACCCTGAAAACGATCAGGTGATTTAATCATCGCGCGGTCGCGCAAATCATAAACTTTTTCGGATGGCGCAGGAGCTTGTATTGCAGGAAAAGTACCCTGAGTCTGCATTGTCTGCTTCCCCTGTGTCTGTTTTTTAGGCCAATTTTGTTTCTTGGACTTTGGCTGGGCATCTGTCACTGCAGATTGCCCCTGTGGTTGTTTTTTCTCCTTCACTGGAAAATATTTCAGACCTCTACTTGTGCGGCCAATCGTTTTATAAGCGGCCACCACAATCTTTGCTAACTGGCGGGGTTTGTCGGCATCGGGCAGAGCAGCCAAAGCATTCGACACCTGAAAGTTAACTGCATCTCCTTTAACATTGGAGAGAATGAGATCACTTACAATCTCAAAAGAACCACACAGGCGCATACCCAATTCAACCGCTGCCTCTGGACCGTGATCATTCTGAACACGTCTAACGATTTCAGGCAGGGCAGTCATAGACGGGGTGCCGAAGCACCTTGTATAAACTGCCGCAAATGTTTTTCCCCAGCTGTCACAGTCAGCAAGTTCAGGAGTAATATCCTTCGGTAGAGTAATCGTCAACATTCTATGTTTATCAGCAGGAGTAGAATTCGGAAAAACCGCCTCCAGTTGATCAAACTTCTCCGCTAGCCAGAATGGGAAGTCATCGTTGTCAACAGGACGCGCACCAAAAACCGAATTTACCATCACTGGATTGAGACGCATTCCGCCTCGTTCCATGGGAGCGGCCGCACCCCCCTGGGGACCACCAGGAAGATGTCGACCAATGTATTGCACTAAAGCACGAATCACGGAAATGGAAACTACATGTAGCCTGCGAATTTCTGCCAGGGTACAAGCCCCGTGATTCGGGTGCGGGGTAAAGCCACCCAATGCAGGCCAATTCGTACCTGGAATAGAGAGTGGACCCAACCTCGCACGGGACAAAGAGTGGGGGAGGGCGCCATCAAACCAAACTCGATGCTGCCAATGATCAATAGGTATTTCCAATGCCCTGTATGGCGTATATTCAGCCGGGACATCCGAGGCGGTGTAGGAGTGGTACAAACCAGAATTAGCGTCCACAGCCGGAAACGTAACCCAAGAGTAAAACAACTCGTAAGGAAACGCCGGATCTGCACTTACCACGAAAATCACAGCCATCCCATCTACTGGGACTTGGTACGTCTGAAGATGGTTGCGTACCGCTACGCGACTATGCTGCGCAATAGCCACCGCTGCCGCCATTACAGAATTGGAAACAAGAAAACACAAAGAATACTTTGTAGCACAACTGGGTAGTAATTCAAAGAAACCGTTTAAGTAAGAATCAAGCTTGAATAAAGACCTATTTCAAAAAATAGGTAGGTTTCACCAACACCCCGTTTTCCGGAAACGGATGTGAAGGGGTTAAGGCATGAATGATAAACTACTCGAGTGTCATGATATAAGACCACCGAAACCGTTGGGCGCCATGTTGCAGGGTTTCTGTACTCACACAGAACTGTGCACAGAGGAGTGGAACCTCGGCAAATTAGGATGTCCCAAAACTTACCTTAGCAACCAACTCACCCCTTACCGAGCTAGCTACAGTGTCTCATTGGACATATCAAACACCCAATGTTTAGACAAACCAGAACATGAACTTACAGTACCTCAGGGTACGTGGGACTCATGAACACTCTTTCGTTATATTATCATTACAAACCAGATCATGGAGTAAAGAAGACACATGTGCATTTGAAATGTTTATTTACTAATGCCGTCTTCTCAGGCGCAGTATCTTTGATAATACAAGTATACTTATTATCAGTAGCAAAATTATCAGCATAGTTACTAAGACATAAAAAGCGAATGGTGACAGCATGTTAACATGCTGTAATGAATAAGAGTTAACAACACTTATATCTCACCCTCCCTAACACATATATTATATTATTATCTAAGAAGGTCTCTTTGGGTTGTTTTAGGGCGGGCCCATACCTTAGTGTCCTAGCATGAAGGAATCACATCAGCATACACCAGCTCTCTCTGCATGTGCACCGCATCAAGTGTGTTAACAATTCTCGTGCAAAGCAATATCAATCCCGCCTCAAGCCCAAGTTGGCAAAGGCTGCACTTGTGTTATGACTATGAAGGCGTGGAGATCAGACCTCATAACAATTCCATATCGTGTTGCTCCTGAAACTTCAGCACTCTCCGTGCAGACATGTTTTATTAAACAAAGCAGATATCAGAGCAATAACATATTATTCTCACATTCACCACGGCAAACTACTAGGTTGAAAGCTAAGTCAACAAATAAGGGTCGTGTGCAGAAGTTGCAAGAAAGGAAAAATGGCGTTTAAATCTCAAACGTACCTATGCTAACTTAACACGATATAGGGATATATAGGAGCTATACAACACAACACTTCCGCGTCTTTCGCGGCGGACTTTATCGAACAAGGCAGGAGTCCTGAGTGTAATCTTTGGTTTCGTATGTTGAACAAGGTGCTTTGATTCCACTTTTGTCCAGATTACCCACAACCAAAGATGTGCAGGTACTGACAGCTGACACTTAATACAACAAGGCTGTGTTTTAGAGGGGGTGTGGTGGACAAAATAGTCCCTTAAGCTCTCTTTTTAAACGAGTCTTGGAAGCCGTCCTTTGCCTCCGCCAAGACACAGGTCAGTCTTGAGGCAACAACGGTCAGGTAGGAGGGCCAGGCGCTTAGCAGCACTACATTTAGATTTCTTGGTTACCTGGATTGTAAGCTTTCTGGGGGGCTATAAGAGCAGACCTGGATATTAGGCTTATATCTAATAACTAACTAGCATTTATACAATGTGATTTTTTTACTAGTTTTCAAACTATGCAGATAGGTGATGGTTTTGTTTGACGAATGAGATTTATAACAATTTTGGGAGATTTATACAGAGCTCGCATGTTACATCCTATCAGGGCTCTTGTTTTTTCAGCACACAATTACAGAATATGTGTTTATTTTATTTTACTTAGTATCCTATGTTATGCTGTGTTGTGGTACTCTTTGTGTTGGTCGAGGCACCAGTCAGTTACCCTTAATTTACCCCAATGTGAAGAGGATGAGCTATAGTATTGAGTAAATAGAGGGACTGCTTAGTAGTAGCTCTATATGTCTCCCCTTTATCTGCCTTCTCTCTTCACAGAGCGGGGCCTCGATAACCTGAGCACGGTCCAGGTGAGGTGAGGTCCAGTCCCCGGTCAAGCTGGGTGAGAACATCTAAGCATTTATTACAGTATTATTTTATTTTATGAACCATACATATGAAGAGGACGTGTACGGTGTATATTGTTAACTTTGTTTTCTTTAAATATATTGCAGATGCCATCTGCATTCACTGATACGGAGGATTAGTACACTACAGGTTGTATTTATTTAAAACTTTAATTGATTGTTTTCACGTTCATATAACTTTGGAATCAACACGTCTGTATGCAGTAGCAATGTTTTAAGAGCAGAGGCCCTGACGAAAGCCGAGGGATTATTTGCCCGTTTGGCTGAAATATGTTGGCCCTTTTTTGGCAGTCATTTGTTTAAACTGCCGTTTGCACTGTTCTGTTTTTAATTAGGGGATGCGCCTATACCTCAATTAAATGTGCATTATTTCTGGACACATCACTATTTTAACTCACCACATATCTTTTGTGTTTGCACTGCACTTTATTATTTCTTTGGCAATCAACTATTCAGTTGTTCATTGTAGTCCTAAAGTGACTGTGGGCATGATCCAGCCCATGAATGGTTGAATGGTAATATGTCTCGATGATCAAGGTACTTACCATCTCTATAGCTGGATGACCAAATGATAATACTGATCACAAGGTTAAGTTGATGGTAATCCAGATCTAAGAGCTTGGATCTTACCACGTATCACTTTAGCGTTCTCTTCCCTGTATGAGTTCTCTTTCTTGGGCTTGCCTGGTAACTTGGGTACTAACTTACTATTGTGAAGTCAAGGGTAGCTCACCATAATATTAGCTTTTAGACCCCCGGGTCGTTTTGGTGATTACATGAAAGCATATATACAATAAGAGTCCATTGTGTCATCGAAATACAATCCTAAATACTGAACGACAAATCATTTTCATTAAGCATCATTTGACGTTTTCCATTAGAACATGCTATTTCAGAGTGATATGCACCTGTGTAGCGGATCCAAAGGCATGTCCAAAGTCTATCCCCACCATGCCACCAGTCTCCAAGTTAATCATGAAATTGGATAGATGACGATCACCGATGCCAAGAATCCAATGACTGATGCAAATCAGAGCATGAGAACTAGCAAAATGGGAGCGCAAAGCCAGGAAGGACTCCGGAGTAGTACTCATTTTAACAAAGGCTCTCCTGAAAAGAAAGTTACATAATGTTAGCAAACATCACAATAATTTATTTACAAATAACACAGCATTTTTAATATTTGCCAGTAAGATAGTGCAATCGGGTTGAGAGCCAACTGCAAAAATATGTGTGCAACCTGCAGTTCACACAATCAAATCTGGCAGGGCTAATTCTCTCTTACAGGGTGAATAAAATCAGTAGTAGATGTGGCATAGCTGCAGACTTGGGAACTGAGGAAACAAGTGTGAATCCAGGCCTTGGCAAAACAGTTACTTACCTTTAGTAACAATTTTTCTGGATACTCTATCTACCTGCAGATTACTCACTTGTTGAACATCCTTACAGGGGCTAGACTGTTCTACACAAATGTCTTCCATAGCCCTCCCATGACAGTGGGGGCCCAACTTCGTATACAACATCAGAAGAAATGTTCATGCGACTTTGCGGGAGCAATAAAGTGTCTCTGGAGTCAACATGAGGACAGTTTTCAATTCATTTTTTCTGCATAGCAGGGCAGGAATTAGATTATTTTTTTAAATGCAGTGTACCAGCAAGGGAAATGTGATCCAATTAATTGGCCCCCAACCATTCGACAAAAAGTATAGAGGTGGGCGGCATTGCTGATGAATCTGGAGTTAGACTATCTACCAGAATGTTCTTTACCAAAGGTAAGTAACTTTTTTCTTTGGAAGGATACTCTTACCTGCAGATAACTCACCTCATGAATAGACTCCCAAGCAATACCACCCTGGAAATGGAGAGTTTGATGGATAGTTACACCAGGAAATCCTGTAGCACAGATCAGATGAACTGATCATCCTTCCTCACCTCTGAATCCAGACATCAATGCAAAGGTGTAAGAGGATAACTAAGTGGCTCCTCTGCAAAATAACACCAACAGGGATTCTCATAGCCAGAGCAGATGTTGCAGCTTTGGCGTTTGTGGAGGGCCGCTGCTTAACAGATCTTAACGCATAAGGTACTTACCTTCGGTAACGATATATCTGTAAGAAACATTAGTTAGTTAGATTCCTCACTTTAGAAAATCCCCAGGCGTCAGACTGGATCCGGAAAGTTTTCGTCAGCAGTACCACTGTACGTCGGTAGGCGTCATATGCGGCTCCGCATCAGTCGTAGGCGTCGTGATCGCCGGGATGACGTCGGAGTACTTAGACGCCGCCCTCGCGCACTGACGTCAGTTCTGTACATAGCTTTCCGCGCCAGGAACGCAGAGCCATGCAAGAAACCGACACTCGTGCCATGAAACTAGGGCCTTGACTGGGAAATACCGTAACCCTAGATTTCGTTTCGCAGAACGGGGAGGATGAGTGGGGCGGTAAGGAATCTAACACTAACTAATGTTTCTTACAGATATATCGTTACCGAAGGTAAGTAACTTGTGCATCTGAAAGAAACCGGTTAGTGTTAGATTCCTTACCTTAGAATAGATACCCCAGCAATACCAACCCCGGTGGTGGGTCTGCGAACCAAGATCACACCAGGTTAGTCCTGGAGAACTGAACGGCTAAAGAGGCCGTCTCTCCGGACTTGGCTGTCCAGGCAGTAGTGCTTGGCAAACGTGTGCAGCAAGGCCCACTGAGCTGCCTGGCCAATTTCCTGCAAAGGGACTCCCTGTCCCAAGGCGGAGGTAGCCACCGTGGCCGAGTGGAATGGGCGCACAGCCCCACAGGAGGTTCCTTTTTAGCCAAGGAATAACAGATCTTAATACACAAAACAACCCACCGAGAGATGGTTCGCTTGTGCACCGCCCGTCCTTTCTTAGCACCCACGTAGCCAACAAAGAGTTGGTCGTCCACCCGAAACAGTTGTGTGCGGTCCAGGTAAAACGAGAGTGCACGTTTTGGGTCCAGACGAGAGAGCCTCTCTTCCTCTTCTAAGGGATGCGGAGGCAGAAAGTAGGTGGGTAAGGTAATGGTCTGCCGTTGTGAAAGGGAGTAACCACCTTGGGTAGAAAAGAAGGACGAGTCCTCAAAACAACTTTGTCCGGATGGACAGAGAGGAAAGGAGGCTTGGAGGAAAGAGCCTGGAGCTCACTCACTCATCTGGCAGAGGTGATGGCCACCAGGAAAGCAGTCTTTAGAGTTAGAAGACTTAAGGGACAGTTATGGAGCGGCCCAAAGGGAGCACACATCAGATAGGTTAACACCAGATTCAAGTCCCACTGAGGCATTACGAAGGGTACAGGAGGAAACATGTGAGTAATGCCTTTCAAGAATCTATTTACAACAGGGGACTTGAAAAGAGAAGGCTGATCAGGAAGCCTCAAGAAGGCTGAAATGGCCGAAAGATAGCCCTTGATAGTGCCCAGAGCAGAGCCCTGCTGGGCCAGGGAAAGAAGAAAGAGGAGAACCTCTGCAAGAGGGGCAGAGAAAGGATTCTCAGCCTTTGCTGTGCACCAAGCCACAAATTTGTTCAACCTGCAGGCGTATACCAATTTTGTGGAGGGACGCCTGGCTGCCAGAATGACATCACAGACTTCAGGAGGCAAGTCAAATGGCCTCAACTGTCGCCGCTCAATCTTCACGCATGTAGGTGGAGACTGGACAGGTTCGGGTGGAGGACCATCCCCTGTTGCTGCGACAGAAGGTCCTCCTGAAGAGGAAGACGAATCAGGGGATCGACTGACATACTGAGTAGTTCGGGATACCAGTACCTTTGTGCCCAATTCGGAACCACAAGGATGACTTGGGCCCGGTCGTGCCTGATCTTCTTCAGCACTCTGGGCAGAAGTGGTATAGGCTGAAAGGCGTACAACAGACGGCAACTCCACTCGCGACGAAAAGCGTCGCCAATCAAGTGCCGTCTTGGGAATTCCAAAGCGCAGAACTGATGACATTGTGCGTTCTTTCCGGTGGCGAATAGATCTAACCAAGGCTCTCCCCACTGCTGAAAGAGACCTTGCGCCACGTCTGAGTTCAGACGCCATTCGTGATCCATCATGCACCGTCGGCTGAGCTTGTCCGCCCTGGCGTTCAGGGAACCTGCCAGGTATTGAACCACTTGGGATATGCCCAGGTGTTCCAGCCATGTCCAGAGGCGCAGAGGCTCCTGACAAAGCGTTGACGATCCCACCCCGCCCTGTTTGTTGCAGGACCACATGGCGGTGGTGTTGTCCGTGAACACCTGCACTACACTTCCCGGGACAGAGGAAAGGAATGCCTTCAGTGCAAGCCGGATCGCCCGCAGCTCCAGAAGTTTGATATGGAGCCGGGACTCCGCCAGAGACCAGAGGCCCCTGATCTCTGCCTCTCCCATGTGGTCCCCATCCCAGGAGGGACGCATCCGTCCCCACTGTGTGTTCCAGTTGGGGAAGGGAGAGGGATCTGCCACTGACCAAATCGCGGTCCGTGAGCCACCACTGCAACTGACTCGCAGTGCCCTCCGAGATCAGGACGTTGTCGGACAGGTTGCCCTGATGCTGCGCCCACTGGAACGTCAGGTCCCACTGCAGATCCCCACTCCGCCACCTGGCGTGATGCACCAGCAGGATGTAGGAGGCCATCAGCCCCAGGAGCCGCAGAGTCAACCTGACCGAAATTTGGGATTAAGGCTGAAAGATCGGAATCAGAGCCTGAATATCCCGAACCCGCTGCTTGGGAGGAAAAACCCTAAACTGCGCCGAGTCCAGAACCGCTCCGATGAAGAGGAGCTTCTGAGAGGGACTCAGGTGTGACTTCGGCATGTTGATGGAGAACCCCAGCGAGTGCAGGAGATCGGCCGTAGACTGGAGGTGGGAGAAGACTGTCTGGGGCGAGCCCGCCTTCAACAACCAGTCATCAAGTTAGGGGAAGACCGGAACCCCTGATCTGCGCAGATGAGCTGCGACCACCGCCATCACTTTCGTGAACACCCGAGGGGTGAGGGTGAAGGGGAGAACAGTAAACTGTAAGTGCTCGTGGCCTACCGTGAACCGCAGGTAGCGCCGGTGGGCAAGCAGGATGGGGATATGGAAATAAGCGTCCCTGCAAGTCCAACGCTACCATCCAGTCTCCAAGGTCTAGGTCAGCCAGGACCTGAGCTAAAATCAGCATCTTGAACTTCTACTTCCGGACGAAGCCGTTGATGCTCCTGAGATCCAAGTTAGGGCGGAGGCCCCTTTTGCCCTTCTTGGGAACCAGAAAGTAGTAGGAGTAACAACCACGACCTACGTCTGGCCCAGGAACGCGCTCGATGGCCCCCTTGGCCAAGAGGGCCCTAACTTCCTCCTGCAGAAGTCTCAAGCGATCCCCCGACATGAGGTGGTACTGCGGTGGCATGGCTGGAGGGGTCGCCTCGAAGGGGAGGGAGTAGCCCCTTCGGACGATTTGCCGCACCCACCTGTCCGAGGTGATGGAACACCAGTGGAGTAGGTGATGGCGAACCCTGCCCCCCACTGGCGTTGAATGGCCCTGAAAGCACGGACTAGGAGGGCTTTGAGGCGGATGCTGCGGGGGTGGATGTGGACTGACCGGGCCGTTGTCCCCCTACACCGCCAGGGTGGTTACCACGTCCGCAACCGCGTTGAGGTTGGTTCTGCGGCCTGTGGCTGGACGAACATGTGGGGGTGTCCCTTCCTTGGCCACGAAACGAACAGAAAGCAGAAGTCTGCTGGCGCTGGCCCGACAGGCCCAAGGACTTGGCCGTAGCCCTGGAGTCCTCAAAACGCCCAAGCGCACAGTCTGCTTTGTCGCCAAAAAGGCGACAGCCATTCAAGGGCATGTCCATGAGCGTGTTCTGGACATCCCCCTAAAAATTGGAGGACCTCAGCTAGGCGTGGCGACGGATCGCCACGGTCGTGGAAATCGCTCTGCCTAGCGAGTTCCTGGTATCAAGTCCACATCGGATGGACTACCGTGCTGCATCTCGCCCCTCAGCAAGAGCCTGGGCAAGCAGTGTCCGGGCCTCCTCCGGACACTGAGGCAGCACGTCCGCCACCGTATACCACTGAGAGTAGGTGTAACGGCCCAAAAGGCACGTGGTATTAATGGACCGCAACCCCAAGCTGACTGAGGAGAACAGTTTCTTCCCAAACTGATCAAGCCTTTTGGATTCCCGATCCGGTGGAGCGGACGGGAAAGCGGTCTGGGACGTAGAGGCCTAGATCAACATACTCTTGGGGGTGGGGTGTACTGACAGAAAGCAGGGGTCACCCGGAGCCAGGTGGTAGCGTTGGGCCACGTTCCGATCCACAGGGCGACTATGGAGGGCCTGGACCAAGTGCCCATCAGGACGTTGGTGAGGGCCTCATTGAACAGCAGCATAGGCTCCGAAGAGCTTACTGGCGGTTGAAGCACCTCGGTGAGGAGATTAGTCCTCACAGCCGCAGCAGGGAGCTGAAGAGCCAAGGCCTTGGCTGCCTTGCGCAACACCACGCTATATGTAACACCCTCCTCCGTAGCCACGGAGGGAGAAGAGATGAAACCAGTGTCTGGCGAGGTTTCAAGACCACTGGCCTCCCCCAGCTCATCTGCCCAGTCCTGACTTAACTGGCACTGTTGTGCCAGAGGGTCCTTAGACCCCTCCCAGTCCCCGCCTTCATCAGTGTCCTGATAAACAGGCATAAAGGACGGAGCCGGGTCGTAGGTAAAGGCCTCACCCATCGAAGTCGAACCCGGACCGTGGCAGAAACCAGGGACGGCGATGTCTGAGTACGGCGTCGGGAGTGGCACCGTAGGGGTTGGCGACAGAGGAGGAGTCGTGAGGTCGACTGGCGTCGACCGAGATCCAGCCCTGGATCCCGGAGGGTCCTGCGGCACTGGGAATGAAGTCGCCGACGACGCCGGGGCCAAAGCCGCCAGCACGCTAGGACCTCCAGTCGGTCCCGCGGGGTCCGAAGGCGCACCGGCAGGCCTCGACGGCAGAAAGAGTACTCATGGCCACGAGGAAATCTCAAATCTCGCCCGGAGTCGCATTAAGCCCAGGGACCGGAGGGTGTAGGGCCGGACGCGACTCCTGTGGCTCCGCTGGTGCCGCGTAGGTGGTGCCACCCGAACCCTCGGCTGAGTCACACGACCGGCGAGGGGTGACAAGAGCGATGTCGCCTCTTCGACGACTTCTTCCCATGCCTCGACTTACCTGAGGACTTTGAGCCCGACAAGTGGTGATGGCTCGACGAGCGGCGATGGCTGCGGCTCTGCGACCGGTCCCTCAGCTTCCTCATCGACCGGGACCTCGAGCGGCACAGAGCTGACTGCCGGAGCTCGAGAAGCTTACGGGACCGCTCTCACCTAGCTTTCGAGGTCAAGGCCGGGCAGTCGGGGTATGACTTATCGGCGTGGTCGGCCCCTAGACAGCAGAGACACCTGCGGTGGGGGTCGGTCACCGACATCAGTCGGTGACAGGAGTCGCACGGTTTAAATCCAGGCATCCCTACCGGCACCAGGAGTCGAATCGACTCGAAAAAGATAGTCAAAATAGACCAAAAAAGTTAGTCAAAAAGTGACTAAGGGTACTAGCTCTTCCCGGATCTGCGCTTGCTGGCGCGGAAAAAGAACTGACATCAGCGTGCAAGGGCAGCGTCTAAGTACTCTGAATTTGTGAAGACTTGTGGTGCAGATGTTAGGGCAAAGGGAAGCACTGCAAACTGGTAGTGGGTTATTCCAACCACAAACCCCAGGTACTTCCCTGAGAGATTTCAGAATCAGTATATGGAAATATGAATTATGTACATCTAGTGACACCATCCACTTTTCAAGTTCCAGAGCACAAAGAACCCGAGGTAGGGACAGCATCTTAAATTGCTTCTTCCAAAGGAAGAGGCACAATACCCTGAAGTCCACAATCCAACATAAAGGACCGTCCTTTTTTTAAAATAGAAATGTACTGGGAGAAGCACCGTTCTTCAACTCCACACCTTCTTTATGAAACTGCGCTACCACCCAGGAGAAGGTGTTCGTATGAAAGGATCGAAAACCAAGGGAGTGTGTGTGTGTGTGTGTGTGTGTGTGGGGGGGGGGGTGTATTGACAGGATATCAAAATATCGTGAGACAAAATATTGTGTCATGAATATCGAGAAGGCAAGTTTCTATAGTTAAGTAAAGTTTTACTATATATAACCACAAATATGTACCGTGACAATATATACATCGTCAATGTACAAAGATGTGGCGTTAAGAATAGCAAATCTATACTTAGATATTTGCACTTACCTTCTCGATTTTTTGGTCCTTGATATTTTTTACATGATATTCTGTCCACATGATATTTTTGGTTCCGATATTCTGTCAGTGATCCATGCGGGGGTAGAAGTGGGGTATACCATATTTCCATAATCTGCAGGACCCACTGGTACAAAATGACGGCCTTCCACGCCTGTAGACAGTAAGACATCTATCCACTCACCAGTTTTGAGTGCCCTGGAGCTGCTTCCCTCCAATGGACGGGAAGGAGAAAGATATGACTTGCTGAGAAGGAGTTTAACCCCTGCCCTTCCCACGCCCCCTCTACTGTTGCAAAAGATTATGGACTTGCTGCTATATGATGGCTTTATGACACTGGTGGAACTTGAGGACTCTTACGAAACCATGGAATTTGCAAAATCCCCAGTTGTCTGTTTTTGGGGTTTGCAAACCATGAGAGTGAGGAGTGGCTGACCTGATATTGAAGCGCTCCAAAGCTGCATTAGCACTCTCTCTGAAAAGTGTGGAACCGTAATATGGAAGATCCGTCAAGGTCAACTGAACATCATTTGAGAACTCCGATGTCCTGAGCCATGCATTCTACGTACTGCCATTGAAGTCCCCATTGCCTTGGAAACAGAGTCTGCACTATTGAGACCTGACTGAATGACTTGCCCAGCAGCCACTTGACCATCACATACAAGATCCATGAAGCGTGTCTAGAGGTCATCGGACAGTTTGGGGGTGGTTAAGCTATTCTAGTCCCACAATGAGTGGCTACATCTATCTAGGAGGCATGTGCCATTAAGAGTTTTCAAAACCAGGTGCCTAGCAGCAAAAATCTTTCTGGACCAGGCTTCCTTGATTTCTGACTGTCAGCAGGTGACAAATGGGAATTGCGTGCAGAAAATGTGGAAAAGAAAGATGTCTGATAACTACATTTTCAGGGAAAGGGTGCACCAAAAGAAAGTGGGAGCTCACCCAGTGCTGATCTATATCTCCTCGCTAGTGTTCTCCTGACAGCTGGGGTGGACGAGGGATTATTCCAGAATCCAGAACGTCTTCACTGAATGGTATATGTGGCTCTACTGAATGAGGTATATGCTGCAGCACCTCTATCAATATGTTGACCATATTTTCTACGGTAGGCAGGGGTAAGTAAGGTAACTAGGGGTCTAGCAATTCGAGCTGTGGCAAGATGTATAGCCCACGTGCCACCACGAGGTCTTGGAAACACTCCGGTAGATCATGAGGGTTCCCAGCCTCACCCAGGTCTGAATCTGTGTCAAGGGGTGCAGCAGGGATTCTGCACATAAACAGAACTATGAGCAGGAAAACAGGACCTCAGTGAATAGGGGTGTACCAACTACCATATCAGTACCCAAAATCCCAAACCGACTAGCTATTGTATCTCATTCGTTCTCCTCCAAAGATCACTGAGCTACAAATGATTAGACAACCCAGAACACACCACTCCCGACTCTCTAAGGAATCATGGGAGCAAGGCGTACTCTTTCGCTTACTCACCCGTACTTGTCCACAATGAGAATAGGGAGAGGTACTGAAATTTTTCAAAATGTTTATTGTAACAATTGTGCTCTACAATACAATACAATACGTGCCACTACTAGCAGCAAAATGCATAAACTCAGCACAGTTACAATTGCATATAATCCAAAGGGAGAAGTCATCTTATAAAGACTGTGGAAATAAGGGTTTTTGGCCTAACCACCCTCCCCTTGATTAGAAGAAGTGTATTTTATAAAAAAAGGACGATCTCTGGGCGTTGACAGCAGACCCCATACCTTAAAGCCTGGATGTAAGGTTTACATCATAGGAACAGCAGAGCTCTTCTCCATGGAACAGGTTTCTCCAAGTGTGTTAAAACATGCAACAACGTAATGTCAAAGCACGAGTCTTCAGTACTATAGCTGTGTTTAGCATGTTCTGTCTAGGTGCTAGGGACTGACCAGAACAGAGTAACACGGAGCATTGTTGACCGACATCACACATCGTGTTCAGACTAAAATCCAGGAAACTCCAGGAAAGGCAGAGAGCGCGAAAGGCAGCCCATTCTCATGCAAAAGGCACAAGCAGATTCTTGCAAAAACAAAGTCATGTAGTAACATGCGCATATAACGCCCTACCCTAGGTAAGGTCATAGGACATAGACAAAGGACAAAAACAAAGTTCAAAAGTCAAGCAGAGGTCAAAGCCTTTAGATAAAAACAAATTGGAAAAAGGGCAAATTAAAAAAAATGTATAATAATTGTTTAATATTGTCATTATAGCTCATTCAAATGGAGCTGTCTCCGGGATAATAAAGTCATTGCAAAGGAGGTATTAGGAACAAGTTATTATGGAGGAATGTTTACGAAGGAGGCGTGAAGTCCGTCAAGGTGTGTTATCCGAGAAATGCAAATCCCTCCAAAAGTTCATCCCTATCGTTGGTGGAAAAAAGCAATGCCATCCAATTAAGTAAGTCGAAGGATCAAACGTGCTCCTCATAATCAGAGGCCTCTAAAAGCATGAGCGGGCAACTTGCGTGATATACGATGCAACTTTGTTGCAGGACGTTCTGCGCAGCCGCACAGACATCCCATTCAGCCAATACTCCAAGTGCAGCTGCAAAATCCGGGACTTGCATACATACATTGCCCAATAGAAAGGGCATCGCTGACAGTAAAACACAGGTTGCACGCTAGTAAAGTAGGCATATCGAAAAGTTAGTCCATAACTGACGCTAAGCGTTGCTAAAGGCAAGCATCCAAAAACTTGTTGAATGCGATCACGGTACAGCTGAAATTGGCTTGTTCTCTGCATTACCACAAGATGAGCAGCCATTACGCAGCAGGAACAGGAGAAGCAGGATTCCAGCACCTAACGCCAATACTAGGGGAAAACCACCACAGATGCTGGAAAAAATAGATTTAATAAAAGCCGGTATTACTATAGATATCGTCTGAAAAGAAGTCACAAGGCCTGATCCTACACGTTTAAAAAAATGTGCAAGGCCATTCGTGTCAGAGCATTTATTATTTGGTGTATTAGCTCCCCAAAATGTTGTGGGAGGTTAGTGTTCAGAAGGGACTGTATCTCACTAGAAGTCCTAGCCATCTGTAACTCGAAGGTCTCTCGGGCCGAAGTGAGAGAAACCTCTTGTTGGAATAAAAGCGCTTTGAGTCTGCTCAACTTGTTGAAATCTGTTTTCAAAGTCGGAATGGAAGGCCAAATGGAACTACTGAGAATCCCATGCGGGGGTGGAAAAAGCACATTGCTACCACAAGTTACGCGCTGGGAAACTGTTACTAAATACGGGACTCCTGCCCGTAAACCACAGCAGTCTTGGTTGTTCAAAATAAGATATCTGCCATTAGTAAGCAATGTAAAAGCTGGAATTAATGATGGCACTGGAGTCCCATTTAAAAAGCAAGCAAGATTGGGGTCCGACACGTTACAAGCGCTGTGCAATTTAACATGTTTGCAAACCAGGGAATGTCCTAATGTGGAATTGCAGTCCTCCCTTGTAAGAAAATCTTCCGTAGCCTCCCTCTGACATCTGTAAGTGAAAGGTAGGGACCACAATTCATGTAGAAATGCTACACCCAATGGTTCAAAAATGGCTAATCGGAAACTGTTGCATGCATGATTTAAATTGAAATGGCGAAAAAGGGAGAGAGATAACCCCATGAATTAACCAAACACCAGAGTCCGTTTTCGCTACCGAGAGCGGCAAGGGCATTAGATGTTGCAATATATTCAACAAGTTAGTGTGGGTGGGAAAGTGGCGTACAGGTTCAGTGAAGGTAATAGTGTGATGGGAGGGGGGTTGTTAAGTTATATTTCTTCTTTCCCTTTTGTTGTCTCTATCTGTATTGCATTCCATTTCTCCTCGATTATGTTTTTGCAAAAGTCAAAGTTATACGGATGTCAACTTATTATGCAGAATTACTCTGGGGTATAGCGCTCTGCCGCATATGTGCTATTTGACAAATAAAATCTGTTAAATTTAAAAAAGCAGTGGCATTCAAATAATCCCAAGGTACTTTTCTCATTTTCAGAGTTTGCAATGTCCAAGCACAATGAATAACAAATCTTAACTGATTTTGACCATGTTATAACACAGAACTGTGAGAAGTTAGCCTGGCATGTGATGTCCACTATTCTACTGGGCACCTTGCACTAGTTTAAACGACCCTTATTGATGGTGGTTGTAAAGTCAACCTTATAGACAAGCTATCCTAGAGGTAGCATGGACCAGCAGTCTTAAGCTAAAACTTCAGAGAACATGTGAAGCCAGCTGTTTTACCATATGTAATCCCTTGAATACCAAATGAAAGGACACCACACAAGGTATATATCAAATATATATGTATTTATTTCTAACACAACCCCTCTGAACTCTTTATGAGGTCAGAGATCACAAGTTACTCATTAAGCATACTTAGGGTAGCACAAATACAATTCTGCCCTAGGGGCCTCACGAACCATATACTAAGTAAGTGGTATAAGAACCACTTCAGGAATGGTGAATGGGCCTAGGGAATCGCTGGGGCTACACTACAGAACCAGAGGTTAGGAAGTAGGAGGCCCACGGGAGACGCGTGCAGTGTGGGAACACAGTCGCGAGGTACCATAGAGTTATAATGGGAACGTAAAAGCTACAAAGTAGTAGAGTAAGGACACTTCCGGATGGACTAAAACCCTTTTAAACTAGGACACTTCGAGAGTCAACAACCACGGGAGCACCGGAGTACTCGAGTTACCTCACCCAGGGAAGCCGGGTGCATAGGTGTGTTTTCGTGTCTGGTTTCGTCGCTGTTTTGTGGTATATAAATAAATAATACCGGATCTATTTTTGACTGGACATAGTAATAACAGATAGCTCAATAAATAAGAGTCAAGATTCGAGGTAGTAGGAGTTTGCAGGTTTAATACAGCATAAAGGACAGGAACAGGACAACCTGCACAGGAATAGGATGGCAGCGCTGCCGGGGGCAGGATCGGAATCGGGGACGACGGCGTAACTTTTAATAACAGTGCACAAGTATATATACTAAAATAAATGCATTACAATACATACAATAGGCGGATCAGTGGGTGGGATCAGTAACAGTCGCGAAAGATAAGGGTGAAAGTAGGTGTAACAGGAGGCGTATACATAGACATGTGATGTAAACGTGACAGAATATGTCACAAATGGGGCGGAAACATGGAGGGGGCTACCTAAGGAGCCGGGACCTCTAACCTAGTGGTGCGCGCAAACTGACAATGACGTGTTACTAGGAGAAGCTGGGGGCTATGACTTCTGCGCTAGGAGCAGAGACTGAAATCTGGAGAGTCAGGGCGACATGTACCTAAACACTATCTAGTATCTGATGTTTAGAGAACATGTTGATAGAATCCAAAAGTTATCGGGGTAAAGGCTAACAGATTCTAAGACTGGTGCATGCATTATTCTATATGTAGTGCGTGTTGAGGAATATTAAATGACCATTAATACAGTATTTCTCTTACATGGAGACGTAAAGGCTAGACGATGACGGAAACTATTGATGCGATTCAGTAGCTTAGAAATGCAGAGAAGGAGGGCTGGACTGATAACTAGAATCATAACATACTCTTGGCAGACTAGCAGGCAGAGCCAGGCCGAGCCGGGCACTGTGAGGCAGGAAGTAAGTGAAGGGTCAGGAATACAGGTGGGGGCTGTATAGCTCCTCAGCGAGGGCTCAGGAGACAGGAGCTGAATTTGGTGTCCGGGCCCTTTTGAGGCCTAGGAACGGGGACTTTTCAATGAAATAACGTGCACACTGAGAAACGTGGCAACGTAACTTTACATAGGCCTAATACTCGTAGCTTTCACGAGAACTGGAAACTGGCATACTAGAGATGGACACAACTGTAAGTGCGTCTTTAATCGAACATGGGGAATACATATGCATATTAATCATGCACACATAACATAAGATGGGGAACACGTAGGGACACAGAACATGGCAAAATTTACTTTTCCACATTCCCTCCTTGTCACTACGTTTCCATCAGGAAACATCAATATTCATGATACCATCTATTATTTCATACAGTATCATTTGCTCGTCTCGAATTGTCTTGGAACTGGATTTAGGACGGGACTTGGGACTAGGAATACAAGAGGTAGCACAAATGCCGCAAATCGCAGGGCCACATTGTATACAGAGGCAGCAACTGAATATGATCGCTACTGCAATACCTAGAAAGGACAACACTTTCCATCCCCAGGCGGAAATTATATTCCAGAACCAACCGGACCATGTCCAGGTGCCTGGATTTTGGTGTAACAGATGAGCAATTTTATGGAGTCTGGTTATAGCTGAATAAACAGACGGCGCGTTATTAGGAATGAAAATGCAGCAACTAGATCCGATGACTCTACATGCCCCGCCCCTATCGGCCAGTATGACGTCAAGGACGAGACGATTCTGGAGCACGACAATTCTCTTAAAAGATTGCTCTTCGGTTAAGTTACCTAGAGCGGAGGTAGTCTCAATCACTACTGCTTCAAGTGTTCTGGTTAATCTACGTATCAGTTTACTATTCACGACAGTACCTAAGTAGGGAAAGACACCTTTATTGATATCTATATATTGTTCTAGAGCAGTTTCAGTATAATCAACAATCGGGAGGTCTCTCTTGTGTCTAGTATGTACTAGGTGGGAGTTCCTATGATAATCAGGTGGGGCTAGAAAAACTGGTGGCAGTAGGAATGCAATGTAACAGGTTCCCTCCCAATCGAGGGGCAGACGAACATATGCGGTCTGACCACAAACAAAATAAGAATGACGTGAAGCTTTGAAAATAGATTTCCCACTGTCGCTATACTTGACAATAGTAGTACAATCACTATGTCCTACATGTACAGAACCATTCTTCCTGACACATAATTCGCCTTTGACTGGTAGTACTGACATAGCAGGTAAGTCTGGAGTAGAATCAGACTGAACACACTCTGATGCCACTGCCCTGATTACAGACCTTGCTATTTTAGGTCTGGAACTTCAGAATCACGGACCCACCCATAAAGGAGGCCACACGTTGGACTTACTCTTTAGTAATTGTGCCAGAGTTAATTTCTCCAGGGCAACAGAAGTAACATGGACAGACCACTCCATGCTTGAATTCACTCTGGTTACTCCTGCAAAAATAGTTAAGAATGCTCCTCTTCCCCCTATCTGGCGACGAGAGTGGCATAAAGTCACTGCCAATAAAATCCAGGAATTCTGGAGAAATCCAGATATTTCAGCAACTGACACCGCTGATATGGCTTTAACTAAACTCAACGCCGCTATCAAGCTTGCTATTGACACAGTAGCCCCACTAAAAAAACACAAACAGTATCCAGTGTCTAAACAGGACAGCTGGTATACTCACGAACTAAGGGTAGCTAAGCAAAACTGCAGACGAGCTGAGAAAGCTTGGAGGAAAGGGAAGACCGAGAATAGTAGGGTAGCTTTTCTAAACACTCAAGCCAAGTATTATAAAGATATTAAGCAGGCCAGGAAGCAACATTTAACGCAGCAGATAGCACAGGCTGGTAACTGCTCTAAGGAGCTTTTTAACATTCTGCAGAATTTTATCAAGCCGACTGCCTGCGATAGCTCTGAGGACTTTTCACAAGACCTATGTGATAAAGTCTCGAGATATTTTGAGGAGAAAATAGAAAACATCTATGGAAAGATAGTGGCAGCAAATGATGCAATAATAATTTCCAGTACAAACCAACCACATCCTCAAACATCAGTACCTAGTAATACACGCACCCTCTCATCTTTTCCTCCGATTAACAACACAGAGCTCCTCTCCTTCTGCAGCCATATTAAATCTGGGTCGCCTAATGACCTTATTCCAACTAAAATGGTCGGCCCCATGATCTCTATCCTGAGCCCGCATATGCTGGATGTGATTAACATCTCCCTAACTAAAGGCCAGGTCCCTGCAGATTGGAAAAGGGCGGTGGTGAACCCGATTCGGAAAAAGGCATCCTCTCCTTGGACAGACCTCTCCAATCTACGACCTATCTCCCTCCTGCCTCACCTGGGTAAGGTTACGGAGAGGCACGTGAACACCTATCTCTCTCAACATCTGGAAGCGACGGATGGCCTGGACTATTCACAATCTGGGTTCAGGCCAAACCACAGCACAGAATCAGCCCTTCAGACAGTGACCAATAACATCAGAATGGCACTGGATGAGGGCAGCTCCGTGATTCTGGTGCTGTTGGACCTTTCCGCCGCTTTCGATACGGTGTCTCACACAGTGCTTCTTGACCGCCTAGGTGAGGTGGGTGTGGTGGGAGAGGCTTTGACTTGGTTGAGGAGCTTTTTGACTGGTCGTGTCCAAGAAGTTAGGCTGGGCTCCCACAAATCCACACTAAGGGAGCTCAATAAGGGAGTGCCACAAGGCTCATGCCTTAGTCCTACACTTTTCAATGTGTATGTGGCACCCCTAGCCAACTTAGCCAGATCTTTCGGGTTCACCCCGGTGTCGTATGCTGACGACACCCAACTCCTTTTCCCTTTTAAAACTCTCACATCTGCAATAAAAAGATCCTTTGCAGATGGTATGAGAGCCATAGCAGACTGGATGTCAACTAACCGTCTGCAGTGCAATGTGGGGAAAACGGAGGTTATGTGTTTTGGACAAGCGGCAACATATTGGTCATCTGACTGGTGGCCCGTGGAGCTAGGCCCTGTCCCCACTCCCAAGAGCTCCATCAGGAACCTGGGTGTGCTCTTTGACCAGCAACTTACTTTTAAGGGACATGTCAACCAGGTTGCTGGTACCTGTTTCCGGGCTATCGGGATGCTGAGACGAGTCTTTCCCTATATACCAGATCATCACAGAAAAACGCTCGTGCAGGCTCTGGTCATCAGCAGGGTGGATTATTGCAACGGGCTGCTCCTCGGAGCTAACGTCAGGGTCTGATTATGTCTCTCTACGAGACCGGCTGCTTCAGGGTGGCGTACACAATGGAACTTCCACTGGTACCCTAACAAAAGGGAAACGTGTTTCATCAATTCAGATGAAAATGGCTGGCCGTTATCAGAATATACGACCCTAGGGAGTCCATAGCGGGGGAAGAATTCACGAACCAACTGCTTGGCAGTGGTCGCGGCTGTGTAATCTGGGAATGGATATGCTTCTGTCCATCTAGACAAAGCGCATACAACTACAAGGACATACTTGAAACCTCGACATCGCTCCATCTGAATATAATCCATCTGGAGGACTTCAAAAGGGTGGTCAGGGGGCTGGAATCCACCTTGTTCCACCGGGACACTTTTACCTGGATTAAACTGGCAACATATCATACAGGTACGGACTTTCTGCTTGGCTGCAGCTCGTAAATGCTTGTTAAACCAAATGTTCTGGATACTGTCTAACATGGCTTTTTCTCCTAAATGTGCTGGACTATGTGCAGTATTGATAATGACTTGAACCATAGAGTCGGGGAGAAACCATGTGGCTTTACCCTTCGTTACCCATCCCTGATCTGTCTGGACCCCTCCTTGTTCGGACCATTTCTTGATTTCATCAGGAGTAGCATGTAACTGGATATCTATGACATCTTGAGTAGGGTCCTTAACTGTCATACAAGTAGTCGGATCTGGAGTATGTGTCTGTGTCGGATTAACTGACATGTCTGGAGTCTGTGCTGTAAGCTTGGCTGTGTGATCTGCTAGATCATTACCTTGAGAAATAATGTCAGTAACTTTCGTATGTGCTTTGCATTTCATGATAGCAATAGATGTTGGTAAATGGATTGCATCTAACAGAGCTTGAATAAGGAGACCATGCTGAATCTTAGTTCCATGAGAAGTCATGAAACCTCTCTCCTGCCAGAGCACTCCGAAGTCGTGTACAACTCCAAATGCGTAGCGTGAATCTGTGTAAACATTCACTTTCAGGTTCTTGGCGTGTATGCAGGCTTGTGTCAGAGCAACTAGCTCTGCTGCTTGAGCAGACAGGGTGTCAATACGGTGTGTTTCTATAACTTCAGTGTCAGTAGTCACTGCATACGCGGCTACTAGTTCTCCTGTACTTGTTCTCATACATGAACCATCCACATAAAGTGTCAGGTCGGGATCTGGTAATGGAATATCTGTCAGATCTTGTCTTGGCTTAGTCATTGTGTTAACTACTTCCACACAGTCTTGTGTGGCAGGATTCGAATTAACTGACGGTAACAGTGTAGCAGGATTTAGAACGTTGCAGCGTCTGATTTCTATGTGTGGCTGGAACAGTGTCAGTTCATAACCTGTTAAACGTGCAATTGTCAAGTGCTGAGTCTGTGTTCGGTTTAAAAGAACTTCCACGGAGTGTGGAACTTGTACTGTCAAGGAATGTCCTAATACTATGGAATCACTTGGTCTGATAGCTAGTGCTGTGGCTGCAACTGACTTGAGGCACGCAGGCAGAGCCTGGGCTACTGGATCTAATGTGCTAGAGAAATAAGCACAGGGCTTGTATTGTCCTGCTTGATCTTGTGTGAGAACAGATAATGCTGTACCATCACGTTCTGTGACGAAAAGTGTAAAAGGCTTACTGTAGTTCGGTGTAGCTAGAACAGGAGCTTGGCATAAAGCTTTCTTTAACTCATTGAAACTAAGTGTATGTTCAGATGTCCAAGGGAGGACAGTCGATACGGCTGCCTCCTGTGTCGTTAACTGTATCAGTGGCTTGGCTAGAAATGCATACTGAGGAATCCATTGTCTGCAATAAGAAGTAAGGCCGATAAAAGCACGTACCTCCTTCTGGGTCTTGGGCTGAGGAAGACTCGCTATTAACTGGATACGGTCTGGTGTCAACTGCCTACCCCACTTGGACAGTAAGTGGCCTAAGTAGATCACTTGCTGGACACAGAATTGAAGCTTCGAAGGGGACACCTTGTGCCCCATCTCGGCAAGGAAATACAAGACTGTAAGTGATGCTCGCTCGCAAGCACATTCAGAACGGGCTGTGATCAGTAGATCATCGACATACTGGAGCAGGGCAGTGTCAGTTGGCATGTGAATGTTGTCTAGTTGTCTCTTAAGTGCTTGACTGTAAATACTAGGGCTTTCTGTGAAACCTTGAGGAGCTCGTGTGAATTTATAGCTCCTTCCATTTAAACAAAAACCGAAAAGAAACTGGCTGTCTGGATGAATGGGAACACTGAAAAACGCGTTCTTGAGGTCTATGACTGTAAAAAATGAGGCTTCGGAATCAATGGCTGTCAATAGGGAAGAGATATCTGGGACAACTGGGTACTGGGGAATAATACATTTATTGAGTTCTCGAAGGTCAATCACTAATCGATATACTGGGGGTGCATTTGGATCAGTACGTTTCATGACTGGAATAATCGGAGAATTACATACATTGGAGTCAGTTTCTACAACTACTCCTTGAGCAATGAGCTCGTCAATAATTTTAGATAAGGCTGCTACAGCCTCAGGTGGTAATCTGTACTGTCTGATTCGTGGTAACACTACACCTTGCTTGAGAGTCACACGATGGGTTGTGATTTGCATGAAGCCAACATCAGTTGGACCTTGCGCCCATAGATGCTGCGGAACATTAGACAATCTCGGATCAAAATCACGTAAAACATAGTGACCCTTGAAGTCACGTAAAAACAAACGTATTCCCTCTGGGGAACAGCAAATAACTGCACCTAATTCTTTCAGTGTCTTAATGCCTAACAAATTTTCTGGACATGATTTAGTAAGTAATAGATCAGTAGTGCGGGACAATGGACCTACTTCTAGAGTAACTGGCTTAGATATCTCGTTTACAATAGGCTTTCCTGAAAATCCAAGGGAAACATTTCTAGAGCCTGAGAGCGGAGCCCCTGGAACTTCGGCGTGACTTATAGTGGTCCTACTTGCCCCTGTATCAATCAGAAACTTTCTGTCTTTCCCTAATACTTGACTATGAACATAGGGACCCTCTTGATCTACAGGAATCTCGATGAGAGGCAAGCCTACCTCCCTCTCTAGGCTGTTTCATGAATACTGTTGATACTCTGGATACTCTGTCTGAGCATACTGGTACATCTGCTGTGTAACATGCTGTGTTGCAGCAATAGGCTGCGGTGCTGGAACTGTCTGTTGTGCATTCTGTGACTGAGAAGTCTGTGAAACTTGTTCTTGTCTAGGCGGACGTGGTCTTTCTTTAGTTTTACCAGTAGCTATATTATGTTTCAGAACTGCACACTCGTTTATGAAATGACCTGGCTGTTTACAATAATTGCATGTCCCTTTAACGGGAGCTGCAGGATGACTGGCTTGATTCGGACCCCTCTTCTGACTGTCTTGAGGAATAGATTGTGCAACTAGTACTTTCATTTTCGTGTCTTTCATACGTTTTCTCTCGTGTTCTTGCTCTTCTCTGATTCTATTCTGATGATACTGGAGCATCTGTAACATCTGGGACGGGGTACTAGCTTGCCATGTACTTTCGACTTTCAAAACTCGATTCTTAACTTGTGGACTTGAATTCTCGACTAATTTAGTAACAAAAAGATGAGGGTATGACTCACTACTCGTCTTCAATCCACTGTTTATTATGAAACATTTTTCAAATCTAGAATAAAAATCACTAGTGTCTTCGTCTTGTTTCTGTTTACAGGCTGAGATTGCATCCCAGTCTTCCTTTTTAGTGGCTAACAATCTGGGCAAAACTTGTATTAACAGTTCTGGTAATTCTTTACATTTCTCTCCAAGACCGGTACCTGGTACTCGTATCTTATCTTCAGCTTCTAGAACTGCCCAATCGATCTTTTTCTCTCCCACCTCCCATTCTTTTTCCTTGAGTTTTTCATATACCCCGGCGGGCAACAGGACTTTTAACATTCTAATAATATCTGGATACGTGTATTCTCCCATACGGAGCATGTCCTTTAATTCTCGGTGGAACCCTGCTGGATCTTTGTCATGACAAGGAATTAATTTCTTCATCTCTAAGATTTCCATTTTGGTAATCGGGGTGTAAACAAATACCCGTTGCATTTCACCATCTGCTGTCCTGACTGGGTGTACTTCTCGTAACGGATTCTGTCTATCTATGTAAAACGGTTTACTTTCTGGAGGTGAGACATGAACAAAATGCGGGTTCAGGAACGTTCTATATTTATGGCGCTGTTCTAGAATGACACTAATTAAATCGGTACCTAAACCTTTCCATCTATACTGGAGTAACTCGTTCAGGACATCATGTAACGGACCTGGATCAGAATGTTGACCCTCATACAATGTGATGAGGTGCTGAATCATATACATACCCACCAGTCGTTGCTCGGCTGGGGGCAGTTTCAGAAACATTTGTGCCACTATTTCATCTGGAAAAGTGGTAGAATCAGTAATCCATCGGACTGCTGATCGGACTAGTTCTTGTTCATGCATGGTATTTAACTCACTATAACCGATTCGTGATTTCAGAATGTGATCGGTAGCTTGAAATACTTGTTCTAGAGAACCTTGTTCCGGTGCTGGATGATGAAAGATTTTCTTGTGTTCTAGGCGTAAATGGCGGTCTGGAAATCTAGATTTACCTACATACGCTATTCTGGCGGTATTCTCGTCCTCTACCTCTTCTGTAGGAGAGTCATTCTCTTTCTCGCTTACTTGTGCTGTTTTACGTTGTTCGTGTAACCTTATTATCTCCTTACGAATTTTCTTGTACATACTCTCTATACTACTGATAGTTCTGTGCTTACCCTCGGCTATATTATCACTCCACCTTGTCAGCGTTCTCATTTCGGCCGGATCTTTGGTCGGATAATCTTGTTCCCTTATTAAACAATTAATCAGAAACTTTAATATCATGAGCTGGATCTCAGCTTTCCTTTGAGACATGGCTTCGCCAATACTTTCTGGATCATCCCCTGTACGGATGAAACGATATATTCTGTCTAGATCTTCTTTCATATCCGGTAGGGTGTCCAAATACCCGGTCACCCGTCTTACACGTATGGAGTATATAACCGTACTATCATCGCCTGTGACTGGATCATAGCGGCATTCAGTAAGAGCTCGTCGGATGTCTGCAACGGACTTATATTTGGGCGTACGCTGTAACGCACGTTCATGTAACTCGACTAACGTTACACGTTGGTGTGGTGGCGGGGTACCAGGAGGACCTCCTCCTGCGGCCCCTAAACTAGAATCGTCGACTGATACTCTTCGTGCTGGCAGAGTGGCTGATGTGGCGGGAAGTTGTACTATGGGCTGGACCGGGGGTACCGTAGCAGGTACTGCAAAAGGTGCCCCGGTGTCTGGAGGAGCAGGAATTGCATTATTTACAGGAACTGGCGGAACAGGATTTGCATATTCTGGGACTGTGTCGTCCAAATAGGACGAGAGAAAAATATCAGCTGCGGTCGGTTTGTGACGTAGCTTGGTCGGAACTAATGGTGGCGGAAAATTACTGGATGCCTCCGGGGTCGCTTTTGGCAAGCCCTCGGCAAGAAGAGGATACATACCCTTAATGAGGGCATTCCTCTGTCTGTCTGACTGTTCGGTTTTAACTCGCTCACCTATCTCGATTAATTCCCTTTCTTGCGCTCTTTCTAAGGATTCTCTACTTAATTCTGACTTTCTGATTTCTTTTTCGGTTCTTTTATGAGATTCTTTGCGCCATAACTCGATGGCATCTTTCTGTGACTGTCTGGCTTTCTTTTTCCATAATGCTTCTTC
Source organism: Lissotriton helveticus (assembly GCF_964261635.1). NCBI lineage: Eukaryota > Metazoa > Chordata > Amphibia > Caudata > Salamandridae > Lissotriton > Lissotriton helveticus. Next base: position 704,452,677 of record NC_136063.1, on the reverse strand, counting down.
TACTCGCATGATGCACTCGGCATCCCACGTACCTGATACGGGCCATCTATACTTTTCTTCTAACTCTTTGGTGTACTCCACCCATAAATCTAGATATAATATGGCACTTATGCCATGCTTCTGATACATAAAATGACCTGGACTGTCCCTAGGCGGGACAGGAACTGCTTCTTCTAACAGACCTTTTCTAGTTCTTAACTGACGTAGTTTGGAAAACAAAGGCATGACTGAACTGTAATCTAGACACAATACAATACACAATGAACACGATAATTACACCACTTTCATACCACGACATTAAAATACATGAATGACATTTAAAATAACAGTTCGAACAGAATACTACCTGGAATACTGAAAACAGAATACATGAATTTTCTCGAGAACAGAACTGACTAGAACAGAAACTAGATGCACTGCTGAAACAGTACGAAACTTACCGGTCTCATAAAGAGACACGTCAGGACCCGCATCCACCGGAGTGGACACTTCGTGTTGGGTCTGTGTACCACCAAACCCACGGACCAGAGTCAATTAGATTGACCCTGTCTAGATACTACCCCAGCAACGGTACTCACCGGGCAGCAAGAACGGAAGGCCTCGGACTGGACTGCTTCGACGCCGGACGGACACGGACTTCGGACTTCTGTTACGGGTGGGCCTCCGGATACCTCGGACCTTGGACTCTCGGCTTGGGCTCTGGTCGGGACTCGCCGCGTTCCTCCACCGCCTCGTCTGGATGCTGGACCGCAACCTCCGTCTCCTCCGTAGGCCTGAGGGATACTTGAAGCAGAAATATCTGCACGTGCACGGTATGGTTCCGTCACGGCTGCAGAGGGTCAGGGGGCATACGTGGCTTCACCGGCGCGTGGGGAAAGGGCAAGTCCCTGTTCGGGCGCCATTATGTGGTATATAAATAAATAATACCGGATCTATTTTTGACTGGACATAGTAATAACAGATAGCTCAATAAATAAGAGTCAAGATTCGAGGTAGTAGGAGTTTGCAGGTTTAATACAGCATAAAGGACAGGAACAGGACAACCTGCACAGGAATAGGATGGCAGCGCTGCCGGGGGCAGGATCGGAATCGGGGACGACGGCGTAACTTTTAATAACAGTGCACAAGTATATATACTAAAATAAATGCATTACAATACATACAATAGGCGGATCAGTGGGTGGGATCAGTAACAGTCGCGAAAGATAAGGGTGAAAGTAGGTGTAACAGGAGGCGTATACATAGACATGTGATGTAAACGTAACAGAATATGTCACAAATGGGGCGGAAACATGGAGGGGGCTACCTAAGGAGCCGGGACCTCTAACCTAGTGGTGCGCGCAAACTGACAATGACGTGTTACTAGGAGAAGCTGGGGGCTATGACTTCTGCGCTAGGAGCAGAGACTGAAATCTGGAGAGTCAGGGCGACATGTACCTAAACACTATCTAGTATCTGATGTTTAGAGAACATGTTGATAGAATCCAAAAGTTATCGGGGTAAAGGCTAACAGATTCTAAGACTGGTGCATGCATTATTCTATATGTAGTGCGTGTTGAGGAATATTAAATGACCATTAATACAGTATTTCTCTTACATGGAGACGTAAAGGCTAGACGATGACGGAAACTATTGATGCGATTCAGTAGCTTAGAAATGCAGAGAAGGAGGGCTGGACTGATAACTAGAATCATAACATACTCTTGGCAGACTAGCAGGCAGAGCCAGGCCGAGCCGGGCACTGTGAGGCAGGAAGTAAGTGAAGGGTCAGGAATACAGGTGGGGGCTGTATCGCTCCTCAGCGAGGGCTCAGGAGACAGGAGCTGAATCTGGTGTCCGGGCCCTTTTGAGGCCTAGGAACGGGGACTTTTCAATGAAATAACGTGCACACTGAGAAACGTGGCAACGTAACTTTACATAGGCCTAATACTCGTAGCTTTCACGAGAACTGGAAACTGGCATACTAGAGATGGACACAACTGTAAGTGCGTCTTTAATCGAACATGGGGAATACATATGCATATTAATCATGCACACATAACATAAGATGGGGAACACGTAGGGACACAGAACATGGCAAAATTTACTTTTCCACAGTTTCCTATGGAGAGCTGCAAAAACGTGCTGCAGGCGACCAGGGAAAAAGTGTCCGAGTGGATCCCAGGGTGGATCGAAGATGTGAAGAACCTGAAAGCAGAGGGGACAGAGTCTGGGTGACTAGCCAGTGACCAGGCGATGCCGAGACGCAATCAGGTGCTAAGGTGAAACTTGTCTCTGCAGCCACGTGGACCAGGAGGCGTCGACGAAGACCAGGAGCTGGATACGAGCTGGATACGAGCTGGATAGGATCTAGTTGACTGCGGTGTAGGTATCCGGATTGGACCCAACAAGCCTTGGCAAACGCAATCCAAGCAGGAAGGGAAGATGGGCTTCAGTTCAGACCAGAAAGGTCTGGGGAGCTTTTCCTCTGCAGGGAAGCTGGAGCAAACCTGGAGCAACCAGGCAAACGGTGTAGTTTCAAAAGAAAGTCTTCGGAGGGCTAACTAGCTAACGGGCTAGCAGCCGGGAAGACGTGTCGAGCTGAAATGCAAAGGCAGGCCCCACGCGGGGAGTGTGGAGGGCTGAGCTTCGGTGCAAATGGCGCTCGGGTCTGGGGCTTCTCAAACCCCAATGCACAACTGTGAGGGTGCCTCGGTAGTTGCACTAGTTAGCAAAGTGCAGGTAGTCCAGGGTGTCCGGTCCCACGTCTCTCGAGTCCACCACGGGTCTCAGCTTTGCTGTGGATGTGGAACGGAGTCGGAGAAGTCTGGAAGTCCAGTTCCTGAGTCGCTGAGTCTTCGGGTTCTGGCAGGAGCATCGACAAATCAAACCGGCAAGTTACTGGTGGTGCCTGTTTGCACAGGGTGGTCACTCCTTGACCACAAGGGAGATGTCTTCTGTCTTCTAGTCGGTATAGAACGTCGAAGGTCCAAGAGTTTCGTTTCAGACTTTCAGTCCAGGATAACCTAATGTCTCTAGACACAGCTCCTATCTTAATACTAAGCTAAGGGGCTGGATTACCTGCTAGGTCCCTCCTATGGGTGGACCTGGGAAGGGGGTGGTTACAACCCCTTTCCCTTTGTCCAGTTTCGCGCCAGAGCCGGGCTGGAGTGCCCCAGCAACTGGTTTGAACCGGGCTATGCATGGAGCACCTCGTGTGTCCCAGGAAGTGTCTGGAAAAGCATCTTTCCATTCAACCCACCCTGCTCCAATACACTACAGGCTGACAGGAAACCTATTGTCCAGGCCTCCCTTGCTTGGGTTGCGTCCAGCTGCAGGAGGTCAGACTTGTGTCTGTGGCAGCAGCATCCATTTTGTGATGCTGAGGATCTGTTTAACTTTAACCGGGTAAAGCAGTAACTACATGTCTTCTCCCTCTAGAAGGGTGGAATGCTACCCCTGCCGCCAGAACTGGTGGGGGTAGTATTCCAAACTGTTTGACACCTTACACAACATGTTTTGATAAAGCCAAACCAAAGTTAGCATTAACCGCAAGGATTATAATGCACGGAGTATATGGTATGGCTATATCATAGAACAGCTATAAGGACATGGTTCCGAAAGCTGCAGAGGGGCTCAGCTCATGCTAGGGCACCCTCTCACATAAAACCAAGCACTCTGCCTCCAGGATTGTTAAGCCCTGCCATAGAAGTGACTTATAGGTTACTATGTTCTATATATAAGGTAGATATAGATATACTATATCTAAGTAAGGGGTGATTACACCACCTTACCCAAGCTGAGTGATCAGCCTGTGGTGTCAGATTGGATGGCCAGCCAGGGGTGGCATAATACAATGCTGCAGCCCCTGGTAGGCCTTGGATGCACCTATGCCCTGGGTACCTATGGTACACTATACAGGGGCTCACAGAGGTGACCCAATACCCAATCAGGTGTGTACCTAAAGTACATGGTATCAATTTAGAGAGAGAACAGCTGGGCTATGGGTCTGATTAGCGTTTGCGAACGCATTAGTGCAAAATGGAACGTATCAAAGAAACCTGCGTGAAAAATAAGGAATCGCAAAATTTGCGATTCTTTATTTTGCGATTGCATTTAAGTAATCGCAAATTTTGCGATTCCTTAAATGCAATGTAAGAAGCATAAAAAAATGCAAATTGGCCTTAAGGAATCGCAAATTACCACCAACTTCAAGTTGGTGGTAATTTGCGAATTCCTTGAAAAATGCACTTTTTAGCATTTTTCAAAGTAGGGCATGTATGTGCGCCACATGTGCACCCAGGGGAGGCATAATATAAAGTATGCCATGCTTACTGAAACGAAAAGCTGCAATCTGCTAATATATGGAGTTGCAGACCAGAGTCGCCCACAGAGGTTTTTTATTACATGATAACGAACACAATAACACTGCTGCACTTCCACATTATGTAAAAAGGAATATGCATGAGTACAAAGATAGTTCATGCATTTTTTGCACTACTTCTGATCCGGATTGCCACAGAAGAATAGAAGACATCGTGTTATAAAATTGGGACTGAGGGCTACTGTATATTGATCGCCGCTTGCCGGCCATTGGTGACGTTTTTCTTGGTCTTCAATATTCATTTCACTCTTTCAGAGACACACACATACACCACACACAAATTTGCATGACAACACACACAAAATCAAATACACTTTTTTTCCTCACACTCCCCCACCATTCTTTCTCTCATTTGTCTTTCTCATTCTTTTATATCTCTCACTTCCTGCCTTTTCCTTTATCTCCATCTGTGAATGCGTCTCTTGCATTCACTTTCATTCTTCCCCTTTCACCTCTCCTACCCTTTTCCCTCTCGTACCCTTTTTTTACCTTAACGCTCTTCTCAGGCCCTTGCTATTTCTTCACTTTCATCCATCCAACTCTTCTCTAGTTCCTTCTCGTCACCACCTCCACTAGTCTAGCTCTACGTCTGTTTTCCTTCTTGTCTCACAGTGTTTTCCATGCTTTTTCCCAGAATCACAATCTATTTTACTCATTCCTGTCTCTTCTTTTTCTCGCTCAATAGTGCCCTTCTTCCCATCTCTCTCCTTCAAGGTCTCCACCCATCCCGCCACAGTCTTTGCCACCTGCAGCTTTGGCAAATGTTTTTTGACAAGATATCTTCTTTAGCGAGGCTTACAACAGCGTTGCAGTGGATCAGAAAGTGCATGTTTTGACCAGTGCGATACTGTTATAGTATTCGTGGGAGGGAGAAACAGGATGAGCAGGTTCTGGTTTAGCTAAGTATGACCTTGGGGTTGGAAGCCACTTGCCCACACACACCAAGTAAACATCAAGGCACATAGCCTATGGCAGGTTCAAGGGACATTATTTTGTTTTCTTTGGGGTACAGAAGATTTAGTATGCTATGCTTACTGAGATGACAAGCGTCAGTCTGCAGTTGGAGAGAGTGGTTTTAGAGATAGCTGTGATCTCTTGGGCCAATGCCTGTTGACCTATGCATCTTGGTAATCATCAGTGGTCTAATGCCTCAGACTGTCAGATCCAAGTTACTCCAGTAATAGCACCCAAATGTGTATGAGTGTCTGTCCATACTTGATTGACTGCATTTGTACTTTTATGCCTAAAGTCTGCGTATATATACCTCTACGTGCATTGTCTGCATTCTATGGGTACATGTATTTGTATTGTCAATTATCACACATTTACATTACAAATGGAACAGCAGTTGCAGCAAAGAATGCATTCACATAAAATGGCCCGGACCTACTGGAATTACCAATGCTAGTTTTACTAGGTCTACTGGAGCCAGTGGAATTATCAAATATTATCTACTCTCACCTTAGCAGATCACCTGGGACCAGAGATTCCCTTGCTCTGAATGCCATAACTGTTTCTGTCCGATTAGCTTTCCTGAAAAACAAAATATAATTAAGAAGTACATTTAGGATTAATCTAAGATTAATTTACATTTTCTGATAAACATCCACTTTTTCAAAATGCTTATTCCATTTTTTCAACAATTTAGTTCATGCTTTCTACAAATGAATGTGTAAGATTTGTATTAAGTGAAACCGTACATGTCGCTAACGCACAAGTTACTTACCTTCGGTAACGATATATCTGTAGGAAACAGTAGTTAGTGTTAGATTCCTTACCTTATTATATCCCCAGGCATCAGACTGGATCCAGAAAATTTTGCGTAGCAGTACCCCGTTGGTAGGTGTAGTCTGCGGCCGTTGTCGGCATCATGGTCGCCGGGATGACGTCGTCGGAGTACTTAGACGCCGCCCTCGCGCCCTGACATCAGTTCTTGTACACAGCTTTCCACGCCAGGAACGCAGAGCAATGACAGAGACCGACACTGGTGCCATGAAACTAGGGCCCTGAAAGGGATGACCTTAACTCTAGATATCAGTCCGCAGAACGGGGAGGATCGGTGGGGCGGTAAGGAATCTAACACTAACTACTGTTTCTGACAGATATATCGTTACTGAAGGTAAGTAACTTGTGCATCTGAAAGAAACAGGTTAGTGTTAGATTCCTTACCTTAGAATAGATACCGAAGCAATACCAACCCCGGTGTTGGGTCTGCGAACCAAGATCACACCACAAAGTCCTGGAGAACGGAACGGCCGAAAAAGCCATCTCTCCGGACTTGGCTGTCCAGGCAGTAGTGTCTAGCATACGTGTGCAGCGAGGCCCACGTAGCTGTCTGACAGATGTCCTGCAAAGGGACTCCCCGACCCAGGGCAGTAGTAGCCGCCGTGGCCCGAGTGGAATGGGCCCTCAGCCCAACAGGGGGCTCCTTCCTAGCCAAAGAGTAACAGACCTTGATGCACAACACGACCCACGAGAGATGGAACGTTTGTGCACCGCCCGTCCCTTAGTCGCGCCCACGTAACCAATAAAGAGCTGGTCATCCACCCGGAACTGGCGTGTGCGATCAAAGTAGAAGAAGAGCGCACGTTTTGGGTCCACAAGGTGGAGCCTCTCTTCTCCCTTCGAAGGATGCGGAGGCAGAAAGAAGGTGGGCAAGGTGATGGACTGCCCGATGTGAAAGGCTGTAACCACCTTGGGCAGGAAAGAAGGACGAGTTTTTAAAACAACTTTGTCCGGATGGACAGAAAGGAAAGGAGGCTTAGAAGATAGAGCCTGGAGCTCACTCACTCTCCTGGCAGAGGTGATTGCAACCAGGAATGCAGTCTTAAGAGTCAGAAGACGAAGAGGGCAATGTTGAAGTGGCTCGAAAGGAGCGCACATCAAATAGGTCAGAAAAAAGTTCAAGTCCCACTGAGGTATCATGAAAGGAACAGGAGGAAACATGTGCGTGATGCCTTTCAAGAATCTATTTACAACAGGGGACTTGAAAAGAGAAGGCTGATCAGGAAGCCTCAAGAAGGCTGAAATGGCAGAGAGGAAGCCCTTAAGAGTGCCCAGAGCAGAGCCTTGCTGGGCAAGAGAAAGGTGGAAGAGGAGAACCTCAGACAGAAAGGGGTAGAGAGTGGATCCACAGTCTTTGCCGTGCACCAAGCCACAAATTTGTTCCACCTGCAGGCGTATACCGATTTTGTGGAGGGACACCTGGCTGCCAGAATCACATTACAGACTTCAGGAGCCAAGTCAAATGGCCTCAACTGTCGCGGCTCAATCTCCACGCATGAAGGTGGAGACTGGACAGGTTCGGGTGGAGGACCATCCCCTGCTGCTGCGACAGAAGGTCCTCCTGAAGAGGCAGACGAATCGGGAGTTCGACGGACATGCTGAGTAGCTCGGGATACCACTATCTTCGTGCCCAGTCCGGAGCCACAAGGATGACTTGGGCCCGGTCGCGCCGGATCTTCTTCAGCACTCTGGGCAGAAGTGGTATAGGCGGAAAGGCGTACAACAGACCGCAGCTCCACTCGCACCGAAAAGTGTCTCCGAGCGAGTGCGACCTTGGAAATGCCAAAGCGCAGAACTGATGACATTGCGCGTTCTCTTCGGTGGCAAATAGATCTAACCAAGGCTCTCCCCACTGCTGAAAGAGGCCTTGCGCCACGTCAGAGTTCAGACGCCATTCGTGATCCATCATGCACCGGCGGCTGAGTTTGTCCGCCCTGGCGTTCAGGGAACATGCCAGGTGTTGAACCACCAGGGAAATGCCCTGGTGTTCCAGCCATTGCCAGAGGTGCAGAGCTTCATGACAAAGGGTCCACTACCCCACCCCGCCCTGTTTGTAGCAGTACCACATGGCGGTGGTGTTGTCCGTTAACACCTGCACTACACTTCCACGGACGGAGGGAAGGAATGCTTTCAGTGCAAGCCGGATCGCCCGCAGCTCCAGAGGGTTGATGTGGAGCCGGGACTCCACTGGAGACCAGAGGCCTCTGATCTCCCATGTGGCCTCCCCATCCCAGGAGGGACGAATCTGTCACCACTACGTGCTCCGGTTAGGGAAGGGAGAGAGATCTGCCGCTGACCCAATAGCGGTCCGTGAGCCCCCACTGCAACTGTCTCACAGTGCCCTCCGAGATCAGGATGTGGTCGGACAGGTTGCCCTGATGTTGTGCCCACTGAAACTTCAGGTCCCACTGAAGAGCACGCATCCACCACCTGGCGTGATGCACCAGAAGGATGCAGGAGGCCATCAGCCTGACTGAGACTCGGGATGAAGGCTGAAAGATCGGAATCAGAGCCTGAATATCCAAAACCTGCTGTTTGGGGGGATAACCCCGAAACTGCGCTGAGTCCAGAACCTCTCTGATGAAAAGACGCTTCTGGGAGGGACACAGGTGTGACTTCGGCATGTTGATGGAGAACCACAGCGAGTGCAGGATGACGGCCGTAGTCCGGAGGTGGGAGACGACTGTCTGGGGCAAGCCCGCCTTCAACAACCAGTCGTCGAGATAGGGGAAGACTGAAACCTCAAACCTGCGCACATGAGCTGCGACCACTGCCATCACTTTCGTGAACACCCGTGGGGCGCTGGTAAGGCCGAAGGGGAGCACGGTAAACTGAAAGTGCTCGTGGCCTACCGTGAACCGCAGGTAACGCCAGTGGGCCGGCAGGAAGGGGATGTGGAAATACGCGTCCTGCAAGTCAAACGCTACCATCCAGTCTTCTGGGTCCAGGGCAGCTAGGACCTGAGCCAAAGTCAGCATCTTGAACTTCTCCTTGCGGAGGAAGCCATTGACGCTCCGTAGGTCCAAGATAGGGCGTAGGCCTCCTTGGTTACCAAAAAGTAGTGGGAGTAGCAACCACGTTCTACTTCTGGCCCAGGAATGCGCTTGATGGCCCATTTTGACAAGAAGGCCGTAACCAACAAGTTACTTACCTTCGGTAACGATATATCTGTAAGAAACAGTAGTTAGTATTAGATTCCTTACCTTAGAATATCCCCAGGCGTCAGTCTGGATCCGGAAACTTTTGCGTAGCAGTACCCCTGCGCGTCGGCAGGCGTCGTCTGCAGGCGTCCCCTGCGGCTCCGCAACCGTCGTCCGCGTCGTGCGCCGTGATGACATCGCTGGAGTATATAGACGCCTCCTCCGCGCGCTGACGTCAGTTCTTTGCACACAGCTTTTCCGCGCCAGAACACGCAGAGCCATGGAAGAACCAACACTGGTGCCATGCGAAACTAGGGCCCTGAAGGGGATGACCTTAACCCTATGTATCAGTTCGCAGAACGGGGAGGATGGGCGGGGCGGTAAGGAATCTAATACTAACTACTGTTTCTTACAGATATATCTTGTAAGTAACTTGTTCATCTGAAAGAAACAGGTTAGTATTAGATTCCTTACCTTAGAATAGATACCCCAGCAATACCAACCCCGGTGGTGGGTCTGCGAACCAATACAGCTTACACCAGAAAGTCCTGGAGGACAGAACGGCCAAAAAAGCCATCCCTCCGGACTTGACTGTCCAGGCAGTAGTGCCTTGCAAACGTGTGCAGCGAGGCCCACGTAGCTGCCTGACAAATGTCCTGCAAGGGGACTCCCCGGCCCAGGGCAGTAGTAGCCGCCGTGGCCCGAGTGGAATGGGCTCTAAGCCCAACAGGAGGCTCCTTCCGAGCCAAAGAGTAGCACGCTTTGATGCACAGGACGACCCACCGAGAGATGGTTCGTTTATGCACCGCCCTTCCCTTCTTCGCACCCACGTAGCCAACAAACAGTTGGTCATCCACTCGGAACTGGCGTGTGCGAGCCATATAAAATGAAAGCGCACGTTTTGGGTCCAGACGATGGAGCCGCTCTTCATCCTTTGAAGGATGCGGAGGCGGGAAGAAGGAGGGTAAGGTAATGGACTGCCCGATGTGAAAAGCAGAAACTACTTTGGGCAGGAAAGAAGGTCTAGTTCTCAGAACCACCTTGTCTGGATGAATGGACATGAAAGGAGGTTTGACAGAAAGAGCCTGGAGCTCACTCACTCTCCTGGCAGAGGTGATGGCAACCAGGAAGGCCGTCTTTAAAGTCAGGAGACGGAGAGGACAGGAATGAAGTGGCTCAAAGGGAGCGCACATCAAGAAGGTCAGAACCAGGTTCAAGTCCCACTGAGGCATCACGAATGGAACAGGTGGATACATGTGCGTGATGCCCTTCAAGAATCTCGTTGCAATAGGGGACTTGAACAAAGAAGGTTGATCAGGCAGCCGTAAAAAGGCCGAAAGGGCAGAAAGGTAGCCCTTGATAGTGCCCAGAGCAGAGCCCTGCTGGGCAAGAGAGAGAAGGAAGAGGAGAACCTCGGAAAGAGGGGCAGAAAGAGGGTTCACAGCCTTTGCTGTGCACCATGCCACAAATTTGTTCCACCGGCAGGCGTATACCGACTTTGTGGAGGGACGCCTGGCTGCCAGAATCACATCACAAACTTCAGGAGGCAAGTCAAATGGCCTCAACTGTCGCCGCTCAATCTCCACGCATGGAGGTGGAGACTGGACAGGTTCGGGTGGAGGACCGTCCCCTGCTGCTGCGACAGAAGGTCCTCCTGAAGGGGCAGGGGGATCGAGGGACCGACTGACATGCTGAGTAGCTCGGGATACCAGTACCTTCGAGCCCAGTCCGGAGCCACAAGGATAACTTGGGCCCGGTCGCGCCTGATCTTCTTCAGCACTCTGGGCAGAAGTGGTATAGGCGGAAAGGCGTACAACAGACCGCAGCTCCACTCGCGCCAAAAGGCGTCGCCGTGCGAGTGCCGTCTTGGAAACTCCAACGCGCAGAACTGATGACATTGCGCGTTCTCTTCTGTGGCGAATAGATCTAACCAAGGCTCTCCCCATTGCAGAAAGAGGCCTCTCGCCACGTCCGAGTTCAGACGCCATTCGTGATCCACCGAGCACCGATGGCTGAGTTCGTCCGCCCTGGCGTTCAGAGAACCTGCCAGGTGTTGAACCGTCAGAGTCACGCTCTGACGTTCCAGCCATTGCCAGAGACGCAGCGCCTCCTTGCAAAGGGCCCACGACCCCACTCCGCCCTGCTTGTTGCAGTACCACATGGCGGTGGTGTTGTCCGTGAACACCTGCACTACACCCCCGTTGACAAAGGGGAGGAATGCCTTCAGTGCTAGGCGATTTCCCTCCGAGATCAAGACATGGTCGGACAAGTTGCCCTGATGCTGGGCCCACTGAAACTTCAGGTCCCACTGCAGAGCCCGCATCCGCCACCGGGCGTGATGCACCAGAAGGATGCAGGAAGCCATCAGCCCCAGCAACCGCAGCGTCAACCTGACCGAAATCTGGGATAGCGGCTGAAAGACGGGAATCAAGGCCTGTATATCCCGGACTCGCCATTCCGGAGGATAAACCCGAAACTGCGCCGAGTCGAGAACCACTCCGATGAAAAGGAGCTTCTGAGAGGGACACAGGTGTGATTTCGGCACATTGATGGAGAACCCCAGCCCATGCAGGAGGTCTGCCGTCATCTGAAGGTGGTGGACGACTGTCTAGGGCGAGCCCGCCTTCAACAACCAGTCGTCTAGATAGGGGAAGACTGACACCCCTGATCTGCGCAGATGGGCTGCGACCACCGCCATCACCTTTGTGAACACCCGTGGGGTGCTGGTAAGGCCGAAGGGGAGCACGATAAACTGAAAATGCTCCTGGCCTACCGTGAACCGCAGGTAACGCCGGTGGGCCGGCAGGACGGGGATGTGAAAATACGCATCCTGCAAGTCCAACGCTACCATCCAGTCTTGCGGGTCCAGAGCAGCCAAGACCTGAGCCAATGTCAACATCTTGAACTTCTCCTTCCGGAGGAAGCCGTTGACGTCCATTAGGTCCAAGATAGGACAAAGACCCCCTTTGTCCTTCTTGGGTACCAGAAAGTAGTGGGAATAGCAACCACATCCTACTTCTGGCCCAGGAACGCGCTCGATGGCCCCCTTGGCCAAGAGGGCCGTAACTTCCTCCTGCAGAAGTGTCAAGTGGTCCCCCGACACACGGTGGTTCTGCGGTGGCATGGCTGGAGGAGTGGTCTCGAAGGGGAGGGAGTAGCCCCTTCGGACGAGCTGCAGCATCCACCTGTCCGATGTGATAGTGCGCCAGCGGGAGAGGTGATGGCGAACCCTGCCACCCACTGGCGTCACATGGGCCTGAAAGCACGGACTAGGAGGATTTAGAGGCCGATGCTGCGGGGGGAGGTGTGGTCTGACCTCGCCGTTGTCCCCGACCGCCTCCACGACGGCCTCCACGGTTGCCACCGCGTTGAGAAGTGTTCTGCGGCACGTGGCTGGCAGCACGTGTGGGACCGCCCCTTCCTTGGCCACGAAAGGAGCGAAACGAACCCGTTTGCTGGCGCTGGGTCGAGAGACCCAAGGACTTGGCCGTGACCCTGGAGTCCTTGAAGCGTTCCAGCGCGTGGTCCGCCTTGTCGCCAAACAGGCGACTGCCATCGAATGGCATGTCCATCAAGGTATTTTGGACATCTGCAGAAAAGTTGGCGGATCTCAGCCAGGCGTGGCGATGAATCGCCACCATCGTGGACATCGCTCTGCCCAGCGAGTCGGTCGTATCAAGACCACACCTGATGGAGTATCTTGCTGCATCTCGGCCTTCAATCATAGTCTTGCCGAGCTTTGCCCGCACCTCCTGCGGGCATTCAGGCAGCAACTCCGCGACCGTATCCCACAGAGAGTGGGTGTAGCGGCCCAAGAGGCATGCGGTGTTGCAAGACCGCAGTCCCAAACTCAGGGACGAGAAGACCTTCTTACCATACTGGTCGTACCTCTTAGATTCCCGGTCGGGCGGGGCCGACGGGAATGCGGTCTGGGAAGTCAAGGCCTGGATCACCAGACTCTCAGGGGTGGGATGGGTGGACAGGAACTTGGGGTCGTCCGGACACGGACGGTGGCGTCTGGCCACGTTCCTATCAACAGGCGAACCTGTTGCGGGCCTGGACCACGTGCCCAAAAGAACGTCTGTCAAGGCTTCGTTGAACGGCAGCAGTGGCTCCTGTGGGCATGACTGCGGTTTGAAGACCTCAGTGAGGATGTTAGGCCTCACGACCGCGACGGGGAGCTCAAGGTGCAAGGCCTTGGCAGCCCTCATCAACACCACTGAATAAGCAGCCCCAGCCTCCGAAGCCACAGTAGGAGGCGAGACAAAACCAGGGTTAGGAGAGTCGTCCAGACCACTGGCGTCACCCAAATCACCTGTCCAGTCCCCATTGTACTGACACTCGCGTGACAGAAGGTCCTCAGACCCCTCCCAACCCTCTCCGTATTCCACATCTTCCCCATATTCGGAGTCAACAATGTAGACCGGCTCCTCGGGGTCCACAGGCCCCATCGGCGTGGGACTCGGCGTCGGACGACGCCGGTCCGACTCCGCGTCCGGAGTCGGAGAGGTAATGGGGACGGCGCCGCCCGGCGCCGGAGCACCGGCGCCGCGCGGGGGCGGCGTCGGGGGCAACCCCGATGGAATCGGCGCCGGAGAGGCCGGTAGACCAGTCGGCGTCGACCCTGAGGGTCCCAGCGGCGGCGGAGCCGGAGCACCCGACGGCGTCGAGGCAGGGGCACCCGAACCGCTAGGACCCCCGGACGGGAGCACAGGGCCCGAAGGCGCCGTAGGCCCCGTCGGAGGAGACAGTGCCCTCATGGCCATGAGGAACTCCTCTATCTCCTCACGCGACGCGCCTTGCCCAGGGACCGTAGGGTATGGAGCAGGCCGCGCCGGCGACTCACGCGGAGCCGCGGGGGTGGGGCCTCCCGAACCCCCGGCCGCATCGCGCGAGCGTCGGGGGGAGTCGGGGGTACGATGACGACGCCCCGACTTCTTATGTCTCCTACCTGAGGAACCAGAGGAATGGTGACGACTTCCGGAGCGCTCGTGATGGCTCCGCGACCGCTCCCTCGACCGCTCCCTCGACCTCCGGCCGGACCGGGACCGCTCTCGACGTGGGGCCGACACCCTCAGCTCGAGTAGCTTGCGGGACCGCTCCCGCCTAGCTTTACTCGTCAGGGCCCGGCAATCGACACAGTCGTCCACGGCGTGGTCGGGGCCCAGACACCGAAGGCAGAGTCGGTGATGATCCGTGACCGACACCGTGCGGTCACAGTCGTCACAGTTCTTAAAACCGGGCATCCTACCGGCACCGTAACAAGAATCAAAGATTCACAAAAAACTTTGGTCAAAGACCGGAGTACTGAACTTCTCGGATCTGCGCTAACTGGCGCGGAAAAAAGAAGAACTGACGTCAGCGCGCGGAGGCGGCGTCTATATACTCCAGCGACGTCATCACGGCGCACGACGCCGGACGCGGAGCCGCAGGGGACGCCTGCAGCCGACGCCTGCCGACGCGCAGGGGTACTGCTACGCAAAAGTTTCCGGATCCAGACTGACGCCTGGGGATATTCTAAGGTAAGGAATCTAATACTAACCTGTTTCTTTCAGATTTCCTCCTGCAGAAGTTGCAAGTGATCCCCTGGCATGCGGTGGTACTGCGGTGGCATGGCTGGAGGGGTCGCCTCGAAGGGGCGGGAGTAGCCCCGTTCGGACGATTTGCAGCACCCACCTGTCCGATGTGATGGTATGCCAGTGGAGGAGGTGATGGCGAACCCTGCCTCCCACTGGAGTCGAATGTGCCTGAAAGCTCGGACTAGGAGGACTTTGAGGCAGATGCTTCAGGGGCGGATGTGGACTGTCCTTGCCGTTGTCCCCTGGCACCACCATGGCGGTTACCACGTCCGCGTTGAGGTTGGTTCTGCGGCCTGTGGCTAGCGGGACGTGTGGCGGCGCCCCTTCCTTGGCCACGAAAGGGGCGAAAGGCGGAAATTTGCTGGCGTTTGCTTGGCTACGGCCAAGGACTTGGCCATACCCCTCGAGTCCTTGAAACTCTCCAGCGCACTGTCCGCCTTGTCGCCAAAGAGGCGACGGCCATCAAAGGGCATGTCCATAAGGGTGGCTTGGACATCCCCAGAAAAGTTGGCGGACCTCAGTCAGGCGTGGCGGCGAACCGCCACCGTCGTTGCAATCGCCCTACCCAGTGAGTCTGTGATATCCAGTCCACACCGTATCGAATAGCGTGCTGCATCCCGTCCCTCCGCTAGGGCTTGGGTAAGCTTTGCCTGGACCTCCACCGGGCACTGCGGCAGCACTTCTGCAACCGTATCCCACAGAGAGTGGGTGTAACGGCCCAAAAGGCAGGAAGTGTTGACAGACCCCAACCCCAAACTCAGGGAGGAGAACAGTTTCTTCCCAAACTGATCGTACCTTTTGGATTCCCAATCCGGAGTAGCGGTCGGGAATGCGGTCTGGGAGGTAGAGGCCTGGATCACCAGGCTCTCGGGGGTGGGGTGAACGGACAGAAAGCTGTAAGGTCGACGTCACGGATCTAGGCCTGGATCCTGAGGAGGCCTGCGGCGTCAAGACCGGAGTTGTCGATGGCGTTGAAGCGCCCGACGGCGCCGGGGGCGGAGCCGCCGGCTCGCTTGGGCTCCCAGACGGACCAGCGGGGCCCGAAGGCGCCTCGGCGGGTTCCGACTGAGGGAAGCGCGACCTCATGGCCATGAGGAAAGCAGTAATCTCCTCCGGCGTCGCGTGCAGCCCAAGGACCGGCAGGTATGGAGCTGGACGCAGCGCTTGCGGCTCCGGCGGATCCGCGTGGGCTGTGTTGCCCGAAACCCCGGCCGCATCGCACGAGCGTCGGGGGGAGTCGAAAGAGCGATGTCGCTTCTTTGACTTCTTTTTGGAGTGCCTCGACTTACTCGAGGACTTGGAGCCCGACGAGTGGTGCTGACTCGTCGAGCGACGATGACTGCGGCCCCGCGACCGGTCCCTCGACCTCCTCCTGGACCGGGACCTCGAGCGGCACGGGCCCGACTGCCGGAGCTCGAGACGCTTACAGGACCGCTCCCGCCTAGCCTTCGCGGTCAAGCCCGGCAGTCGGGTCACAACTTGTCATCGTGGTCGGCCCCGAGACAGTAAAGGCACCGACGGTGGGGGTCGGTCACCGACATCAAGCGGTGACAATCGTCGCAGGGTTAGAACCCGGGCATCCCTACCGGCACCGCGAGTCAAGATATCGACTCGAGAAGTGATCCAAAAAAGATCAAAAAGTTAGTAAAAAATTAACTAGGAGTACTGCTCTTCCCGGATCTGTGCTTGCTGGCACGGAAAAAAGAACTGACGTAAGCGCGCAAGGGCGGCGTCTAAGTACTCCGACGACGTCATAACGGCAAGCACGACGCCGACGACGGACGCGGAGCCGCAGATGACTCCTACCGGAGCACAGGGGTACTTCTACGCTAAACTTTCCATCCCCGGTCTGACGCCTGGGGATATTCTAAGGTAAGGAATCTAACACTAACCGGTTTCTTTCAGTTGCAATTGTCATGCTATGTTTATGCCTAATGAGACTGCAAAATGTGTTTATGCCTAATGCACAAGTTACTACTTGTGTAACGATATATCTGTAAGAGACATTAGTTAGTGATAGATTCCTTACCTTAGAATATCCCCAGGCGTCAGACTGGATCCGGAAATTTTTGCGTAGCAATACCCCTGCGCGTCGGTAGGCGTCGTCTGCGGCTCCGCGTCCGTCGTCGGCGTCGTTAGCGCCGGAATGACGTCGTCGGAGTATTTAGACGCTGCCCATGCACGCGGACGTCAGTTCTGATACACAGATTTTCCGCGCCAGATACGCAGAGCCATGATAGAACCAACACTGGTGCCAAGAAACTAGGGCCCTGAAAGGGGATGACCTTAACCCTAGATATCGGTTCGCAGAACGGGGAGGATGGGTGGGTCGGTGTAGGAAGGTAGATCCCTGACTATGGTTGCCCCCAACTTTTTGCCTGGTGTGTTGCTGGTTTTCTGACTTAGTTGACCTGGGGCCCTGCTAATCAGGACCCCAGGCCCACTGCTCTCTCTGTTAAAATGGATTCCATGTACCCTAGGTACATATCCAATTGGCACTGGGCCCTCTCCAAGTCCCTGTACCCAGGGCTGAGGTGCCCCCAGAAGTCTCCCAGGGGCTGCAGCATGTATTATGCAACCCCTGGGCTGACTAACTAAATCTGACACAACTGGCTGCACGACAGCTGGGGCAAGGTGGTGTAATCACCCCTTGCTTTAGATATAGTATTACTATATCTAACCCTAAATGGACACACAGATCTCCTATCAGTCACTCCTATGGCAGGCCTCGACAATCCTGAAGGCAGAGTGCTTGGAATCGTGTGAGATGGTGCTCTGGCATGAGCTGAGCCTGTCTGCGGCTTTCAGGATCTATCCCTTAGCCGTTTCCATGATATCGCATACCATATACTCTTAAGTGCATTATAATCCTCGCGGTTATATGCCAACTCTGGTATCGCTTTATCAAAACATGTCGAGTAAGGTGTCATACGAATTGGAATACTAACCCCTCGCCAATTCTGGCGACGGGGTTAGCATTCCACCCTTCTAGAGGGACACGACATGTATGTAACCTGTAACCCCGGTTAAAGTCAGACAGAGCCTCAGCTCCACAAAATGGATGCTGCCACCGAGACACAAGTCTGCCCTCCTGCTGCTGGGAGTCCTCCCAGAGCAGGAGGCAAGGACAAAGGGTTTCCTGCCAGGGGCGGTGCCAGCACCGTCCCAGACAGGATTTTGTGTATTCCAGGTAGGCAGGGCTTTAGAGGAAGGTGACTGCAAGTGGCACCCCGGTGCTCACTGTGCATAGGCCGGCTGAAACCAGTTCCAGGGGCACTCCAGCCCCTGGCCTGGGGAAAGCCCGCCAAAGGAGAGGGGTGTAACCACCCCCCTCCTAGTCCCACCCCTAGGGCAGGACTTAGTCGCGTGCCAGCCCCTTTTTTTAGGATAAAGGTAGGAACTGGCCCCCTTCCAAATTAGATCATCTTTGGAATCAAGACACGACTTTCTACGAAAGGACTTCAAGATTTCTTCTTCAAGATTCTCCCTTGTGACTAAGGAGTAGTCACCCTGCATCCGCAGGCACCATCTTAAGAACACTGCGGTCTGCTGCAAGTCCTTCCTCCGGAATCCGACTGCCCAGCTCGACGAGAACCGGCTTCCCTGGCACCTCTGACCTCTACCCACCTCTACAGCCAAGCTGAGACCCGTGGGTGCGACGAGACCTCGAGGGACCGGCCATCTTCAAGACTGCACGACTTCTTTCCTGCACGACCGCCGAGGAATCCTCTGGTGAGTGCTTTGGGGTCCGAGAAGCCCCGACCCTGAGCAGCCCCAGCACCGAAGTTCAGCCTCCCAGCATCTCCACGATCTGCGTTACACCCACTTCCTTGGCGGGCTTTTCCCCAGCACAGGGTCTGGAGTGTCCCTGGAACTGGTTCAAGCCAGCCTATGCACAGTGAGCACCGGGGTGCCACGTGCAGTCACCTTCCTCTGAAGCCCTGCCTACCTACAATACACAAAATCCTGTCTGGGATGGTGCTGGCACCGCCCCTGGCAGGAAACCCTTTGTCCTTATCTCCTGCTCTGGGAGGACTCCCAGCAGCAGGAGGGCAGACTTGTGTCTCGGTGGCAGCATCCATTTTGTGGAGCTGAGGCTCTGTTTGACTTTAACCGGGGTTAGGGGTTACATACATGTCGTGTCCCTCTAGAAGGGTGGAATGCTAACCCCGTCGCCAGAATTGGCGAGGGGTTAGTATTCCAATTCGTATGACACCTTACTCGACATGTTTTGATAAAGCGATACCAGAGTTGGCATATAACCGCGAGGATTATAATGCACTTAAGAGTATATGGTATGCGATATCATGGAAACGGCTAAGGGATAGATCCCGAAAGCCGCAGACAGGCTCAGCTCATGCCAGAGCACCATCTCACACGATTCCAAGCACTCTGCCTTCAGGATTGTTAAGGCCTGCCATAGAAGTGACTGATAGGAGATCTGTGTGTCCATTTTAGGGTTAGATATAGGTATACTATATCTAAAGCAAAGGGTGAGTACACCACCTTGCCCCAGCTGTCGTGCAGCCAGTTGTGTCAGTTTTGGATGGCCAGCCAGGGGTGGCATAATACATGCTGCAGCCCCTGGTAGGCCCTGGGTACACCTATGCCCTGGGTACCTAAGGTACACTGTACAGGGACTGATAAGGTGACTCAGTATCCAATTTAGATATGTACCTAAGGTACATGGAATCCATTTTACAGAGAGAGCAGTAGGCCTGGGGCCCTGAATAGCAGGGTCCCAGGTCAACTAAGTCAGAAAACCAGCAAAACACCAGGCAAAAAGTTGGGGGCAACCATAGTCAGGGATCTACCTTCCTACATGTCCTTTCACTGGGTGTTCAAGGGGTAATGTGATGGTAAAACAGCTGGCTTAACACGCCCTCTAGAGTCTTAGCCTTAGACTGCTCGTATCCATGCTACTAGGATAGCTGGTCTATAAGGTTGACTTACAACCAATCATCAATAAGGGTTGTTTGGACTGATATATAGTGATCACTAGAATAGTGAGCACTGCACATCAGGCCAACTTCTCACAGTCGGTAAGGAATCTATCACTAACTAATGTCTCTTACAGATATATCGTTACACAAGTAGTAACTTGTGCATCTGAAAGAGACACGTTAGTGATAGATTCCTTACCTTAGAATAGATACCCCAGCAATACCAACCCCGGTGGTGGGTCTGCGAACCAATAATCACACCAGAAAGTCCTGGAGGACGGAACGGCCAAAGAAGCCATCCCTCCGGACTTGACTGTCCAGGCAGTAGTGTCGTGCGAACGTGCGCAGCGAGGCCCACGTAGCTGCCTGGCAAATGTCCTGCAAGGGCACTCCCCGGCCCAGGGCAGTTGTAGTCGCCGTGGCCCGAGTGGAATGAGCCCTCACTCCAACAGGGGGCTCCTTCTTAGCCATGGAGTAACATGCCTGGATACACAAAATGATCCACCGGGAGATGGTCCGCTTGTGTACCGCCTTCCCCTTCTTAGCGTGTGCCATCCAAATAGAATGAGAGCGCACGTTTTGGGTCCAGACGGTGGAGCCGCTCTTCCTCTTTAGAGGGATGCGGAGGCGGAAAGAAGGTTGGCAAGGTGATGGACTGCCCGATGTGGAAGGCTGAGACAACCTTGGGCAGGAAAGATGGCTTAGTACGCAACACAACCTTGTCCGGATGGACAGAAAGGAAAGGTGGAGTACAAGAAAGGGCCTGGAGCTCACTCACTCTCCTGGCAGAGGTGATGGCAACCAGGAAAGCAGTCTTTAGAGTCAGAAGACGAAGAGGACAGTTGTGAAGTGGCTCAAAGGGAGCGCACATCAGGAAGGTAAGAACAAGGTTCAAGTCCCAATGGGGCTTCACGAAGGGAACAGGAGGGAACATGTGCGTGATGCCCTTAAGAAATCGATTTACAATAGGGGACTTGAACAAAGAAGGCTGATCAGGTAGCCTTAAGAAGGCAGAAAGGGCAGAAAGGTAGCCCTTGACAGTGCCCAGAGCAGAGCCTTGCTGGGCAAGAGAAAGAAGGAAGAGGAGAACCTCAGAAAGGGGGGCAGAGAGTGGGTCCACAGCCTTTGCTGTGCACCATGCCACAAATCTGTTCCACCTGCAGGCGTATACCGACTTTGTGGAGGGACGCCTGGCTGCCAGAATGACATTACAGACTTCGGGAGGCAAGTCAAATGGCCTCAACTGTTGCCGCTCAATCTCCAAGCTTGTAGGTGGAGACTGGACAGGTTCGGGTGGAGGACCGTCACCTGCTGCTGCGACAGAAGGTCCTCCCGAAGAGGCAGACGAATCGGGGGATCTACTGACATGCTGAGTAGCTCGGGATACCAGTATCTTCGTGCCCAGTCCGGAGCCACAAGGATAACCTGGGCCTGGTCACGCCTGATCTTCTTCAGCACTCTGGGCAGAAGTGTTATAGGCGGAAAGGCGTACAATAGACCGCAACTCCACTCGCGACGAAAAGCGTCTCCGAGCGAGTGCCGCCTTGGAAATTCCAACGCGCAGAACTGATGACATTGCGCGTTCTCTTCTGTGGCGAATAGATCTAACCAAGGCTCTCCTCACTGCTGAGAGGCCTTGCGCCACGTCCCAGCATAGACGCCATTCGTGATCCATCATGCACCGACGGCTGAGTTCGTCCGCCCTGGCATTCAGAGAACCTGCCAGGTATTGAACCACCAGGGTCACACCCTGACTTTCCAGCCACTGCCAGAGGCGCAAAGCCTCCTGGCATAGGGTCCACGGCCCCACCCCGCCCTGTTTGTTGCAGTACCACATGGCGGTGGTGTGGTCCGTGAACACCTGCACTACACTCCACCGGACAGAGGGGAGGAATGCCTTCAGTGCTAGACGAATCGCCCCTAACTCCAACAGGTTGATGTGGAGCCGGGCCTCCGCCGGACACCAGAGTCCTCTGATCTCTGCCTCTCCCATGTGGCCACCCCAGCCCTGGAGGGACGCGTCCGACACAACTACGTGCTCCGGGTTGGGTAGGGAGAGGGATCTGCCACTGACCCAATCGCGGTCCGTGAGCCACCACTGCAACTGTCTTGCAGTGCTCTCCGAGATCAAGACGTGATCGGACAAGTTGCCCTGATGCTGGGCCCACTGAAACTTCAGGTCCCACTGCAGAGCCCGCATCCGCCACCGGGCGTGACGCACCAGAAGGATGCAGGAGGCCATCAGCCCCAGAAGCCGCAGCGTCAACCTGACCGAGACTCGGGATAAAGGCTGAAAGATGGGAATCAGAGCCTGAATATCCCGACCCCGCTGTTCGGGAGGGTAAACCCGAAACTGCGCCGAGTCTAGAACCGCTCCGATGAAGAGGAGCTTCTGAGAGGGACACAGGTGCGACTTCGGCACATTGATGGAAAACCCCAGCAAGTGCAGGAGGTCGGCCGTAGTCTGGAGGTGGCTGACGACTGTCTGGGGCGAGCCCGCCTTCAACAACCAGTCGTCGAGGTAGGGGAATACTGACACCCCTAACCTGCGCAGATGAGCTGCGACCACCGCCATCACCTTCGTGAACACCCGTGGGGCGCTGGTAAGGCCGAAGGGGAGCACGGTAAACTGAAAGTGCTCGTGGCCTACCGTGAACCGCAGGTAACGCCGGTGGGCCAGCAGGACGGGGATGCGAAAGTAAGCGCCCTGCAAGTCCAACGCTACCATCCAGTCTCGGGGGTCCAGGGCAGCTAAGACCTGAGCCAAAGTCAGCATCTTGAACTTCTCTTGACGGAGGAAGCCGTTGACGTTCCGTAGGTCCAAGATCGGGCGCAGGTCCCCCTTGCCCTTCTTGGGTACCAGAAAGTAGTGGGAGTAACATCCACACCCTACTTCTGGCCCAGGAACGCACTCGATGGCCCCCTTGGCCTAGAGGGCCGTGACTTCCTCTTGCAGAAGTTGCAGGTGATCCCCCGACACGCGGTGGAATTGCGGTGGCATGGCTGGAGGGGTCGCCTCGAAGGGGAGGGAGTAGCCCCTTCGGACGATTTGCAGCACCCACTTGTCCGATGTGACAGTGCGCCAGTGGAAGTGGTGATGGCGAACCCTGCCTCCCACAGGCGTCACATGGGCCAGAAAACTCGGAAGGTTTTGTGGCAGGTGCTGCGGAGGGAGGTGTGGACTGCCCTCGCCGTTGACTCCGACCGCCGCCACGGCGGTTTCCACGGCCGCCACCGCGCTACTGGGCATTCTGTGGTGCGTGGCTGGCAGCACGTGTGGGGGCGCCCCTTCCGTGGCCACGAAAGGAGCGAAAGGCACCCGATTGCTGGCGTGTGGCCGAGAAGCCTAAGGACTTGGCCGTAGCCCTGGAGTCCTTAAAACGCTCCAGCGCGTGGTCTGCCTTGTCGCCAAAAAGGCGACGGCCATCAAACGGCATATCCAGGAGGGTGGCCTGGACATCGGCCGAGAAATTGGCGGACCTCAACCAGGCGTGGCGACGAATCGCCACCGTCGTTGCCATCGCCCTGCCCAGTGAGTCCGTGGTATCCAGCCCACACCGTATAGAGTATCGTGCCACATCTCGACCCTCCACAAGGGCTTGGGCGAGTTTAGCCCGGACCTCCTCCGGGCATTGTGGCAGCACGTCCGCGACCGTGTCCCACAGGGTGTGGGTGTAGCGGCCCAAGAGACACGCGGTGTTGACAGACCGCAGTCCCAAACTCAGGGACGAGAACATTTTCTTTCCGAACTGTTCGTATCTCTTGGATTCCCGATCGGGCGGGGCCGTCGGGAATGCGGTCTGGGAAGTGGAGGCCTGGATAACCAGGCTCTCGGGGGTCGCATAGGTGGACAAAAAGCAAGGGTCGCCCGGGGCCGGGCGGTAGCGTCTGGCCACGTTCCTATCCACAGGTGGACCTGTGGCGGGCTTAGACCAAGTGCCCACAAGAACGTCACATAAGGCTTCATTAAACAGCAGCAGAGGCTCACTGGAGCTTGCCTGCGGTTTAAGAACCTCAGTGAGGAGGTTAGTCCTCACGGCCGCGACGGGGAGCTCAAGGCCCAAGGCCTTGGCAGCCCTCGTCAACACTACGCTATAACAGCCCCCTCCTCCGTAGCCACGGTGGGAGGGGAGACAAATCCAGTGTCTGGCGAGGTGTCAATACCACTGGCCTCCCCAAGCTCATATGTCCAGTCCTCTTGAGACTGGCACTCCTGTGCCAGAGGGTCCTCAGACCCCTCCCAATCACCTCCGTCACCAGTCTCCTGTAACCCAGGGTCAACAGACTGGGCCTCCTCATGGAAATAAAAATCTTTGAAGGCCGTCGAAAGCGGCGCCCAGCGGCGGCGTTCCGGCGCCAGAGTTGGACCGAAGGGAAGATTGGGGACGGCGTCCACAATGGGCGCCGGGGGCGACACCCTCGGGCCCGACCGAAGTCGCCGGCGGTGCCGGGGCCGAAGCACCCGGCGGCGTCGGGGCCGAAGCACCCGGCGGCGTCGGGGCCGAAGCACCCGACCCGCTAGGGCCTCCAGCCGGGACCGCTGGGCCCAAAGGCGCCACGGGACCCGGCTGAGGAGGGAGGGTCCTCATGGCCATGAGGTACCGCTCGATCTCCTCTGGCGGCGCGCCGTGCCCAGGGACCCGAAAGTGTGGGGCAGGCGGCGACGCTTGCGACTCACCCGGAGCCGCGTGGGCGGTGTCGCCCGAGCCCCCGGCCGCATCGTGCGAGCGTCGGGGTGGGTCGGAGGAACGATGATGCCGCTCCGACCTCTCATGCCTCTTACCTGAGGACTTGGATCCCGACGACCGATGTCCACTCCCGGAGCTGCGGGGACTCCGACCCCGCGACCGGTCCCTCGACCTCCCGTGGGACCGGGACCTGGAATGGCGCGGGCCGACTGCCGGAGCTCGAGCCGCTTGCGGGACCGCTCCCGCCTAGCCTTCGACGTCAGTGCCGGCAGTCGGAGCAGGTGCGGTCGTCGTGGTCGAGGCCTAAGTACCTCAGGCACCGGCGATGGGGGTCCGTGACCGACATCAGTCGGTCGCACTTCGAACAGGGCTTGAACCCGGGCATCCCTATCGGCACCGATAGAGTCGAAGACCCAAGGAAAGAAATGATGAAAAAGATCAAAAAGTTTAGTCAAAAAGTGACTAGGGGTAGAGCTTCCCCGGATCTGCGCTAGCTGGCGCGGAAAAAAGAAGAACTGACGTCGTCTAAGTACTCCGACGAGTCATAACGGCAAGCACGACGCCGACGACGGACGCGGAGCCGCAGACGACGCCTACCGAAGCGCAGGGGTATTGCTACGCAAAAATTTCCGGATCCAGTCTGACGCCAGGGGATATTCTAAGGTCAGGAATCTATCACTAACGTGTCTCTTTCAGATGTGATAATGCTGAGTTCATTATTTTAGCTGTAGTTACTGGTTGTGTTATTACTTGTGCATTCTAATGGTTCTGACCGTGGCCCGATAAGCCCGGTCATGTATATAATCCCCTGTAAATTATTACCTGGTGCCAGTTGGCACAGTGTATATGAGTGATTATGATTCTAATGTACTTTGGATAAAACAAAGGGTATTTTTTTTATATAACCTTGTGTGGAGTTTCTTTTATAGTGTGCCTTGTGTTGCTGCTGCTGTGTGTGTTGCGCAAACGCTTTACATATTGCCTCTGGGATAAGCCTGACTCCCATGCCAAGCTACCAATGGGGTGAGCAGTGGTTATCTTAAGCGTGTAACTCCCTTGCCCTGAATATAGTGGTGGTTTCTGCCTGGCTCAGGCGCATGCCCTAGCCACCCAGAAAAATCCCATTTCTAACCGTCAGCGTCTATGGGTTTGCAAGACGGCAATGTGGAAATAAGCACCCTACAGGTACAAAACTACTATCCAATCTCCAGGGTCGAGGGCAAAAAGATCCTGGGCCACAGTGAGTCTTTTACATTTGTTCTTCTAGAGGAAGGTGTTGAGAAGACAAGTATCCAATATGAGAAAGAGGCCTTTGTCCATTTTTGGTACAAGAAAGTAGTGAGAATAACAACCATGTCCTACTTCTGATGCCGGCAACTTATCTGACACTCCTTTGGCCAAAAGAGGTAATACTTCCTGTCAAAAAAGGGACATGTCCCTCCTACCCCTGTTCTTGAGACGGTGGTAAGGGTGGTGGGGTATTGTAGTGTTTTGTCCTCCCTGCATCCTTCTCAGCCTCTGACTTGTCCCTGTAGAATGCTCACATGTTGTGAAGCATTAGAATGTTCCTTGACTCCCTGAAGTCAGTTGAAGACCTGGGGCTGAGCGGGTAGGAACCTGCTCCTGGTGGGGTTCAATGATTTATGTACTTACCTGGAATAAACCTTATAATTTACCACTCGGACAGTGTACTTCATTCATTAACCATCACTACAGATATCCAACAGTGGAAGGGTATAACCCAGCGGAACGATCTTTAACACTCACTTGTCCGAAGTGATAGTCCACCACCATGGCAGAAAGTGCCTGATCCTGGCTTTGGATGGGGTGGCTGTGGGTTAGTAAGCACACGTCAAAGAGGCCTGGAGGCTGTGAAAGCCAGTGGGTGGAAGTCTGGGTGCATGCTGCCCCTGATGTCTCTGTGGTCTATGGGACCCCATCTGCGAAAGGGTTGGGATGCCTGCTAAGCAGGCAGCATCTGCTGGTGATGCTAAAACCCCTTGCCAATGCCACGCAAGGGACAAAAGCGGGAAGCCAGATGACGTGAAGTAGCAGACCCCCCAAGGGAACAGGCCCTGTCCTTAGTATCCTTGAAGCACTCCATCGCAGAATCCGCCTTGTCCTTGAAAAGTTAAGAACTGTTGCATGGAATATCCATGAGGCTGAATAGGACATCACCAGAAAACCCGTGGAACGCATCCATGTGCATCTCTGGATGGTGACACTGGAACCAATAATACTGCAGAATGAGTCAGTAGTTTGAAGACCACAGCAAATAGTAAATGTAGTCGCATCGTAGCCATCCTGCATGGCTTGGGAGAGAATAGCCCGAGCTTCCACCAGTACAAGTGGTAAAACCTGAGCCACCAAGTTCCATATGGCATGGGTGTAGCGGGTCAGGAGGCATGGAGTGCTTACAGAAAGTAGGGCAAGACTGATGGACGAGAAAACCCTACGCCCAAAAGTGTTTATCGTTTTCAATTCTGTATCCAGAGGAGTGGAAGGGGATGTGTTTCGGTTGGTTTACAGGCCGAAGCTTGCACTGCCAGACTCTCAAGGGAAGGATGTTGGGTAAGAAAGTCTGGGTCACCTTGGTACAGAATGGAGATGGTGGGCAATCTTGTGGTTTACCAGGGCCACCAAGCAGGGCTTGAACTCAGGTCTCGAAAATAATATCAGTTAACCCCTTGTTAAATGGGAGGAGAGGCTCTGAAGTGCTTTGGCTAGGCTCAAGGGCATCAGTCAGCATGCACATCAATATGACCCATCCAAAAACAATAATCACCGGCCTAGACGCATTGAACCTGCATCAGACTGTCCACAATCCGACCCACACCGCTGGACATATCCTAGAGAATAATTTTTGCTAATACTGAACTAGTTACCTTTCCAGTCACATGGTCAGACCACCACTTGCTTGCTTTCCAACATAAAACAACGCTAAGCGACTCACCTAAAACTACCTTACATCCATCCACCTATCGGCCGTGGAACAAACTGAATTTGGAAGCTTGGAAACACAACTAACATCCAGTACAAATCTGGAAACTATAAATTCTTTTCAAAATCTATATGAGAGGCTACAGGAAGCTTTTGACATCCTCATACCACTCAAAACTCCACAACAGAACAAAAGAAAAAAAAGCGCCTTGGAGAAACATAGAAATAAAAGACATAAAACAACTTATTAGAAAGCTGCAACGTACCTGGCTCAAAACAAACGCCAAACAAGACAAACTTCACTTACAGAAAATTAACAGATTTTACAAGTCGGCTTTCAAAAAAGCTAAGAAAAGGTACTATTCAGACAGAATTCAAAACGCTAAATGTGCAAATAAAGAATTCTATAAAATACTCAATGAATTTCGCAAACCAAATTGCCTAGAAGGAACTCATCCTATTACTCAAAGATTTCACAGACAAACTGGCAAATCATTACACGGTCAAAGCAGACACGTTGGACTTGTACTTAAAACAGAAACATGGCACCAGCACTAGCCCCTGAACAAAATAACAATTCAAGAAGGCTCTAATCAAGCCTCTCCGTTTCTTCCAACACATCTCACCCAATGAATTTATGGACCTGGTCAAAGCAAGCAGGCCTGCCGGCAGCCCTTCTGACCCCTGTCACCACAAACTTTCGAGACAATTTTTTTAACAACCTCTGCTGCCACTCCAGTAAGAAGAATCCTCAACGATTCCTTAACTACTGGAATATTTCCAGAAGAACTCAAAAAGTCATACATATGCCCTTTACTTTAGAAAACAAACTTGGACCCGCTGAACCCTGACAACTACAGACCCATTACAAATGGACCTTTCCTGGGCAAACAGATAGAAAGAGCTGCGTTCGCCCAGATGTCACAATTCATTGAAGAGAATGACATACTTTCAGACTTCCAAACAGGATTCCGTCCGGGAAGAGGAACTGAATCTGCCCTCCTTGCCATCTGGGATGACCTAAAGAATACAGTTGACCGCAACGGTGTTGCTGCGCTACTCCTCTTGGATCTCTCAGCTGCCTTTGACACGGTTGACCATGACACTCTGAAACAAAGACTCTATGAAGCCAGCATATAGGGAACTGCTCTAGACAGTACCGCGTCCTACCTTCGAAACAGAACTAATGTCATCCATACCCCACCTTTCTCGTCCAAACCGTACTACACAAAAGTCGGGGTCCCTCAAGGTTCTATCATCTTGCCCATGCTTTTCAACATCTACTTGAAGTCATTACCAGTACTGATCAATACATTTCACTTCATGTGCTATAACTATACAGTTGACACGCAAATACTCCTTCAACTGGAATGCCCCAAAGACATTGGAAAATCACCAATTTTCAGCAAGTCTCAGAGCCATGGATCAGTAGATGACTTGGAGCCATCTCAAATCGAATGCCGAATGCTTCAAAAACTGAAATACTCATGTGTGGCGATCGGAAACATTACAACCCGCTTGCCGCATGGCCTGATGAACTGGGATCACTGCCTAAAGTATCGAAGGAAGTAAGAAACCTCAGAATAACCATGGACTCCAAGCTGTTGTTGAATGCCCAAGTGGATATACTAGCAAGATCAAGCTTTGCTACTATAAAAACACTGCAACAAATTTTCCCTCATTTGGGATTTCCACACAAGGTCCAAGCTACCATCTCCCTTGTTCTGTCCAAACTCGTCTCGGCGCCGGAACCGGATCGAGGGAGGTATCAGGGACGGCGCCGCCCGAAGACGGCGCCGGGGGTGACACCTGAGGGACCGGCGCCGGGGAGGTCGTTAGGTCCACCGGCGATGACCCGGATCCGGAACCGGATCCAGCGGGGGCCTGCTGCGCCGTGCCCGAAGGGGCCGGCGGCGCCGGAGCCGAAGCACCCGACGGCGTCGGGGCCGAAGCCCCCGACCCGCTAGGGCCCCCAGACGGGTCCGCTGGGCCCGAAGGCGCCGCGGAGCCCGCCGAGGGAGTGAGGGACCTCATGGCCACGAGGAACCGCTTGATCTCCTCCGGCGTCACACGCGGCCCAGGGACCGGAGGGTATGGGGCCGGACGCGACGCCTGCCACTCCGACGGAGCCGCGTGGGCGGTGCCACCTGAACCCCCGCCCGCGTCGTGCGAGCGTCGGGGGGAGTCGGAAGAGCGATGACGTCTCTTCGACTTCTTGTGCTTACCTGACGACTTCGACCCTGAGGAGTGATGTCGACACCCGGAGCTACGATGGCTCCGCTCCCGCGACCGGTCTCTCGACCTCCGTCCGGACCGGGACCTCTCCTGGCGCGGGGCCGACTGCCGGAGTTCGAGTCGCTTGCGGGACCGCTCCAGCCTAGCTTTCGAAGTCAGGGCCCGGCAGTCGGAACAGGTCTTGTCGTCGTGGTCGACGCCGAGACAGTGGAGACACTGACTGTGAGGGTCGGTGACCGACATCAGTCGGTCGCAGTCCTCACAGGGTTTAAAACCTGGCATCCCTATCGGCACCGTTCGGAGTTGGAGACTCGAAAAAGAAATTATCAAAAGGGATCAAAAAGTTTAGTCGAAAAAGACTAAGATACCACTTTTTCCGGATCTGCGCTGCTGGCGTGAAAAAAAGAAGAGCGGACGTCAGCACGCAGAGGCGTCGTCTAAGTACTCCGACGACGTCATCACGGTGCCCACGACGCCGACGACGGACGCGGAGCTGCAGACGACGCCTACCGACGTGCAAGGGTACTGCTACACAAAAAAATTCCGGATCCAGTCTGACGCCTGGGGATATTCTAAGGTAAGGAATCTATCACTAACGTGTCTCTTTCAGATATGCCTCCGCTATCCTTCTCACTCCAAATAACTAATATCTACCACTGAAATTCCTTCATATTTCACCATATTAATTCACCACTAATCCTTATAGGCTTCCTGAATATCGTGCATCAACAAGCGCTATATAAATACAAACCTTTGTCCTCCTCTATCCTTCTGCCACCATTCCAAATCCAAATAACTGACTAACCTATTCACCACTTAAAATGTACTTGCATGTTTCACTATACTAATTCAACACTAATCTTCTATGGGTCCTGGAGTAGAATGCTACTCGCGGAAAAAGCACTTTGACGCCTCGTCAGGGGTTGTAAGCGCTATATAAATGCAATTACAATACAATACAATAGTCTTGACCTCTTATGTTGGGAGCTGGACGTCAAAGATATCTGCAGCTCTGCGCACCGCCATGGTGAATGACGCACTCTTCTCAGTAGTCAGCCCTGCTGGGTAGAACAAGGCAGTGTCCAGAGAAGTATCTAGTTCACTGGCCTCTTAGAAGTCATCATACGAGTTGTCATCCTGGTATGATGGAGCAATGTTTACCCTGCATCATAGGTGCCATTGGGAGAGGTACCGAATATGTCATGGAAAAACTGCTCCTTGCATTGGGGCAGGTGGCCAGCGTCCATGTCGGATAGCTTGCCTGAGTTGAGAGGAAAAAGTAGCATTGAGCATGGCCTCCGAGCAGGACAGTGCAAGAGGCCAGCTGTTGTCATCCGATGAAGCCGGCACTGACATCGGAGAATCGCACTTCAACATAGGGCCAGGAAATGGTTCGGTACCGGAATCGCTACAAAACTGGGCGTGGATTCAGAGGGAGGGCGCAACAACAGGAGTCCAATTGGGAGGACCGTTGGGTTCCATGGTGACTGAAGGCAAATAAGCACATCATCGCTTTGACAAACTCCTTAATCAGTAATTGAGTCGCCTGGGGCTGGAAAATTGGGGATGGAAGGGACGAGGTCAGAACAGGATTTGCAGAACGGCTGCGGGAATTGGTCCTGGAGGCACAATTATGGCCCAGTGGTCAATCTGTACTTACAGGGGTGAGGTGGGGAGAAACCTGCTTGGACTAATTATTATACTTACCCATGACTGTGACCTCGATAACGACTTGTTGTGTGAACCGCTTCGGAAGTGGGACCATCTTACCTGTGACTTCGACCAAACCCAAGGTCTTCAAATATCAAGCACTGAATAAATTTGATTGACCTTCGGGTACATCCCAGTGCAGTCACTGCAGGCAGCTGAGTCATGGGACGACTCCAGGCCCCAAACGCAGACCAAGAGGGGTTCAGTCACCAAGATCTGTTGGTGACTTTCCCCACAAGTGTTAAAGCCTGTTGATCTGTTGAGGGGCATGTCCCTGGAACACTGGAAAGAGACCACAGATAGCTCTGGATCAGTATCTGATGAAGCAGAAAGAGAGGAATTGATGTCAGTGAGCATTGATGCACAATTTACTACTTGTGTAACAATATATCTGTAAGAGACATTAGTTAGTAATAGATTCGTTGCCTTAGAATATCCCCAGCTGTAAGACTGGATCCGGAAAGTTTTGCTTAGCAGTACCCTTGCGTGTCAGTAGGTGGCGTCCTGCGGCGCCGCGTCCGTCAGTGGCGTTGTAAGCGCCAAGATGACGTCACGGACACTACTTAGGCGCCACCCATGCGCGCTGACGTCAGTTCTCTACACGACTTTCCGCGCCAGGACCACAGAGCCATGCAAGATACTGGCCCAAAACTAGGGCCCTAAAAAGGGATGACCTTAACCGTAGTAATCAGTTCGCAGAACGGGGAGGATGGATGGGGCGGTAAGGAATCTATCACTAACTAATGTCTCTCACAGAAAGGTTAAGACGAGATTCAAGTCCCACTGAGGAATTACGAAAGGCAAGGGTGGAAATGTATGGGTAATGCCCTTGAGGAAACGGTTAACAACCGGGGACTTAAAAAGAGAAGGCTGAGATGGCCGAAAGATAACCTTTGATAGTGCCCAGAGAGGAGCCCTGCTGGGCCAAAGATAGAAGGAACAGAAGGACTTCAGGAAGAGGGTCAAAAAAGCGATTCACAGCCTTCGCTGTGCACCATGCCACAAATTTGTTCCACCTGCAGGCGTAAACCGTTTTAATGGAGGATCGCCTGGCTGCCAAAATAACATCACAGACATTGGGAGGAAGGTCGAAAGCTGTTGAATGTCGCCGCTCAATCTCCTCGCATGGAGGTGGAGGCTGGACAGGTTCGGGTGAAGGACCGTCCCCATCTGCTGCGACAGAAGATCCTCCCAAAGAGAAAGACTGATCGGGGGATTGACCTGAGGTTAAGTAGTTTTCGGCTTCGCTTCGTATTCAGACGCCATTTTGTGCTTAGCCGCCATTTTGTGTTGCCTCACTCAGGCAGCACGGCTAACGCTGTAAATATGGTGTTTTTGCCTTTTCAGCTGCTACGTGTCTTTCCTGTTAAAAAATAGCCCTTGTCCATGTTTACGAAACCGATGTCAGGGTCTGGCCGAGTTCGTAAAGCCATGTCTAGACTGATTAATCCATGTCTTACTCCACTGTTTAGGTCCCACCATTCTTCTCTACTTTATCTTGTTTAACTGGCTTTCACCATTCTCTTCGTGTGTTCTCTTGTTACATAGCCCTTTCTTTGAAGCATTCTACACATTGTGGAAAAGTAAATTTTGCCATGTTCTGTGTCCCTACGTGTCCCCCATCCTATGTTGTATGTGCATGATTAATATGCATATGTATTCCCCATGATCGATTAAAGACGCAATTACAGTTGTGTCCATCTCTAGTATGTCAGTTTCCAGTTCTCGTGAAAGCTACGAGTATTGAGCCTATGTAAAGCTACGTTGCCACGTTTCTCAGTGTGCACGTTATTTCATTGAAAATCCCCGTTTCTAGGCCTCAAAAGGGCCCGGACTCAGATTCAGCTCCTGTCTCCTGAACCCTCGCTGAGGAGCGATACAGCCCCCACCTGTATCCCTGACCCTTCACTTACTTCCTGCCTCACAGTGCCCGGCTCGGCCTGGCTCTGCCTGCCAGTCTGCCAAGAGTATGTTATGATTCTAGTTATCAGTCCAGCCCTCCTTCTCTGCATTCCTAAGTTACTGAATCGCATCAATAGTTTCCGTCATGGTCTAGCCTTTACGTCTCCATGTAAGAGAAATACTGTATTAATGGTCATTTAACATTCCTCAACACGCACTACATGTAGAATTATGTATGCACCAGTCTTAGAGTCTGTTAGCCTTTACCCTGATAACTTTTGGATTCTATCAATATGTTCTCTAAACATCAGATACTAGATAGTGTTTAGGTACATGTCGCTCTGACTCTCCAGACTTCAGTCTCTCCTTCTAGCGCAGAAGTCATAGCCCCCAGCTTCTCCCTAGTAACACGTCATTGTCAGTTTGCGCGCACCACTAGGTTAGAGGTCCCGGCTCCTTAGGTAGCCCCCTCCATGTTTCCGCCCCATTTATGACATATTCTGTTACGTTTACATCACATGTCTATGTATACGCCCTGTTCACGCCTCTTGTTACACCTACTTTCTGCCTTATCTTTCGCGACTGTTACAGGCCCTGCCCACTGTTACGCCTATTGTATTGAACATCATGTATTTTGTTTAAGTATATATATGCTTGTGCACTGTTATTAAGGGCGAGCTAGCTGCCATCCTATTCCTGTGCAGGTTGTCCTGTTCCTGTCCTTTATGCTGTATTAAACCTGCAAACTCCTACTACCTCGAATCTTGACTCTTATTTATTGAGCTATCTGTTATTGTTATATCCAGTCAAAAATAGAGGTATTATTTATTTATTTACCACATAATGGCGCCCGAATAGGGACTTGCCCTTTCCCCACGCGCCGGTGAAGCCACGCAAGCCCCCTGATCCTCTGCAGCCGTGACGGAACCATACCGTGCACGTGCAGATATTTCTGCTTCAAGTATCCCTCAGGCCCACGGAGGAGACGGAGGTTGCGGTCCAGCATCCAGACGAGGCGGTGGAGGAACGCGGCGAGTCCCGACCAGAGCCCAAGCCGAGAGTCCAAGGTTCGAGGTATTCGGAGGCCCACCCGTAACAGAAGTCCGAAGTTCGTCCGTCCGGCGTCGTAGCAGTCCAGTCCAGTCCGAGGCCTTCCGTTCTTGCTGCCCGGTGAGTACCGTTGCTGGGGTAGTATCTAGACAGGGTCAATTGCATTGTCTCTGGTCCGTGGGTTTGGGGTACACAGATCCAACACGAAGTGTCCACTTAGGTGGATGCGGGTCCTGACGTGTCTCTTTATGAGACCGGTAAGTTTCGTACTGTTTTAGCAGTGCATCTAGTTTCTGTTCTAGTCCGTTCTGTTCTCGAGAAATTCATGTATTCTGTTTTCAGTATTCCAGGTAGTATTGTGTCAGAACTGTTATTTTAAATGTCATTTATGTATTTCAATGTCGTGGTATGAAAGTGGTGTATCTTCAGTAATTATCGTGTTCATTGTGTATTGTATTGTGTCTAGACTACAGTTCAGTCATGCCGCTGTTCTCAAAACTACGTCAGTTAAAAACTAGAAAAGGTCTGTTAGAAGAAGCAGTTCCTGTCCCGCCTAGGGACAGTCCAGGTCGTTTTATGTATCAAAAGCATGGCATAAGTGCCATATTATATCTAGATTTATGGGTGGAGTACACCAAACTGTTAGAGGAAAAGTATAGATGGCCCGTATCGGGTACATGGGATGCCGAGTGCATCATGCGAGTAGAGGAAGTATTATGGAAAAAGAAAGCCAGACAGTCACAGAAAGATGCCATCGAGTTATGGCGCAAAGAATCTCATAAAAGAACCGAAAAAGAAATCAGAAAGTCAGAATTAAGTAGAGAATCCTTAGAAAGAGCCCAAGAAAGGGAATTAATCGAAATAGGTGAACGAGTTAAAACCGAACAGTCAGACAGACAGAGGAATGCCCTCATTAAGGGTATGTATCCTCTTCTTGCCGAGGGCTTGCCAAAAGCAACCCCGGAGGCATCCAGTAATTTTCCGCCACCCTTAGTTCCGACCAAGCTACGTCACAAACCGACCGCAGCTGATATTTTTCTCTCGTCCTATTTGGACGACACAGTCCCAGAATATGCAAATCCTGTTCTACCAGCTCCTGTAAATAATGTAATTCATGGTCCTCCAGCCACCGGGGCACCTGTTGCAGTACCTGTTACTGTACCCCCGGTCCAGCCCGTAGTACAAATTCCCGCCACATCAGTCACTCTGCCAGCACGAAGAGTATCAGTCGACGATTCCAGTATAGGGGCCGCGGGAGGGGGTCCTCCTGGTACCCCGCCGCCAAATAGACGTTTAGCAGCAGTCGAGTTACATGAACGTGCGTTACAGCGTACGCCCAAATATCAGTCCAGTGCAGAAATCAGACGAGTTCTTACTGAATGCTGTTATGATCCAGTCCCAGGCGAGGATAGTATGGTTCTATATTCCGTACGTATAAGACAGGTGTCCGAGTATTTGGTCACCCTACCGAATATGAAAGAAGATCTAGACAGAATGTATCGTTTCATTCGTACAGGACAAGATCCAGAAAGTATTGTTGAAGTCATGTCTCTCAGGAAATCCGAGATCCAGTTTATGCTATTAAAGTTTCTGATCAATTGTTTAATACGGGAACAAGATTCCCCGACTAAAGATCCGATCGAAATGAAAGTTCTGACAAGGTGGAGTGATAATATAGCCGAGGGTAAGCACAAGACACTCAATAGTATAGAGAGTATGTACAAGAAAATTCGTAAAGAAATAATAAGGTTACACGAACAACGCAAAGATGCTCTAGGAAGCGAGAAAGAAAATGACTCTTCTACTGAAGAGGTAGAGGACGAGAATACCGCCAGAATAGCGTATGTAGGTAAATCTAGATTTCCAGACCGACATTTACGCCTAGAACACAAGAAAGTCTTTCATCTTCCAGCACCGGAACAAGGTTCTCTAGAACAAGTATTTCAAGCTACCGATCAAATTCTGAAATCACGAATCGGTTATAGTGAGTTAAGTACCATGCATGAACAAGAACTAGCCCGATCAGCAGTCCGATGGATTACTGATTCTACCACTTTTCCAGACGAAATAGTGGCACAAATGTTTCTGAAATTGCCCCCAGCCGAGCAGCGACTGGTGGGTATGTATATGATCCAACACCTCATTACATTGTATGAGGGTCAACATTCTGATCCAGGTCCGTTACATGATGTCCTGAACGAGTTACTCCAGTATAGATGGAAAGGTTTAGGTACCGATTTAATTAGTGTCATTCTAGAACAGCGCCACAAATATAGAACGTTTCTGAACCCTAATTTTGTTCATGTCTCACCTCCAGAAAGTAAACCGTTTTACATAGATAGACAGCATCCGCTACGAGAAGTACACCCAGTTAGGACAGAGGGTGGTGAAATGCAACGAGTATTTGTTTACACCCCAGTTACCAAGATGGAACTCTTAGAGATGAAGAAATTAATTCCCTGTCACGACAAAGATCCAGCAGGGTTCCACCGAGAATTAAAAGACATGCTCCGTATGGGAGAATACACGTATCCAGATATTATTAAAATGCTAAAAGTCCTGTTGCCCGCAGGGGTATACGAAAAACTCAAGGAAAAAGATTGGGAGGTGGGAGAGAAAAAGATCGATTGGACAGCTCTAGAAGCTGAAGATAAGATACGAGTACCAGGTACCGGTCTTGGAGATAAATGTAAAGAATTACCTGAACAGTTAATACAAGTTTTGCCTAGATTATTAGCCACTAAAAAGGAAGACTGGGATGCAATCTCAGCCTGTAAACAGAAACAAGACGAAGACACTAGTGATTTTTATTCTAGATTTGAGAAATGTTTTATAATTAACAGTGGTTTGAAGACGAGTAGCGAGTCATACCCTCATCTTTTTGTTACTAAATTAGTCGAGAATTCAAGTCCACAAGTTAAGAATCGAGTTTTGAAAGTCGAAAGTACATGGCAAGCTAGTACTCCGTCCCAGATGTTACAGATGCTCCAGTATCACCAGAATAGAATCAGAGAAGAGCAAGAACACGAGAGAAGACGTATGAAAGACACGAAAATGAAAGTACTAGTTGCACAATCTGTTCCTCAAGACAGTCAGAAGAGGGGTCCGAATCAAGCCAGTCATCCTGCAGCTCCCGTTAAAGGGACATGCAATTATTGTAAACAGCCAGGTCATTTTATAAACGAGTGTGCAGTTCTGAAACACAATATAGCCACTGGTAAAACTAAAGAAAGACCACGTCCGCCTAGACAAGAACAAGTTTCACAGACTTCTCAGCCACAGAATGCACAACAGACAGTTCCAGCACCGCAGCCTATTGCTGCAACACAGCATGTTACACAGCAGATGTACCAGTATGCCCAGACAGAGTATCCAGAGTATCAAGCGTATTCATGAAACAGCCTAGAGAGGGAGGTAGGCTTGCCTCTCATCGAGATTCCTGTAGATCAAGAAGGTCCCTATGTTCATAGTCAAGTATTAGGGAAAGACAGAAAGTTTCTGATTGATACAGGGGCAAGTAGGACTACTATAAGTCACGACGAGGTTCCAGGGGCTCCGCTCTCAGGCTGTTTCCCTTGGATTTTCAGGAAAGCCTATTGTAAACGAGATATCAAAGCCAGTTACTCTAGAAGTAGGTCCATTGTCCCGAACTACTGATCTATTGCTTACGAAGTCATGTCCAGAAAATTTGTTAGGTATTAAGACACTGAAAGAATTAGGTGCAGTTATTTGCTGTTCCCCAGAGGGAATACGTTTGTTTTTACGTGACTTCAAGGGTCACTATGTATTACGAGATTTTGATCCGAGATTGTCTAATGTCCCGCAGCATCTATGGGCGCAAGGTCCAACTGATGTTGGTTTCATGCAAATCACACCCCATCGTGTGACTCTCAAGCAAGGTATAGTCCTGCCACGAATCAGACAGTACAGATTGCCACCTGAGGCTGTAGCAGCCTTATCCAAAATTATTGACGAGCTCATGGCTCAAGGAGTAGTTGTAGAAACTGACTCCAATGTATGTAATTCTCCTATCATTCCAGTCATGAAACGTACTGATCCAAATGCACCCCCAGTATATCGATTAGTGATTGATCTTCGAGAACTCAATAAATGTATTATCCCCCAGTATCCAGTTGTTCCAGATATCTCATCTCTATTGACAGCTATTGATTCTGAGGCAATATTTTTTACAGTAATCGACCTCAAGAATGCATTTTTCAGTGTTCCAATTCATCCAGATAGCCAGTACCTTTTCGGTTTTTGTTTAAATGGAAGGAGCTATAAATTTACACGAGCTCCTCAAGGTTTCACAGAAAGTCCTAGCATTTACAGTCAAGCACTTAAGAGACAACTAGACAACATTCACATGCCAACTGACACTGCCCTGCTCCAGTATGTCGATGATCTACTGATCACAGCCCGTTCTGAACGTGCTTGCGAGCGAGCATCACTTACAGTCCTGTATTTCCTAGCCGAGATGGGGCACAAGGTGTCCCCTTCAAAACTTCAATTCTGTGTCCAGCAAGTGATCTACTTAGGCCATTTACTGTCCAAGTGGGGTAGGCAGTTGACACCCGATCGTATCCAGTTAATAGCGAGTCTTCCTCAGCCCAAGACCCAGAAGGAGGTACGAGCTTTTATCGGCCTTACTTCCTATTGCAGACAATGGATTCCTCAGTATGCATTTCTAGCCAAGCCACTGATACAGTTAACGACACAGGAGGCAGCCGTATCGACTGTCCTCCCTTGGACATCTGAACATACACTTAGTTTCAATGAGTTGAAGAAAGCTTTATGCCAAGCTCCTGTTCTAGCTACACCGAACTACAATAAGCCTTTTACACTTTTTGTCACAGAACGTGATGGTACAGCAGTATCTGTTCTTACACAAGATCAAGCCGGACAATACAAGCCCTGTGCTTATTTTTCGAGCACACTAGATCCAGTAGCCCAGGCGCTGCCTGCGTGCCTCAAGTCAGTTGCAGCCACAGCACTAGCTATCAGACACAGTGATTCCATAGTATTAGGACATTCCTTGACAGTACAAGTTCCACACTCCGTGGAAGTTCTTTTAAACCGAACACAGACTCAGCACTTGACAATTGCACGTTTGACAGGTTATGAACTGACACTGTTCCAGCCACACATAGAAATCAGACGCTGCAACGTTCTAAATCCTGCTACACTGTTACCGTCAGTTATTTCAAATCCTGCCACACATAACTGTGTGGAAGTTGTTAACACTATGACTAAGCCAAGACAAGATCTGACAGATATTCCATTACCAGATCCTGACCTGACACTTTATGTGGATGGTTCATGTATGAGAACGAGTACAGGAGAACTAGTAGCCGCGTATGCAGTGACTACTGACACTGAAGTTATTGAAACACACCGTATTGACACCCTGTCTGCTCAAGCAGCAGAGCTAGTTGCTCTGACACAAGCCTGCATACACGCCAAGAACCTGAAAGTTAATATTTACACAGATTCACGCTACGCATTTGGAGTTGTACACGACTTCGGAGTGCTCTGGCAGGAGAGAGGTTTCATGACTTCTCATGGAACCAAGATTCAGCATGGTTTCCTTATTCAAGCTCTGTTAGATGCAATACATTTACCGACATCTATTGCTATCATGAAGTGCAAAGCACATACGAAAGTTACTGACATTATTTCCCAAGGTAATGATCTAGCAGATCGAACAGCCAAGCTTACAGCACAGACACCAGACATACCAGTTAACAAGACACCGACATCCACTCTAGAACAGACTACTTGTATGATAGTTAAGGACCCTACTCAAGATGTCATAGATATCCAGTTACATGCTACTCCCGAAGAAATCAAGAAATGGTCCGAACAAGGAGGGGTCCAGACAGATCAGGGATGGTTGACGAAGGGAAAAGCCACATGGTTTCTCCCCGACTCAATGGTTCAAGTCATTATCAATACCGCACATAGTCCAGCACACTTAGGAGAAAAAGCCATGTTAGACAGTATCCAGAACATTTGGTTTAACAAGCATTTACGAACTGCAGCCAAGCAGAAAGTCCGTACCTGTATGATATGTTGCCAGTTCAATCCAGGTAAAAGTGTCCCGGTGGAACAAGGTGGATTCCAGCCCCCTGACCACCCTTTTGAAGTCCTCCAGATGGATTATATTCAGATGGAGCGATGTCGAGGTTTCAAGTATGTCCTTGTAGTTGTATGCGCTTTGTCCAGGTGGACAGAAGCATATCCAGTCCCAGATTACACAGCCGCGACCACTGCCAAGCAGTTGGTTCGTGAATATTTCCCCCGCTATGGACTCCCTAGGGTCGTATATTCTGATAACGGCCAGCCATTCTCATCCGAACTAATGAAGCACGTTTCCCTTTTGTTAGGGTACCAGTGGAAGTTCCATTGTGTACGCCATCCAGAAGCAGCCGGTCTCGTAGAGAGACATAATCAAACCTTGAAAATCCGTATTGCCAAAGTCTGTCAAGAAAAAGGTGTAGACTGGTTAGTTGCCTTGCCAGTTGCCCTGTTCTATATGCGCATGGTCGCACATTCCAGATCAGGCCTGTCCCCTTATGAGGTCGTATTCGGCCGCCCCCCGAACGTGTGGGGTACACCCAGACCCCGAAGTATTACAGATGTTTCCAGTAATATGCTGACAGATTACCTAGCTTCCTTGATGTCTGCCCTACACTCTTGTCGTTCACAGGTTGCCGCTGCATTTCCCGACAATACTGAAGTCAAGCCACACGAGATCCTTCCCGGCACCCTGGTCTTAATCCGAAATTTTGATCGTTCAAGTCCGCTGGAGCCTCGCTGGAAGGAGCCGAAGTTAGTCCTTCTGACCACCCGCACAGCCGTGAAGTTGGAAGGCAGGAAAGGCTGGGTGCATCTGTCGCATGTTAAGAAATTTCACGGACTAAGACCTAAACAGCTCAACGACTTTTCTATAGACACTTCCAAGCCTGAACATTTGCCTATTATCAAGGACTGTCCCGCAATTGACTTTGCCTCAAATCCTCCCCTGTTAGAGAAAACTCCGCAACAGGAGTATAAACAGAAGCTCCGGTCTAGTAAAATAAGTCAGCCAGTTTAATTGTCTAAGTCCCCCTGGGTGAAACGGTTAGACAGGTATCTGACATGTATGAAATAGACCCCCATAGTGAGAGAGTTAGTCAAAACTCAATCCGATGTATCATTTTTCTAAGTTTTATATTGTTTTTCAGCTTGATGGTTACCTGCACGAGTTATGCATTTCATTTATGTTTTCCAATTTCTCATGTAAATAAGTTTTCTAATGCTACAGTAGAGCACACGTTTAGTGATCTGCCTCCTCACGAACTATCCTATCGTCTTGCTATGCGCAACAATTCATTTATCCGTATGTTACATTATTCACACCAGACCAGCAATGCTACTAATTGTTGGGTGTGTGGTCGACTCCCCCCTTTCCAGACACCGAAGGGAGTTCTGCCACTGTTTCCTTATCCGTTTTCACATAATGGTTCATGTGGAGCCTGGTCCATGTTAACGTCATCCACAACAGATATGTCCTTTCTGAACAGTACATGCTTTCCAGACAAGCAAGGTCTTCCCCACAGAACTGGGTTAGATCTAGAAAATGAAGTTTATAATTTGGGTAATTATTCTTCGAATTTTATGGTCCTGAATGTTCAGTCTGATCCTACTCCAGACTTACCTGCTATTTCAGTATTACCAGTCAAAGGCGAATTATGTGTCAGAAATAATGGCTCCGTACATGTAGGACATAGTGATTGTACTACTATTGTCGAGTATAGTGACAGTGGGAAATCTATTTTCAAAGCCTCACGTCATTCATATTTTGTTTGTGGTCAGACCGCATATGTTCGTCTGCCCCTCGATTGGGAGGGAACCTGTTATATTGCCTTCCTACTGCCACCAGTTTTTCTAGCCCCATCTGATTATCATAGAAACACACATCTAGTACACATTAGACATAGAAGGGAGATCGAGTCCCCGATTGTCGATCAAACTGAAACTGCTCTAGAACAGTATACAGATTTCAATAAAGGATTCTTTTTCTTTATAGGACCTATCCAGAATAGTAAGCTAATACGTAGATTGACCAGAACCCTTGAAGCAGTAGTGAATGAGACTGCCTCTGCTCTAGGTAACTTAACCGAAGAGCAATCTGCTATGAGATTTGTCGTGCTCCAGAATCGTCTCGTTCTTGACGTCATACTGGCCGATAGAGGAGGAGCATGTAGAGTCATCGGATCTAGTTGCTGCATTTTCATTCCTAATAACGCGCCGTCTGTTTATTCAGCTATAACCAGACTTCATAAAATTGCCCATCAGTTACACCAGAATCCAGGCACCTGGACATGGTCCGGTTGGTTTTGGAGTATAGTTTCTGCCTGGGGATGGAAAATATTGTCATTTCTAGGCATTACAGTAGCGATCATATTCAGTTGCTGCCTCTGTATACAATGTGGCCCTGCGATTTGCGGCATTTGTGCTACCTCTTGTATTCCTAGTCCCAAGTCCCGTCCTAAATCCCGTCCCAAGACAATTCGAGACGAGCAAATGATACTGTATGAAATGATAGATGGTATCATGAATATTGATGTTTCCTGATGGAAACGTAGTGACAAGGAGGGAATGTGGAAAAGTAAATTTTGCCATGTTCTGTGTCCCTACGTGTCCCCCATCCTATGTTGTATGTGCATGATTAATATGCATATGTATTCCCCATGATCGATTAAAGACGCAATTACAGTTGTGTCCATCTCTAGTATGTCAGTTTCCAGTTCTCGTGAAAGCTACGAGTATTGAGCCTATGTAAAGCTACGTTGCCACGTTTCTCAGTGTGCACGTTATTTCATTGAAAATCCCCGTTTCTAGGCCTCAAAAGGGCCCGGACTCAGATTCAGCTCCTGTCTCCTGAACCCTCGCTGAGGAGCGATACAGCCCCCACCTGTATCCCTGACCCTTCACTTACTTCCTGCCTCACAGTGCCCGGCTCGGCCTGGCTCTGCCTGCCAGTCTGCCAAGAGTATGTTATGATTCTAGTTATCAGTCCAGCCCTCCTTCTCTGCATTCCTAAGTTACTGAATCGCATCAATAGTTTCCGTCATGGTCTAGCCTTTACGTCTCCATGTAAGAGAAATACTGTATTAATGGTCATTTAACATTCCTCAACACGCACTACATGTAGAATTATGTATGCACCAGTCTTAGAGTCTGTTAGCCTTTACCCTGATAACTTTTGGATTCTATCAATATGTTCTCTAAACATCAGATACTAGATAGTGTTTAGGTACATGTCGCTCTGACTCTCCAGACTTCAGTCTCTCCTTCTAGCGCAGAAGTCATAGCCCCCAGCTTCTCCCTAGTAACACGTCATTGTCAGTTTGCGCGCACCACTAGGTTAGAGGTCCCGGCTCCTTAGGTAGCCCCCTCCATGTTTCCGCCCCATTTATGACATATTCTGTTACGTTTACATCACATGTCTATGTATACGCCCTGTTCACGCCTCTTGTTACACCTACTTTCTGCCTTATCTTTCGCGACTGTTACAGGCCCTGCCCACTGTTACGCCTATTGTATTGAACATCATGTATTTTGTTTAAGTATATATATGCTTGTGCACTGTTATTAAGGGCGAGCTAGCTGCCATCCTATTCCTGTGCAGGTTGTCCTGTTCCTGTCCTTTATGCTGTATTAAACCTGCAAACTCCTACTACCTCGAATCTTGACTCTTATTTATTGAGCTATCTGTTATTGTTATATCCAGTCAAAAATAGAGGTATTATTTATTTATTTACCACAACATGTTCTACCACCTGCAAATTAAATTACGGGCACTAGTGTTGATTAACTTGAGGGGAGGAGAGCACACGGGGTCTGAAAGGAGGGTGTGTTTTAGACATCCGATAGCTTGTTTTCGAACTATTCCTATTTATCAGTTTTGTGTGTATTGGGAGTTGTCATTGTAAACTTATTTTGTATAATAGACTGTACGCCACGGAATGAAGTGGCAGTCTCTTGAGAACCTACCTGTTTGGTACTTCTTAGATAACTGTGCTTAGCTGCAGCTAATAAACCTGCTTTTCTACGCCTAACAGAGTGTCTCATGTCTCTGTCTGTCAAGGCAGGTGAACCCGGAGATCTTAGGCGTGCCCTGCGCCGCCTGGCCCATAAGGTCAGGTTCTCCAGACCGCCATGCTGAGTAGCTCGGGATACCAGTATCTTCGTGCCCAATACGGAGCCACATGGATGACTTGGGCCCGGTCACGCCTGATCTTCTTCAGCGCTCTGGGCAGAAGTGGTATAGGCGGAAAGGCTTACAACAGACCGCAACTCCACTTGCGACGAAAGGCGTAGCAGAGTGAGCGCGGTCTTGGAAATTCCAACGTGCAGAACTGAAGACAATGTGCGTTCTCTTCGGTGGCGAATAGATCTAATCAAGGCTCTCCCCACTGCTGAAAGAGACCTTGCGCCATGTCCAAGTTCAGACGCCATTCGTGATCCATCATGCACTGTGACTGAGTTCGTC
Source organism: Lissotriton helveticus (assembly GCF_964261635.1). Lineage (NCBI taxonomy): Eukaryota > Metazoa > Chordata > Amphibia > Caudata > Salamandridae > Lissotriton > Lissotriton helveticus. The sequence goes on along the minus strand of NC_136063.1, from coordinate 704,407,802 downwards.
CGCCCTGGCGTTCAGAGAACCTGCCAGGTGTTGAACCACCAAGGTAATGCCGTGATGTTCCAGCCATGTCCAGAGGCGCAGGGCCTCCTGAAATAGGGTCCAGGACCCCACCCCGCCCTGTTTGTTTCAATACCACATGGCGGTGGTGTTGTCCGTGAACACCTGCACTACTCTCCCCTTGACAAAGGGAAGGAAGGCCTTCAGTGCAAGTCGGATCGCCCGCAGCTCCAAAAGGTTGATATGGAGCCGGGACTCCGCCGGAGACCAGAGGCCTCTGATCTCCGCCTCTCCCAAGTGGCCTCCCCATCCCAGGAGGGACGCATCCGTCACCACTGTGTGCTCCGGTTGGGGAAGGGAGAGAGATCTGCCACTGACCCAATTGTGAGAAGTTGGCCTGATATATGATGCTCACTAGTTCTAGTGATCACCTTGTATCAGTCCAAACAACCCTTATGGTGATTGGTTGTAAGTCAACCTTATAGACCAGCTATCCTAATGGTAGCATGGACAAAGCAGTCTTAGGCTAAACTCTTTTGGCATGTGAAGCCAGCTGTTTTACCACAATATAACCCCTTGAATAACAGATGAAAAGGACACCACACAGGTTGTTATGAAAATAAACAGTATATTTATTAATAACACCACCTCTGAACTCTTTATGAGGTCAGAGGGCTAAGCACATGAGAATCTCTTCTGAAAAATACGTTAAGTTGCACGAAATCACAATGGTGCCCTAGGGGCACGACAAACCATATACTAAGTAAGTGGAATGTGAAAGTCAATAGAAGGAATGGAGCTGTTCAGAGGCTGTAGGATCGGTGGGACCACGCTACACTAACTTCAGGTAAGTAATAGGAGGCCCACTGAACGCGTGTGCAGAGTGTGAACTCACACGCGAGATGCGTAACAACGTCTATGGACAGTACAGTTTAAGAAAAAGGTGAGTACGGACAATCCTGACTAGATAGGACAACAACAACTGTGGAACTGGACACTAGGACAGTTAAACTACCCTTGAGCACCGAAATGCTCTTGTTACCTCACCCACGGGCCGCGGGTGCATAGGGTTCAAAGTGCGTCGGGTTCTCGCGTTGAAGTCAATGGAGCCTGAAAGAAAAGATGCTGCAGGCGACCAGGAGGAAGATATCCGGTGCAATCCAAGGGTGGATTGTTGAAGAAGGAGACCTGAAAGCAGAGGGGACAATGTTCACAGTCACTAGCCAGTGACTGGAGTGGAACCAGGAAGGAACCAGATGTCGTCACCGTGTTCAGGTAAAGAGTGGACGCTTGACTCTGCAGCCACGTGGACCAGGAGGTGTCTTCGACGACCAGGATGGAGGCACGAGCTGTCCCACGCAGGCTCTCGCTGTCGGCGGTGTTGGATCCGGAATCGGTGTCAACAGGCCTTGGCAAAGGCAACCCACGCGGTGAGGAGGAAAAGCGTCTGGTGCGGAATAGGAGAGTCCGGGTGCCCCTCTTTTGGAAGGGAGCAAGGGCCAGTCTGGAGCAACCAGACCAGCAGTGAAAATTCAAAGGTTTGTCGTCTAGGAGGCCACTAGCCAGCCGGCAAGTGACCAGACAACGCGTCGAGCAGGAACCAAGCAGAAGGGCCCCACACAGATCTCGTGGATGCTGGAGGGCTGATCTTCGGTGCAGGGGCTGCTCGGGGATGGGGCTTCTCAGTCCCCAAAGCACTTGGTTGAGTTTACCTCGGGAGTCGTGCTGGAAGCGAAGTGCAGTTTCTTCCAAGATGGCCGGTCCCACGTGTCTTGTCGCACCCACGGGTCTCAGCTTTGCTGCAGATGTGGGTTGAGGTCGGAGAGGTCTGGGAATCCGGGTCTCGTCGGGCTCTGAAGTCTGGATCCTCGAAGGAAGACGACAAAGAGAAGCCGCTGGACGCTTGGTGGTGCCTGCTTGTGCAGGGTGGACACTCCTTGTCCACAAGGGAGGGGACTTGAACAAAGAAGGCTGATCAGGTAGCCTGAGAAAGGCAGAAAGGGCAGAAAGGTAGCCCTTGATAGTGCCCAGAGCAGAGCCCTGCTGGGCAAGAGAAAGAAGGAAGAGAAGAACCTCTGAAAGAGGGGCAGCAAGAGGATCCACAGCCTTTGCTGTGCACCATGCCACAAATCTGTTCCACCTGCAGGCGTATACCGACTTTGTGGAGGGACGCCTGGCTGCCAGAATGACGTTACAGACTTCAGGAGGCAAGTCAAATGGCCTCAACTGTCGCCGCTCAATCTCCAAGCATGGAGGTGGAGACTGGACAGGTTCGGGTGGAGGACCGTCCCCTGCTGCTGCGACAGAAGGTCCTCCTGAAGAGGCAGACGAACCGGGGGATCGACTGACATACTGAGTAGCTCGGGATACCAGTACCTTCGAGCCCAGTCCGGAGCCACAAGGATGACTTGGGCCCGTTCGCGCCTGATCTTCTTCAGCACTCTGGGCAGAAGTGGTATAGGCGGAAAGGCGTACAACAGACCGCAACTCCACTCGCGACGAAAAGCGTCTCCGAGCGAGTGCCGCCTTGGAAATTCCAACGCGCAGAACTGATGACATTGCGCGTTCTCTTCGGTGGCGAATAGATCTAACCAAAGCTCTCCCCATTGCTGAAAGAGGCCTTGCGCCATGTCCGAGTTCAGACGCCATTCGTGAACCATCATGCACCTGCGGCTGAGTTCGTCCGCCCTGGCGTTCAGAGAACCTGCCAGGTGTTGAACCACCAGGGTCACGCCCTGATGTTCCAGCCATTGCCAAAGGCGCAGAGCCTCCTGGCAAAGGGTCCACGACCCCACCCCGCCCTGTTTGTTGCAGTACCACATGGCGGCGGTGTTGTCCGTGAACACCTGCACTACACTCCCCCGGACAGAGGGGAGGAATGCCTTCAGTGCTAGACGAATCGCCCGAAGCTCCAACATGTTGATGTGGAGTCGAGTCTCCGCCGGAGACCAGAGGCCTCTGATCTCCGCCTCTCCCATGTGGCCTCCCCAGCCCTGGAGGGACGCGTCCGTCACAACTACGTGCTCCGGTTGGGGAAGGGAGAGGGATCTGCCGCAGACCCAATCGCGGTCCGTGAGCCACCACTGCAACTGTCTCGCAGTGCCCTCCGAGATCAGGACATGGTCGGATAGGTTGCCTTGATGCTGGGCCAACTGAAACTTCAGGTCCCACTGCAGAGCCCGCATCCGCCATCTGGCGTGATGCACTAGCAGGATGCAGGAGGCCATCAGCCCCAGAAGCCGCAGCGTCAACCTGACCGAAACCCGGGATAACGGCTGAAAGATGGGAATCAGAGCCTGAACATCCCGGACCCGCTGCTCGGGTGGATAAACCCGAAACTGCGCCGAGTCTAGAACCGCTCCAAAGAAGAGGAGCTTCTGAGAGGGGCACAGGTGTGACTTTGGCACATTGATCGAGAAGCCCAGCCGATGCAGGAGGTCTGCCGTAGTCTGGAGGTGGCTGACGACTGTCTGGGGCGTGCCCGCCTTCAACAGCCAGTCGTCGAGGTAGGGGAAGACTGAAACCCCCAACCTGCGCAGATGAGCTGCGACCACCGCCATCACCTTTGTGAACACCCGTGGGGCGCTGGTAAGGCCGAAGGGGAGCACGGTAAACTGAAAGTGCTCGTGGCCAACCGTGAACCGCAGGTAGCGCCGGTAGGACGGGGATGTGGAAATAAACGTCCTGCAAGTCCAACGCTACCATCCAGTCTCCTGGGTCCAGGGCAGCTAAGACCTGAGCCAGTGTCAGCATTTTGAACTTCTCCTTCCGGAGGAAGCCGTTGACGTTCCGTAGGTCCAAGATAGGGCGCAGGCCCCCTTTGCCCTTCTTGGGTACCAGGAAGTAGTGGGAGTAGCAACCACACCCTACTTCTGGCCCAGGAACGCGCTCGATGGCCCCTTTGGCCAAGAGGGCAGTAACTTCCTCCTGCAGAAGTCGCAAGTGATCCCCCGATACACGGTGGTTCTGCGGTGGCATGGCTGGAGGAGTCGCCTCGAAGGGGAGGGAGTAGCCCCTTCGGACGATCTGCAGCACCCACCTGTCCGACGTGACAGTGCGCCAGTGGAGGTGGTGATGGCGAACCCTGCCCCCCACTGGCATCACATGGGCCTGAAAGCACGGACTAGGAGGGTTTTGAGGCGGATGCTGCGGGGGAAGGTGTGGACTGACCTCGCCGCTGCCCACGACCGCCTGGACGGCGGTTCCCACGGCCGCCACTGCGTTGGGTATTGCCCTGCGGCGTGTGGCTGGCGGCACGTGCGGGCGCACCCCTTCCGTGGCCACGAAAGGAGTGATAGGCAGCCGGTTGCTGGCGTTGGCCCGAGAGGCCTAAGGACTTGGCCGTAGCCCTGGAGTCCTTACACCACCTTGCCCCAGCTGTCGTGCAGCCAGTTGTGTCAGTTTTAGGTGGCCAGCCAGGAGTGGCATAATACACGCTTCAGCCCCTGGTAGGCCCTGGGTACACCTATGCCCTGGATACCTAAGGTATACTGTACAGGGACTGATAAGGTGGCCCAGTACCAATTGGTAAATGCACCTAAGGTACATGGTTGTCAATTGAGAGAGAGAACAGCTAGGCTGTGGGTCTGATTAGCAGGCCCACAGCCAGGGAAAGTCGTAAACCAGTGAAGCAAAAAGCAAAAATCTGGGGTGACCATAGGATTGCAGACCCCACTCTCCTACACCAATCTCGATTCGTGAGCCACCACTGCAATTGTTGAGCAGTGCCCCCCGAGATCTGGACATGATCGGACAGGTTACCCTGATGCTACACCCACTGGAACTTCAGGTCCCACTGCAGAGCCTGCATTTGCCATCTGTCATGTGTCACCAGCAGGATGCAGGAGGCCATCAGGCCCAAAAGCCGGAGGGTCAAACTGACTGAAACATGGGATAGAGGCCGAAAGATCGAAATCATAGCCTGAATATCCCGGACTCGCTGCTCGGGAGGATAAACCCGAAACAGTGTTGAATCCAGAACCGCCCCGATGAAGGGGAGCTTCTGAGAGAGACTCAGGTGCGACTTGGCATGTTGATGAAGAACCCCAGCAGGTGCAGGAGATCGGCCGTAGTCTGAAGGTGGCTGACGACTGTTTGGGGCGAGCCCGCCTTCAAAAACCAGTCGTCGAGGTAGAGGGAAGACTGACACCCCTGATCTGCGCAGGTGAGCTGCGACCACTGCCATCGGTAAACACCCAAGGGGCGCTGGTAAGGCCGAAGGGGAGCTTAGCAAACTGAAAATGCTCTTGGCCTACCGTGAACCACAGGTAACGCAGGTGGGCCGGCAGAACAGGGATGTGAAAATAAGCGTCCTGCAACACCAACACCTGCAAGGCCAACGCTACCATCCAGTCTTCAGGGTCGAGGGCAGCCAGGACCTGAGCCAGAGTCAGCATTTTGAATTTCTCCTGGAGGAAGTGATTGACGTCCCGGAGGTCCAAGATGGGGAGCAGGCCCCCTTGTCCTTCTTGGGGACCAGAAAGCAGTGGGCATAACAACCACTCCCTACTTCCTGCCTTGGAACGCACTCGATGGCCCCCTTGGCCAAGAGGGCCGTGACTTCCTGTTGGAGAAGAACCAAATGATTCCCCGACATGCGGTGGCAACGAGGTGGCATGGCCGGAGGGGAGGACTGAAAGAGAAGGGAGTAACCCTTGCGGATTATCTTCAGCACCCACTTGTCCGATGTGATATTGCGCCAGTGGGGGAGGTGGTGGGAGATCCTGCCACCCACCTGCGCCGGGTGCTCCACGAAACTGGGAAGGTTTGGAGGTAGGAGCAGCGGGGGTGGAGATGGACTGACAAGCACGCTGATTTCTAAACCCTCCCCTGCGGAAGCCGCGACCACAGCCGCGCTGAGGTTGGTTCTGCACAGGCTTATTGAAGGAACCAGGCGTGGCCGGGTTCTTTGCAGAAAGACCCATGGACTTGGCCGTGGCCTATGAGTCCTTAAAGTGCTCCAGCGCACTGTCGGCCTTATCGCCAATCAGGCGGGTGTCATCAAAGGGCATGGCCATGAGCGAACCCTGGACATCGGGCGAGAACCCAGTCGACCGCAACTAGGCGTGGCATCGCAGCACCACAGTTGTAGAAATCGCCCTGCCCAATGAGTCGGCGGTGTCCAAACCACACCGAATGGAGAACTTAGCTGCATCCTTACCTTCAGCAATCGCCTGAAAAAGGACAGCCTGGACCTCCTCAGGACACTAAGGCAACACCTGAGCAACATTATCCCATACTGCAAGTAGTAGCGGCCCAATAAGCAGGTGGTGTTCACCGACCGCAGCCCCAAGCTGGCCGAAGAGAACAACACTTACCAAACTGTTCCAGTTTCTTAGAGTCCTTATCCGGCAGGGCAGTGGGAAAGGTACTCCGAGACGTCGAGGCCTGGATGACCAGACTCTCAGGCGTGGGATGAGTGGTCAGAAAGGCGGGGTCGCCAGGCAACGGGCGACCAAGTGCCCAAGAGGACCTCTGTAAGGGCATCATTGAAGGGTAGCAACGGCTCCGATGAAGTAGACGCCTTCTGGAGCACCTCGGTGAGGAGGTTAGTTCTGAGGGCCACTGTGGGGAGGTCGAGGTTAAGGGCCTCAGCAGCCCAACAGCACCATCAAGTAGGAAGCACCTTCCTCTATCGTAGGCGGGGGAGAGGCAAACCCCAGGTCAGAAGAGACATCGAGGTCATCTGCATCCTACAGATCGTCCACCCAATCCTGCTCGGAGTCACTCTGTCGGGCAAGAGGGTCCTCGGACCCCTCCCAGTCCTCCTCCGCCTCCGGTGCAGGAGGATCCGGTCGTGGCGGCAGAACCGGAGCCGGAGAAGGGACAAACGGGTTCGGAAACGGCGTCGAGAACGGCGCCGGCTGGGGCTGGACCGGCGCCGCCTCCCAATGCCGTTCCCAGGTAGGAACAAAATGGTCCTGGAACCGGGGAAAGGGTGGAATGAACGGCACCCACTGCAGCGCTGGACCTCGCGGCGCCGGGGCTGGCGCCAACGGCGTAGGATCCTGTGGCATCGAAGCTGGACCTGCTGGCGACGCCGACGAGCCAAGAGGATCTGGACATGGGACAGGGGACCGGGGACCGCGGGACCCGAAGGCGCGCCGGCAGAAACCCGAGGTCTAAAGAGGCGGTCCATGGCAGCAAGAAACTCTTGCACCAGTTCGGGAGTCGCCGACGGACCCAGAGGAGCTGCAGGGGCAGAACCTCTGTAACCCTCGTCCGCATCAGAGGAGTGGCAGGGGGACGTCGGAGAGTGAACATGCTTCTTAGGCTTCTATTTATGGTGCCGCTTACTGGACGAAAACTTGGAGACCGAGGAGCGTCGATGTCAGTCCCGTGAACGTTCCCGGGAACGGCCACTAGTCCCGGAGCGGCGGTGTGCGGTGTGATGAATGCCGGACCTCCAGCAACTTCCGGGGCTGCTCAATCAAGGCCTTCGGGGCCATGGCTCGACAGTCTTGGCAGGCCCGGGGGTCGTGATCAGTCTCCAGGCGGTAGAGGCAAACATCGAGGGGGTCCGCCACCGACATATTACGGCGGCAGGCCCCACAGGACTTAAATCCAGGCATCCCTACGTGCACCAGGAGAAACAAGGGGTGAGCCAAAAGTCCCAAAAAGCAGTCAAAAAGTGACTTAGGTACGTGCTCTATCCGGATCTGCGCTTGCTGGCGCGGAAAAAGAAAGAACTGACGTCTGCGCACATGGGTGGCACCTAAGTAGTCTTCTTGACGTCATCTCGGCGCTTACGACGCCAGTGACAGACACGGAGCCGCAGGACGCCACCTATTGACGCGCAGGGGTACTGCTAAGCAAAACTTTCCGGATTCAGGCTGACGTCTGGGGATATTCTAAGGTAAGGAATTTATCACTAACGTGTCTCTTTCGGATGGCACCTATATAGGATTGCGCAAGTCACAGAGGGTGTCACAGGCACCACTTCCTTGCGTGCAGGGGTACTGCGTCTACGTTTTTCAGATTCAGTCTGATGCCTGGGGGAATATTCTAAGGTGAGGAATCTGTGGTTGGAAGCCTCTATCGGAAATTACCTTCATCCTGGCAAATCGCAGGTGGTGTGGAAGCGGAGCTGGCAGAGGCTTATCTTCAAAATGACAACCAGGGAGGTCTTAGCAAAGGAGTAGATGCCTAGTCCGCTGCCAAAGGCAAACTTCAGGTATGGACAGACACCACAGAAGAAGTAACTGCCAGCAGAAGTAAAAGTTGTAGACCTGAAAGTCACTGGGACATGAAGACGTATCAGAAGAAAGTGGAGTCATAATAAACATTGAGAGCATAGTCTCTCTAAAGGCATCAACTTGCTGTGGATCCGAAGACGACACTCAGGCACATCTTTTCCAGTATCGAAATGGCTCAGAGGAAGAGGATGAAGTCAGTCGAAACTTGTGACACCATCTACATGATCTAGCATGAGGATGGGAATCTCACATTTACGAAGTTTCTTGTGATTCTTTTAGGGCCAAGACCAGGGCACAAGTCGGGGGTACACATGGGTGAATGGCGGCCACCCACTATTTTCACAGGGGGACGCCGTCCACGCTGCCGAGAAGTTGGGCCCTACTGAAAAATATGCTGAATGCGTCCCAGTGTAATTTGCAAACACCAGGACACGTTCAGCAAGGCCTGCACGTTGTGGTCAGCTTTTGATCCCAACAACGTGCAGGCGGGGAGGGGGCTTTCTTAGCTCAGACTCCTGCTGGGCCCATAACAAAGGCCGAATCTGAGGGGTCATCAGACTTCTATTCGTGGGAGTTTCCTGGCTGGCAGCAGTCAGGAGCCTCACACCTGGACGTAAATGCAGCAGAGGGGAAACAATGGCTCACACCTTGTTAGCACTTCACACATACTTAAGAGAGGCAGCTTTTCACTTTGTTCAGGCTCTGTTTAGGAGATATGCATGCACTGTAAGAATGTCAGATGCGTTGGTCTTTCCCAGTATTTACACAAAATAAATAGCATTTATATAGTGCTTAATACGCCAGAGGAGGCGTTGTAAAAATGTAAATATAATTATATTTTCTTGTATAGCACTATGGGTAGAGGAAGTTTACGCTGACAAAAGGCAAAATTAATGTGTAGCTTACAAAAGTGTGAATCTTCTGCCCATATCAGGAGGGTTCCCTGTATACTCGAAATGTGCTTTAATGTACTCATGATTGACATGTGAAACATATATGTGAGGGGTTAAGACTTGATGTCACTTCTTAAGAAGCCACTTCCTGTGATGTCACGTACTGTGACGTCACGCACCGTGATGTAACGTGCTGGGATGTCACTTGCATACTGATTAACTAGGTTGGGACCCCCACTTTTTTTTCGGACTTTTTCCCTGGCCAAGTAAGCCAATGGGGTAATTTTGCGCTACATAAAATCCCTACTAAATCTTTTTAGAATTCGTGTCCTCCAGCCCTGAGTTACCGGAAGAGGTTAACCGGAGGAAGAAAGCGCCTTGCTTCTTGTGTTCCGCCATGCACAGTCTGGCCTCACGGGCCTACTTGCCTTCAAATGCACAAAGGAGTATTTTTCGCTCAAACTGGCGTCATATTGTGGGCACAGCCAAACATTATGCAGCACTCTGACCAACATTTGTTTATGACACGTATGCCAGTGGTTAACCTGTAATCTTCGGTGGCGACATTCATGCTACACTGCCAAATATTTTGTAGTTCAGAAAAGGTCGTTTGAAGTCATAAAAAAAATCAGTGCAACAGAGGTCTGAATCTGCATTGCAGGGCGTGGAAAACAAGCATTTGCAATGCAATAGATCTCGCATTAGGAAAGTCTGAGCTATTGGTATTGTAAATGACAATTTTTTTATTCATGTGTTGGTTTTGAAAATAGCGAAATTAATAGCTTTGTCATTTACAATGCCAATAGTTATAACTTTCGCAAATGTGACACCTATAGCATTTGTAATGCAATATGTGTTGTATTTACGTGACTTAGATGTATTGATATTACAAATAACAATGGTTTTTAATTTTTTAAAATAATTAATACTTAAATAAAAGTTATTGTAATTTATAATGGCAATAGCTTAAACTTTTTTAAATAACTTTTGTGAAGATTATGTTCAGTGTATTTTATTGTGACACATCCAAGAACAGAAGTGAAATATTAACATCTTTTTGTGACATTTGTAATAAAGCTTAAAACATTGAGAGAACATATTTGAACGAGTTGTTGTTGAATGGTTGCACAGATTGATGCTGTGGTGGCGCTGAGTGATGTTGTGGTGGCAACGAGTGATGCTGTGGCGTTCAGTGATGCTGTGGAAGCGCATAGTGATGTTGTGGTGCCCCTGAGTGATGCTGTGGTGGTGCTGAATGATGCTGTGGTGATGCGATAGATAGATAGAGGGAGGGCGATAGATAGAGGGAGGGCGATAGATAGAGGGAGGGCGATAGATAGGGAGGGCGATAGATAGGGAGGGCGATAGATCGAGGGAGGGCGATAGATAGAGTGAGGGCGATAGATAGAGGGAGGGCGATAGATAGAGGGAGGGCGATAGATAGAGGGAGGGTGATAGATAGAGGGAGGGTGATAGATAGAGGGAGGGCGATAGATAGAGGGAAGGCGATAGATAGAGTGAGGGCGATAGATAGATAGATAGATAGATAGAGTGAGGGCGATAGATAGATAGATAGAGTGAGGGCGATAGATAGATAGTGACGGCAATAGATAGATAGAGGGCGATAGATAGATAGAGTGAGGGCGATAGATAGAGTGAGGGCGATAGAGTGAGGGCGATAGATAGAGTGAGGGCGATAGATAGAGTAATTATGTGGAGTGTAATTGTGTGGCACTGAGTAGTATTTGGAGTGTATGTTGTGTTGAGTGCAGTATAAAGATGTAGCATATAATTATGTGGCACTGAGGGGTATTTGGAGTGTATGTTGCATTGAGTGCAGTGTAATTATGTGGCGTGTAACTATGTGGCACTGAGTGGTATTTGGAGTGTATGTTGCATTGAGTGCAGTGTAAGTATGTGGCACTGAGTGGTATTTGGAGTGTATGTTGCATTGAGTGCAGTGTAATTATGTGGCGTGTAATTATGTGGCACTGAGTGGTAATTGGAATGTACGTTGCTTTGAGCGCAGTGTAAATATGTAGCATATAATTATGTGGCACTGAGTGGTATTTGGAGTGTATGATGCATTGAGTGGCGTGTAATTATTTGGCACTGAGTGGTATTGTTTGGAGTGTATGTTGCATTGAGTGCAGTGTAATTATGTAGCACATAATTATGTGGCACTGAGTGGTATTGTCTGGAGTGTGTGTTGCATTCTGTAAAGTGTAAATATGTGGTGTGTAATTATGTAGCACTGAGTGGTATATGGAGTGTATGTTGCATTAAGTGCAGTGTAATTATGTGGCATGTAGTTATATGGCACTGAGTGGTATTTGGAGTGTATGTTGCATTGAGTGCAGTGTAATTATGTGGCGTGTAATTATGTGGCACTGAGTGGTATTTGGAGTGTGTGTTGCATTGAGTGCTGTGCAATTATGTGACGTGTAATTATGTGGCACTGAATGGTATTTGGAGTGTATGTTGCATTGAGTGCAGTGTGTGAGTGTGCAGTGTGTGAGTGTGTGAGTGCGCAGTGTGGGTGGCCTAAAGTAGTGTGAGGGCACAGTGTGTGAGTGCGCAGTGTGTGAGTGTGCAGTGTGTGAGCAGTGTGTCTAAGTGTCAGTACAGGGGTGCAGTGTGTGAGGGTGCAGTGTGTGAGGGTGCAGTGTGTGAGGGTGCAGTGTGTGTGAGGGTGCAGAGTGTGTGAGGGTGCAGAGTGTGTGAGGGTGCAGAGTGTGTGAGGGTGCAGAGTGTGTGAGGGTGCAGAGTGTGTGAGGGTGCAGAGTGTGTGAGGGTGCAGTGTGTGAGGGCACAGTGTGTGTGGCCTAAAGTAGTGTGAGGGCACAGTGTGTGTGGCCTAAAGTAGTGTGAGCAGCAAAACACACAAGATGATGGACGGAATGTTGCACAATGGCAAAACATTCACCCCCAGTCACGGATCTGGGTTTAATCCATCGTTATTTTTCTCTGTACTGTACATGGTGCTCATGTAAATCACTCCAGTGCCTACAGATGGGGACAAGGGTGCAGTGTGTGAGGGTGCAGTGTGTGTGAAGGTGCAGTGTGTGTGAGGGTGCAGAGTGTGCAGAGTGTGTGAGGGTGCAGAGTGTGTGAGGGTGCAGTGTGTGTGAGGGTGCAGTGTGTGTGAGGGTGCATTGTGTGTGGCCTAAAGTAGTGTGAGGGCGCAGTGTGTGTGGCCTAAAAAAGTGTGAGGGCGCAGTGTGTGTTCTAAAGTAGTGTGAGGGCCCAGTGTGAGTGTGCAGTATGTGAGTGTGCAGTGTGTGAGTGCGCAGTGTGTCTAAGTGTCAGTATAATGTACATGGCGCTCATGTAAATCACTCCAGTGCCTTCAGGTACACGAGTGAGGGCCCAGAACATGGCTGAAGCAGGGGGCTGAGTAAAACGGAGCACGGAAAAGGACGTGGTGGGTTAAAAAAGAAACCATGGCTGCAAGCAGGTCGGGAACTGGGTTCAACTCTCGGCGTTGCCTCGGACCAAAAGCAGCTGGGGTGTTGTCTGTAAACAACAAGCTCTGGCATTGCGCAGAGGGGGCGGAGGAGCGGATTCCTTTGAAGTGTAAACCAGCATGAGTGCGGAGAGAGGCTCACAGACTGCCAAATGGTGTGCGATGTGCACGCGCCCGCACACATGCACTGTAGGCAATCTGGTTGGAAAAGCCTTTAGGAGCATTTTTTAAAGCCCCTATCTAATATCTCTCCATGCATTGCTAACGCAATGGCTTAGGCGAGACCTAAAAAGGAAATGTCAGCGCATAGGGATAGCGTCTATGTGGCCCTGTCTTGTCACATCGGTAGCAGAACAGCGGCACCACCTACAGGCACACAGCAGTGCGGCAAGCTTTTCTGGATCACGTCTGGTGCTTGGGAGTTCTCATAAGGTAAGGAATCTGTGGGTTCAAGTATCCATCAGAAATAAAGATTCTCAAACACAAGTGCGAAAATGCGTAACAGCAATCAACAAAGGACAACCACAAACAAGACATAACAAAAGTGTCTGATTTAGAGTAGGGTAGTAACAGAAACAGTTTACATTTTTGGAGCAAGTGGCAAATTCTCCACTAAGTAGTTCTCTGTCAGTGACGACTACTTATAGGCCAATATAGGGCCATTAAAAAAATTCCGAATGCTGCACGTTTCTTTAAAATAAAAAAAAGGATATTCTGTGGAATTCGCTGAGCAATCGCTGGTTTTCTTCATCTAAGGAATATGTTACAATGTAATTTTGCAGTGAGTTAAAAAATTCAGGAATCACACAATTTCGAAGGCACTATATCCACATTCTTTTTAAAATAAAAATATTTTGCCATTTAAAAATAAAGTGTCGCACACACAGAGTTGAATGAATGAATGAATACTTTATTGTTTGGTTACTCAAAACCATTACATTAAAACCAAAGTACAAAATTACAAAAGTTAAAACCAAGGAAGTTTCGGGAAGTGAGTCTGTGTGGTGATTCCCTGAGCACTGGTGGATATGGTAAATAGGGTTCATAGTAAGACATGGGTCTGCAAAGTCTCTATATATTCGAGCCCTGGGTGACCATCAGCATGGACCGTGTCTGATGGATAAACTTTCCAAAAGAGGCCATATGTTTTACCGTGGTCAGTGTGTATAGTTGGTTGATCGCCTCCTTTGTAGTGCGTGACCCCGCTTGTCTTAAGATTGGCCTGAGATAAAGACTGCGAGCCGTGCGCAGAGCCGGGCAGCAAAATAGAAGATGGGCCAACGACTCTCGTTTATACCTGCAGAGCCTACATTCCCGAGCTCCAGAACCAACCTGTCCAAAGGCGTATAATTATTTGAGGGGCAGCGGATGTAGTCTGTAGGCTAAAATCTTATGAAGGGCTGCGCGGCCCGCGGCCTGCGTAAGATGATATTTAGGATTGTGCAGATTGTGCGGCAGGCATAGGGACTCATGGAAGTCTTTTCTTGCCAATGACTCCAAATCCAGTTCCCGTGACCGCGCGCGAACTTGTTTTTTAATCGCGTTTTTGATGGCGGTGTAATTGACGTGTTCGGGGTTCCAAGACTCGATGGCAAGATTGAGATGGTCCTTTGCCGCATTGAGAGTGGCCGACCAGGATTTCCCGGGTTCCCTGAAGATGCATTTCAGAACTGCCTTGAGTGTGTTCTCGTGTGCCGCTGTTGTTAGAAAGTAGTATTTACTTAGGGCGGCCATCTCTTCCAGGTTTTGCTGGTTGAGTGAGAACTCCAGGCAGACAAGAGTGTTTCTGGTGCACCTTGGTAAATGGAATAGTCTCTTGTATGCTCTGCAATGAATTTTTTCTAGGTCTTTGTTTAGTTTGCCCGGGAATGCCTGTTGTGCATAGTTGAGAGCCGGCATTAACTTGGCTTTGAGTACTCTTTGAATAGCTGTTGTAGACGGGCTATATAAGGAGGCTTGCAGCTGGCGTAGGTGATGGTTTTACCTTTGCCTTGAATATTCTTTAAATGGGCGCTTGAAAGCCCCGACTCCTGGAAGCAGATGCCCAAGTAGGTGTACCGCTGTGTGCTTTCCAGCGAGAGATGACCAAGCCTCCATCTTAATGGTTTTTTCTTTGGGTAGTGTCCGAAGATGATTACTTTTGACTTGGATGAATTTGCTACCAGCCTGTTTTTATCGTTGTATGCGGCAAGTGCCGTCAGCGCCTTTTGTAGCCCAATTCTAGTGTGGTCCAGAAGTACCAAGTCATCAGCATATTGCATAAATTGGATTTTGGTCCCTCCGATCTTTGGGGTAGCCAGGGCTGCCCCAGTCAAGGCCCTCTCCATGTCCGCTGTGTATAAGTTAAACAACAATGGGGCTAGCACGCACCCTTGTTTTAGGCCTCGATCTGTGTCAATCTTCGCGGATGCGTAGTCCCTCGAGAGTTTGATTCTCACCCACGTTTTTTGGTACAAGGACTGGATCGCTCTTAGCAAGGATGGATTGATGTTCCATTGAACCAGCTTTCTCCACAGGATAGCGCGATCTACCCCATCGAACGCCGCCGAATAGTCAATGAGGCAGGCGAATAAGGGGGGACTTTTGCGTGACCGCGCTTGATGGACCAAGAAAGAAAGTGCGGTGATGTTATCGACTGTGGCGGACCCAGGTCTAAATCTGGTTTGGCAGAGTGGGAGAAGGCCTTCTTCACTCGTCCAGTCTGCAAGGTCCCTCAAGATGGCACTAGCGTAGGCTTTTCCCTCAATATCCAGGAGGGCGATCATGCGGTAGTTTGATGGTTCTGTTTTGGGGCCTTTCTTGTGGATTGGGTGTAAGAGCGAGCCTCTCCATGAATCTGGTACATCCCCTAGAAGCCAGCATTCAGTGTACAGGTGGGTCAGGTTTTCGGACCACAAATCAAGATTTGCTTTGAATAAATGACCAGGAAGGCCGTTAGGACCCGGTGCGCCGTTTTGCCTGATGTTTTTTAGGATTTTAGACACTAACAGTTTTCTGGGCGGAGCCTTCTTCTCAGTGATGAAGTCTAGTTCATTTCCTGCGATGGATGCATCATTTTGCTTGTTGACGGGTCCGTCTTCGTTGTAGAGTGCTTTTACATGGGCAACCCAGATGGATGCTTCAAGAGAGTTTTCTCTATGGTTTGAGCCTCGTCCCAGGTTGCTTAAATAGTACCAAAACTCTTGCGATTTTTCTGGACTCAACAGGTCAAAGATTTTCAGCCATTGTGCTTCACAGTAGAACAAGTTACTTACCTTCGGTAACGATATATCTGTAAGAAACAGTAGTTAGTATTAGATTCCTTACCTTAGAATATCCCCAGGCGTCAGTCTGGATCTGGAAACTTTTGCGTAGCAGTACCCCTGCGCGTCGGTAGGCGTCGTCTGCAGGCGTCCCCTGCGGCTCCGCGTTGTCGGCGTCGTGCGCCGTGATGACGTCGCTGGAGTATATAGACGCCGCCTCCGCGCGCTGACGTCAGTTCTTTGCACACAGCTTTTCCGCGCCAGAACACGCAGAGCCATGTGAGAACTAACACTGGTGCCATGTGAAACTAGGGCCCTGAAAGCGATGTCCTTAACCCTAGGTATCAGTTCGCAGAATGGGGAGGATGGGTGGGGCGGTAAGGAATCTAATACTAACTACTGTTTCTTACAGATATATCGTTACCGAAGGTAAGTAACTTGTTCATCTGGAAGAAACAGGTTAGTATTAGATTCCTTACCTTAGAATAGATACCCCAGCAATACCAACCCCGGTGGTGGGTCTGCGAACCAATACAAACCTACACCAGAAAGTCCTGGAGGACCGAACGGCCAAAGAAGCCATCCCTCCGGACTTGACTGTCCAGGCAATAGTGCCTCGCAAAGGTGTGCAGCGAGGCCCACGTAGCCGCCTGGCAAATGTCCTGCAAAGGGACTCCCCGGCCCAGGGCAGTAGTAGCCGCCGTGGCCCGAGTGGAATGGGCCCTGAGCCCAACAGGAGGCTCCTTCCGAGCCAAAGAGTAGCATGCTTTGATGCACAGGACGACCCACCGAGAGATGGTTCGTTTCTGTACCGCCCTTCCCTTCTTCTCACCCACGTAGCCAACAAACAGTTGGTCATCCACCCGGAACTGGCGTGTGCGATCCATATAGAATGAAAGCGCACGTTTTGGGTCCAGACGATGGAGCCGCTCCTCATCTTTTGAAGGATGCGGAGGCGGGAAGAAGGAGGGTAAGGTGATGGACTGCCCGATGTGAAAAGCAGAAACTACCTTGGGCAGGAAAGAAGGTCTAGTCCTAAGAACCACCTTGTCAGGATGAACGGACAAGAAAGGAGGTTTGACAGAAAGAGCCTGGAGCTCACTCACTCTCCTGGCAGAGGTGATGGCAACCAGGAAGGCCGTCTTTAAAGTGAGAAGACGGAGAGGACAGGAATGAAGCGGCTCAAAGGGAGCACACATCAAGAATGTCAGAACCAGATTCAAGTCCCACTGAGGCATCACGAACGGAACAGGTGGATACATGTGCGTGATGCCTTTCAAGAATCTCAGTACAATAGGGGACTTGAATAAAGATGGCTGATCAGGTAGCCTTAAGAAGGCGGAAAGGGCAGAAAGGTAGCCCTTGATAGTGCCCAGAGCAGAGCCCTGCTGGGCAAGGGAAAGAAGGAAGAGGAGAACCTCGGAAAGAGGGGCAGAAAGGGGATCCACAGCCTTTGCTGTGCACCATGCCACAAATCTTTTCCACCGGCAGGCGTATACCGATTTTGTGGCGGGACGCCTGGCTGCCAGAATCACATCACAGACTTCAGGAGGCAAGTCAAATGGCCTCAACTGTCGCCGCTCAATCTCCACGCATGGAGGTGGAGACTGGACAGGTTCGGGTGGAGGACCGTCCCCTGCTGCTGCGACAGAAGGTCCTCCTGAAGGGGCAGGCGGATCGAGGGACCGACTGTCATGCTGAGTAGCTCGGGATACCAGTACCTTCGAGCCCAGTCCGGAGCCACAAGGATAACTTGGGCCCGGTCGCGCCTGATCTTCTTCAGCACTCTGGGCAGAAGTGGTATAGGCGGAAAGGCGTACAACAGACCGCAACTCCACTCGCGCCGAAAGGCGTCGCCGAGCGAGTGCCGTCTTGGAAACTCCAACGCGCAGAACTGATGACATTGCGCGTTCTCTTCTGTGGCGAATAGATCTAACCAAGGCTCTCCCCATTGCAGAAAGAGACCTTTCGCCACGTCCGAGTTCAGACGCCATTCGTGATCCACGGAGCACCGACGGCTGAGTTCGTCCGCCCTGGCGTTCAGAGAACCCGCCAGGTGTTGAACCGTCAGAGTCACGCCCTGACGTTCCAGCCATTGCCAGAGACGCAGGGCCTCCTGGCAAAGGGTCCACAACCCCACCCCGCCCTGTTTGTTGCAGTACCACATGGCGGTGGTGTTGTCCGTGAACACCTGCACTACACTCCCGATGACAAAGGGGAGGAATGCCTTCAGTGCTAGGCGAATCGCCCGCAGCTCCAACATGTTGATATGGAGCCGGGACTCCGCCGGAGACCAGATGCCTCTGATCTCCGCCTCTCCCAAGTAGCCACCCCAGCCCTGGAGGGACGCGTCCGTCACAACCACGTGCTCCGGTTGGGGAAGGGAGAGGGATCTGCCTCTGACCCAATCGCGGTCCTGGAGCCACCACTGCAACTGTCTCGCAGTGCCCTCCGAGATCAGGACATGGTCGGATAGGTTGCCTTGATGCTGGGCCCACTGAAACTTCAGGTCCCACTGCAGAGCCCGCATCCGCCACCTGGCGTGATGCACCAGCAGGATGCAGGAGGCCATCAGCCCCAGAAGCCGCAGCGTCAACCTGACCGAAACCCGGGACAACGGCTGAAAGATGGGAATCAGAGCCCGAATGTCCCGGACCCGCCGTTCCGGAGGATAAACCCGAAACTGCGCCGAGTCGAGAACCGCTCCGATGAAAAGGAGCTTTTGAGAGGGACACAGGTGTGATTTCGGCACATTGATGGAAAACCCCAGCTCGTGCAGGAGGTCTGCCGTCATCTGAAGGTGGTGGACGACTGTTTGGGGCGAACCCGCCTTCAACAACCAGTCGTCGAGGTAGGGGAAGACTGAAACTCCTAACTGGCGCAGATGAGCTGCGACCACCGCCATCACTTTCGTGAACACCCGTGGGGCGCTGGTAAGGCCGAATGGGAGCACGATAAACTGAAAGTGCTCGTGGCCTACCGTGAACCGCAGGTAACGCCGGTGGGCCGGCAGGACGGGGATGTGAAAATACGCATCCTGCAAGTCCAACGCTACCATCCAGTCTTGTGGGTCTAGAGCAGCCAAGACCTGAGCCAAAGTCAACATCTTGAACTTCTCCTTCCGGAGGAAGCCGTTGACGTTCCGTAGGTCCAAGATAGGACGTAGGCCCCCTTTGTCCTTCTTGGGTACCAGAAAGTAGTGGGAGTAGCAACCACACCCTACTTCTGGGCCCAGGAACGCGCTCGAGGGCCCCCTTGGCCAAGAGGGCCGTAACTTCCTCCTGCAGAAGTGTCAAGTGGTCCCCCGACACACGGTGGTTCTGCGGTGGCATGGCTGGAGGAGTGGTCTCGAAGGGGAGGGAGTAGCCCCTTCGGACGAGCTGCAGCACCCACCTGTCCGACGTGATAGTGCGCCAGCGGGAGTGGTGATGGCGAACCCTGCCACCCACTGGCGTCACATGGGCCTGAAAGCTCGGACTAGGAGGATTTGGAGGCTGCTGCGGGGGGAGGTGTGGACTGACCTCGCCGCTGGCCCCGACCGCCACCACGGCGGAATCCACGGCCGCCACCGCGCTGAGGAGCGTTCTGCGGTGCGTGGCTGGCAGCACGCGTGGGACCGCCCCTTCCGTGGCCACGAAAGGAGCGAAACGAACCCGTTTGCTGGCGCTGGGTCGAGAGACCCAAGGACTTGGCCGTGACCCTGGAGTCCTTGAAGCGCTCAAGCGCGTTGTCCGCTTTGTCGCCGAACAGGCGACTGCCATCGAATGGCATGTCCATCAGGGCATTCTGGACATGCGGCGAGAAGTTGGCGGATCTCAGCCAAGCATGGCGACGAATCGCCACCGTCGTGGACATTGCTCTGCCCAGCGAGTCGGTTGTGT
Source organism: Lissotriton helveticus (assembly GCF_964261635.1). Taxonomy (NCBI): domain Eukaryota; kingdom Metazoa; phylum Chordata; class Amphibia; order Caudata; family Salamandridae; genus Lissotriton; species Lissotriton helveticus. Next base: position 704,388,128 of record NC_136063.1, on the reverse strand, counting down.
CAAGACCACACCGTATGGAATACCTCGCCGCGTCCCGGCCTTCAACCAAGGCCTGGCCTAGCTTGTCCCGCACCTCCTGCGGGCATTGCGGCAGACACTCCGCGACCGTATCCCACAGAGAGTGGGTGTAGCGGCCTAAGAGGCACGCGGTATTGCAAGACCGCAGTCCAGCACTCAGAGACGAGAAGACCTTCTTGCCAAACTGGTCATACCGCTTAGATTCCCGATCGGGCGGAGCCGTCGGGAATGCGGACTGGGAAGTGGATGCCTGTATCACCTGACTCTCAGGGGAGGGATGGGTGGACAGGAAGGCAGGGTCGTCCGAACACGGACGGTGACGCCTGGCAACGTTCCGATCAACAGGTGATCCGGAAGCGGGCCTGGACCATGTGCCCAAAAGGACATCCGTCAAGGCGTCATTAAACGGCAGCAGAGGCTCCTGTGGACATGACTGCGGTTTGAATACCTCGGTGAGGATGTTAGGCTTCACCTTAGCGACGGGGAGCTCAAGGTTCAAGGCCTTGGCAGCCCTCATCAGTACCACCGAATAGGCAGCCCCAGCCTCCGACGCCACAGTGGGAGGCGAGACAAACCCAGGGTTAGGCGATTCGTCCAGACCACTGGCATCACCCAAGTCACCTGCCCAGTCCACGTCGTACTGGCATTCTCGTGACAGAGGGTCCTCAGACCCCTCTCAACCCTCTCCATAATCGTCCTCATCGCCATAGTGTGAGTCAACGATATAGACCGGCTCCTCGGAGCCAAGGGGCCCCAGCGGCGCCGGACTCGGCGTCGGACGATGCCGGTCCGACTCCGCGTCCGGAGTCGGAGAGGGAATGGGGGTGGCGCCGCGCGGCGCCGGAGCCCCGACGCCGGCCGGAACCGACGGCGGAGTCACGGCACCGCGCGGAGGCGGCACCACGGGTTGCCCCGATGGAATCGGCGCCGGAGAGGCCGGTTGACCAGCCGGCGACGACCCTGAAGGGCCCAGCGGCGCCGGGGCCGGAGCCGCCGGCGGCGTCGGGGCAGGTGCACCCGAACCGCTCGGGCCCCCAGACGGGACCGACGGGCCCGCAGGCCCCGCCGGAGGAGACAGCGCCCTCATAGCCATGAGGAACTCCTCAATCTCCTCGCGCGACGCGCCTTCCCCAGGGACCGACGGGTATGGGGCAGACGGCGTCGGCGACCCACGCAGGGCCGCGGGGGTGGGGCCACCCGAACCCCCGGCCGCATCACGCGGGCGTCGGGGGGAGTCGGGGGTACGATGACGACGCCCCGACTTCTTGTGTCGCTTACCTGAGGAACCGGAGGAATGGCGACGACTCCCGGAGCGCTCATGGCGGCTCCGCGATCGCTCTCTCGACCGCTCCCTCGACCTCCGGCAGGAACGGGACCGCTCTCGACGCGGGGCTGACACCCGGAGCTCGAGTAGCTTGCGGGACCGCTCCCGCCTAGCCTTACTCGTCAAGGCCCGGCAGTCGACGCAGGAGTCCACGTCGTGGTCCGCGCCCAGACACCGGAGGCAGAGTCGATGGTGGTCGGTGACCGACATCAGGCGGTCGCACCCGTCGCAACTTTTAAAACCGGGCATCCTACCGGCACCTGAAAGAGTTAGATAACAAAAACTTTGGTCAAAAGACCAGAGTACTTGTGAGAAGTTGGCCTGATGTGCAGTGCTCACTATTCTAGTGATCACTATATATCAGTCCAAACAACCCTTATTGATGATTGGTTGTAAGTCAACCTTATAGACCAGCTATCCTAGTAGCATGGATACGAGCAGTCTAAGGCTAAGACTCTAGAGGGCGTGTTAAGCCAGCTGTTTTACCATCACATTACCCCTTGAACACCCAGTGAAAGGACACCACACAAGTGTTATGAAAATAAACAATGTATTTATTAGAATCACAACAACCCTGTACTCTTTATGAGGGCAGGGTGCTAAGCACACAACAAAACTCTTATGAAAATACTTAAGTTAACACGTTATACACAAATGCCCGAGGGGCACGAAAAACCATATACTCTAAAAGTGGAATGCGAATTACTAGCAGGTAAGTAACGATTCTCAGAGGCTTTGGGATCGCTAGGACTGGACTACTGAACCTTTAGATTACTAGCAGGAGGCCTAGGGAACTCGGGTGCAGAGTGTGCACTCTCACGCGGGATGCGGGACAAAGTCTATGGAAGCTAGAATTCACAAAGTTAGTGTTCACGGGCGAACCCGACCTGGTAGGGAGAAAACGACAGTGGATCCTGACCCTTGAATAGTGAGGCTATGCTGGGACACCGAAGTGCCGAAGTTACCTAGCCCAGGGGCTGCAGCTGCATAGGTCTGAAAAGACGTCGGGAATCCTCGTGCCGGACCAGGAGCCTGGAAGAAGGAAGTTGCTGGCAGGCGACCAGTGAAGGAAAGTTCGATGGATCCAAGCCTGGATCAAGGAAGAAGGAAACCTGAAAGCAGAGGGGACCAAGTTCTTGAATCACTAGCCAGTGATTAAGTGGGCACCAGGATGGCACCGGGCGAAGTCACCGCAGTCAGGTGAGTGGGCGCTGCAGTCTCTCGGACCAGGAGGCGTTGTCGGCGACCAGGATGGAGGTGCGAGCTGTCCCACAAAGGTTCTTGCTGTCGACGTCGCTGGACCCAGGATTGGGCAACAAGTCTTGGCAAATGCAAGGCCCACGCGGTGGACCTAAAATGGCGTCTTAGCCGGACCAGGAGGGTCCAGGGTACTTCTCCGATGGAGGGAAGCAAGGGCCAGTCTGGAGCAACCAGACTAGCAGCAGTGTTGTCGTCGGGCGTCGTTCGGGAGGCCACAAGCCAGCGGGCTAGTAGCCAAACAACGCGGTGAGCAGCAAAAAGCAGAAGGGCCCCACGCCGATCGTGGAGATGCTGGGGGCTGCTCTTCGGTGCTGCAGCTGCTCAGGGTGGGGGCTTCTCGGACCCCAAAGCACTCACCAGGAAATTACTCGGTGGGCTTGCTGTGCAGAAGTCGTGCAGTCTTGGCGATGGCCGGTCCCTCGAGGTCTCGTCGCACCCACGGTTCTCAGCTGTGCTGTAGAGGTGGGTAGAGGTCAGAGGTGCCAGGGAAGCCGGGTCTCGTCGAGCTGGGCAGTCGGATTCCGGAGGAAGGACGTGCAGCAGACCGCAGTGTTCTTAGATGGTGCCTGCGGATGCAGGGTGACTACTCCTTAGCCACAAGGGAGAATCTTGAGGAAGAAATCGTGAAGTCCTTTCGTGGAAAGTGGTATCTTGATTCCAAAGATGATCTGATTTGGAAGGGGGCCAGTCTCTACCTTTATCTGGGAAAAGGGGGCTGGCACGCGACTAAGTCCTGCCCTATGGGTGGGACCAGGAGGGGGGTGGTTACACCCACTTCCTTGGCGGGCTTTTCCCCAGCACAGGGTCTGGAGTGTCCCTGGAACTGGTTCCAGCCAGCCTATGCACAGTGAGCACCGGGGTGCCACGTGCAGTCACCTTCCTCTAAAGCCCTGCCTACCTACAATACACAAAACCCTGTCTGGGACGGTGCTGGCACCGCCCCTGGCAGGAAACCCTTTGTCCTTATCTCCTGCTCTGGGAGGACTCCCAGCAGCAGGAGGGCAGACTTGTGTCTCGGTGGCAGCATCCATTTTGTGGAGCTGAGGCTCTGTTTGACTTTAACCGGGGTTAGGGGTTACATACATGTCGTGTCCCTCTAGAAGGGTGGAATGCTAACCCCGTCGCCAGAATTGGCGAGGGGTTAGTATTCCAATTCGTATGACACCTTACTCGACATGTTTTGATAAAGCGATACCAGAGTTGGCATATAACCGCGAGGATTATAATGCACTTAAGAGTATATGGTATGCGATATCATGGAAACGGCTAAGGGATGGATCCCGAAAGCCGCAGACAGGCTCAGCTCATGCCAGAGCACCATCTCACACGATTCCAAGCACTCTGCCTTCAGGATTGTTAAGGCCTGCCATAGGAGTGACTGATAGGAGATCTGTGTGTCCATTTTAGGGTTAGATATAGGTATACTATATCTAAAGCAAAGGGTGAGTACACCACCTTGCCCCAGCTGTCGTGCAGCCAGTTGTGTCAGTTTAGTTAGTCAACCAAGGGGTGGCACAATACATGCTTCAGCCCCTGGGAGACTTCTGGGTGCACCTCAGCCCTGGGTACAGGGACTTGGAGAGGGCCCAGTGCCAATTCAGTACCTGAGTACAATTTGGATAGAGAGAACAGCTAGGCTGTGGGTCTGATTAGCAGGCCCACAGCCAGGGAAAGTCGTAAACCAGTGCAGCAAAAAGCAAAAATCTGGGTGATCATAGGATTGCAGACCCTACGCTCCTACAGTACTGCTCTTCGGATCTGCGCTAACTGGCGCGGAAAAAAGAAGAACTGACGTCAGCGCGCGGAGGCGGCGTCTATATACTCCAGCGACGTCATCACGGCGCACGACGCCGACGACGCGGAGCCGCAGGGGACGCCTGCAGACGACGCCTACCGACGCGCAGGGGTACTGCTACGCAAAAGTTTCCGGATCCAGACTGACGCCTGGGGATATTCTAAGGTAAGGAATCTAATACTAACCTGTTTCTTTCAGATGTCTCGTTTTGCTGCCCAAACCTTCTTTGAATTACTTTTTTTGGCCTTTTGTAATTGTTTTTTATTTGAGCTTGTGCCAATTTTGCAGAAGGCTTTACGTTTCATGTTCAGTTGTTTAGCGCTTGTTTTAATCTCTTCGTTGTATCCATATGCAGTTGGGGGATGCCTATGAGTTGTTCTATCTGTGTCCCCATGAAGAGTCGCCGCCAGGGTTTCTGTTATGGCATTCCATGTTGCTATTTCGCCCTTTTTCTGTTCACTCGGTGGCCAGCCTGTCCACGAGTTTGCCCAGTTGTTAAATGTAGTAGTTACAGTCTGTCCCCATTGCACAAGTTACTACTTGTGTAACGATATAGCTGTAAGAGACATTAGTTAGTATTAGATTCCTTACCTTAGAATATCCCCAGGCGTCAGACTGGATCCGGAAACTTTTGCGTAGCAGTACCCTTGCGCGTTGGTAGGCGTCGTCTGCGGCTCCGCGTCCGTCGTGGGCGTCGTGGGTGCCGTGATGATGTCGTCGGAGTACTTAGACGCCGCCTCCACGTGCTGACGTCAGTTCTTAGACACAGCTTTTCCGCGCCAGAAACGCAGAGCCATGTTAAAAACCAACACTGGTGCCATTGAAACTAGGGCCCTGAAAGGGGATAACCCTAACCCTAGATATTGGTTCGCAGAACGGGGAGGATGGGTGGGTCGGTAAGGAATCTAATACTAACTAATGTCTCTTACAGATATATCGTTACACAAGTAGTAACTTGTGCATCTGAAAGAGACACGTTAGTATTAGATTCCTTACCTTAGAATAGATACCCCAGCAATACCAACCCCGCTGGTGGGTCTGCGAACCAATAATCACACCAGAAAGTCCTGGAGGACGGAACGGCCAAAGAAGCCATCCCTCCGGACTTGGCTGTCCAGGCAGTAGTGTCTCGCAAACGTGTGCAGCGATGCCCACGTAGCTGCCTGACAGATGTCTTGTAAGGGCACACCCCTGCCTAGGGCAGTGGTAGTCGCCGTGGCTCGGGTAGAATGAGCCCACAATCCAGCAGGGGGCTCCTTCCTAGCCAAAGAGTAGCATGCCTGGATGCATAAGATGATCCACCGGGAGATGGTCCTCTTGTGCACCGCTTTCCCCTTCTTAGCGCCCACGTAACCAACAAAGAGTTGGACATCCACCCGGAACTGGCGTGTGCGATCCAAATAAAACGAGAGCGCACGTTTTGGGTCCAGACGGTGGAGCCGCTCTTCTTCTTTAGAGGGATGCGGTGGCGGAAAGAAGGTAGGCATGGTGATAGACTGCCCGATGTGGAAGGCCGTGACAACCTTGGGCAGGAAAGAAGGTTTGGGACGCAGCACCACTTTGTCCGGATGGACAGAAAGAAAAGGTGGAGTACAAGAAAGGGCCTGGAGCTCACTCACTCTCCTGGCAGAGGTGATGGCAACCAGGAAAGCAGTCTTCAAAGTCAGAAGGCGAAGAGGACAGTTGTGAAGTGGCTCAAAGGGAGCGCACATTAGAAATGTAAGAACCAGGTTCGAGTCCCACTGAGGCATCACAAACGGAACAGGAGGAAACGTGTGTGTGATGCCCTTAAGAAATCTATTTACAATAGGGGACTTGAACAAAGAAGGTTGATCAGGCAGCCTTAGAAAGGCTGAAAAGGCAGAAAGGTAGCCCTTGATAGTGCCCAGAGCAGAGCCCTGCTGGGCAAGAGAAAGAAGGAAGAGAAGAACCTCAGAATGAGGGGCAGCAAGAGGATCCACAGCCTTTGCTGTGCACCATGCCACAAATCTGTTCCACCTGCAGGCGTATACCGACTTTGTGGAGGGACGCCTGGCTGCCAGAATGACGTTACAGACTTCAGGAGGCAAGTCAAATGGCCTCAACTGTCGCCGCTCAATCTCCAAGCATGGAGGTGGAGACTGGACAGGTTCGGGTGGAGGACCGTCCCCTGCTGCTGCGACAGAAGGTCCTCCTGAAGAGGCAGACGAACCGGGGGATCGACTGACATACTGAGTAGCTCTGGATACCAGTACCTTCGTGCCCAGTCCGGAGCCACAAGGATGACTTGGGCCCGGTCGAGCTTGATCTTCTTCAGCACTCTGGGCAGAAGTGGTATAGGCGGAAAGGCGTACAACAGAACGCAACTACACTCGCGACGAAAAGCGTCTCCGAGCGAGTGCCGCCTTGGAAATGCCAACGCGCAGAACAGATGACATTGCGCGTTCTCTTCGGTGGCGAATAGATCTAACCAAGGCTCTCCCCATTGCTGAAAGAGGCCTTGCGCCACGTCCGAGTTCAGACGCAATTCGTGATCCATCATGCACCGACGGCTGAGCTCGTCTGCCCTGGCGTTCAGAGAACCCGCCAGGTGTTGAGCCACCAGGGTCACGCCCTGGCGTTCCAGGCATTGCCAAAGGCGCAGAGCCTCCTGGCGAAAGGTCCACGACCCCACCCCGCCCTGTTTGTTGCAGTACCATATGGCGGTGGTGTTGTCTGTGAACACCTGCACTACACTCCCCCGGACAGAGGGGAGGAATGCCTTCAGTGCTTGACGAATCGCCCGTAACTCCAACAGGTTGATGTGGAGCCGGGCCTCCGCCGGAGACCAGAGGCCTCTGATCTCCGCCTCTCCCATGTGGCCTCCCCAGCCCTGGAGGGACGCGTCCGTCACAACTACGGGCTCCAGTTGGGGAAGGGAGAGGGATCTGCCGCTGACCCAATCGCGGTCCGTGAGCCACCACTGCAGCTGTCTTGCAGTGCCCTCCGAGATCAGGACGTGGTCGGACAGATTGCCCTGATTGCTGGGCCCACTGAAACTTCAGGTCCCACTGCAGAGCCCGCATCCGCCACCTGGCGTGATGCACCAGAAGGATGCAGGAGGCCATCAGCCCCAGAAGCCGCAGCGTCAACCTGACCGAGACCCGGGATAACGGCTGAAAGATGGGAATCAGAGCCTGAATATCCCGGGCCCGCTGTTCGGGTGGATAAACCCGAAACTGCGCCGAGTCCAGAACCGCTCCGATGAAGAGGAGCTTCTGAGAGGGGCACAGGTGTGACTTTGGCACATTGATGGAGAACCCCAGCTGGTGCAGGAGATCTGCCATAGTCTGGAGGTGACTGACGACTGTCTGGGGCGAGCCCGCCTTCAACAACCAGTCGTCGAGGTAGGGGAAGACTGAAACCCCTAACCTGCGCAGATGAGCTGCGACCACCGCCATCACCTTTGTGAACACCCGTGGGGCGCTGTTAAGGCCGAAGGGGAGCACGGTAAACTGAAAGTGCTCGTGGCCTACCGTGAACCGCAGGTAGCGCCGGTGGGCCGGCAGGACGGGGATGTTGAAATAAGCGTCCTGCAACTCCAACGCTACCATCCAGTCTCCTGGGTCCAAGGCAGCTAAGACCTGAGCCAGTGTCAGCATCTTGAACTTCTCCTTTCGGAGGAAGCCGTTGACGTTCCGCAGATCCAAGATAGGGCGGAGGCCCCCCTTGCCCTTCTTGGGTACCAGAAAGTAGTGGGAGTAGCAACCACACCCTACTTCTGGCCCAGGAACGCGCTCAATGGCCCCCTTGGCCAAGAGGGCCGTAACTTCCTCCTGCAGAAGTCGCAAGTGATCCCCCGATACACGGTGGTTCTGCGGTGGCATGGCTGGAGGAGTCGCCTCGAAGGGGAGGGAGTAGCCCCTTCGGACGATCTGCAGCACCCACCTGTCCGAAGTGACAGTGCGCCAGTGGAGGTGGTGATGGCGAACCCTGCCCCCTACTGGCGTCACATGGGCCTGAAAGCACGGACTAGGAGGGTTTTGAGGCGGATGCTGCGGGGGAAGGTGTGGACTGACCTCGCCGTTGACCCCTACAGCCCGGACGGCGGTTCCCACGGCCGCCACCGCGATGGGTATTGCCCTGCGGAGCGTGGCTAGCGGCACGTGTGGGTGCACCCCTTCCGTGGCCACGAAAGGAGTGAAAAGCAGCGGATTGCTGGTGCGGGGCCGAGAGGCCCAAGGACTTGGCCGTAGCCCTAGAGTCCTTAAAGCGCTCAAGCGCATGGTCTGCTTTGTCGCCAAAGAGGCGACGGCCATCGAACGGCATGTCCATGAGTGTGTTCTGGACATCTGCCGAAAAGTTGGCGGACCTCAGCCAGGCGTGGCGTCTGACCGCCACCGTCGTTGCCATCGCTCTACCTAGCGAGTCGGTGGTATCCAGCCCACACCGGATGGAATACTTGGCGGCATCCCTCCACAAGGGCTTGGCCGAGTTTGGCCCGTACCTCCAACGGACACTCTGGCAGCACTTCCGCGACCGTATCCCACAGAGAGTAGGTGCAACGGCCCAAGAAGCACGCGGTGTTAGAAGACCGCAGGCTCAGACTAAGGGATGAGAAGATCTTTTTACAATACTGCTCATACCTCTTGGATTGCCTGTCCGGCGGAGCCGACGGGAACGCGGTCTGGGAATTAGAGGCCTGGATGACCAGGCTCTCGGGGGTGGGGTGGGTGGACAGAAAACATGGGTCGCCCGGGGCTGGGCGGTGGCGTCTGGCCACGTCCTATCTACGGGCGAACCCGTAGAGGGCTTGGACCAAGTGCCCAGAAGAACGTCGGTCAAGGCCTCATTAAAAGGCAGCAGAGGCTCGGCCGAGCTTGACTGCGGTTTAAGGACCTCAGTGAGGAGGTTAGTCCTCACGGCCGCGACGGGGAGCTCAAGGCCCAAGGCCTTGGCAGCCCTCATCAACACCACACTATATGTTGCCCCCTCCTCCGAAGCCACGCTAGGAGGGGAGACAAAACCAGTGTCTGGAGAGGTGTCCAGACCACTGGCCTCCCCAAGATCTCCTGCCCAGTCCTCATGAGACTGACACTCTCTGGTCAGAGGGTCCTCAGACCCCTCCCAGTTCTCTTCGTCACCCATCTCCTGAAACTCAGGGTTCTCAACTAATGGGGCCTGTTCATAGAAGTGAAATTCTCCAAACGACGTCTGGAGCGGCGCCCATCGGGGCCGTCCCGACGTCTGAACAGGAACGAAGGTGGAACCTGGGACGGCGCCGCCCGAGGACGGCGCCGGAGGCGACACCTGAGGGTCCGACGCCGGGGAGGTCGTAAGGTCCACCGGCGATGAACCAGATCCCGAAAGAGGTCCAGCGGCGTCCCGCTGAATCCTGCGGCGCCGGGCCCGAAGGCGCCGGCGGCATCAGGAGAGTGGGGCCTAGCGGCGCCGGACCCGAAGGCGTCGGCGGCGTCGGGGCCAAAGCCCCCGACCCGCTAGAGGCCCCAGACGGGTCCGCGGAGCCCGTCGGAGGAGAGAGGTTCCTCAAGGTCATGAGGAAGCGCTGGATCTCCTCCGGCGTCGCGTTAAGCCCAGGGACCGTAAGTTATGGGGCTGGACGCGGCGCCCACGACTCCGACGGAGCCGCGTGGGTGGTGTCACCCGAACCCCCGGCCGCATCGCGCGAGCGTTGGGGGGAGTCCGAAGAGCGATGACGCCGCTTGGACTTCTTGTGCCTCTTACCTGACGACGACTTCGACCCGGAGGAGTGCGGCCTACTCTCGGAACTGTGGTGGCTCCGAGCCCGCGACCTGTCCCTCGACCTCCTATGGGATCGGGACCTCTCGCGGCGCTGGACCGACTGCCGGAGTTCGAGTCGCCTGCGGGATCGCTCCCGCCTGGCTTTCGAAGAGAGGGCCCGGCAGTCGGAGCAGGCCTTGTCGTCGTGGTCGACGCCTAGACAAGATAAACACACGCGGTGAGGATCCGTGACCGACATCAGGCGGTCGCAATCATGGCAGTGCTTAAAGCCGGGCATCCCTACAGCACCGTTCGGAGTCGAAAGACTTCGAGAAACGATCAAAAGCGATCAAAAATGTTAGTCCAAAAATGACTAGGTGTAGGAGAGTAGGGTCTGCAATCCTATGATCACCCAGATTTTTGCTTTTTGCTGCACTGGTTTACGACTTTCCCTGGCTGTGGGCCTGCTAATCAGACCCACAGCCTAGCTGTTCTCTCTATCCAAATTGTACTCAGGTACTGAATTGGCACTGGGCCCTCTCCAAGTCCCTGTACCCAGGGCTGAGGTGCACCCAGAAGTCTCCCAGGGGCTGAAGCATGTATTGTGCCACCCCTGGACTGACTAACTAAACTGACACAACTGGCTGCACGACAGCTGGGGCAAGGTGGTGTACTCCCCCTTTGCTTTAGATATAGTATACCTATATCTAACTCTAAAATGGACACACAGATCTCCTATCAGTCACTCCTATGGCAGGCCTTAACAATCCTGGAGGCAGAGTGCTTGGAATCGTGTGAGATGGTGCTCTGGCATGAGCTGAGCCTGTCTGCGGCTTTCGGGATCCATCCCTTAGCCGTTTCCATGATATCGCATACCATATACTCTTAAGTGCATTATAATCCTCGCGGTTAAATGCCAACTCTGGTATCGCTTTATCAAAACATGTCGAGTAAGGTGTCATACGAATTGGAATACTAACCCCTCGCCAATTCTGGCGACGGGGTTAGCATTCCACCCTTCTAGAGGGACACGACATGCATGTAGCCTGTAACCCGGGTTAAAGTTAAACAGAGCCTCAGCTCCACAAAATGGATGCTGCCACCGAGACACAAGTCTGCCCTCCTGCTGCTGGGAGTCCTCCCAGAGCAGGAGATAAGGACAAAGGGTTTCCTGCCAGGGGCGGTGCCAGCACTGTCCCAGACAGGATTTTGTGTATTGTAGGTAGGCAGGGCTTCAGAGGAAGGTGACTGCACGTGGCACCCCGGTGCTCACTGTGCATAGGCTGGCTTGAACCAGTTCCAGGGACACTCCAGACCCTGTGCTGGGGAAAAGCCCGCCAAGGAAGTGGGTGTAACCACCCCCCTCCTGGTCCCACCCATAGGGCAGGACCTAGTCGCGTGCCAGCCCCCTTTTCCCAGATAAAGGTAGAGACTGGCCCCCTTCCAAATCAGATCATCTTTGGAATCAAGACACGACTTTCTACGAAAGGACATCAAGATTTCTTCTTCAAGATTCTCCCTTGTGACTAAGGAGTAGTCACCCTGCATCCGCAGGCACCATCGCAAGAACACTGCGGTCTGCTGTAAGTCCTTCCTCCGGAATCCGACTGCCCAGCTCGACAAGACCCGGCTTCCCTGGCACCTCCGACCTCTACTCACCTCTACAGCCAAGCTGAGAACCGTGAGTGCGACGAGACCTCAAGGGACCGACTATTGCCAAGACTGCACGACTTCTGCACAGCAAGCCCGCCGAGTAATTTCCTGGCGAGTGCTTTGGGGTCCGAGAAGCCCCGACCCTGAGCAGCTCCAGCACCGAAGAGCAGCCCCCTTGCATCTCCACGATCGGCGTGGGGCCCTTCTGCTTTTTGCTGCTCACCACGTTGTTTGGCTACTAGCCCGCTGGCTTGTGGCCTTCTGAACGACGCCCGACGACATCACTGCTGCTGGTCTGGTTGCTCCAGACTGGCCCTTGCTCCCTTCCCGAAGAGGAGCACCCCGGACCCTCCTGGTCCACTCAAGACGCCATTTTGAGTCCACCGCGTGGGCTTGAATTAGCCAAGGCTTGTTGCCCAATCCTGGGTAACTTCGACGCCGACAGCTTTGAGGTACTGGGTTTTCAAGAACCGGCAAAGAACCGGCAACCCAGCGGTGCCAGGGGATCAACACACCAGAGACCTCGGGTTCTCCTGAGTCAGACCTACAGAAACTTCAGAGTCTTCCAGGTGAAGTCAAAGATTAGTTTATTGGCTGCAACCAAGGTGACAGGGTCCTAGAAGTACGATACAAGTATATTCAGGAGACTGCACACTTTCACGAAGTTAGGCTTCTCTTCTTATACATAATATTCACCCTTGGGCAAAACATTCCTTGGATTCGTGGTATTTCATTTATGGTTACTGATTACAAAAGAAAAGCAGAGTCATGATGACATGTACATATTTCACGTCGTGCTGCCCATAACAAATCATCCGGCAAGGCCCAACATTTCATCAGATATCGCTGTACCCCTAATAAAAATGGTCACCTCCCCATCATAAAGCAAGTGAGGAAAAGGAGTGGGGAAAGATGAGAGCGAGATATGGCAGGTGTGCGCGCTGAAATGGTTTTATGGCTGGTTGGGCCTAGATGCTATCTTGCTCGGCCACTGGGAGGGAACTGACCTAACGAGTTCGGCCTGGGGCAATGGTTCTAACTTGTACTGGGGTCAGGAAGAAGTCGATTAAGGAGTATGTGTCCTTGTGGAATCAAATTCGACTGGATTAAGGCCTATGTAAAGGGCAACATGCAGCTAAGGGTTTGGAAGGAAAATGATGATTTCGAGGTGAAATCGTCACTCGAATATGCCGAAAATATATGTACTTGATGTACTCGTCATTCTCGGTCTTTTGATACCAAATACGTCCTATTTCGACGAAGGTTTTTTATTCTCGAGTCCAGTACTATAATATGAATCCAGATTTTTCAGAACCACAGACCCTCCTTTTGCCCTTACATAGGCAATTAATCTATCCTCATGTTAATCTGAGTCCAGATCTATATTCCTAAAGTCATTGAGATGTTGCTGCAACATCATTCTAGTGCTGAGCTCATGTCTTGACACAGGCTTCCTTACACATGATGTAACACAGAGGCCACATATTGCAGGAGCACACTGTATGCATAGACAGAACAGGAAAAGAATGGCTAAGACCATCCCAATGACCATCAGAATTCTCCATCCCCAGGCAGATATCAGTCCCCAGAACCATCCCATTAATGACCAATCTCCTTTATCCACATGAATAGATTCGGAAATCTTATGTAGTTTGGAGATGGCCCCGTACACTGTTGGAGCATTATCTGGAATAAAAATGCAACAACTGGACTGGATCAATTTGCATACTCCACCTCGGTCCGCCAGTATTACATCCAAAGCGACCCGGTTCTGAAGGGTCATCAGTCGATCCGACTGGAGCTCAGCAGTCAGGTTACTAAGGGCACCAGCAGTTTCAATCACGGTGGATTCAACTACCCTTGTCAATTGCCTTATGTTTCTGCTGTTAGCCATGGCTCCCCAGAACGGCAGACACCCATTGCAAAGTCACCAAATTCTTGACCTGCAGTGTCTTCTTTACTCAAAACACCTCTAACTACCCTTGTCCGATGGTAATCCGCCGCTGCTGTGTAGGTGGGAGGTAACAGGAATGAAACAAAACATGAGCCCGAGAAGTCAGGGGGCAACCATGTATAGGCTCTATCATGGCAGATGAAATAAGTACCCTTAGCGGCTAAAAAGGCAGGGGAAGTCTGAGATCCAAAAACGTACGTTTTTGTACAGACACTCTTCCCTAGCTGAGCTCTGGGATTCCTACCAATACCTTGCAGACACAGGTGACCTTGATGGGGTACGATCCAGATAGGGGACGATCTCTTGGCTTGCTGTTTCTCACTTAATGTAGTGCCATATCCGGTCACATTCCAACCTATATATGCAAGTATCTCATCATCCGTGGTATCTTCGTAAGAAGTTACTTCCTTGATCATGTCAACTATACCCTTGACTAGGGCGCTAGTCTTGAGGTTGTCTTTTACCGAGCGTAGGGGTTGGATTTCTCGTGCATATATGAACATTGTCCTATATGCCCATACTGACCCATTGTGACTAAATGGCAGGACCAAATAGGGGATACCTCTATCCGTGGTGTGGGGCATGAGACCACACACCCAACAGTTGGTTGTGTTCATTACAAGTTGGTGTTGGTGTAATAGCTGAACGAAGGAGTTATTAATGAACTCTAATCTCCTATTTGATTCGTGGTCAGGCAAAGAGTGGAAAAAATGAGAGGAAACAGTAGGGGGAGGTATGGGTGATGTAGTGGGCGTGAATGTCACATGAAAAGAGAATAAAACATAGCTTATCAAAAAGACCATTACGCTAAATAGCATAAAAATACACATTATTATAAAAATTCTCTTCCTTATTGTTTTCAAAAGTCTCTGCTTAAAGTTCATTTGTTTGGCAGTTCTCTCCACATCAGGAAACTCCATCCTCTCTAAGGTGCTGCCCGCGGCGGTAGGTTGTTTCTGCTAAAGGATGCTTCCGTCAGTCTAGGGTGGCTCCCTTGGACCAACTGGAACCAGCGACCTATTGTCGTTAGCTGCACCCAAAAGTCTTTAATCAACCGCGACCCTAGCAGCGGAACCCGGATGGCGGTTCGAAAAAAAACAAAAATAAGCAAGTTACCTAGATGGGAGAATCTGCACTTTCAGAAAAATAGGATTTGGGGAAAAAAAAACAAATTTTTTATTAGTCCACAGGTTTTTCTCTCGGATCATAAAATAAATCACTTTTACTTTTAGTCTGTTTTTCTTGGTCGCAAATTGTAGCGTCTTTTCCCGGGTACTGTCTGGTCCAGAAATAGTAGCTCAGGTTCCACAGAGTTCAATTGTTCTGATGGCGGCGTAGTTTCTTGAAAAATGTTCCCACTCTTACAATCACGTTTAGCTTCTTTTACACGTTCATCAGTTGTGCGCTCTGAGTCAGTGCCTCCTTTTCGGACCCATTGGTCATGTGGCAGAGGGAAGGGTATCTTCTTACAATGGATCCCGTGGACCCAATTGGCCTTCCCCTCCACTTTAACAGTCGACCTTGTAGACAGGAGGACGAGGTGAGGCCCGGTCCATCTGGGCTGGTCGTTTCTTGTCCTCTGGAAATTGCGGACCAACACCCAGGAACCGGGGTCAATGGAGTGACCCGGTGTCTCAGAGACCGGAGGCAAGGTGTTGTGGACCTGTTGATATAAAACATGCAATTTAGCCGTCAATTAATACAAATAGTCAAGCAAAATGGGGTGTTGCAGCTCGCTAAACTTCGTGGGCCTAGGCACTCCCCATATGTTGGCTGGGCGACCAAAGATTATCTCATAGGGGCTGAGTTTCATTCGCGAATGCACAGTCATTCTGGTGGATAGGAGTGCTAAGGGTAGAGCGTCAGGCCATTTAAGACCCGTGCTCGCTTGGATTTTGGCCAATTTAAGTTTAAGCGTGCCATTGTAACATTCCACTAATCCAGCTGATTGGGGGTGATTTGCAGCGTGGAACTTCTGCCTAATGCCTAGCCCTTCACACACTCCTTTCATCACACAACCCACAAATTCACTTCCGTTGTCCGACCAGACCATTCTAGGCATTCCGAACCTGGGGAAGAACTCTTTCACAAGGGCTTTCGCTGTGGACAAGGCAGTATTGTCCCTTAGGGGATAGGCTTCTACCCATCTCGAGAAGGCACAAACAACCACGAGCACATATTTTAAGTTGTTGCACCTCTCCATGTGTATGAAATCTAGCTGCAAAACCTCGAACGGATACGTAGGAGGTGCAAAATGACCAGCTGGAGTTGGGGTTCCCCTACCAGGATTGTGCTTCAGACATACCATGCAATTCTTGACAACATTCTCTGCACACTTGGGAATCCCTTAATTCTTCCACACTGGGGCCAACAACTCGCAAATCCCTTTCGCGCTGATATGGGCCATCCCATGAGCCATCGTAACCACTGCAGGCACATATGCATCGGGTAACAACCATCTCTGTTGCTTTGTCGATTCAATCCAACAACCATTTGCATCCATTCTCCCTGTACTTTCTCTCCACATGCTTAACTCTTTCTCCGTGGCCTCAGCTTGGATGGACTTCACACTTTCTATCGTGTCTTCACATATTCCAACATCACCAGTCCATCTTTCTGGGCTCACAACATACATTCGGCTCATCACATTCTTTGCCGTTTCCTTAGCAGTTTCATCAGCAAATGCATTTCCACGACCAACATCATCAATCACTTTCTTGTGTGCACTACATTTCACGATCGCTACTTTCAGGGGCAACGTCAGTGATTCAAGAAGCTCATTCACCAACTGACCATGCTGAATCTTAGCTCCATGCGAAGTCAGGAACCCACGTTCTCTCCACAATCGTCCAAAACTGTGAGCCACTCCAAAAGCATACTGGCTGTCGGTATAGACAGTCACTTTCATTCCTTTGGATAACACACATGCTCTCGTCAGTGCCACGAGTTCAGCGGCTTGAGCTCAACCATGTGGTATTCGCGCAGTTTCAACGATTGTGTGCAAAGTTGTGACAGCATATGCTGTAGTCACGTTACCATTTGGGAGTTTAAAGCATGAACCATCCACCCATAATGTACCATCACATTCAGCAAGAGGAGTGTCGAATAAATCAACTCTCCCTTTCGTCTCTTCCTCTGTTCTGAGGAAACAATCGTGCTGTTCTGAAGCATCCGATTCCTCAGTAATTGGTAACAATGTGGCTATGTTCAAGGTACTGCACCTTCTGATGTGCACATGGCTCGCTAGTAGCGTCAATTCATAACTGGACAGTCGAGCACTAGTTAAATGCTGTGTCTTGGTCCTATTTAACAATGTGTCTACTGCATGCGGGACCATCACGATCAGTGTATTATTCATTACTAGACCTGCAGACTGTCGAATAGAAACAGCTGCTGCTGCTGTGGCCCTTAGACAACTTGGCAATGCTCGTGCTACCGGATCCAAAGTTGACGAAAAATAGGCGCATGGCCGCTGTCTATCTCCGTATAACTGAGTCAGCACGGACAATGCACAACCCTCCTTCTCGTGGACATATAATGTGAAAGGCTTACTGTAGTTGGGGTTACCTAACACAGGGGCCGAACATAATGCTGTGCGTAATTCGAGAAAACTTTTCTGACACTCATCAGACCAAGGAATGGGATTGGGTGTATTTGTACACGTTAGTGCCAATAAGGGTTTGGCTAATAACGAAAAATTTGGAATCCACTGTCTACAATACGATGTAATGCCCAAGAAAGCGCGTACTTCTCTCTGCGTTCTTGGCACATTCAATTTAGCTATTGCCTGAATTCTTTCTGGGGTCAGTTTCCTTCCCTCCTTCGATAAGAGATGACCTAAGTAGGTCACTTCTTGTCGGCAACATTGAAGCTTGGAAAGTGACACCTTGTGGTGCAGATCACATAGATGGCGCAGTAATGTCAACGTGGCCATTTTACAAATTTTCTCAGTATCCGCAGCTATGAGCAAATCGTCCACGTACTGTACGAGAGTGGCACCTTTGGGCAAAACCATTGCGTCAAGCTGGCCTTTCAGAGCTTGACTGTATATCGAGGGGCTTTCACAGTAGCCTTGAGGGGCGCGTTTAAAGCGGAAACTGCGACCACCTAAACTAAAGGAAAAAATATCCCTGCTTTCCTCAGCAATCGGGATACTGAAGAAAGCATTCTTCAGGTCAATCACCGAAAACCAGGATGCGGATGCTGGAATCATCGTCAATAATGTTGTAATGTCGGGGACGACTGGGAATTGTGGCACCACTATCTTATTTACTTCTCTAAGATCAATCACGAATCTATACACAGGTGGCTGAGAAGGGTCAGTTCGTTTTAAAACAGGCAGAACAGGACTATTGCAAACATTTCCTCGTGTTTCTTCAATTACGTCTTTCTCAATCAACTCGTAAACAATCGCTAGCAAAGCTTTTTCGCCCTCATTGGATATTCTGTATTGGGGAATTCGTGGCATTTTGACATTCGGCTTCAATGTTACAATATACGGTGGAATTTCTAAAAGACCTACATCATTTGGACCCGTAGCCCAAAGAATATCTGGAAGAAGTGCCAATTCTGCTGGAAGTGCATTTCTCGACAAATACATGGGAGAAACCACTTTCTTACCTAAAGTCAGTTGTACTCCTGAAGGAGAACAGTACAGAGTCGCATACAATCTTTTTAGCAAATCTAATCCTAGTAAATTTTCACCACAACCTGTTGTCAAAATAAGGGGTGCTTCGAATTCACAAGGACCAACAGAAAGAGATAAAGGGTCAGAAATCGGATTTCTAACCGGGGCGCCAGAAAAACCTACGGAAACGTTCATTTCGCCAGACAAAGGTGCGCCAGGGAGTTTGGAGTGCATAATAGAACTCTTTGTAGCACCAGTATCCAACAGAAAAGGTTCTGACACACCCGATGTAATCACCTCAACGTAAGGTCCACTCTGATCTACTGGAACTGAAACAACTCCCTCTCCTTGTCTAAGGCTGTCCTAGCAATCATTATTCTCCCACTGCTCATTTTCCGTGTAATACTCATCAATGTAGTATTGAGCTGTCCTGTCAGATGCGTTATTTTGCTGGTCAAACCTGTTCATAGAGTTTTGTGGTGGAAGGGGACGTGCGTCCTGAGGGGCGTTTCCACGCCCTCTACCTCTAGGCGCTTGCTGACTACCACGACCTCTTCCGCCAGAAAATCCATTTGCACGTTGTGGCAGGGCAGGACAGTCATATTTGTAATGACCCTCTTGTTTGCAGTATAAACACTGGTTGGGACCGACGCGGTTTTGATTGTAATCGAATCTCTGCAAGTTTCCCTGAGGCTGCTGAAAAGTGTTCTGGTAGTGATTCGGACCATTATTATTTTTATTACCACCACCACGTGGCGGATAGGCTTGCTGTAGCAAAACCTTCGTTTTGAGTTCTCTAGCTTTCTTCTCTACTTTATCTTTCTCATCCTTGTCTCTATTCTCGTAGTACTGTGCGGTAGCTAATATCTGGGCTGAAGATGAGACTGCCCAAGAACTTTCTGAATCTTTTAATTTTCTACACAAGTCTGGAAGTAGATTGTGCACAAATTTATCGACAAACAATCTCTGACCACCTTCTGTGGTCATATCTTGACCGCTGTGGTCAATGAATGTTTCTTCAAATCTGGTGAAGAAATCTGAAACAGTTTCTTCTTTCTTTTGCTTGCATGCAGATAACTTATCCCAATTTACACGTATTGCAGGCATTATCGTTTTCATGTAATCTACTATTCTACCAGGTAGTTCCGCTATCAGGGGCTCAGGCTTGGCACCACCAACTTGTCGTGCATCTGCAGCAGTAATATTAGCCCACGTGTCACCTAATTCCTGGTCATGATCTACATAACTAATTTTTCCCCATAAAGGCTGTGGAACAACGTTCCCGAATAACATATCGATATCGGCCAAATTCATTATACATGACCCAGCAGTTTGCAACAATTCTTTATAGTACCCTGCAGGATTTTTACGCGGATCTGGTAGTGTTTGTTTGAGTGCTAAAACTTCAGCTCGCTTCCATGGAACATGTACCCATACTCGGTGAAAGTGGGGCAGGACAGGTGGGACAGCTGTCGCGTCACCCTCTCTCCACTGTGGGGGAACTTCTCTCATAGGGTATTGTCGTGCCTTTTTCCTACTAGATGCACTATATTCCGATGGTGACCCAGAACTACTTCCCTTACTTCGATATGATAATAGCATTTCAACTGCTTTTTCCACATCGGGACCTACAATCATACCCTCTCCAAACTTAAATCGCACACGACACATTTCTAACGGGATGCATTCTTGATCATTGTCTTCTAAATCCTCGCCAAGAAAGACACACATTTGTTCGAATACATATCTCTGTGTCGCTGTTTCCCATTGATGGAAAACTTCCATGACAGACTGTAAATCATATTTTGCAGTGTCCATGACCCATTTCCGAGCTAAATTATTCAGGGAATCTCTCTCTTGATAATCAGGCAGTTGACTTCGCAACTGTCTTCTACTTATGTTCGGGGTCGTAGCAGGCGACCCGAAAAGGGGTAAAAGAAGATTAGTAACAGTGCTGGCCATTTTCTGCCGAAGGGAAGGTGAAACGGAAGGACAAACAGATGAAAAAACGGGGTGAGATAAGGCGGGGGTAGAGATGGCAGAAGAGGTATCAGGAATAATAGATGTGGTACTAGGCAAAATCGTAGAAAACACAGGAGAAACAGAAGTCGTCGTTGGGCCTGAAGGAGGCTGCACCGAAGAAGTAGGAGCCAGCTGAAGAGCAGCTGGTGAGTGCTGTGGAAGAGCCAGAGGCGCAGCTTGTGCAACTAAAGGTTGCGGGGGTGCTGTAGCATTCTGCGCATAGGGGGGTGGCGAAGTTAATAATTGCGACATTAATTGGTCTTTTTCACGCTCTTTTGCTGTCCCTTGCTGAAGAGACGGCAAAACTGGATAACACTTATCTATTGCCATTTTACGTTGCCTGTGCAACTGCTCATTTATCTGCTCTTCCTCATTATCTTTAAACTGCACGGCAGCTTGCGTCACTGAAAGTCCCCCTTCTCTCTTATTTTTCTTAGCTAATTTAATTTCTTTTTGTTTGGCTTCTTTGCGCCATAGGCGGAAAGAGTCAAACATCGCCGGCCGGGCTTTCTTTTTGAAGAGTTTAACTTCAAGGTTGTCTAAGATTTCAGAATCAAAGCTACCATATTGGGGCCATTTTAAAACACCATCTTTCCTAGTGTATTTAATCCATACCTCGTTGTAAACGATGGGGCCTACCCCATGTTTAACGTACAGCTCGTAAGTCGGAGTTCCAACTGGAGGAACCGGACATGAGTCCTCCAATCGGGAGTCCCTATTATTACTACCAAGACAAAACCAATTCCCGAGTCTAAGACTAGGCATCCTCGCTCTCTAGTCTAGTTCCAAAACTTCAAAGGATTTATCGATTACGATATTTCTCGTGAATACACGAGTCCTTCGGTTATGGTGCTTGCAAGTACCAATAAAAACCTTTATGTATCTCCAAGATACCACAAAGTAAGTCCAACTAAGGACTGGGAGACGCTCCACTTATACTTAACTGAAAAATATCGATGGCTTCACCAGAAGACTCGTCTCAGCGTTTCGGTCTACCGAAAATTTCAAGGGTCCAACATCAGGGCGATAGCCAGGGCAGCAGTCCTTGTAGCCGTCGGGAAGCGGGGAACCTCGTAGTAAAGACCTTCGGACCACGTCGACATGCAGGGGTCGATGAGGTGGTGGGCCCTCCTCCGGAATTTTCACACGAAGCTCCTCACGATCTTCAGGCTGATTGGTACCACTGGAATCGCCCCAAACGCTGGGCGCCAAATGAGGTACTGGGTTTTCAAGAACCGGCAAAGAACCGGCAACCCAGCGGTGCCAGGGGATCAACACACCAGAGACCTCGGGTTCTCCTGAGTCAGACCTACAGAAACTTCAGAGTCTTCCAGGTGAAGTCAAAGATTAGTTTATTGGCTGCAACCAAGGTGACAGGGTCCTAGAAGTACGATACAAGTATATTCAGGAGACTGCACACTTTCACGAAGTTAGGCTTCTCTTCTTATACATAATATTCACCCTTGGGCAAAACATTCCTTGGATTCGTGGTATTTCATTTATGGTTACTGATTACAAAAGAAAAGCAGAGTCATGATGACATGTACATATTTCACGTCGTGCTGCCCATAACAAATCATCCGGCAAGGCCCAACATTTCATCAGATATCGCTGTACCCCTAATAAAAATGGTCACCTCCCCATCATAAAGCAAGTGAGGAAAAGGAGTGGGGAAAGATGAGAGCGAGATATGGCAGGTGTGCGCGCTGAAATGGTTTTATGGCTGGTTGGGCCTAGATGCTATCTTGCTCGGCCACTGGGAGGGAACTGACCTAACGAGTTCGGCCTGGGGCAATGGTTCTAACTTGTACTGGGGTCAGGAAGAAGTCGATTAAGGAGTATGTGTCCTTGTGGAATCAAATTCGACCGGATTAAGGCCTATGTAAAGGGCAACATGCAGTTAAGGGTTTGGAAGGAAAATGATGATTTCGAGGTGAAATCGTCACTCGAATATGCCGAAAATATATGTACTTGATGTACTCGTCATTCTCGGTCTTTTGATACCAAATACGTCCTATTTCGATGAAGTTTTTTATTCTCGAGTCCAGTACTATAATATGAATCCAGATTTTTCAGAACCACAGCTTCATCCATCGTGGGACAGCTCGCCTCTCCATCCTGGTCGCCGACAACGCCTCCTGGTCTGTGAGATCCGCAGAGCCAGCGTCGCCCACTCACCTAGTCGAGGTGACTACCATCCGGTGCCCTCCTGGTGCCCACTGACTACTGGCTAGTAGTCTCGAACTTGGTCCCCTCTGCTTTCAGGTGTCATCCATCTTCCAGATCCAGGCTTGGATCAACTCGAACTATCTTCACTGGTCGCCTGCCAGCATCTTTCTTCCAGGCTCCTGGTCCGGCAACGAGGATTCCCGACGTCTTTTGAGACCTATGCAGCTGCAGCCCCTGGGCTAGGTAACTTCGGCACTTCGGTGTCCCAGCATAGCCTCACTATCCAAGGGTCAGGATCCACTGTCGTTTTCTCCCTACCAGGTCGGGTTCGCCCGTGAACACTAACTTTAACTTTACTAGCTTCCATAGACTTTGTCAAGCATCCCGCGTGAGAGTGCACACTCTGCACCCGAGTCCCCTAGGTCTCCTAGAAGTAATCTAACGATTCTATAGTCAAGTCCTAGCGATTCCAAAGCCTATTAGTACTGTACTTACCTGCTAGTAATTTCGCATTCCACTTTTAGAGTATATGGTTTTTCGTGCCCCTTGGGCATTTGTATATACTGTGCTAACTTAAGTATTTTCGTAAGAGTTTTGTTGTGTGCCTAGCACCCTGTCCTCATAAAGAGTACAGGGTTGTTGTGATTCTAATAAATACACTGTTTATTTTCATAACACTTGTGTGGTGTCCTTTCACTGGGTGTTCAAGGGGTAATGTGATGGTAAAACAGCTGGCTTAACACGCCCTCTAGAGTCTTAGCCTTAGACTGCTCGTATCCATGCTACTAGGATAGCTGGTCTATAAGGTTGACTTACAACCAATCATCAATAAGGGTTGTTTGGACTGATATATAGTGATCACTAGAATAGTGAGCACTGCACATCAGGCCAACTTCTCACATTGGTGAGCAGCGGTTGGGATTTGAGCTTGCTGTTGTTTTACCACACATGCCCTAAGAATATCTTGTGAAAGATCACATAAGTACTAAAGGTACATATAACTTAGCTTAGTTCTACTGAACCAGCTGTTGTAGCTCCTAGGGCCTAGCACACCCTAAACTACAACTCTAGCAAGGGATCAGTAGGCAAACACATAGTGTAGGTAAGTGCACCACTTACACCTCACTAGAAAAGCATGTCTACCCAGGGAGAATCTACTGAGACTCCCCTGGTCAGTGTTGACCCTCCACAGGTCACTTCAAGATATGCAGCTCTCAGTTTCCAGGAGATGAGACAGATCTGTGTCTCCAGGAAACTGAAGCAGGGGTCTAACCCCACCATTCCCTTTCTGATAGGTCTCTTAGAGACATATGATGCCAGAAAGATTTCTCAGTTACATGAGAACATGCCAGCCTTGGAGGGAACCTCTGGAGATCCAGACCTCCCCAACACTGCCACAGCAGTTGAGGGAGAGGAGGATCAAGAGGAACTCTCTGGGGATGAGGTAGACAAAGGTCTTGAGGTAGTCAGAAGGCTAAACAGGGCCAACTTAGACTTACTTGGGCTAGGATCTGGGGGACCCCCAGTACTAACCCTAAGTGGGCCTAACCTTGGAGTTAGGAGAGATAGATCTCTTTCTAGGGACTCCAATAGATCTCTGCACTCTAATGCCTCTTCTCCGAGGAGAAGGAATCCTCCACAGGGGAGATTTACTTCCCCTCAGAGAAGGGAGCATGAGGCTAGGATGAGACAAGCTGAACTGAGGATTGAAAGGGAAGAACTTGCCCTGGCCAAAGAGAAGCTTGCCTTTGCTAGAGAGCAGCAGATGAGTGGGTTAGCACCCACTGGTGGCAGCAATCTCCCAAGAGATAGAGAGAAGGGTTTAGATACTAAACACCTGACGAAAATAGTGCCCCCCTTTAAGCAAGGGGATGACATCCAGAAATGGATGGCTGCTCTGGAGAGGGCCTGCACTGTGCAGTGCATTCCCCGGAGTCAGTGGGCAGCTATACTGTGGCTCTCCTTTGATGGTAAAGGTAGAGATAAGCTCCTCACTACAAGAGTGGAGGATGCTAATGATTACCAGGTCCTGAAAAATGCACTGATTGATGGGTTTGGTTTAACCACTGAGCAGTACAGGTTGCTGTTCAGAGACACCCAGAAAACTCAGTCTCAGGACTGGTCTGACTTTGTGGATAGTGCCACTAAGGCTTTGGAGGGCTGGTTGCTGGGTAGCAAGGTTACAGATTACACAGGATTGTATAATCTTATGATGAGAGAACACATTTTAAACAATTGTCAGAACCAGTTGCTGCACCAGCACCTTGTTGATTCAGATCTGACCTCTCCCCAAGAATTGGGAAAGAAGGCAGACAAATGGGTCAGGACAAGGATCAAGCAGAACCAGAACCAGAACCAGGGTGGTCAGAAGAAAGCAGACCAGAAGGGTAATGTTAAGAGTGAACAAAATGACCAGAAGTCTTCACCAAGTCCCCAACAAACCAAAGAGGGTGGGGGTCAGGCTTCCCAGAAGAAGAAGACTCAAGAAGGCCAGTCAAAAAGGTGGTGCCAGTACTGCAAAAGTAAATCTCACTGGTTTAGTGAGTGCACCAAAAGAGGAGGACAAACTCCTGCCACTACAGCCCCTAAGGCAACTGCACCCCCTAGTACAGTCAGTAGTGGTAGTGTACCTCCCAAGGCATTAGTTGGGTTAACCTTGGGTACTGAGGGGTCTGACAACTTAGTTGGCACACTCACTCAGGCTGTCCTTGTCTGTACAGGGGATATGGATATATCCCCTGATATAAGTCCCAATACTTTGGGCAAATACAGGCAGACACCTTTGATTAATGGCAAAATGGCTCAGGCCTATAGGGACACTTGTGCCAGTGTCACCATGGTGACACCTAACTTTGTGGACCCTGGACAGATCATGCCAGGTACTGATTTCCTGGTGACCAATGCCAGCAATGTCACTACTAGTCATAGTGTGGCAATTGTGGCTTTCTCCTGGGGTGGAGTGAAGGGACAAAAGAAAGTTGTAGTCAGTTCAGACCTCCCAGTTGATTGTTTGTTGGGCAATGATTTGGAGTCATCACAATGGTCAGAAGTGGAGCAGAGGACTCACATGGAAATGTTAGGCTTGCCAGCACATGTGCTTGCTGTGACTAGGTCACAGGCCAGAAGATGCCCCACTGAACAGGTGCTGGATCCTGAAATTATGGACCAGACACCTTCCAAGAAGAAGAGCAGTAAGGGTAAGGCTTTGCCTTCCCCCTTGCCCCAGGTTGAGGATCAAGTCTCTGAGGAGGCTGATCTGAGAGAGCTGAGGGAAACTGAGCCTAAAGAGCTTGAACTTGATCAAGTTGAGTTTCTGGGCTCAGGGGGACCCTCCAGAGCAGACCTGGGGAAGGAACAGTTGAGCTGCCCTTCCCTTGAACCCCTCAGACAGCAGGCTGCTGCTGAGGCTGCAGGGAATGCCACAGGTGCCCACAGGGTATACTGGGAAGATGGACTCCTGTACTCTGAGTCAAGAGACCCCAAGCCTGGTGCAACCAGGAGGCTGGTCATCCCCTTGTCTCTGAGAGGTTTCCTTCTCACCTTGGCCCATGAGATTCCCCTTGCAGGTCATTTAGGTCAGACAAAGACTTGGGACAGGCTTGTCTCACACTTTCACTGGCCCCATATGAATGAGAATACCAAGGAGTTTTGTCGCTCCTGTGTCACTTGCCAAGCCAGTGGTAAGTCAGGTGGCACAACAAAGGCCCCCCTCATACCACTACCTGTGGTGGGGGTTCCCTTTGAAAGAGTGGGGATTGACATTGTTGGTCCAATGGAACCCCAGACAGCATCAGGGCACAAGTTTATACTGGTGGTGGTGGACCATGCCACCAGGTATCCTGAAGCTATACCCCTGAGGACCACCACAGCTCCTGTGGTGGCAAGAGCCCTAGTTGGAGTGTTCTCCAGAGTGGGTTTTCCAAAGGAGGTCGTTTCTGACAGAGGTACAAACTTCATGTCAGGATATCTGACTGCAATGTGGAAGGAGTGTGGTGTGAACTACAAGTTCACCACACCCTACCACCCACAAAGCAATGGGCTTGTTGAGAGATTCAACAGGACCCTCAAAGGGATGATTCATGGACTACCTGAAACTCTTAGGAGAAGATGGGATGTCCTGATCCCCTGCCTCTTGTTTGCTTACAGAGAGGTCCCACAGAAGGGGGTTGGTTACAGCCCTTTTGAGCTTCTGTATGGGCATCCTGTGAGAGGACCCCTGTGTTTGGTGAAGGAAGGATGGGAGAGACCTCTCAAAAAGCCTGCAACCAACATAGTGGACTATGTACTTGGTCTCCGCTCCAGGATGGCTGAGTATATGGAAAAGGCATCTAAAAACCTTGAGGCCAGCCAAGAACTTCAGAAAGCTTGGCATGACCAAAGGCTGTTCTGACTGTGTACCAGCCAGGACAGAAGGTGTGGGTGCTGGAGCCAGTGGCCCCAGCAGCTCTGAAAGACAAATGGTCTGGGCCCCACACCATCATTGAGCAAAAGGGAGAGGTTACCTACTTGGTGGACCTTGGAACTCCCAGGAGCTATCTCAGAGTGCTCCATGTTAACAGGCTCAAGGCATATGTTGACAGGAAGGACATGAGCTTGCTCATGGCCACAGATGAGGGACAGGAGGAAGAGAGTGACCCTCTCCCAGACCTGCTCACTCAGAATCCTGATGATGGATCAGTTGATGGTGTTGTCTTTTGTGGCAGCCTCACTGAACATCAGCAACAGGATTGCAGGCAAGTTCTGCAATCCTTCAGACATATGTTCTCTCTGACACCAAGCCAAACTGATTGGTGTACCCATGATGTTGACACTGGAGACAGTCTGCCTGTCAAGAGTAAAATCTACAGACAGCCTGATCATGTTAGAGACTGCATCAAAACTGAAGTGCAGAAAATGTTGGAACTGGGAGTCATTGAGCCCTCAGATAGCCCTTGGGCTAGCCCAGTAGTTCTAGTGCCAAAACCTCACACCCAGGGTGGTAAGAAAGAGATGAGGTTTTGCGTAGACTACAGAGGCCTCAATGCAGTCACTAAGACTGATGCCCACCCAATTCCAAGAGCAGATGAACTTATAGATAAATTGGCTTCTGCCAACTTCTTAAGTACATTTGATTTGACAGCTGGGTATTGGCAAATCAGGTTAGCTGAGGAAGCCAAACCCAAGACAGCATTTTCTACCCCTGGTGGGCATTATCAATTTGTGGTAATGCCCTTTGGTTTGAAAAATGCACCTGCCACCTTCCAAAGGTTGGTGAATCAAGTCCTCACTGGGCTGGATGACTTCTGTGCAGCATATCTTGACGATATTGCTGTCTTTAGCTCCACCTAGGAGGATCACCTGGTCCACCTGAGGAAAGTGTTAGAGGCCCTGCAAAAGGCAGGCCTCACTATCAAGGCCACCAAGTGCCAGATAGGGCAGACACAGGTTGTATACCTGGGCCACCTTGTAGGTGGAGGCCAGGTTCAACCCTTGGAGCACCGGCGTAGCTAGGGGGGGGCGAGGGGGGCGGTCCGCCCCAGGCGGCACTATTGCGAGGGCGGGGGCCGCGCTGCACTGGCATGTTGCAGCGGCCTCTATAATTTATTTGAGGACACTGGCTGACACTACTCAGTCAGTGTACCCAAATAAATTATAAAGGCCGCCGCAGCAGGCCAGTGCAGCACGGCCGCCGTTTTGAGTACAAGCCTGCGCACGTCACTTGGACGCACATCCCTTCCTTCTGAATCATTGCCCTGAGGGGGTGGGATCACTGAAGGAAGCAGAAACCGCGAGGTCAAAGCTGGGGACCATTTAGGGTGTGTGTGAAAGGAGCGCGAGGGCAGGGGCAAGTTGGATTGTTCGATAAGGCTAGCAAAAAGGGAGCAATGATGAAGAGGTAAATTGATGTTATAAGATTATCTCCTACAAAAATATGTTTGTGCTGCGATATTTAAAACACGTACAATACAACTGACAGCCTGCATGGAATTAGTAGGCCTTACAGGACAAAAGTCATCACCTATCTTTCTTGCTTTCCCTCCCTTTCTGTTTATCCATGCTTGTCTGTGTGCCAGCCCACCTCTATGCTTTCACAATATTGGGAGGAATACACATAGGAAGCTGCACTAGTCACATGTTTTCAGGCTTACTACTATGGTGGAATTGCACGACAGGGTAATTCTGCATAATTGTGCAACTGCACGATTCTTTCTTCCTTGTTTTCTCTTAGGGGAAATCTTTTTTTTCCCAGGCAGAACCTGTTTTCCTTACACCATCATGAAGTGTGAGTGCGTTATATTCCCTGCCCCATCCTGGGAGAAGATGTAGCCCAGCCCTTTCTTAGAGCAAATGCCCGAAAATGTGCAGGGTGGTAAACGGTCAGAGAGGGGTTTTGTAACTGTCTACAAACGTGCAAGATCGTGGTGGTTCACAAACTCACAATACACACTCAACAAGAGAATCACTCCTTCATCAATCCACTCTCCATCCCTTGCAAGGACTTTACGACTGAGGCATTATATGGAGTTGTGATGCACAATTAATGTGACTCTGCAGTTGTAGGCAGTGAGCAGCAAGGGTGCCATGGGCCCTAGGGCAAGCAAAGAAAATAGGCTTCCTGACTGGTGTTTGGGAACTAAAATACAGCAATAATCAGGGTTCAGTGGGACCCTCATATATCTGGGCCCCGGTGCAACTGCACCATTGATAGCTGCACACCTGCTTGAAGCTGGGAGCACACTCTGACTGTTGATTGGATTCTGCTTGCATAAGGCAAGGCGAGGCTGCAGCCTTAGGGACCATCAACTAATCCAAATGGCCTGAAAGTGTACTCATTCTCAGGAGCGTGTGAAAGGAGCGCGAGGGCAGTGGGCAAGCTGGACTAGTCGATAAGGCTAGCAACAAGGGAGCAATGATGAAGCCGAAGACCACCTCCCTACTTGAACGTAAACCCGACTTTGTAATCTCTATCTGCCAGTCCCCTCTGTGAGAATTAAGTTGGGGAGGCTCCAGGGGCAATGAGTGCGCCTCACACCACGGGAATTATTTAAAAAAATGAAATCTTGGCATGCAGCACCTGATCAATTTGGGACTCACTGCCCGGGCCTGAAGCACCACAGCAGCCACTTCAGGTCACTGCCCCTGACACCCGGACACCACATTGTATTCTCTAATGCTTGCTAGCCAGGTAAAGGCCAAAAGCCATTTCCTTTTCTTCTCCTAAAGTCATGGATCTCACTGTAGACTCTTGGCTCCAACGCACTCTGTTGGAGGTCGTTTGTAATTAATTTACGGGTCACGCGGATAAAACTCATGCACTGGTGCTTCTCCATTGCTGAGGTCATGGACGGGGCAGATAGGGGACAGGGGACTAGGGTCCTGCACAAACTGTGATGTTATGAGTGAGATGTCACAGACAGGGTAGGTAGAACTGATGTAAGTTTTGGGTTTCCTTCTTATTTTGTGCACTGGGTCTGTCTAGCCCTGGACCGAGTCATGTATGTGCATGTAACTTGCATGATCCAGGTAACTATTAGCGTTGATACTAAGTGTCTCTCGGACCTCTTTCAGGTGCTCGCTGACTTTTTCGCCAGCACCCCCCAGGGGGGCGGCAATCTGAAGGATAGCCCCGGGCGCCACAAGCTCTAGCTACACCTCTGCCTTGGAGAGTAAAATACAGGCCATCAAGGACTGGGCTCCTCCAATCACCCAGACTCAGGTTCGAGCTTTCTTGGGCCTGACTGGTTACTACAGAAAGTTTGTCAGAAATTATGGGTCCATAGTGACCCCCCTTAATGACCTGACAAGCAAAAAGATGCCAAAGAAAGTTCAGTGGACAGCAAGCTGTCAGAAAGCATTCAATGACCTAAAGCAGGCCATGTGCACAGCACCTATCCTAAAGAGTCCAGACTACTCCAAGCCATTCATTGTCCAAACAGATGCTTCTGAGTTGGGTGTGGGAGCTGTTCTGTCTCAGCTGAATTTTGATGGTAATGATCAGCCTATTGCTTTCATTAGTAGGAGGCTGACCCCCAGAGAGAAAAATTGGTCAGCTATTGAGAGGGAGGCCTTTGCTGTGGTCTGGGCCCTGAAGAAGCTGAGGGCCTACTTGTTTGGCACTCACTTCACCATTCAGACAGACCATAAGCCCCTCTTGTGGCTAAATCAGATGAAGGGTGAAAACCCCAAACTGCTTAGGTGGTCCATTTCCCTACAGGGGATGGATTTTACAGTGGAGCATAGACCTGGTACTGATCTCAGCAATGCTGATGGGCTCTCCAGATATTTCCACTTAGAGCAAGAAGACTCACCTGGTCAAGGTTAGTTTATTGTCCCAAAGTTTGGGGGGGGGTCATGTAGGAGAGTAGGGTCTGCAATCCTATGATCACCCAGATTTTTGCTTTTTGCTGCACTGGTTTACGACTTTCCCTGGCTGTGGGCCTGCTAATCAGACCCACAGCCTAGCTGTTCTCTCTATCCAAATTGTACTCAGGTACTGAATTGGCACTGGGCCCTCTCCAAGTCCCTGTACCCAGGGCTGAGGTGCACCCAGAAGTCTCCCAGGGGCTGAAGCGCACCCAGAAGTCTCCCAGGGGCTGAAGCATGTATTGTGCCACCCCTGGACTGACTAACTAAACTGACACAACTGGCTGCACGACAGCTGGGGCAAGGTGGTGTACTCACCCTTTGCTTTAGATATAGTATACCTATATCTAACCCTAAAATGGACACACAGATCTCCTATCAGTCACTCCTATGGCAGGCCTTAACAATCCTGGAGGCAGAGTGCTTGGAATCGTGTGAGATGGTGCTCTGGCATGAGCTGAGCCTGTCTGCGGCTTTCGGGATCCATCCCTTAGCCGTTTCCATGATATCGCATACCATATACTCTTAAGTGCATTATAATCCTCGCGGTTAAATGCCAACTCTGGTATCGCTTTATCAAAACATGTCGAGTAAGGTGTCATACGAATTGGAATACTAACCCCTTGCCAATTCTGGCGACGGGGTTAGCATTCCACCCTTCTAGAGGGACACGACATGCATGTAGCCTGTAACCCCGGTTAAAGTCAAACAGAGCCTCAGCTCCACAAAATGGATGCTGCCACCGAGACACAAGTCTGCCCTCCTGCTGCTGGGAGTCCTCCCAGAGCAGGAGATAAGGACAAAGGGTTTCCTGCCAGGGGCGGTGCCAGCACCGTCCCAGACAGGATTTTGTGTATTGTAGGTAGGCAGGGCTTCAGAGGAAGGTGACTGCACGTGGCACCCCGGTGCTCACTGTGCATAGGCTGGCTTGAACCAGTTCCAGGGACACTCCAGACCCTGTGCTGGGGAAAAGCCCGCCAAGGAAGTGGGTGTAACCACCCCCCTCCTGGTCCCACCCATAGGGCAGGACCTAGTCGCGTGCCAGCCCCCTTTTCCCAGATAAAGGTAGAGACTGGCCCCCTTCCAAATCAGATCATCTTTGGAATCAAGACACGACTTTCTACGAAAGGACATCAAGATTTCTTCTTCAAGATTCTCCCTTGTGACTAAGGAGTAGTCACCCTGCATCCGCAGGCACCATCGCAAGAACACTGCGGTCTGCTGTAAGTCCTTCCTCCGGAATCCGACTGCCCAGCTCGACAAGACCCGGCTTCCCTGGCACCTCCGACCTCTACTCACCTCTACAGCCAAGCTGAGAACCGTGAGTACGACGAGACCTCAAGGGACCGACTATTGCCAAGACTGCACGACTTCTGCACAGCAAGCCCGCCGAGTAATTTCCTGGCGAGTGCTTTGGGGTCCGAGAAGCCCCGACCCTGAGCAGCTCCAGCACCGAAGAGCAGCCCCCCAGCATCTCCACGATCGGCGTGGGGCCCTTCTGCTTTTTGCTGCTCACCGCGTTGTTTGGCTACTAGCCCGCTGGCTTGTGGCCTTCTGAACGACGCCCGACGACATCACTGCTGCTGGTCTGGTTGCTCCAGACTGGCCCTTGCTCCCTTCCCGAAGAGGAGCACCCCGGACCCTCCTGGTCCACTCAAGACGCCATTTTGAGTCCACCGCGTGGGCTTGAATTAGCCAAGGCTTGTTGCCCAATCCTGGGTAACTTCGACGCCGACAGCTTCATCCATCGTGGGACAGCTCGCCTCTCCATCCTGGTCGCCGACAACGCCTCCTGGTCCGTGAGATCCGCAGAGCCAGCGTCGCCCACTCACCTAGTCGAGGTGACTACCATCCGGTGCCCTCCTGGTGCCCACTGACTACTGGCTAGTAGTCTCGAACTTGGTCCCCTCTGCTTTCAGGTGTCATCCATCTTCCAGATCCAGGCTTGGATCAACTCGAACTATCTTCACTGGTCGCCTGCCAGCATCTTTCTTCCAGGCTCCTGGTCCGGCAACGAGGATTCCCGACGTCTTTTGAGACCTATGCAGCTGCAGCCCCTGGGCTAGGTAACTTCGGCACTTCGGTGTCCCAGCATAGCCTCACTATCCAAGGGTCAGGATCCACTGTCGTTTTCTCCCTACCAGGTCGGGTTCGCCCGTGAACACTAACTTTAACTTTACTAGCTTCCATAGACTTTGTCCCGCATCCCGCGTGAGAGTGCACACTCTGCACCCGAGTCCCCTAGGTCTCCTAGAAGTAATCTAACGATTCTATAGTCAAGTCCTAGCGAATCCAAAGCCTATTAGTACTGTACTTACCTGCTAGTAATTTCGCATTCCACTTTTAGAGTATATGGTTTTTCGTGCCCCTCGGGCATTTGTATATACTGTGCTAGCTTAAGTATTTTCGTAAGAGTTTTGTTGTGTGCCTAGCACCCTGTCCTCATAAAGAGTACAGGGTTGTTGTGATTCTAATAAATACACTGTTTATTTTCATAACACTTGTGTGGTGTCCTTTCACTGGGTGTTCAAGGGATAATGTGATGGTAAAACAGCTGGCTTAACACGCCCTCTAGAGTCTTAGCCTTAGACTGCTCGTATCCATGCTACTAGGATAGCTGGTCTATAAGGTTGACTTACAACCAATCATCAATAAGGGTTGTTTGGACTGATATATAGTGATCACTAGAATAGTGAGCACTGCACATCAGGCCAACTTCTCACACTAGGGTTACTGCTTTTTCCAGATCTGCGCTTGCTGGCGCGGAAAAAAGAAGAACTGACGTCAGCACGCGGAGGCGGCGTCTAAGTACTCCGACGACGTCATCACGGCGCCCACGACGGACGCGGAGCCGCAGACGACGTCTACCGACGCGCAAGGGTACTGCTACGCAAAAGTTTCCGGATCCAGTCTGACGCCTGGGGATATTCTAAGGTAAGGAATCGAATACTAACGTGTCTCTTTCAGATCGATTCTTCTGGGCAGCTTTATTAGTTCTTCGCCGTCGGCTGCTCCAATGCATTCAAGACTACGGCGCATATCCACTATAACGTTCAACGTGATGGTTAAGGCAGCATGATCACTGTCACTGCGCGGGTGAACTGAGAAGTTTAACATTAGGGGTTGCAGTTTGTCATTTAAGATGATGTAGTCAATCGTTGTTTGATTGTTGTATGTGGGACCGACAAAGGTCCCTGGGCTGTTCTTTAGATGGACTAAATGCGCTGTCGCCAGTTTGTAAGATTTTAATAGGTCGTTCAGTGCGTTAGTGGCCCCGGACTGGTGACTTCGTGTGGTTGGTACCGCTAAGTTGTGGATGTTGAATTCGCCAAGAATAATACATTCTAATGACGAAAATTGGAGCAATAAGGACTCTAGGCGGTTTATTAGTGTGGCCGAATTGGCTATAGGCCCATGTGGATTATGATAGAGGTTGATTAATAAAAATGAGAAATTTCCATTTATCAAATGGCGGCCTTTCAAGATGCCTGTCTGAAGGGTGTCCGGAAGGTTGGGTATTTCCGCAAATTCCAGTTTCAGCGAATGTTTTATATAGACGCATATCCCCCCGATGGTCTTCCAAATATGTTGGTCTTTTTTACTGGTTTTCCGTATTCTGCATATCCTCTTAGTGAAAGAGGATGGATCTGCCAGGATTCTTATATACAGATTATGTCTGCCTCCTCCATGAATTTCACCGCGGTTTGGTTCTGGAGCAACTTTTTGAGCCCTGCAACATTCCAGGTCATGATTTTCAAGCTGTCCGGAGACCGGTTTTTATCTAAGGATTTTGGAATCCCGATGGTCATGCTTAGGTGGAGATGGCCTAAGTCTTTAGGGCAATATCAGTTAGGATCTGGGGTTTAGTGCTAGCGGCAGCCAAGACCAATCTTTGCTCGCGCGCCCCGATGTTGCGCATATGCGTTTGCCCTGGCTCGGGTTGGTTGTTATCTTGATCGGGGTTCTGTTGATTGGGCCTGTATTTATGCCGCCTTTGGACCCCTGAAGGATGGACGCCGCATTTGGCACGCGGGGAAGCATGCAAGCGTGAGTTCCCTCCGGCTAGTTGTTCCGTGTTTCCCGGCTGGAAATACGCGGAGTGGGTTTTTAAAATTAGGGGGTATTTTTGAGCGGGCTTGGAATTTATTTTTATACCCCAGCTTTCCAGTAGCATATGCTGACTTTTCAGTGCCTCTGCCATGTCCGGGCTCGTAAAGGTTAGCTCCGTGGTTTCGTTTTTCTCCTCCGGGTCTGGCGGCAGGAAGGAGAGGGTTTTGATGTCTCTAGTTTTTATCCCTTCCAGCCCTGGGATTTTTGCGCAGAGTGTTAGAAGGTTGCTGAGGTTGAGGATGTCCCACTTCCCCTGAGAGACATAGTACAGCATAATCTTCCGATCCTGAGATTTGGTGTAGTTTAATTGGCAGGCGGAATCCACTTCCCTCCACTTTTTTGCCTGACCGCCAGTTTGTGGTGGCTGTACTGCACCAGGTGGGTGGGGGTTAGCCTGCCTGTTTAACCCCATTGACCGCTGGAAGGCCGCCGTGAGTGGTAAGCTAGGCGGACCGTTATAGGGCGGCATATTTTCGGCGTCCTCGAGTTCTATGGCATCCGATGGCGCTTGGGGCACTCGGCGCATCATCAACGTTGATTGAGCGACGGACTGAGAATTTATTGGGCATGGATCATGTTCACTTGGATGGGCTTGAGTCGCTTCCATGGTGCTTTGTCCTTGTGGGTTATTTGCTTGATTTTTTGTTGACGCTGCTAGAGCTAGCTGGGGAGCTGCAAGGGGGACCAACATCCTCGGGTCTATTGCTGCGTTAAGTGAGAGGCTTCAGGCGTTGGCTTAGTTATTTCTAGTGTTTTAGTAATTACTGCCAGTTGGGTCGTTAGCTGACTCTCTGTGTGGGCAGATGTCTGATTGTCAGGCCGTAGCCATTCCCGGATGGATCTGGAAGCGTAAGATTTGTTTTTGTTCGCCTTGTTGAATTTTTTTAATTTTTTCTTATTTTTCCTAGATACATTTTGGAGTTCTAGGCTGGTCGGTGTGATAGTATACTGACGGTCTTGATTGTTAGCTTGGTTCGGGGTAGCGTTTGTTCTACTCGTATTAATCGTAGACGGAAGCGCCGCCCAGGCGATTTTTTCTCCTTTGTGAGTTTCTGAACTGTAGTTTTGCAAATTTATTAAGCCTTGTGTTTTTAAAGGGTCTAGAGCAGGGTCTTGTGCGGTTGAATCCTTGTTCTTGCTAGCTTCTTTCTTGAGATCCTCTATTAGTGTGGTCATGATGTTTGGGAGTTTTTCTAGGCTGTGCAGAATTGGACTGCAACTGCATGACTCTGGCTTGAAATGTGTGCTGTCCTGTGCTCTGCGGATCAGGGAATTCAAATGATCCAGTTTGGAATCAATCCCAGAGATCAGGTTTGCAACAGTTTGTAATATGTTTATCTGGGCATCGAGCTTGTCTGCGTGCATTATTGCGGCGCCTGTCATTGAGATGAGTGTCTCGTTGATCAGTGATAGGTGATCTACAATCACTGGTGGCTTCTCCCCCCTGTCCGTGCGGCTGCTCACTGACGTTGATGGCTGAGCCGTTTTGTCTTGTTCCGGGATGCTCCATCTCGACAGGTTCGGGGACTGAATTTGAAGGGCGGCCAGTAATTCTAGGGTTCCTCCTCCTTCGTTCGCTTCATAAGTGCTGTTGGGAGCGTTGAGCATATGCACTCCGTTTGCCGAGGCTCTTCTTTCGTTGTCAAAGTGTGTGCTGTTGGGTGCGTCAAACGTAAAAACCCCGTTTGGGGTCGTGCTCGATTGGGGGTCTTCCAGTAATGGTGGATCGGGGTTGTTGTTCTGATGTGATCGGGCCTGGGTATGACCCTGTCTAAGGCCTCTAACTTGGGGGGTTTTCCGCCCTGGAGCATGGTTATTATAGGTGATAGAGGTATTCCTAGTGCCCGGGTGGCAATAGGGCTAGGGGTTTGACCGTCCTCCAGTGCTTTTAGCCCTGGGTGCAGGCCCCCCGCTCCTGGGGGATAGAAAAGCTTTGCCTTCCGTCTCCTAGCTGATCTATGGGGGCGGGGTTTTTCCTGTGCTTGTAGTAAGGTAGTGCCCTTGGGATGGCCGAGGGCAGCGTATTCTCCTGTGTGGGGGGTGGCCTCGATAAACAGATAGAGTTAGCCCTGCCCGCCGCTGCTCAGTCCAGCTAAAAGCCGCTGCCCGCTGCCTCTGTCCCAAAAAGCTGTCCAGGGTGTTAAAGTTCTGGCTTTGCTCTTGCTCTGCGTGTTGCCCCCCCCAGCCCCCAGCTGGTGCTTGCTGCCTTGGTATTGACTAACCGGCACACGAGTCCTCTTATCCTCCGGCTCCAGCACCAGTTCCTGGCTCTCCCTGGGGTTTACCGGTTCTCTGTTCTTCTATTCTCAGCCCTTAACTTGTGGCTTCTCAGCGACGGAGCCGGTGGGGGGGCCAAACGTAACAGGCTCCCCCCCCCCCCGCTGTGGCGGTGTTGTTGTCACAGCGCTTGAAACACAGCGCTCACACCTGCCTGCGGCACCTCGCTCCTCGCTCGCGGCGCACGCCTCCCTACTGTGCTGCTGACCTCGGCGACCCAGTAGCCACACGGTCAGCCTCGCAGTCGGGCTGACAGGCAGATGGAGACCAGCGGCCGGTCCGCTTTTTCCTCCGTTCTTCCTCTGCGTTCTTCTACTCCTCAGCTGCCGCAGCGGCAACAACAGTCACCGCGTCCGTCTCGAAGAAGATGGCGTTCTGGCGTTTTCTGGTGATGCACAGCTCACAGGCTCCCTCTGCAGACCAGCCAGTCCTCTGAATCCGCACACACAGAGTTTCATACTAATAGTTATCTTGTAAGAAAAAATGAGAACGACTGTTGTCTCAATTTCTTATATAAAAACATCCTGAATATATATGAATGCCAAAAACCAATACATCTAAAAAGGACTTAACAATGTAGGTAGAAAGACCTTAGAAGCAGCGACTTTTTTTTTTTAACATGAATGCCTCTCATTTGCTTTGAAGTCTCGTTATAACTTATCAGTGACCTATTTGCAGCATTTTTTGTCAGTGTTCCTCTGCATCAATACTTTTGTTGTTTTTAATTTTTTTCGAAGCGTTCACCTGCAGATTTGCTTTCATACAAACTAAAACAGCCACTTTACGTCCATGTTTTTTTGGCTTTAATTGGATGAAACTATAAGCACCGTGTTGCATATACCAGTACATTCACACTAAGTAAATGTTATCATATTTATTATAATACTATAGTTTGTTCTGTAAGTTAAACACTGATGCACATATTATGTAATGTAATCCATAAGAATGTATTAGAGGGGTATTTAGTAGAGCACTGGAATGTAGAGTGAGAGGCTGTTCAGCCTTCATCAGGGACACTACCCATATGTGTCTGTGCTGCTGGCTTGTGGGCTATATTTGATATAACTTGAATAATAAGGTATAAAATTCCTGCTTATCAAAGACGGGTACTAGAAGCTTCTTTATAACACACCGCACAACGCTTCGTTCATATTACACGAGGTGTTCGTATAAACCGTGTTGAGGTATATGCTTATACAACATTTCACGAGAATGCCAGGCTACATTACTTGTTTTGTTTTTGCGGGATGCGACAGAATGTATTTGTTTTTGCATTTATTAAAAATATGGCAGCTATTTAAAAAAAAAAAAAGAATACAGCATCACTCATAACCCACGTTTTACTTACTTGTATGCATTCATGTAGCGCACAATACCCTCGCTCTTCGTCATCTTAGTCAGCCAGTCGTTGTATTGTGAAAGTGGCCCTTTTCGACTATTAAAGAAAGAGAATAAAGTTGATAATAACGAAATGAGTTTACAACTTGTTCTCTTTTCATGGATAAAAAAAACAGGAAGCGTTGGCAAAGCCAACAGTTTTTACCTTGGCAATCTGGGACAATGGTTATTTTTTTATTGCAAGAATAAGCCACATAATTAAGAAGAAGTAAAACGAAAATGAAAGAATATCACCTCTTAAATGTAATCCTTTTTAAAAATGTTGTTTTAATACACATCACATGAAACTAGTATTCTAGTTGGCACAAAGAATAGGTACTACCCGCAAAGAAATTACTGTACCCTGACACAGTTTAACCACTTAAGTATGAATAAAAAGATAAAAAAGGTAAAGAAAAAAGACATTGTCAAAGTAAATGTTGCCCCATTAGCCCCGTCACTTAAGTGTACTTTCTTTTAGTCGGATGTCCACATGTGAAAGGTAGTGAACTACAATACAGGAGAGCCAATGGTGCGCGCTGTGGTAGACGGAAGCAGCACGTGAATGACAGTTTAACAGACCAACAGATAAAGAGGGCTGAGTTTAAGTCCCGCTATGTAAAATTATTTTAATGTATTCTTATTATGTATGGTGTTTTCAGTACGGGAGGCTGGCAACAGGTAAAACTGTCCCTACGCAAGACCTGAACATTGCACGTCAGAACATTACAAAAGCTGGCATAAAATCACGTAGCCAGCTGGTTAATCACTCACAAACAGTTTTTGGGGAGAAGCATTTATACCCCAGGTTTGGGTCATTATCAAAGATGCCGGATGTGAGTGTGGCTATGGAGCCCTGGGAGACACCATCAGAAGCCTGCCGAAGGGGTGAAAACCACATCCAGGATTCTGGTCAGTCTCTATCCCAGTGGTGGCTGCTTTCATAAGTGACACCAATATTTGGTGCCCTGCGCACAGCTCCCGCTGCTGGTGCCATTCAGTGACAGTCCCATAAACATGTGCATGTTCAGGCAATGGCATTTAACACCAGTCAGAGACGTTACAGCTTCATTGTTTGCAATGTGCATCCGTAAATTCAGGTTTTAATATAACTTTAAAGAATGTACATGAGGATATTATGAAAAAATTGTCCTTGAGCCAAGTCACTCATTCCAAGTTAAAGAGAGTACATAGTAAGAGGGTTTCTGTCAATGATAATGCTCTGTAGGGCGTTCGTTGCATGATATTCTATTGCATTTATATAGCGATTCAGTCCCCTGACTAGGCACCTCAATGCACTTGTGGGGGTTGGGGGGGCAGCATACAACTCCATGGGGTTCCTTGGGTTGAGTGTGCTTGTCGTCTGCTGTATTTGGGTAATGTTTCGGTGTTGTGCCTGAGGGCCAGAGTCATACTCTTATTGTGATTTTTCGCTGCACTCTGACATTAGGAGACAGGAAATGAGGGTTAGGATGCATAAGAATACATAAAAGCGGATCTGACTGTGGAAAGTGTGTGTGAATGGATTATGGCCCACATCAAGTGTTTTCATGTTCTGCAAGTCCGTTCACACCACAGCAAGAGTGACGCTACAAGTGGATTAGAAAGTGTGCGAGAACAGACGCAGCCATGTAAACATGCAGCTACATACCATTCAAACACAGTAGCGAGGCGTGGCTAACAGGCAAAGGGAATGGCCGCCCACTAGCGCTGCTCCATAACCCTCACCTGATATCCGGCCAAAATCTGACCTAAATCCTGGCTCAAAACCCATGCACTCAACGGATTAAGCCCTTGGATTCTTGGGCTCCAAGATCAGACACTTAATCCACCCAAACTCGCCACAGAACTGCATTGAAAACCTGCATCACTGAAGCAAGAAGAATAATCAAAATGGCGGCGTCTCCAGTCTCCCTTGCCAGGTAGCGTGCCGAAGCGAACCTGTGAGAAGTTGGCCTGGAATATGATGTTCACTATTCTAGTGAGCACCTTGCACCAGTCCAAACAACCCTTATGGTGATGGTTGTAAGTCAACCTTATGTACCAGCTATCCTAGTGGTAGCGTGGACAGAACAGTCTTAGGCTAAAAGACTCTTGAGGGCATATAAAGCCAGCTGTTTTACCATATGTAACCCCTTGAATACCAAATGAAAGGACACCACACAGGATATATATAAAATATATATGTATTTATTCACTAACACACTCCTCTGAACTCTTTATGAGGTCAGAGGCAAAAGCACATAACAAGTTACACTTAGGAATACTTTAAATAGCACAATTTACAGTTAGGCCCTAGGGGCGCGTAAAAACATATACTAAGTAAGTGGTATAAGAACCACGACTTGGGAAAGGAAGAGGCCTAGGGAATCGCTGGGACTACACTATCTGACCCCTAGGTTAGGAGTAGGAGGCCCACAGGCGGCGCGCGTGCAGTGTCAGTACACTCACGCGAGAGTCAATAGAAAGTCAATAGGAACTTAAAAGGTAAGTAATCGAAGATTTAGGACACTTCCGGTCTAACTAGGAATATACAACTAACAAAACTAGACACTAGGATAGTCAATCCCTACAGGAGCACCGAAGTACTCGCGTTACCTCACCCACGGGCTGCGGGTGCATAGGTGTCAAAGTGTGTCGGGTTTTCTCGTTGATTCCTATGGAGCCTTGGAAGAAGATGGTGCAGGCGACCAGGAGGAAGATGTCCGGGTGGATCCAAGGGTGGATCTAGGATGAAGAGGACCTTAAAGCTGAGGGGACAGAGTCTAGGTCACTAGCCAGTGATCGGGTGGAACCAGGGAGGAACCAGACGTCGTCGAGGAGCAATCAGGTGCGGATGTGAAGCTTGTCGTTGCAGCCACGCGGACCAGGAGGCGTCGAGGACGACCAGGTGCTGGAGAGGAGCTGTCCCACGAAGCTTCTCGCAGATGGAGGGGTCGGCTTCAAGATCGGAGCCAACAAGCCTAAGCAAAGGCAACCCACGCAGGATACACAAGGACCGTCTGGTGCAGACCAGGAGGGTCTGAGGTACTTCACCTTTTCAGGGAAGTAAGTGCCAGTCTGGAGCAACCAGACCAGCGATGGATTTTCAAAGGAATCATCGTCACAGGGCTACTAGCCAAATCAAATCAAATAAGCTTTATTCGATTTATCAAAAAATCATAAAAGCGTGCAAATACAATTTATACAGACAATTTAAGAACGATTTTCACATAAACAAAATTACAAATATAGATAAAACATTTCTCCAAAAGTTAAAATTAAAACAGTCATTTAGACAAAGGGCCTCATTTTACACTAATCAGTCAATATTGACATATGTTAGTTAACTCATTGAGTATCTAAATTTCATCACTGACATTAAGAAGCGAGAAACAGCAAAGATAACATCCACATCTTCTAAAAGCAATAATTTTGAATATGCAGGTTTACATGTTCTTATCCCCCAGCGTTTGAGTAAGGGTAGGATGAATAATTTCCTCGGGCTGGTATACAGGTTACAAAAGAACATGATGTGAATGTTACTTTGTGTTGAGTGGTCATCGCATGGACATATTAATTTCAGTGAGGCCCAGTCATTCTGTTTCGGCAAAGTGACCAAGCGGAAGAAAATCCCTAGGCGCAGCCTAGTTAAAAGCATGCGTGCATACGGTACTTTTTCAATCCCAAGGTAAAATTGTAGGCCTTCAGTGGGGGTAATTTGCTGATAGCTCAGGGTTGTGCCTTTCAGTTTCTCAATATCCCATCTTGCACTCTCTAAGTGTATAGATAATAGTTTTTTAAGGGCCGGTCTAGTCAAGGTTTGAAGAGTCTCTGGTTCATCATAAAATTCAGAGTGTCCAATGTTAGAAAACATCGTTTGTACGTGTCGCAGCCACTTGACTTTTGCTGCACCGTCCAAAGCCATGCAGTCTTTAATGAGATTTCTATTCAATTTGCACTCCTCTGTGGTCCAAATCTTGTGCCAAAGCAAGCATGGTGATATTTTTATAATGTCGCTAAGGTGTTTGACTCCGGTCTCGATGTGAGTCATAAAAGTCGACGTGGTTTTGGGCACACCTAGTAAGTAACAAATGAAAATGTTCTCGCAGGTTTGTAATGAGGACACATTCTCGAATCCCCAGAGACCTGCGCCATATGTGGCCGTAGCTATACACTTTGCCCGGTAGATCTGTAACATTTCTCGGATAGGTTTTCCCCCAATTTTGGCTGCAAAGGTTCTTAAAGCACCTATGGCGCGACTAAAGGCGAGTTTCCTGGCTGACGCTGCATGTTTCCACCTTCCCCACCTGTCAAACACGATGCCCAAATAGCAAAAAGTGTCTGTAATGGCGATCTTTTGCTGGTCTAAATATATTGAGCATGGTGGTCTGTTGTTCTTTTGGGAGCAGGACATGGAGAAAGTTTTGGAAATGTTCACCTTTAAATTTCTTTTCCCCATGTAGGATGGAAATTCATTTACTGCTCTCTGCAGACCTATTTTTGTCCTAGTCATGATTGCCGCGTCATCGGCGTATAAAAGAATGGGTACAGGCCTACCATTGACAGCCGGGTAGTCGTTTGGGAGGGTTATTAAGCTCTCAGCGATAGAGTTTATGTAAAATGTAAAGAGCAAGGGCGCGAGTATGCAGCCTTGCCTCACCCCTCTGTTTATGGCGAATTTTTGTGAACATTGCCCCTGGGTCCCAAATCTTACTCTGGCCCCTGCATCTCTATATAGTTCTTTAATGAATGTGAGGATAGTTGAGTCCACCCTGATGTCTTCCAATGTCGACCAAAGCAGCGCATGGTCCACGCAATCGAATGCGGAGCTGAGGTCGACAAAGGTGACAAATAGGTCCCCTTTTTTGGCCTGCGTGTATTTAGAGACTAATAGGGACAAATTTAGACATTGCTCCAGTGTCCCTAGTCCCTTTCGGAACCCATATTGGAACTCCGAAATAACCTTCTTCTCTTCTTCCCAATGTTGTATCCTCTTAAGGACAATACTTCCAGCAACTTTCATGAGTCCGTCCAATAACGATATTGGACGGTAGCAAGCCGGGTCGTCCCTATTCCCTTTTTTAAATATGGGGACTACGATCGCGTCCGACCAGGTGGTAATAAAACCGCATATATTTCCCATGTTTAATACATTTGTTAACAAGGGAACCCAGAAGTCCGGGGCAGATTTATAGACATCCACTGGGGTGTGGTCAGGGCCGGGGGCTTTACCTGAGGGACTTTCTCTAAGGGCATCTTCCACTTCTAAAGTGGTAAATACCAGTTCAATCGGGTAAGGAGATGCTGGAGAGACAGGTAGCTGGTTAACCTGAATTATGCTATCCGTGGGTGAAGTCACCTTGCAAAGGTTCGGGGCATTACCCTGTGTGTTGTG
Organism: Lissotriton helveticus; assembly: GCF_964261635.1. Lineage (NCBI taxonomy): Eukaryota > Metazoa > Chordata > Amphibia > Caudata > Salamandridae > Lissotriton > Lissotriton helveticus. Next base: position 704,344,122 of record NC_136063.1, on the reverse strand, counting down.
TGAATAGAGATTACCATAATGTTGTACCCAGAGCTCAGCCGTTATGGCCACTTCTACGGAGTTGTCTCTGTCTTTTGATTGGTAAACAGATCTTATGACTTTCCAAAAGGCATTGCTATCCTTGTTCCTGGCGGCATCCCCCAAAGCTTCCCAGGCCTCCTGCTTCAGTTTCGCCCTCCGTTGTTTAATTGCCTTCTTATAATCATGTCTCGCTTGGCGAATTTGAACCCTATCTTTTGGGTCGGCGGACAAAGCTTTCTTTAAGTTTTTCAATGTGGATGTGCATCTAGGGTCAAACCACCCCCGAGTATGCCTCCCATTGACATTGCAGTTTCTAGTCAGTGCATTTTTTATATGGTGCTGAATATTGGAAAAAGCAACCATGATGTTCTTTGGGTCACTATCTTCCTCTAAGCAAGCAAGTATGTCCGTAGAGCAAGAGGATAGGAAGTTTTGGAGGAAGGATGTTGGGTTCATTTTCTCCCATTTAATTACATACCCATTGGTCTTAGTTAGGGTAACCTCGAATGGGTATAGAAACCCTACTAGGTTCCTTTACTTTGCCCTTCATGAGGTTTACCCCGAAGATGATGGGATAATGGTCACTCGTGGGGTCATCCCCAGTTTCCCAGAAAGTTATAAAGTCGGAATAAGTGGGTGATATCAAGGCAAAATCGATTGTAGATTTGCAGCCTCTTCCGATGTACGTTGGGGCAAAAGGAACCGGGGGGGGAACATGCCTGGTTGGTGAAAGTAAGGTCAAAGGTGAATATAACGTTGTTAAGAAGAGACCCCGTATTGGTGTGGGAGAAGTGCAGGGGACCGTCCTCCCCGAGATCTGACAGGCCGCACAAACCTAGCTCAGAAGACGGACAGACGGTACAATTGAAGTCATCCACCCACAGTATTATGTGATCCCCCGAGCCTTGGTCTCTCAATTTGTGGATGTAATGGATCATCTTGTTCAAATTAGGTTCCACTTCACTAATTGGCAAGTTATTATAAAAATTCACAAGAATCACCTGTTGCGAAATGCCCCATTTAAGTAGTATGATCTGGAAATACTGATTGGATTGAAAATTGCAAACTTTTACATCCCCTACGTTCGAGATGTATGTGCACAAGCCCCCCTTGTTGCGACCCTGGGGTGATGGCACAGCTGGAGAATGGAAAGTTTGGTAGCCCAGAATGTGGGCTTCCTCTATAAGCCAGGTTTCTTGTAGACATAGGATGCCATACTTCTGCACAATCTCCAGCCAGGGTTTGTGGGAGATCTTATTACCGAGGCCTGCTACATTCCAGGAAAGGAGAGAGTGCATTGGGTTTCCAATTTCCTGTGGATGATTCCCTTCATTCCCCGTTGTGTCTATCCGATCTTGCAAGTATGCAAGATCTGCCTGTCGTCTGACCTGTGCGGGAAGAGCGTGTTGTTCAGGGGGGTTTAAGTCTATCCAAGTTTGGGTTGGAAGTTGGGATATGGGCATTAGTTTTTCGCTCGGAGCAGTCTCCGTTGGGGGATTTTGGGGATTAGTGGGATTTTGGGGATTAGTGAGAGTTGGAGTGACACTAATTCCCAGTCAATCCACCTGATCCAGACACTCAAACCTGTTGGCTACTAGCCAACTGGCCAGCAACCGGGACAACGCGTCGATCAGAACACAAGCAGGAGGGATCCACGCAGATCTCGTGGAGTGTGGAGGGCTCGTCCTCGGTGCAGGTAGAGCTCGGTGTCGCGGTGTCTCAGTCCCCAGTGGACAGCTTCGAGGATGCCTCAGGAGCTGCGCTGTTAGCAAGTTGAAGACTTTCCAAGTTGCCTGGTTCCACGGATTCCGACGCCTTCCACGGGGCTCAGCTGTGCTGGAGTCGTGCAGTGGGGTCAGAGGAGTCCTGGAGTCGAGGTCTTGTCAGGCTCTGTGCTCGAGTTTCAGCGGGAACGGGGACAAAGCAAGCCGCCGAGTTGCTGGATGGTGCCTGGTTTCCCAGGGTGGTACAAAAAGGGGTGGTGATGGACGGAGCATCTGAACCAATCAAACACTCACACCCAGTCAAAAGATCTGGGTTTGATCCATCACCGTTCTTTAGCTCACTCTGCCACCCCAGTTCAGACAGGTTTCCCAGGGTGGTCACTCCTTGGCCACAAGGGAGATTCTTCAGTCTTCAAGTCGGTTGAATGTCAAAGGGTCCAGAGTTTCGTTTCAAGTTTTAGTTCAGGTCAAATCTAAAGTCTCCTGGGTCAGCTCCTACCTTTATACAACTAAAGGGGGCTGGTTTACTCACTAGGTCCCTCCTATGGGTGGGACCAGGAAGGGGGGTGGTTACACCCCCTTTCCTTTGTGCAGTTTCACGCCAGAGCTGGGGCTGGAGTGCCCCAGCAACCGGTTTGAACTGGGGTATGCATGGAGCACCTAGTGTGCCCCAGGCAGTGTCTCAATCTATTCAGCCCTCCCTGTCCCAATACACAAGGTCCTGTCTGTGGAGGTGCTCGCACCTCTCCAGGCAGGAAACCTATTGTCCAAACCTCCGTGACTGGAAGGACTCCCAGCAGCAGGAGGTCAGACTTGTGTCTGTGGCAGCAGCATCCATTTTGTGATGCTGGGGCTCGGGTTAACTTTAAACGAGATAGTCAGAACTAACATGTCTTCTCCCTCTAGAAGGGTGGAATGCTACCCCCGTCGCCAGAATTGGCGAGAGGGTAGTATTACAAAGCGTATGACACCTTACACGACATGTTTAGATAAAGCCAAACCAAAGTTAGCATTCAACCGCGAGGATTATAATGCACTTAAGAGTATATGGTATGGCAATATCATAGAACAGTTATAAGGACATGGTTCCGTAAGCTGCAGACCGGCTCAGCTCATGCTAGAGCACCATCTCACACATAACCAAGCACTCTGCCTCCAGGATTGTTAAGGCCTGCCATAGGAGTGACTTATAGGTTACTGTGTGTCTATATATAAGGGTAGGTATAGGAATACTATACCTAAGTAAGGGGTGATTACACACCCTTGCCCCAGCTGAGTGATCAGCCAGTTGTGTCAGTTTGAGTGGCCAGCCAGGGGTGGCATAATACATGCTGCAGCCCCTGGTAGGCCTTGGTTACACCTATGCCCTGAGTACCTAAGGTACACTTCTACAGGGGCTGACAAGGTGAGCCAATTCCCAATTGTGTATGTACCTAGAGTACATGGTTAGAATTTAGAGAGAGCGCATCTGGGCTGTGGGTCTGATTAGCAGGCCCACAGCCACATCTAAGTCGAAAACCAGTAAAGCAAAAGCAATAAGTGGCGGTGACCATAGGAAGCAGACCCTACTCTCCTACACCTAGTGATTTGGTAGCCATATTTATGTTATTGCTTTTAAAAGCAGTTCAGCCCTCTTACTTGGTGTGTGGTGCAGATTACCTTATATTTTATTCTCTTTTCTACTAATATCTCATCAAATGTTGATCTGCTTACGTTTTCTGAAGGTTTCTGAATATGCTCATGAGTTTTTTTTAGCCTAGGTAATATTTGGAGATTTGGCAAGGCCGCTGCATAGAATATTGTAGCTGTTTAGCCTAAAGAGGAATAGGAATCTGGTTAGCCCACTTTAAAAATATGAGTTCAGTGGGAGGATATGCTCTTAGCTACCACACTGAAACAAGGATGAAAGATAATAATAAACATGATGTCTGGAACCCTGTTATTCTCTGCCAGGGTGGCGGCATTGTGCACCTTCTAAAGCAAGACCAAAAAAGGATGTTGTCAATGCTCATTATAAATATAACAATTCAGGATATGTTACAAACATTTAAGACGGTCTACCAAGCAGAAATGAACATAGTACAGCAGCTGTGATAGTACTCTGTTGCATCCTCCAACTTGACTCATGGCATTCATCAGTGCAACTTGCCCATTCTGATATGAATGCTTTTGGCATGAGAGCAACACTCAATCCAACAAAGAGCTGCTTGCATAGTCCAGATGTTAAAGAAGTACCAGAGCATTTACAGGTGACATATCAATCAATGAGGCTTTGATTGTCAACTAATACTCAAACAAAATGGAGTGGAGGTGTTGGCTTCTCTCTTTTAGTTAATTAAGAGTGATGTATTTCTAAAGTATACAGGTCAGAATAAAATTAATACAATAAATGACAAAAGCAATTCTTAGACGACCTTTTAACATACTACCGTTTCCTCATGCCTGTGTACACAATTTGAGAATCATTTAGGAAGGAACACTTTGTAAGATGTGCCTCATTTTCCAGAAGGAATGCTCCAAATCTTACAATTAAACACTCACCTGAAATAATTATCATTCTCTTGTTCTGTCATATTGTTTAGTAGAAAATCCTTTAAAGTGCATGTTTTTTCAAGCCATTCAATAAGGCCAATTCTGAAAAGAAAAATAGCAAGCCATGTAGATTCAAAAGCATGCATGTTGAAACCATGACAAAGTTCCATTATCATTTTAATTGTGATGGCCATATTACTCCATAGAAAATGGTTATATGATTTATATTATGAGTGTCAATGTGCACCATGAACAAGTTACTTACCTTCTGTAACGTATTACCTTGTTGAGATAATATCTAGCTGCAGATTCCTTACCTTTGACTTTCCCAGGCGTCAGACTGGATCTGCAAACGTTTTGCCTGAGCAGTACCCCTGCACGCCATTGGGTGGCTCCGTTTTGTTCCGGGTGGCGTCGTTAGTACCGGATGTGAGGTCGCGGTCACCTGTATAGGTGCCAGCCAGGCTACTTTTCACAACTTTCCACCCCAGAAGTTCAGACCTATGAAGTGAACTGACTAGTGTGTGTCCAAACTAGGGCCCTGAAAAGAGAGCAACCTTAGCTCTATAAATATGTCCACAAAGAGGCGAGGCATGGGTGGGTCTATTAAGGAATCTGCAGCTAGATATTGTCTCTACCAGATAATGCATTATAGAAGGTAAGCAACTTGTTTATCTGATACAGACTTCTAGCTGCAGATTCCTTACCTTTGAATAGGTACCCAAGCCATACCATCCTGGCAGTGGGCTGCGGACAAATTACTAGACTAAAGTCCTGCAGGACCAAACGGGCGAAATGCCCATCCCTGCAAACCTGACAGTCTAGGCAGTAGTGTTTAGGAAATGTGTGCAGGGAAGCTCACGCTGTTGTCTGACAGATGTCTAGGACTGGCACCCCACGAGCTAATGCCTAGGTGCGGCCTTCCCTCTGGTGGATTGTGCCCATAAGTCCTCAAGAGGATGCCTTTTACCCAGGGCATAGAAGATCTTTAAACAGAGAACGACCCAGCGCGAAATGGACTGCTACAGTACCGCCCAACCATTCTTCGCTCCCACATAGCCCATGAAGAGTTGGTTGTCCACCCAGAACTCTTTTGTGTGGTCATGGCAGAACAACAACACTCTTTTTGGATCCAGACGGTGGATTTGTTCCTCCTCTTAAGAGGGGATTTGGAGGAGCATAAAATGTGGGGAGTATGAACGATTGACCCAAATGAAATGGGGTCACCACTTTAGAAAGGAAAGAGGCCCGGGTGCGAAGCACCACCTTATCTGGAAATATCATAGGATAGAGAGGCTTGGATAATAAAGCCTTCGGATCAATCAACCTCCGGGCAGATGATAATGCCACTGGAAATGCAGTCTTTGTGGTAAACAACCGGAGGAGATAATTATGTAGCGGATCAAAGGGAGCACACATGAGGTAAGTGAGAACCAGGTTCAGAACCCACTGAGTCATAATGAAGGGCATAGGGGCTCACATATGTAAAAGCACTTCCAGGAACCTATTTACAACAGGGGACTTGAATAAAGAGGGTTGGTCAGGCAGCCGTAGGAAAGCGAACAGAGCAGAAAGATAACCTTTAAGTGTGAGCAGAGCAGAGCCCTGTTGGGCAAGGGTAAGAATAAAGAAAAGACTATCAGAAATAGGGTCGATAGACTTCTGAACAATATTTTTGGAAAAAATTGCCAACGACAGACTTGTACCTTTTTGGTGGAGGGACATCAGGCCGCCAGAATAAATGTACAAACTTCAGGAGGAAGATCAAAAGCTATCAACTGTCGCCGCTCAGTCTCCATGCAAGGAGGTGGAAAGTTGACAGGTTCGGTGGAGAACCATCCTCTGCTGCAGTGACCTTAGATCCTCTCGAATGGGCAGCCTGATAGGAGGATGAAGCTCATTTTCAGAAGCTCAGGATACCAAGCTCTCCGCGCCCAGTCCGGAGCCTCAGGAATGACTTGGGGCAAGTCCTTCCTGATCTTCTAGAGAACTCAGGGCAGGAGTGGTATGGGTGAGAAGATGTAGAGAAGGTCTGTGCTCCACTCGCGATGAAAAACTTCACTGAATGACAGCCGCCTTGGAAACTCCAACACGCAATACTGCTGACATTGCGCTCACTCCACTTCTGAAAGAGCCTTGCAGCACCTCCGGCTGGAGATGCCATTCGTCATCTGCTAGAAAACAATGGTTACGTTTGTCTGCCCTGGCATTGAGAGAACCTGCCAGGTATTGAACCACCAGGGTTATGTCCTGGTGTTACAGCCATGTCTATAAACGCAGAGCCTCTCGACAAAGGGTCCACAATCTCACTCTGACCTGCTTGTTGCTGTACCACATGGCAGTTGTGTTGTCCGTGAACATCTGAACTAACTTCCCCTTGACAGAGGGAAGAAATGCTTTCAATGCTGGTCGAATCGACCAGAGCTTCAGCAGGTTGATATGGAGCCCTGATTCCGCCACAGTCCTCTGATCTCCACCTCTCCCACCCCATCCCAGGAGCGGTGCATCTGTCACTACTGTGAGATCTGGTGGGGAAAAGGAGAAGGGTCTTCCTTTGACCCAATCGCAGTTCGTAAGCCACCACTGCAGGTCCTTTGCAGTTCCTTTCGAGATCTGGACCACATTGGAGAGACTCCCCTGATGCTGCGTCCACTGAAACTTCCGGTCTCACTGCAAAGCCTGAATACGCTATCTGGTATGATTTACCACCAGGATGCAGGAGGTCAAGAGGCCCACAAACCTCAGAGTCATTCTCACTGATATCCAGGATAAAGGCTGAAACATCAGTATCATAAACTGAAAATCCTGGCCTCGCTGCTCAGGAGGATAAGCCCGAAACGGCACTGTGTCCAGAACAGCTCCAATGAAAGGGAGTGTCTGAGAAGGAGTCAAGTGCGACTTTGGCACATTTGCTACCCTCAAACAGGGCAGTGACTTTTCCTGAGCTGCATGCCAGGTTGAGGTGAGGTTTGTTTCCAGACACCATCGGGTACCACCAGTGAATCCCTCCAAAAAGACTAAGACAGACTAAAGATCACTGGTTTTGTGTTAGAAATGGGATCCCTGGCTGGCCAGGGCTTGCGCCAAAGTCAGTCAGAGACCACCACTCCTAAGTCAGGGCAAGGGAGCCACACACCAAGATAACCCCTGCTCACCCTCTAGGTAACGTGACGCGAGCTGCAAGGCTAAACTCGGAGGCGATGTGAGTTAAGTGTTTGCGCGCGCACCCCCAGGAACAACCCCCAAGGCCCACCACAAAGGAAACTCCACACCAGGTTATATAAAAATAGCCTTTGTATTATAATAATAACACATTAGATAAAACACACATACTGTTACAATGTGCCAACAGGCACGGGCAGAATTTACAAGGGATTATGTACAGGACAGGGCCACCTGGACCACTGTCAGGGGTATGCACTTTTAGAACTAGCACTTGTAGAAATAATACTTTGTAGGAATAATACTCAGCACATAAGCATATAATGACTGTAGCATAAAAATAGCACATGTAGCACACAACCAGGACTTCCTGGTAAGGGGTAAATACCTCCTACGTAACCCTAACCACTCTAGGAAAATCGCGCAGGGAACTAGGTCCTTAGTCTCAGGACCTATGGAAGGAAAAGCAATCACCTAAGCATCAACACATAGCAAAGGGAAAGAAGCAAAACACATGATGCATCAACACATTCAGAGGTGTAGCAATAACAATTGCGCAGAACTCACATTTAGCACGTAAATCATAAATGCACCAGAATCACCTGGCACAACACTAGAACTGTCCCTCAGGCCAACTGGCCTCACAAGGGCTGAAATGCCCGGAGTCCAAATGTCAGGCAGGCTGCGCAGGCAGCCAAGAACACAAGCCTAAACGTGGCAGTTGCCCACAAAGTGCTGGCCAACTGGTGTAGACAATGATAGGGCAACGTTGGAGCCTCGTGGGCTCAAGGACCACAACTGTGGCACTGCTGAGCCTCTCTGGGCTCGTGGACAAATGCGGGCGATGAGCCTCTCTGGGCTCTAGAACAAGGACTGGCCCTCCTGAGCCTCTCTCAGGCTCGTAAACAAGTATTGGCACTCGAGCCTCTCAGGGCTCGCAAAATAAAGGAAGGCCGCCTTACCTTACTGGCCGGTGGAGCCTCTCGGGCTCGAAAACGGGAATGCCCTGAGCAACGTAGGAGCCCTGCTCGGGCGGCTCGAACACACGATATGCCCCCTGAGCCTCTCAATAGACAAAGGTGCAGCTTTCTGGGGCCCCTCACGGGGGACTTGCGAATACGTGGGGCGCCTCTGTTGGGAGTCCCCCCCTCTGGGGGACTCGAGATGCCGGTAATGCCCCTTGAAGCCCGCGTGGCTTCACTTTAGCAATGAGCGCGAGATCGCGCTACCGGGGGGGGGGCGGACACCGACAATGTGTCCCGGCGCCCCTCCCTTCCCTTCTGCCCCACTCACCGGGTCTGGCGGCGGCTCGGCGGCCTCCCCCGGGGCTCTCCCTTCGCTGGGGAGCCTCGGCAGGCACGGCAGGCTGCTTCCTGCTTCTTCGGTCCTCCCCCGATGACGCGGCGGGAGGCTCGGCCGGTTGGGCCAATCACAGCGCGGCCTGGCGGTGACGCGGCAGCTCCTTCTTCTCGGCCCGGTGCTGCGGCGGTGATGCGGGGCTGAAGAGGGGTAGGCTCCCTCGATTAAATTAAATATCCAAACGGAGTCGGCACAAGCAACCACGGGCAAATAAAGGCGGCAAATGAGCGGGGTGGCACCCGCGCCGCTCGGTCACCACACGGGGTGAAAGGAGGCCGGGTGGGCACCGGCCAAAGCACACAAAGCGCTAGCAGCGCTAGCAGCAAGGAGAAGGCGCTCCCAAGGGCCAGAGGACAAAATAAAGCGCTCACAGCGCTATGGGCCAAATAAAGCGCTCTCAAGCGCTAGGCAAGGGATCTCAGCGCTCCCCAGCGCTGAAGGACAAGAGAGCAGCCCTCTGAGCGCTATAGGCACAGCAAAAGCTCCAGCAGGGTCTGGAGGCAGGCAGGGGGGCAAGGCTGGGCCCAGAGCCAGCTCACTGGGTCTCCAGGCAGGGAGACAGTCCAAGTGGCGGTCCTCCTGGCCCCAGCAACAGCAGCAGCCCCCTCTGGCAGGATCCTGGAAGAGAACATTTTCTAAGGGGACACAGCCCCTTCTTATACTAGAAAATCCTTTGTTTGGAGGTGCAGGGTGGGGGAGAAACCTGTCACAGCTGGTTTTGGAGCACCCTTGATGGCCCAACCACCCCTTTCATTCACTGGGGAGGCTAGGGTCGTTAGACGCACCACAGGGGGCGGAGCCAGCATTGTGTGGGGACAGCCCAGCCCCATCAAGGAACCAGGAGCACCCCTCCCTCACATCACTCAGGCTGATCTCTCCACTCACTCCTGGGCAGACCCATCCAGACTTCCTGGAGCCAGGCTTGCCAGCCAGCTCCAGCCAATCACGCTCCAGCACCCTTACTGCACACACACATCAATGTCTAGAAGTGGCACTTCCCCACTAGACACATACATGTCGCATACATCATCACGCAGCATTCAATCGCACAAGTTCGCACATACCAAACTCGAGCCTGCACTCCCCACGCATCAGGAACTAACATGGACACACACATTCCCCATGCATTCCTATGGGAGGGCAGGCCAGCCTCACTCCACGCACTAAGAGTGCGCACGCACTTTCCCCTGGGACACAGTGAAAGTGCGCAGAAATCAAAAATCACTACCTCCAATTCACATTCACAAAGCAAAAAGTTTAGAGGTGAACCTGCCAGAAGGGCCAAGTCCAACATTTTGTATAACAAATAATTTTTGTTTTGTCACATATTGTTTGATATACTCATAAGCCCATAGGTTGTTGAGCAGCTGCACTAGCTGGTACTGAAGAAAGCCGCTAAACCTCCAAGTGAGGGTTACAAGGCTGAAACATGCGGGCCATCTTGTCACTAGCTGCAGGTAAATGCTTTTGCCGCCGGTGCCCTGTTTTTAATACTGGCCCAGGGACAGTCTAAGAAGGGGACATTACGTACCCTGGAGCTAGTTTTATTCCACAATTTATTTCTTTGCACTGCGTTACCCACTGACCTTGAGCTCATCGTTGCGGTATTTAGTAAACATTCTTGTCCATACAAAACATCCCTGACCTCCTCCCTCTCAGTGAGGGGGGTGCAGCCGTGCCGTGACTAGACATCACGCCACGAGGAGAATCCCAATGATGAATAATGCCACCATTGCTGGGTGAGGGATTTAGTCCTTTTAAAGAGACACCCCACTGTAGCTAGCTCACTCCATGTCATTTTTTCTTTTTGTTCCAGACCACAGGGTTCCTTTTATGTGATACATGTTTGGTATCAAACATGTTGGAATCATGCAACTATTATGATTCCAGTGTTAGATGCATAACACCAAGTACTGGGAGGGTCTTTAGAGGACTCCCCAATACCTACCTGTGTAGTATTACAGGGTCAGCCTAACAGCCCGTGCTGCTGCCGACCCTAGACAGTGGTCTGCCTCCCTGCTAATGAGCCTCACTTGGGCAGGGGAAGCTGAGCAAAGGATTTCCTGCGACGGAGACGTGTGGCCACCTCTCCTTTAGAATTAGGTAGGGTGGGGGCACTTCTGAGCTTCACCAGATTGCATTGAAGAGCACATTTAGTGCACTCCTTGCATAAACTAAGTTTGCCCAGTTCAGGCGGATTTGGCTTCCGCTGTGGCGCAAAACTACACAAAGGACAGAGAAAAGTCCACCTCCTTGTCTAAATCCTCCCTAGAGAGGTTCCCAGAGCTCCTCCAGGTAGCCACTTGATTCTGCAATGTTTAATATTGGCCCCAGGGAGCAACTGACTGGCTAAGCCAGCTGAGTAGCGTCCCTGACCCCCTGCCGATAGGTGGGTCACCACAAAAGAGGCCCTTCCCCTTTCTAGGATTACTTAAGGGCTGCCCTGAGGGTGGGTCCTTTCATTCATCCCGACAACAACTTCAAGATCTGACTGCCTGTCATCTGAAGACTGTTCAAAGACTCTTATGCTGGTGGACACCGGAACTCTGCTGTTCGTCAAGCCAGGAACTAGGAAAAGACTGCTCCCGGTGGGAAGATTCCTGCTGCATCTTGGTCCCTGTGCTTTTTCATGTTCTGCAACTCTGTGATTGTTCATCCTTCGAGTCAATAAGGACTCTGCCTGCATCCCAGCAAGAAGGAATCTCCCTTGCAATGAAGGAGTCACTTAACTGCATCCGTAGGCACCTCTATGTCGATGACCGGTTTGCTAATTCAGCTGTCCCAAGGACATCAACAGCTCTGCAAAACAGTTGGTGGTTCTCCAGAGGCCTGACCAGTTTTTCCTTCAACTGGAGCGACTGTAAACCCTCTTCAGCCAACGTGAACAACCTACATGTGCATTGTGTTTGGTTGCCGTTGCGAAGGCTTGTTGGCTCTCTTCACGAAAGATCTTCATGCTCCAAGAAACCCCATCATTGCACAGCTCCAAGAACGATGTCCTGCCTGCATCCTCTGCATCATGAGGCTTCATCTCCTGTGTGCTATTGACGTTTTCCTGCGACCCCCTCGGCCTGTCGCCAGAGGGTCCTCCGCTGATTCCGGCTGGCTCATCTGCGTGCTGATGGCTGGCTCGGAATTACTTTTGCAGGGTTAGACCCACAGACCTTGCTGGTATGCAACACAGCATCTTCTCCTGCAACCATTATTTGCATGTGCCAAGGCTGGTTGGTGTTCCTGCCGGTGACTGATTCTCCTGCACTCGTTGAAATGAGTGGGACAGCTCATGGATAGCTCCTGTGTTCCTGCAAAGTCACCTAGTCTACTAGCTGCTGCTTCAACCTCACCGTGCTATAGCAGGAACCTCCAACAAGGGCTGGTATTGTGCTCCTGGGCTTCCTGGTCACCTTCAGGTGGTTTGGACTCTGTCCCCTCTGCTTTCAGGTTCTTCTCGTCTGGATTTGACATCATGGTTTCATCACCCTGGTCCACGTGACTCTGTAGCTGCTGATCCTCCACGATACTCCTTTGGCGTCACATGCGGTTCTGACACCACTTCACCCCTATGCACCTGGGCTTACCAGTGTAGGAATCCAGGTTTTCGGAGTATCCACAGGCTGGGTGACGCTCCAACTTTCCTTGATCCAAGTGGTTCCTTTTGGGTCCATTGGGAAGAGTCCTTGAACCATAAAAATCCAACAGCAACTTACCATGTATTATCCTATGGACGTCTGACCCAGTGTAACCACTCTGCACCGGGGTGCCTAAGTGTTCCTAGCTGCTAGCCATGGGTGGTTCCATGCTTCTCTATGGGTCCTCCACCTAGGTATTAGTCAAGGTTTTGGTAACCAATTAGCATTCCACTATTTTAGTATATGGTTTGGCCACCCGTAGGGGCCCATCTATTTTCCTACGCTACTTACCTGTTTCTGAAGTATTTCTTGCGTGTATTTGATGTCTCAGGTTAGGAGATGTACCAATTTAGTGTCTAGTGTTTGCTAATAAATACAAAGTATTTTTATACATACTCACCTGGAATGGTTCTTTCATATGTGTAAGGTTGCTGAATTACTATAGTGGTAAATGCACCCGCTTTACACCCTCCTGAATAAGCCTTCGCTGCTCTCCACAGCTACCCCTTGAGAGCTTTGGTTTTCAGGGACCTAAACACTATCACTGAGGGTTGCCTGGACTCAGTGCACAGGGCCTCAACATAGGTGGACACTATATACTGAGCCAGCATTCAAGGGGGGTGGGGGGGGGGGAGGATGCCAACAAAGATTGTCACACCAGGCGCCAGCAGCACTAAGGCCAGCCATGGCTCGGGCAGTAGGCCTAGGAGTGGTCTGTGAGAAGTAGCCTTTAAAGAAAGATGCTGCAGACGACCAGGAGGAAGATGTCCGGGTGGATCCAAGGGTGGATCGAAGATGAAGAGGGCCTGAAAGCAGAGGGGACAGAGTCTGAGTCACTAGCCAGTGACCGGGTGGAACCAGGAAGGAACCAGGAAGGAACCAGACCACGTCGAGGAGCAATCAGGTGCTGTCTTGAAGCTTGTCTCTTCAGCCACGCGGACCAGGAGGCGTCGACGACGACCAGGTGCTGGAGAGGAGCTGTCCCACGAAGGTTCTCGCAGATGGAGGGGTCGACTTCCGGATTGGAGTCAACGAGCCTTGGCAAAGGCAAACCCACGCAGGATTCAAAGAAGGCTTCTGGTGCAGACCAGCAAGGTCTGAGGTGCCTCACCTTTGCAGGGAGGCAAGGGCCAGTCTGGAGCAACCAGACCAGTGATGTGATTCAAAAGGATTGTCGTCACAGAGGCTACTAGCCAACGGGCCAGCAACCGGACAACGCGTCAAGCAGAACACAAGCAGAAGGGCCCCACGCAGAACTCGTGGAGTGTGGAGGCTGATCTTCGGTGCAGGTGGAGCTCGGGTTCGGGGTTTCTCAGTCCCCAGTGCACAGCTTCGAGGATGCCTCAGGAGCTTCACAGTTAGCAAGTTGCAGGCTTTCCAAGATGTCCGGTCCCACGTGTCTCGTTGCCTCCACGGATCTCAGCTGTGCTGCAGTCGCGAAGAGAGGGTCAGAGAGGTCTGGAAGTCTGGGTCTTGTCAGGCTCTGTGCTCGGGTTCCGGCGGGAACGTCGACAAAGCAAGCCATTGATTTGCTGGATGGTGCCTGGTTGCCCAGGGTGGTCACTCCTTGGCCACAAGGGAGATTCTTCAGTCTTCAGCTTCAGTAGAATGTGAAGGCCCAGAGTTTTGTGTCAAGTTTCGGTTCAGGATTAATCTAAAGTCTCAGGACTCAGCTCCTACCTTTATACAACTAAAAGGGGCTGGATTACTTCCTAGGTCCCTCCTATGGGTGGGACCAGGAAGGGTGGTGGTTACACCCCCTCTCCTTTGTCCAGTTTCGCGCCAGAGCTGGGGCTGGAGTGCCCCAGCAACCGGTTTGAACCCTCCCTGTCCCAATACACAAAGTCCTGTCTGGGTGGTGCTCGCACCTCTCCAGGCAGGAAACGTATTGTCCAAACCTCCGTGACTGGAAGGACTCCCAGCAGCAGGAAGTCAGACTTGTGTCGGTGGCAGCCGCGTCCATTTTGTGACGCTGGGGCTATGGTTTAACTTTAACCGGGATAGTCAGCCACAACATGTCTTCTCCCTCTAGAAGGGTGGAATGCTACCCCAGTCGCCAGAATTGGCGAGGGGGTAGTCTTCCAAAGCGTATGACACCTTACACGACATGTTTGGATTAAGCCAAACCAAAGTTAGCATTTAACCGCGAGGTTCATAATGCACTTAAGAGTATATGGTATGGCAATATCGTAGAACAGCTATAAGGACATGGTTCAGAAAGCTGCAGATAGGCTCACGCCCTCGACAGTCGATCTCAGCGGCATTATTGAGATAAGTAACCACAGGGCAAATACCTGACAATACTCTTCTTTCCTGCATTTAGGGTGTGCCAATTACGCCTCCACCCCCCTCCCGTGACCCACGGTGCAGATCGCAATCTTCCTACAAGTGAGACAATTTTAATCAATACCGCATTTCGCGGTGGGGTCACAGACCTTTGGTCCATTGATCCCAACCAGGAGCACACGCTCCCCCGTTTTTAACCCACTAGCTACTTGGCTCGATCTAGTCAACATGTAGCTCACCACACCCCCTAACATTAACGTTAGCTTCCTTAAGGTACTGAGGCTGGGGATAACCATACTGTTTAGACGCCATCCACTGTCCTCCCACATATTTGGAGCACCACAGATGTACTTTTGTGAACAAGACCAGCTACTTAATGTTTGTTCTGTCTTCTATGTATGTCTGTGTCTTTTTCCTTTCCCAGGTGCAGAAACCTGAAATTGGCAAGCCTCCGAAACCAGGAGTAACCGGAAATGAGCAATCGCTCTTTCCTTAATGCACTTTTTTTCACCTTTTTAACTTTTTTCACTTTCACGTCCCCAGGTCAGGGTGAGCCTTAGGGTGGTCATACCGCCAGGGTTTAGCACATTTAATGGTCCTGATGAATGCCTGGTAAACTTACACCGTTTTATAGGCAGAAACGTGTTGACTGACGTTATTATTGGTTGGAATTAACCAAACAGTTAATTTTGGAGAAATTCCCAACACATAACAAAAAATGTTTTATCTGTGTCCTAGTGATCTACAAATAAAGTATATTTTTTTGATTCACTTAAGACACTTTTATTATTATATTTTAACTGCACGCCTTCACACAAAAAACCCGCTCTGCAGTAGACCTGGCGTCGCAGCACACTAAAGAGGCACTCGGCCTCTTTAGTGGGGCCCAATGATGAAGCATGTCACCGACTAGGTCAGTGAGTGAGGGCTTTCTTAACTGACCTAAGTCAGGCCAATTTTCATTCTTGCTCCATATTGTGGTTATTTTCATACCACTGACCTCTCTATATATAAGGGTAGACATAGGAATACTATACCTAAGCAAGGGGTCATTACATGACCTTGCCCCAGCTGAGTGATCAGCCAGTTGTGTCTATTTGAGTGGCCAGCCAGGGGTGGCATAATACATGCTGCAGCCCCTGGTAGGCCTTGGTTACACCTATGCCCTGGGCACCTATGGTACACTTGTACAGGGGCTGATAAGGTGTACCAATTCCCAATTATTGATGTACCTAGAGTACATGGTGTAAATTTAGAGAGAGTGCATCTGGGCTGTGGGTCTGATTAGCAGGCCCACAGCCACATCGAAGTCGAAAACCAGAGAAGCAAAAGCAAAAAGTGGGGGTGACCATAGGAAGCAGACCCTACTCTCCTACATGGTCCCTGAGCCAAAATACCATCCAAAGCCTCAAAAGGGGTTGCGATTTCTGGGGATACAGGTGTATGTGCATAGAAAGTCATAGGGAGTGCCCTGTTGCATTTCTTTCCTTGAAGTGGTCTTACCTTCAAAGAGTTGAGTGCCGTCAAATTACATTTTCATTAATACCACTCAAGTGTCCCCTGAAAAACCAATGGATCTCATCCACGTGTGGCGCTGAAGCACCACGTTGGTACAGACTGCCTTACCTAAGCAGTCAGTTGTGTCCAGCTCACAAATAATCTGCAGAGACAATAAGCTACAGCAAGCATTATCTACAACTACTCAGCTGACCAGTGTCAACTTGACCTGAACTGGACCCAGCTATTTGGCCTCTGCCTGACACCCTGAGTATCTCCAAGTGCCTCACATGATGTCCTTGGGAGTTTTAGAAGTGTATTCCTGAGGTGGATTGGGACTAACAGCACAAGTTACTACTTCTGTAATGATATATCTGTAAGAGACATTAGTTAGTGACAGATTCCTTACCTTAGAAGTTTCCCCAGGTGTCAGTCTGGAGCCATAAAGTTTTCTCCTTAGCAATACCTCTGCGTGCCAGTAGGTGGCGCCCTGAGGCTCCGCGCCCGTCACTGGCGCCGTAAGTGTCAGGATGACGTCACGGAGGCTACTTAGGCCTCACCCATGCGCGCTGACGTCAGTTCTGTACACAACATTCCGCACTGAAACGCAGAGACATGCCACAAACCGACCTTTGGTGCATAAAACTAGGGCCCTAAAAGGAGATGACCTTAACCCTAGTAATCAGTTCGCAAAACGGGGAGGATGGGTGGGTCGGTAAGGAATCGATCACTAACTACTGTCTCTTACAGATATATAGTTACACAAGTAGTAACTTGTGCATCTGAAAGAGACACGTTAGTGATAGATTCCTAACTTAGAATAGATACCCCAGCAATCCCAACCCCGGTGGTGGGTCTGCAAACAAGATTACACCAAAAAGTCACAGAGCACAGAACGGCCAAAGAAGCCGTCTCTCTGGACCAGACTGTGAAGGCAGTCGTGTCTGGTAAACGTGTGCAGCGAGGCCCAAGTAGCTGCCTAAGAAATGTCCTGCAAGGGAACGCCACGTCCCAAGGCAGTAGTGGCTGCGGTTGCCCTGGTCGAATGGGCACGCAGCCCCACAGGAGGCTCCTTCTTGGCCAAGGAGTAACATGCTTTGATGCACAGAATGACCCACCGAGAGATGGTCCATTTGTGCACAGCCCGAACTTGCTTGGCGCCCACGTAGCCGACAAAAAGCTGATCATCCACCCAGAACTGCTGTGTACGCTGATTTGAACTGGGGTATGCATGGAGCACCTAGGGTGCCCCAGGCAGTGTCTCATTCTATTCAGCCCTCCCTGTCCAAACACACAAAGTCCTGTCTGGGGTGGTGCTCGCACCTCTCCAGGCAGGAAACCTATTGTCCAAACTTCCGTGACTGGACGGACTCCCAGCAGCAGGAGGTCAGACTTGTGTCGGTGGCAGCAGCGTCCATTTTGTGACGCTGGGGCTCTGGTTTAACTTTAACCGGGATAGTCAGCAACAACCCGTCTTCTCCCTCTAGAAGGGTGGAATGCTACCCCAGTCACCAGAATTGGCGAGGGGGTAGTCTTCCAAAGCGTATGACACTTTACACGACATGTTTGGATAAAGCCAAACCAAAGATAGCATTTAACCGCGAGGTTCATAATGCACTTAAGAGTATATGGTATGGCAATATCATAGAACAGCTATAAGGACATGGTTCCGAAAGCTGCAGACAGGCTCAGCTCATGCTAGAGCACCATCTCACACATAACCAAGCACTCTGCCTCCAGGATGGTTAAGGCCTGCCATAGGAGTGACTTATAGGTTACTGTGTGTCTATATATAAGGGTAGGTATAGGAATACTATACCTAAGTAAGGGGAGATTACACACTCTTGCCCCAGCTGAGTGATCAGCCAGTTGTGTCAGTTTGAGTGGCCAGCCAGGGGTGGCATAATACACGCTGCAGCCCCCTGGTAGGTCTTGGTTCCACCTATGCCCTGGGCACCTATGGTACACTTGTACAGGGGCTGATAAGGTGTACCAATTCCCAATTATTGATGTACCTAGAGTACATGGTGTAAATTTAGAGAGAGTGCATCTGGGCTGTGGATCTGATTAGCAGGCCCACAGCCACATCTAAGTCGAAAACCAGAGAAGCAAAAGCAAAAAGTGGGGGTGACCATAGGAAGCAGACCCTACTCTCCAACATGGTCTCTGACCCACAATACCATCCAAAGCCTCAAAAGGGGTTGAGATTTCTGGGGATACAGGTGTATGTGCATAGAAAGTCATAGGGAGTGCCCTGTTGCATTGCTTTCTTTGATGTGGTCTTACCTTCAAAGAGTTGAGTGCCGTCAAATTAAATTTTCATTAATGCCACTCAAGTGTCCCCTGAAAAACCAATGGATCTCATCCACGTGTGGCGCTGAAACACCACGTTGGTACAGACTGCCTTACCTAAGCAGTCAGTTGTGTCCATCTCATAAATAATCTACAGAGACAACAAGCTACAGCAAGCATTATCTACAACTACTCAGCTGACCAGTGTCAACTTGACCTGAACTGGACCCAGCTATTTGGCCTCTGCCTGACACCCTGAGTATCTCCAAGTGCCTCACATGATGTCCTTGAGAGTTTTAGAAGAGTATTCCTGAGGTGGATTGGGACTAAAAGCACAAGTTACTACTTGTGTAATGATATATCTGCAAGAGACATTAGTTAGTGATAGATTCCTTACCTTAGAAGTTTCCCCAGGTGTCAGTCTGGATCCATAAAGTTTTCTCCTTAGCAATACCTCTGCGTGCCAGTAGGTGGCGCCCTGAGGCTCCGCGCCCGTCACTGGCGCCGTAAGTGTCAGGATGACGTCACTACATTTCCCTGGACAGAGGGAAGGAATGCCTTCAGTGCATGCCAGATCACCCGCAGCTCCAGAAGACTGCTATGGATCTGGGACTCCGCTGGAGACCAGAGGCCTCTGATCTCCGCCTCTCCCATGTGGCCCCCCTAGCCCAGGAGGGACGCATCCGATTCGTGAGCCACCACTGCAACTGACGTGCTGCGCCCTCTGAGATCTAGACGAGATCGGACAGGTTGCCCTGATGCTGTGCCCACTGGAACTTCAGGTCCCACTGCAGAGCCCGCATATGCCATCTGGCATGCGTCACCAGCAGGATGCAGGAGGTCATCAGGCCCAGAAGCCGGAGGGTCATCCTGACTGAAACCCAGGATAGAGGCTGAAAGAGTGGGATCATAGCCTGAATATCCCGGACTCGCTGCTTGGGAGGATAAACCCGAAACAGCGTAGAATCCAGAACCGCTCCGATAAAAGGGAGCTTCTGAGAGGGACTCAGGTGTGACTTCGGCACATTGATGGAGAACCCCAGCAAATGCAGGAGGTCGGCCGTAGTCTGGAGGTGGGTGACGACTGCCTGGGGCAAGCCGCCTTCAACAGCCAGTCGTCGAGGTAGGGAAAGACTGACATCCCTGACGCAGATGAGCTGCGACCATTGCCATCACTTTCATGAACACCCGAGGGGCGCTGGTAAGGCTGAAGGGGAGCACGGCAAACAAAAAATGCTCCTGGCCTACCGTGAATCGCAGGTAACGCCAGTGGGAAGGCAGGACGGGAATATGAAAATAGGCGTCTTGCAAGTTCAACGCTACCATCCAGTCTCCAGGGTCCAGGACCTGAGCCAGAGTCAGCATCTTGAACTTCTCCTTCCCGGGGAAGCGATTGACGTCTCGGAGGTCCACGATGGGGCGCATGCCCCCCTTGTCCTTGTTGGGGACCAGAAAGTAGTGGGAATAACAACCACTCCCTACTTCCTGAGCGGGAACGTTCTCAATGGCCCCCTTGGCCAGGAGGGCCGTGACTTCCTGACGGAGAAGAGCCAAATGATCCCCCGACATGCGGTGGTACAGAGGTGGCAGGGCTGGAAGGGAGGACAGAAAGGGGAGTGAGTAACCTTGGCAGATTAACTGCAGCACCCACTTGTCCAATGTGATTTTGCGCCAGTGGTGGAGATGATGACGAACCCTACCTCCTACCGGCGTGGGGTGCCCCCTGAAGCCTGGATTAGGAAGGCTTGGAGGTGGAAGCAGTGGGTGTGGAGGTGGACTGACCCGCTGGTTACCAGACCGGCCCCTGCGGTAGCCGCGTCCGCGGCCATGCTGGGGCAGGTTCTGCACAGGCTTTGAGAAGGAGCACGTCTGGGGTGTCCCCTGAAGTCTGGATTAGAAAGGCTTGGAGGTGGAAATTGCTAGCCGACCCACTTTATATTGAACATATGGGGAAGTGGATCGCTGAATTTTTTTACTTCAACCATGGATCTGCCTCTGCATATGTGGTTTGGGATGCTTTTAAGTCAGGGGGACGGGGGGAGACGCTGTCCTATTCAATCAACAATCAACGGAAAGCCCTAGAGCTATTGGCAGCTGAGCTCAAGAAATTGCAAGAGCTTGAATCCAAACTTATGACGGCTGTTAATTCTGGCCAAAGTGTAGAGCAAATACTGATGGAGCTGGCTATTCAAAAGTCGAGGCTTTATGAGAACTTTGCGAGGAAGTTAGCGGAACAAATTGCAGTCTATCCTTCACAAGTCTACGAGGTGGGAGAAAATACTGGCCATATATTAGCTAAAAAGATTCGACAAAAAGAGGTTGCTAATCGTATAGATAGCATTCAGGATGAGGCAGGGCAAATTCACGAAAAATCAGAAGTAGTCTTGGAAGTTTTCCGTCAATTCTATAGTAAACTATATAAGGATGAGATAATAGCTTATACCTCAGAATCCTTCTTGCCTTTTAGTGCTTGTACTGGAATGACTATATTAACGTCAGATCAGATCAGATCGCAGAACTAGAGAAAGATATAACATGGGAAGAAACTGAGGCTGCTATTCTCTTACTCGCGCTAGGAAAGGCGGTGGGCCCAAATGGCATTCCTTAGAGTTCTTCAGGATGTTTCAGCACCTTCTGAAGGAAGATATGATGCTAGCTTTTTTGGAAGCACAGAAGGGTAATGCCCCGGCATCTTGGCGGAACTTGACGATTGTAGCTTTTCTGAAAAAAGATAAACCACCCCTGATGCCTGCCTCCTATCGGCCCATATCATTAATTAATGGCGACAGCAAGATTTATTCAAAGATTTTAGCCTCACGGATATCTGACATAATTTCATCTATTGTGTCCCAATTCCAACACGGATTTATTCCGAATCGCGATACCACCGACCATGTCCGTCGTCTAATTGCTCTTGTGGACTGGGCTCAGGCAACTGAGACCACAATGGGGGTGACCCCGTTGGATGTCGAAAAGGAATTCGACAGGGTCGCCTGTCCCTATTTGTGGGATCTTCTCTATCAGAAGGGTTTTGGTCCAAAGATGATTTCTGCCTTGAAGTCTCTTTATTTTTCTCCAACAGCCTCCATCCGGTTGGCTGGCCACAAATCTGCCCCTTTCTCAATTTTTCGTGGGACACGGCAAGGTTGTCCGTGTTGCCCGCTTTTATCTGCCTTATATATTGATTTGTTTTTGAATAAGGTAAATCGGGCCGAAAATATTAAACGGGTTCAAGTCTCCCACATGGATTATAGAGCTCTCGCTTACGCGGATGATATTGTCGTGGTAACTACGGATATCAATAGGGCGGTACCAGCGATAGAGGATCTAGCAGCCCAGTTCAGATCTTTTTTGGGGTATAAATTGAATATCTCTAAGACTCAAATTTTTAGTGTTGGTCAGGACCCCCTGGCGAATTTTAGAACTGTTACAGAAGTCACCTATTTAGGTATTAAAATCTCACTTCCTCTTACTAATATTCCTGATATAAATATAAACATGGTTCTGAAAACAGCCAATTCAATGTTGGAGAGAATAGACCATCTTCATTTATCTCTCTATGGGCGTGCCAAAGTTTTAAAAATGACGGTATTACCCAAGCTTCTTTATATGTTCCGAACTATACCGCTTGAGTTCCCTCCTAGCTGCTTTCAGCAGCTAATAAGGATGTCAGCAAGATTTTTGTGGGGCTATGAGCGGCAAAGATTATAGAACCCAGCTACTTTAAAAAAACTAAATTCAAGATCCTGAAATCAGCATATGCTGTATGGAGATATGTTAAGCGCCACCTTGGTCTTTCAAAGATCACTGCTTATACACCTTTTGCAGCACCAGACATCTTCCTTTAATATTTCGGGATTCCATTTTTTGGCGTTTTAATGGAATTCAGTGCCTGGGTGATTTATTGCAAGATGGACACTTTGCCTCTTTTGCTGAGCTACAAAATAAATTTGGGTTGCCAAAACACGACTTTTTTAAGTTCTTACAGATCTCTAGCTATCTTAATACCTTAGGCCCCCAGGTGGAATTCCAATTGAGGAGAATCCCTCTTATTGAGAGCATGCCCAGAAAAACACCAATAGGTCAATTCTATGCATATCTTATGTTATCACTTCCTGATGATCTAGAGCACTATCAAAACAAATGGGCAACAAAGCTGGGTATCAACACGGTTAATATGGAGGAATCAATAAGTCTAGCAAACAGGGTCCTGATGACAGGAAGGATGCATACCCAACTTTATATGGCTCTATATGATCTGTATTACACGCCTGGAAAGATATCTAAATGGGGAACAACGGCTGGGACTACTTGTAGCAGATGTGGTGAAGCTGCTGCTGACACTGTGCATATGTTTTTTGCTTGCCCAAAATTAGTTGACTTATTTCTTTCTATTGAACAATTTTTGGGATTATTATTGGGTACACCGGTAACCATAACCGGGGAATTGGTTTTGATAGGTGTTACTTCAGATGTATGTTTTAATACATTTTCTAAGTTTAGGAAAGGCTTTGTATTCATTTGTATGGCGCTAGTGTGCGCATGTATTACAAACGACTGGATTAGTCCTGCTCCCCCTTCCTTTTTCTCATGGAGTGCTCGCCTTTTAGCAATGTACAATTTGGAATTGGCTTTATATAGGACCAAGGGTCGGAAAAAGAGGTCCACTGGTATTAAGATTTGGGCCCCAGTCACAGACTGGATATAATGGAAATTGTTTGTTTTCTTTGTATTTGCATTCTTTTTTTCTCCTTTTTTAAAATTATCCCTTGCAGTTCAACATGTTTGATGTAATATCCGTTGTTTTCTACTCTGCCTTTGTTGCATAAAATGGGATAAAAAATCTAAAAAACATTTAAAAAAAAAGGAAGGCTTGGAGGTGGAAGCAGAGGGTTTGGAGGTGGACTGACCCGCCCGCTGATTACCAAACCCGCCCGTGCGGTAGCCGCGTCCGCGGCCATGCTGGGGCAGGTTCTGCGCATGCTTTGAGGAGCACGTCTGGGCGCCTCTACCCTGGCCACGAAAGGAACGAAACCCCACCGTGGCAGGGCTCTTAGTGGAAAGGCCCAAAGACTTGGACGTGGCCCGTGAGACTTTAAAGCGCTCCAAGGCATGGTCAGCCTTGTCGCCAAAGAGGCGAGAGCCATCAAAGGGCATGTCCATGAGCGAGCTCTGGACATCAAGCAAGAACCCGGTAGTCCGCAACCAGGCATGGCGCCGCAACGCCACAGTCGTGGAAATCGCCCTGCCCTAGGAATCAGTCATGTCCAGACCACACCGGATGGCAAACCTCGCCGCATCCTTGCCCACTGCAATCGCGTGGGAGAGGACGGCCTGAACCTCTTCAGAACACTGAGGCAGGACCTCCGTTACCAAATCCCACACGGCGTGGGAGTAACGGCCCAATAAGCAGGCAGTATTAACTGACCACAACCCCAAGCTGGCCGAGGAGAACAACCTCTTGCCATATTGGTCCAGCTTCTTAGAGTCCTTATCCGGCGGAGTAGTGGGAAAGGCACTCTGCGACATCGAGGCCTGAATGATCAGGCTGTCAGGCGTGGGGTGCGTGGTCAAGAAGGTAGGATCCCCAAGCGCCGGGCGATGACGCCTAGTAACGTTCTTATCCACAGGTGCCCCCGAGGCTGGCCGCAACCAAGTGCCCAAGAGGACTTCTGTCA
The DNA here is from genome assembly GCF_964261635.1 of Lissotriton helveticus. NCBI lineage: Eukaryota > Metazoa > Chordata > Amphibia > Caudata > Salamandridae > Lissotriton > Lissotriton helveticus. Next base: position 704,319,942 of record NC_136063.1, on the reverse strand, counting down.
GGTTCTCACTGAAAGGGAGCAGCGGTTCCGACGACGTAGACGCCGTCTGGAGCACCTCCGTAAGGAGGTTGGTCTTAAGGGTCACCGAAGGGAGGTCGAGATGGAGAGCCTCCACAGCTCGACGCAGTACCAGAATGTAGGAAGCGCCCTCCTCCATAGTAGGCAGAGGGGAGGTAAACCCCGGGTCAGAAGACAAATCAATTTCACCCGCATCCTGAAGTTCATCCACCCAATCCGGCTCGGAGTCACACTGCCGCGCAATGGGGTCCTCGGAGCCGTCCCAGTCTCCATCCGGCCGGGGCCGAACCGGAGCCACATCCTAATGCTGATCCCAGGTCAGAACAAAATGGTCCGAGAACCGGGGCAGGGGCAGGATAAACTGTACCCAGTGCAGCACCGGTGCCGCCTGGCCAACAGGATCTGGAAACGGGACCGCGGGGGCCCGCAGGCGCGCTGGTGGGAACCCGAGGCCTAAAAAGGCGGCACATGGCAGCAAGAAACTCTTGCACCTGTTCGGGAGTCGCTGACTGACCTGGGTATAGCGGGTAGGCCGCGGGACTCCCAGGCTCAGGTGGAGCCCCAGGGGCGGAGCCCCTGTCCCCCTCGCCCACCCTTGGGGAGTGACAGGGGGTCGTCGGAGAGCGAACATGCTTCTTCGGCTTCTTCTTATGGCGTCGCTTACCGGAATCTGAAGGTGAAAACTTAGAGTCCGAGGAGCGATGGCTTCGGTCCCGTGAACGGCCCCTAGAACCGGAGCGACGGTGAGAGGAGTGCCGGACCTCCAGCAACTTCCGGCGCTGCTCCCTCAAGGCCTTTGGGCCATGGCACGGCAGTCCAGACAATCCCGGGAGTCATGGTCGGTCTCCAGGCAGTAGAGGTAGACATCATGGGGGTCCGCCACCGACATATTACAGTGGCACGACCCACAAGGCTTAAAGCCGGGCGTCCCTACGTGCACCAGGAGACAAGAGAAGGAGACAAAAGTCTCCAAAAAGTTGTCAAAAAATGACCGAGGTACGTGCTGAATCTGGATCTGCGTTTTGGCGCGGAAAAGGAAAGAACTGACGTCAGCGTGCATGGGTGGCGCCTAAGTAGCCTCCCTGACGTCATCCCGGCGCTTAAGACGCCAGTGACGGGCGCAGAGCCGCACAGCGCCATCTACTGGCAGGCAGAGGTACTGCTACGCTGAAAACTTTCCGGATCCAGACTGACGCCTGGGGAATAGTCTAAGGTAAGGAATCTATCACTAACGTGTCTCTTTCCGATAGACTAAAGTCAAAAAGTAAACTCTTTGACCAGGACCAGCCTGGTTGGTGTATCCATTGAGATCAGTGTCAAATTGAGACTAGATGAACAGACTACTTACCTTTGGGAACACTCTTTCTGGTAGAGACTATTTAACAGAAGATTCCTCATTTTTTTAATAATCGACAGAGAGAGTCTGGAAACCGCTGAGCAGTACCTCTAAAGGGCGGTAGGTGGTGCCGTGCAGCTTTTCACTGATGCTGTTCTGCTCTGTAAATGACGTGCGGGCCTATATAGGCACCACTCCAGAGTGCTATCAGCTATTTTTGAGGTTGTTCATACCCCCAAATGCAGAAGCCCAACAGCAAATTGCCTTTTGAGCACTGTGCAGATTATTAGACTTGTGATTTTATTAATGGGTAGAGCACAAGTCACAGAACAGGGAGGTTGGGAGGGTTGGTGAGGCATCTAGGGTTAGATAGTCTCAACCAGGAAGAGTGTTACTGAAAGTAAGTAACTTGTTCTCCTGATATAAACTTGAATCCATGGTGCCTCACCTTTTGAATCAGTACCTATTAGTTGGTGGGTCTCTGAATTGGCTCAATCCAGGAAATCTATTACGACTGAGCTGGTGAAATGCCCTTTTTGAAGAATCCTGCTGCTCAGACAGTAGGGCTTTGTGCATGTTTAAAGTGACACCCCTGTAGTCGCCTGGCAGATGTCTAGGACAGGAACTTCACATACCAATGCAGTTAGGGGAGCTTTGGATTGGTGGAAGGAGCTCGCACTCCTTCCAGAGGCTGCTTTTTGACCAATGCAGATCTTGATGCAGAGCACGATGATGCAGTGGGAGATGGTCCGCTTCTGCACTGCCTTTACTTTTTCCACTCCAATAAACCCCACAAAGAGCCGATTGTTCACCCAGTGTTGCATGGTCCCATCAATGTAAAAATCTCAACGCTCCTTTTGGGTTTAAGTGGAGGAGTCTTTCCTATTCCTTAGAAAAGGTGTGGCGGAACATAGAACGTACGCAGGGTGACGGTTTGACTGATGTGGAAAGGCGTCATGGCTTTTGGCAAGATTGATGCTCACGTCAGCTGAATCATTTTGTGTGAGAAAAAAGTAGTGTACAGCAGGTTAACACAGAGAGCCTGAAGCTTACTCACTCGCCAGCCAAGGAAATCGCAATGAAGACTACCATCTTGAAGGTGAGGAACCACAAAGGACAGATTGGTAGAAGCTCAAAGGAAGTGCACATCTAGTATGCAAGGACAACGTTAAGGTCCCACTGTGACAAGACAAAAAGAGAGAGCTGGTCTGACAACCATAAAGAGGCAGATAGATTGAGGTACATCTTAACTATGCCCAAAACAAAGCCTTGTCAGGCAAGAGACAATACAAACAACTGAATGTCAGATAACCTGGCATGCAGGGGGGTCAATTTGGCGTGTGGCACACCAAACCACAAGTGTGTCCCAAAGACAGGCTATGCCGTTTTTGTCGAGGGACACATGGCTGTCAAGATGACATCACCACCTCCAGAGGAAGGTCGAAGGTATTCAGCTGTAGCCGCTCGATCTCCATGTATAATAGTGGAGATTGTAAAGGTCAGGGTGTAGAAGCCTGCCCTGTTGTTGTAGCAGCAGTTCCCCACGGAGGACAGATGCTCAAGCCCAAGGGATCTGGATACCATACTCTCCATGCCCAATCCAGGGCCACTAGGACGACTTGGGCTTGGTCATTCCTGGACTTTTAGAGAATTCAGGGCAAGAGTGGTATTGTGAGGAAGTTGAACGGAGGATTCAGGAGGCCATCAGTCCCAGCAGCCTCAGAGTAAACCTCACTGAAATCCAGGACAGAGGATGAAAGATTGTAATCATATCCTGAATGTCCTGGACTCTCCCTTTGGGGGAAGGCATGAAACCAAATCGTGTCCAGAATGCCTACGATGAACGAGAGCTTCCAACAAGTCAGGTATGATTTCGACACATTGACAGGGAACCACAAAGATAACAGGATGTTTGTGTAATCTGGAGGTGGTTGATGACTGCTTGTTATTACACTGCCTTCAAGAGACAGTTGTCGAAGAAGAAGGGGACCCCCAACCTCCTACGGCGTGCTTCTATACCATCATTACTATTGTTAAACACCCACCCATGGGGAGCTCAGCACAGCATACTAAAAATGAAACTGTCCCATCGCAAACCGCAAGTAGCACCAATGGGCCTGCAGAACGGGTATATGGAAATAGGCATCCTGCAGGTACAACGTCACCATCCAGTTTCAAGGGTCGAGGGCAGCCAAGGGCTGGGAGAGTGTTAGCATCTTACATTTTTCCTAGAGACAGGCGTTGAGAGGGTGCAGGTCTAAATTATGCTGAACACCTCAATCCTTTTTCAGAAATAGAGGCAATAATAACCACAACCAACTTTTGGTGCTAGCACCCTCTTAATGGCCACGAAAGATAAGGAGTACCCAATACGGATTATCTGCAAAAACTACCCGTCCAGCGTGGTGGTCTGCTAACCCAGAAAGAATTGTCGGATCCTGCCTCCAACTGGGTAGTTGCTCTCCACTAAGGGCATGCTAAAGGGGTTTGTTAGGTGGGTCGGCAGGAGGGGGATGGGTAGCAGAATAAGGGGATCGCTGGCCTTGACCATGTGGGCGACGCAGCCACAAAACTGCTGTGCACTTTGCTGGGACTCGACTTGCTGACAGTATGAGGTACGTTTGCCGAAGCCACAAAAGGAAAGGTAGGGCTGATGCAGTGGGAAAGGCGGGCTGATAAGCTCAGAGAGCATGCAGTGGCCATGTTTTCCTTTAACATACCTTGAGCAGAATCAGCCTCGAGTCCAAACAGGCGAGTCCCATCAAAGGGCATGTTCCTAAGGGACGAATGGACATAACCTCAAACTGTGTGGCAGCTGCCAGGCATTGTAGCAAATGTGAACTCTGGTTCCAATGGCTCGCCCAGTGAATCTGTGGTATCCAAGCTACAACGTGCTGTGAACTTGGCTGCATCACAACCACACTGAATGGCTTTGGTTAGGACAGATCGTACATCACCAGTGACACCTGGGAGAACTGGAGCCACCGGATTCCAAAGAGCATGGGAATTGCAGCCCAGGAGGCAGCTGGCATTCACAGAGAGCCAAGTTTGTGGAAGAAAACACCCTCCTCCCAAAAATCTCCACTTGGGTGGTCTCCGTGTCAGGGGGAGTAGTTGGGAAGTTATTTGGATTCATCCAACTTGTAGATGCCTACACCACCGAGCTTTCAGAGAAAAGGTGCCATGATAAAAATGCAGGGTTAACCAGGGCAGGGTTAACGGCATCTCCTATTCTGGAGAGCAACTTGGGGGCTAGAGCAAGGTTTAGCCGAAGACCCCTTAAATGGTATCTGTGAAGGCCTTATTGAAAGGCAAGAGGGACTCAATAGCTGTTTGTCCTGGTTGAAGCACTTTCATTAAGACATTGTTGTGGACCTCTAAGGTGTTTGAACTTTGCCACCCTATGCATGACCATGACTTAAAAAGCGATCTCCATAGTGGCCGGACCAAGGGGGTGGGAGGAGTTCTGACTCAGGGGAAGGATCAAAGTCACTGGCTTTCTGAAGGCAATCATTCCAATTTTTTTGTGGTATGGTTGCTCAATCTAATCACAAGAATAATAATCATAGTCCGAATCTGTGCCAAATAAGGGATGCAATGTATGTGTCAAGTCAACAGGGGGAGGTGGCGCCTTGATTGAAGCTAAGCTCAGCCTCAGACAAGGCTGTAACAGCACCAACTCTGAGTCAGAGAGCACAATGGGAACCTTGTCCTCGGGTACTGATGGACTCAGCATTGACGCAGAAGCTCCGGGAACCAGCGTGTTCCAAAGGTTGAGTCTAAATGGGTACCAAAGGAGGCCCATGGTGGATTCGGAGCATCCAACAGGCGCTGAGGGTGAACCTGCTGGTGATAACCTAGAGACAGGGCCTCTAAGCTCTTTTGGGCTTGAATGTGTAGCAAAGTGAGTCAGTAAGGATCCAAAGAGTCCAAGCATAGTCTTGCGGAACTCTCCAATCTGCCTCAGTGTCTCAGACTGCCCCGGAAACCCGTGTTGTGCCATGCCAAGTTGTGGGATAGGCTCCGACCTTAATCGACTTCAGGAGCGTGATCATGAGGCATGGTGATGCCCTCCTGCCTTCTCAGGGGTGCGTGAGTGGCAGGAAAGGGGAGGGTCCTACTTGTATTTTTTGTGTTTTTTCTTCAACTTACCTGAAGACTTTGAGAACTAGAACGACCTACCCTGAGAACAATTCCTGTGGCTTCTGGACCAGGAATAGGCCTGAAAACTACCCTTTGTCTTGAACCAGTCTCGTCCTGGAGTCTTCCAGTGCTTTGGTACCTTAGTTTTGCCTTACTGTCTCATATGGCTTTTAGGTTCATGGATGAAGTCACTGCAAGCCTTGAAGTTAAGGCTTGACCCAAGGCATCAAAGGCAGACCTGATGGGGGATCGGTCACAGACAATTTTTTACAACAGTCCTTACAGACTTTAAAACATGCACTTTTGGGAGGTAACATTTCACTTGGACACTGGATTTTCGAATTTTATGAGCTAAACCAGGTCTCTGAGAGACAAGTGATAGCTCCAGATCAATGTCTGGTCTCAGGGAAAGAAAGGAACTGACACCAGAGTACAGGAGTGGTGCCTATATAGGCCCTGCTCACCACTGCTGGAGCAGAATGGCGTCAGTATAGATCTACATGGCGCTACCTAACCGCACATAGAGGTACAGCATAGTTGTTTCTACCCACATGCTCACCCAGCTCGACTTTGGACCCGACGGCTTCATTTGTGATAGATATTAATAGGATTAGGGAGTCTGCCCTTGCTGGTCCTTAAACCACTTTCATGGAAAAAGTAATCAGCTCAAATAGCAAGACTATAAACTAATAGCACTGGGACTCCACGTTAGAAATAGGGTACATTGCTGTGACTCAGATACCCCTGGTGAGCAAGAGAAATTGGAAGACGGAAGTATACATCCTGTAGGTTCAAGGACGCCATCCAATTACTAATGTTTAGGGTCAACAAAACTTGCCTCAGAGAAAGCATTTTGATCTTGAACTGTTGAATGACAAAAGTTCAGAAGGCGGAGATCCAGAGTGGGAATCAAAATTCCATCCTTCTGGGGACCTAGTACAGTTAGTAAATCCTATTCTTCTACAGGCAATATCTCTGGGGCCGCTTTGTTCAGAAGGGCAAGGATCTCTGCTGTGAGAATTAAGGTATGCCTGGAAAAGAATGACCTGGTATAGGGGGGGGGACAGTCTAGGGGGAGGGATAGAAAGGGAAGGGCATAGCGGAAGGGTACGGCATAGCCTTTGTGTTAGTAAATAACTCTTTTTGTATTGTCTCCTCCTCCCCCAGGTTTTTAGAGTAAGGCTGCTGGTTTTCCGACTCTGAGTGTGTACTGAGACCTGCTTACCAGAACTCAGTGCCTGTGCCCTTACTCTTAAACTGATATTTTGAATTAGCTTTTTCCCAATTGGTTTAGTTAGCTTACATGTAAGTCCCAAGTAAATGGTACCCAGGGCATGCAAGTAAGAGGGTCCCGCTAGGGACTGGAGCACTGGTTGCACCACCCTCGGTGGGACACACGTAAAACAAGACTCCCATCCTGCCATTTGCAGGCTCAAAGGGCAGTTTTAACTGCCGACTAGACTTTGTCATTTAAAGCAATTGAAAAGCCAGACTTCCCCCTGGTATATGTGCAAGTCACCTACATGGCAGGCCTATCGAGTCCTGAGGCAAGGTGTGACATAGTCCACAGGAAGAACATTCAACTTTACATGTCTTGCCAGTGAAAACACAGAACTGTTGCCTATACTGTGAAAAAAACTTGAACGCCCGAGTGGTGAATGCAGTTACATGTGACCCCTCAGCTGTGCTAACTGTGGAACGGTGGGACCAAAGTCGGTAGTCCAAGGTATCAAACAACTTGTTACATTAAATCTGACTTGATTCTCAGGTTGAAATTAATATAACAAGTTGCAGTGTGGAAGATTAGAAAAGTTGCCACTTTGTTGTCTTCAGTAATCTCTGCCTTTACTGGGGTTGATCCTCGCAATGGTGGGGATGTGCTGGTCCAGGTCAAAGCAACAGCGGCAATGCATTTGCTCTGATGAACGCTGGGGCTGCGATGCAGAGTTCTCTGCTTCATTGTATAGGCTGTCGTCTTCGGAGATGTGAAGATCTTGAGCCGGGGTCAGCGTCGTGCAGTGCTGGTTCCAAAGCCAATGCGGCAACATCAATCCTTACAGCAGAGGCGATATGCCGGTTCTGGTCACGCAACAAGGGTGATGCGTCTGTTCCGGCCCTGGGATGTCCAGGACTGGGATGGCACCACTTGGCAGGGAAGAATCACACATGGCAGAGTCCAGGTACAGCAGCAGAAGAGTTGGACGTTTTTTATTTCCCTGAGACTACAGATTAGTAGGCAAACCAGCAAGCCCTTGGAGTCACTCTAGGTTCAAGTGATGGAGGTCCAGTCCTCTCACCCAAACAGGGGAATAGCAGGTCAGCACAGCAAGGCAGGAGTCCAGCAAATCAGCAGTCCAGCAGAGCAGCAATTCTTCTTCCTGGTAGTGGTCACAGGTCCAGAAGTGTACTCAAGTCATGACGTTGGAGGTCTTGTACTTATACCCAGTTGTGCTTTTGAAGTGGGAGACTTCAAACAAGGGTCTTTGAAGTGCACACAGGTCCTCTATTTCTGCCCTGGCTCCAGACTCATTACAGGGGATATGCAGCCTTTTATGTCTGGACAGGACGAACAAGTTACTTACCTTCGGTAACGATATATCTGTAAGAAACAGTAGTTAGTATTAGATTCCTTACCTTAGAATATCCCCAGGCGTCAGTCTGGATCCGGAAACTTTTGCGTAGCAGTACCCCTGCGCGTCGGTAGGCGTCGTCTGCAGGCGTCCCCTGCGGCTCCGCGTCGTCGGCGTCGTGCGCCGTGATGACGTCGCTGGAGTATATAGACGCCGCCTCCGCGCGCTGACGTCAGTTCTTTGCACACAGCTTTTCCGCGCCAGAACACGCAGAGCCATGTGAGAACTAACACTGGTGCCATTTGAAACTAGGGCCCTGAAAGGGATGTCCTTAACCCTAGGTATCAGTTCGCAGAACGGGGAGGATGGGTGGGGCGGTAAGGAATCTAATACTAACTACTGTTTCTTACAGATATATCGTTACCGAAGGTAAGTAACTTGTTCATCTGAAAGAAACAGGTTAGTATTAGATTCCTTACCTTAGAATAGATACCCCAGCAATACCAACCCCGGTGGTGGGTCTGCGAACCAATACAAACCTACACCAGAAAGTCCTGGAGGACCGAACGGCCAAAGAAGCCATCCCTCCGGACTTGACTGTCCAGGCAGTAGTGCCTCGCAAAGGTGTGCAGCGAGGCCCACGTGGCCGCCTGGCAAATGTCCTGCAAAGGGACTCCCCGGCCCAGGGCAGTAGTAGCCGCCGTGGCCCGAGTGGAATGGGCCCTCAGCCCAACAGGAGGCTCCTTCCGAGCCAAAGAGTAGCATGCTTTGATGCACAGGACGACCCACCGAGAGATGGTTCGTTTCTGCACCGCCCTTCCCTTCTTCTCACCCACGTAGCCAACAAACAGTTGGTCATCCACCCGGAACTGGCGTGTGCGATCCATTTAAAACGAAAGCGCACGTTTTGGGTCCAGACGATGGATCCGCTCTTCATCCTTTGAAGGATGCGGAGGCGGGAAGAAGGAGGGCAAGGTGATGGACTGCCAATGTGAAAAGCAGAGACTACCTTGGGCAGGAAAGAAGGTCTAGTCCGAAGGACCACCTTATCAGGATGAACAGACAAGAAAGGAGGTTTAACAGAAAGAGCCTGGAGCTCACTCACTCTCCTGGCAGAGGTGATGGCCACCAGGAAGGCCGTCTTTAAAGTGAGAAGACGGAGAGGACAGGAATGAAGAGGCTCAAAGGGAGCGCACATCAGGAAAGTCAAGACCAGGTTCAAGTCCCACTGAGGCATCACGAACGGAGTTGGAGGATACATGTGCGTGATGCCCTTCAAGAATCTTAACACAATAGGGGACTTGAATAAAGATGGCTGATCAGGTAGCCTCAAGAAGGCGGAAAGGGCAGAAAGATAGCCCTTGATAGTGCCCAGAGCAGAGCCCTGCTGGGCAAGGGAAAGGAGGAAGAGGAGAACCTCAGACAGAGGGGCAGAAAGGGGATCCACAGCCTTTGCTGTGCACCATGCCACAAATCTGTTCCACCGGCAGGCGTATACCGACTTCGTGGAGGGACGCCTGGCTGCCAGAATTACATCACAGACTTCAGGAGGCAAGTCAAATGGCCTCAGCTGCCGCCGCTCAATCTCCAAGCATGGAGGTGGAGACTGGACAGGTTCGGGTGGAGGACCGTCCCCTGCTGCTGCGACAGAAGGTCCTCCTGAAGGGGCAGGCGGATCGAGGGACCGACTGTCATGCTGAGTAGCTCGGGATACCAGTATCTTCGAGCCCAGTCCGGAGCCACAAGGATAACTTGGGCCCGGTCGCGCCTGATCTTCTTCAGCACTCTGGGCAGAAGTGGTATAGGCGGAAAGGCGTACAACAGACCGCAACTCCACTCGCGCCGAAAGGCGTCGCCGAGCGAGTGCCGTCTTGGAAACTCCAACGCGCAGAACTGATGACATTGCGCGTTCTCTTCTGTGGCGAATAGATCTAACCAAGGCTCTCCCCATTGCTGAAAGAGGCCTCTCGCCACGTCCGAGTTCAGACGCCATTCGTGATCCACCGAGCACCGACGGCTGAGTTCGTCCGCCCTGGCGTTCAGAGAACCTGCCAGGTGTTGAACCGTCAGAGTCACGCCCTGACGTTCCAGCCATTGCCAGAGACGCAGAGCCTCCTGGCAAAGGGTCCACGACCCCACACCGCCCTGTTTGTTGCAGTACCACATGGCGGTGGTGTTGTCCGTGAACACCTGCACTACACTCCCGTTGACAAAGGGGGGGAATGCCTTCAGTGCTAGGCGAATCGCCCGCAGCTCCAACAGGTTGATATGGAGCCGGGACTCCGCCGGAGACCAGATGCCTCTGATCTCCGCCTCTCCCAAGTGGCCACCCCAGCCCTGGAGGGACGCGTCCGTCACAACCACGTGCTCCGGTGGGGGAAGGGAGAGGGATCTGCCTCTGACCCAATCGCGGTCCGTAAGCCACCACTGCAACTGTCTCGCAGTGCCCTCCGAGATCAGGACATGGTCGGATAGGTTGCCCTGATGCTGGGCCCACTGAAACTTCAGGTCCCACTGCAGAGCCCGCATCCGCCACCTGGCGTGATGCACCAGTAGGATGCAGGAGGCCATCAGCCCCAGAAGCCGCAGCGTCAACCTGACCGAAACCCGGGATAACGGCTGAAAGATGGGAACCAGAGCCTGAATATCCCGGACCCGCCGTTCCGGGGGATAAACCCGAAACTGCGCCGAGTCGAGAACCGCTCCGATGAAAAGGAGCTTTTGAGAGGGACACAGGTGTGATTTCGGCACATTGATGGAAAACCCCAGCTCGTGCAGGAGGTCTGCCGTCATCTGAAGGTGGTGGACGACTGTCTGGGGCGAGCCCGCCTTCAACAACCAGTCGTCGAGGTAGGGGAAGACCGAAACCCCTAACCGGCGCAGATGAGCTGCGACCACCGCCATCACTTTCGTGAACACCCGTGGGGCGCTGGTAAGGCCGAAGGGGAGCACGATAAACTGAAGGTGCTCGTGGCCTACCGTGAACCGCAGGTAACGCCGGTGGGCCGGCAGGACGGGGATGTGAAAATACGCATCCTGCAAGTCCAACGCTACCATCCAGTCTTGTGGGTCTAGAGCAGCCAAGACCTGAGCCAAAGTCAACATCTTGAACTTCTCCTTCCGGAGGAAGCCGTTGACGTTCCGTAGGTCCAAGATAGGACGCAGGCCTCCTTTGTCCTTCTTGGGCACCAGAAAGTAGTGGGAGTAGCAACCACACCCTACTTCTGGCCCAGGAACGCGCTCGATGGCCCCCTTGGCCAAGAGGGCCGTAACTTCCTCCTGCAGAAGTGTCAAGTGGTCCCCCGACACACGGTGGTTCTGCGGTGGCATGGCTGGAGGAGTGGACTCGAAGGGGAGGGCGTAGCCCCTTCGAACGAGCTGCAGCACCCACCTGTCCGATGTTATCGCGCGCCAGCGGGAGTGGTGATGGCGAACCCTGCCACCCACTGGCGTCACGTGAGCCCGAAAGCTCGGACTAGGAAGGCTTGGATGCAGCAGCGGGGGGAGGCGTGGACTGACCTCGCCGCTGGCCTCTACCGCCACCACGGCGGAAACCACGGCCGCCACCGCGCTGGGGAGCGTTCTGCGGCGCGTGGCTGGCAGCACGTGTGGGACCGCCCCTCCCTTGGCCACGAAAGGGGCGAAACGAACCCGTCTGCTGGCGCTGGGTCGAAAGACCCAAGGACTTGGCCGTGACCCTGGAGTCCTTGAAGCGCTCCAGCGCGTGGTCCGCTTTGTCACCAAACAGGCGACTGCCATCAAATGGCATGTCCATGAGTGTATTTTGGACGTCTGGCGAGAAGTTGGCAGATCTCAGCCAAGCATGGCGACGAATCGCCACCGTCGTGGACATAGCCCGTCCCAGCGAGTCGGTCGTGTCCAGACCACAACGGATCGAGTACCGCGCCGCATCCCGGCCTTCAACGAAGGCCCGGGTGAGCTTGTCCCGCACTTCCTGGGGGCATTGCGGCAAACACTCCTCGACCGTATCCCACAGGGAGTGGGTGTAGCGGCCCAAGAGGCACGCGGTATTACAAGACCGCAGTCCAGCGCTCAAAGAGGAAAAGACCTTTTTACCAAATTGGTCATACCGCTTTGATTCCCGATCGGGCGGAGCCGACGGGAACGCGGACTGCGAAGTGGAGGCCTGGATCACCAGACTCTCCGGGGAGGGATGGGTGGATAGGAAGGCAGGGTCGTCCGAGCACGGACGGTGACGCCTGGCAACGTTCCGGTCAACCGGTGCACCGGAAGCGGGCCTGGACCAGGTGCCCAAAAGGACATCCGTCAGGGCCTCATTAAACGGCAGCAGAGGCTCCTGGGGGCATGACTGCGGTTTAAACACTTCGGTCAGAATGTTCGGCTTGACCTTCGCGACAGGGAGCTCAAGGCTCAAGGCCTTGGCAGCCCTCATCAGGACCACCGAATAGGCAGCACCTGCCTCAGACGCCACAGGGGTCGGGGAGACAAACCCAGGGTTGGGCGACTCGTCCAGACCACTGGCATCACCCAGATCACCTACCCAGTCCACATCATACTGGCAGGCACGGGATAAAGGGTCCTCAGACCCCTCCCAACCCTCTCCATACTCGTCCTCATCGCCGTATTCTGGATCGACGATATAGACCTCGGGGTCAATGGGCCCCATCGGCGCCGGATCCGGCTTCGGACGACGCCGGTCCGACTCCGCGTCAGGAGTCAGAGGGGGAATGGGGGTGGCGCCGCGTGGCGTCGGCGCCGGGGACCCGACGCCGGCCGGAACCGACGGCGGAGTCGCTGCACCGCGCGGAGGCGGTACCACGGGTTGGCCCAAAGGAACCGACGCCGGAGAGGCCGGTAGACCAGCCGGCGACGAACCTGAGGGGCCCAGCGGCGCCGAGGCCGGAGCCACCGGCGGCGTCGAGGCAGGAGCACCCGAACCGCTCGGGCCCCCAGACGGGACCGACGGGCCCGCAGGCGCCGTAGGCCCCGCCGGAGGAGACCTCGCCCTCATAGCGATGAGGAAGGCCTCGATCTCCTCACGCGACGCGCCTTCCCCAGGGACCGACGGGTATGGGGCAGACGGCGTCGGCAACCCACGCGGGGCCGCGGGGGTGGGGCCACCCGAGCCCCCGGCCGCATCACGCGGGCGTCGGGGGGAGTCGGGGGTACGATGACGACGCCCCGACTTCTTACGCTTACCTGACGAACCGGAGGAATGGTGGCGACTCCCTGAGCGCTCATGGCGGCTCCGCGATCGTTCCTTCGACCGCTCCCTCGACCTCCGACCGGACCGGGACCGCTCTCGACGCGGGGCCGACACACGGAGCTCGAGAAGCTTGCGGGACCGCTCCCGCCTAGCTTTACCAGTCAAGGCCCGACAGTCGACGCAGGACTCCACGTCGTGGTCCGCGCCCAGACACCGGAGGCAGAGTCGATGGTGGTCGGTGACCGACATCAGGCGGTCGCACTCGTCGCAACCCTTGAAACCGGGCATCCTACCGGCACCGTAGAAGATTAAGTAGTTAACAATAAACTTGGTCAAAGACCGGAGTACTGCTCTTCGGATCTGCGCTAACTGGCGCGGAAAAAAGAAGAACTGACGTCAGCGCGCGGAGGCGGCGTCTATATACTCCAGCGACGTCATCACGGCGCACGACGCCGACGACGCGGAGCCGCAGGGGACGCCTGCAGACGACGCCTACCGACGCGCAGGGGTACTGCTACGCAAAAGTTTCCGGATCCAGACTGACGCCTGGGGATATTCTAAGGTAAGGAATCTAATACTAACCTGTTTCTTTCAGATACATCCTATTCAGGTGTAAGAGTGAGGCTGTGCCCAATTCCTCCCTCCCATTTCCTAGGATGGCTCATCAAGACACACCTAATCTCCCTTTGTGTGTGGCTGTCTAGCGAGAATACACAAAGCCCAGTGTTCGCCCACCCCAGACTGAACAGAGACAGGCACAACGCAACAAATGGCTAAAGTAAGAAAATGCCAGCTTTCAAAAAGTGGCAGTTTCAGAATTGCAATTTAAAACATAACTTCACTGAATTGCAATTTAAAATACGACTTCACCATGAGTTGTGATTTTAAATTGTGATTCAATAGACACCAGACTTGGGTATTATCTCATTCCAATTGGAAATGACACTTATAAAATGTAATAAGGTAATCCGAATGTTATCCTATGGAAGAGATAGGCCTTGCAGAGGTGAAAAACGACTTTGGGAGTTTTTCACTAACAAGACATGCAAACTTAAAAAGTACATGGCCTGCCTTTTAAATACATTGCACCCTGCCCTCTGGGTTGTAAAGGGCCTACCTTAGAGGTAACAAATGCATAAAAGGGAATATTTGGATCTGGCACAAGGGTTGTTTTGCCAGATCGACATGGCAGTGTAAACTGCACACACAGGCTCTGCAGTGGCAGGCCTGAAACATGGCTAAATGGCTAAAGGGCTACTTAAGTGGGTGGCACAATCAGTGCTGCAGGCCCACTAGTAATATTTCATTTAAAGGCCCTGGGTACAAGGTGTACATTTTTACTAGGGACTTATAAGCAAATTAAATATGCCGATTGGGGCTGAACCAATGCTCCCAGGTTTAGGAGACAGAGCACAAGCACTTTAGAACTAGTTAGTAGTGGTGAAGTGCACAGAGTTCTAAAGCCAGAAAAAACGAGGTCAGACAATAGGAGGGAGTAGGCAAAATGTTGGGGGGACATCCTAAGGCTGTCAGGTCTAACAGCTTGGAGTTATGTTTGGTGCTAAGTCACCAAAGAGAGCTGTCATGTCCGTGGCCAACCTCGGTTTTCAACATGCGCAGAATGGCCTAATCCCCTTCGTGCTGGTTGGAGAAATCCATGCGCACTGCTAAAAATGTTTTGTAAGAAAATTCTGTGAAGGAACTCATTAAAGCAGAGCTACGTAACTAATGTAAGTTTGCAGAAGCAGCACCTATATATAGCGACAAGCAGTCATGTTTGGAGGCATGATGGGAGTTAAAAAGTTAAAAGGCAGCAAGATGGTGTCACCTGCCACTGTGCAGGAGCTATTGGAGGATTGTCCGGGTACGGTCTAGAGAGGAATATGCCTAAAAGGCTGTGAGTATGGGTATTTGGAAGGTACTTTTAATGAACCTGTGCTATGTATGGACGACAACATTTAAGCAAGTGACAGAAGATGGATATTAAGCATCAATATAGTATGGATCCGGGTTCCTCTCAAGTGCAGCAAAAGTGAGTAGGAAAAGAAGCTCTGCAAAGGCAATCATCAAAGAAAAACAGTGATACTGATGATATAAATCTAAACAACTAGGACAGTGTGTGAAACAGTACATTTCGGGAATTGGCATACTTCTGTTTAAGCGGAGGGAGAAAACTTGAACTTGAAGTCTATGTACCTGGTTGTCATTGGTATCACTTGGTATGTTTTTAGTTGCATGTTTCTTTGGCTGCACGCAGCATCCTGGGAAAGGATGATATTCATGACCTCGAACAGCTGTTCTATCCTTTGATCCTGCCGCAAGTCTTCACCACCTTTTACAAGAAAAGGATACTCCCTCTCGTCATCTCCTCTTATAATTATTCTCTTAGGTTTTCGAATGGACTTCATTGTTTTCACCTTAAAGGAAACAAGTGATTTTTATGATTTTAAAATACCTGACATTTTTCCTAATTCCACAAACCATTATTTTAGAATAACGCTCTGGATCTTCATAATGATAGCTTATCCATAAGAAACAAAACCAATCATACTGTAAATACGTGATACACTACATGAGGTGTAAATCACACTACGACTAGAACAACGTAAAACGAAGACATGACACTCAAATGTGTGTTATGTTGATTTTTTTGGGTTAAACAGAGATACAGAATTTGCATTCTTTGAGGGGCTGCACACCATGCTTCCATACAGCTAAACATAACTACCAAAGTGAAGAATCTCCTCCCCCTAAAAGAAATTTCCATACCCGTTCATCGAATCCTGAAATCTTCACATGGTATTCTGGCAAAGGTTTAGATTTTCCATCATACTGACCTGAAAATATGGTGCACGCATTGAATTATAAATAAACATACACATGAAGAAAAGTGTTTTTTATGACTGCACTAATTTATCAAATGACGGCCAACAGTCGATTACAAAGATATATTTAGGTACAAAGCAGATCTTTAAAATCCAGACCATATTGTGGTAAGACAGAGCATTGAGAACATAAGAGATTTCCATACAACATCCCATAAACATAACGATAATGTGGTAAGAACATGAACATTTCCTTAAGAGTTGGTGTATTTTGCAATTTAAGTCAGCAAGATATTCGTGCACAGATGACTGAACGGGGCACTGTATTAAACAACTCAATACCTGGATATCAGGTCTAATCAGGCAGATGTAGATTGTGAATAAAGTCCATAACCGCATGCCATTTCCGGAGTTGTCTTCTTTGACGACATGGTGAGAGCAATGTAGAGGGAGGGAACTCATGGACACTGAATAAGGGGGTGCACTGAGTTACTACCCTAAGAGGGTTGCAAGAAATCCCAGGTTTAAATGTTATGTTATGTTGTCTTAGCTTGTAAAGCGCGACAGCTGCCTCAGCAAAGGGGCGTCCCGGCGCTAGTGCAGGAAGCACAACACAGCAGAGAGCATGCAGGAGAGTAGGGAGCCGGGAAAAGGTAGGCCTTGATGGCCTTTCTAAATGCAAAGTAGTTGTCAAGGCCACGAATCTGCACAGAGAGCGAGTTCCAGAGGGTGGCAGCTCTAAAACAAAAAGAGAGGCCACCAGCCCGGACTCTACAGGGCCGGGGAACCACCACCAAATGCTGACCCTGTGAGCGGAGATATTGCGTGGGGGCATAGGGCAACAGGAGATCAGCCAAAATGGGAGGCGTGGCCAGCCACAAAATCCTGAAAGCAATGCATAAGGTTTTGAATTCAATGCGTCTGGCCACCGGTAACCAGTGCAGACGGCGGATAGCATTAGAAACAGAGCAAAATTTGCATAGACCTAAAAGTGTTCTAGCAGCTGCGTTCTGTGCCCTTTGCAACCTCAAGACCTCTGCCTTGTTGGACCCTAAATACAGGGAGCAGGCATAGTGCAGTCTTGACAGAACCATTGCCTGAATATTGACCTGACGGGTTGAGGCATCAAAAAAGTCCAACAGGGCTCTAAGCCCCCGGAGGAGTCCAAAGCATGTCCCGGCCGTTTTTTTGTTTTACTCGATAATTTAAGGAAGAGTCAGGCCATACCCCATGGTTCTTTACTGCCTGTGTGGGGGAGGGGGGGTTTACCAAGACTGGTTGGCCACCAGAGATCACTCCACCAACCATGGTCCCTTCCTACTAACAATACCTCTGATTTGTTAGAGTTCAGTTGGAGGCAGTTACTGTTCATCCACTCGGCCACTGCCGCAAGGTCGCCCCGAAACTTGAGGGCGTCCCGTTCGGTGTTATTAGAGAGTGCCACCACCAGCTGAGTATTGTCAGCATAGGAGACCATGGTCAGACCCCTACTACTGGCAACTGCCGCTAAAGGTTGAACATAAATATTAAACAATAGGGGGCTGAGGGAAGAACCCCAAAGCACCCCTTGTTTAACTAGATGATTGCTAGAGGCAAAAGGGGGGGGCAGGGAATGACCGTGAATGACCTCTCATGGAGAAATGAACCCAACCACTCCAAAGCCGAGCCCATAATTCCGTCCTCCACAAGGCGTCGCAGCTGTATGTCATGGGACACTGTGTCTAACGCTGCGCTCAGATCTAACAGAATCAGCGCCGACGTTCAACCCTCATCAACAGCTGACCAGAAGTGTTCCGTAACCGCTAAGAGTGCTGATTCCGTGCTATGACCTGGCCTAAAACTATTCTGAGAAGGATCCAGAAGATTATTGGTGGTCAGGTAGTCTGATAGAATGGAGTTCACATAGGCCGCTGTGATCTTAGCTGCCCATGGAAGCAAGGAAATAGGATGGTAATTCTCTGGTCTGGCTGGATCAAGAGTCGGACCTTAAGTAGAGGAATCACTTTGGCCTGTTTCCAGGCCCTGGGCACCGCAATTGTTCCGAGGGAACCATTTATCACCTGATTCAGGGGCGGTAGAATTGTCGACAGCACTTTCTTAAATTGGTCGGGTTTAAGTGGGTCGGCAGGAGATCCTGAC
This sequence comes from Lissotriton helveticus, assembly GCF_964261635.1. Taxonomy (NCBI): domain Eukaryota; kingdom Metazoa; phylum Chordata; class Amphibia; order Caudata; family Salamandridae; genus Lissotriton; species Lissotriton helveticus. Next base: position 704,301,723 of record NC_136063.1, on the reverse strand, counting down.
TTAATCTTATAGCAAAGAGCAGAGAGTTGATCAGCCGTGATAGGCAGAAAGGTGTGGAGAGTGCTAGCCCGTTAGCAACTGCGTAACTCTTGCAAGATGCTATAAGTGGTCGAGAAGAACCGATAGATGGCGTCCACTTTTTCCACAAAAAAGAGGGCAAGGTCCTCACACTGTTTATTGGACTTAATAGTTGACCCAGCTGCGGTTTCTTTAGATTGCAGACTGGCAAGAATAGAGAATATACTCTTAGAGGGATTAGTACTCTCACGTATTTGATTGGAGATAAAAGCTACACGTGCCTGATACATTGCCTTATGGTAGCTTTTGATTTCTGCCCGATAGATGACTTTGGCCTTGGAGCAGAAGTCTCTTCTCCAAATCCGTTCTAATCTCTTGCACCCCTTACGCATAACAGCAAGTTCAGTCTGGAACCATGGTCGTGATTTGGTTTTGCGATTGGCTGAGCGCTTCATAGGGATTAAGCTCTCTAATGGGTGCTATATCCACTCCGAGAATGCCCTGTAAGCTTCGTTGGAATCTTCAGCTAGATTCGGGCAAGTAGCCAAAAGGCAAGCATCCAGATGATCCCAATTTAGTTTGTGCCAAGGTCGTTTCCATGTGGAAACCTGACCATCAGTCCGAGCAGGAGTGACATCATGAAGGGACATAGAAACCAAAAAATGGTCCTTCCAACCTAACCTGATCGGTGTGTGCATTGTAATGTGGGATATGTTTGTAAAAACTGGATCTAATAAGTGCCCTGCAATATGGGTAGGATCCACTACTAGCTGTCACAATTGGGAAGCTGCTAGGTCGGCCGCGAAATTCACCATATCAATGTTCTCTAATTTGCCTAAATGTAGGTTCAAATCCCCCAGAATAGTAAAGTTGGCGGTGTGAACAGCTAAAGTGCTGACCATATCTACCAGGGCCTCCCTAAAACCTAGTAATGGTCCACGAGGTCGATATATCAAGAGCCTGGACAAGGTGTAAGTAGGGCTCAAGGTGACCATAAAAAGGGCACCCTCACAGCCCGTGATCCTCTGCTGAGTAAAAGAAAATAAGTAGCACGATTTAAAAATAATCGCTATACCCCACCTCTAGTTGCTCTGTTAATCAGAAGAAAACTGTACCCTACAAGGAGCGCAAGGCCAGGTTCAGCAGTCATGTCATCCAAGAGCCATTTCTCAGTCAAAAGGAGGACGTCTTGAGAGGCCTCCTCTAACAAATCCAGAACGTCCGCATGATGTTTGGCTAAAGAGCGGCAATTGAGACTTAATATGCGAATATATTTTTGGGATCTGGGAAGGGGGTGACAAAATACACCCAAATAAATTATTTACAGAAACAAAAGGTCTACCCTGAGCATACACAATATTTTTTTTTAAGTCCAATACATTTTTGGGAGTCTTAATATGTTTTTCAAGATCCCTTTCTTTATTCCAATTTAATCTGGTAGTATTTCCACAGCTTGATGAAGTAAAACATTCACAGAAAACACTATCTGTTCAGAACAGTTCCTACGGGCCATCACCATTTCTCCGTATGGAATGGAATTGATTTAACATTTTGGGTGACCGCTTTCTGCATACAGTAAAGCAATACAACTAGTAGTTTTGCAATACATTCTGCTACATATCCTCCTCAATATAGTGTCCAACATCAAGAAAAACAATACCTTTTGAGTCAAAGTGCATAGTAAAGCACAAGTTACTTACCTTCGGTAACAATATATCTGTAAGAAACATTGGTTAGTGTTACATTCCTCACCTTAGAATATCTCAGGCGTCAGACTGGATCCGGAAAGTTTTCGTCAGCAGTACCCCTGCGCGTCAGTAGGCATCGTCTGTGGCTCCACGTCCGTCGACGGCGTCGTGATCGCTAGGATGACGTCGCTGGAGTACTTAGATGCCACCCTCGCGCGCTGAAGTCAGTTCTGTACATAGCTTTCCGCGCCAGGAACGCAGAGCCATGCAAGAAACCGACACTGGTGCCATGATACTAGGGCCCTGATAGGGAAAGTCCTTCACCGTAGATATTGGTTCGCAGAACGGGGAGGATGGGTGGGGCGGTAAGGAATCTAACACTAACTAATGTTTCTTACAGATAAATCGTTACCAAAGGTAAGCAACTCGTGCATCTAAAAGAAACACGTTAGTGTTAGATTCCTTACCTTAGAATAGATACCCCAACAATACCAACCCGGGTGGTAGGTCTACGAACCAAAATCACACCAGAAAGTCCTGGAGAGCGGAGCGGCTAAAGAAGCCGTCTCTCCGGACTTGGCTGTCCAGGCAGTAATGCTTGGCAAACATGTGCAGGGAGGCCCACGTAGCTGCCTGACAAATGTCCTGCATAGGGATTCTCCGTCCCAAAGCAGTAGTAGCCGCCGTGGCCCGAGTGGAATGGGCGCGCAGCCCCTCAGGAGGTTCCTTTTTAGCCAAGGAATAACAGATCTTGATGCACAAAACGACCTACCGAGAGATGGTCCGCTTGTGCACCGCCCATCCCTTCTTAGCGTCCAAGTAGCCAACAAAAAGTTGGTCGTCCACCCGGAACTGTTGTGTGCAGTTCAGGTAAAGAGAGCGCACGTTTTGGGTCCAGACGGTGGAGCCTCTCTTCATCTTTCGAAGGATGTGGAGGCGGAAAGAAGGTGGGCAAGGTAATGGTCCATTCGGGTGGCGGAAGCGAACTGAATAGGTTACGGGCGGGGAGCCGTTACTTTGCAAAGGACAAGTAACGTGAAGATTACCCCCTCCGCTAGCCCATGACGAAAGCACTGTAAATACGTGTTGTTGTGGCCCCTGGGAATTCTAGGAGTGCCTACACGGGTAACACCGTGAGTTGTCTTTTAATTTTTTATATTTTTCACACATCATATCCTCACGGAGAGGACACGCCTTAGCGAGTGTGGACCACCGGGGATACTCACTTTTTTGGTCCTGAAGAAAGCTGCGCGAATCTACTGACAGCTGAAACATGTCGACCTACACCTTTGTAGGATACAGGGGCTTAAAATATAACCTCTGAGGTATCCTATACACAGTTTTTATTGATACTAACTGACCTTTGAATAAAATTGCTTAGGGTACAGTTATTATCTTTTAACCTCACTATCACCTTACACAAACACACACAGAAAATTCTTGTTTACAACAACCAGCTCTGCTGTAAATCAGGCGTTGTAGCACACTGGGGGGACATTCGGTTCCTCCAGTGAGAGCCCTATGATGAAGCATGTCACCACTAGGATGAGTGAGGGCTCTTCTTAAAAGTAAGATATATTTGTCACTGTGTGTGCAGCACTTTTTGGTTCATATATAACGTCTCTCCACTTATGGGTTGAGTTTTTCTGGTTGCTTTGGATAATCTATATTACTATAGCACCTTTGAGTCACTCTTCAGTTGTTGCAAGGTAATGGTCTGGCCAATGTGAAAGGCAGTAACTACTTCGGGTAGAAAAGAAGGACGAGTCCTCAGAACTTTTTCTTTTTTGTCCTCATTTGCCTCCATCGTACCATTTCGCTTTTATCGCCAGCCGAAATGTCCATAACCTCATTTGCTGACATGAGTTACCAACAATAATGTAGCTTTAGGGAGCCGTTGGTCGACAACTCAGACTCTGTTGTACCCTGAACGCACCAATACCTGGTGGGAATAAATCTGCCACCATGGGAACAGAGGTGCTATCAGCCGAGGCGGAAAAAGGCTTAATCATAGGACCCCTGTGTAGGAGAGTAGGGTCTGCTTCCTATGGTCTCCCCAACTTTTTGCTGTGATTTACTGGTTTTCGACTTTAATGTGGCTGTGGGCCTGCTAATCAGACCCACAGCACAGTTGTTCTTTCTCTAAATTGATACCATGTACTTTAGGTACATATCTGATTGGGAACTGGGTCACCTCTGTGAGCCCCTGTATAGTGTACCATAGGTACCCAGGGCATAGGTGCACTCAAGGCCTACCAGGGGCTGCAGCATGCATTATGCCACCCCTGGCTGGCCATCCAAACTGACACCACAGGCTGATCACTCAGCTTGGGTAAGGTGGTGTAATCACCCCTTACTTAGATATAGTATACCTATATCTAACCATATATATATAGACACATATGCACCTATAAGTCACTCCTATGGTAGGCCTCGACAATCCTGGAGGCAGAGTGCTTGGATTTATGTGAGAGGGTGCCCTAGCATAAGCTGAGCCCCTCTGCAGCTTTCGGAACCATCTCCTTACAGCTGTTCTATGATATAGCCATACCATATACTCTTAAGTGCAATATAATCCTCGCGGTTAATGCTAACTTTGGTTTGGCCTAATCAAAACATGTCGTGTAAGGTGTCAAACACTTTGGAATACTACCCGCCCGCCAGTTCTGGTGGAGGGGGTATCATTCCACCCTTCTAGAGGTAGAAGACATGTAGTTACTGCTTTACCCGGTTAAAGTTAAACAGAGCCTCAGCATCACAAAATGGATGCTGCTGCCACAGACACGAGTCTGACCTCCTGCAGCTGGACGAAACTCCAGCAAGGGAGGCCTGGACAATAGGTTTCCTGTCGAGGGAGATGCTAGCACCTCCCCAGACAGCCTGTAGTGTATTGGGGCAGGGTGGGTTGAATGAAAAGATGCTTTTCTAGACACTGCCTGGGGCACACAAGGTGCTCAATGCATAGCCTGGTTCAAACCAGTTGCTGGGGAACTCCAGCCCCGCTCTGGCGCAAGACTGGACAAAAGGAAAGGGGTGTAACCACCCCCTTCCCAGGTCCACCCATAGGAGGGACCTAGCAGGTAATCCAGCCCCTTAGATTAGTACAAAGATAGGAGCTGTGTCTAGAGACATTAGATTATCCTGGACTGAAACTCTGAAACGAAACTCTTGGACCTTCGACGTTCTATACCGACTAGACATCTCCCTTGTGGTCAAGGAGTGACCACCCTGTGCAAACAGGTACCACCAGTAACTTGCCGGTTTGCTTTGTCGATGCTCCTGCTCGAACCCGAAGACCCGTGGCGGACACGAGAGACGTGGGGCCGGACACCCTGGACTACCTGCACTTTTCTAACTAGTGCAACTATCGAGGCACCCTCGCAGTTGTGCATTGGGGTTTGAGAAGCCCCAGACCCGAGCGCCATTTGCACCGAAGCTCAGCCCTCCACACTCCACGAGTGCCGCGTGGGGCCTGCCTTTGCATTTCAGCTCGACGCGTCTTCCCGTTGCTAGCCCATTGGCTAGTTAGCCCTCCGAAGACTTTCTTTTGAAACGACACCGCTTGCCTGGTTGTTCCAGGCTTGCTCCAGCTTCCCTGCAGAGGAGAAGCTCCCCAGACCTTGCTGGTATGAACCGAAGCCCATCTTCCCTTCCTGCGTGGATTGCGTTTGCCAAGGCTTGTTGGGTCCAATCCGGATACTGACACCGAAGTCAACTAGATCCTTCGTGGGACAGCTCGTATCCAGCTCCTGGTCATCGTCGACGCCTCCTGGTCCACGTGGCTGCAGAGACAAGCTTCACCCCTTCACCTGATTGCATCTCGACATCGCCTGGTTCCTTCCTGGTCACTGACTAGTGAGCCAGTACCTGTCCCGTCTGATTTCAGGTTCTTCACATCTTCGTTCCACCCTTGGATCCACCCGGACACTTTTCTCCTGGTTGCCTGCAGCACTTCTTTGCAGCTCTCCATAGGAAACAGCGACGAAACCCGACCCGAAAAGACACCTATTCATCCGGTTTCCCTGACTGAGGTAACTAGAGTACTCTGGTGCTCCCGTGGGTGTTGACTCTCGAAGTGTCCTAGTTTAAAAGGGTTTTACCGTAGTCCATCCGGAAGTGTCCTTACTCTACTACTTTGTAACTTTTAGGTTCCCATTATAACTCTATGGTAACTCGCGACTGTGTTCCCACACTGCACGCGTCTCCCGTGGGCCTCCTACTTCCTAACCTCTGGTTCTGTAGTGTAGCCCCAGCGATTCCCTAGGCCTATTCCCTATTCCTGAAGTGGTTCTTATACCACTTACTTAGTATATGGTTCGTGAGGCCCCTAGAGCAGAATTGTATTTGTGCAACTTAAAGTATGCTTAATGAGTAACTTGTGAAGTATTTCGATCTCTGACCTCATAAAGAGTTCAGAGGGGTTGTGTTAGAAATAAATACATATATATTTGATATATACCTTGTGTGGTGTCCTTTCATTTGGTATTCAAGGGATTATATATGGTAAAACAGCTGCCTTCACATGCTCTCTGAAGTTTTAGCCTAAGACTGCTGGTCCATGCTACCACTAGGATAGCTTGTCTAGAAGGTTGAATTTACAACCACCATCAATAAGGGTCGTTTAGACTGGTGCCAGGTGCCCACTAGAATAGTGGACATCATATGCCAGGCTAACTTCTCACACCCTGGTCTAACATGCCACTATTATCACCAATTTAAAACAGGTGCCCAAAATTCCTGCTTGCTGCGACCCTTAACTGTGCTCTTTAACATTGCCACATGTTTTACAGAGGACACCCAATCTTCGTAACTTGGTGGAATTGAGGATACCCACAATTTACATATCTCTCTGGGGCCAATAAAACCGTACAAAATATTAAATGTATATGATTCTTATTTCTTACACTATCCAAGTCCATCAATACAAAAATAACTAGTAAAGCGCTTACCTCAACTTGAGTCATCAAAGAATCAGACAGCGCTTTACCTCAGAACAACTTTGTCCAGATGGACAGAGAGGAAAGGAGGCTTAGAAGAAAGCCTGGAGCTCACTCACTCTCCTGGCAGAGGTGATGGCAACTAGGAAAGCAGTTTTGAGAGTCAGAAGACGTAAAGGTCAGTTATGGAGCGGCTCAATGGGAGCACACATCAGATAGGTTAACACCAGATTCAAGCCCCACTGAAGTATTACAAAGGGAACAGGAGGAAACGTGAGTAATGCCTTTCAACAATCTATTTACAACAGGGGACTTGAAAAGAGAAGGCTGATCAGGAACCCTCAAGGAGGATGAAACAGCCGAAAGATATCCCTTGATAGTGCCCAGAGCAGAGCCCAGCTGGGCCAGGGAATGAAGAAAGAGGAGAACCTCAGAAAGAGGGGCAGAAAGGGGATCCACAGCCTTTGCTGTGCACCATGCCGCAAATTTGTTCCACCAGCAGGCGTATACAGTTTTTGTGGAGGGACGCCTGGCTGCCAGAATGATTTCACAGACTTCAGGAGGCAAGTCAAATGGCATCAACTGTCGCCCCTCAATCTCCATGCATGTAGGTGGAGGCTGGACAGGTTCCGGTGGAGGACCGTCCACTGTTGCTGCGACAGAAGATCCTCCTGATAGGCAGTCGAATCGGGGATCGATTGCCAGACTTAGTAGCTCGGGATACCAGTATCTTCGTGCCCAATCCGGAGCCACAAGGATGACCTGGGTCCGGTCGCGCCTGATCTTCTTCAGCACTCTGAGCAGAAGTGGTATAGGCGCAAAGGCGTGTAACAGACCACAACTCCACTCGTGACGAAAAGCGTCTCAGAGCGAGCGCCGCCTTGGAAATTCCAACGCGCAGAACTGATGACGCGTTCTCTTCGGTGGCGAATAGATCTAACCAAGGCTCTCCCCACTGCCGAAAGAGCCCTTTCTGGGGTGCCCTTTCACATTCCTTGGGGCACAGTAATGAGAAGATGATCTACTCATGGAACTTCTGTAGTATCTAGCCATAAGATGAGTCAACTGCCTCTCCACACTTATTTGCCCTTTATTATGATTTTCAGATGCACCCCCCTCCTACCCCCCTTTTTCTTTGTTCTCTTATCTTTGTTCACAGTACTTACACCAAGGGACTTGATACCTCATGGGGAGGGTTTTGTATTCATTGGACCATGAAACACATGTAGCGTGAGATCTCCGATAGTGTTTGTGGGCAATATGAGCCTCTTAATATAGGTAATGAAAGTAGTCAGTCTTACTGAACTAAACATTCACCCCAGCATTTCTCAAGTAGAATGCAAGTGTGCTGCTCTTTGTACCAATGCAGAAACAACAGTTGATGGACAGAATGCAGAACAATGTCATACATTCACCCCAGTACAGAGATCTTGGCCTAAATCCATCGTTTTTTTTGCACTCCACACCACCCCAGTTCAGACATGGCCATATGCAAATCAGCCTGGACCCTGTGCCTCATGGGAACAGTCCAGCCTGAACTGCCAAACCATGTCTTTCCTGGACCGGAATCAAGCATCCTAGGACCGGTTTCTGGCAATCAGCCGTCTTCAGTCTGGATAGCTTGACTCCAGTGGTGTGGAGAGCATGGGACTCACGTCTGAGCATACCCACTCCACTCGGGGTGACAAATGCAGAAACAACAGTTGATGGACAGAATGCAGAACAATGTCATACATTCACCCCAGTACAGAGATCTGGGCCTAAATCCATCGTATTTTGCACTCCACACCACCCCAGTTCAGACATGGCCATATGCAAATCAGCCTTGACCCTGTGCCTCATGGGAACAGTCCAGCCCGAACTGCCAAGCCATGTCTTTCCTGGACCGGAATCAAGCATCCTAGGACCGGTTTCTGGCTATCAGCCGTCTTCAGCCAGGATAGCTTGACTCCATGCTCTCCACACCACTAGAGTCAAGCTATCGGTAACGATATATATGTAAGAAACAGTAGTTAGTGTCAGATTCCTTACCTTAGAATATCCCCAGGCGTCAGACTGGATCCAGAAAGTTTTGCGTAGCAGTGCCCCAGCACGTCAGTAGGTGTTATTCTGCGGCTCCTCGTCCGTCGTCGGCAACGGGATCACTTCGTGGAGTAGTGTGGCTCACTGGTTAGAGGCGGCAGGCCTGAGAGCAGAAGTCAGCCCGGGACCAGGGTTCAATTCCCGACGCGGCAGGGTCGTGGACCTTGGTCAGCGGACTCGATAATTCTCGCTTCGGTGCTTACTCTAATCAGGGGTTCCACTCGGCAACTCTGGGCATTAGCTTGCCTAATCTCCACAACGGCCCCACCAATTCCGGGGATGCCTGGCTCCACCTTGGGGACTCCCAGCAAGGGACCATCCCACAGGGAAAAGCCAGGACGGGTTCCCCAGAGTTATACAGCGCCGGGACGCCCCGTTGCTGGGGCAGCTGTGCGCTTTACAAGTATACTACATTTACATTTACATTTACTTCGTCGGAGTACTTAGACACCGCCCTCTCGCGCTGACGTCAGTTCTTGTGCATATCTTTCCTCGCGAGGAATGCAGAGCCATGCCAGAGACAGACACTGGTGCCATGAAACTAGGGCCCTGAAAGGGATTTCTTTAACCCTAGATATCGGTTCGCAGAACGGGGAGGATGGGCGGGGCGGTAAGGAAACTAACACTAACTACTGTTTCTTACAGATATATCGTTACCGAAGGTAAGTAACTTGTGCATCTGAAAGAAACAGGTTAGTCTTAGATTCCTTACCTTAGAATAGATACCGCAGCAATACCAACCCTGGTGGTGGGTCTGCGGACCAAAATCACACCAGAAAGTCCTGGAGAACGGAACGGCCGAAAAAGCCATCTCTCCGGACTTGGCTGTCCAGGCAGTAGTTTCTAGCAAACGTGTGCAGCGAGGCCCACGTAGCTGCCAGACAGATGTCCTGCAAGGGGACTCCCCGACCCAGGGCAGTAGTAGCCGCCGTGGCCCGAGTGGAATGGGCATGCAGCCCAACTGGAGGCTCCTTCTAAGCCAAGGAGTAGCAAACTTTCATGCACAAAACGAACCACCGAGAGATGGTCCATTTGTGCACCGCCCGTCCCTTCTTAGTGCCTACGTAAACAAAGAGCTGGTCGTCCACCTGGAACTGGCGTGTGCGATCTAGATAGAAGGAGAGCACACGTTTTGGGTCCAGACGTTGGAGCCTCTCTTCCTCTTTCGAGGGATGTGGAGGCGGAAAGAAGGTGGGCAAGGTGATGGACCGCCCGATGTGAATTGCTGGGACTACCATGGGCAGGAAAGAAGGACGGGTCATCAGAACAACTTTGTCCGGATGGACAGAGAGGAAAGGAGATAGAGCCTGGAGCTCACTCACTCTCCTGGCAGAGGTGATGGCAACCAGGAATGCAGTTTTAAGAGTGAGAAGACGAAGAGGAGAGTTATGAAGTGGCTCAAAGGGAGCGCACATCAGATACGTTAGAACAAGATTCAAGTCCCACTGAGGCATCACGAAGGGAACAGGAGGAAACATGTGTGTGATGCCTTTCAAGAATCTATTTACAACAGGGGACTTGAAAAGAGAAGGCTGATCAGGAAGCCTCAAAGGCTGAAATGGCCGAGAGGTAGCCCTTGATAGTGCCCAGAGCAGAGCTCTGCTGGGCGAAAGAAAGAAGAAAGAGGAGAACCTCCGAAAGGGGGGCAAAGAGAGGATCCACAGCCTTTGCTGTGCACCATGCCAAAAATGTGTTCCACCTGCAGGTGTATACCGATTTTGTGGAGGGACGCCTGGCTGCCAGAATCACATCACAGACTTCAGTAGGCAAGTCAAATGGCCTCAACTGTCGCCGCTCAATCTCCACGCATGGAGGTGGAGAATGGACAGGTTTGGGTGGAGGACCGTCCCCTGCTGATGCGACAGAAGGTCCCCCTGAAGAGGCAGACAAATCGGGGGATCGACTGACATGCTCAGTAGCTCCGGATACCAGAACCTTCATGCCCAGTCCGGAGCCACAAGGATGACTTGGGCCCGGTCGCGTCAGATCTCCTTCAGCAATCTGGGCAGAAGTGGTATAGGCGGAAAGGCGTACAACTGACCGCAGCTCCACTCGCGAAGAAAAGCGTCTATGAGCGAGTGCCGCCTTGGAAATTCCAACACGCAGAACTGATGACATTGCGCGTTCTCTTCAGTGTCAAATAGATCTAACTAAGGCTCTCCCCACGGCTGAAAGAGGCCTTGAGCCACGTCCGAGTTTAGATGCCATTCGTGATCCATCATGCACCGGCGGCTGAGTTCGTCCGCCCTGGCGTTCAGGGACCCTGCCAGGTGTTGAGCCACCAGGGAAATGCCCTGGTGTTCCAGCCATTGCCAGAAGCGCAGAGCCTCCTGACAAAGGGCCTACGACCCCACCGCGCCCTGTTTGTTGCAGTACACTTTGGCATGGTGTTGTCCGTGAACACCTACACTACACTTCCCCGGACAGAGGGAAGGAATGCTTTCAGTGCAAGCCGGATCACCCGCAGCTCCAGAAGGTTGATATGGAGCCGGGACTCCGCCGGAGACCAGAGGCCTCTGATCTCTCTCTCTCCCATGTGGCCTCCCCATACCAGGAGGGATGCATCTGTCACCACTACGTGCTCCGGTTGGGGAAGGGAGAGAGATCTGCAGCTGACTCAATCCCAGTACGTGAGCCACCACTGCAACTGTCTCGCAGTGCCCTCTGAGATCAGGACGTGGTCGGACAGGTTGTCCCGATTCTGTGCCCACTGAAACTTCAGGTCCCACTTCAGAGCCCGCATCCGCCACCAGAAGGATGCTGGAGGCCATCAGCCCCAGGAGCCGCAGCGTCCACCTGACCAAGACTCGGGATAAAGGCTGAAAGATCGGAATCAGAGCCTGAATATCCCGAACCCCCTGTTCGGGGGGATAAAGCCGAAACTGCGCTGAGTCCAGAACCGCTCTGATGAAAAGGAGCTTCTGAGAGGGCCACAGGTGTGACTTTGGCACGTTGATGAAGAACCCCAGCGAGTGCAGGAGGTCGGCCGTATTCTGGAGGTGGGAGACGACTGTCTGGGGCGAGCCCGCCTTCAACAACCAGTCGTAGAGATAAGGGAAGACTGAAACCCCTAATCTGCGCAGATGAGCTGCGACCATCGCCATCAATTTCGTGAATAACCATGGGGCGCTGGTAAGGCCGAAGGGGAGCACGGTAAACTGAAAGTGCTCGTGGCCTACCGTGAACCGCAGGTAACGCCGGTGGCCCGGCAGGATGGGGATGTGGAAATACGCGTTCTGCAAGTCCAACGCTACCATCCAGTCTTCCCGATCCAGGGCAGCTAGGACCTGAGCCAGAGTCAGTATCTTGAACTTCTCCTTGCGGAGGAAGCCGTTTACGCTCTGTAGGTCCAAGATAGGGCGTAGGCCTCCTTTGCCCTTCTTGGGCACCTGAAAGTAGTGGGAATAGCAACCACTTCCTACTTCTGGCCCAGGAATGCGCTCGATGGCTGCCTTGGTCAAGAGGGCCGTAACTTCCTCCTGCAGAAGTTGCAAGTCATCCCCCGACATGCGGTGGTACTGCAGTGGCATGGCTGGAGGGGTCGCCTCAAAGGGGAGGGAGTAGCCCCTTCAGACGATTTGCAGCACCCACCTGTCCGATGTGATGGTATGTGTAGGAGAGTAAGGTCTGCTTCCTATGGTCACCCCCAGTTTTTGCTTTTGCTTTACTGGTTTTCGACTTAGATGTGGCTGTGGGCCTGCTAATCAGACCCACAGCCCAGATGCACTCTCTCTAAATTCACACCATGTACTCTAGGTACAACCACAATTGGGAATTTGTTCACCTTGTCAGCCCCTGTAGAAGTGTACCCTAGGTACTCAGGGCATAGGTGTAACCAAGGCCTACCAGGGGCTGCAGCATGTATTATGCCACCCCTGGCTGGCCACTCAAACTGACACAACTGGCTGATCACTCAGCTGGGGCAAGGGTGTGTAATCACCCCTTACTTAGGTATAGTATTCCTATACCTACCCGTATATATAGACACACAGTAACCTATAAGTCACTCCTATGGCAGGCCTAAACAATCCTGGAGGCAGAGTGCTTGGTTATGTGTGAGATGGTGCTCTAGCATGAGCTGAGCCTGTCTGCAGCTTTCAGAACCATGTCCTTATAGCTGTTCTATGATATTGCCATACCATATACTTTTAAGTGCATTATGAACCTCGCGGTTAAATGCTAACTCTGGTTTGGCTTTATCAAAACATGTCGTGTAAGGTGTCATACGCTTTGGAATACTACCCCCTCGCCAATTCTGGTGACGGGGGTAGCATTCCACCCTTCTAGAGGGAGAAGACATTTTAATGCTGACTATCCCGGTTAAAGTTAACCAGAGCCCCAGCATCACAAAATGGACGCTGCTGCCACAGACACAAGTCTGACCTCCTGCTGCTGGGAGTCCTTCCAGTCACGGAAGTTTGGACAATAGGTTTCCTGCCTGGAGAGGTGCGAGCACCACCCCAGACAGGACTTTGTGTATTGGGACAGGGAGGGCTGAATAGATTGAGACACTGCCTGGGGCACACCGGGTGCTCCATGCATACCCCAGTTCAAACGGGTTGCTGGGGCACTCCAGCCCCAGCTCTGGCGCGAAACTGGACAAAGGAAAGGGGGTGTACCCATCCCCCTTCCTGGTCCAACCCATAGGAGGGACCTAGGAACTAATCCAGCCCCTTTTAGCTGTATAAAGGTAGGAGCTGTGTCCTTGGACTTTAGATTTGACCCTGAACTGAAACTTGAAACGAAACTCTGGACCTTCAACGTTGTGCTGAAGCTGAAGACTGAAGAATCTCCCTTGTAGCTAAGGAGTGACCACCCTGGGCAACCAGGCACCATCCAGCAAATCAACGGCTTGTTTTGTCGACGTTCCCGTCGGAACCCGAGCACAGAGCCTGACAAGACTCCGACTTCCAGACCTCTCTGACCCTCTCTTGACGTCTGCAGCATAGCTGAGATCCGTGGAGGCGACGAGACACGTGGGACCGGACACCTTGAAAAGCCTGAAAATTGCTAACTGTGCAGCTCCTGAGGCATCCTCGAAGCTGTGCACTGGGGACTGAGAAACCCTGAATCCGAGCTCCACCTGCACCGAAGATCAGCCCTTCACACTCCACAAGTTCTGAGTGGCGCCCTTCTGCTTGTGTTCTGCTCGACGCGTTGTCCGGTTGCTGGCCCGTTGGCTAGCAGCCTCTGTGACGACAATCCTTTTGAATCACCTCGCTCGTCTGGTTGCTCCAGACTGGTCCTTGCCTCCCTACAAAGGTGAGGCACCTCAGACCTTGCTGGTCTGCACCAGAAGCCTTCTTTGAATCCTGCGTGGGTTGCCTTTGCCAAGGCTTGTTGACTCCAATCCGGCAGTCGACCCCTCCATCTGCGAGAACCTTCGTGGGACAGCTCGCCTCCCGCACCTGGTCGTCCTCGACGCCTCCTGGTCCGCATGGCTGAAGAGACAAGCTTCACAACAGCACCTGATTGTTCCTCGACGTCGTCTGGTTCCTTCCTGGTTCCACCCGGTCACTGGCTAGTGACCCAGACTCTGTCCCCTCTGCTTTCAGGTCCTCTTCATCCTTGATCCACCCTTGGATCCACCCGGACATCTTTCGGCTGGTCGCCTGCAGCATCTTTCTTCACAGGCTCCATAGACTTCAACTGCGAAACCCGACACATCTCCACACCTATGCACCCGCCGTCCGTGGGTGAGGTAACACAAGTACTTCGGTGCTCCCAATGGTATTGACTATCCAAGTGTCTAGGTTTTTAGTTGTTTCCTTCTAGCTAAACCGGAAGTGTCCTAAATCCTTCTTTATCTAACTCTAAGTTCCCATTGACTTTACATTGACTCTCGCGTGTGGGTAAAGACTCTGCACGCGCCGCCTGTGGGCCTCCTACTTCTTTGAAATGAAATGAATGCAATCTTATAAACGCGCAACTTAACCCCGAAGGGCATCAAGGCGCCCAGAGGATGGTATAGTGTATGGTATGAGCCGATGCCAGATTACAGATAAGCTTCTGCAAAGAGCCATGTTTTTAACGATTTCCGGAAGAGCATGGCAGATGGTTGCTCTTTTAATTCCGGAGGAAGAGTGTTCCACAATTTCGGGGTGAGGGAGGAGAAGGCCCTCCCTCCCCACCTGGCTCTGAAAACCCAGGGAACAGACAATAGATTTTTGTTGGAGGAGCGAAGGGCTCTGCTAGGGGAATAGGGAACTAGCAGAGACCTTATGCCTTCAGAGCTTGCTCCATACAGGGCCCCATGAACAAGGCAGAGGGTCTTAAAAGAGATCCTTGCCTGAATGGGTAGCCAGTGCAGGCTCTTCCTGGCTAGAGTGGCAGAGGAAAGTCCAGGGCCATCCAGAACAAATCTGGCCGCTGCGTTCTGTAGAATATGTAGGCGCTGGATGAGCTTTTTGTTTATGCCTGAGTAGAGCGCGTTACAATAATCAAGTCTCGAAGAGACAAGGGCCACCACAATCTGCTTTCGAGCTTCTAGAGATAAATAATGTGCTATTCTTCTCAGAATCCTGATGACACCACAGCAGGTGGAAACCGTCGTATTGACCGGACGGTCCAGAGAAAGCGTAGTGTCAAACAGCACCCCCAAATTCCGGGGGGATTGAGAGGGCAGGGGGCACACTCCAAGGGAAGAAGGCCACCAGTCGCTAGACCAAATACCCTGATCTCCTCCGAAGATCAAGACCTCAGTTTTCTCTCCATTCAACTTTAGTGAATTCAGGATCATCCACTGTGAAACTGCCTCCATGCAGTTCCTAAAGTTGAGGGCGGAGGAACTCACCGAGTGAGAGAAGGAGACCATGATTTGGGTGTCGTCAGCATATGACAACACCTCCAACCCGAAAGATCTTACTAGTCTGGCAAGTGGGGCCACATAGATGTTAAAAAGTGTGGGGCTCAGAGCCGATCCCTGAGGGACCCCACACTGCACAGGTTTGACAGGGGACAGAAATTCTCCCAGCTTGACCCTCTGTTCTCTCTGATTGAGAAAGGAGGACAGGAGGCCCAGCGGTGGGCCCTCGACCCCCATCTCCCTAAGGCATGTTACCAGGACTGAGGGAGACAGGGTATCGAAGGCAGCTGTCAGGTCGAGCAGGACCAGAAGGGAGGTCTGGCCCCAGTCGACCTTCGAGCGGATGTTATTTGTGACTACTGTAATGGCCGACTCAGTACTATGAGCCCTACGAAAACCATGCTGAGATGGATCCAACAAGCTGAAGGCATCTAGGTAGGCAGTCAGATGTTGGTTAAGATGAGCCTCAAGCATTTTTGCTGGAGCAGGCAGCAAGGATATCAGACGGAAGTTCTTCAATATATCAGGGTCCAGGGTGGGCTTTTTCAACAAAGGTTTAACCACCGCCATTTTCCAGGAGGATGGGAAAATGCCTTCCGTGATTGCGCAATTCATCGCCTTTAGGAGGGGAGGCAGCAAGGCCTCCCTGCAGTCCTTAACCGCATGCGTGCGGCGGCTATTTTTGCGCTACGCGGCTTTTTTCAAAAAGCCGTGTTACATGGCGAGCTGAGCTCGTCATCAGCGTGCGAGCGGCACAACTCATGACTAGCTCAGCTCGTCATGAGCGCCGAAGGGGTTAAGGATCTTAAGGGGACAAGGGTCCAGAGGGGATCCAGATTTTATTTTGTCCAACAGCAGATCCAGCTGCTGAGCGGTGAGAAGGTGGAAGTTGAGAAGGCTATTTTGAGGTTGATCATTCGCCTGACGTTCTACAGGGGACGGAACATGTAGGGAAAAGGAACCCAGTTCTCTTTTAAGAGATTCAAGAGAGGTGTGGATGTCCACTATTTTCGTGTGAAAGAAGGTCGAAATCCTATCACACAACTCTTGAGAGCCCACTATAGGGTCCGGCGTTTGCAGGGTACAGAGGAAGTCTACGATCTTAAACAGTTCCCTAGGGGATTTGAGGGAGGCCGTCCGATTCTAAAAATAGGCCTTCTTTTCCTCTATTACCCTCGCGTTATACCCTCTAAGGAGGCATCTATGTTTTTCCTTCTCCTTGGGACCTAAAGAGGTTCACCAAAGCCTCTCCTGCTTTCTGCATCCTTGCCTTAGAAGCCTAAGCGATTCTGAGAACCATGGGGCTGAGGGTCTCTTTCTGGCCGAGTAGCGCTGTTTAGCAGGGGCCAACATGTCCACTGCTCTTGCAATAGAGTTGGAGAAGTAGCGAGCAGCGGCATTAGCATCCCTCAGGGGGGCTAACATAGCTCTAGTCATAAAGGGAGCAAGAGTCTCATTCTTAATCATCCTAAAATTGCTTTTCATTTCCCATTTCCTGGGATCAGGAAGTGGAGCAGAAGTGTGGTAGGATTTCAATTCGAGAGGGTACGCCATATGGTCTGACCATGTAAGAGGAATGGGGGAACCTATCGAGAGTCTAGGGTCATTTGAGAAAACCCCCTCCAGCGTGTGGCCGGCTAGGTGGGTAGGGCTATCCACCAGTTGCAGCAAGCCACATGAGGCTAGGGAATCTACGAGAGAAGAGGTGTCACTAGAACCTACATTTTCCAAGTGGAAATTAAGGGCTCCCAAAACGGTCAGATGCGGTCTGTCGATATACGGCTCTAACACTTTCAACATATCATGGCTAAAACTTGACCTAGGGCCTGGGGGCCTATAGAGCAAGAGACCCGAGAAGGAGGTTGTAGGCGAAGAGTTGAGGGTGAAATAAATGGCCTGAAAGGGGTCTAGAGGAGTGGAAAGAGAATTAATACGGCATATAGAGGAGCTCTTATACACTATACCCAGTCCTCCTCCCCTATGACCAACTCTGTCCATCTGGGCTAGGGCGTACCCTTCTGGGATGGCATTGACCAGCTCAGGGCCAGCAGAGTCTGATGCCCAAGTTTCCGTAACAAAGACCCACTAGGGCTTCCTAGCAGAGACAAAATCCCTGAAGACAATATTATTCCTAACTAGAGATCTAGCAGTAATAAGAAAGCGGACTTCAGAAATAATTAAGGGCGATTTTTGCCTCTCAGGGGAAGGGCGCTTGCTGGGAAGGCCAGAGATTTTAGGGTAGATGCCTTTGGTAGCACAACTACAGCCAAAGTTCCCAAGGAACGCTTCAGGGGGAAATCTGTGATGACAGGATAATCTACAGTGCCATTAAATCATGGGCGGAGACAATGGGACTTACTTGAGGGCAGTTGAAGTTAGAACCAACCTCCCTGGCCCCTAGCGCGTCCTCAGCGCGGACTTCGGCGCGCGCCCGCTGTGCGCGTCCGCGGAGAAAGCCATCCAGCCTAAATAGTGAAGGAGCCTCGGTGTCAATCTCCACTTGACCGTGTGTGAGCCAATCAGGTCAGGGGGAGGAAATGTTTGCCGGCGCCCTCCACAACAATCGGTAAATAACGTGGTTGAACGGGGCGCTGGCAGGGCAAGAATGTAAACAGGTAGAGGGCCCAATGAAATGTCAAGCGCACTGATTAGAAACGTATATTTAAACGTATATTTAAAAATTAAAACAACCACAAGAAGCGCAATTTGAAGAGTTAAAAACACCACACAGCAGTCATGTAGCGCAAGATAGAATCAACAGCAGCGAGTCATCGCAATCAAGGCTCAATATACATACAGCAAACAGGCTGGCTTTCTAGTCAGGCAGCCTACATAGTGAGGGAGCCTCGGTGTCAATCCCCACGTGACCCTATGTGAGCCAATCAGGTCAGGGGGAGGAAATGTTTGCCGGCGCCCTCCACAACAATCGGTAAATACCGTGGTGGAACGGGGCGCTGGCAGGGCAAGAATGGAAACAGGTAGGGGGCCCAATGAAATGTCAAGCGCACTGATTAGAAACATACATTTAAAAATTGAAACAACCACAAGAAGCGCAATTTGAAGAGTTAAAAACAACACATAGCAGTCATGTAGCGCAAGATAGAATCAACAGCAGCGAGTCATCGCAATCAAGGCTCGATATACATACAGCAAACTAAGGTTCAGATAGTGTAGCCCCAGCGATTCCCTAGGCCCTAGGCCTTTCTTTTTCTCGTGACGTGGTACTTATACCACTTTCTTAATATATGATTTGCTTCGCCCCTAGTGCCTAACTGTAAATTGTGCAACTTAACGTATCCTGATTAAGTAACTGGTTATGTGCTTTGGCCGCTGATCTCATAAAGAGTTCAGAGGAGTGTGTTAGTGAATAAATACATATATATTTTATATATATCCTGTGTGGTGTCCTTTCATTTGATATTCAAGGGGTTACATATGGTAAAACAGCTGGCTTTACACGCCCTCAAGAGTCTTTTAGCCTAAGACTGTTCTGTTCACGCTACCACTAGGATAGCTGGTCTATAAGGTTGACTTACAACCATCACCATAAGGGTTGTTTGGACTGGTGCAAGGTGTTCACTAGAATAGTGAATATCATATACCAGGCCAACGTCTCACAATATGCCAGTGGGGGAGGTGATGGTGAACCCTGCCCCCCACTGGCGTCGATTGGGCCTGAAAGCTCGAACTAGGAGGACTTTGAGGCAGATACTGCAGGGGCGGATGTGGACTGACCTTGCCGTTGTCCCCCGGCACCACCACGGCTGTTAACACGTCCGCTACTGCATTGAGGTTGGTTCTGCGGCCTGTGGCTAGCTGGACAGGTGGGGACGCCCCTTCCTTGGCCACGAAAGGGTCGAAAGGCGGAAGTTTGCTGGCGTTGGCCGAGGCCCAAGGACTTGGCCGCAGCCCTGGAGTCCTTGAAACGCTCCAGCGCACTGTCCGCCTTGTCGCCAAAGAGGCGACGGCCATCAAAGGGCATGCCCATAAGGGTGGCTTGGACATCCCCCGACAAGTTGGCGGACCTCAGCCAGGCGTGGCGGCGAACCGCCACCGTCGTTGCACTCGCCCGACCCAGCGAGTCAGTGGTATCCAGTCCAAGCCTTATCGAATAGCGTGCTGCAACCCGTCCCTCCGCTAGGGCTTGGGTAAGCTTTGCCTGGACCTCCACCGGGCACTGAGGCAGCACTTCCGCAACCGTATCCCACAGAGAGTGGGTGTAACGACCCAATAGGCAGGCGGTGTTGACAGATCACAACCCCAAACTCAGGGAGGAGAACAGTTGGACCAGGTGTCCACCCGAACTTCAGTGAGGGCTTTGTTAAACGGCAGGAGAGGCTCCGAAGAGCTTGCCTGCGGTTTGAGCACCTCAGTGAGGAGGGTAGTCCTCACGGCCGCGACAGGGAGCTCAAGAGCCAAGGCCTTGAAAAGGCCTAGTCAACACCACGCTGTAAGCAGCCCCCTCCTCCATAGCCACGGTAGGAGAGGAGACAAATCCAGTGTCGGGCGAAGTGTCCAGACCACTGGCCTCCCCCAACTCGTCTGCCCAGTCCTGGCTCAACTGGCACTGCAGTGCCAGAGGGTCCTCACACCCCTCCCAGTCCCCCTCGTCATCCATCTCCTGATAGTCAGGAATAAATGATGGAGCCGGGTCGTGGGTGAAAGGCTCACCGATCGGCGTCGAAGATGGCGCCGGTCCGACGCCGGATCCGGACAGGGCCAGGGACCGGGGACGTCATCGTCCGGGGACGGCGTCGGGGGCGACACTCTTGGGTGACGGCGCCAGCAGAGGGGTCGTAAGGCCTGGATCTTGAGGAGCCCTGCGGCGTCGGAACCGGCGTAGTTGACGGCGCCGAAGCACCCGACGGCGCCGGGGCCGGAGCCGCCAGCCCGCTTGGGCTCCCAGACGGACCTGCAGGGCCCGAAGGCACCTCAGCGGGTTCCGACGGAGGGAAGCGCAACCTCATGGCCGTGAAGAAAGCACTAATCTCCTCCGGCGTCGCGTGCAGCCCACGGACCGGGGGATATGGAGTTGGACGCAGCGCTTGCACTCCAGCAGAGCCACGTGGGCGGTGTCGCCCGAAGCCCCAGACGCATCGCGTGAGCGTAGGGGGGAGTCGGACGAGCGATGTCGCTTCTTCGACTTCTTTTTAGAGTGCCTCGACATACCTGAGGACTTGGAGCCCGACGAGTGGTGTTGACTCGTCGAGTGGCGATGACTGTGGCCCCGCGACCGGTCTCTCGACCTCCTCATGGACCGGGACCTCGAGCGGCGCTGGGCCGACTGCCGGAGCTCGAGACACTTACGGGACCGCTCCCGCCTAGCCTTCGAGGTCAAGGCCCGGCAGTCGGAGCACGACTTGTCATCGTGATCGGCCCAGAGACAGTAAAGGCACTGACGGTGGGGGTCGGTCACCGACATCAAGTGGTGACAATCGTCGCAGGGTTTGAACCCGGGCAGCCCTACCGGCACCGCGAGTCAAGACATTGACTCGCGAAGTGATCCAAAAAAAGATCAAGGAGTACTGCTCTTCCCGGTTCTGCGCTTGCTGGCGCAGAAAAAAGAACTGACGTCAGCGCGCGAGGGCGGCGTCTAAGTACTCTGATGACGTCATCCCGGCGATCACGACGCGGAGCCGCAGACGACGCCTACCGACGCGCAGGGGTACTGCTAAGCAAAACTTTCCGGATCCAGTCTAACGCCTGGGGATATTCTAAGGTAAGGAATCTAACACTAACCGGTTTCTTTCAGATACATATATTTTATATATATATATATATATATATACCTTGTGTGGTGTACTTTCATTTTACCATTCAAGAGATTATAGACGGGTAAAACAAGCTGCTTTACATTCCTTCAAGACTTAGCCTGAAGGCTGCTCTCCACAGCTACTACTAGGATAGCTTTCTATAAAGGTTGTCTTAAACCAACCATCAATAAGGGTTGTTTGGACTGATGCAAGGTGCCCACTAGAATAGTGGACATGATATGCTAGGCCAACTTCTCACACGTGTTGCACGCGGAAAAGAGAAAAAACTGACGTAGGCGCGCCGGGTTGGGACTTATGTATCCTCGCTGACGTCATGACGCGGACGACGTCAGGGCGGACTCACGTGGTGGCAGAAAAGTTTTCCGGATCCAGTCTCACGCCTGGGGATAATTCTACGTTAAGGAATCTATCAGATTGTCTGGGTAAAAGCTGGTGTATGGAGGATTAACTGAAAGAGCTTGAAGCTCGCTAACACTCCTGGCTGAAGTATTAGCCAACAAGAAGGCCGTCTTGAGAGTTAGGACTTGAAGTAGACAGCTTGCAGTGACCCAGAGGGACAAATTAAGGTGCCATTGGGGCATGATGAAAGAGGTAGGAAGGACGAAATGCTGTATGTCCCTAAGAAAGAAAACAACAACATTTTAACAGTGAGGGCTGATTGGGCATCTGAAAAAAAAGCAGATATGACCAAAATGTAACCTTTAACGGTGTCCAGGGCACAGACTTGAGGGCTAAAGACAACAGAAACAGTAATATCTCCAACAAAGGTGCTGTAAGCGGGTCAACATGACACAATGACCACCCGGCCCCAATTTTGTCCCAGCTGTAGGCTTGTACAGTCTTAGCTAAAGGACACCGGGATACCAAGATAACATCAGAGATCTCGGAACGCATGTCAAAGGCATTCAACTCCTGCTGCTCAAACTGCACCCATGAAGATAGTGTGTGCATAAGTTTCGATGCAAACCCCAGCTTGGCTGCTGCAACAGAAGGTCCTACTGGAGAAACAGCCTGTTCAGAAGACAGATGATAATGATCAGGAGATCGGGGATGCCAAACTCTTCTTGCCCATTCTGCAGCCAATAGGATAACTCGGACACAGTTGGTCCTGATCTTCTTGAGAACCAGGGGCAAGAGCTTTATCGGCAAAAAGGAATACAGTAGTTCCCAGTTCTAGTCTCCAAGAGAGAGACATTTTGAAAACTCCAAAGCGCATAAGTGCTTACACTGTTCTTTTCTTTTTCTGGTGGCGAATACACTGAGCCAAGGTTCTTCCCATTCTTGGACGAAACCTTGTTTCACCTCTATGTGCAGATGCCATTCGTGATACCCAAGGATCGTCACCTGAGCTTGGCTGCAAGTGCGAGTCCACAACCCCATTCCACCCTGTTTGCTACAATACCACATGGCAGTTGTGTCTGTTAACACCTGAACCAGCCTTCGTTTGATGGATGAGAGAAAGGCTATCAATTCCAAGTGAATCACCCTCAGCTCCAGAAGATTGATGTGGAGCTGGGACTGTGCTTGAGACCAGAGTCCTTTGATCTCAACCTCCCCCCAAGTGGGTTTCTCAGCCCAGAAGTGATGCATCGGTTACCACTGTCAGCTCTGAGTGGTGAAGGGAGAGGGGTCTGCCACTGGTCCAAACGCAGTCCATTAGCTACCACTGTAGATCTTTTGCAGTCTCTGTCGTAATCTGGACAAAGGTTAAAGAGGCTCCTCTGATGCTGTGTCCACGAGAACTTGAGGCCACAATGTAGAACCAGCATGTGCCATCGGGCATGCTTCAACATCACCATGCAGGAGGCTATCAGGCCCAAAAGTCTCAGAATCAGTTTCAATGAAATACAAACAGAGGTTGAAACATCACGAAAATAACCCAAAGTTCCGGGCTCTCCGCTCTGTAGGTAAGTGTGGAACTGCACTGTATCCAGAATACCCCCAATGAAAGAGAGCATCTGAGATGGAGTCAGGTGTGATTTTGACATGTTGATAGTGAACCCAGTGAATGCAGGAGGTTCGCCATAGTCTAGTGGTGGGTCTTGACTGCCTGAGGTGAATCAGTCTTCAGCAGTTAGTCGTCGAGGTAGGGAAAGACTGGGACCCCTGAACTCGGAGGGTGAACTGCAACCGCCGCCATTACTTCCGTGAACACCCATGGAGCACTGGTGAGGCCCCAGGGGAAAATAGCAAACTGTAAATGCTTGTGGCCTACTGTGAACCCAGGTAATGCCTGTAGGCTCACAGGACAGGAATGTGAAAAATAAACATCTTGCAAGTCCACGGCTACCATCCAGCCTCCTGGGTAAACAAGACCTGAGCCAGGGTGAGCATCTTGAATTTCTCTTGAATTTCTCTTTCTACAAGAAGGCGTTGAGGGGGCACAGATCAAGTATTGGACTGAAGCCCTCACCCTTTTTCGGTATAAAAAAGTAGCAGGAATAACAAACACATTCTAATTCTGGCGCTGGCACCCTCTCAATACCTCCCTTGGCCAACAGAGCCTGCACATTCTGGCAGAGCAAGAGATGCTCTTCAGTC
Source organism: Lissotriton helveticus (assembly GCF_964261635.1). Classification (NCBI taxonomy): domain Eukaryota; kingdom Metazoa; phylum Chordata; class Amphibia; order Caudata; family Salamandridae; genus Lissotriton; species Lissotriton helveticus. Next base: position 704,277,878 of record NC_136063.1, on the reverse strand, counting down.
AGACACTCTGGGGACAGTGGCAAAGGTTCAGGGGTTTCTAGAAAAGGAAAGTCATAACCCTGATAAAACAATTTGAAGCATCAAATTGGATGTTAAGGCTTGCCACTTGGGCAGATGGTGCTCGACTCTGCCACCAGCAGAATGACTGTGCTACTTGAAGGGCATGCTAAAGGGGCATAGAGGCTGTAGGGGCAGGTATTGGACATACTGGCTTAGGTTCCTACATCCTCTGTGGGAGCTGCACCCACGGCCACAAAAAAAGCTGGGTGGCCTGTCGTCCTTGAGGGTTTGGCTGGTACTGCCAGCACAGCAATGGAAGGAGTGAAAGGAGGGGTGCAGCTGGTGCAAAGCCTGGAAAGAGCCTAAGGATCTGGTGGTTGCTCAACTCTTTTAAAGCTCTAAGTCACACAATTTACAGTTAGGCCCAAGGGGCGAAGCAAACAATATATTAAGAAAGTGGTATAAGTACCACGTCACGAGAAAAGGAAAGGCCTAGGGCCTAGGGAATCGCTGGGGCTACACTATCTGTACCTTAGTTTGGAAGTAGGAGGCCCACAGGCGGCGCGTGCAGAGTCTTTACCCACACGCGAGAGTCAATGTAAAGTCAATGGGAACTTAGAAGTTAGATAAAAAAGGATTTAGGACACTTCGGGTTTAGCTAGGAGGAAACAACTAAAAACCTAGATACTTGGATAGTCAATACCCTTGGGAGCACCGAAGTACTCACGTTACCTCACCCACGGACGGCGGGTGCATAGGTGTGAAGATGTGTCGGGTTTCGCCGTTGAAGCCTATGGAGCCTGTGAAGAAAGATGCTGCAGGCGACCAGGAGGAAGATGTCCGGGTGGATCCAAGGGTGGATTGAGGATGAAGAGGACCTGAAAGCAGAGGGGACAAAGTCTGGGTCACTAGCCAGTGACCGGGTGGAACCAGGATGGAACCAGATGATGTGGAGGAGCAATCAGGTGCTGTCTTGAAGCTTGTCTCTTCAGCCACGCGGACCAGGAGGCGTTGAGGACGACCAGGTGCTGGAGGCGAGCTGTCCCACGAAGGTTCTCGCAGATGGAGGGGTCGACTGCCAGATTAGAGTCAACAAGCCTTGGCAAAGGCAACCCACGCAGGATTCAAAGAAGGCTTCTGGTGCAGACCAGCAAGGTCTGAGGTGCCTCACCTTTGCAGGGAGGCAAGGACCAGTCTCGAGCAACCAGACCAGCGAGTTGGTTCAAAAGGATTGTCGTCACAGAGGCTACTAGCCAACGGGCCAGCAACCGGTCAACGCGTCGAGCAGAACACAAGCAGAAGGGCCCCACGCAGAACTCGTGGAGTGTGGAGGGCTGATCTTCGGTGCAGGTGGAGCTCGGAGTCGGGGATTCTCAATCCCCAGTGCACAGCTTCGAGGATACCTCAGGAGCTGGCCAGTTAGCAAGTTGCAGGCTTTTCAAGATGTTCGGTCCCACGTGTCTCGTCGCCTCCACGGATCTCAGCTATGCTGCAGTCGTGAAGAGAGGGTCAGAGAGGTCTGGAAGTCTGGGTCTTGTCAGGCTCTGTGCTCGGGTCCCGGCGGGAGCGTCGACAAAGCAAGCAGTTGATTTGCTTGATGGTGCCTGGTTCCCCAGGGTTGTCACTCCTTGGCCACAAGGGAGATTCTTCAGTCTTCAGCTTCAGCAGAATGTCGAAGGTCCAGAGTTTTGTGTCAAGTTTCGATTCCAGGATTAAATTTAAAATCCTAGGACTCAGCTCCTACCTTTATACAACTAAAAGGGGCTGGATTACTTTCTAGGTCCCTCCTATGGGTGGGACCAGGAAGGGGGGTGGTTACACCCCCTTTCCTTTGTCCAGTTTCACGCCAGAGCTGGGGCTGGAGTGTCCCAGCAACCGGTTTGAACTGGGGTATGCATGGAGCACCTAGTGTGCCCCAGGCAGTGTCTCAATCTATTCAGCCTTCCCTGTCCCAATACACAAAGTCCTGTGTGGGGTGGTGCTCGCACCTCTTCAGGCAGGAACCTATTGTCCAAACCTCCGTGACAGGAAGGACTCCCAGCAGCAGGAGGTCAGACTTGTGTCTGTGGCAGCAGCGTCCATTTTGTGACGCTGGGGCTCTGGTTAACCTTAACCGGGATAATCAGTACTAACATGTCTTCTCCCTCTAGAAGAGTGGAATGCTACTCCCGTCGCCAGAATTGGCGAGGGGGTAGTATTCCAAAGCGTATGACACCTTACACGACATGTTTGGATAAAGCCAAACCAAAGTTAGCATTTAACCGCGAGGTTCATAATGCACTTAAAAGTATATGGTATGGCAATATCATAGAACAGCTATAAGGACATGGTTCCGAAAGCTGCAGACATGCTCAGCTCATGCTAGAGCACCATCTCACACATAACCAAGCACTCTGCCTCCAGGATTGTTAAGGCCTGCCATAGGAGTGACTTATAGGTTACTATGTGTCTATATGCAAGTAGGTATAGGAATACTATACCTAAGCAAGGGGTGATTACACAACCTTACCCCAGCTGAGTGATCAGCCAGTTGTGTCTATTTGAGTGGCCAGCCAGGGGTGGCATAATACATGCGGCAGCCCCTGGTAGGCATTGGTTACACCTATGCCCTGAGTACCTAGGGTACACTTCTACAGGGGCTGACAAGGTGAACCAATTCCCAATTGTGGATGTACCTAGAGTACATGGTGTGAATTTAGAGAGAGTGCATCTGGGCTGTGGGTCTGATTAGCAGGCCCACAGCCACATCTAAGTGGAAAACCAGTAAAGCAAAAGCAAAACGTGGGGGTGACCATAGGAAGCAGACCTTACTCTCCTACACACAACACCCCAGAAGCCAGTCGACTGGAACCAGGAATGGCAGTGTAGTGCCACTGGGGAGGCAATAGCCACGTCCTGTGAAAAAAGTTGTGTCCAACCCACACTTGATCGAGAACTTTGCTGCGTCCCTGCCACAAATATTGGCCTGGTTCAGTATGGATCGCCCCTCTTCCGAGACCATGGGCACCACTTGGTTTGTGGTATGGGAACAGTGGCCCCAAGAGGCATGCGGTATTCACTAACCGTAATGCTAGGCTGGTGAAAGAGAAGATTCTCTTTCCAAAGGACTTCAGCCTATTGAATTCCCTGTCCAGGAGGAGGTGGGGAATGCGCTGGGATGAAGTTTGGAGGTTGAGTCATGCACCACCAGGCTTTCCGGTATAGGGTGAGGAAGACGGGCGGTGGTGAAGGGCAATCACCCTGTGCACTGGAACACCAGTGCAGGGCTTGGCCGAAGTCCCCAGAAGAGTATCCGTGAGGGCTTCACTGAAGGGAAGCAGGGGTTCTGAGGGGGATAACCCTGACAGAAGCAACTTTGTTAAGACGTTGTTCTTAACCTGCATGAAGAGTAGCTACAGATTGCAGACCTCCACTACCCTCCTCACCACCACGGTGAAGGATGAGCCTTTCTCCGTGGCAGGTCCCAAAGATAAGACCACAAATGCATCTGGAGACGTATCCAGTCCGGTTGCATCTCCCAACTCCTTATACCAGTTGTCATCTTAGTAAGGATGGGCCATCTCGCCGGAGGGATACAAAAAGCAGTAGGTGTCGTCATCGCCTCCCCAAAGTCAAGTTTCACACTCAGCCTGTAAAAGGCTTGGGGTAGTGTGTCCGAGCCAGAAGGGATAGCGTCCGGACAATGAGGTTCATGTCACTGGGTGGGGCCAGCTATGTTGGGTGGATACGGTCTGGCATAGGCCTTGGCGGCAGAGTCAGTCTGGGTCCGTCAGCATAACAGAAGGGCCCAGTTGGTGATGGAAGCAAGCTTCCTAACAGTACTCCAGCCGGGGCTCCTCTCGGCTCCGAGGGTCCCAAAGGCACACCAGAGAGTACTGGTGGCCCAAAAATGGAGTGCACTCCTACAGTTGGGCATGGGTTGCTCCAGGAAAGTGCGGAGCGAATCCAGCCTCTGGCTCTATAGGGGTAGTGCACAAGCGTGACCTAGAAGCACAAGATCGAGGGGAGAAGAAGTAAGCCTAGACGCCTTCTTGTTCTTCTTTGACTTACCAGACTTTGATGATGATGATTTGGACTTCGAAGACGACTGATCGAGAGAGAGACTTCAGGACCAGGCTTTAGATCATCCACAAGATTAGGACGAGGAGCGACAAAACGCCTTCTTGTGCTACAACACCAGACCACTTCATGAGTGGCTCTAGGATAGCCGTTGGTGCATCAACTGGCAGATGGCGCAGGCCCTGGGTTTGTGGTCCGACCACAGTTAGAGCAAGTGGAAATCAGAAATAGAAATCTGTCTGAGACATTCCCAAAAAGACTTCAAGAATGTGGGCTTGTTAGAGGACACTGGGAGCTATTAGAAGTCTCAGAAACACATGTTTAAGCAATGTTAAAAGAAAGGCAAGTGGCTAATGTTTTAATATGAGGTTTTCATCATTCCACCTGCAGCACAAGAATTTTGTCTGAAACTATGGACACTTGGCACGGAAGAACAATAGTTACTTACCTGTAATCTGTGGTTCTCCAGTATTGGTGTCTTTCATAGATTCACATGCCTGAATCATTCCCCGTCGTCGGAGTAGGAGTCCCACGGTATATAAAAAAGCAGTAATAAGCCATTTGTACATAGCAAATAACAGTTACAATAAACCAGGAAGTGAAGTAGCCTCAGCTACCAATGAAAAAACTTCCACATTAGTGACCATCCAAGTCATTATGTTAGACCAAACTGTAGCCAATCAGGCCACAGCTCCCACCTAGGTATTCTCCCCAGAGACCCAGGCTGTCAGATTTTTGTAGCACTGGAGTGTACCAGAGTATATACAGCTATATCATAACAGTCTGGGTGAGACTCTGAGGGGAGGTGGGTGGGTGCATGTGAATCTATGAAAGACACCAATACTGGAGAACCACAGATTACAGGTAAGTAACTATTGTTCTTCTCCAGTATTTGGGGTGTCTTTCATAGATTCACATGCCTGAATCCGAGTAGTTAGCAGTAATACAATATCTCGCTCTTATACGCCAAAACATAGTTATCATGCATAAAAAGAAAGCAATGCAATATCATAAGAAAGCGTAAAGAGTGTAAAGGAGGTGGGAGAGAACACCAGAGGCTCACCTTACTGAAACAGATTTCGCAGGACTGCTCTCCCCACCGAGGCATCGGTGTCGCTTGAAGAATCCAGACAGTAATGCCTCGTGAATGTGTGCCTGCTGGACCATGTTGCTGCTCTGCAAATATGCGGGAGAGGCACACCAGCAAACAACGCAGTTGAAGAGGAGACTGCTCTTGTAGAATGGTCTCTAGGTAAGGTCTGTAAGGGTTTACCTGCTTGTTGATGGCAGAGCCCTATCGTGGATGAGACCCACCTGGCGATAGTCTGTTTTGTAACAGCACAGCCTTGTCTTGGTCTGCCATATGCCACAAATAGCTGATCCGTCTTCCTGATGGCAGCTGTTCTTGAAAGATAAAATTTAAGGCATCTCTTAATGTCTAATGTGTGTAAAGCCCGCTCAGCTGGTGACTGCGGATTGGGAAAAAATGTCTTAAGTATCACAGGCTCATTGAGATGAAAATCCGATGGTACTTTGGGCATGTACTTCGGGTTGGTGCGTAGTATCACAGAGTCAGGTGTGAATTGCAAGAATGGTGGCTTAATGGTGAATGCTTGCATGTCACTCACTCGTCTGGCTGATGTTAGTGCCAGCAGTAATGCAATCTTCCAAGTGATGAACTTGAGATCAACCTTATGAATAGGCTCAAAGGGATGGCGAAGAAGCTGTGCTAGGACTATATTTAAATGCCAAGATGGAGGTGGCCGGCGTACAGGTGGAAACATACGAAATAAGCCTTTAAAGAATTGTTGTATTATCCTTGAGGAGTATAGAGAAGTCTTACCGTCCTGACGGTATCGTGATATGGCGGCTAAGAACACTTTAAGTGTTGAGTGCGCCAAACCTGATTTAGCGAGCTGCAAAAAGAAGGGCAAGATCGCTTCTGGCTCCGCAGTCATTGGATGCAAATTCATAGTTTGGCACCAAACACAGAAACGTTTCCACTTTAGTTTGTAAGTTTTGTTTGTGGAAGGCGCCCTAGCATTGGCCAGGACTTCCTGACAGTCTTGTGGAATGTTCAAGTGCGCAAACTCGTGGTGTTGAGGAGCCAAGCCGATAATTTCAGAGATTGAGGGTCTGGATGAAACACCTTGCCTTCTTGGATTGTTAGAAGGTGTGGAATTCGGGGCAGTTGAATTGGCTCGCATTCTGATAGAAGGAGAAGCTGCGTGAACCAATATTGTCGTGGCCACCGTGGAGCAATCAGGATAATTCGACACGGTTGCTTTCTCATTTTGTTGATGACCTTGGGTATTAGCGGAATTGGCGGGAAGGCGTAGGCAAAGATCCGTTCCCAATTGAGTGATAGAGCGTCCCCGCAAGAGTCCCTGTGGGGAATCCAGCTCGCAAAGTGAGTACATTTCTTGTTCTGATAAGTTGCAAACAGGTCCAGATCGGGGAGACCCCACCTCTGGAAGATCCGATCCAGCGCTGGCTGATGCAGTTCCCATTCGTGAGTGCTGTTCTTGGATCTGCTCAGCGAATCTGCCAGTACATTGGCTACTCCCGGAACATGCACCGCTGACAAGTTGATGTCGTGATCCAGAGCCCAAGTCCAGATCTCTTGAGCCTGTTGAGACAACCGGGCTGATCTTGTGCCCCCCTGCTTGTTCAGGTAATGCATGCTCGTTGTGTTGTCTGTTCGAATCAACACTGTGGAGCCTTGTAGGATTGCCAGAAAGGATTTTAGGGCGAGGAAAATGGCTCGTAACTCCAGCAGATTGATGTGCCATTTCTTCTGTTGAGCGTCCCATTTGCCGCTGATCGTCATCCCTTGAAGGTGAGCGCCCCAACCTTCTAGGGAGGCATCCGTGGTCAATATGAACCTTGGGACCTCTGCGAGGAAGGCACAGCCGATTTGTAGGTTGCGTGCCTGACTCCACCACAGGATTGTGTCCTTCATTCGAGGCGTCAGTGTAATGAGATCCTCGAAGGACCCCGATATCTGCATCCATTGGTGACTGAGTTCCTCTTGTAATGGTCTCATCCTCAGACGACAGTTTGGAGTGAGAGGGATGCACGAAGAGATCATCCCTAGGAAAGATTTGAATCTCCGAACAGAAACGTACTCTTTTCTGAGGAGTGTGGTTGCCATCGTTCTGATCTTTTTCTGCCTTTCGTTTGAAATGAAGACCTGGGCGAGCTTGGAATCCAGCGTTGCTCCTAAGAAGGACTTTCTTTGAGATGGAATTAGATCTGATTTCTCGAAGTTCACTGAAAACCCCAGGCTTTGAAACAGGCAAAGGCATTTTTGGACATGGTCGTTTGCTGTGGCGTAGGAATTGGCCTTGATAAGGCAATCGTCCAGATAAGGGTATATTTGAATTCCCTGCAATCGTAGGTGCGCCGCTACGGGTGCTAGCATTTTCGTGAATACCCTCGGGGCTGAACGTAGTCCAAAGGGAAGCACCTTGAATTGGAAATCCCTGCCAGCCACTCTGAACCTTAGGAACTTCCTGTGTCTGGGGAAGATAGGGACGTGGAAGTAGGCATCCTGAAGGTCGAGTGTTGCCAAGTGGTCCCCTTCTGCCAAAAACTGTAGGATCTCCTGGAGTGTCAACATTCTGAACGTAAATTTTTTGATGAATTTGTTCAGGGCACGCAAATCGAGGATTGGGCGCCATTCCCCTGATTTTTTGCGTATCAAGAAAAAACGAGAGTAAAAACCTGTCCCTCTCTGGTGTCGAGGTACTCTCTCGATTGCCCCTTTTCGAATCATGGAATTGATTTGGATGAAGAGCTCCTTGAGATGTGCTGGGGGCGGCCCTTTTGGAGGAGAATTTGGAGGGGTTTTTACAAATTCTAAAATGTGTCCCTTGGATACCACATCCAGCACCCATTTGTCTGTAGTAATCTTGGACCATTTTGAGTAATGTTGGGATATTCTTCCTCCAATTCGTTTTTGGCGGGGACACTTTGGCGGCAGGAAGTGAACCTCACTTCTTGTTGGTGTTATCTCTTCCGCGATATGTTGGTTTTCCTCGGGGCTGTGTGTAAGAGTTACGTCTTTGGCCATAAGGCTGTTGCTTATATGGCTGGTACCTTTGTGTGTTTTGAGAAGTGGTGTAGTTGCGCTGTTGGTAATATCCTCCCCTATTGGAGAAATTTCCCCTTCCTCTTGCGCCACGAAAGGAAGATTTACGAAACTGCAGAGTGCCCAAAGATCGTGCAGTTTCAGTATCCTTTTTGATGGCCTGCAAAGCCTCATCCACGTGCGAGCCGAATAGGAACTCGCCATCATAAGGCATATTTAAGACCTTGGACTGTACTTCATGTCTAAAGGATGTAGATTTCAACCATCCCTCTCTCCGAAGGACTGCGGCTCCTGCCAATTGTCTGAAGCCTGTAGCTGCTACATCCACTGCAGCGTCAATGATCTCTGACGACGCACACTCCCCTTCTTGTAAAATTTTTATAGCCTCAGACCGGTCCGGTTCAGGCAGTTTCTTAATATAAGGCGAAATGTCAGACCACATTTGCCTATCGTATCGGCCAAGAATCGCCATAGAATTAGCAACCCTTACTGTGGTTGCTGCAATCGTGGAAACTTTTTTGCCAATGGTATCGAGTCGTCTACCGTCTCTGTCTGTAGGCGTGGAGATTTGAGATGATGGGTTTTTCGCCCTTTTTTGAGCTGCTTGTGCAATGACTGAGTCTGCCTTGGCCTGTCCAATCAGGCAAGCCGGTGAAGAAGCAGGCGCTCTGTATTTTTTATCCACTCGTGGCAAAACTGGAGGTAAAGAGTTTGGAGTGGCCATGATCTTTAGACCTTCTTTCCAAATAAACTCTATTATCGGTATCGACCAGCTCTGTCTTTGGGACAGATTTTTGAAATCATACAGGAAACAATCATCCTGTTTTGTCTCCATGGTAATGAGAAATCGTTTGGTAGCGTTATCCATAATCCTATGGAAATTTGCAATATCCACCGGCGGTGATTCAGCCTTCGGCTGTTCATCTGGAGCAGGGGAGTCAGCCTGATAATCCTCATACTCCGACGAATCCGAGTCATCCAATTCCCCTTCTTCATGAGCCTCCTCTTCAGAATTGTCATCCACCGGTTGAGTAGATGGTACAGGCATGGATGGGGCATGTACCGATTCTTCCATGTTAGGAGGGACTGAATGCGGAGTTCCTCTGGGCGGGGGGGAAGTGATGTGTGATTCGCCCGATTCCGAGGGCGGAAAACGTTGATAGTAATCATCCAACATGGACATTACATTTCTAAATAATTCCATGGGCATTTGTGTCCCTGATGGGGGTGCAGGATCCAACCCTGTGTGTTGCGTCACCTGCTCCTCTTCCTCCTGTTCCTTAACGTGTATGAGCAAGTCAGATGGACTCGTAGCTGCCGGAAATAAGTCTCCACCAGAGTCCTCGTCGGAATCCAAAAGCCTGTCTGGCATCGTGAGTGGTGACATACATGCAGACTGTGATGGGCGTTGTAGAATCGCCGCAGTGGTGGCTGGAGAAGGCAACGATATGGGGTTGCTCTTTGCAGACCATACTTGAAGATCTGTGCAAGTTGACAGTTTTGGCGTCATTGGATTCCCTTGGGCCACCGAGAAGTCCTGTGGCATTGACTTTGCTGTGAGGGACGAACTCGCCGTCGTCGACGACTGTGGCTGGAGAGGTCTCGTCGACGATCCATTTTTCGATGTCGACGACGTCGTCGTCGTCGTCGACGGAACACCTTTCGTCGTCGACGGAACATTTTTCTTCGTCGACGGGGCCGTCGACGGGGTCGTCGACGGGGCCGTCGACGGCGTTATCTTCTTCGTCGACGAGGCGTCGACGGGGCCGTCGACGGTGTCTTCTTCGTCGACGGTTGGATCGTTGACGGAGTCTTCCTCGTCGACGATGAGTCCGTCGACGGGTGCTTCGGCGACGGTGAAGCAGTCGACGGCAAGGCCTTCTTCGTCGACGGTAGTGTCGTCGTCGACGGGAAGGGATTTTTCGGCGCTGAGGAGGGCTTCGTCGACGGAGGCTCGTCGACGGTAGGTGAAACTTTCTTCGTCGACGAGATGGGACGAATTTGAACATGCACATAAGTAGGTGAGGACACCGAGGCCACCACCAAAGAGGGTTTTGGTGAGGAATAGGTCACAGTAGAAGTCACTGTAGTGGCAGTCTGACAGGAAACCGGCAGAGAAGCTGCTGCCTTGGTTGTAGGCCTCTGAGGTGACAATAAAGGGACAGTCTTTTTAATGACAGGCTGTTTGACAGATTTTTGACAGGCTTTCTTCACCTTAGAAGTCGAAGGTTCCTCAGCAGCGAGCGTGTGCTGGGCCTGTTTCGCCACCTTAGCCTTAGGGGTAGTTACTGTACCCTCAGCTATTCTCTTCCTAGATCCCATAGAAGACATAGAGGCCAAACTTCCTACCTCAGAGAGTGGTAAGTCCTTGTCCTTATTCCGTTGTATCCATAGTAGGAGGCGACCCTCTCTGCCCCTGAGGGTTTTTGTTGGAAAGGTGCGACAAATCTTGCATTCCTTAGCCTGATGGTCTGGATACAAGCAATATATGCAGAGAGAATGAGGGTCTTCCTTGAAGAGCCTTGCCTTGCCACAAGAGTCACAAGCCCTGAAAAGGGACTTAGATGTGGACATGTTGGAAAGAAGAAAAACTTTCAACTTTCAAAGTAGAAGAATAAACTGAGCAGAGCTCAGAGAGACTCCCTATCACACGACGTGCGGTAAAAAATCTGACAGCCTGGGTCTCTGGGGAGAATACCTAGGTGGGAGCTGTGGCCTGATTGGCTACAGTTTGGTCTAACATAATGACTTGGATGGTCACTAATGTGGAAGTTTTTTCATTGGTAGCTGAGGCTACTTCACTTCCTGGTTTATTGTAACTGTTATTTGCTATGTACAAATGGCTTATTACTGCTTTTTTATATACCGTGGGACTCCTACTCCGACGACGGGGAATGATTCAGGCATGTGAATCTATGAAAGACACCCCAAATACTGGAGAATATCAGATATCTACAATGAGATGGAAATATTTGTATAGTCAAGTAAAAAATTATGTATGCTTCTAAAGAAATTCAGAAATATGGTGGCTGTTGAAAATAAATGACACAAACACTCAGGTTTACTGCTGAAAGAGGATGTGTTGTGTGTTCAGACATGATATTAAATCAATTGGAACCAAATAAATTCACTCAGAGATTTCTATGTTGCCATAAACATTCAAGAAAGGATAACAAAGGTCATGTTACACACTATACAAGACTCGCAATTTTAAGTACACAAGCTATGTATTGTGAACACTGCCATAGAGGTTACAAACCAGGTATTTCCAGCTCATTCCTTAAAAACTCAGATTTAAATTCACTCATCCAAGGAGAACATTCTTTCAGGTTTCCTGGTTCTTTCTGACATTCTTTCATCTTAGAAAACAAAGAATCCGTGACTGTGGTGAATGATTTGAGTTCCATATCCAAGAGTTTCGAGCCTCCTTTTCCAAAGAGTTTATCCATTTCCTTGCCATAGGCCTGAAATTGACAAAATGAATTAGAATGACAAGTGAGCCATTAATTTAAAGACTCTAAAAATTATTTATCAATTAATTTCCAAAAGAACAAGTTACTTACCTTTAGTAACGATCTTAATGGCTGACACTTTATCTAACCAAAGATTTTTCGCCTATGGATAATGCCCAGGCATCAGACAGGATCTGAAAACGTTCCCAATGTTTCTTTTTGACGCTGCTAGGTGACATTGTGTGGCTCGGCACCGACATCATTTCGCTCCAGAAGTGACTAACAGGGCCGCATATAAGCGCCACCCAGACAATAACACCAATTTCTTTCAGGGCTGTCTGTGTCCTCAAATGTAAATGCAGAGTGTATCAGTAAATCGGTGTGAGAAGTTGGCCTGATATGCAGTGCTCACTATTCTAGTGATCACTATGTATCAGTCCAAACAACCCTTATTGATGATTGGTTGTAAGTCAACCTTATAGACCAGCTATCCTAGTAGCATGGATACGAGCAGTCTAAGGCTAAGACTCTAGAGGGCGTGTTAAGCCAGCTGTTTTACCATCACATTACCCCTTGAACACCAAGTGAAAGGACACCACACAAGTTGTTATGAAAATAAACAGATATTTATTTATAACAACTCTACCCTGAACTCTTTATGAGTCAGGGAGCTAAGCACACAACAAAACTCTTACGAAAATACTTTAAGTCGCACAATTTACACAGATGCCCTAGGGGCACGAAAAACCATATACTCAGTAAGTGGAATGCGAACTTGCTAGCAGGTAAGTAATACTTTTCTAGACTCAGGAATCGCTAGGCCTACAATTCTAAACACTGGGATTAGATGCAGGAGGCCTGTGGACGTCGTGTGCAGAGTGGGAACTCTCACGCGTAAGGCGGGAAAAAGTCTATGGAGGCTAGCAGTTGCAAAGTTACTGTTCTCGGGCGAACCCGACTAGGTGGGTCGAAAACGGGAGTGGATCCGAACACTTAGGGTGTCGGACTATGCTGGAGCACCGGAGCACTCAGGTTACCTAGCCCAGGGGCTGCGGCTGCATAGGGTTGAAGTTGCGTCGGAAACCCTCGTTGAAGATCCAGGAGCCTGAAGAAAGAAGTTGCTGGCAGGCGGCCAGTGAAGAAAGTTCGTGGTGATCCAAGCCTGGATCAGGGAAGAAGAAACCTGTAAGCAGAGGGGACCAAGTTCTGAATCACTAGCCAGTGATTTGAGTGGGCACCAGGATGGCACCGGACGAAGTCACCTCAGCCAGGTGAGTGGGCGCTGCTGGGCTCTGCAGTCTCTCGGACCAGGAGGCGTTGTCGGCGACCAGGATGGAGGTGCGAGCTGTCCCACGAAGGTACTTGCTGTCGACGTCGCTGGACCCAGGATTGGGCAACAAGTCTTGGCAAATGCTAGGCCCACGCGGTGGACCTAAAATGGCGTCTTGAGTGGACCAGGAGGGTCCAGGGTGCTCCTCTTTTGGAGGGGAGCAAGGGCTAGTCTGGAGCAACCAGACCAGCAGTGGTTGTCGTCGTGGAGCGTCGTAAAAGGGCCACTAGCCAACGGGCAAGTGACCGGGACAACGCGGTGAGCAGTAAAAAGCAGAAGGGCCCCACGCAGATCTCGTGGATGCAGGGGGGCTGAACTTCGGTGCTGGAGCTGCTCAGGGTCGGGCTTCTCTTACCCCAAAGCACTCAGTCGAGGGTCACTCGGTGGTCGTGCTGGACAAGCGTCGTGCAGTTCTGAAGATGGCCGGTCCCTCGAGGTCTCGTCACACCCACGAATCTCAGCGTGACTGATGATGTAGGTAGAGGTCAGAGGTGCCAGGGAAGCCGGTTCTCGTCGTGCTGGAGCATCTTGATCCGAAGGAGAGACTGGCAACAAACCGCGATGCTTGGTTGGTGCCTGCTGCTGCAGGGTGACTACTCCTTAGTCACAAGGGAGAATCTTGGGAAGAAGTCTTGAGTTCCTTTCGTGGAAAGTAGTTTCAGGATTCAAAGATGATCTGATTTGGAAGGGGGCCAGTTCCTACCTTTATCCTGCAAAAAGGGGCTGGCACGCGACTAAGTCCTGCCCTATGGGTGGGACTAGGAGGGGGTGGTTACACCCCTCTCCTTTGGCGGGCTGGAGTGCCCCTGGAACTGGTTCAAGCCGGCCTATGCACAGTGAGCACCGGGGTGCCACTTGCAGTCACCTTCCTCTAAAGCCCTGCCTACCTAGAATACACAAAATCCTGTCTGGGACGGTGCTGGCACCGCCCCTGGCAGGAAACCCTTTCTCCTTGCCTCCTGGGCTGGGAGGACTCCCAGCAGCAGGAGGGCAGACTTGTGTCTCGGTGGCAGCATCCATTTTGTGGAGCTAAGGCTCTGTCTGACTTTAACCGGGGTTACAGGTCACATACATGTCGTGTCCCTCTAGAAGGGTGGAATGCTAACCCCGTCGCCAGAATTGGCGAGGGGTTAGTATTCCAATTCGTATGACACCGTACTCGACATGTTTTGATAAAGCGATACCAGAGTTGGCATATAACCGCGAGGATTATAATGCACTTAAGAGTATATGGTATGCGATATCATGGAAACGGCTCAGGGATGGGTCCCGAAAGCCGCAGACAGGCTCAGCTCATGCCAGAGCACCATCTCACACGATTCCAAGCACTCTGCCTTCAGGATTGTCAAGGCCTGCCATAGGAGTGACTGATAGGAGGTCTGTGTGTCCATTTAGGTTTAGATATAGGTATACTATATCTACAGCAAAGGGTGATTACACCACCTTGCCCCAGCTGTCAAGCAGCCAGTTGTGTCTGTTTAGTTAGTCAGCCCAGGGGTGGCATAATACATGCTGCAGCCCCTGGGAGACTTCTGGGTGCACCTCAGCCCTGGGTACAGGGACTTAGAGAGGGCCCAGTGCCAATTCAGTACCTGGGTACAATTTGGAATAGAGAGAACAGCTAGGCTGTGGGTCTGATTAGCAGGCCCACAGCCAGGGAAGTCGTAAACCAGTGAAGCAAAAAGCAAAAAATCTGGGTGATCATAGGATTGCAGACCCTACTCTCCTACATGACCCCCCCCCAAACTTTGGGACAATAAACTAACCTTGACCAGGTGAGTCTTCTTGCTCTAAGTGGAAATACCTGGAGAGCCCATCAGCATTGCCATGATCATTACCAGGTCTGTGCTCCACTGTAAAATCCATCCCCTGTAGGGAAATGGACCACCTAAGTAGTTTGGGGTTTTCACCCTTCATCTGACTTAGCCATAAGAGGGGCTTATGGTCGGTCTGAACTGTGAAGTGAGTTCCAAACAAGTAGGACCTCAGCTTCTTCAGGGCCCAAACCACAGCAAAGGCCTCCCTCTCAATAGCTGACCAATTTTTCTCTCTGGGGGTCAGCCTTCTGCTAATAAAAGCAATGGGCTGGTCGTTACCATCAAAATTCAGTTGAGATAGAACAGCTCCCACACCCAACTCAGAAGCATCTGTTTGGACAATGAATGGCTTGGAGTAGTCTGGACTCTTTAGGATAGGTGCTGTGCACATGGCCTGCTTTAGGTCATTGAATGCCTTTTGACAGCCTTCTGTCCACTGAACTTTCTTTGGCATCTTCTTACTTGTCAGGTCATTAAGGGGGGTCACTATGGACCCATAATTTCTGACAAACTTCCTATAGTAACCAGTCAGGCCCAAGAAAGCTCGAACCTGAGTCTGGGTGATTGGAGGAGCCCAGTCCTTGATGGCCTGTATTTTACTCTCCAAGGGCTGAACCTGGCCTCCACCTACAAGGTGGCCCAGGTATACAACCTGTGTCTGCCCTATCTGGCACTTAGTGGCCTTGATAGTGAGGCCTGCCTTTTGCAGGGCCTCTAACACTTTCCTCAGGTGGACCAGGTGATCCTCCCAGGTGGAGCTAAAGACAGCAATATCGTCAAGATAAGCTGCACAGAAGTCATCCAACCCAGTGAGAACTTGATTCACCAACCTTTGGAAGGTGGCAGGTGCATTTTTCAAACCAAAGGGCATTACCACAAATTGATAATGCCCACCAGGGGTAGAAAATGCTGTCTTGGGCTTGGCCTCCTCAGCTAACCTGATTTGCCAATACCCAGCTGTCAGGTCAAACGTACTTAAGTAGTTGGCAGAAGCCAATCTATCTATAAGTTCATCTGCTCTTGGTATTGGGTGGGCATCAGTCTTAGTGACTGCATTGAGTCCTCTGTAGTCTACGCAAAACCTCATCTCTTTCTTACCACCCTGGGTTTGAGGCTTTGTGCACTAGAACTACTGGGCTAGCCCAAGGGCTATCTGAGGGCTCAATGACTCCCAGCTCCAACATTTTCTGCACTTCAGTTTTGATGCAGTCTCTAACATGATCAGGCTGTCTGTAGATTTTACTCTTGACAGGCAGACTGTCCCCAGTGTCAACCTCATGGGTACACCAATCAGTTTGGCTGGGTGTCAGAGAGAACATATGTCTGAAGGATTGCAGAACTTGCCTGCAATCCTGTTGCTGATGTTCAGAGAGGCTGCCACAAAAGACAACACCATCTACTGATCCATCATCAGGATTCTGAGTGAGCAGGTCTGGGAGAGGGTCACTCTCTTCCTCCTGTCCCTCATCTGTGGCCATGAGCAAGCTCATGTCCTTCCTGTCGACATATGCTTTGAGCCTATTCACATGGAGCACTCTGAGAGGGCTCCTGGGAGTTCTAAGGTCCACCAGGTAAGTGACCTCTCCCTTTTGCTCAATGATGGTGTGGGGCCCAGACCATTTGTCTTTGAGTGCTGCTGGGGCCACTGGCTCCAGCACCCACACCTTCTGTCCAGGCTGGTACACAGTCAGGACAGCCTTCTGGTCATGCCAAGCTTTTTGGAGTTCTTGGCTGGCCTCTAGGTTTTTGGATGCCTTCTCCATGTATTCAGCCATCCTGGAGCGGAGACCAAGTACATAGTCCACTATGTTGGTTGCAGGCTTTTTGAGAGGTCTCTCCCATCCTTCCTTCACCAAACACAGGGGTCCTCTTACAGGATGCCCATACAGAAGTTCAAAAGGGCTGTAGCCAACCCCCTTCTGTGGGACCTCTCTGTAAGCAAACAAAAGGCAGGGGATCAGGACATCCCATCTTCTCCTAAGAGTTGCAGGTAGTCCATGAATCATCCCTTTGAGGGTCCTGTTGAATCTCTCAACAAGCCCATTGCATTGTGGGTGATAGGGTGTGGTGAACTTGTAGTTCACACCACACTCCTTCCACATTGCAGTCAGATATCCTGACATGAAGTTTGCACCCCTGTCAGAAACGACCTCCTTAGGGAAGCCCACTCTGGAGAACACTCCAACTAGGGCCCTTGCCACTACAGGTGCTGTAGTGGTCCTAAGTGGAATAGCTTCAGGATACCTGGTGGCATGGTCCACCACCACCAGTATAAACTTGTGCCCTGATGCTGTCTGGGGTTCCATTGGACCAACAATGTCAATCCCCACTCTTTCAAAGGGAACCCCCACCACAGGTAGTGGTATGAGGGGGGCCTTTGTTGTGCCACCTGACTTACCACTGGCTTGGCAAGTGACACAGGAGCGACAAAACTCCTTGGTATTCTCATTCATATGGGGCCAGTGAAAGTGTGAGACAAGCCTATCCCAAGTCTTTGTCTGACCTAAGTGACCTGCAAGGGGAATCTCATGGGCCAAGGTGAGAAGGAAACCTCTCAGAGACAAGGGGATGACCAGCCTCCTGGTTGCACCAGGCTTGGGGTCTCTTGACTCAGAGTACAGGAGTCCATCTTCCCAGTATACCCTGTGGGCACCTGTGGCATTCCCTGCAGCCTCAGCAGCAGCCTGCTGTCTGAGGGGTTCAAGGGAAGGGCAGTCTAACTGTGCCTTCCCCAGGTCTTCTCTGGAGGGTCCCCCTGAGCCCAGAAACTCAACTTGATCAAGTTCAAGCTCTTTAGGCTCAGTTGCCCTCAGCTCTCTCAGATCAGCCTCCTCAGAGACTTGATCCTCAACCTGGGGCAAGGGGGAAGGCAAAGCCTTAACCCTACTGCTCTTCTTCTTGGAAGGTGTCTGGTCCCTTCTTCCAGGATCCAGCACCTGTTCAGTGGGGCATCTTCTGGCCTGTGACCTAGTCACAGCAAGCACATGTGCTGGCAAGCCTAACATTTCCATGTGAGTCCTCTGCTCCACTTCTGACCATAGGGATGACTCCAAATCATTGCCCAACAAACAATCCACTGGGAGGTCTGAACTAACCACAACTTTCTTTTGGCCACTTACCCCTCCCCAGGAGAAAGCAACAATCGCCATACTATGACTGGTAGTGACGTTGCTGGCATTGGTCACCAGGAAATCTGTACCTGGCATGATCTGTCCAGGGTCCACAAAGTTTGGTGTCACCATGGTGACACTGGCACAAGTGTCCCTATAGGCCTGAGCCAGTTTGCCATTGATCAAAGGTGTCTGCCTGTATTTGCCCAAAGTATTGGGACTTGTGTCAGGGGATATATCCATATCCCCTGTACAGACAAGGACAGCCTGAGTGAGTGTGCCAACTAAGTTGTCAGACCCCTCAGTTCCCAAGGTTAACCCAACTAATGCCTTGGGAGGTACACTACCACTACTGACTGTACTAGGGGGTGCAGTTGCCTTAGGGGCTGTAGTGGTAGGAGTTTGCCCTCCTCTTTTGGTGCACTCACTAAACCAGTGAGACTTACTTTTACAGTACTGGCACCACCTTTTTGACTGGCCTTCTTGAGTCTTCTTCTTCTGGGAAGCCTGACCCCCACCCTCTTTGGTTTGTTGGGGACCTGGTGAAGACTTCTGGTCATTTTGTTCATTCTTAGTGTTACCCTTCTGGTCTGCTTTCTTCTGACCACCCTGGTTCTGGTTCTGGTTCTGCTTGATCCTTGTTCTGACCCATTTGTCTGCCTTCTTTCCCAATTCTTGGGGAGAGGTCAGATCTGAATCAACAAGGTGCTGGTGCAACAACTGGTTCTGACAATTGTTTAAAATTTGTTCTCTCATCATCAGATTATACAATCCTGTGTAATCAGTAACCTTGCTACCCAGCAACCAGCCCTCCAAAGCCTTAGTGGCACAATCCACAAAGTCAGACCAGTCCTGAGACTGAGTTTCTGGGTGTCTCTGAACAGCAACCTGTACTGCTCAGTGGTTAAACCAAACACATCAACCAGTGTATTTTTCAGGACCTGGTAATTGTTAGCATCCTCTACTCTTGTAGTGAGGAGCTTATCTCTACCTTTACCATCAAAGGAGAGCCACAGTATAGCTGCCCACTGACTCTGGGGAATGCACTGCACAGTGCAGGCCCTCTCCAAAGCAGCCATCCATTTCTGGATGTCATCCCCTTGTTTAAAGGGGGGCACTATCTTTGTCAGGTGTTTAGTATCTAAACCCTTCTCTCTATGTCTTGGGAGATTGCTGCCACCAGTGGGACCTATCCCACTCATCTGCTGCTCTCTAGCAAAGGCAAGCTTTTCTTTGGCCAGGGCAAGTTCTTCCCTTTCAATCCTCAGAGCAGCCTGTCTCATTCTAGCTTCATGCTCTATTCTCTGGGGGGAAGTCAATCTCCTCTGGGGAGAGTTCCTTCTCCTCTGAGAAGAGGCATTAGAGTGCAGAGATCTATTGGAGTCCCTAGAAAGAGATCTATCTCTCCTAACTCCAAGGTTAGGCCCACTTCGGGTCAGTACTGGGGGTCCCCCAGATCCTAGCCCAAGTAAGTCTAAGTTGGCCCTAGTTAGCCTTCTGACTACCTCAAGACCTTTGTCTACCTCATCCCCGTAGAGTTCCTCTTGATCCTCCTCCTCAACTGCATTGGCAGTGTTGGGGAGGTCTGGATCCCCAGAGGTACCCTCTAAGGCTGGCATATTCCCATGTAGCTGAGAAATCTTTCTCGCATCATAAGTCTCTAAGAGACCTATCAGAAAGGGAATGGTGGGGTTAGACCCCTGTTTCAGTTTCCTGGAGGTACACACTTGTCTCATCTCCTGGAAACTGAGAGCTGCATATCTTGAAGTGACCTGTGGAGGGTCAATAACCACAAGGGGGGTCTCAGTAGACTCTCCCTGGGTAGACATGCTTTTCTAGTGAGGTGTAAGTGGTGCACTTACCTACACTATATGTTTGCCTACTGATCCCTTGATAGAGTTGTAGTTTAGGGTGTGCTAGGCCCAAGGAGCTACAACAGCTGGTTCAGTAGAACTTAGAGTATTCTAAGCTAAGTTATATGTACCTCAGTACTTATGTGATCTTTCAAATGATATTCTTAGGATATGTGTGGTAAAACAACAGCAAGCTCAAATCCCAACCGCTGCTCAGCAATGTGAGAAGTTGGCCTGATATGCAGTGCTCACTATTCTAGTGATCACTATGTATCAGTCCAAACAACCCTTATTGATGATTGGTTGTAAGTCAACCTTATAGACCAGCTATCCTAGTAGCATGGATACGAGCAGTCTAAGGCTAAGACTCTAGAGGGCGTGTTAAGCCAGCTGTTTTACCATCACATTACCCCTTGAACACCAAGTGAAAGGACACCACACAAGTTGTTATGAAAATAAACAGATATTTATTTATAACAAGTCTACCCTGAACTCTTTATGAGTCAGGGAGCTAAGCACACAACAAAACTCTTACGAAAATACTTTAAGTCGCACAATTTACACAGATGCCCTAGGGGCACGAAAAACCATATACTCAGTAAGTGGAATGCGAACTTGCTAGCAGGTAAGTAATACTTTTCTAGACTCAGGAATCGCTAGGCCTACAATTCTAAACACTGGGATTAGATGCAGGAGGCCTGTGGACGTCGTGTGCAGAGTGGGAACTCTCACGCGTAAGGCGGGAAAAAGTCTATGGAGGCTAGCAGTTGCAAAGTTACTGTTCTCGGGCGAACCCGACTAGGTGGGTCGAAAACGGGAGTGGATCCGAACACTTAGGGTGTCGGACTATGCTGGAGCACCGGAGCACTCAGGTTACCTAGCCCAGGGGCTGCGGCTGCTTAGGGTTGAAGTTGCGTCGGAAACCCTCGTTGAAGATCCAGGAGCCTGAAGAAAGAAGTTGCTGGCAGGCGGCCAGTGAAGAAAGTTCGTGGTGATCCAAGCCTGGATCAGGGAAGAAGAAACCTGTAAGCAGAGGGGACCAAGTTCTGAATCACTAGCCAGTGATTTGAGTGGGCACCAGGATGGCACCGGACGAAGTCACCTCAGCCAGGTGAGTGGGCGCTGCTGGGCTCTGCAGTCTCTCGGACCAGGAGGCGTTGTCGGCGACAAGGATGGAGGTGCGAGCTGTCCCACGAAGGTACTTGCTGTCGACGTCGCTGGACCCAGGATTGGGCAACAAGTCTTGGCAAATGCTAGGCCCACGCGGTGGGCCTAAAATGGCGTCTTGAGTGGACCAGGACGGTCCAGGGAGCTCCTCTTTTGGAGGGGAGCAAGGGCTAGTCTGGAGCAACCAGACCAGCAGTGGTTGTCGTCGTGGAGCGTCGTAAAAGGGCCACTAGCCAACGGGCAAGTGACCGGGACAACGCGGTGAGCAGTAAAAAGCAGAAGGGCCCCACGCAGATCTCGTGGATGCAGGGGGGCTGAACTTCGGTGCTGGAGCTGCTCAGGGTCGGGGCTTCTCTTACCCCAAAGCACTCAGTCGAGGGTCACTCGGTGGTCGTGCTGGACAAGCGTCGTGCAGTTCTGAAGATGGCCGGTCCCTCGAGGTCTCGTCACACCCACGAATCTCAGCGTGACTGATGATGTAGGTAGAGGTCAGAGGTGCCAGGGAAGCCGGTTCTCGTCGTGCTGGAGCAGTCTTGATCCGAAGGAGAGACTGGCAACAAACCGCGATGCTTGGTTGGTGCCTGCTGCTGCAGGGTGACTACTCCTTTGTCACAAGGGAGAATCTTGGGAAGAAGTCTTGAGTTCCTTTCGTGGAAAGTAGTTTCAGGATTCAAAGATGATCTGATTTGGAAGGGGGCCAGTTCCTACCTTTATCCTGCAAAAAGGGGCTGGCACGCGACTAAGTCCTGCCCTATGGGTGGGACTAGGAGGGGGGTGGTTACACCCCTCTCCTTTGGCGGGCTTTCCCCAGATCAGGGGCTGGAGTGCCCCTGGAACTGGTTCAAGCCGGCCTATGCACAGTGAGCACCGGGGTGCCACTTGCAGTCACCTTCCTCTAAAGCCCTGCCTACCTAGAATACACAAAATCCTGTCTGGGACGGTGCTGGCACCGCCCCTGGCAGGAAACCCTTTGTCCTTGCCTCCTGGGCTGGGAGGACTCCCAGCAGCAGGAGGGCAGACTTGTGTCTCGGTGGCAGCATCCATTTTGTGGAGCTAAGGCTCTGTCTGACTTTAACCGGGGTTACAGGTCACATACATGTCGTGTCCCTCTAGAAGGGTGGAATGCTAACCCCGTCGCCAGAATTGGCGAGGGGTTAGTATTCCAATTCATATGACACCTTACTCGACATGTTTTGATAAAGCGATACCAGAGTTGGCATATAACCGCGAGGATTATAATGCACTTAAGAGTATATGGTATGCGATATCATGGAAACGGCTAAGGGATGGGTCCCGAAAGCCGCAGACAGGCTCAGCTCATGCCAGAGCACCATCTCACACGATTCCAAGCACTCTGCCTTCAGGATTGTCAAGGCCTGCCATAGGAGTGACTGATAGGAGGTCTGTGTGTCCATTTAGGTTTAAATATAGGTATACTATATCTACAGCAAAGGGTGATTACACCACCTTGCCCCAGCTGTCAAGCAGCCAGTTGTGTCTGTTTAGTTAGTCAGCCCAGGGGTGGCATAATACATGCTGCAGCCCCTGGGAGACTTCTGGGTGCACCTCAGCCCTAGGTACAGGGACTTAGAGAGGGCCCAGTGCCAATTCAGTACCTGGGTACAATTTGGAATAGAGAGAACAGCTAGGCTGTGGGTCTGATTAGCAGGCCCACAGCCAGGGAAGTCGTAAACCAGTGAAGCAAAAAGCAAAAAATCTGGGTGATCATAGGATTGCAGACCCTACTCTCCTACAATCGGTATGCCCAATATGCGGATCTCTAGATTTGGACCATTTTAGATGAAAAAGAGTTACGTTCACAGAAAGAGGAGGTGGAAAGGTCAGGGAGGAATCTGTGGTTTGGTAAGTAAATCCGTCGGAAAGATCATTACAGAAGGTAAGTAGCTTCTGATGGATGCTTCTAACTGCAGATTCCTCATCTTGTGAATAAATACCGTAGCAGTAATTCCCAAGGTGGTGGGTATGAGTATTGGCAACATGTACCTCACGACGGACCTCACTACTGAACAAGTGTACTGAAGCCCAGGTGCCTGCTTGACAGAAGTTTAAGACAAGCACTCGGTGTGCTGTTGCAGTGGTAGAAGATTTGGGTCTGGTACAACAAACCCAAAAGCCTTCTGGGGGCTGCTTTTTCAGAAGTGTGTAGCAGATCTTTGTGCAGAGAACAATCCATCAGATGAGATGGTACATTTTTTGTACTGCTTTACCCTTCTTTGCTCTGGAAAACCCTACAAACAGCTGATTGTCCACTCAATGTTCCTCGGTACGATCGATACAGAAATGTGAAGCTCTTTTAGGGTCCAATCGGTGGAGTCTTTCTTCCCCCTCTGAGAGGTGAGACAGAGCAAAGAAAATTGAAGGCCGATGGCCTAGCGGACATGAATGGAACTAACCACTTTCAGTAGAAAGGAAGCTTGTGTCCTCAAAACAAACTTGTCTGTGACAAAGGTGATGTGAGGCGGATTTACAGAGAGCCTAAGCCTTCCTCACAGATCTAACTGATGTTATGGCAGTGACTGTCTTTAAGGTCAGAAGTCTCATTGGACAACGGCACAACTGTTCATAAGGGATGCACATCAAGAATGTGAACACTAAGACCACTTCACACTGGGGCATCACAAAGGGGTATGGTGGAAACAAATGTTGCAAACTTTTCAAAAACCTCATCACAAAGGGTGATTTGAATAATGAACGCTGATTCAGCCGTGCAAAAAGGCGGAAAGAGCTGAAAAAATAGCCCTTAACAGTGCCCATGGCTACTACATCCGTTAGGAACAGAGCAAACAGCAAAACTTCAAACAACTGTCTGTAAAGGGTCAATTTGTCAAGAGCCGCATCAATCCACAAACGTACGAGTTACTTACCTTTGGTAACGATGTATCTGGTAGAGACGATTCTAGAAGCAGATTCCTTAACGTAGAATTATCCCCAGGTGTAAGACTGGATCCGGAAAATTTGCTTTGCCACAGCATCTCTGCACGCCAGGGGGCGGTACCACGTGAATCTGCCCTGACGTCGTCTGCGGGCGTGACGTCAGCAAGGTCACATAAGCCCCACCCCGGCGCGCCAACATCAGTTTTCTTTGGAGGACTTTTCCGCGCCACAACACGGAGCCATCACAAACAAAAACTGTGATAATATAGGAACAGTGTGCGAAAAAATTAGATAAACATAAAGGAAAAAGGAAATGGTGAGGAACAGCACCATTCGGGAGCGTGCCAGGCACTGTGGCACCTAAAGTCATAGAAGGGAAGAGCAGAGAACAGCTACTGCGAAGCAACCCTGCAAGCAAATACGACATCCTCCCTGGAGGCAGAAAAGTATGTGAAAAATGTCACAGCAGACGAAGAGGCCTGCAATCACAGTCCATAAACAGTGAAGGACAACAAGGCCAGAACAAAAGAGTAACGACAAATACCCCAAGACAACCCCAGAAAGGAGAGGGGGCAGCCCCTGTAAGAGCTAAGGGCCGAGGCACAGCCAAGAGACCCCAACTCGAGAACTACAGAGGAGTCAGAAATTTCAAGCAATGAAAAGGGGAAGAACATGAGTAGTCACCACATTGGAAGACCAGGGTGCAGGGACGCAGAAGTACCCAGGAACCCACCAACCAATCACCAGAAAAGGAGTGGATCAAACAAACAGAACGAAGCATCCGACTAGGAAGTAAGTGAAAGAGGGCACTCGCAGAAGGCATAACCACCCGGAGGCAGACAAGTGCAGAAGACTAAGCTGAAGGTCCTCGCAGACCGGGGAGGAAGGGCGGGTGGTGAAGGAATCTGCGGCTAGAATCGTCTCTACCAGATACATCGGTTAAAAAAAAAATCATTTGTTTATTGGCATATCAAAAACAAGAACAGCAGTTCAAGGCAGCAGCGGATACATACATAGTGCAAATTCAAAGGCAGATGACTGTAAACGATACAGATCCATTAGCTTATTTAAAGACTAAACCCTCACAGTGCGAATGCATCATACCAAATTAGTTAGGCTTGTGGCAGTGTCCAACCCAGGTACCCCCTGCTCCTCAGTCGAAGCGGTAAACTGTTCCAGAGCTTATCCCTCTGTGGCAACGTTGTACTGTCTGACAAGCGGGTGTGTCTGTCAAGGGGCTAGAGGCATATAGTAAGGCGTTTATGTGTGACCAATGGGGCGATCCTCTCCAGTCGTTGAGGCTGCATCCTCCCCATCTGGTGTCTCGTGTGTGGGTCCCCGGGTCAGGAAGAGGGACCAAAAGTTCTTGGGCCTGTTGCGCGGGGGCTGTAATTCACTATATAGTTCTGTTTGGGTGCTAGAATATAGCACTTCTTTAGTCCACTGCGCTAGTGTCGGTATTGGGCCTCGCAGCCAACAGAGGGCCACACATCTCCTGGCAAGGAGAAAGGCCATATCTACCAGTCGTCTGAGGTCCTTGGGGAGTGGTTTGGAATAGCCTAAGATAGCCAGAAGTGGGTCTGGAGTAAGTGTTAGTTCAGTGATGCGGTTAACCTCCGCATATACCCTGCCCCAGAAGGAAGCAATCCCCAGACAGTCCCATGCTGCATGGAGAAAATCGGCGACCATCGCCCCACATCTCTCACATTGTGGGCTATCTCGAAGACTGTATCTATGTAGTCGTTCTGGCGTATAGTACACCCTATTCAGAAATTTGAAATGGACTAATCTGTGGCGTCTGTTGAGAGATATTCATTTAGTGCGCGAGCAACAGTACAGCCGCTTGTCATCCGTCATTTCCTCCCTGAGGTCTCTCTGCCAATCCATTCGCGGTTTAGAGCATTCAGTGTCCCTCTCAGAGAGGACTATGCGGTACAGCCTGGACACCATTGTAGCAGGCGACTTGGCTTAAATAGTAGCGGTCAATGCCGTAACCTCCGGGGGTTTCGCCATATCCTCTCCCAATAGGTCGTTGAGTGCATGACGCACTCTATGAAACTTGAAACGTGACATCAGTGAGTACGACTCTTCCGCCTCAACAACATCCCCCCAGGTGCGTGCAGTGCCATTTGCGAAAAGGTCCCCCATATTGTGTATTTTCAGCGTTCTCAGCGCTGCTATTACCCCTCTATCTTTGCATGGGGCGAGCCAATAGCACCAATTGAGAGGAGCTAGCAGAGCATATAGCAAGTTGCCAGCTTGTGCATCCAGAATATGATGCCACGCGTGCGTAACCGAATTTAAAGAATCTATTACCCCTCTATCTTTGCATGGGGTGAGCCAATAGCACCAATTGAGAGGAGCTAGCGGAGCATATAGCAAGTTGCCAGCTTGTGCATCCAGAATATGATGCCACACGTGCGTAACCGAATTTAAAGAATCTATTATGCCAGTGCGCCAATCTAGGAATAGAAACAATAGCGCTGGTAAAGGTGTAGAGTCAGCAACAATGCTTTCTATTTGAATATGTGGTACCTCTGCGGGCCCACGTATCCCATGATATGCATGGGAACTTTTTGCCGCCCTATAATAAAGTTCCAAGTCAGGGGCGCCCAGACCTCCCATTGTGTACGGCCGGGTAAGTATTTTCCAGGCCACCCGTGGCTGCTTGCCCGCCCAGGCCAGTCAAATCATCAACGAGTGCAGTTGTTGGGAGAAAAGTTTGGACAAAACCATGGGGATCTCTACCAGATACATTGTTACCGAAGGTAAGCAACTCGTAAATCTGATATAGACTACAAGCCGCAGATTCCTTAATGTAGAATAGATAGCCTAGCCATACCCAGAAGGGAGGAGGGCCTGAGAGAGAGCCCCCCAGTAGGAAGAAATACAGGGCCCCAGCAGGATATGTGTAACGGGGACAAGAAGGGCGGCCCCGCCCCCACCAAGCAGAAGGAAGCAAGGACGAGGCAACGGAAGGCCAGGACACCCCAAGCCCAGCCAGGGTACCAGGGAAACCTACCAGAAAGCCCCGGAGGTGACAGACAATGGCAGAGGAGTTCAGAGGAAGAAATAATCACTCCAAGACTCCAAGGAGAAGATGTAGAAATGGAGGCAAAGCCCCCCACAGGAAAACACACACAGTGAAGAGGACAGCTGTACCGGCCACCGACTCGAGTCAGCAGACAAGGCAGAAACGGCTCCACAGTCAAGAAAGGCAGGCGTGAGAAGAAAGACGTAGTCTCGCAAGGCTACGGCAGAAAATGAGGCAGGAGCACAAGGGCCACCCCAAGGCCCCCGGCCGTGGACCAGAAAGAGCAGGCGGGCGCAGCCGGCAGCTGGCAAATACCATGAAGCCGAGCACCCAGACCAAGCGGAGCGCAAGATGAAGGCTAAAGGCAAGGGAAATCCAGAGGAACCCCTAAAAGGAGACATAAACCGACCCACGAAAAGAAGTGGAACGAACCGGAAGAGGAGAGGAGAAATACGTAGGACGGACTAAAGTCGTCAGCCAGAACACAGGAAAATACCAGGAATCCTATCCCCCTGGAACACCAGAGAGAGGACAAGGCTGAAACGCTGGAAAAAAAGGGCGGAAACACCACAACACAACGCCGCCGACGGCATGCCAAAGCTGGTCCAGCGATGCAGCAGATACAGAGAATGACAGAACCTGGAGCAGCGCAAGCTACGCCCAGACAAGATCAAAGAAACCGCACCAGCGGTATACATCGACTCTAGGAAAGGCGAGGAACCAGCAAAATGGCGTCCACACCCTCCCAGCGTAGGACAGAGCTATACAATAGCCATGTACAATATTTAGGGTATGCCACGTCCCAAAAAAAACATGGGAACCACTCTTAAAGAAAAAATCCTGCATCAGAGAACAAGAACGTGCGGTAGGAACCACAAACGGCTTAGCAATCAGACAAAAAATACACACTTATCAAAAGGGCTGAACCAGCAGCCAACAGAAGAGAGGGGCCAACCAAGGGACCCCGAAGGCACGAGAAGCCACATAGAACATACAAACGGGCCACTCAAAACACTAGATTCCAGGAAGCAGGTGGTATAACGCCTCCCATCAAGCCCCGAGGATCAAAAAGCCAGCCTACGGAGGGGGGAGGAGGACGGAGCCCCGCAAGGAGACGTTGAATGGTGGAGTCCGCATAAGTGTTAAACAAAAGGACCCCATCAAAGGGAAGGTCAACCAGACACTCCCTAATACTCTCAGGAAAAACAGCATCCCGCAGCCAAGCATGGCAATGGAGAGCCACAGAACTGGCCATAGCACGACCGAGAGCATTAGCAACATCCAAGGCCGCACGGTGATTAAACATGGCCAGCTCTCGACCATCCAACACATGGTGTAGATCAGCGCGGGCACCCTCAGGGGAGACATGAGAAAGAAGTGACTCCACAGAATCCCATAGACTAGAGGTAGCCCTGGCCAACACACACAGAGTGTTGAGTGCAAGCACAGCAGCACTGGATGAAGCGAAGATGTTACGCCCCCATGAATCCAAAGAGAGAGAGGAAACAACACCATAGGCAAGGACGGAAAAGCAGTCCACAGAAGAGAGCCCTGAGTAGAAGGGTGGAAGGAAAGGCAGACTGGGTCGTGCGGAGCAGGACGGTGGCGATGCAGGAGCGGCTGAGGCACCGGATCACCCGTAGCAGGACGCCCCCAAAAGAGAGTTGTGGAGAGACGCTTCTAAAGGAAGGAACAGCTCCCATCCACCAGAGCCCTGGTGGAGAACTTCCAAGAGATTATCCGTAGCGAATGAGGTGACGGGGTCACCCAATCGCAAAATGCCAGCGGCCGTGGAAATAGCCCGAACAAAGGCAACACTGGCCTCCGTAGGGAGTTGCGGGGGAGAAAGCAACTCCTCCGTGGGTGACGGTTGCAAACTGAGCCGTCCCTCCCAAAGTCCAGCTAGAGGGGGAAGCGGCCAGCCCCTGAATGGTGGGGGATCCACGGACAAGTGGGGAACCTGAGGGACCCCCGGGGAAGGTGGAGAACCCAGTGAAGCCGGTGGAGGATCCAATCGCGAGTTGCGGAAAAGAGGTTCCGAGGATTCAGGCTGCGGGGGGCGGCGAGGAGCCCTCCCTGGAAGACGCTGGTGAAAAAGCAACAATGCAACGTCCTGTCTCTGGAGAGGAGGAGACCAGGAGATGACAACTTTCCAGAGAGGAAAGAACCTCCGGAGACGAATCAAGGACCTGACGTCGGCACGGCGCCTTGGAGTCCCCCACTGGTGCCGGCTCGACGACGATCGGCGCCGGAGTGGACATTGGCGGCGCTGAGCCAACCTCCTCGTGCTGAATGGGGCGGGGTCGGTGCCGGTTCGGCTAAGGAATGGCACCGAAAAGGCGCTGGTTTGACCTCACACGGGGCAGCCGCCCGCGTAGAGGGCGAGAGGGACTTGGGAAAGCACCTCAGGCCATTGCCTCCACCCGAGTCACCAGCGGCACCAGGGAGGAAAGCCTTCAGTGCCAAAACAGCACCGGCTCGGCCCCTGGCAAGGCAGCCGGCCACTCAGAGGGCCGAGGGGAACTCTGGGACAAGCCCTGAGTCCCGGTGGCCTCCTGCGATGCCACAGGGAGCCCCGTGGGTCGAAGAGGGGAGCCCCGCAGGACTGCGCCCCGATGACATCACTCTCCTACAACCTGAAGACGAACCCTTCGGCGCCGGGGACGAAGCCGCCAGCAACTCCGCGGAAGGCCCCGCGTGAGGCAACGGATCCGCAGGCGTCTCAAGAGGAGGAGGGGCCAAAGAAGCCTGCAGAGCCGCAACCTAGGCTTTCATTTGGGCCCTAGTTGCCCCGATGCCGGGAAACGGCGGGTAGGGTGGCAACTGGCGGGGGCGCATGTCCCGAGGGGAACCCGTGCCCTCCGCCGAACGAGGACAAGGCCTCGGAGACAAACTGCAGGACCTACCAGATGCTGCAGACGGAATTGGCGGTTCCTGGCTACCGAGGTAGGGGACGGACGATGGGAAGACACCGACCTGGACAAGAGGGCCGACAGCAATTTCATTCGGCGCACCCGCCGGGACTTCGGTTTGAGGTGTTACCAAGTTTCGCAGTTCGTAGAGTCATGATGCTCGCCCAAACACCACATACAGCTAGGGTGAGGGTCCGTCGCCGACATTTGGCGTGTACAATCAGTACACGTCTTGAAGCCCGAAGGCATTCGCACAATGTTCCTAAAAGCAAAGCGTGAATAGGGGGCCTGAAAACAGGCCAGGACACGATCCGGATCCGCGTTGCACGTGGAAAAGAGAAAAAACTGACATTGTCGCACCAGGGTGGGGCTTATGTGACCTTGCTGACGTCACGCCCGCGGGCGACGTCAGGGCGGAGTCATGTGGTACCGCCCCCCCGGCGTGCAGAGATGCTGTGGCAAAGAGAATGATCTGGATCCAGTCTTACGCCTAGGGATAATTCTACGATAAGGTATTTGCGGCTAGTAGTCTCTATCAGATGTGGCCAAACAGCTGGTACCCACTGATTTAGTGGAGGGATATGTTGATACTTAGATAGGCGTGTAACTTTAGGCTAGATGTCTCATAAGTGCGTACACATAATTTGTACAGATCACATCAATGTTTGTCAACCATATGAGGACACTGGTATTATGCAGCAGGAGATGACAACATTTATGCGGCAGGAATAAGTAAATTATGTGGCATCGAAAGGCAAATTACGCAGCATAATTAGTCACATTTTGTAACAGTATTACTTAATTTTTTTGTCATTTGCCATTAGGCCGGCTGGAGGGACAGTGTGCGGGCCCATTGGAGGCGGCTTCCACCACATGCAGTGCTGCACAGGGGCCTCCCCCTCATGCCACACTGATAAAAGTCCTTTTCTCCTCTGCCTTGCATTTCTTAGGACTAGCGAAGTCAACAAAAAGGTAATCATCCACCGATTGCCTTAGGTTGATTGCTGTAAAAGCTCAAGGCTCTCTTGGGTTCAGCCTATAGAGTTTCTCATTCTCTTCTGGAGGGTGAGGCAAACCAAAGAACACTGGGAGGGGGATGGATTGCCCGATGTGAAAAGCAGGCAAGACCTTTGTTTGAAAGGCCGCCATGGATTCACCACCAAATTATCTGAGGAAAAATGTGGAAAGGTAGTAGCACTGAGAGAGCTTGTAGTTCACTCATCTAACAATTTAAAGTTAACGCAACTAGGATATGCATTGGGCAGCTTTCCAGTAGTTAGAAGGGCGTACATATGAGTAAAGTGAGGACCACATTTTGACCACAAAGAGTTTGCAAAGAACTTATCAAATAATTTATAAACATCATCACAAGATGTGATCTAAATAAGGTTAGCTGGTCCAACTAATGCAAAAAAGCTGAATGGGCTGACAAATAACCTACTGAACGATAGCTACTGCAATGCTGCGCCAGAGATAAAACAAACAACAAGACACCCAAACGTTTGCTCAGGTATTCTATGATCCCGGAAGGTGTCTTACACCAAGAAAATGCCCTGAAGCTCCAGCCAGCTCCAGAGACAAAGTGCATCTTGGTACAGGACCCAACCGAGCTTTGTTGCAGTACCACGTGGTGGTGGTGTCTGTGAGAACCTGAACCAGCTTCCCATTTTAGGTGAATCCCAATGAGGTCAGGTGTTTTGTCATCGTCTGGAGGAGGTCTACCACTGAGTTTTGCAAGACCGCCTTGAACAGAAAGTCGTCAAAGCAACCGAAAACTGGTATCCTAAACTCCAGAGATTTGAAGCGACACTGCCATTACTTTCATAAACCCCCCCCCCCCGAGGGGCACTGGGGAGGCCAAAAGGAAGCACTACAAATTGAAAATTCTCCAATCCTTTAAACTCAAAGTAGCGTCTTCCGGACTGCAGGACACGTACACAAAAGTAGGCATTCTGCAGATCCAAAGGCACCATCCGGTCATTTGGATCCAGAACAGACAGAACATGGGTCAACTTGAGCATCTTGCATTTGTCCATTTGGAAGGTGGCGTTTAGAGGGTGGTGATATAAAATAGGAAGAAGGCCTCTGTTGTTTTTCAGCACGAGGTAATAGCAGGAGTTAACACCCAGTCTATATATCTAGGGCCAGAACCCTCTCTATTGTTTCTTTGGCCAAAAGAGCCTGCACCTCTAGGAGTAAGATGGAGAGGTGCTCCTTGGAAAGCTGCTCTGATGTAGGTGAAAGATGTGGTGGGTCAAAAAGGAATGGCAGGGCATAGCCCATTGAATGATCTGAAGTGCACAACTGTGGGATGATATGTTTTGTATCCCTTTAAGGAAATGTCCCAGAGAGTGGTTGTGTGCCACTACTAGTAAACTAAACTGACTTGCATGCTGAGGCCACAGGGGTGGGAGACTGCAATGGTTACTGCCCTTGGTGGCCTGTATGTTGTCTGCATGATTCCTGCCCAGACACCGAAATAGCTAGGGGGCTTGTTGCAGAGGCAGAGGGCATTGTCATTGCCAGTACACCAAATCTCTGGAGTAGCCTCAAAAGAGGCAAAATTACTGAGGGTATTGTCTAGCCAGAGTAGTAATGCCTAAAGAACACGTATTGACCTGGAGCACAAGTTACTTACCTTCGGTAACGATATATCTGTAAGAAACAGTAGTTAGTGTTCGATGCATTACCTTAGAATATCCCCAGGCGTCAGACTGGATCCGGAAAGATTTTGTCAGCAGTACCCTTACGTGTCGGTAGGCGTTGTCTGAGGCTCCGCGTCCATCTTCGGTATCGTGATCGCCAGGATGACGTCGGAGTACTTAGACGCCGCCCTCGCGCGCTGATGTCAGGTCTTGTACATAGCTTTCCGCGCCAGGAACGCAGAGCCATGCCAGAGACCGACACTGGTGCCATGAAACTAGGGCCCTGAAAGGGATGTCCTTAACCCTAGATATCGGTTTGCAGAACGGGTAGGATGGGTGGTGCAGTAAGGAATCTAACACTATCTACTGTTTCTTACAGATATATCGTTACCGAAGGTAAGTAACTTGTGCATCTGAAAGAAACAGGTTAGTGTTCGATTCCTTACCTTAGAATAGATACCCCAGCAATACCAACCCCGGTGGTTAGTCTGCGAACCAAGATTACACTAGAAAGTCCTGGAGAACGGAATGGCCGAAAAAACGATCTCTCCGGACTTGGCTGTCCAGGCAGTAGTGTTTAGCGATCGTGTGCAGCGAGGCCCACGTAGCTGCCTGACAGATGTCCTGCAAGGGGACTCCCCGACCCAGGGCAGTAGAAGCCGCCGTGGCCAGAGTGGAATGGGCTCTGAGCCCAACAGGAGGCTCTTTTTTCACCAAGGAATAACAGACCTTGATGCACAACACGACTCACCGAGAGATGGTCCGTATGTGCACCGCCCGCCCCTTCTTAGCGCCTACGTAACCAACAAAGAGCTGGTCGTCCACCCGGAACTGGCGTGTGCAGTCTAGATAGAAGGAGAGCGCACGTTTTGGGTCCAGACAGTGGAGCCTCTCTTTCTCCTTGGAAGGATGCGGAGACGGAAAGAAGGTGGGAAAGGTGATGGACTGCCCGATATGAAAGGCTGTAACCACCTTGGGCAGGAAAGAAGGACGAGTACCCACGGTAGGAGGGGAAACAAATCCAGTGTTGGGCGAAGTGTCCAGACCACTGGCCTCCCCCAGCTTGCCTGCCCAGCGCCGGCTCAACTTGCACTGTAGTGCCAGAGGGTCCTCAGACCCCTCCTAGCCCCCCTCATCATCCATCTCCTGATAGTCAGGAATAAATGATCGTCGGTGAAGGGCTCACCGATCAGCGCCGGGTCCGGACCGGGGCTGGAACCGGGGACGACGTCGTCCGGGGACGGCGTCGGGGGCGACACCCTTGGTGACAACGCAAGCGGAGGGGTGGTAAGGTTGACTGGCAATGTCACAGATCCAGGCCTGGATCCTGAGGAGCCCTGCGTCGTCGGGACCAGAGTCGTCGACGGCGCCAGGGCCGAAGCACCCGACAGCGCCGGAGCCGCCGGCCCGCTTGGGCTCCCAGACGGACCCACGGGGCCCGAAGGCGCCTCGGCGGGTTCCGACAGAGGGAAGCCGCCATGACCATGAGGAAATCACTAATCTCCTCGGGCATCGTGTGCAACCCAGGGACCGGCAGGTATGGAGCTGGAAGCGGCGCTTGTGGCTCCGGCGGAGCCGCGTTGGCGGTGTCGCCCGAACCCCCAGCCGCGTCGCGTGAGCGTCGGGGGGAGTCTGAAGAGCGATGTCGCTTCTTCAATTTCTTTTTGGAGTGCCTCGACTTACCTTAGGACTTGGAGCCTGACGAGTGGTGTTGACTCGTCGAGCGGCGATGACTGCGGGGCCGACTGCCGGAGCTCGAGACGCTTACGGGACCGCTCCCGCCTAGCCTTCGAGGTCAAGGCCCGGCAGTCGTGGTCATTGTGGTGGGCCCGAGACACTAAAGGCACAGACGGTGGGGGTCGGTCACCGACATCAAGCGGTGACAATCGTCCCAGGGTTTGAACCCGGGCATCTCTACCGGCACCGCGAGTCGAGGTATCGACTCGAGAAGTGATCCAAATAGATCGAAAAGTTAGCGAAAAAATGACTAGGAGTACTGCTCTTCCCGGATCTGCGCTTGCTGGCGTGGAAAAAAGAAGAAATTACATCAGCGCGAGAGGGCTGCGTCTGAGTACTCCGACGACGTCATCCCAGCGATCACGACGCCGACGGACGCGGAGCCGCAGACAACGCCTACCGACGTGCAGGGGTACTGCTATGCAAAACTTTCTGGATCCAGTCTGAGGCCTGGGGATACATCGTAGTAATATTTCGGTAAGCAGAACCATCTACCCCCTATTCCAGTCATGCGAATACATGTGCCTTAACATCACTAGCAAGGGTAAACCGGTCTGCTCTCTGCATATCAGTTATCACCCACCAGGTGAGACCCTCACCTTCACCGAACACTTCATGGACATCGTATCATCGTACATGGGTCGACAAAATACCCAAATATTCCTCGGAGACTTCAATCTCCACTGGAATTGTTAGACCTGACACCGTTGGCGTGGTTTTCCCCTATCTTTTTGCCTCTGCCTCCTGTATTTTTTGATGCTGTGCTGGATTTCGTTTTTGCTAGTTTAGATGCTTTGGACACTCTGCCACTGCTGATCAGTGCCAGAGTGTAAGTGCTCCCTATGTAAATTATCATATTGATTGGGTATACCTGATTGGCATATTTGTATCACCATGAAGTTCCTAGTAAAGAGCACTGTGTGTGCCAGGGCTGGTGATGACAGATGCTACTAGTGGGCCTGCAGCGCTGATTGCGCCACCCATATAAGTAGCCCTAAAATGGTGTCTCCGGCCTGCCACCGCAGTGCCTGTGTGCAGTCAGTGAACTGCCATGTCCTCCTGGCCAGTGTCCCCACTGGCTGGGCCTAACCCTTCCCTTTATGTACACATTGGTCACCCCTATGGAAGGCTCAAGGTACCCCCCTGGGCAGGGTGCAGTGTATAGGAAAGGTAGAGCATGTACTAGTGCAGGTAACATGCTCTGGTAGTGAGCAGCAGCCATTTTGTGTGCTCACTGCTGCAAGGTTATCTTGCTCCATAGACTAACATGGGGGAGGCTGGTCCCAATAGATACCAGCCTATCTTCTCATAGGAACAAGATGGGACATAAGTGATTGATATCCCTGAACTCAGAATTTAATAACACATCTTTTAGGAAAGGTTGTTTTTAAATTCTGTGTTTGAGAACAGTACTTTTAGAAAGTGGCTGTTCTCTTGTCTAACCCTTCTGTGTGCCTGGGCCTGCATGTGGATTGACTGTCTGGTTTGAGGGTGACAGGGGCTGGGGAGCCCCCAGGAGGTTGTCTGAGTCAGCCCGGGGTTGAATGACTGCATCTGCAACTAGAGTGGTGGGAGGAGATAGCACCTGGGAGTGAATAGGGCTGTGCCTGCCTGGCACAATGCTGGCTCCACCTCCTGCTGGGCGACTGTCACCTCTGCCCCTCACACTGAAAGGAAGGAAGAAGCCAGGAAGCCAAGGGCTCCAGCAACACCCAGAACTGGTTTAGCCCGGGCTCAGGGCCCACTTGCACAAAGACTTCAAAGACTTTTTGGGGTATAAGAGAAGGACCCCTGACAACAGATTTTCAGATTCTACAATCAAGAGGAACCTCTGCCAGAAGAAGGACTGCTGAAGGAACTGAAGGAAGACTGCCTTGCTGTGTGCTCTAAGGGCTGACCTGTTCTGCTGTTCAACTGAAGGAGAGAAGAAGGGCTTGCTGTGTGCTGTGCCCCTGCCTGCTTGTAACTATCAAGACTTTGCTGTGTGCTGTGTCTTAGACTGAATCTCCAAGGGCCTGAGAAGAGCTGGCCTCCTGTCCTGGAACCCAGGGTTAAAAGGTTCCCCAGAAACTGAGCTACACTGTGAAGATTGTGCTGTTTTGGCTGGTGCGTGATTTATGCCCAACTGCTGATCTTGGGCAGAGATCGGTGTGCTCATCGGCACATATTCTGCGAAGGTCGGAGGTCCGTGGTGCCTCCCCTCGTGAGCTCTGCCTCAACAAGATCTTGTGGCTGTGAGGGCGGTCTAGCTGTGACCCGCGCCCTCGAAAATCACTTGCCACCTGTTCATCGCCGCTGCCCGGGGCCAGAAACACCCTAAGAAGTTCATCGTCCCTTGCCGGGGCTGCGGAGACGGAGATCGAAGCCGCCGCGCTGGGATTGGCCAAGGGAAACGAGCCCCCCTCAGTGAACGCCGCGCTGGGATTAGCCCAGCGCCGCCGCGTCATCTCCGAGGCCGCGCACTGTTTGGCTGTCGGCTCAGCATCATCAGGGGCTTGTCCCGGGAGCCGCGCTGCCATTGGCTGACTCCCGGGTGCATGCAGAGGCTCGTCTGTGGAGCCGCGACCTCATTGGTCTGTCTCCAGGAAGCCTTGTTGACGAACGCCGGAGCCGCGCTCGAAGCGGAAGAGTGACCCATCCTCGCCGAGGGAGCAACGCGAGTATTTACCGCCCCATGCCTACCGTCCCAGATCGAAGTGTAAAGCTAGCTCCCCGCCGCTCGCTGGATTGTCGAGAGCGGGCGGAGAGCTGACGGGACCGGCCGGGGCTTTGTGAAAGGCTCCTCTCTCGCCGAGGTGGTGCATAAAGGAGCAATCGGTGAGGCGCCCTAGCAGGGCTTGTGCAGGGTTAGCGAAGGGCTGACTTTGGCCTATAGTACAGTGGCATTGTTTTTGGTGGTAATTTTACTGACACTGAGACTGATTTTTAAAGAGTGAAAACTTCTTAATAACTAAGTGCAACCATCAAGATTTCGTGCAACATTGATCAAGAGCAATCACCTTGTAATTGTTTATTTCTTCTTACTGCTGCAACTAGATAAAGCTATATTTTTACATATACTTACCTGTGTGGTCTCCCTTTGTGGCGTACTGTGGAATTATTGTGGTGATTGAGTGCAAATACTTTAACACTTTGCCTTGGGGGTAAACCTATCTGCTCGTGCCAAGCTACCTAGGGAGTGAGCAGGGGTTATCTACTGTGTATATCCTTTTACCCTGACTAAAAGTGAGGGTCCCTACTTGGTCAAAGGTACTTACCTCTGCCAATTAGAGACCCCCAGTTCTAACAGGAATGATCCTAATGATACAGCAGTGAACAGTCTTAAGAATTTCCTTGCTGACCTAGACTTAACGCAATTCTGCAACATCCCAACACATGACAAAGGATCGATCCTGGACTTAATAATCTCTAAAACAAGTACCATTCAGCTAGAGTCAATCCTACCCTGCGACTGGTCAGACCATCACATCATCACTTTCACCATTAAGGAAATACTGACAACGAACTCAGCCCAATCCACAAGACCAAAAGTGTGGAAAAGAGACCTGAAAAAACTCAACACCATGCCGTCCTCCTGTTCCAACCTACTGCTGCCTCCCACAGGATCTACCACAGTACATGAGCTCACCAACCACTACCTCTAGACCATGACATCAATAATAGATGAGGTAGCACCTCTGCAACTAAAAAGAGTCTCTCGGAAAGATTCTAAACCTTGGTAGAATGGTATACTCAACAAGGACAGGCACTCTCTCAGAAATGCGGAACGGGTCTGGAGATCAACACCATCTACCAATCACCTCATGATTCTCAGGACAAAGAGAAAGGCATATTTCTGCAAGATCAAGCGCACCAAAGCCAATAAAGATGTATTCAGCCTTCAACTTGACCAGGCAAGAAACCGTCCCAAAAAACTCTTTGACCTGATCAAAACCCAATCTAAGGAGGCACCTCATTGCCCAAAAGATACTGAATGCTCGCAGCCAAACTGTGAAGAATTCCCCACCTTTTTCACCTTGAAGACCGACACGATCAAGAACGACCTACTAAAGGATCTAACCTTATACGGGAGACCAAATACACTAACCTCTCTTGCTCCCAGATCCACGCCATGCCAACCCCTAACAAAGTCCAATCCTAAAAATAATGCAAACTGGTCATCATTTTCCTCCTACTCCGAAGATGCTCTAGGCAAAATTCTCAGTGCGTTGAACCCAGCCAACCACTGCTCTGACCCGCTTCCAGCATATGTAGTCAAAGACCTGACTCCACTGCTTCCACCTCTCTGGTCCAAGATCATAAACAGTTCTCTTCAACATAGATGCATCCCAGACACCCTCAAAGTAGGCCAGGTTTCACCCATTCTACAGAAGCCCACAGCAGACCCCACGGATCTAAACAACTATTGCCCAATCTCCAATATCCCCACCCTAGCCAAGCTGCTGGAAAAATGCGTGCATTTACAGCTAACAAAACATATTGATCATTTTGATTTTCTCAACAAACACCAATCAGGTTTCCGTGCTGGGCATAGCACAGAATCAGCCATGACACACATCACTGACGATACGCTGCAAATACTTGACCAAAATAGATCCTGTTTATTCATCCTACTCGACCTGTCCTCAGCCTTTGATACGGTCAAGCACGAGAACCTGTTAGACCTCCTGAAACACAGAATGGGAATATCTGGGGCAGTGCTAAGCTGGTTCACTTAATTTCTCTATAATCGGACACAACAATTCAAAGTCAATAACTCCCTGTCTAAGCCCATCCCAGTAACCTTGGGGGTACAGCAAGGAACCGCACTATCCCCAACATTGTTTAATCTCTTCCTGGAACCTCTAACAGAAATTCTACAAACCTCTAACGTGC
The DNA here is from genome assembly GCF_964261635.1 of Lissotriton helveticus. Taxonomy (NCBI): domain Eukaryota; kingdom Metazoa; phylum Chordata; class Amphibia; order Caudata; family Salamandridae; genus Lissotriton; species Lissotriton helveticus. Next base: position 704,238,899 of record NC_136063.1, on the reverse strand, counting down.
AATATCACATGTACACAGATGATACACAGCTATACCTCAAGATACACACCTTAGAGGACATCAAACTACTTAACACAGCTCTTAAGAACACCCAAACTTGGCTGGCAGAAAATCATCTTAAACTGAACGCCCTGAAGACCGAATTTCTGCTAATAGCCTCGCCGGCTCAAATCCCGAAAATGCAAGATTGGATCAAACATATCACAGGGTTCAACGTACAACCTACCATTATGGACTCTGCGAAGTCACTTGGAATAACGTTCGACAGTAACCTCAACATGCAAAAACATATCAGCAATGCTACAAAGGTAGCTAACTTCCAGATAAACAGATTGAGGAAACTAAAACCCTTTTTACCACATAATGACTTTAATCAGGCAGTACAAGCCCTGGTTATACCCAGAGTGGAACAGGGGAGTGTCTCTCTTTGTGGTCTACCCAAAACATCAACAGCACCTCTTAGAGCTTCAATTAACACAGCAGCAAGACTCATAACTGGATCTAAACGTAGCTCCCACATCTCCCCGGACCTTCAATCCCTGAACTGGCTACCCCTAGATGCGAGAATTCCGCTGAAAATTGCGTGCATGACGCACAGAGCCTTACATCAAAAGACACCCAGCTACCTGGCACAGAAACTGACAATCTCTGGTGGGTCTAGATCCTCAAGAAATTCGGAAAAACTACTACTGAAACCACAAAAATTCCATAAGAAAAAAACCTATAACAGATCCTTCTCTGGGATGGCACCCAGAATTTGGAATGCCTTACCCCCAGAAATCAGGCTTAACCCGTCCTTTCCTGTTTTTAAAAAGGAAGTTAAGTCCATCCTCTTGGCCAAATACACATGAGTATGGTCTGATGAATCACTGTGGTGACATGCATTCGCGCTCCCAACCACAAGACACTTATTGATGTTAAACTTAACTATACTGTTCTTGTTCTCATTGTACTCTTTGTACTTTGGTTTTGGATCTGCTCATACCAACTATGATGTTTTTTTTTATATTCTTTGTACATTTGTTTGAATCTACTCTTAAGGACTGTATAAATAACATTCACTGCTTGTATAGCGCTCTGATATCCGCTAGGATCTTGTTCGCGCTCTATAAAACTTTCAAAATAAATAAATAACACTAACCTGTTTCTTTCAGATAGTAGTGGGAGTAGCAATCACGTTCTACTTCTGGCCCAGGAACGCGCTCGACGCCCCCCTTGGCCAAGAGGGCCGTAACTTCCTCCTGCAGAAGTGGCAAGTGATCCCCCAACATGCGGTGGTACTGCGGTGGCATGGCTGGAGGGGTCGCATCGAAGGGGAGGGAGTAGCCCCTTCGGACGATTTGCAGCACCCATCTGTCCGACTTGATGGTACGCCAGTGGAGGAGGTGATGGCAGACCCTGCCCCCCACTGGCGTCGAATGGTCCTGAAAGGTCGGACTAGGAAGGCTTTGAGGCAGATGCTGCGAGAGTGGATGTGGACTGACCTTGCCGTCGTCCCCCGGCACAGCCACGGCAGTTACCACGTCTGCGGCTGCGTTGAGGCTGGTTCTGCAGCCTGTGGCTGGCAGGACGTGTGGGGGCGCCCCTTCCTTGGCCACGAAAGGGGCGAAAAGCAGAAGTCTGCCGGTGCTGGCCCGACAGGCCCAAGGACTTGGCCGAAGCACTGGAGTCCTTGAAACGTTCAAGCGCACTATCTGCTTTGTTGCCACAGAGGCGACAGCCATCGAAGGGCATGTCCATGAGCGTGGCCTGGACATCCCCCAAGAAATTGGCGGACCTCAGCCAGGCGAGGCGGCGAACCGCCATCGTCGCGGAAATCGCCCTTCCCAGCGAGTCCGTGGTATCCAGTTCACACCTGATCGAGTAACGTGCCGCATCCTGCCCCTCTGCAAGGACTTGGGCGAGCCATGCCCGGGCCTCCTCCGGACACTGGGGCAGCACGTCCGCAAATGTGTGCCACAAAGAGTGGGTATAACGGCCCAAAAGGCAAGCGGTGTTGATAGACAGCAACTCCAAACTTAATGAGGAGAACAGTTTCTTTGTTCCGTGGTAATGGGTGCATGTATGTCACCCAAATAAGCAGGAGAGTGAAGAAGAAGGATAAAGGAAGGTTAAGAGGAGAATAGAAGTGGAAGAAGAGAGTAGTAGCGGAATAAGAGAAAAGAGAAGAGGCAGATGTATATCCCCAGTCTTGCCTCTTATTCGCCCTCACACACCCAGAAGGATGTCATGCTTCATCATCGGGCTTTTGGTGCTCCTTGTCAGACCGGCGCTGCAATGTCTGACGGGCCCCCGAAGGGTCTCTTTAGCGGAGATCTTTAAAAGAGAATACGTCGTAAAGTGCGTGCAGGTGTGGGGGCGGGACAGGTAAGGGGAAGGATTCTATGAGAAATAGTGATGTGGTGCGTGCAAGTGAAGTTAAAAATACCTAAGGGCATCCACTCTTGGGTTATTTATTCTCGTGGTGTCCTTAGTAGGCTAAAAAACCAACAGGTTAGTGAGTTACGTGTGGCTTTAATGTGCCAGTGTAACTAATCACAGGTCGACCTGTTTCACGCTTGTAGTGTCTTAATGATCAATAGCGCTTCTTCAGGACCTATAAATAAAGGGTGTGAAAAGTGCACGTCAATCTATAAAGGAAAAGAAGAGTTTCAGGATGATAACCCTGTCACAGAGACCTGTGGCGTCAGGACCAAAGTCGACGACGGCGCCGGGGCCAAAGCACCCGAGGGCGCTGGGGCCAAAGCCGCCGGCCCGCTAGGGCCCCCAGTCGGTTCTGCGGGTCCCGAAGGCATGCAGACAGGCCTCGACGGAGGGAAGTAAGTCCTCGTGGCCACGAGGAAATCATGTATCTTCTCCGGTGTCGCTCGCAGGCCAGGGACCAGAGGGTTTGGGCCTGGGAGCGGCACCTGCAGCGGAGCCGCGCAGGCGGAGCCACGCAGGTGGTGTCGCTTGAACCCTCAGCCCCGTTGCGCGAGAGGCAAGGGGAGTCAGAAGAGCGATGTCGCCTCTTCGGCTTCTTTTTAGAATGCCTCGACTTAACAGAGGACTTGGAGCCGGACGAGTGGTGGTGATTGTAGGAGAGTAGATTCTGCTCTCCCATGGTCACCCCATTTTTTGCTTTTTGCTTCACTGGTTTTCGACCCCTGGCTGGCCATCCAAACTGACAGAACTGGCTGATCACTCAGCTGGGGCAAGGTCGTGTAATCACCCCTTGCTTAGATATAGTATTCCTATGTCTAACCTTAAATCTGGACACATATACACCTATAAGTCACTCCTAAGGCAGGCCTTAACAATCCTGGAGGCAGAGTGCTTGGTTTTATGTAAGATGGTGCTCTAGCATGAGCTGAGCCTGTCTGCAGCTTTCGGAACCATGTCCTTATAGCTGTTCCAGGATATTGCCATACCATATACTCTTAAGTGCATTATGAACCTCGCGGTTAAATGCTATCTTTGGTTTGGCTTTATCAAAACATGTCGTGTAAGGTGTCATACGCTTTGGAATACTACCCCCTCTCAAGTTCTGGCGACGGGAGTAGCATTTCACCCTTCTAGAGGGAGAAAACATGTTACTTTCCTTAATCCCGGTTAAAGATAACCAGAGCCTCAGCATCACAAAATGGATGCTGCTGCCACAGACACAAGTCTGACCTCCTGCTGCTGGGAGTCCTTCCAGCGAGGGAGGCTTGGACAATAGGTTTCCTGTCACAGGGAGGTGCTAGCACCACCCCAGACAGGAGATAGTGGATTGGGGCAGGGAGGGCTGAGTGAAACGAGACACTGCCTGGGGCACACAAGGTGTCCCATGCATAGTCCAGTTCAAACCGGTGCTGGGGCACTCCAGCCCCAGCTCTGGCGCAAAACTGGACAAAGGGAAAGGGGTGTAACCACCCCCTTCCTGGGTCCCACCCATAGGAGGGACCTAGCAGGTAGTCCAGCCCCTTGATTTGGAATAAAGGTAGGAGCTGTGTCCTTAGACTTTAGATTATCCTGACTGAAACTTTAAAACAGAACTCTGGACCCTTCGACATCCTACTCGACGTAGAAGACTGAAGAATCTCATCTGTGGTCAAGGAGTGACCACCCTGTGCAAGCAGGCACCATCAAGCGCTCAACAGTTTGCATTGTTGTTGCTCCCGCCGGAGCTAGAACGACAGACTGACAAGACCCGGACTGCCAGACATCCAACAGCCCGATCCACAGCCACAGCAAAGCTGAGATCCGTGGAGGCGACGAGAGACGTGGGACCGGCCATCTTGGAAAGCCAGCGAAGTGCTTTCTGTGCAGCTCCTGAGGCACCCTCGAAGCTGTGCTTTGGGGATTGAGAAGCCCCAGCCCGAGCATCCTTTGCACCAAAGATCACCTCTCCACACTCACCGAGTGCTGCGTGGGGCCCTTTTGCATTTTCCTGCTCGACGCGTCTGTCCGGTCACTTGCCCGTTGGCTAGTGGCCTCTGTGACGACGAAATCTACAATCTACACTGCTGGTCTGGTTGCTCCAGACTGGCCCTTGCTTCCCTGCGAAGGAGAAGCCCCTCAGTCCTTGCTGGCCTGAGTAAGAAGCCATCTTCGATTCCTGTGTGGGTTGCATTTGCCAAGGCCTGTTGACTCCGAATCGAGATCCAACACCGCCGACAGCGAGAGTCTTCGTGGGACAGTCCGTATCCAGCTCCTGGTCGTCGTCGACACCTCCTGGTCCACGTGGCTGCAGAGACAAGCATTGCGACAACCACCTGATTGCGCCCGACATTGCCTGGTTCCTTCCTGGTCACTGGCTAGTGACCCAGACTCTGTCCCCTCTGCTTTCAAATTCTCCTCATCCTTGATCCACCCTTGGATCCAACCGGACTCTTCTCGACTGGTCGCCTGCAGCATCTTTTCTCCAAGGCTCCATAGAACTACACGACGAAACCCGACGCACTTTGACACCTATGCACCCGCTTCCTGTGGGTGAGGTAACGCGAGTACTGCGGTGCTCCTGTGTAGGTTTACTCTCCTAGTATTCTAGTTTCAAGTGGTTTAGTTCTAGTCCAGTCGGAAGACTCCTAACTCTTTAACTTTCTAACTTTACGCACCCATTGACTTCTCTAGGTGCACGCGTGTAAGTTTAGACACTGCGCACGCATCCTGTGGGCCTCCTGCCTCCTAACAACTGTTAGTCCAGTGTAGGCCCAGCGATTCCCAAGGCCCTAGGCCTTACCATTGTTCGTGACGTGGTTCTTATACCACTATTTTAGTATATGGTTTTAAGGGCCACCAGGGCCTATCCATATTGTGCAACTTAGTGTATGTTATATTAAGTTATTTGTTATACGCTTGTGCTTCTGTCCTCATAAAGAGTACAGGGTTTTTTTTTTAGAAATGAACACATTTTGAATATATAACCTGTGTGGTGTCCTTTCATTTAGAATTAAAGGGATTGCAAATGGTAAAACAGCTGGCTTCACATGCCATCTTGAGTTTAGCATCAGACTGCTTATGTCCATGCTACAACTAGGATAGCTGGTCTATAAGGTTGATTTTACAACCAATCACCATAAGGGTCGTTTGGACTGGTGCAAGGTGCTCACTAGAATAGTGAACATCATATACCAGGACAACTTCTCACATTGGTGGGCAGCGGTTGGGATTTGAGCTTGCTGTTGTTTTACCAATTGTAATCTTTGAGATATCATTTGAAAGATCACATTAGGTACCATAGGTACATATAACAAAGCTTAGAATACATAAGTTCTACTGAACTTAGTTGTTGTAGACCAAAGGGCTTAGCACACCCTGACTACAACTCCTAGAGAGGTTCTACTAGGTAAACACTCAGTGTAGGTAGATGCACACACCACACCTCACTAGTCATGTCTGGCACAGGTGAACCAGCCAGTTCTCTACCTGTGGAAAGTGACCCTCCCAGGGCACCCTCCAGATATGAAAAGCTCTGCTTCTGAGAAATGAGGACATTGTGTACCTCAAGGACGTTGAAACAGGGTTCCAACCCTACCATCCAACATCTGATAGAAGTCCTAGAGGCAGCTGATCTTGAGAGGGCCTCTAAACCAGGCCCCTCAGACAACAGAGATGAAGGAGGTCCCACCACAGAGGATGACTCCTTAGCCCCAGAAGTAGATGAGGATGCAGATGAGGATGATGATTCTGAGGAGGGAGATGATAGCCAGGACCAGGTCAGATGGCTTAGCCAGGCTAACCTAAGTTTACATGGGAATGGAGAAGGGTTGCACCTTTCCAGGCCCAATAGTAGACTTAATCCAGGCAATAGAAGGGAGAGATCTCTTTCCAGAGAGTCTCTCCTCTCTAATGCCTCAAGGCGTTCTCAGAGAGGAATGACTTCCCCTCAGAGGAGAGAACATGAGGATGAAAGCTGTCCAACTTCAGATAGAGAAAGAGGAAACAGCCCTGGCCCAAGCTAAACTTGCTTTAGCAAGGGAGCAAAAGTTAAGTGGATTAAATTCCACTGGTGGCAGCAATATCCCTAAGGATAGAGACAGGTCCTATGATACTAGAAACCTGAGCAAGATGTTGCCCCCCTACAAAGATGGGGATGACATCCACAAGTGGATAACTGCTTTGGAGAGGGCCTGCATGGTACAGCAGGTCCCCCAAAGTAAGTGGGCTGCAATCTTATGGCTCTCCTTTTCAGAAAAAGGAAGAGACAAGCTCCTCACTGTTAGTCATGAGGATGCTAACAACTACCCTGTCCTGAAGAGTGCTATGATTGATGGGTTTGGCTTAACCACTGAACAGTACAGGTTAAAGTTCAGAGATACCCAAAAGGCTCAGACTCGGGACTGGACTGACTTTGTTGATTGTGCCACTAAGGCTCTGGAAGGTTGGTTACTGGGAAGTAAAGTTAAGGACTATACAGGATTGTATAATTTGATCATAAGAGAACAAATCCTTAATAATTGTCAGAACCAGTTGTTGCACCAACACCTGATTGACTCAGATCTGACCTCTCCCCAAGAATTGAGAAAGAAGGCAGACAAATGGGTCAGAACCAGTGTTAAGCAGAGATCCCAGAACCAAGGTGGTGACCAGAAAAAGACAGACCAGAAGGGTGGAGATCAGAAACAAAAAGACCAGAAGTCTTCTACAGGCCCCCAAAATACTTCTAAGAAGGGGGGGGGGGTCCCAAAATGCAAAGAAAAAGAAGAATGATGGCCCAAGAAAACCTTGGTGTAATTACTGTAAGTCTGCCTCTCACTGGTTTAGTGAGTGCACCAAGAAAGGTACAGCCCCTACCCTGCAGCCCCTAAGGCAACTGCACCCCCTAGTACAGTCAGCAGTGGTAGTTCCCAGCCGAAGGCTATAGTGGGGTTAACCATGGGTACTGAGGTGGATCCAGGCCTAGTCAGGATTTGGATCCAGGCCTAGTCAGGATTCCTACTCTGGCTGTTCTGATCTGTGATGTGGACATGGCTATGTCCACTACTGTGAGTCCCAATACCTTGGGCAAGTACAGACAGACACCTTTGATAAATGATAAAGTGGCTCAAGCTTACAGGGACACATGTGCCAGTGTCACTATGGTGACACCTAACTTTGTGAACCCTGGTCAGATTGTACTGGGTGATAATTGCCTAGTGACCAATGCTAGCAATGTCACTACTACACATAGTGTGGCAATTGTTAATTTCTCCTGGGGAGGGGTAACTGGCCTCAAAAGAGTTGTGGTAAGTGCATACCTCCCAGTTGAATGTCTTTTGGGCAATGATCTAGAAAACTCAGTATGGTCAGAAGTGGAGTATAGGACTCATGCAGAGATGCTAGGTATTTCAGCACATGTCCTTGCTGTGACCAGGTCACAGGCCAAAAAGTGCTTACTTGAACCTGTGCTGGATCTTGAAACTATAGACCAGACACAACCCAAGAGAAAGAGCAAGAGGGTTAAGGCAGTGCCTTCCCCCTTGCCCCAGGTTGAGGATCAGCCCTCCCAGGAGGGTGATTCTGTGATCCAAGAGGGAACTGTCCTAGAAGAGCTTGAACCTGATCAGGTTGAGTTTCTTGGGACAGGGGGACCCTCAAGGGCAGATCTGGGGCAGGCTCAGTTACCTTGTCCTTCTCTTGAACCCCTCAGACAGCAGGCTGCTGCGGAGGCTGCTGGGAATGCTCAAGGTACCCATAAAGTGTATTGGGGCGATGGGCTCCTTTATTCAGAGGCTAGAGACCCCAAGCCTGGTGCTTCCAGGAGGTTGGTTATACCTCTGCAATTTAGGGGCTTCCTTCTGACCTTGGCCCATGATATTCCCCTAGCAGGACATCTAGGCCAGAACAAGACTTGGGACAGGCTTGCCCCTCACTTTCACTGGCTCCACATGTCAGAAGATGCCAAGGAGTTTTGTCGCTCCTGTGTTACCTGCCAAGACAGTGGCAAATCAGGTGGCACAACAAAGGCCCCCCTCATACCACTACCTGTGGTGGGGGTACCCTTTGAAAGAGTGGGGATAGACATTGTTGGCCCAATGGACCCCAAAACAGCATCTGGGCACAGATTTATACTGGTGGTAGTTGATCATGCCACCAGGTATCCAGAAGCTATTCCCCTGAGGACCACAACAGCACCTGACGTGGCTAGGGCCCTACTTGGAGTCTTCTCCAGAGTGGGGTTTCCAAAGGAGGTTGTTTCTGACAGAGGTGCAAACTTCATGTCAGGATATTTGACTGCTATGTGGAAGGAGTGTGGTGTTAATTACAAATCCACTACCCCCTACCATCCACAATGCAATGGGCTTGTTGAAAGGTTCAACAAGACCCTCAAAGGGATGATAAAAGGGTTACCTGAAAAGCTTAGGCGAAGATGGGACATCCTTTTACCCTGCCTTCTGTTTGCTTACAGAGAGGTCCCACAAAAGGGGGTTGGCTACAGCCCTTTTGAGCTTTTGTTTGGGCATCCTGTTAGGGGACCCCTGTGTCTTGTGAGGGAAGGATGGGAGTTACCTCTCAAAAAGCCTAAACAAGATTTAGTGGACTATGTACTTGGTCTCCGCTCCAGGATGGCTGAATACATGGAGAAGGCTTCCAAAAACCTTGAGGCCAACCAAGAACTTCAGAAAGCTTGGCATGACCAAAAGGCTGTGCTGAATGAGTACCAGCCAGGACAGAAGGTGTGGGTGTTGGAGCCAGAGGTCCCAGCAGCCCTCCAAGACAAATGGTCTGGACCCCACACCATAATTGAGAAAAAGGGAGAGGTCACCTACTTGGTGGACCTTGGCACCCCTAGGAGCCCCCACAGGGTGTTCCATGTCAACAGATTGAAGGCATATGTGGACAGGGCAGACATGGACTTGCGCATGGCTACAGATGGGGAACAGGAGGAAGAGAGTGACCCTCTCCCAGACCTGTTGACTCAGAAACCAGATGATGGTTCAGTTGATGGAGTAGCCTTGGCAGGCAGCCTCACTGACCAGCAGCAATAGGACTGCAGACAAGTTCCACAGGCCCATAAACATATGTTTTCATTAACACCCAGTCAAACTAACTGGTGCACCCATGAGGTGCACACTGGTGACAGTCTGCCTGAGAAGAGCAAGATCTACAGACAACCTGACCATGTCAGGGACTGTATAAAGACTGAGGTGCAGAAAATGCTTGAACTTGGAGTAATTGAGCCATCAGAGAGCCCCTGGGCCTGCCCAGTAGTCCTTGTGCCAAAACCTCACACCCAAGATGGTAAGAGAGAGATGAGGTTCTGTGTGGACTATAGAGGTCTCAATGCTGTCACTAGGACAGATGCTCACCCCATTCCAAGACCAGATTAGCTCATTGATAGATTGGCTTCTGCCAAGTTTCTGAGCACATTTGATTTGACAGCTGGCTATTGGCAGATCAGGTTAGCTGAGGATGCAAAGGCCAAAACAGCTTCCCAACCCCTGGAGGTCATTATCAATTTGTGGTAATGCCCTTTGGTTTGAAGAATGCACCTGCCACTTTCCAAAGGTTGGTGTACCAAGTGCTTACTGGGTTGGATGACTTTTGTGCGGCTTATCTTGATGATATTGCTGTCTTCAGCTCCACCTGGGAGGATCACCTGATCCACCTGAAGAAAGTTTTGGAGGCCCTGCAAAAGGCAGGCCTAACTATCAAGGCCACTAAGTGCCAGATAGGGCAGAGTAAGGTTGTGTACCTGGGCCACCTTGTAGGTGGGGGTCAGGTTCAACCACTGGAGAGTAAGATCCAGACCATAAAGGACTGGGCTCCTCCAACCACCCAGACACAGGTCAGAGCTTTCTTGGGCCAGTCTGGGTACTACAGAAAATTTGTCAAGAATTATGGGTCCATTGTGACACCACTTAATGACTTGACTTCCAAGAAGATGCCAAAAAAGGTTCAGTGGACAGTTAGCTGTCAAAAGGCATTTGATGACTGGAAGAAGGCCATGTGCTCTGCACCTATCTTAAAGAGTCCTGACTACTCCAAAGAGTTAATGGTCCAAACAGATGCTTCTGAGTTGGGGGTGGGAGCTGTGCTTTCACAACTAAATGTAGATGGTAAAGACCAGCCCATTGCTTTTATTAGCAGAAGGCTGACCCCTAGAGAGAAACGTTGGTCAGCTATTGAGAGGGAGGCCTTTGCTGTGGTTTGGGCCCTGAAGAAGCTGAGGCCATACTTGTTTGGCACTCACTTCAAGATTCGGACAGACCATAAGCCCCTCTTGTGGCTAAATCAGATGAAGGGTGAAAATCCCAAACTACTCAGGTGGTCCATTTCCCTACAGGGGATGGACTTTACAGTGGAACATAGGCCTGGGACTGACCATGGTAATGCAGATGGTCTCTCCAGATATTTCCACTTAGAACAGGAAGACTTATCTGGTCAAGGTTAAGTTTAATGCCCCTGGGTTTGGGGGGGGAGGGGTTGTGTAGGAGAGTAGGGTCTGCTCTCCCATGGTCACCCCATTTTTTGCTTTTTGCTTCACTGGTTTTCGACTTAATGTGGCTGTGGGCCTGCTAATCAGACCCACAGCCCTGCTGTTCTCTCTCTAAATTCAACACCATGTACTATAGGCACATTATCAATTGGGATTGGGTCACCTTATGAGCCCCTGTACAGTGTACTATAGGTACCCAGGGCATAGGTGCATCCAAGGCCTACCAGGGGCTGCAGCATATCTTTTGCCATCCCTGGCTGGCCATTCAAACTGACACAACTGGCTGATCACTCAGCTGGGGCAAGGTTGTGTAATCACGGCTTGCTTAGATATAGTATTCCTATGTCTAACCTTAAATCTGGACACATATACACCGATAAGTCACTCCTAAGGCAGACCTTAACAATCCTGGAGGCAGAGTGCTTGGTTTTATGTGAGATGGTGCTCTAGCATGAGCTGAGCCTGTTTGCAGCTTTCGGAACCATGTCCTTATAGCTGTTCCAGGATATTGCCATACCATATACTCTTAAGTGCATTATGAACCTCGCGGTTAAATGCTATCTTTGGTTTGGCTTTATCAAAACATGTTGTGTAAGGTGTCATACGCTTTGGAATACTACCCCCTCGCCAGTTCTGGCGACGGGGGTAGCATTCCATCCTTTTAGAGGGAGAAGACATGTTACTTTCCTTAATCCCTGTTAAAGTTAACCAGAGCCTCAGCATCACAAAATGGATGCTGCTGCCACAGACACAAGTCTGACCTCCTGCTGCTGGGAGTCCTTCCAGCGAGGGAGGCTTGGACAATAGGTTTCCTGTCACAGGGAGGTGCTAGGACCACCCCAGACATGGCATAGTGTATTGGGGCAGGGAGGGCTGAATGAAACGAGACACTGCCTGGGGCACACAAGGTGTCCCATGCATAGTCCAGTTCAAACCGGTGCTGGGGCACTCCAGCCCCAGCTCTGGCGCAAAACTGGACAAAGGGAAAGGGGTGTAACCACCCCCTTCCTGGGTCCCACCCATAGGAGGGAGCTAGCAGGTAGTCCAGCCCCTTGATTTGGAATAAAGGTAGGAGCTGTGTCCTTAGACTTTAGATTATCCTGACTGAAACTTTGAAACAGAACTCTGGACCCTTCGACATCCTTCTCGACGTAGAAGACTGAAGAATCTCCCTTGTGGTCAAGGAGTGATCACCCTGTGCAAGCAGGCACCATCAAGCGCTCAACGGTTTGCTTTGTTGTTGCTCCCGCCGGAGCTCGAACGACAGAGACCGACAAGACCCGGACTTCCAGACATCCAACAGCCCGACCCACAGCCACAGCAAAGCTGAAACCCGTGGAGGCGACGAGAGACGGTGGACCGGCCATCTTGGAAAGCCAGCGAAGTGCTTTCTGTGCAGCTCCTGAGGCACCCTCAAAGCTGTGCATTGGGGATTGAGAAGCCCCAGCCCGAGCATCCTTTGCACCGAATATCACCTCCCCACCCTCACCGAGTGCTGCCTGGGGCCCTTTTGCATTTTCCTGCTCGATGCGTCTGCCCGGTCACTTGCCCGTTGGCTAGTGGCCTCTGTGACGACAAAATCTACAATCTACACCGCTGGTCGGGTTGCTCCAGACTGGCCCTTGCTTTCCTGCGAAGGAGAAGCCCCTCAGGCCATGCTGGCCTGAGTAAGAAGCCATCTTCGAATCCTGCGGGGGTTGCATTTGCCAAGGCCTGTTGACTCCGAATCCAGATCCGACACCGCCGACAACGAGACCCTTCGTGGGACAGTCCGTATCCAGCTCCTGGTCGTCGTCGACACCTCCTAGTCCACGTGGCTGCAGAGACAAGCTTCGCGACAACCACCTGATTGCGCCCGACATCGCCTGGTTCCTTCCTGGTCACTGGCTAGTGACCCAGACTCTGTCCCCTCTGCTTCCAGGTACTCCTCATCTTTGATCCACTCTTGGATCCAACCGGACTCTTCTCTCCTGGTCGCCTGCAGCATGTTTTCTCCAAGGCTCCATAGAACTCCATGACGAAACCCGACGCACTTTGACACCTATGCACCCGCTTCCTATGGGTGAGGTAACGCGAGTACTGCGGTGCTCCTGTGTAGGTTTACTCTCCTAGTATCCTACTTTCAACTGGTTTAGTTCTAGTCCAGTCGGAAGACTCCTAACTCTTTAACTTTCTAACTTTACGCACCCATTGACTTCTATAGGTGCACGAGTGTGTGTTTAGACACTGCACACGCATCCTGTGGGCCTCCTGCCTCCTAACAACTGTTAGTCCAGTGTAGGCCCAGTGGTTCCCAAGGCCCTAGGCCTTACCATTGTTCGTGACGTGGTTCTTATACCACTATTTTAGTATAAGGTTTTAAGGGCCTATCCATATTGTGCAACTTATTGTATGACATATTAAGTTATTTGTTATACGCTTGTGCTTCTGTCCTCATAAAGAGTACAGGGGGTTATTTTAGAAATAAACACATATATTTTGAATATATAACCTGTGTGGTGTCCTTTCATTTGGTATTAAAGCGATTGCATATGGTAAAACAGCTGGCTTCACATGCCCTCTTGAGTTTAGCCTAAGACTGCTTTTAATCATGCTACCACTAGGATAGCTGGTCTATAAGGTTGACTTTACAACCAATCACCATAAGGGTCGTTTGGACTGGTGCAAGGTGCTCACTAGAATAGTGAACATCATATACCAGGCAACTTCTCACAGTGATTGTGGGAAGTTGGCCTGGTATATGATGATCAATATTCTAGTGATCACCTTGCACCAGTCCAAACAACCCTTATGGTGACGGTTGTAAGTCAACCTTATAGACCAGCTATCCTAGTGGTAGCGTGGACAGAACAGTCTTAGGCTAAAAGACTCTTGAGGGCGTGTAAAGCCAGCTGTTTTACCATATGTAACCCCTTGAATATCAAATGAAAGGACACCACCAGGATATATATAAAATATATATGTATTTATTTCCTAACACACTCCTCTGAACTCTTTATGAGATCAGAGGCAAAAGCACATAACAAGATACTTAGTCAGAATACGTTAAGTTGCACAATTTACGGTTAGGCCCTAGGGGCTAAGCAAACCATATATTAAGAAAGTGGTATAAGTACCACGTCACGAGAATCGGAAAGGCCTAGGTCCTAGGAAATCGCTGGGGCTACACTATTTGAACCTTAGTTTAGAAGTAGGAGGCCCACAGGCGGCACGTGCAGTGTCTTTACACACACGCGTGAGTCAATGCAAAGTCAATGGGAACTTAGAAGTTAGATTTAGAAGAATTTAGGACACTTCTGGTTTAGCTAGGAGGAAACAACTAAAAACCTAGGCACTTGGATAGTCAATACCCTTGGGAGCACCGAAGTACTCGCGTTACCTCACCCACGGACGGCGGGTGCATAGGTGTGAAGATGTGTCGGGTTTCGCCGTTGAAGCCTATGGAGCCTGTGAAGAAAGATGCTGCAGGCGACCAGGAGGAAGATGTCCGGGTGGATCCAAGGGTGGATCGAGGATGAAGAGGACCTGAAAGCAGAGGGGACAGAGTCTGGGTCACTAGCCAGTGACCAGGTGGAACCAGGAAGGAACCAGACGACGTCGAGGAGCAATCAGGAGCTGTCTTGAAGCTTGTCTTTGCAGCCACGCGGACCAGGAGGCGTCGAGGATGACCAGGTGATGGAGAGGAGCTGTCCCATGAAGGTTCTCGCAGATGGAGGGGTCGACTGCCGGATTGGAGTCAATAGGCCTTGGCAAAGGCAACCCACGCAGGATACAACAAAGGCTTCTGGTGCAGACCATCAAGGTCTAGGGTGCTTCTACTTTGCAGGGAAACAAGGGCCAGTCTGGAGCAACCAGACCAGCGAGTTGGTTCAAAAGGATTGTCGTCACAGAGGCTACTAGCCAACGGGCCAGCAACCGGACAACGCGTCGAACAGAACACAAGCAGAAGGGCCCCACGCAGAACTCGTGGAGTGTGGAGGGCTGATCTTCGGTGCAGGTGGAGCTCGGATTCGGGGCTTCTCAATCCCCAGTGCACAGCTTTGAGGATACCTCAGGAGCTGCACAGTTAGCAAGTTGCAGGCTTTTCAAGATGTCCGATCCCACGTGTCTCGTCGCCTCCACGGATCTCCGCTATGCTGCAGTCGTGAAGAGAGGGTCAGAGAGGTCTGGAAGTCTGGGTCTTGTCAGGCTCTGTGCTCGGGTTCCGGCGGGAGCGTCAACAAAGCAAGCCGTTGATTTGCTGGATGGTACCTGGTTGCCCAGAGTGGTCACTCCTTGGCCACAAGGGAGATTCTTCAGTCTTCAGCTTCAGCAGAATGTCGAAGGTCCAGAGTTTCGTGTCAAGTTTCGATTCAGGATTAATCTAAAGTCCTAAGACTCAGCTCCTACCTTTATACAACTAAAAGGGGCTGGATTACTTTCTAGGTCCCTCTTATGGGTGGGACCAGGAAGGGGGGTGGTTACACCCCCTTTCCTTTGTCCAGTTTCGCGCCAGAGCTGGGGCTGGAGTGCCCCAACAACCTGTTTGAACCGGGGTATGCATGGAGCACCTAGTGTGCCCCAGGCAGTGTCTCAATCTATTCAGCCCTCCCTGTCCCAATACACAAAGTCCTGTCTGGGGTGGTGCTCGCACCTCTCCAGGCAGGAAACCTATTGTCCAAACGTCTGTGACTGGAAGGACTCCCAGCAGCAGGAGGTCAGACTTGTGTCTGTGGCAGCAGCGTCCAATTTGTGACGCTGGGGCTCTGGTTAACTTTAACCGGGATAGTCAGCACTAACATGTCTTCTCCCTCTAGAAGGGTGGAATGCTACCCCCGTCGCCAGAATTGGCGAGGGGGTAGTATTCTAAAGCGTATGACACCTTACATGACATGTTTTGATAAAGCCAAACCAGAGTTAGCATTTAACTGCGAGGTTCATAATGCACTTAAGAGTATATGGTATGGCTATATCATAGAACAGCTATAAGGACATGGTTCCGAAAGCTGTAGAGGGGCTCAGCTCATGCTGGGGCACCCTCTCATATAAAACCAAGCACTCTGCCTCCAGGATTGTCGAGGCCTGCCATAGGAGTGTCTTATAGGTTACTGTGTGTCTATATATAAGGGTAGATATAGGAATACTATATCTAAGCAAGGGGTGATTACACGACCTTGCCCCAGCTAAGTGATCAGCCAGTTGTGTCTATTTGTGGGGCCAGCCAGGGGTGGCATAATACATGCTGCAGCCCCTGGTAGGCCTTGGTTACACCTATGCCCTGAGTACCTAGGATACACTTCTACAGGGGCTGACAAGGTGAACCAATTCACAATTGTGTATGTACCTAGAGTACATGGTGTAAATTTAGAGAAAGTGCATCTGGGCTGTGGGTCTGATTAGCAGGCCCACAGCCACATCTAAGTCGAAAACCAGTAAAGCAAAAAGTGGGGGTGACCATAGGAAGCAGACCCTACTCTCCTACACAACCCCCCCCCCCCAAACTTAGGGACATTAAACTAACCTTGACCAGTTGAGTCTTCATGTTCTAAGTGGAAATGTCTGGAGAGTCCATCTGCATTTCCATGGTCAGTCCCAGGTCTATGTTCCACTGTAAAGTCCATCCCCTGTAGGGAAATGGACCACCTAAGAAGTTTGGGGTTTTCACCCTTCACCTGATTTAGCTATAGGAGGGGCATGTGGTCGGTCTGAATCTTGAAGTGAGTGCCAAACAAGTATGGCCTCAGCTTCTTCAGGGCCCAAACCACAGCAAAGGCCTCCCTCTCTATAGCTGACCAACGTTTCTCTCTAGGGGTCAGCCTTCTGCTAATGAAAGCAATGGGCTGGTTTTGACCATCTATATTCAGTTGTGAAAGTACAGCTCCCACACCCAACTCAGAAACATCTGTTTGGACTATGAACTCTTTGGAGTAATCTGGACTTTTCAGAATAGGTGCAGTACACATTCAGGTCATCAAATGCCTTTTGACAGCTATCTGTCCACTGAACCTTCTTTGGCATCTTTTTGGAAGTTAAATGATTCAGTGGTGTCCCAATGGACCCATAGTTTTTAACAAACTTCCTGTAGTACCCAGACAGGCCCAAGAAAGCTCTGACCTGTGTCTGGGTGATTGGAGGAGTCCAGTCTCTGATGGTCTGGATCTTGCTCTCCAGTGGTTGAACCTGACCCCCACCTACCAGGTGGCCAAGGTACACAACCTTGCTCTGCCCTATCCAGCACTTAGTGGCCTAGATAGTGAGGCCTGCCTTCTGCAGGGCCTCCAAAACATTCCTCAGGTGGACCAGGTGATCCTCCCAGGTGGAGCTAAAGACAGCAATATCATCTAGATAAGCTGCACAATAGTCATCCAGTCCTGTAAGAACTTGATTCACCAGCCTTTGGAAAGTGGCAGGTGCATTCTTCGAACCAAAGGGCATTACCACAAATTGATAATGTCCTCCTGGGGTCGAAAATGCGGTTTTGGATTTTGCATCCTCAGCTAACCTGATTTGCCAGTAGCCTACTGTCAGGTCAAATGTGCTCAAGTACGTGGCAGAAGCCAATCTATCAATCAGCTTATCCGTCCTGGGGATGGGATGGGCATCTGTCCTAGTGACAGCATTGAGACCTCTGTAGTCCACACAAAACCTTATCCCTCTCTTACCATCTTGGGTGTTAGGTTTTGGCACCAGAACCACAGGACTAGCCCAAGGGCTCTCTGAGGGCTCAATAACTCCCAGTTCCAACATCTTTTGGACCTCTGTCCTAATGCAGTCCCTGACATGGCCAGGTTGCCTGTAGATTTTACTCTTGACAGGCAGACTGTCACCAGTGTCCACCTCATGGGTGCACCAGCTTGTCTGACTTGGGGTCAGGGAAAACAGATGTCTGAAGGACTGAAGAACTTGTCTGCAGTCCTGTTGCTGATGTTCAGAGAGGCTGTCAGCAAGGACTACACCATCTACTGAACCATCATCAGGGTTCTGAGTAAGCAGGTTTGGGAGAGGGTCACTCTCTTCCTCCTGTCCCTCATCTGTAGCCATGAGTAAGCCCATGTCTGCCCTGTCGACAAATGCTTTGAGTCTGTTGACATGAAGCACCCTGTGGGGGCTTCTGGGAGTCCTAAGGTCCACCAAGTAGGTGACTTCTCCCTTCAGTTCAACTATTGTATGGGGTCCAGACCATTTGTCCTGGAGTGCTGCTGGGGCCAATCGCTCCAACACCCACACTTTCTGTCCTGGCTGGTACACAGTCAGCACGGCCTTTTGGTCATGCCAAGCTTTCTTTAGTTCTTGGCTAGCCTCAAGGTTTTTAGAAGCCTTCTCCATATACTCAGCCATCCTGGAGCTGAGACCAAGTACATAGTCCACTATGACATGCTTAGGCTTTTTGAGAGATAACTCCCATCCTTCCTTCACAAGACATAGGGGTCCTCTTACAGGATGCCCAAACAAAAGCTCAAAAGGGCTGTAGCCAACCCCCTTTTGTGGGACCTCTCTGTAAGCAAACAGAAGGCAGGGTAAAAGGATGTCCTATCTTCGCCTCAGCTTTTCTGGTAACCCTTTTATCATCCCTTTGAGGGTCTTGTTGAATCTCTCCACAAGCCCATTGCACTGTGGGTGATAGGTTGTGGTGAACTTATAGTTGACACCACACTCCTTCCACATTGCAGTTAGATATCCTGACATGAAGTTTGCACCTCTGTCAGAGACAACCTCCTTTGGAAACCCTACTCTGGAGAAAACTCCAAATAGGGCCCTTGCCACAACAGGAGCTGTTGTGGTCCACACGGGAATAGCTTCTGGATACCTGGTGGCATGATCCACTACCACCAGTATAAATCTGTGCCCAGATGCTGTTTGGGGGTCCATTGGTCCAACAATGTCTATCCCCACTCTCTCAAAGGGTACCCCCACCACAGGTAGTGGTATGTGGGGGGCCTTTGTTGTGGCACCTGATTTGCCACTGGCTTGGCAGGTAACACAGGAGCGACAAAACTCCTTGGGATCTATTGACATATGGGGCCAATGAAAGTGAGGCACAAGCCTGTCCCAAGTCTTGTTCTGTCCCAGGTGTCCTGCTAAGGGAATATCATGGGCCAAGGTAAGAAGGAAGCCCCTAAATTGCAGAGGTATAACCAACCTCCTGGAAGCACTAGGCTTGGGGTCTTTAGCCTCTGAATAAAGGAGCCCATCATCCCAATACACTTCATGGGTACCTTGAGCATTCCCAGCAGCCTCAGCAGCATACTGCTGTCTGAGGGGTTCAAGAGAGGAACAGTCTAATTGTGCCTGCCTCAGATCTGCCCTTTAAGGCCCCCCTGTCCCAAGAAACTCAACCTGATCAGGCTCAAACTCTTCTAGGACAGTTACCTCTTGGATCTCAGAATCATCCTCCTGGGAGGGCTGATCCTCAACCTGAGGCAGGGGGGGGGGGGCACTGCCTTAACCCTCCTGCTCTTTCTCTTGGGTAGTGTCTGGTCTATTGTTTCAAGATCCAGCACTTGTTCAGGTAAGCACTTTTTGGCCTGTGACCTAGTCACAGCAAGGACATGTGCTGATATTCCCAGCATTTCTGCATAGGTCCTATACTCCACCTCCGACCAGTCTGAGGTTTCAAGATCATTACCTATTAGACACTCTATAGGAAGGTCTGAACTCACCACAACTCTTTTGAAGCCAGTTACCCCTCCCCAAGAGAAGTTAACAACTGCCATACTATGGGAGGTAGTGGCATTGCTAGCGTTGGTCACTAGGTACTTCTCACCTAGTATGATCTGTTCAGGGTCCACAAAGTTAGGTGTCACCATGGTGACACTGGCACATGTGTCCCTGTAGGCCTGAGCCATCTTATCGTTAAGAAAAGGTGTCTGCCTGTACTTGCTTAGATTACTGGGACTTACAGTAGAGGACATTGCTATGTCCCCATCACAGACAAGAACAGCCTGAGTTGGTACTCTGACTAGGCCAGAGTCCACCTCAGTTCCCAGGGTCAACCCTACTACACCCTTTTGCTGGGAACCACCACTAACAGCTGGACTAGGGGGAAAAGTTGCCTTAGGGGCAATGGTGGTTGGTGCTGTGCCCTTCTTGGTGCATTCACTAAACCAGTGAGAGACTGATTTACAGTATCCACACCAGGGCTTCTTTGGGCCTTCTTGTTTCTGTTTGGTCCTTTTGGAGCCACCCTCCCCCTGTGCCTTTTGGGGGCCTGGTGAAGACTTCTGGTCTTTTGGTTTCTGCTCATTACCCTTCTGGACTGCCTTTTTCTGATCACCTCCCTGGTTCTGGTTTTTCGGCTTAATCCTGGTTCTGACCCATTTGTCTACCTTCTTTCCCAATTCTTGGGGAGAGGTCAGATCAGAGTCAATCAGGTATTGATGCAATAACTGGTTTTGACAGTTGCTAAGGATCTGCTCTCTCATGATCAAATTATACAATCCTGTATAGTCCTTACCTTGACTTCCCAATAACAAGCCTTCCAGAGTCTTAGTGGCACAATCAACAAAATCAGTCCAGTCCTGAGTCTGTGTCTTCTGGGTATCCCTGAACAACAACCTATATTATTCAGTGGCTAGGCCAAACCCATCAATCAGAGCACTCTTCAGAACAGAGTAGTGGTTAGAATCCCCATCACTAACTGTGAGGAGCTTATCTCTACCTTTTTCTGAAAAGGAGAGCCATAAGATTGCTGCCCACTGACTTTGGGGTACCTGCTGTACTTTGCAGGCCCTCTCCAAAGCAGTTATCAATTTGTGGATGTCATCCCCTTCTTTGTAGGGGGGCACAATCTTGCTTAGGTGTCTATTCTCATAGGACCTATCTTTATCCTTAAGGATATTGCTGCCACCGGTGGGTTCTAACCCACTCTCTCTATGCTCTCTAGCACGAGCAAGCTTCTCTTTGGCCAAGGCAACTTCAAGTTCTTGCCTCTCAATCCTCAGAGCAGCCTCTCTCATTTTTGCCTTATGTTCCCTTCTCTGAGGGGAGGTCATCCCTCTCTGAGCAGGGCCATGAGAGACATTTGAAGCCTGACATTGGAGAGATTCCCTGGAGTGGGATCTTCCTCTCCTCTGCCTCCGGTTAAGCACACTTGGGGTTTCTGTGTGGGGGCTGCCCATACTGACTCCCATGTATGCTTAGGTTAGCCTGGCTAAGTCTTCTGACTGGGCCCTGGCTGTCTACCTCAAGATCAGAATCTTCCTCCACTACCTCCTCTTCTTCTTCTGGTTCCACAGTATCATCTGTGGAGGGAAGGACTTCACCTGTACTACCTGAAGCACCTGAGTTAGGTGTCTGTTGAGCATCATACTCTTCTAAGAGCTCAATCAGGAATCTGAGGGTAGGGTTTGAATCTAGTACACAGTTGTCTCAATTCTGTGAAGGCTAAGGCTTCATATCTTGAAGCAGTCCTCAAGGGATCTACCTCTGCAGGCAGAGAACCACTGGGGTTCACTGTCTGAGACATGGTTTCTAGTGAGGTGGGGTGTTGCACCTACCTACACTATTTGTTTTCCTATCGAACTTTTCTAGGAGTTGTAGTCAGGGTGTGCTAGACCCAGGCTCTACAACAGCTAAGTTCAGTAGAACTTAAGTATACTAAGACTTGTTTTTATATGTACCTATAGGTACCTATGTGATTTTTCAAATGATATCTCAAGATTACAAGTGGTAAAACAGCAGCAAGCTCTAATCCCTACCGCTGCACACCAATGTGAGAAGTTGGCCTGGTATATGATGTTCACTATTCTAGTGAGCACCTTGCACCAGTCCAAACAACCCTTATGGTGATGGTTGTAAGTCAACCTTATAGACCAGCTTTCCTAGTGGTAGCGTGGACAGAACAGTCTTAGGCTAAAAGACTCTTGAGGGCGTGTAAAGCCAGCTGTTTTACCATATGTAACCCCTTGAATATCAAATGAAAGGACACCACACAAGATATATATAAAATATATATGTATTTATTTACTAACACACTCCTCTGAACTCTTTATGAGATCAGAGGCAAAAGCACATAACAAGATACTTAGTCAGAATACGTTAAGTTGCACAATTTACGGTTAGGCACTAGGGGCGAAGCAAACCATATATTAAGAAAGTGGTATAAGTACCATGTCACGAGAAAAGGAAAGGCCTAGGTCCTAGGGAATCGCTGGGGCTACACTATCTGAACCTTAGTTTAGAAGTAGGAGGCCCACAGGCGGCGCGTGCAGTGTCTTTACACACACGTGTGAGTCAATGCAAAGTCAATGGGAACTTAGAAGTTAGATTTAGAAGGATTTAGGACACTTCCGGTTTAGCTAGGAGGAAACAACTAAAAACCTAGACACTTGGATAGTCAATACCCTTGGGAGCACCGAAGTACTCGCGTTACCTCACTCACGGACGGCGCGTGCATAGGTGTGAAGATGTGTCGGGTTTCGCCGTTGAGTCCTATGGAGCCTTTGAAGAAAGATGCTGCAGGCGACCAGGAGGAAGATGTCCGGGTGGATCCAAGGGTGGATCGAAGATGAAGAGGACCTGAAATCAGAGGGGACAGAGTCTGAGTCACTAGCCAGTGACCGGGTGGAAGCAGGAAGGAACCAGACGACGTCGAGGAGCAATCAGGTGCTGTCTTGAAGCTTGTCTCTTCAGCCACGCGGACCAGGAGGCGTCGACGACGACCAGGTGCTGGAGAGGAGCTCTCCCACAAAGGTTCTCGCAGATGGAGGGGTCGACTTCCGGATTGGAGTCAACAAGCCTTGGCAAAGGCCACCCACGCAGGCTTCAAAGAAGGCTTCTGGTGCAGACCAGCAAGGTCTGAGGTGCCTCACCTTTGCAGGGAGGCACGGGCCAGTCTGGAGCAACCAGACCAGCGATGTGATTCAAAAGGATTGTCGTCACAGAGGCTACTAGCCAACGGGCCAGCAACTGGACAACGCGTCGAGCAGAACACAAGCAGAAGGGCCCCACGTAGAACTCGTGGAGTGTGGAGGGCTGATCTTTGGTGCAGGTGGAGCTCGGGTTCGGGGTTTCTCAGTCCCCAGTGCACAGCTTTGAGGATGCCTCGGGAGCTGCAGTTAGCAAGTTGCAGGCTTTCCAAGATGTCCGGTCCCACGTTTCTCGTCGCCTCCACGTCTCTCAGCTATGCTGCAGTCGTGAAGAGAGGGTCAGAGAGGTCTGGAAGTCTGGGTCTTTTCAGTCTCTGTGCTCGGGTTCCGGCGGGAACGAAGACAAAGCAAGACGTTGATTTGCTGGATGGTGCCTGGTTGCCCAGGGTGGTCACTCCGTGGCAACAAGGGAGATTCTCCAGTCTTCAGCTTCAGCAGAATGTCGAAGGTCCAGAGTTTCGTGTCAAGTTTCGGTTCAGGATTAATCTAGAGTCTCAGGACTCAGCTCCTACCTTTATACGCCCTCCTGTCTACCTAAACAAGAATTACCACCTCTTCGAGTGGCCTTGCAATTTGCTCTTCAAAGGCTACTTCCCCTTTAAAGCTCGCTTTTTAGGGCTCACATCTCGTTTGACTTTCCTTGCCAGGAGGAGATAACATCTTCTCCCCGGCAGGCCCTTTGCCCGCTTTCCTGGGTATCATTCACACTTCTCTCAAGTCAGCCAGATGGCTAGCTTGAAGACAGTCCTTTGTGTTCAAGTGTAAACAGGAACTGGAAAACCTTGGGCAACAAAATAGAAACTTACTAAAGTTGCACTTTGCCTACTAGAGACATTAAATACAATGTAACCATTAAATCGAATTTTATGCACTGATTCTTTTGATAACTTAAAGAAACAACCTTAGCAGTCCGATTTAGAAGTTAGCAGGACTGAGATGTCAGCCTGTAACTCTGCACTCACCAATGGGGCTACTAGCCTTTCAACAGTAAGAACAACAATATTGGTTTTTACTGTTATGACCTTAAAGTACGAGTTACTTACCTTCGGTAACGATGTATCTGGTGGAGACAATTCTAGCAGCAGATTCCTTAACGTAGAATTATCCCCAGGAGTGAGACTGGATCCGGAAAACTTTTCTGCCACAGCATCCCTGTGCGCCAGGGGGACGGCACCACGTGACTCCGCCCTGACGTCGTCCGCGATGTCAGAGAGGATACATAAGTCCCACCGCCGCGCGCCTACGTCAGTTTTCTTCTGACAACTTTTCTGCGCCACAACAAGGAGCCATCACAACAAAAACTGTGAGAATACGGGAACAGTGTGCGAAAAACTTAGCTAACAGAAAGGAAAGACACGAATGGTGTGGAGCTGCACCATCCATAACAGTGCCAGACACTATGGCACCAGAAGTCAGAAAGGGAAAGAACAGAGCACGGTTACTGCAAGGAAGCCTGCAAACAATATCACAGCCTCCCACGGGGCAGGAAGCATGTGAAAAATGGCATAGCAGACAAAGAAGTCTGCAACCACGTCCAGAACTGAGAAGGGCATCAAGGCCAGAATGGAAGAGGAATGATAATTCACCCCGAGACAACATCAACATGGAGAGACATCTCCTACAAGAGCCAAGGGTCGAGACCCGGCTAAGGGACCTCAAACTTCAGAACTGCAAAGGCGCCAGAAGTGCAAGCAACGAGAAGAAGAAGAGCATGAGCAGACCCCACACTGGAGACCAGGGTACAGGGGTGCATTAGCACCCACAAAATCATCAATCAAGCACCAGAAGGGAAAAAATGGAGCCAACAAGACTAGCATTCCCCTAAGGAGGGAGTAAGAAAAGACACTCGCAGAAAACAACCACCTGGAGGCAGGCGAGTGCAGAAGACCAAAGGAGGGTCCTCGCAGAACGTGGAGGCGGGGCGGGGCGGGTCGTGAAGGAATCTGTGGCTAGAATCGTCTCCACCAGATACATCGTTACCGAAGGTAAGTAACTCGTACATCTGATAGAGACTACTAGCCGCAGATTCCTTAATGTAGAATACATACCCTAGCCATACCCAAGAGGGAGGAGGGTCTGCTAGAGGACCTCTCCAGCCTGGATGAAGCAGTGCCCCAATAGGGGATGAGTCACAGGGATAGGGAGAATAGCCCAGTCCCCCCAGGCAAAAGAGAACTTTGTCACCACTAAAAAACACCAGACACAGAGGGGGGGGCGTGATGAAGACAAAAAGAGTCGACACAACCCTCATCAGCAGGAGGATGCAAGGACAAGGCGAAAGGAGGCCAGTGCACCCCAAGCCCAACCAAGGAAACAGGGACTTCCACCAAGGGAGTACCAAGGAAGAAGAGCCACCCACAGACTCCAAGGTGAAGAGGCAGAAACGCAGGCAAAGCCCTCCACCGGAGAACACACCCAGTGAAGAGGGCAGCCGAGCCTATCACAGCTGAAATTCAACAGACACGACAGAAAAACGCCCCAGCAATAAAGGCAGGGGGAGAAGAAGAACGTGGTCTGACAAGATTGCCGCAGAACAAGAAGCAGGGTCGCCAGAGCCCACGCCAAGGCCCCCGGCCACAGAACAGAAGAGCAGGCGGGTGCAGCCAGCCACTGGCAAGCGACACAAATTGAACGCTCAGACCATGTCGGGCTCAGAGCAAGGGCAAGGCCCGAAAAATCCCTAACGACCCCTAAAAAGGGACCGTTCCGGACAGAATCGAACCATGGAAAAGTGCGATCAACAAGAATATAAGAGGAGACATGTAGGACGGACTAGGCTGTCAGCACAAGAAAGTATCCCCTCAGAAACACCAGCCAGCGGAATACAACACCACCAGGAAAGGTGATTAACCTGCAACGGGGAGGCCACACCCTCCCAGCAGAAGACAGGGCTATACAATACCTACCAGTACCCCACATAGGGTAGGACACGTCCCAAGAAGCATGGGGACCACTCTTAGAGAAGACAAACCGCATCAGAGAACAAATTATAAACCTGCGGCAGAAACCACAGAAGGTTTAGTAATCAGCCAAAAGGTACATTTATTCCCAAAAAAGGGGGTGGCTGAACCAGCAGCGAAAAGAAGAGCGGGGCCAACCAAAGGACCCTGAGGGCACAGTAACCCTCACAGAAAGTTTAACAGCCACTCTAAAAACCAAATACCAAGAGCAAGTGGGATAACGCCTCCCACCAAGACCCGGAGGATCAGCAAACCACCTGACTGAGGAGAACGGAGCCCCGCAAGAAGACGCTGAATGGCAGAGTCTGCATGAGTACTAAACAGCAGGACCCCGTCAAAAGGCAGGTCAACCAGACGCTTCTGATATTTTCTGGAAAAACAGCATGTCGTCGCCAAGCATGGCGACGGAGAGCTACAGAAGTGGCCATAGCACGGCCGAGAGCATCGGCGACATCCAAGGCAGCACGAAGAATAAACGCGGCCAACTCTCTACCATCCAGCACATGGCTCCGCAGATCAGCACGGGCACCCTCATGAGAGACATGAGAAAGAAGGGACTCAACAGAATCCCACAGGCTAGAAGTAGCCCTGGTCAGCACACACAAAGTATTAAGCGCCCTTAAGGCAGCACTGGAAGAAGCAAAGACATTACGTCCCCATGAATCTAACCACCGGGCCTCCAGAGATGGAGGGAACACCACCACAGGCAAACAATGAAAGGCATTTCGCAGTAGAGCGCCTTGAGTAGAAGGGTGGAAAGAAAGACAGACCGGGTCGTGTGGAGCAAGACGATGGCGATGCAGTAGTACCTGAGGCACCGGATCGCCCGTGGCAGGGCGCCCCCAAGCCCTCATAAGAGAATTATGGAGTGGCGCTTCGAAAGGAAGGAACAACTCCCGTCCACCATAGCCCTGGTGGAGAATCTCCAAGAGGTTGTCTGTAGGAAATTGAGTGACAGGTTCGCCCATCCTTAGAATACCAGTAGCCGTGGAAATCGCCCGAACAAAGGCAACACTGGCCTCAGTAGTGCGCCGCGGAGGTGAATGCAATTTCTCTGTGGGTCACAGGTGCAGACTGAGCCGCCTATCCTCAAGTCCAGGGGGAAGCGGCCAGTCCCGGCATAGAGGAGGAGCCACAGAGGAATGGGGAACCAGAGGGGCCGCAGGGAAGGGTGGAGAGGCCGGTGGAGAAGCCAGCCGCGAGCCACAGAAAGAAGGGTTCGAGGATTTCCCTGGAAGATGCTGGTGAAAAGGGAACTACACAGCGCCCTGTCTCCGGGGAGGAAAACACCAACGGATGACGGACCTCAGGAGATGAAGGAATTTCGCCATCGGCGCCTGATCAGCGGCGACCGATGCCGGAATGGGCTTCTGTGGTGCCGGGCCGACTCCTGCCACCACGTGCTCTCCAGGAGAATGGGGCAGAGCAAATGCCGGACCGGCGAAGGTGTGGCGCCAAAAAGGCACAGTCTAGGCCTCGAATGGGGCAGCCGCCCGCGCCGATGACCGAGAGGGATTCAGGAAGGTGCCCCGGTCTCCACCCGCGAATTCAACAGAGCTGGGGAGGAAGGTTCCTGGTGCCGAAACGGCACCGGCTCGACCTGTGGTGAGGCAGCTCCCTGCTCAAAGGACCAAGAGGGGGTCAGGGGCAAGCCCGGGAGTACTGGCGATCACCTGCGACACCACAGGGAACCCGTAGGGATTTACGGCGAGGCAGGAACACTAGGCGCCGAAGAGGGCCCCCCCCCCCAAAGTACCACACCCCGACGATGCCACTCTACTACGACCTGGAGCCGAAACCTTCGGCATCGGGCCGGAGCCACCGGCGATACCGGGGAAGTCCCCGCGCAAGGCAAGGGATCTGCGGACGTCTCAGGAGGTGGAGGAAAGGCCAAAGAAGCCTGCAGAGCCACAGCGTAGGCTGTCATTTGGGCTCTAGTCGCCTCCGCGCCAAGAAACGGCGGGAAGGGAGGCGACAGGCAGGGGCGCACGTCCCGGGGGGGGAGGGGAGACGCCGCCCACCGCAGGAGGAGGACAATGCCTCGGAGACACACTGAAGGACATACCAGCCGGTGAGCAACGCCCACAAGGCCGTGGCGAAAGACTATTCCGCAGACAAAACTGGTGGCTTCCTGCCTCCGGCTGGCTAGTGGCCTCCTAGACGACAAACCTTTGAATCTTCACTGCTGGTCTGGTTGCTCCAGACTGGCCCTTGCTCCCTTCCAAAAGAGGGGCACCCCGGACTCTCCTAGTCCGCACCAGACGTCTTTTCCACTCACCGCGTGGGTTGCTTTGCCAAGGCCTGTTGACTTCAATTCCGGATCCGACACCGCCGACAGTGAGAGCCTGCGTGGGACAGCTCGTGCCTCCATCCTGGTCGTCGAAGACACCTCCTGGTCCACGTGGCTGCAGAGTCAAGCGTCCACTCTTCACCTGATCGCGACGACAGCATCTGGTTCCTTCCTGGTTCCACACCGGTCACTGGCTAGTGACTTTGAACACTGTCCCCTATGCTTTCAGGTCCTCTTCTTCACCGATCCACCCTTGGATCGCACCGGACATCTTCCTCCTGGCCGCCTGCAGCATCTTTTCTTCCAGGCTCCATAGACTTCAACGCGAGAACCCGACACACTTTGACACCTATGCACCCGCAGCCCGTGGGTGAGGTAACGAGAGCATTTCGGTGCTCAAGGGTAGTTTAACTGTCCTAGTGTCCAGTTCCACAGTCGTTTTAGTCCTAACTAGTCAGGATTGTCCGTACTCACCTTTAACTTGAACTGTACTGTCCATAGACGTTGTTACGCATCTCGCGTGTGAGTTCACACTCTGCACACGCGTTCCGTGGGCCTCCTATTACTTACCTAAGGTGAAGATAGCGTAGTCCTAGCGAACTTCCAGCTTCTGGACAGCTCCATTCCTTTTATCGACTTTCACATTCCACTTACTTAGTATATGGTTTGTCGTGCCTCTAGGGCACCATTATAATTTTGTGCAACTTATCGTATTTTTCTTAAGAGATTGTCATGTGCTTAGCCCTCTGACCTCATAAAGAGTTCAGAGGTGTTGTTATTAATAAATATACTGTTTATTTTCATAACAACATGTGTGGTGTCCTTTCATCTGGTATTCAAGGGGTTATATTGTGGTAAAACAGCTGGCTTCACATGCCAAAAGAGTTTAGCCTAAGACTGCTTTGTCCATGCTACCATTAGGATAGCTGGTCTATAAGATTGACTTACAACCAATCACCATAAGGGTTGTTTGGACTGATACAAGGTGATCACTAGAACTAGTGAGCATCATATATCAGGCCAACTTCTCACAGTGATTACACCACCTTGCCCAAGCTGAGTGATCAGTTTGGATGGCCAGCCAGGGGTGGCATAATGCATGCTGCAGCCCCTGATAGGCATTGGCTGCACCTATGCCCTGGGTACCAATGGTACACTATACAGGGGCTCACAAAGGTGACCCAATACCCAATCAGGTATGTACCTAAAGTACATGGTATCAATTTAGAGAGAGAACAGCTGGGCTGTGGGTCTGGTTAGCAGGTCCACAGCCACACTAAAGTCGAAAAACCAGTAAATCACAGCAAAAAGTGGGGGTGACCATAGGAAGCAGACCCTACTCTCCTACACAACCCCCCCTCCCCCAAACGTAGGGACATTAAACTAACCTTGACCAGTTGAGTCTTCATGTTCTAAGTGGAAATATCTGGAGAGTCCATCAGCATTGGCATGGTCAGTCCCAGGTCTATGTTCCACTGTAAAGTCCATCTCCTGTAGGGAAATGGACCACCTATGCAGTTTGCAATTTTCACCTGTTGGACTTGGCCCTTCTGGCAGGTTCACCCCTGAACTTTTTGCCTTTTAATGTTACATCAGTATAGTGATTTCTGGTCTTTGCGCACTGTAGCACTGCGGCGCAGTGTAAAGTGCGTGCGTTCTCTGAGTGCGTGTGTGAGATTGGCCTGCCCTCCCATAGGAATGCATGGGGAATGTGTGTGTCCATGGTAATTGCTGCGTGGGGAGTGCAAGGTTGAGTTTGGTATGTGCGAACTCATGTGATCAAATGCTGCGCGATGATGTGTGTGGCTTTAATGTGTCTAGTGTGGAAGTGCCACTTCTAGAAGTTGGCCTGCCTGTGCAGTAAATGTGAATTGACTGTCTGGCTTGTGATTGGCTGGAGCTGGATGGTGTGCCTGGCTCCAGAAGTCCGGATGGGACTGACTCGGTGTGAATGGGAAGATCTGCATGTTGATGGCAGGGAGGGGCTGCACCTGGGACCTGAATAGGGCTGGGCTTTCCCTCCACAATGCTGGCTCCGCCCCCTGTGGTGCGACTGATGACCCTAGCCTGTCCTGTGAATAGGGAGAGGGGCTGAGCAAAACAAAGTGCTCCAGAACCAGCTGCGTCTGGTTTCCCCCACCCTGCACCCTAGAGACAAAGGGATTTGGTGTATAAAAAGAGGCTCTGACCTCATGTTAAATGTTCTTGTTTTCCTGACTAGAAACTACCAGGGGCGTGCTGCATGCTGGGGCCCAGGGGAAGGCTTACCTCCCTGGGCCCTGCCCAGCCCCTGGAGGACTTCTTTTGGACCCTCCTGCCCTCTGCACCTAGGAAGACCTTGTTGCTGGGGCCCTGTTTTCCTAAGGGGCCATTTCTGTGACCTTGGGGTGTTTGTGGTGCCCCCAGCGCCTCTGGGAGCGCTTTATTTTAGCCTGACAATGCTGAGCTGCCCTTTGCCCTGAGGGGAATCCCTGGTGTAGGGATTCCCCCGAATTTGCAGTAATTGCAGGTGCTCACCCTGCGTCACTCCGACGTTTTATTTATTTAATTACGGCTGCCCACCCCATTTGTACTTTTTACTTTAATATCGAGGGAGCCTACCCCTCGTATCCCCCCGAGAAAGAAAATGCCGATGCCGCGGCAAAACCGGAAACCAGGCCCGACCCCGCCTGACTTTGGGCAGGGCCTGGATGATGCCATTGCCGCCTGTCCGGTCTCCCGGGTCAAGAGGGAGACCGGAGATGCTGCCCGCCGCCAAACAAGGAGCTTGTGCTGCGTGTGGAGGCCGGGAACCCACCCCGCCTCCCCGAGTTGCCGCGAGACGTCCCGGAGCCTTGCGGTCTCCATTTTACAAGTCCGGGTCCCAAGATGGGGGACCGGGTGAAGCGGGCAGGGCGCCTTGTGTAGGCGGGCTCTCATGTGATGAGAGAGCACTGCAAAGCGCTACCACCGCAGGAGACACAGAACCGCCCGGAGGAGCCCCAGCCAGGAAGTCCAGCCCGGTGAGTGAGAAAGGGCTGTGGTACTCCGTGCAGGCGATAGATGGTGCCTGATTAAGGCACAGCAGTGCATCCACGGTTAGAGCGGCCCGTCTTACAGAGGGCCGCTCCCGTAGGGGCCATAGATGTTTTAAGGGGCCAGAGAGGCCCAGGTCTCCCCCCGTTTAATCCAGAGTTAGGGCGGCCCCGGATGGCAGTGGGCCGCCCCACCGTTGTACCGAGCCATGCATGGCTCCAACGTAGGGGACACCTTCTGTTTTCGAGCCCTGAGTGGGCCCACCAGCGGGCCGCTCCAACGATTAGAGGGGCCCGTGTTCATGCCCTTGTTGGCCCACTTCGTTGGAGAGCCTAGAAGGGCTCCCCGAGAGGCACAGTTATTTCCAGAGCCGTGGCTCCAACCTGGGGCCCATTTGTTTCAGAGCCTAGAGGGCTCCCAAAGTGCACCAGTTATCCTAGAGCCAGATGGGGTCCAACCTGTGCCGCAGTAATGTATTTCCAGAGCCAGATGGCTCAGTTTGGCACAGTCTTTGTTCAGAGGGCCAGTGAGGGCCCATGTCGCAGTTCTGCTTTCTAGCTGCCCAGCAAGTAGTGGGCAGCTGCACCGTTTAGGTTTCCTTCCTAGGGACATGTCTCTGGACTCAGGAGTGAGTCGCACTCCTTCGCCCCTACTTTGGCCTTCCCCAGC
This sequence comes from Lissotriton helveticus, assembly GCF_964261635.1. Lineage (NCBI taxonomy): Eukaryota > Metazoa > Chordata > Amphibia > Caudata > Salamandridae > Lissotriton > Lissotriton helveticus. Next base: position 704,207,237 of record NC_136063.1, on the reverse strand, counting down.
TGCGCAGCACTTAGTGCCAGCTGCAGCATTTAGGCCTTGTTCTTCTCCCCAGCTGCCCAGCAAGTAGTGGGCAGTTGCTACCCAGGGCCGGACTGGGAACCGAAACCGGCGCTGGCAAAGTGCTCGGCCGCCCCCCCCCCCTCCCCCGGGGGCTTGGGGGGTGCGACCGCGCTCTTTGCTAGGGCCGGTTTTCGGCCGATTTTGTTACAGTGCCGTTTTTGCAGCTATGCTGCAAAACCCGACCCTTTAACAAAACCGGCCCCCTGGGGCCCAAAACCGGCCCCCACCCTCGCGGTTGACCGGGGGATTGCCCGGTGCCTGCAACGGCCAGTCCGGGCCTGCTGCTACGTTTAGGTTTTGGCGCAGTGGCGCAACCTAGACCCTAATGTGATTTATGTGCTGTTATGATTCATATGCTATCGCTTTTTGGGTGTTAGGAAATGTACTGTGTGTAGTATGTTTTGCGCACCCTTCTTGATACCGCTAAATGTGTGTTTATGCTTAGGAGGTTGGGTTTCCTAGTATAGTGATGCTAGTGAGTTCATGGTTCCCTGTGTGATATTTGCCTATGGTGTTTAGGATTGCGTATGCGGTACTTACCTTTTACCAGTGGTTACTGGTTGTGTGCTACATTTGCTATTTGGTGCTACAATTATTATATGTGCTATGTGCTAAACCTTATTCCTACAAAGTGCTAATTTCTACCAAGTGCTAGTTCTAAAAGTGCTTATTTCTGTGAGTGGCCCATGTGGCCCTGTCCCATGTACATAATCCCCTGTAAATTCTGCCAGTGCCTATGGCACATTGTAAAGTGTGAGTTTATTATCTAATGTGTTTGGTATAATACAAAGGCTATTTTTATATATACCTTGTGTGGAGTTCCTTTTGTGGGGGGCCTGGGATGTTGTTGTTGGGGGTGCATGCGCAAATACTTAACCTCCATTGCCTCCGGGATTAGCCTTACTGCTCGTGTCACGTTACCTAGAGGGTGAGCAGGGGTTATCTTTGGCGTGTAACTCCCTTGCCCTGACTAGAGTGGTGGTTTCTGCCTGGCTTTGGCGCAAGCCTTAGCCAACTGGAAACCCCATTTCTAACATCACCCTTCATCTGATTTAGCCACAAGAGGGGCTTATGGTCTGTCTGAATCTTGAAGTGAGTACCAAACAAGTATGGCCTCAGCTTCTTCAGGGCCCAAACCACAGCAAAGGCCTTCCTCTCAATAGCTGGCCAACGTTTCTCTCTAGGGGTCAGCCTTCTGCTAATAAAAGAAATGGGCTGGTCTTGACGATCTTTATTCAACTGTGAAAGAACAGCTCCCACACCCAACTCAGAAGCATCTGTTTGGACAATGATTTCTTTGGAGTAATCTGGACTTTGCAGAATAGGTGCAGTGCAGATGGCCTGCTTCAGGTCATCAAATGCCTTTTGGCAGCTTACTGTCCACTGAACTTTCTTTGGCATTTTCATTGAGGTGAGGTCATTAAGAGGAGTCACAATGGACCCATAGTTCTTAACAAACATCCTGTAATAACCAGACAGGCCTAAGAAAGCTCTGACCTGTGTCTGGGTGGTTGGAGGAGTCCAGTCCATTATAGTCTGGATCTTGCTCTCCAGTGGTTGAACCTGACCTCCACCTACAAGGTGGCACGGGTATTCAACCTTGCTCTGCCCTATCTCGCACTTGGTAGCCTTGATAGTTAGGCTTGCCTTCTGCAGGGCCTCCAAAACATTTTTCAGGTGGATCAGGTGATCCTCCCAGGTGGAGCTAAAGACAGCAATATCATCAAGATATGCTGCACAGTAGTCATCCAGGCCTGTGAGAACTTGGTTCACCAACCTTTGAAATGTGGCAGGTGCATTATTCAGACCAAAGGGCATTACCACAAATTGATAATGTTCTCATGGGGTTGAAAATGCTGTTTTGGCTATTGCATCATCAGCTAGTCTGATCTGCCAGTAGCCAGCTGTCAAGTCAAATGTGCTCAAAAACTTGGTAGAAGTCAATCTGTCAATGAGCTCATCTGCCCTCGGTATTGGGTGGGCATCTGTCCTAATGACAGCATTGAGACTTCTGTAGTCCACACAAAACCACATCTCTCTCTTACCATCTTGAGTGTGAGGTTTAGGCACAAGGACTACTGGACTAGCCCAGGGGCTCTCTGAGGGCTCAATAACTCCCAACTCCAACATCTTTTGGACCTCTGTCCTGATACAGTCCCTGACATGATCAGGTTGCCTGTAGATTTTACTCTTCACAGGCAGACTGTCACCAGTGTCCACCTCATGGGTGCACCAGTTTGTCTGACTTGGAGTCAGTGAAAACATGTCTATAGGACTGGAGAACCTGTCTGCAGTCCTGTTGCTGTTGATCAGTGAGGCTGCCTGCCAAGGCTACACCATCAACTGACCCATCAACAGGGTTCTGAGAAAGCAGGCCTGGGAGAGGGTCACTCTCCTTCTCCTGTCCCTCATCTGTAGCCATGAGCAAGCCCATGTCTGCCCTGTCAACATATGCCTTCAATCTGTTGACATGAAGCACCCTGTGGGGGCTCCTGGGAGTTCCAAGGTCAACCTCTCCCTTTTGCTCAACAATAGTGTGGGGTCCAGACCATTTGTCTTGGAGTGCTGCTGGGGCCACTGGCTCCAACACCCACACTTTCTGTCCCGGCTGGTAAACAGTCAGCACAGCCTTTTGGTCATGCTAGGCTTTTTGGAGTTCCTGGCTAGCCTCAAGGTTTTTAGATGCCTTTTTCATATACTCAGCCATCCTGGAGCGGAGACCAAGTACATAATCCACTATGTCTTGTTTAGGCTTTTTGAGAGGTAACTCCCATCCTTCCTTCACCAGACACAGGGGTCCTCTTACAGGGTTCCCAAATCGAAGCTCAAAAGGGCTGTAGCCAACACCCTTCTGTGGGACCTCTCTGTAAGCAAACAAAAGGCACGGCACCAAGATATCCCATCTTCGCCTAAGCTTTTCAGGGAGTCCCTTGATCATGCCCTTTAAGGTCTTGTTGAATCTCTGCACCAGACCATTGCACTGTGGATGGTAGGGTGTGTGTGGTAAACTTATAATTCACTCCACACTCTTTTCACATAGCAGTTAAATATCCAGACATAAAGTCTGTACCTTTGTCTGAGACAACCTCTTTCTGAAAGCCCACTCTTGAGAAAACTCCCAGGAGGGCTCTTGCCACAACAGGTGCTGTTGTGGCCCCTAAGGGAATAGCTTCTGGGTATCTGGTGACATGATCCACTACCACCAGAATAAACCTGTGCCCAGATGCTGTTTGGGGATCCATTGGTCCAACAATGTCTATCCCAACTCTTTTTAAGGGAACCCCCACCACAGGTAGTGGTATTAGGGGGGCCTTTGTGGTGCCACCTGATTTGCCACTGGCTTGGCAGGTGTCACAGGAGCGACAAAACTCCTTGGTATCCTCTGACATGTGTGGCCAGTGAAAGTGAGGGACAAGCCTGTCCTAAGTCTTGTTCTGGCCAAGATGTCCTGCTAAGGGAATATCATGGCCTAAGGTAAGAAGGAAACCCCTGAATGCCAGAGGTATGAACAACCTCCTGGAAGCACCAGGCTTGGGGTCTCTAGCCTCTGAATAAAGGAGTCCTTCATCCCAATACACTCTATGGCTACCTGTAGCATTCCCAGCAGCCTCAGCAGCAGCTTGCTGTCTGAGGGGTTCAAGAGAGGGGCAGTCCAGCTGCGCCTGCCTCAGATCTGCCCTTGAAGGTCCCCCTGTCCCAAGAAACTCAACCTGATCAGGCTCAAGCTCTTCTAGGACAGTTCCTTCTACGGTCTCACTATCAGCTTCCGCAGAAGGCTGATCTTCATTCTGAGACAGGGGGGGAAGGCACTGCCTTAACCCTACTGCTCTTTCTCTTGGTAGGCGACTGGTCCATAGTTTCAGGATCCAGGGCCTGTTCAGCTTTGCACTTTTTGGCCTGTGACCTGGTCACAGCAAGGACAGGTGCTGATGAACAAGTTACTTACCTTCGGTAACGCTTTTTCTGGTAGATACAATATCTGCCTGTGGATTCCTCACCTTGTGAATATCCCCCCTGCGTCAGCAACGTTTGGAAATTTTCTTCGTAGCACGGCGACGTGGACGACGTCATAGGAACGCGGCATCGCGCGCGACTCCGTCTGACGTCACCGACTCCTTATCAGGCCCACGCCGGCGTGATGACGTCAGTTCCGCCCTTTTTTCCGTGCCTTTGAGGCACACGGACGGACCAACGACAGCAAATATGCAAATATACAGTGTACACAGTACATACAAATCAAAAACGCACACAAAGTGTGCAGTAGAAATAGCACAATAGCAGCAAACATATATACATAAAGACCAGGTATAACAGAGTGGACAACGGGGAGGCGGGTGGGCATGTGAGGAATCCACAGGCAGATATTGTATCTACCAGAAAAAGCGTTACCGAAGGTAAGTAACTTGTTCTTCTGATAGATACATCTGCCGTGTGGATTCCTCACCTTGTGAATAGAGTCCCACAGCAGTCCCCTCTCCCGGAGGAGGGTGCCCACTCTGCTATACCAGGAAATCTTGGAGGACAGAGCGCGCGAAGTGGCCGTCCCTCCTCACCTCGGTATCCAAGCAGTAATGCTTCGCGAAAGTGTGGAGGGAGGCCCAAGTCGCGGCTCTGCAAATGTCCTCAACAGGTACACCCCTAGACAAAGCAGATGTTGCAGACTTTGCTCTAGTTGAATGTGCTCTAATACCCTCAGGAGGGTCCTTACCCGCCAACGAGTAGCAAATCTTGATGCACAGGATTATCCACCTGGAAAGTGTGCGCTTGTGCACCGCTCTGCCCTTCCGACATCCAGCAAAACCAACAAACAGCTGGTCGTCCATCCGGAAGTCTTTAGTCCTGTCCAGATAGAAAGACACCGCCCTCTTAGGGTCCAGACGGTGTAGTCTCTCCTCCTCCTTGGAAGGGTGAGGGGGAGGATAGAAGGTAGGAAGGGTAATGGATTGTCCTAGATGGAAGGGAGTTACCACCTTAGGCAGAAAAGCAGCCCTGGTCCTAAGAACCAGTCTTTCAGCATGAATGGTCAGGAACGGGGCTTGGAACTAAGAGCCTGAAGCTCACTCACCCTCCTTGCCGAGGTGATTGCTACTAAGAAGACCGTCTTGAAAGACAAAAGCCTCAAGGGACACTTGTGTAAGGGTTCGAAGGGGGAACCCATCAAAAAGGTCAACACAAGATTCAAATCCCACTGAGGAACAACAAAAGGAGTAGGAGGGAATCTATTAGTGAGTCCCTTCAAAAATCTTAAAACCACTGGAGACTTAAAAAGAGAGGGTTGATCCGGCAAACAGAGGAATGCCGATAAGGCTGAAAGATACCCCTTGACCGTGGCAACAGCAAATCCTTGCTGCGCCAGAGAAAGAGCAAACTGTAAAATGTCAGACAAATGAGCCTTCAAAGGGTCAACATCCCTCTCCCTGCACCAAGAGACAAATTTAGACCACCTATACAAATAAATGGACTTAGTGGAGTCACGCCTGGCAGAAAGAATGACATCCACCACATCATGAGGGAGAGAAAAAGAACTCAAGTTGCCCCGCTCAATCTCCAGGCATGAAGGTGTAATGTCTGGAGGTGGGGGTGTAGAACGTGCCCCTCCATCTGAGAGAGGAGGTCTACCCTGTGAGGGAGACGGAGCGGCGGGAGAGAGGTGAGGTGGAGAAGGTCTGTGTACCACACCCTTCTTGGGCAACCCGGGGCGATCAATATGACTTGGGCCCGGTCTTGGCGAATCTTCCTCAGAACCCGAGGAATCAAAGGTATGGGAGGAAACGCGTAAAGGAGTTGTGAGTCCCAACTCAACTGAAACGCGTCCCCCAAAGCTCCTTGCATCGGATACTGGAGACTGCAGAATGACAGACAATGAGCGTTCTCGTGAGTGGCAAATAAGTCCATCCGAGGAGTCCCCCACATCTGAAAGATGTCGTGAACAACCTCCGGGTGAAGCCTCCACTCGGGATCGGCAGAGAACTGCCGACTGAGAACATCTGCACGAACGTTCAGAACTCCGGCCAGATGATTTGCCGTCAGACAAATCTGGTGGTCCTGAACCCAGGACCAGAGACGCAGAGCCTCTCTGCAGAGACACTGCGACCCTACACCTCCCTGTTTGTTGATGTACCACATCGCTGTCGTGTTGTCCGTCAGGACTTGAACTGACTGACCGCGAAGGGAAGGGAGGAAGGCCTTGAGCGCCAAACGTATCGCCCGCAATTCTAGAAGGTTGATGTGAAGCAACCTTTCCTCTGGAGACCAAAGACCCTTGATCTCCAGATCCCCCAGATGAGCACCCCACCCTAGAGTGGAGGCATCCGTGATCACTGAGGCAACCGATGGAGGCATTTGGAAAGGCTTTCCTTGAGACAGATTGCCTTCCACGCCCCACCAAGACAGATCCGCTGCAGCTTCTCTGGAGATCCTCACTGACTCCCTGAGATCTCCATTGTGCTGATACCACTGCCTGCGGAGGCACCACTGGAGTGCCCTCATGTGCCAGCGTGCATGGTTGACCAGTAGAATGCAAGAAGCCATCAGACCGAGCAGACGAAGGACCTTCAGGACTGGCACAACCGCTCCATTGTAGAATAAAGGAATCATTCCCTGTATGTCGCGAATCCTTTGAGGAGGAGGGAATGCACGACACACAGTCGTGTCCAGTACCGCACCTATGAACAGGTTGCGCTGGGAGGGCACCAGGTGAGACTTGGGCACATTTATTGAAAAACCCAACCTGTGTAACAACTGAGTTGTCTCCTGCAGATGATGGAGCACCATCTCCAGCGACTCTGCTTTGATCAGCCAGTCGTCCATGTAGGGGAAAACAGGAATCCCCGACCTTCTGAGACGTGCAGCAACCACCGCCATCACCTTGGTGAAAACTCGAGGTGCAGTAGTAAGTCCAAAAGGAAGGACCGCAAACTGGTAATGCTGCGATCCCACCGTAAAACGGAGATACTTCCTGTGCGACTTCAGGATTGGGATGTGAAAGTACGCATCCTGCAAGTCGATCGACACCATCCAGTCTTCTTCCATCAGCGCTTGGAGAACCTGAGCAAGGGTGAGCATTTTGAACTTCTCCTGTTTGAGATAGAGGTTCAAAATCCTGAGATCCAGGATTGGACGAAGTCTGCCATCCTTCTTGGGTATCAGAAAATACCGGGAGTAGCATCCCTGACCCCTCTCCTGCTCTGGAACCACCTCTATTGCACCCTTTCGGAACAGAGTCAGGACTTCCTCCTGCAGGAGAAGCAGGTGGTCCTCCGAACAATAACCTTGGCAAGGAGGGTAATTGGGAGGGAACTCCTGAAAAGGAAGTGCATACCCATTTTCTACGAGATTGAGAACCCAAAGATCTGATGTAACCGATTCCCAATCCCGCAGAAAATGAGTAAACCGACCCCCTACCGGACCCACATGATCCAGAATGGTGGATCTAGGGCTGCTTTGCTGATGCGGGTGGGGGTTGGACATTATTGGAGGAAGAGGAGGAGGAAGAGACTTGACGACCACGTCCACGACCCTTCTGTCTACCTCTATAGGACTTGTACAGAGGGTTCTGCTGTTGTTGCTGTTGCTGTTGGCCCTGCCTGAAGGGACGAAAAGAAGATCTACCGAAGCCTCTAAACTTCCTAGTTGTCGATCCTCTCATCTGGAGACCCAAAGATCTTGCAGTAGCCCGGCTATCTTTAAATCTCTCCAGTGCGACATCCGCCTTTTTCCCAAAAAGACCAGTTCCATCAAAAGGTAAGTCCAGCAACGTGGATTGCACATCTGCAGAAAAATCAGAGGATTTTAGCCATGCGGCTCTCCTGGTTGCCACAGTAGAGCCCATAATCCTGGCAACAGAATCAACTGTGTCCATGCCACTCTGAATAACCATGCGTGCCGCAGCCTGAGTATCAGAGACCACTTCATTAAAGTTCTTTCTATCCTCCTCTGGAAGCTTAGATGATAATTGCTTCACAGAATCCATCAACGCATGGACATATCGACCCAAAAGGCAAGTAGCATTAGTGGATTTTAGGGCCATGCTGCCCGAAGAGAAAATCTTCTTTGCAGATTGATCCAGTTTTTTTGAGTCTTTGTCTGCTGGTACCTGAGGAAACGAACCTGCAGACCTGTTAGAACATGCAGCCTGCACCACTAGACTCTCCGGAGAAGGATGAGAAGAAAGAAATTCAGGGTCACCAGAAGCCACTCTGTAGCGTCTTGCAACAGACCTAGACACAGCAGGAGCAGTCAATGGTCTCTTCCAGACCTCCTTTATTGGATCAGTTAAGGCATCAGTGAACGGCAGTGTAGGTTCAATAATAGAAGAAGGAGAGTGCAAAACCTCTGTAAGGATGTTGGGCTTGTACTCAACAGTAGGCAAGGTTAAGTTGAGAAGATCTGCAGCCTTCCTAATAACGACATGGTAGGGTGGCACTTCCTTGGATGGTGCATCAGAAACTGAAGGTAAACCCCACTCAGGAGAGAGCTCCAGACCACTAGCATTCTGTAGGTCTTCAAAATAATCATCATGATCAAGAAGCTCACCCTCTTCCACATCAGAATCTTCACCCCTTTTCTCTTCCAAGAGACGCTGAGCCCTGCGTCTCGACCACTCCATGCGAACCGAAGTCGACGGATCCGGTAACGACTCCGACGGAGCCGGTTCCGACGTCGAGCGAGGAGCCCGGGCAGCTGGAAGACGAGACTCACGGACTGGCGTGGCACCTCGATCCAAACTACGAGGTCGATCCGGAGTCGGCGAAGCCGCATACGGAGTCGAAGACCTCGGCGGAGCCGTACCGAGCCAAGGTGTAAGAGGCGCCGGCATAAATGGAGCTGGGGCGTAACTCTGAGGAATGCCCAAGTTGTAAGACAACGGACCCATGGGACCAACAGGTGCTCCAGTGGGGTACATCGCCCTCGAGTAAACTCCAAACATCGCATTAAGAAAATGCGAGGGGTCCTGTCCCGGACCAGGAAAAGGAGGGTACGAACCTACCGGATGTTCTGAAGGAGGTCCTTCCGACATAGGCTCATTCTGACCCTCTTGGTCTACAGGAGTTTCCACCGGAGTCGGAGATTGAGGAACTACCTCTTCTTCTTCCTCGTGCTCCGAAGAATGTTGAGATACCGGATCCGGTTCTTGTTCCGGAGTCGGGGAACCTCCGAGGGACTGGGCAGGAGAAGGAGAAACGAAGTCTTTATGATGCTTACGAGATTTCTTCTTCGAATCCGAAGACTCCTTCCCCGAATGATGTCTAGAGCTGTGCTTCTTCCTCTTGTGCCTCCTCTTCGAGGAGCTCGAAGCGTGACCTGAAGCCGATATGGATCCAGATCTCGATCTCTCCCTGGACCTCGACCTCGCTCTGGACCTCGACGCCGACCTCGACTTCGAGTGAGATTTCTGCCTCGACTTCGAGCGTCTCGACGTCGACCTCGAAGATCTCCCAGTCTCTCTTCCTTTTACCTTCGCAAGAAGAAGCTTTGCTTCACACCCTCGAAGCGCCTTAGGGTTCATCTTGAAACAAGACCGACAGTTCTTAACATCGTGGTCTGATCCAAGACACCACAAACAATCGCCATGTGGATCGGTGATTGACATCATACGAGCGCAAGACCCACATTGCTTGAATCCTGTCTTCCTCGACGACATCTTCGACGAAGAAGGAAGAATTAAAGGAAAAACAGCAACACTGTAATAGTAGTAAGATACTAAGTATCGCAGAAGATCCCGAAAACCGTTAGCGTCGAAGACGCGGAAAAAAGGGAACTGACGTCATCACGCCGGCGTGGGCCTGATAAGGAGTCGGTGACGTCAGACGGAGTCGCGCGCGATGCCGCGTTCCTATGACGTCGTCCACGTCGGCGTGCTACGAAGAAAATTTCCGAACGTTGCTGACGCAGGGGGGATATTCACAAGGTGAGGAATCCACACGGCAGATGTATCTATCAGAAATACCTAGCATTTCTGCACTAGTCCTATACTCCACTTCAGACCAGACTGAAGATTCCAGATCATTGCCATGCAGACATTCTACAGCGTGGTCTGAACTAACAACAACTCTTTTGAGGCCAGCTACCCCTCCCCAGGAGAAATTAACAATTGCCATACTATGGCTGGTAGTGACATTGCCTTCATTGGTCACTTGGTAATTGTCATCTAGTATTATCTGACCAGGGTCCACAAAGTTTGGCGTCACCATGGTGACACTGGCACATGTGTCCCTGTAGGCCTGAGCCACTTTGTTATTGATTAAAGGTGTTTGCCTGAACTTGCCCAAGCTATTGGGACTCACAGTAGAGGACATAGCCATGTCCACATCACAGACAAGAACAGCTTGAGTTGGTATTCTGACTAGGCCAGAATCCATCTCAGTAACCCCACTATAGCCTTGGGTTGAGAACCACCACTGTTAACTGTACTAGGGGGTGCAGGTGCCTTATGGGCAACAGTGGTTGGAGCGGTCTCCTTCTTGGTGCAATTACTAGTCCAATGAGAATTAACCTTACAAGTTTTGCACCAGGGTTTCTTTGGGCCTTCCTTTTTCTTAGATTGTTGGGAACCCCCACCATTAGAAGCTTTTTGGGGACCTTGAGAAGACTTCTGGTCTTTTGCTTTCATCCCACCCTTTTGGTCTTGCCTATTCTGATCACCACCTTGGTTCTGACCCATTTGTCTGCCTTCTTTCCCAATTCTTGGGGAGAGGTCAGATCAGAGTCAATCAGGTGTTGATGCAATAACTGGTTCTGACAATTATTAAGAATTTGCTCTCTCATAATCAAATTATACAATCCTGTATAGCCTTTGACCTTACTGCCCAGTACCCAGCCTTCCAGAGCCTTGGTGGCACAATCTACAAAGTCAGTCCAGTCCTGAGTCTGTGTCTTCTGGGTATCTCTGAACAGCAACCTATACTGCTCAGTGGTTAAGATAAACCCATCTATTAGAGCACTCTTCAGGACATTGTAGTTGTCAGCATCCTCATCACTAACTGTGAGGAGCTTGTCTCTACCTTTTTCTGAAAAGGAGAGCTATAAGATTGCTGCCCACTGACTTTGGGGTACCTGCTGTACTTTGCAAGCCCTCTCCAAAGCAGTTATCCACTTGTGGATGTCATCCCCACTCTGGTAGGGAGGGACAATCTTACTTAGGTTTCTATGGTCATTTGACCTTTCCCTACCTTAAGGGATGTTGCTGCCACCAGTGGAATCTAATCCACTCATCTGTTGCTCTCTAGCAAGAGCTAGGGTCTCTTTGGCAAGGCCAATTTCTTGCCTCTTGATCCTAAGCTTGACTTCCCTCATCCTAGCCTTATGCTCTCTTCTCTGAGGTGAAGTCATTCTCATCACTGCTGAGGTATTTGACCCTATTGAGTCATCAGAGTGGTGGGAGTCACTGGAAAGTGACCTCCCCCTTCTGTGCTCAGTGTTAGGCCTACTTGGGGGCCTGGATGGGATTCTCTCCTGTCCAGCCCCAGGTAGTCCTAGGTTGACCTGGTTCAGTTCTTCAACTTGGACATGATCATCATCCTCATCATCAGACCCCCCTGGATTGTCATCCTGGGAATCCTCTGTTGATGGATGGCCCCCCTTCCACTACCAGTCTGATCTGGGTTTGCTGTTTTCTCAGCATCATACTCCAATGACAAATCTATAAGGTGTCTTGGGGTTGGACTCTGTCCTTATCTCAGTCTCCTGAGTGAAAACAAACTTCTAAGTTCATTCAAAGTAAATGTGTCACAGTGGGAAGGGACCCTGGGAGGGTCCACTTCCTCTGGGAGAGACACACTAGGCTCTCCTATCAAGGACATTCTCTAGTGAGGTGTGGTGTGTGCACCTACCTACACTAAGTGTTACCTACTAGAACCTCTCTAGGAGTTGTAGTCAGGGTGTGCTAGGCCCTTTCCTCTACAACAACTAAGTTCAGTAGAACTTAAGTATTATAAGACTTGATTTATATGTACCTCTAGGTACCTTAATGTGATCTTTCAAATGATATCTCAAGATTATATGGTAAAACAATAGCAAGCTCTTCTGCCAACCGCTGCACACCAATGTGAGAAGTTAGCCTGGCATATGTTGTCCACTATTCTAGTGGGCAACTTGCACCAGTCTAAACAACCCTTATGATGGTGGTTGCAAAGTCAACCTCATAGATCAGCTATCCTAGTGGTAGCATGGACCAGCAGTCTTAGGCTAAAACTTCAGAGAGCATGTGAAGCCAGCTGTTTTACCATATATAGTCCCTTGAATACCAAAACTAAAGGACACCACACAAGGTATATATCAAATATATATGTATTTATTACTAACACAACCCCTCTGCACTCTTTATGAGGTCAGAGTTCGAGATACGTTACAAGTTACTCCTCAAGCATACTATAAGTTGCACAAATACAATTCTGCCCTAGGGGCCTTACGAACCATATACTAAGTAAGTGGTATAAGAACCACTTTAGGGATGGCGAATAGGCCTAGGGCCTAGGGAATCGCTGGGGCTACACTACAGAACCAAGGGTTTGGAAGTAGGAGACCCATGGGAGACGCTTGCAGTGTGGGAACACAGAAGCAAGTTACAATTGACTTACAATAGGGAACGAAGAAGTCACAATGTTACTGATTAAGGACACTTCCGGGTGGAATACGGTGAAACCCCTTTAAACTACAACACTTGATTGCGCCTTGAATGTGTTTCGTCACGTCCCCTCTGTGCAATAACGTGTCTCTAAGGCGCCATACTCTAGGGGTATGATGTAGGTGGTAGGGTGAGTGTGGTAGTGACTGGTGCATGGTCGGAGAGTGAGATAACTCCCATCTCGGTTGATGTCGCTAATGTGCACACTGGGCCTGAAGCTAAGAGGTGGTCTAATCTGGTCTATGTTTTGTGTGCATTGGAATAGTATGAATAGTCTTTATCTTGAGGGTGGCTTCTGCGCCAGAGATCGTGGAAATCCAGGTCCCTCTGGCGATCTATGCTGCTAGCTGAGAGCGCCCCTGCCTGGTGAGTGCGTTGGCCAGACCTATCTAGGATATTATCAAAGACCAGGTTTAGATCGCCCCCCAGGAGGATGTGCCTGTCTGGTGTGGTTGTGGCTTCCGTAAGGGCCAAGTTCAGGAACTGTTCCTGGCCCTCATTTGGGGCGTAAAGGGACCTAACAGTAAACGGGACGCCTCCCAAGGCGAAGCGATATGCAACCAGTCTCCCTCTAAGTTCTGCGCTTTTATGTAAAACCTCCCCTTTGAATTGTCTTGCCACTAGAATCGCTACTCCAGCTGTCTTGGTGGAGCTAGAAGAGAAGAACTGCGCCGGGAATTTACGAGAGCGCAGCCTATTGCAATCTCGCGCCAGTAAATGGGTCTCCTGTAGTAAGCATATATCCGCTTGTGTGTTTTCTAGACTGGATAAGATCGCTCGCCGTTTAACAGGGTTGTTAAGACCCCGCACATTGAGGGTCAAAATCTTAAGGGTTGTGGGTGGCATGATTGTCGAGGAACCAAGTCATGCCCCTGATTGGACAGATGACGCCATGGGTGTAGGCCCGTGTGTGTTGCGTAAGGAGGTCCTGTCCTTGTGTGGAAATGCGGGTCGGGAGCTGAATTCGGGTTTGTAGCACTGGACAACCCCCCCGCCCCTGCTCCCCGACCCCCCACAACTCCCCCCCTCACCCCCAAACCCCCCCCCCCCCTTCCCTCTGCCCTTCCCCCCCCTCCCCGTCCCTCCCTAACCCTAACAAAGAACTCCCTCAATCGGTCCATAGTCCCAGGCCGTTTAACACTCAGTTCCAGCCTGTGGTAATAACACGTAAAGGAGCAAGTAGTTGTGGCGACCTGTTTGGCCCCCCGCCCGCTCCCCCGTCGGACCCGCTAAAGCAAAGTGCAAGGAGAGCCCCCGCCCCTAAGCGGTCAATGTAGTACAGCTGCGTCCTTAGACACTTCCTGTTAGAATTGGGGGTCTCTGGTTGGCGCAAGTATTCACTTGTGACAAGCAGGGACCCTCTCCTCTAAGTCAGGGCAAAGGACTACTCCTAGAAATAACCCCTGCTCACCCTCTAGGCGGCGTGGCGCGAGCAGACAAGGCTAAACTCCAGAGTACACACGGTTAAGCACTCTATGCAACACACACAATAAATCACTAACCCACTACGCAGGGACACAAGACTGTTTGTTTTGTAAAAATATAGCGTTTTTTATATAGCAATCTTAAGCAGGTTTCAAAATACAGTCATTAGGCTTTAGGATGTGTCTCAGTAACGTTTAAAATAGACCACAGTTCTTTATAGGCAAAATTCAGTTCTTTTAGGCAAGTTCCTGTAAGGTACGGTGTTTCCTAGCGCTTCTGTGCGCTTCGTAGCGCTCCTGTGCGCTTCGTTCTATGCGAAGTGAAAGGCCCTACCGATGCTCACACATCTCGCGGTACGGAGTGTACTGTACTCCGGGTACGGCCCTCTTCAAAGCAAGTGTGCGCTGCATACCGGGCTGGTGTCAAATGCGAGGTGCACAGACTCAATGGCCAAGGCGAGGCGTACAGGCCTTAGTAATGCAGCCGTACGCCGCGCAGTCTATCTTGTACGCGAAGCGCACAATACCCTTTCTTGATGTGCGGGTGCGACGCTGATGATGCTAGGCTGACGACCCACGTTGCGGTGCCGCCCAGAAGGGTGTTGCGGCGCGGGGGCCACGGGATCACTTTTCCTTTGGTTGGCGGTGCTCAGGGGGGAGGGGTGGGGGAGGACAGGCTCACAAGCAGAGTCCGCGTCCTGAAGAGGGTGGCAGTGGCTGGAGATAATCCCAGCGGCGATATGCTATGAACAGGGCCTCTGTGGAAAATTAGTGCGTTTTGGTGAACATTATCTGCGCCATCTTGCCTCTTCCCCTGATGCCACACTTTTGTCGTGCGCGCCCACCATTTTAAGATGCCCCGATCAGAACAAACCCTTTTGCATGCCGCTGGCCCCTGACATAGCCCTTTGCCTTCACTAAGCCTGCACGCTGACCACCCCCTGCTTGCACCTGCCTTGAGTCATAAACCCCTCTTCGGCGCTGCTCTGCCCCAGGCCCTCATCCTGTTCCCAGCGCGACACCTCCCTGCTTTCCTTTCATGATCTCCGGCCCTTAGATGCAAACCCCCTTTTCCCCGTGTGCCCGTTTTGTCCTCCCCGTTCCCAAGCCGACACCCAGCTCTGCCGATACCATCCTTGCCCCTCCCCGTACAATAGAAAGCTTCCCCCATCAAAGAATCCCCGGGTTGATCAAAGCCCCCACCCCATGAGATCCGATCAAACTCCCCACATTCCGTGAATCGGCGGATTATCCAGCTGCGCGATGCTCATCACCTGTTGTGACTAGGGTGGGGACTTCAACCGTAAATGTGTGTGGGAACGGGCCCAAAGGGGAGTTCCGAGAATGTCTTTTCCGTACATCAAAGCTTTAAACATGTATGTGTAATCTGCAATAAAGTCATAAATGTGGGTATAAGAGGCCAGGCCTCAGAAATACAGTTAGAGCACCTCAGAACGATACCTTCTGTCCGTTTCGTTGTGTTCTCCTCCGGAGAGAATAAAAAACCTTGTTTCCTGCTTTCCAGTCTCCAGCGCCTGCCTCTTCATTGATTTAAATAACTAGAGGGTCACAGAGGCAATACCGCCGGGCAAATATCGATTGTCCCCGACCCGAATGAACTTTTTACAATTGGCGTCCCAAGCGTGGGGCCCATCAGCGACTCGTGGATCCAGTGGGAGAGGTCCCGACGACAGAGTGAACGACTGCAACGATCGGGAGAGCTCTTGCCCAATAGACCCTCGTCTGGCAGCCGATCATCCGAACTTCACTAGTTCCGAACAGACCTCTCTCGAGTGATCTACGGTCCTGACTGGGAACCATCAGGAGTGCCGTGAGAAATACGAGAAAAAGAGGACGATCGGGCGCTGGATTCGGAAGACAAGAAACTGTCCACATGGTCCGGGTAAGGTCGTGTTGCCACGACAAGTTGCGAAAAAATTTGTTTTGATTGCTTGATTGTTCAAAATACTAGTATTGCTTTGTTTATTTTTATTTGGAGATTCACTGTCTGCAAACGGAGAAGCAACAGGCTCTCTCTCCCTTTGCAAGCAGTGGAGGATAGGTAGGGTAGCAGCCGTGCTTGTTCTTTTTCTCCCCCACTCAATAATTGCTTGAAACTGAACTGTTGTTCACAAAACTATTGTTTCCTGGAGATTCCCTGTCTGCAAGCAGGGAAGAGACCACCCTTTTTGCAGATAGTGAAAAGGGTAGGTAACGCAGATCTTTGCGGACCTACTCATTCTCCCCATTGTTATTTATTGGTCGTTTGGTTTTATATTTTTTTTTGATCCATGAGGTATTCACTACCTGCAAACAACGTAGAATAGAAATATTCTGTCTAGTCTTTGCACCTAGTGATAAGATAGGCAGTGCTGCCTTTTTAGTCCCTCGTTACGAGCCGTCATGTCTGTCTTCTCCCCACTGATAAATAGCCTGTTTAGCCCGGACCGGGTGTTAGAGGTGGACCATATAGCTCCACTAGAAGGCACCCCTAATAAGGACATGTTCATAAACTATGGGTTAGTCACCATAGCTTATAATAAATTATGGCACAGGTATACCGAAGATAGCCAAGACAAACAGTGGCCACTGGCAGGATCCTTTGACCTTGATAAAATAGAAACGTTAGAAATAGCCCTTCGAAATAATAAGACGACGCCAATTATGCTCGACAGTCTCGGTATGTGGCGCAGAGAGGCTACGAAACGACAGAGAAAAGACGAGGATAAACCAAGTAGGGAAATATACCGACAGGACAACCCCAGGACACCGCTACCCACAACTTATCCCCCGACACTATGCAAAGGACGACCAGACTTAGGGTCAGACCAATGCGCTTTTTGTAGGTATGTCGGACACTGGAAAGCCCAATGCCCGACTCTACTGAGCGTGAGTAAAGGCAAAGGGCCGACAAGAACGACAGACCGACAGTACGAGAAAAGGCGCGAGACAGAGAAGAACCCGACTTACATAGACAGACCAGACAGAACCACCACGTTTGATTATGCCCGATGGCACAGATTTCGCCAGGAAAATCTCAGCGGCATGCTCAAGTTCTCCTAGGTCGGGCAATGTCAAGACGGGAACCCAGCCTCGTTTAAAATTCACAGACGGAAAGAGATAATTATGACCAATAACTGTTTTTATATTTGTCTTGGGTCTTTGTATGTCGTACTTGTACTGTCCCCCGTCTGAGTTCGTGTGTATGTAATGTACAAATCTGCGTCATCCCTCTACACGTGTTTCCGTGTTACTCGACCTCTGTTAGCAGAAACTTAGCATAAAAGCAACCTGGAAAGAAAGAGATGGTAAAACAAAATCCGTAGACCATTAATAAACTTGAACTTTTAATTTAACACAACAAACAAGGAATAATAACGATAAACTGTAGAAAATGAAAGTCAAACAGAACATTCGCCCCCCCCCCATTCTGGAACCTTCCAAAGTAGGGCAGGGTTACGGCTACGCCCAACCAACGGCAACCCATATAAGGCGAGCCCCGCCGCCAACTCTTGGTCAGGAAATCTTAACGTATGGGGGAGCCGGAGGAGAGGCAGGAGCCCGCAGCCTGGGCATTTGCAGGTAGTCCCGCCACATGTCTCCTTGGCCGGCCGCAACGGGCCTGGAAAGACTAAGGTAGTCCCGCCACATGTCCAGAGGAGAACGAGGCACCTCTTCCTTTTCTCTTCCGTCACAGCCGCAGCAGTCCTGGACGGCGGGATGTCCTGCACGTACCTCCACAACAATTTGTCCAAGTTGGGCTGGGAGGGAGAGGCGACGCGGACGAGCCTCTCCCACCTCCACCGGTAGGAGGTTTCCCAGCCCCCAGCCCGACGCCGAACATCCCCAGTCAGGCGATGGTGCCCATACTTCCACAGCACCGAACACACCATGGTGGCACCCCAGTACTTGCGCAGCACCGAACGTACAATGGTGGCACCCCAGTATTTGCGCAGCACCGAACGTACAATGGTGGCACTTGGGGAACACCGGATGTGGAGAGGCCTTCATGCGGGGCGATGAAAAGGAGCGGCATGGAGTGCACCGGGAGAAGGAGACGATGTGAACGAGTCTCCCTCGCCCCCCCAGGTGGGGGCATCACAGCTGCACCCCAGCTGAACGTCCCGCTCTCACAAAACAGGGACCTCTTCCTTTCACTCCGAAGGGTCTCTTCCATTCTTGCAAACTCGACGAGAGTGGCCCCTGTAGGGCCTCAAAATGGCGTCTGGATCCGCTGGAAGGCGGGCCCCGGCCACTAGAGTAACTTTGGCCAGCCGTATAACTCGAGCATTTGTCCCATGGAGCACGAGCCCCCATCTCCGACAGCATCTCCGCAGCCTTGAAGATCATACAAAGGTCCCCGGCGGAACCTTCGGCCTTTGCAGGTTTCCGGTAAGGGACGGCTGCCTCGATCGCCAACGAAACAAACATGACATTGCCACACCTTCTGTTAGCGTGAATTCTAGAACTGCCGAAAAGGACTCTGGTCCAAACTGCCAGTAATGGAAACATTTCCCCCTGATGCTGCTTCCGGACTGTGCCGGCCCCGCCCAAAATGGCGCTGGTATCAATCGGAACTTACGAACACCTCGTGGTGTTCCTTCGCACTAATATAAACTTGATGTTCTGAGATTTTATATGATCCTTTGTACACTTGGCTAGAAAAGACGAAGAGAACTCACTCGACGAATAGTGTGAAAAGATCCCCGTTACAAATGTTGATTACGAATGTACAATGTATTATATTTTTATAACTGATGTAAACCTCATTTACGACGCACACGTACGGTATGCATATAGGAAATCTGATTACAACTGTTATGATTATGCTTCTAAATTATGAAAATATATGCCCCCGAACCCCCAGCCAATTAATAGACGTTTTAGTCTCTTACAAATGAATGAGTAAAACTTTCCGATGTTTTTATTGTTGCAAACGACACCCCCCCACTGTACGCACTTTAGCCATTGCCACGACCGACCAAATACGACCGCACCCTCATAATCCATATGCTGAAATGATTTTGCAAAATAAAGTCTTTGAAACTATGGACGGGTATTGCATGCTTTATTTTAAAACAATATGGGATGGGTGGGAAAGTTCTTTTTCTGTGCACCCTACTCTGCTCTCTCTTTAAGGTTAAAAGAAGATGGTTGCCCAGCCCTGGAGGACGGATCGGATCGACAACACGACACTCCGCCTTCAAAGTACGCGACTGACTCATGAACTCTCGCGTAGAGGAAGACCGTGACTTCCAAGGATGGGTAAAACGAATGGTGTAAATGAGGGAATGTAAAAGGAGGGTGAAATGAAATAATGTAAATATTATAAAGTACAACGTTCCAAAGTAGCAGGGACCCAAGAACCGAAGAACTTTAGAACGCCACGGCGTTGAAAGAGGTTTAAGAATCCCGATAGTGAAATATATCCTTTGACTAGATACCTCGCACTAGGCACCTCTGGTTTCCTTTTTATGTTTCCCCGCACACGCCCTACATGAACACACTACCCCCCCCTCGACTCCGAAAACCATATCCCCGGGGACCCTGCCCCAAGGAGGAAAGACGAGTAAGAGGTAAGTAAAGGACTTATGAATCCATGTATTTGAATGCGCGCGAATGCTGTCTCCCCCACCCCCCCCCTTTTTTCCTCCCTCTGCAGGTTACATCAGAGATTACCGCCAAGGTGTGGCGAAGATCTGAGACCTTGCCATGTCTAAATACACGAAACGGACTAGCGCCGCAGGGTGGTGTCTGAGCACGCCTGCAAACTACTCACGTATCGAACAAACCCGAAAAATTAGCACAACCTGATAAAAAGTGATCACCCTTAAACCAGACCGGACGAATGAACCCATGTCACGTATGATGTGAAACTATGAGGGAATGTGTGTGTGTGTGACTGAGGCGTTGACCCAACTGGTCAAAGGACCGAGAATGCGAGAAAGTGCGACAACATGGTACCTCCTTTTTTTCTTTCCTTTTTCTCGAGGCACGTCCCCTCTACCCTGTCTAATGCTCAAACTGCATGATTACTAGATCTTAACGCAGACCCGTGAATGCCCTTTACTGTGTAATGCACTAAATAGCCTTTCTTGAATACACTGCCACCCTCTCTGTTGCACGTGTACTATTTAGCCTGCCGTTGCACTCTCTCTCTCTCTCTCTCTCTCTCTCTCTCTCTCTCTCTCTCTCTCTCTCTCTCTCACTCTCTCTCTCTCTCTCTCTCTCTCTATTTTTTTCACTACCACTCTTCCGAGTGGTTAGCCCCGAAATTGGCAGATTGCCACCCCTAGCACACCACCTAATTGGCTTCAAATACCGTCAGTATTTGCACAAACGCTTGTCTTTAATACAACCACCCTGAGGCCGCGTCATTACCTCTCCTTTTCCGCTAGAAGTCAATGAACCCAGGTTGGGCCGTAAGGGAAAGGACAGGTAAGACGACAGAGGTTCCCTAATCTGACCCGAAATAAGGGAACTACATGTCAAACGGCTCCTATAGTATAAAACAAGGACCTCAGAATACGCGACCCTCCCCTCCCCGAATTGTCGCAATACCCAAACCGGAAAAGTGACCACCCCCGTTACCTCCCCTGTCTATGTCCCTGGTTGTTTCCCATAAAACCCCTGTCCTTCCTAGTTAAGTAACCGGGCTGTAAAAGGTTACGTAGGACCCAGAATGATGTTTTACAAGGTTAACAGACTAGACCAAGGTAAAGAAATCGTCAAAATGAACCCCGCAGTAGTTGAAAAACAGGATGCACCGATAGAAAGGAAATGTTTAGCCATGTTCGTCTCTCAGCAAAATACCTGTGTAGTACCATGTTGACGACTCACTGTACCCTTTTGTAAATGTGAAACTCTAGAGAACGGCATATCTTTGCCAGATTTGTCTCCCGAAGGTGGGTTACCATCAGATGAACTGTCATGCCTGTAATAAATAATTATGAAGGAAAGTCATAGTAAATCCAACAGGTCCGCCACCGGTCATTCATATGCCAGTTGTGAACATTAAATATAACGGACATTTTCATTCTTTGCCTGGAGCTGGGAGAGAAATAGACTTTTTGATTATCTTCATCTGCAAATTTTCTAAAGACTGTCTTTTCAAACTTGTTTAAGGGTACTGCTGTTGGAGGAGAGAAGGACCGGATGTGGGAGCACGAGGCCTGACTGCAGACTAAGGAACACCTGCGACATTAGCCAAGGCGAGACCACGACTGAAAAGAGCTGCAGGACGAGGCACTGTTTTCGACAGCATGAAAAGAAAGGGTCGACCTGATGCCCCTGCTCGACGTCCAGTGCCTGTCGACAAGTCCCCGCTCTCTGAATTCCGTCACACGCCCGCCTATTTGAAGTCTCTCGTTCCCCTAGTTTGTTCCCAATTTGGCCTTGCTCCATCCCCCTTTTTCCTCTGACCTACCCTATGGACTGTTTTGAACGCTCTTCTTCCATCGGAACTTTCTGACAATCACCTCAAAGGACACAGGGCGAAAAGGACCTTTCCGACCAGAAACGCGAGGAAAGGGTCGTGCCCTGCAACGCAGAACTTAGAACAGAGCTGGACTTGTAGCTCCACCGCCGGTGCTCAACAGCGCCAACGAAAGACCACAAAGAACAATGAGAACTCATAAAACTTCGAACATTTGACATCCTCAACCACCGTTTTGCTACGCCTCATTTCTCTCCCAGCCGCCATTGTATTGATCCTGCTCCAATCCGAATCTGAAATATGTATTAACCTGCCAGTTCACGTTATGATATGTACTTGCTGCTCGCCGTTTTTGTATTTCATTCCTATGACTTTCCTGCTGAACAAATTTATCAAAGTTTATCAAATAGGTGCACCTCCTAAAAACTAGAAACCTCAAAATGTATCGTTTACAACTCTTTTTCATCTAGGGTTCCTACCGTTTTCTTTCTCATGCTCACCACAGTAGAACCGAATAGAAAATGAACCAGCAAGATGTCTTGAATATGTTAAAGGGAGGACTGTGGAAAATTAGTGCGTTTTGGTGAACATTATCTGCGCCATCTTGCCTCTTCCCCTGATGCCACACTTTTGTCGTGCGCGCCCGCCATTTTAAGATGCCCCGATCAGAACAAACCCTTTTGCATGCCGCTGGCCCCTGACATAGCCCTTTGCCTTCACTAAGCCTGCACGCTGACCACCCCCTGCTTGCACCTGCCTTGAGTCATAAACCCCTCTTCGGCGCTGCTCTGCCCCAGGCCCTCATCCTGTTCCCAGCGCGACACCTCCCTGCTTTCCTTTCATGATCTCCGGCCCTTAGATGCAAACCCCCTTTTCCCCGTGTGCCCGTTTTGTCCTCCCCGTTCCCAAGCCGACACCCAGCTCTGCCGATACCATCCTTGCCCCTCCCCGTACAATAGAAAGCTTCCCCCATCAAAGAATCCCCGGGTTGATCAAAGCCCCCACCCCATGAGATCCGATCAAACTCCCCACATTCCGTGAATCGGCGGATTATCCAGCTGCGCGATGCTCATCACCTGTTGTGACTAGGGTGGGGACTTCAACCGTAAATGTGTGTGGGAACGGGCCCAAAGGGGAGTTCCGAGAATGTCTTTTCCGTACATCAAAGCTTTAAACATGTATGTGTAATCTGCAATAAAGTCATAAATGTGGGTATAAGAGGCCAGGCCTCAGAAATACAGTTAGAGCACCTCAGAACGATACCTTCTGTCCGTTTCGTTGTGTTCTCCTCCGGAGAGAATAAAAAACCTTGTTTCCTGCTTTCCAGTCTCCAGCGCCTGCCTCTTCATTGATTTAAATAACTAGAGGGTCACAGAGGCAATACCGCCGGGCAAATATCGATTGTCCCCGACCCGAATGAACTTTTTACAGCTCTTCCTCAGAGGGACGAGTCCGGGGGCCACCAGTCTTTACTGTGCGTTCCTGCAGCTCGGGGGCCACAGGTTCACGTTGTTTGGACCAGGTGGAGGCACAGGCTCTCAGAGTGCGGGACAAGCGGCAGTACGGTCCCCAAGTGCGGGACGTACCAAGCCGCAGTGCGGGTCGCAGCTGTGCACTTCACAGCGGCGGACGCTTCAGGCAGGACGTTGAACAGCGGGAGATGATGCAGGGCGGTAGTCCGTCTTTGCTTTGTGATCTACAGCGTGGGGCTCAGTAGATCTCGATGCTTGGACCGGACGGGACCTCCTTCATTTTGCAAGCTAGGGCTCGGTGCAGGTGCAGTCACGGTGCTCGGGCCAGCGGAGGGCTGGTCTTTACTTTGTTTTTGCAGCACGCTCAGGCCGAAGTCACGGTGCTCGGGGGACACGGGTACACTGAATCATGGAGAGCGCGGCGAGGGTGCACAACGCTCTCAGTCTCCTCGATTAGCGCTGCAGGGACAAGCAGCACACACAGCAGTGCCTTCTTCAGGGGGGTAGCGCCAAATGTTCCTGGGGCGCAGTTCAGGGGGCAAGTTCACCAGCAAGCCCTTGGAGATTGTTTAAAGGCACAAGTTAAATTATAAAAAGTCTCTCAGTCTTTTTCTTCCTCTCTCCTTCTTGCAGCAAGGCGCCCACCACAGGCCAGTCTCTCAGGATTTGAGACAGTAGTCCTCCATGCAGCTTTCCCAGGTCCTACTCTTCAGGCAGAGTTTCTTCTTGGCGTAAACAAGATCTAATTTCTTAGGAGCAGGGCTCTTACTTTTATAGGACATTTCTTTTGTTCTTTCAGGCCAGGGGCGCCTTTGCCTAATCCAGTCAGTCTCTGAGCACTTTGTTTTGCAGGTTCTGGTTTCTCCTTTCAGTGTGCAGGGCAGGGACATCAGACGCACCGCAGGAGGTGGAGTCAGCATGGTGATGGCAAGTACAGCCAGGAGCACTCTGTTGACAGTCTTCCCTCTTCCTGGACCAGGTGTCGGGCAGAGTCATCAATCGCTCCCCAGGGGGCGAAGCCAGCATTGTGGTGGCAGATCACAGTCCTATTCAGAGTCAAGGGGCACTCCCACCACCCACTCTGGTGTAATCCCTCTATTCACCACCTGTCATCCCCAGCCCTGTCACTCACACAACCCAGACAGCAGATACACATCCTGGCAGAGGCGAGCTGAAATAGTCAGGCAAGCAAATGCTAACTTTCTAAAAGTAGCATTTGCAAACACAGGATATTAAAATAAACTTTACTAAAAGAAATATTTTATTATTCTGAGTTCAGGCATACTAAACTTGACCTTCTACCATGTTCCCTGAACCTGCTGGGATTATAGTGTGTAATAATTCCAGCAGCGCATTCTGGCCTATGAGAACAGGTAGCCTTACAATAGTGAAAAACGAAAATGGCTGTAATTCACTATTAGGACATGCCACACACATCAGGGCATGTCCTACCGTATGCTTACAATGCACCCTGCCCTTGGGCCTACCATAGGGGTGACTAATATGAAGTTAAGGGAAGGTTTAGGGCCTGGCAAGTAGGTCTACTATGCAGTTAGCATGACAGCACCAGACTGCACGCAGGTTCTGCAATGGCAGACCTAGACACACTTTACTAGGCCGCTTCTGTGGGTGGCACAACCAGTGCTGCAAGCCCACCAGCAGCATTTGTATTTACACGCCCTGGCACTCCTGGTGCACTTTACTGGGGTCTGACAGTAAACCAAATAGGCCAATCATGGAAACCAATCACATATAGCAATTTATAGTAGGGAGAGCATATGCACTTTAGCACTGGTCAGCAGTGGTAAAGCGCCCAGAGTCATTAAACCAACAAAAACAGGTCAGAGAGAATATTGGAGGAAGACAAAAAGTTCAGGGATGACCCTGCTAAGAGGGCCAAGTCCAACACTTCCTGAATTGCCGAGGCATGTTCCAGTGCCAATGTGGCTGGGTCTGGTTTCAGGTTGGCCTTGGGTGAGCGTCTGCGGCCCACTCGTTGCCACCCTTTTTGCGAGGAACGTGGGGACTTCTCTTGTGAGGATCGCAGGGCCTCCTCCGGTGGCTGGGGTTCCTCGGGAGAGTCAATACCCAAGAGGGCATATGTGTCGTGCAGTGATCGGAGTTGATGCAGAGCCCCTTCCATTTAAATATCAGTCTAAAAGCGTGGCCCCATGAGTAGGGAACTCCCTTGCCTCTGAGGAACGACGTGGCATCTCGGAAGCCCTTCCTCTTGTGCAGGGTGATGGCTGAGAGGTCCTGATACAATACCACCTGGTACCCCTGGTGGTGTAGAGGCTGTTTCTGACGAACAAGTTACTTACCTTCGGTAACGATATATCTGTAAGAAACAGTAGTTAGTATTAGATTCCTTACCTTAGAATATCCCCAGGCGTCAGTCTGGATCCGGAAACTTTTGCGTAGCAGTACCCCTGCGCGTCGGTAGGCGTCGTCTGCAGGCGTCCCCTGCGGCTCCGCGTCCGTCGTCGGCGTCGTGCGCCGTGATGACGTCGCTGGAGTATATAGACGCCGCCTCCGCGCGCTGACGTCAGTTCTTTGCACACAGCTTTTCCGCGCCAGAACACACAGAGCCATGTGAGAACCAACACTGGTGCCATTTGAAACTAGGGCCCTGAAAGGGATGCCCTTAACCCTAGGTATCAGTTCGCAGAACGGGGAGGATGGGTGGGGCGGTAAGGAATCTAATACTAACTACTGTTTCTTACAGATATATCGTTACCGAAGGTAAGTAACTTGTTCATCTGAAAGAAACAGGTTAGTATTAGATTCCTTACCTTAGAATAGATACCCCAGCAATACCAACCCCGGTGGTGGGTCTGCGAACCAATACAACCTACACCAGAAAGTCCTGGAGGACCGAACGGCCAAAGAAGCCATCCCTCCGGACTTGACTGTCCAGGCAGTAGTGCCTCGCAAAGGTGTGCAGCGAGGCCCACGTAGCCGCCTGGCAAATGTCCTGCAAAGGGACTCCCCGGCCCAGGGCAGTAGTAGCCGCCGTAGCCCGAGTGGAATGGGCCCTCAGCCCAACAGGAGGCTCCTTCCGAGCCAAAGAGTAACATGCTTTGATGCACAGGACGACCCACCGAGAGATGGTGCGTTTCTGTACCGCCCTTCCCTTCTTCTCACCCACGTAGCCAACAAACAGTTGGTCATCCACCCGGAACTGGCGTGTGCGATCCATATAAAATAAAAGCGCACGTTTTGGGTCCAGACGATGGAGCCGCTCTTCATCTTTTGAAGGATGCGGAGGCGGGAAGAAGGAGGGTAAGGTGATGGACTGCCCGATGTGAAAAGCAGAAACTACTTTGGGCAGGAAAGAAGGCCTAGTCCTAAGAACCACCTTGTCAGGATGGACGGACATGAAAGGAGGTTTGACAGAAAGAGCCTGGAGCTCACTCACTCTCCTGGCAGAGGTGATGGCAACCAGGAAGGCCGTCTTAAGAGTGAGAAGACGGAGAGGACAGGAATGAAGCGGCTCAAAGGGAGCACACATCAAGAATGTCAGAACCAGATTCAAGTCCCACTGAGGCATCACGAACGGAACAGGTGGATACATGTGCGTGATGCCTTTCAAGAACCTCAGTACAATAGGGGACTTGAATAAAGATGGCTGATCAGGTAGCCTTAAGAAGGCGGAAAGGGCAGAAAGGTAGCCCTTGATAGTGCCCAGAGCAGAGCCCTGCTGGGCAAGAGAAAGAAGGAAGAGGAGAACCTCGGAAAGAGGGGCAGAAAGGGGATCCACAGCCTTTGCTGTGCACCATGCCACAAATCTGTTCCACCGGCAGGCGTATACCGACTTTGTGGAGGGACGCCTGGCTGCCAGAATCACATCACAGACTTCAGGAGGCAAGTCGAATGGCCTCAACTGTCGCCGCTCAATCTCCACGCATGGAGGTGGAGGCTGGACAGGTTCGGGTGGAGGACCGTCCCCTGCTGCTGCGACAGAAGGTCCTCCTGAAGGGGCAGGCGGATCGAGGGACCGACCGACATGCTGAGTAGCTCGGGATACCAGTATCTTCGAGCCCAGTCCGGAGCCACAAGGATAACTTGGGCCCGGTCGCGCCTGATCTTCTTCAGCACTCTGGGCAGAAGTGGTATAGGCGGAAAGGCGTACAACAGACCGCAGCTCCACTCGCGCCGAAAGGCGTCGCCGAGCGAGCACCGTCTTGGAAACTCCAACGCGCAGAACTGATGACATTGCGCGTTCTCTTCTGTGGCGAATAGATCTAACCAAGGCTCTCCCCATTGCTGAAAGAGGCCGTTCGCCACGTCCGAGTTCAGACGCCATTCGTGATCCACGAGCACCGACGGCTGAGTTCGTCCGCCCTGGCGTTCAGAGAACCTGCCAGGTGTTGAACCGTCAGAGTCACGCCCTGACGTTCCAGCCATTGCCAGAGACGCAGAGCCTCCTGGCAAAGGGTCCACGACCCCACTCCGCCTTGTTTGTTGCAGTACCACATGGCGGTGGTGTTGTCCGTGAACACCTGCACTACACTCCCGTTGACAAAGGGGAGGAATGCCTTCAGTGCTAGGCGAATCGCCCGCAGCTCCAACAGGTTGATATGGAGCCGGGACTCCGCCGGAGACCAGATGCCTCTGATCTCCGCCTCTCCCAAGTGGCCACCCCAGCCCTGGAGGGACGCGTCCGTCACAACTACGTGCTCCGGTTGGGGAAGGGAGAGGGATCTGCCTCTGACCCAATCGCGGTCCGTAAGCCACCACTGCAACTGTCTCGCAGTGCCCTCCGAGATCAGGACATGGTCGGATAGGTTGCCCTGATGCTGGGCCCACTGAAACTTCAGGTCCCACTGCAGAGCCCGCATCCGCCACCTGGCGTGATGCACCAGTAGGATGCAGGAGGCCATCAGCCCCAGAAGCCGCAGCGTCAACCTGACCGAAACCCGGGATAACGGCTGAAAGATGGGAATCAGAGCCTGAATATCCCGGACCCGCCGTTCCGGAGGATAAACCCGAAACTGCGCCGAGTCGAGAACCGCTCCGATGAAAAGGAGCTTTTGGGAGGGACACAGGTGTGATTTCGGCACATTGATGGAAAACCCCAGCTCGTGCAGGAGGTCTGCCGTCATCTGAAGGTGGTGGACGACTGTTTGGGGCGAGCCCGCCTTCAACAACCAGTCGTCGAGGTAGGGGAAGACTGAAACCCCTAACCGGCGCAGATGAGCTGCGACCACCGCCATCACTTTCGTGAACACCCGTGGGGCGCAGGTAAGGCCGAATGGGAGCACGATAAACTGAAAGTGCTCCTGGCCTACCGTGAACCGCAGGTAACGCCGGTGGGCCGGCAGGACGGGGATGTGAAAATACGCATCCTGCAAGTCCAACGCTACCATCCAGTCTTGTGGGTCTAGAGCAGCCAAGACCTGAGCCAAAGTCAACATCTTGAACTTCTCCTTCCGGAGGAAGCCGTTGACGTTCCTTAGGTCCAAGATAGGACGGAGGCCTCCTTTGTCCTTCTTGGGCACCAGAAAGTAGTGGGAGTAGCAACCACACCCTACTTCTGGCCCAGGAACGCGCTCGATGGCCCCCTTGGCCAAGAGGGCCGTAACTTCCTCCCGCAGAAGTGTCAAGTGGTCCCCCGACACACGGTGGTTCTGCGGTGGCATGGCTGGAGGAGTGGACTCGAAGGGGAGGAAGTAGCCCCTTCGGACGAGCTGCAGCACCCACCTGTCCGATGTAATCGCGCGCCAGCGGGAGTGGTGATGGCGAACCCTGCCACCCACTGGCGTCACGTGAGCCCGAAAGCTCGGACTAGGAAGATTTGGAGGCTGCAGCGGGGGGAGGTGTGGACTGACCTCGCCGCTGCCCTCTACCGCCACCACGGCGGAATCCACGGCCGCCACCGCGCTGGGGAGCGTTCTGCGGCGCGTGGCTGGCAGCACGTGTGGGACCGCCCCTTCCCTGGGCACGAAAGGGGCGAAACGAACCCGTCTGCTGGCGCTGGGTCGAAAGACCCAAGGACTTGGCCGTGACCCTGGAGTCCTTGAAGCGCTCCAGCGCGTTGTCCGCCTTGTCACCGAACAGGCGACTGCCATCAAATGGCATGTCCATGAGGGCATTCTGGACGTCCGGCGAGAAGTTGGCAGATCTCAGCCAAGCATGGCGACGAATCGCCACCGTCGTGGACATAGCCCGTCCCAGCGAGTCGGTCGTGTCAAGACCACACCTGATCGAGTACCTCGCCGCGTCCCGGCCCTCAACCAAGGCCTGGTTGAGCTTGTCCCGCACTTCCTGCGGACATTGCGGCAAACACTCCGCGACCGTATCCCACAGGGAGTGGGTGTAGCGGCCCAAAAGGCACGCGGTATTACAAGACCGCAGTCCAGCGCTCAAAGAGGAAAAGACCTTTTTGCCAAATTGGTCATACCGCTTCGATTCCCGATCGGGCGGGGCCGACGGGAATGCGGACTGTGAAGTGGAGGCCTGGATCACCAGACTCTCCGGGGAGGGATGGGTGGAGAGGAAGGCAGGGTCGTCCGAGCACGGACGGTGACGCCTGGCAACGTTCCGGTCAACCGGTGCACCGGAAGCGGGCCTGGACCAGGTGCCCAAAAGGACATCCGTCAGGGCCTCATTAAACGGCAGCAGAGGCTCCTGAGGGCATGACTGCGGTTTAAACACTTCGGTCAGAATGTTAGGTTTGACCTTAGCGACGGGGAGCTCAAGGCGCAAGGCCTTGGCAGCCCTCATCAGGACCACCGAATAGGCAGCCCCCGCCTCGGACGCCACAGGGGAAGGCGAGACAAACCCAGGGTTGGGCGACTCGTCCAGACCACTGGCATCACCCAAGTCACCTACCCAGTCCACATCATACTGGCAGGCACGGGATAAAGGGTCTTCAGACCCCTCCCAACCCTCTCCATACTCGTCCTCATCGCCGTAGGCTGGGTCGACGATATAGACTGGCTCCTCGGAGCCAATGGGCTCCAACGGCGCCGGACTCGGTGTCGGACGGTGTCGGTCCGACTCCGCGTCAGGAGACAGAGAGGGAATGGGGGTGGCGCCGCGCGGCGCCGGCGCCGGGGACCTGACGCCGGCCGGAACCGACGGCGGAGCCACGGCGTCGCGCGGAGGCGGCACCACGGGTTGGCCCAATGGAATCGGTGCCGGAGAGGCCGGTAGACCAGCCGGCGACGAACCTGAGGGACCCAGCGGCGCCGGGGCCGGAGCCGCCGGCGGCGTCGGGGCAGGAGCACCCGAACCGCTCGGGCCCCCAGACGGGACCGACGGGCCCGCAGGCGCCGTAGGCCCCGCCGGAGGAGACCTCGCCCTCATAGCCATGAGGAACGCCTCAATCTCCTCGCGCGACGCGCCTTCCCCAGGGACCGACGGGTATAGGGCAGACGGCGTCGGCGACCCACGCGGGGCCACCCGAACCCCCGGCCGCATCACGTGGGCGTCGGGGGGAGTCGGGGGTACGATGACGATGCCCCGACTTCTTGTGACGCTTACCTGACGAACCGGAGGAATGGCGGCGACTCCCGGAGCGCTCATGGCGGCTCCGCGATCGCTCCCTCGACCGCTCCCTCGACCTCCGACCGGACCGGGACCGCTCTCGACACGGGGCCGACACTCGGAGCTCGAGCAGCTTGCGGGACCGCTCCCGTCTAGCTTTACTAGTCAAGGCCCGGCAGTCGACGCAGGACTCCACGTCGTGGTCCGCGCCCAGACACCGGAGGCAGAGTCGATGGTGGTCGGTGACCGACATCAGGCGGTCGCACCCGTCGCAACTCTTGAAACCGGGCATCCTACCGGCACCGTAGAAGAATTAGGAATTATCAAAAACTTGGTCAAAAGACCGGAGTACTGCTCTTCGGATCTGCGCTAACTGGCGCGGAAAAAAGAAGAACTGACGTCAGCGCGCGGAGGCGGCGTCTATATACTCCAGCGACGTCATCGCGGCGCACGACGCCGACGACGGACGCGGAGCCGCAGGGGACGCCTGCAGACGACGCCTACCGACGCGCAGGGGTACTGCTACGCAAAAGTTTCCGGATCCAGACTGACGCCTGGGGATATTCTAAGGTAAGGAATCTAATACTAACCTGTTTCTTTCAGATGCGCTGCTCGTAGGATCCTCTCTTTCAAAGGGTAGTGAAGCAAGAAGTACAAGACAAAGAGCATCAGAGGGTCTGGGATAACAAGAACAAGAACGCCGGATATGCACCTACAGAGGACTCTATTAGCATGCCATGTGTATACTATAGAGATATAGGTCAGCCTTACATTCAACCCACCAAGTGGTCAGATGAGGATGCCCATCAGTCACCACACTGAACCACCCTTCATCATTTGGGTTCCTCTTAAGACCACCATTGGTGTTATCTATTATCTTTCACAAGGAGGGCTAAGATTGTTAAAAACCCTCACATGATCAGATAGATTTTCCGTGGTCTTACTTCTCAACTAAGAGGATGTTTGAGTGTTGAAGAGGGTGACTGATGTCACAGTGCAAAATTTAGTGAGAAAACAAAGAAGAAAAATGTGTGAAATAAAATTGGATGAGGGGGTACTGGACGTAAACTTTATTCTGTTGCTACCCTCTCTACCAATGTTAAAAAGTAGTCAGAGACAACCAAAATATTTTTGGATCGTCTAGATGGATTCCAGGGTCAACATGTTTCAGCAATTTTTGACGCAGATTGTCATTGCTTTCATCAGGACCACAGTAAACTTATTAAAGAACCCAGGGCTCTGGGGTCTCTTTGGGACCTTCCCCCGGTGAGGGGTCACCACCCATGCGGATCATGTCACTCTTTTCCGCAGACCAAGAAGTCTACAGAAATAGACATAGGTACAACAAGACCGTGGATTCAAAACAAATTCATGAATTGTAACAGCAATAACTTGGTTTACCTCATTACATGTCCGTGTGGCCTCAAATACGTAGGGATGACCACTCGTAAGATTCGAGTAAGGATATCTGAGCATAAGAGCACCATTAGGTGCAAGAGGCAAGCCACCAAATTAACGAATCACTTCTTGGAGGCACGCCATCCTTCCACTGCATTTCAGTGGACGGTGATTGAACAACCACACATCCCGGCACACATTACTGACATTGGTAGATTTCTTTTGCTAAAGGAACAGAAATGGGTTTTCAAATTGGGCACTAATCGGGTAGGGCTCAATGATGATATACCGTGGGCCAGTCTATGATTTCCATCATTTTGGGATTTGCCGTAAGTTAGTGATGCATAAGACTCTCACTAAAGAACACCTTGGTGAAATTGACGATGATGCTTGTCTGACTCTCAATGGATGAAACGTTACACATACCATCAGTGTCTCCATGTGTGACTATCCTTGCCAGGTGTGTTTCAAAAACACCCCTGCTAGTTCACACAGTACAATTTATAGTAGATTTCCCTTACAGTATGTTGGGCAACTTCTCACGATGATGTAATAATGTCCCCCTCTTTTTGTGTAATCGGAGTGGTAACACACTTAGCGCAACGTGTTGCTCTTCGTTATTGTCACTTGCGAAAAGGGGCACGCAGTTTAAAGTTATATGCCTGCTTGTAAAAACAAAAAAAAAAAAAAAAAACCCCGGTTTGTTTACACTTCTCCAAGTAACGCTCGTCGAGCGTTTTCATTGGTCGTGCATTCAGCCAATCGAACACGTCATACCATCAACGGAGGACCCACGTGACTGACTATCGGCCAATGACGCTACGCGTCATATACAGCAGCCGAAGCCAGTTCACGTACCTCCCCGATCGGCTCAGACGCCGACACGAAGTACCGACGGAGAGGTAGGGTGCCTTCTATAGAGATACTGGCATGTTTGCGATCATGTTGTAACAATGGTCACGGAGACATTGGTCTCACTCGCTCCTGCTTGTTACAAACTCACATACAGAGTTGGGGCGAGTATTATAACTTTTATACTGAGTGTGCTGGGCAGTGGTTAACAACTCCACTACTATTTTTGATCCAAACTCACATACAGATTTGGGGCGAGTATTGTAACTTTTATACTGAGGGTGCTGGGTAGTGGTTAACAACTCCACTACTACTTTTGATCTAAACGTGCTGGGGTACAACTCCCTTTGAGTGAAGCAACACAGAGTGGTGTTTGGCGCTGATTTTTGTCTGTCTAAATATATGAGAAATAAGTGGCATTTTCAGCTTTGCTGTTTTTTGCCCCTTTTTTAGAGCGTTGCTTCCCCTTAACCCTGAGCCGTGGCCAGGTGGGGTGAGGTCCATACATCTTCCAAGTGGGGTAAGATGTCATCTCCTTTGGCTATTTTGACAATTCGATCCACTGTTGAGATTTCAGCACAGAATAAGATGTCTCTATGGTTGTGCTTAAACATATGTCATTTATTACTAGGATTGTAAAGTCAGAACCTAGTATATGTACACAAGTATAAGAACGCGGTGTTTACTAACAAGACTTTTAATATTTCCATGTTTTCACTATTCCCAGAAACCCCTAATAACTTGGAAAGGTGAAGCAACTGATGCGGACACTTAGTCGATACAGGTGACCTAAGTATCGGTTTTGAAATGTATTGAAATTCATAGTTTTGAGCACATTTTTGTTTCAAGAGCACTTGTTCGTAGTAGCAATCAGTTTACTGTGGTCCTGATGAAAGCAATGACAATCTGCGTCAAAAATTGCTGAAACATGTTGACCCTGGAATCCATCTAGACGATCCAAAAATATTTTGGTTGTCTCGGACTACTTTTTAACATTGGTAGAGAGGGTAGCAACAGAATAAAGTTTACATCCAGTACCCCCTCATCCAATTTTATTTCACACATTTTTCTTCTTTGTTTTCTCACTAATTTTTGCACTGCGACATCAGTCACCCTCTTCAACACTCAAACATCCTCTTAGTTGAGAAGTAAGACCACGGAAAATCTATCTGATCATGTGAGGGTTTTTAACAATCTTAGCCCTCCGTGTGAAAGATAATAGATAACACCAATGGTGGTCTTAAGAGGAACCCAAATGATGAAGGGCAGTTCCGTGTGGTGACTGATGGGCATCCTCATCTGACCACTTGGTGGGTTGAATGTAAGGCTGACCTATATCTCTATAGTATACACATGGCATGCTAATAGAGTCCTCTGTAGGTGCATATCCGGCGTTCTTGTTCTTGTTATCCCAGACCCTCTGATGCTCTTTGTCTTGTAGTATATGCAGGGGCCGCATCATAGCCAGCTCTTTAAAATCCCCTTTGACCCTCTTTAAATGTTTGTTGTTCTTGCTAGTGAAGCAAGAAGGCCAGGATGTCAGGTGGCAGGGCGCCAAGCCCACCCTGTGTGCTCTGTCTATGCAAATTGCAAAATCGTTGGTTTCCCCCCAAAAGTCCCTGAACATCTCCTGCAAAAAGCTTGTGATATTGTCCCCTTCTGCTTTGGAAGGAACGCCACGGACCCTAATGTTGTTCCTCCGAGAGAGATTCTCGAGGTCCTCCGCGTGTGGCTGGAGGTCTACCGGCTGTTCTTTCAGGTGAATAACTTCTTGCTGAAGCTGGTCTATCTCTTCGTTCCTAGCCTGCGTCGTTTCCTCCACCGCTGCCACCCGTTCACCCAAACCATCGAAGTCTCACCTTAGCTCATGGTGCTCCCCGGACATTTCTTGTTTTAGTGCTTGAAAGTCCTCACGCAAATAATTAAATAGAGTCTCCAGAAATGATTTTGTGATGGGCATCTCCTCTTCCCCTGACCCCGTGGCCTCCTTCGTCGCTGCCTGGGTTATGGATGGGGGGCTCTTCTCTCCTTTAGGGGTGCCCTTAGCTAGCATTTCGGTGATGGTGCGCCCCCCTCTGCGCCCGGTATTGGCCATGGTTCGCCGACCCCCCCCTCCTCAGCGTCGCTCTCACCTTCTGCCTGTTAGGGGGGAGTGCGTAGATCTCAGCTTCCTCACCTCCTCACTGTACAGGGCTTCTGAGCACCCCTGGCAATCGCCACTGGGAGTGGGCACCTCGACGTTCCGTCTCACCCCTGGGCCTCAAGTTTCCCGGGGTATCTCGCCCACGAGGTGGTGCGGTCGCAACTTGAGCGGAAAGGGGTCCAGGCAGGCTCTTCTTCATGGCAGTCCGTCTTGGGCCTCAGGAGCCTCACAGGCCTAAACAAAAATGGCGCCCAGAGAGCCTTTCTTAAGCAACTTTCCCGCAGGCCCTTAGTGGGCTCCCGAGGACTCCAACCTCCCCTGCTCTCCTCACCTCACAGATTGTGGGCCCGGACACCGGGTAAAGGCAGGCACCCGTTCGGCTCACGGCTCCTGTCTCTCGGGCGCTAACACCGAGTCTCGCGTCTCACCTCTGTCACAACTGCTTCTGCCTTTTTTAATACAAATAACAATCCTAGGCAACTATGGGGTCCTTAAAGATATTGGGTACAATGGCACAAAAAAATGTGTAGGCACAACACAATAAGACTAATGCAGTGTACAGGAGAAATTAATAAAAACAGCTTGAAGATAAGTATTATTCATTTATTATAAAATATACATGACATGAAAAAGGGGATTAAAAATCACAAGTATATCACAATTAATCATAAAAAGTTTCAACATATACATTCATATTCTAAATCGATAATCATGTGTAGATAAAAAGCAAATACAGTGGTAAGAAACAACCAAGTGCGGCATGCCTATTATACCGGAGGCGACAGATGTGGACGCCTGTTTGCTAATAGGTTACGAGTTATACGTCAACAGCAAAAGGTCAAAGAGATTGCCCGATCCGACGGATCCTGTGTCGCGGAGGATGCCGACATTGCGGATGCTTTCCGCAATTTTTACGCCACCCTCTATGCCTGCAGCCCGCTGAACGGCCCAGAGGCTATTGCCTTCCTAGACTCGGTCACGCTCCCCCCTCTTTCTGTGCCTCAAACGGAATATCTCGAGAGAGACATTCGCATAGATGAGGTTATCGCCGCTATCTCCAGGCTCAAATTGGGGAAGGCCCCAGGACGTGATGGCTTCCCAGCCATCTTCTACAAGAAATTTTGCGCTACGCTCGCCCCGATCCTAACCCGCCTATTCAACACGTTTGCCGAACCTGAGGCAATACCGCCTGACCTTCTACGATCTTCAATAGCGGTCATCCCCAAGCCCGGGAAAGACAGAACTAGGTGCGGGGCCTACCGGCCGATCTCGTTGTTAAAGGTAGATCTCAAACTATATACGGGGTTCCTCGCAGCCGGTCTTGCACCCCATTTACCTGGCCTCATAGATCCGGACCAGGCAGGCTTTATTCCCGAACGCCAGACGGTAGATAATACCAAACGCATCGTCCACCTGATAGAAAAAGCTACCCGAGTGCAAGGAGAAAGAATGATGTTGGAAGTAGACGCCAAAAAGGCATTTGACCGAGTCCATTAGCCCTATTTAGACCTGGTTATGGCAAAGGTGGGGATTGGAGAGAAATTTCGCAACCTCATTTTTAACTGTTACAGGTCCCCCACTGCAGTAGTTCGGGTGAATGGCTACAGTTCGGCCAGTTTTAATATCGAGAGAGGCACGTGGCAAGGGTGTCCACTCTCACCCCTCTTATTCGCCCTGTACATGGAGCCACTCGCCCAGAGAATACGTCAAAATCAGGCAGCTACAGGGATAAGGTTTGGCGGATTCACACATACCATCAGTCTCTATGCAGATGACATACTGATCTCATTAGAAAACCCACAAACCGCTCTACCAGCATTTATAGCAGAGTTGGACGCCTTCGCCAAAGTGGCCGGGTTCAAAATGAATACAGATAAGTCGATTGCCTTAGACATATCGTTGTCCCCCTCCACAAGAGTTTATTTACAAGGCCTTTTGCCCATTCAGTGGGCATGGGACACGGTCCCGTATTTAGGGATCCAACA
Organism: Lissotriton helveticus; assembly: GCF_964261635.1. Classification (NCBI taxonomy): domain Eukaryota; kingdom Metazoa; phylum Chordata; class Amphibia; order Caudata; family Salamandridae; genus Lissotriton; species Lissotriton helveticus. Next base: position 704,170,352 of record NC_136063.1, on the reverse strand, counting down.
GGCCCCTTCCCTTAACACCATGGCAGTGGCTAACTACATGACACTCCGTGGGAAGATCCGGGAGGAGATCGGCCGGTGGAAGCATTTCCCGCTCTCTTGGTTGGGCAGGATCGTGGCGGTCAAAATGACAATCTTATCCCAAATTCTTTATCTTTTCCGAGCCCTGCCGTTGAGACCACCCGTCTGATGAATTCGGCAAACACAAGCTGAACTTGCCCAATTTATCTGGCAGGGCCGGAAACCCAGAATGCGGAGGGCATTGGTCACGTTAGCCCCAGAATCGGGAGGCCTGGGGATACCTGACTTGCATAAATACTACCAGGCGGCGCAATTGCGCTATCTGGTCGAATGGAGTAAATGGGAGTCGGAGAAACACTGGCTCTTCCAGAACCAGGCTGTGGCCGGCCGCCCATTGCAGGAAATCCCCTTTCTCCGGAAGATCCACAGGCCTGCTAACCTCTACGCCTCGTATATCACATGGGTTCCCCTAGAAACGTGGGATGCCACTTGTCTTACCCATGACCTTACAACCTTCCCGTCCCCACTTACCCCGCTGGTGGATAACCCAGACTTTACCCCGGGCGCAGAGAGATCGACTTTCACACACTGGAGATCGGCAGGTTGTCGATTCTTATATCATATCTATAACCCAGGGGAAGTGATCCCCTTCCCACATTTTAGACAAGAGTATGGCTTCCCAGAGATGGAACGGATGCGTTATCTTCATGTCAGACACTGGGCACTGCAACCACAGGTGAGAAGGAGCGCAGACAGAAGGCTCCTGCCGTATGAACGATGGCTTCTATCCCGTACCTCAGACACTAAACTCATATCTGACCTTTACAAGATGCTGCAGATAACACAAACGCATATTTACAACCCAGGTAAGGAGCGGTGCGAAAGGGAACTAGGCAGGGTCCTTAGTCATAAAGAATGGGAGAAGATAGCCTATAGAGCACGTCACTCCGCATACCACATGGGGCTCACGGAGACACTCACGAAAATAACAACATACTGGTATTACCACCCCAGAACGGCTGCACGAGATGGAACGTAGTAAGGAGAAGTTCTGCTGGCGGGGCTGTGGCCAAGATGGCAACCTGGTGCACTTGTTGTGGGACTGTGACCAACTCTGATCTTACTGGACAAAGGTGCTTGACGATGTGGACAAAAACTTTCAAACAGAGCTCCCACGCTTTCCAGCGTATGTCTTCTTAGGGCTTCCTATCCCCACTAACATACCCCTTACGCTCCCGCAGAGGAGAGTCAAATAGCCATTGCACTGGGTTCCGCGGTGCAAAACATCCTTGCACATTGGCGCACCTCTACTACTCCTTCCATCACTGGCTGGCTGCACAGGTTGTGGCATGTACTAGGCATGGAGAAGTTATCGCTCACCAGGACTGGGGAAGGAGATAAATATGAGGAGCTCTGGCAACCATTTCGATCACTACTGATCACGGAATTCAGAGAAGTCACCTGTCCTCGGGACTTTCGACTGTTGAGGCTCACGGAGCCAAAGGAGACTAACCCCTAAGGCAGACACAGCTTGGGAGACATAGTGGATGGGAGCGTCGGGGAAGGTCGGGGCGGGGGCGAGCACTGAACGGGAGGGTGGAGGGAGGGGCTATATGTGGGGGGAGGGGCGGGAAGTTCTTATTGTTGTTGTTTCACCTTATCTCTGCATTATTATGGCTGTCCTCATCAGGCTGTATTTCGTATGTTGCAACATGCCTATCTCGAGCCCCATTTGCTCTTATGCCACCTACTATTAGCATACGATCAAATGTGTATGTTGTGAAATTTTTCTTTCCCTGTACCGATTTCAATAAAAAGAGTTAAACCATAAACTACGACACTTGGATAGTCAATACCCACGGGAGCACCGGAGTACTCGCGTTACCTCACCCAGGGAAGTCGGGTTCATAGGTGTCTTTTCGTGTCGCGTTTTGTCGATGCTTTCAATGGAGACCTGCAAAAGAAGTGCTGCAGGCAGCCGAAGGAAGAGTGTCCGGGTGGATCCAAGAGTGGATCAAGGAGCTGAAGAACCTGAAGGCTGAGGGGACAGAGTCTTGGTCACTAGCCAGAGACCAGGAAGGAACCAGGATGGAACCAGGTGATGTCGCGATGCAAACAGGTGAAGAGGTGAAGCTTGTCTCTGCAGCCACAAGGACCAGGAGGCGTCGACGACGACCTGGAGCTGGAGTCGAGCTGTCCCAAGAAGGCTCTAGTTGACTGCGGTGTCGGTATCCGGATTGGACCCAACAAGCCTTGGTAACCGCAACCCACGCAGGAAGTGAAGATTCGCTTCAGTTCAGACCAGCAGGGTCTGAGGAGCTTCTCCTTTGGAAGGAAGCTGGAGCAAGCCCAGAGCAATCAGGCAAGCGTTGGAAATTCAAAGGATCGTCTTCAGAGGGCTCACTAGCCAACGGGCTAGCAACCGGGAAGACGCTGTGAGAAGTTGGCCTGATATATGATGCTCACTAGTTCTAGTGATTACCTTGTATCAGTCCAAAAAACCCTTATGGTGATTGGTTGTAAGTCAACCTTATAGACCAGCTATCCTAATGGTAGCATGGACAAAGCAGTCTTAGGCTAAACTCTTTTGGCATGTGAAGCCAGCTGTTTTACCACAATATAACCCCTTGAATACCAGATGAAAGGACACCACACAGGTTGTTATGAAAATAAACAGTCTATTTATTAATAACAACACCTCTGAACTCTTTATGAGGTCAGAGGGCTAAGCACATGACAATCTCTTACGAAAAATACGATAAGTTGCACAAAATTACAATGGTGCCCTAGGGGCACGACAAACCATATACTAAGTAAGTGGAATGTGAAAGTCAATAGTAAGAATGGAGCTGTCCAGAGGCTGTAGGATTGTTGGGACCACTCTACACTAACTCTCGGTAAGTAATAGGAGGCCCACGGAACGCATGTGCAGAGTGTGAACTCACACGCGAGATGCGTAACAACGTCTATGGACAGTACAGTTCAAGTTAAAGGTGAGTACGGACAATCCTGACTAGGTAGGACTAAAACGACTGTGGAACTGGACACTAGGACAATTAAACTACCCTTGAGCACCGAAATGCTCTCGTTACCTCACCCATGGGCTGCGGGTGCATAGGTGCCAAAGTGTGTCGGGTTCTCGCGTTGAAGTCAATGGAGCCTGAAAGAAAAGATGCTGCAGGCGACCAGGAGGAAGATGTCCGGTGCGATCCAAGGGTGGATCGGTGAAGAAGAGGACCTGAAAGCAGAGGGGACAATGTTCAAAGTCACTAGCCAGTGACCGGTGTGGAACCAGGAAGGAACCAGATGTCGTCGTCGCGATCAGGTGAAGAGTGGACGCTTGACTCTGCAGCCACGTGGACCAGGAGGTGTCTTCGACGACCAGGATGGAGGCAGGAGCTGTCCCACGCAAGCTCCCGCTGTCGGCGGTGTTGGATCCGGAATCGGCGTCAACCGGCCTTGGCAAAGGCAACCCACGCGGTGAGTGAAGAAAGCGTCTGGTGCGGACTAGGAGAGTCCGGGATGCCCCTCTTTTGGAAGGGAGCAAGGGCCAGTCTGGAGCAACCAGACCAGCAGCAAAGATTCAAAGGTTCGTCGTCTAGGAGGCCACTAGCCAGCCGGCAAGTGACCAGACAACGCGTCCAGCAGCAAACAAGCAGAAGGGCCCCACGCAGATCTCGTGGAAGCTGGGGGGCTGATCTTCGGTGCAGGGGCTTCTCAGTCCCCAAAGCACTTGGTCGAGTTTACCTCGGGAGTCGTGCTGGAAGCGAAGTGCAGGTTCGTTCAAGATGGCCGGTCCCACGTGTCTTGTCGCACCCACGGGTCTCAGCTTTGCTGCAGATGTGAGTTGAGGTCGGAGAGGTCTGGGAATCCGGGTCTCGTCGGGCTCTGAAGTCTGGATCCTCGAGGGAAGACGACAAAGTGAAGCCGCTGGACGCTTGATGGTGCCTGCAGTTGCAGGGTGGACACTCCTTGCCCACAAGGGAGATTTTCTTCAGTCTTCTGTGAAGCAGAACGTCGAGGTCAAGAGTTTCTTCTTGTAGAGTAGTTCAGGATTAATCTAATTTGGAATGGGACCAGCTCCTACCTTTATCCTGCTAAAGGGGGCTGCACTACTGACTAGGTCCCTCCCCTGGGTGGGACCAGGAAGGGGGGTGGTTACACCCCCCTATCCTTTGTCCGGTTTCCCGCCAGAGCTGGGGTGCCCCAGCAACTGGTTTGAACCGGTGTATGCACAGGGCACCTTGTGTGCCCCAGGCATGTCTCATTCCTTTCAGGCCTCCCTACCTCAATACACAAAATCCTGTCTGGGGTGGTGCTAGCACCTCCCAAGGCAGGAAACCCTTTGTCTAAGCCTCCCTCGCTGGAAGGACTCCCAGCAGCAGGAGGTCAGACTTGTGTCCATGGTGGTGGCATCCATTTTGTGATGCCAAGGCTCGAGTTAACTTTAACCAGGGTTCACAGTTACATACATGTCGTGTCCCTCTAGAAGGGTGGAATGCTACCCCCCTCGCCAGAATTGGCGAGGGGGTAGTATTCCAAATCGTATGACACCTTACTCGACATGTTTTGATAATGTTATACCAGAGTTAGCATTTAACCGCGAGGATTATAATGCACTTAAGAGTAAATGGTATAGCGTTATCATGGAACAGCTATTAGGACCTGGTTCCGCAAGCTGCAAACGGGCTCAGCTCATGCCAGAGCACCATCTCACTTAATTCCAAGCACTCTGCCTTCAGGATTGATAAGGCCTGCCATAGGAGTGACTGATAGGAATATATGTGTCCATTTTAGGGTTAGATATAGGTATACTACATCTATAGCAAAGGGTGATTACACCACCTTGCCCCAGCTGTCGTGCAGCCAGTTGTGTCAGTTTTAGATGGCCAGCCAGGGGTGGCATAATACATGCTTCAGCCCCTGGTAGGCCCTGGGTACACCTATGCCCTGGGTACCTAAGGTACACTGTACAGGGACTGATAAGGTGGCCCAGTACCAATTGGTAAATGCACCTAAAGTACATGGTTGTCAATTTAGAGAGAGAACAGCTAGGCTGTGGGTCTGATTAGAAGGCCCACAGCCAGGGAGAGTCGTAAACCAGTGAAGCAAAAAGCAAAAATCTGGGGTGACCATAGGATTGCAGACCCCACTCTCCTACATAACCCCCCCCCCCCTAAACTTAGGGACATTAAACTAACCTTGACCAGGTGAGTCTTCCTGTTCTAAGTGGAAATACCTGGAGAGACCATCTGCATTGCCATGGTCAGTTCCTGGTCTGTGCTCCACTGTAAAGTCCATCCCCTGTAGGGAAATGGACCACCTAAGAAGTTTGGGGTTTTCACCCTTCATCTGATTTAGCCATAAGAGGGGCTTATGGTCGGTCTGAATCTTGAAGTGAGTTCCAAACAAGTAGGGTCTCAACTTCTTCAGGGCCCAAACCACAGCAAAGGCCTCCCTCTCTATAGCTGACCAACGTTTCTCTCTAGGGGTCAGCCTTCTGCTTATAAAAGCAATGGGCTGGTCATGACCATCAATATTCAGTTGAGAAAGAACAGCTCCCACACCCAACTCAGATGTATCTGTTTGGACAATGAAGGTTTTGGAGTAGTCAGGACTCTTGAGAATAGGTGCAGTACACATGGCCTGCTTTAGGTCATCAAATGCCTTTTGACAGCTAACTGTCCACTGAACTTTCTTTGGCATTTTCTTGCTTGTCAGGTCATTAAGTGGTGTCACAATGGACCCATAATTCTTGACAAACTTCCTATAGTAACCAGACAGGCCCAAGAAAGCTCTGACCTGTGTCTGGGTGGTCGTAGGAGCCCAGTCCTTTATGGCCTGTATCTTGCTCTCCAATGGTTGAACCTGGCCTCCACCCACAAGGTGGCCCAGGTACACAACCTGACTCTGCCCTATCTGGCACTTAGGGGCCTTTATAGTAACGCCTGCCTTTTGCAGGGCCTCCAAAACTTTCCTCAGGTGGATCAGGTGATCCTCCCAGGTGGAGCTGAAGACAGCAATATCATCTAGATATGCTGCACAAAAGTCATCCAACCCAGTGAGAACTTGGTTCACCAACCTTTGAAAAGTGGCAGGTGCATTTTTCAAACCAAAGGGCATCACCACAAATTGGTAATGACCTCCTGGGGTAGAAAATGCTGTCTTGGCCTTGGCATCCTCAGCTAACCTGATCTGCCAGTAACCAGCTGTTAGGTCACATGTACTTAAGAAAGTTGCAGAAGCCAACTTGTCTATCAGTTCATCTGCCCTAGGTATTGGATGGGCCTCTGTCTTAGTGACAGCATTGAGACCCCTGTAGTCTACACAAAACCTCATCTCTCTCTTACCATCCTGGGTGTGAGGTTTTGGCACTAGAACTACAGGACTAGCCCAAGGGCTCTCTGAGGGTTCAATGACTCCCAATTCCAACATCTTGTGTACTTCTTTCTTTATGCAGTCCCTGACGTTGTCAGGTTGCCTGTAGATTTTACTCTTTATAGGCAGACTGTCTCCAGTGTCCACCTCATGTGTGCACCAGTTTGTCTGACTGGGGGTCAGAGAAAACATTTGTCTGAAGGATTGAAGGACCTGCTTACAATCTTCTTGTTGATGTTCAGAGAGGCTGTCAGAAAAGACTACACCATCTACTGACCCATCATCAGGGTTCTGAGTGAGCAGGTCTGGGAGAGGGTCACTCTCTTCCTCCTGCCCCTCATCTGTGGCCATGAGCAAGCCCATGTCCTCCCTGTCAACAAATGCTTTGAGCCTATTCACATGAAGTACTCTGTGAGGGCTCCTGGGAGTTCCCATGTCCACCAAGTAGGTGACTTCTCCCTTTTGCTCAATGATGGTATGGGGTCCAGACCATTTGTCTTGGAGAGCTGCTGGGGCCACTGGCTCCAACACCCACACCTTCTGTCCTGCATGATAAACAGTTAGGACAGCCTTTTGGTCATGCCAAGCTTTTTGAAGTTCTTGGCTGGCCTCAAGGTTTTTAGATGCCTTCTCCATGTACTCTGCCATCCTGGAGCGGAGACCAAGTACATAGTCCACTATGTCAAGCTTAGGCTTTCTGAGAGGTAACTCCCATCCTTCCTTCTCAAGACATTGGGGTCCTCTTACAGGATGTCCAAACAGAAGCTCAAAAGGGCTGTAACCAACCCCCTTCTGTGGGACCTCTCTGCAAGCAAACAGAAGGCAGGGTAAAAGGATGTCCCATCTTCGCCTAAGCTTTTCAGGTAACCCTTTTATCATCCCTTTGAGGGTCTTGTTGAATCTCTCAACAAGCCCATTGCATTGTGGGTGATAGGGTGTGGTAAATTTGTAATTTACACCACACTCCTTCCACATAGCAGTCAAGTATCCTGACATGAAGTTGGCACCTCTGTCAGTGACAACCTCCTTAGGAAACCCCACTCTGGAGAAAACTCCAAGCAGGGCCCAGGCCACAACAGGAGCTGTAGTGGTCCTAAGGAGAATAGCTTCTGGATACCTGGTGGCATGATCCACTACCACCAGTATAAATCTGTGCCCAGATGCTGTTGGGGGGTCCATTGGTCCAACAATGTCAATCCCCACTCTCTCAAAGGGAACCCCCACCACAGGTAGTGGTATAAGGGGGGCCTTTGTTGTGCCACCTGATTTGCCACTGGCTTGGCAGGTGACACAAGAGCGACAAACGTCTTTAGTGTCCTCAGACAGATGAGGCCAGTGAAAGTGTGGGGCAAGCCTGTCCCAAGTCTTGTTCTGGCCTAAGTGACCTGCAAGGGGAATTTCATGGGCTAAGGTGAGAAGGAAACCTCTAAGAGACAAGGGGATGACCAGCCTCCTGGTAGCACCAGGTTTGGGGTCTCTTGCCTCAGAGTATAGGAGTCCATCATCCCAATATACCTTATGGGCACCTGTAGCATTCCCTGCAGCCTCAGCAGCAGCCTGCTGTCTGAGGGGTTCAAGAGAGGAACAGTCTAACTGTGCCTGCCTCAAGTCTGCCCTGGAAGGTCCCCCTGTCCCAAGAAACTCAACCTGTTCAGGCTCAAGCTCTTCTAGGACAGTTCCTTCTGGGGTCTTGGGGTCAGTCTCCTGAGAGAGCTGATCCTTAACCTGAGGCAGGGGGGAAGGCTCAGCCTTACCTCTACTGCTCTTTCTCTTGGGTAGTGTCTGGTCCATTCTTCCAGGATCCAGCACTAGTTGGGCTGGGCATGTCTTGGCCTGTGACCTAGTCACAGCAAGGACGTGAGGAGAGACCTAGCATTTCTACATGAGTCCTGTACTCCACATCTGACCACAGTGAGGTTTCCAAATCATTGCCCAAAAGACAATCTACTGGGAGGTCTGAACTAACTACAACCCTTTTGAGGCCAGTTGCCCCTCCCCAGGAGAAATTAACAACTGCCATACTGTGATTGGTAGTGACATTGCTAGCATTGGTCACTAGGTAGTCTGAACCTAGCATGATCTGGTCAGGGTCCACAAATGTTGGTGTCACCATAGTGACACTGGCACATGTGTCCCTGTAGGCCTGAGCCATCTGTCCATTTATCAAAGGCGTTTGTCTGTATTTGCCCAGAGTACTAGGACTTACAGTAGGGGTCATATCCATGTCCCCAGTACAAACAAGAACTGCCTGAGTAGGAATTCTAACTAAGTCAGAACCCACCTCAGTTCCCAGGGTTAACCCAGCTATAGCCTTGGGAGGTACACTACCACTACTAACTGTACTAGGGGGTGCAGGTGTCTTTGGGACAGTAGTGGTAGGAGTTTGGCCTTTCTTGGTGCACTCACTAAACCAGTGAGTCTTACTTTTACAGTATTGACACCATGGTTTCTTAGGACCATCATTCTTCTTCTTTTGGGAAGTTTGAGACCCACCCTCCTTAGGTTGTTGGGGCCCTGTTGAAGACTTCTGGTCATTTTGCTTATTCTCATTACCCTTCTGGTCTGCTTTCTTCTGGCCACCACCCTGGTTCTGGTTCTGCTGCTTGACACTTGTCCTGACCCATCTGTCTGCCTTCTTTTCCAATTCTTGGGGAGAGGTCAGATCTGAGTCAATCAAGTGCTGATTCAACAACTGGTTCTGACAATTATTTAAGATTTGCTCTCTCATAATTAGATTATACAATCCTGTGTAATCAGTAACTTTACTTCCCAGTAACCAGCCTTCCAAAGCCTTAGTGGCACAATCAACAAAGTCAGTCCAATCTTGAGCCTGAGTTTTCTGGGTGTCTCTGAACATTAACCTGTACTGTTCAGTGGTTAAGCCAAACCCATCAATCAGTGCATTTTTCAAGACTTGGTAATCATTAGCATCCTCATCTCTAACAGTGAGGAGCTTGTCTCTTCCTTTACCTTCAAAGGAGAGCCACAATACAGCTGCCCACTGACTCTGGGGTACCTGCTGTACTTTGCAGGCTCTCTCCAAAGCAGTTATCCACTTGTGGATATCATCTCCTGTCTTATAGGAGGTCACTATTTTACTCAGGTTTCTAGTATCAAAACCTCTTTCTCTATCCCTAGGGATATTGCTGCCACCAGTGGGGAGTACCCCACTCAACGGTTGCTCTCTAGCAAAGGCAAGCTTTTCTTTGGCAAGAGCAAGTTCTTCCCTCTGGATCCCCAGATTAGCTTCCCTCATCTTTGCTTCATGCTCTCTCCTCTGAGGGGAAGTCATTCTCCTCTGGGGAGAAGTCATTCTCCTCTGAGCAGAGGCATGAGAGTGCACAGATCTATTGGAGTCCCTAGAATGAGACCTATCTCTTCTACCTCCAAAGTTAGGCCTGCTCAGGGTCAGCACTGGGGGTCCCCCAGATCCTTCCCTATGCATGTCTAAGTTAGCCCTGGTTAGTCTGCTGACTACCACAGGACCTTTGTCTGCCTCATCCCCAGAGGTGTCCCCTTCTTCATCCTCCTCCTCTACATTCTCTGTTTCAGGGAGATCTGGATCACCAAGAGTACCTTCTAAGGGGGGCATGCTCCTATCTGGATTAGAGGGGTCTGTGTTAGCAGCCCTTCTGGCATCATATGTCTCTAAGAGACCTAACAGAAAAGGAGTGGTAGGGTTAGAACCCTGTTTCAATTTCCTGGAGGTACACAATTGTCTCATCTCCTGGAAACTGATAGCTGCATATCTGGAAAGGACCTGTGGAGGGTCACTAACCACTAGGGGAGTCTCTGAAGTCTCTCCATGGGTAGACATGCTTTCTAGTGAGGTGTAAGTGATGCACCTACCTACACTATGGGTTTTCCTACTGATCCCTTGCTAAGAGTTGTAGTCAGGGTGTGCTAGGCCCTTTCTACTACAACAGCTGGTTCAGTAGAACTCAGAGTATTTCTAAGCTTGTTATATGTACCTAGAGTACCTTATGTGATCTTTCAAATGATATTTCAAGATTATATGTGGTAAAAACAACAGCAAGCTCAAATCCCAACCGCTGCACACCAATGTGAGAAGTTGGTCTGATATATGATGCTCACTAGTTCTAGTGATCACCTTGTATCAGTCCAAACAACCCTTATGGTGATTGGTTGTAAGTCAACCTTATAGACCAACTATCCTAATGGTAGCATGGGCAAAGCAGTCTTAGGCTAAACTCTTTTGGCATGTGAAACCAGCTGTTTTACCACAATATAACCCCTTGAATACCAGATGAAAGGACACCACACAGGTTGTTATGAAAATAAACAGTCTATTTATTAATAACAACACCTCTGAACTCTTTATGAGGTCAGAGGGCTAAGCACATGACAATCTCTTACGAAAAATACGATAAGTTGCACAAAATTACAATGGTGCCCTAGGGGCACGACAAACCATATACTAAGTAAGTGGAATGTAAAAGTCGATAGTAAGAATGGAGCTGTACAGAGGCTGTAGGATAGTTGGGACCACGCTACACTAACTCTCGGTAAGTAATAGGAGGCCCACGGAACGCGTGTGCAGAGTGTGAACTCACACGCGAGATGCGTAACAACGTCTATGGACAGTATAGTTCAAGTTAAAGGTGAGTACAGACAATCCTGACTAGGTAGGACTAAAACGACTGTGGAACTGGACACTAGGACAGTTAAACTACCCTTGAGCACCGAAATGCTCTCGTTACCTCGCCCACGGGCTGCGGGTGCATAGGTGTCAAAGTGTGTCGGGTTCTCGCGTTGAAGTCTATGGAGCCTGGATGAAAAGATGCTGCAGGCGACCAGGAGGAAGATGTCCGGTGCGATCCAAGGGTGGATCGGTGAAGAAGAGGACCTGAAAGCAGAGGGGACAATGTTCAAAGTCACTAGCCAGTGACCGGTGTGGAACCAGGAAGGAACCAGATGTCGTCGTCGCGATCAGGTGAAGAGTGGACGCTTGACTCTGCAGCCACGTGGACCAGGAGGTGTCTTCGATGACCAGGATGGAGGCACGAGCTGTCCCACGCAGGCTCTCGCTGTCGGCGGTGTTGGATCCGGAATCAGCGTCAACAGGCCTTGGCAAAGGCAACCCACGCGGTGAGTGAAGAAAGCGTCTGGTGCGGACTAGGAGAGTCCGGGATGCCCCTCTTTTGGAAGGGAGCAAGGGCCAGTCTGGAGCAACCAGACCCGCAGCATAGATTCAAAGGTTCGTCGTCCAGGAGGCCACTAGCCAGCCGGCAAGTGACCAGACAACGCGTCTAGCAGCAAACAAGCAGAAGGGCCCCACGCAGATCTCGTGGATGCTGGAGGGCTGATCTTCGGTGCAGGGGCTGCTCGGGGCTGGGGCTTCCCAGTCCCCAAAGCACTTGATCGAATTTATCTCGGGAGTCGTGCTGGAAGCGAAGTGCAGGTTCGTTCAAGATGGCCGGTCCCGCGTGTCTCGTCGCACCCACGGGTCTCAGCTTTGCTGCAGATGTGAGTTGAGGTCGGAGAGGTCTGGGAATCCGGGTCTCGTCGGGCTCTGAAGTCTGGATCCTCGAGGGAAGACGACAAAGTGAAGCCGCTGGACGCTTGATGGTGCCTGCCGTTGCAGGGTGGACACTCCTTGCCCACAAGGGAGATTTTCTTCAGTCTTCTGTGGAGCAGAACGTCGAAGTCCAGAGTTTCTTCTTGTAGAGTAGTTCAGGATTAATCTAATTTGGAATGGGACCAGCTCCTACCTTTATGCTGCTAGGTGGGCTGCACTACTGACTAGGTCCCTCCCCTGGGTGGGACCAGGAAGGGGGGTGGTTACACCCCCTATCCTTTGTCCGGTTTCCCGCCAGAGCTGGGCTGGAGTACCCCAGCAACTGGTTTGAAACGGTGTGTGCCCCAGGCATGTCTCATTCCTTTCAGGCCTCCCTACCTCAATACACAAAATCCTGTCTGGGGTGGTGCTAGCACCTCCCAAGGCAGGAAACCCTTTGTCTAAGCCTCCCTCGCTGGAAGGACTCCCAGCAGCAGGAGGTCAGACTTGTGTCCATGGTGGTGGCATCCATTTTGTGATGCCAAGGCTCGAGTTAACTTTAACCGGGGTTCACAGTTACATACATGTCGTGCCCCTCTAGAAGGGTGGAATGCTACCCCCGTCGCCAGAATTGGCGAGGGGGTAGTATTCCAAATCGTATGACACCTTACTCGACATGTTTTGATAATGTTATACCAGAGTTAGCATTTAACCGCGAGGATTATAATGCACTTAAGAGTATATGGTATAGCGTTATCATGGAACAGCTATTAGGACTTGATTCCGCAAGGTGCAAACGGGCTCAGCTCATGCCAGAGCACCATCTCACATAATTCCAAGCACTCTGCCTTCAGGATTGATAAGGCCTGCCATAGGAGTGACTGATAGGAATATATGTGTCAATTTTAGGGTTAGATATAGTTATACTATATCTATAGCAAAGGGTGATTACACCACCTTGCCCTAGCTGTCGTGCAGCCAGTTGTGTCAGTTTTAGATTGCCAGCCAGGGGTGGCAAAATACATGCTTCAGCCCCTGGTAGGCCCTGGGTACACCTATGCCCTGTGTACCTAAGGTACACTGTACAGGGACTGATAAGGTGGCCCAGTACCAATTGGTAAATGCACCTAAAGTACATGGTTGTCAATTTAGAGAGAGAACAGCTAGGCTGTGGGTCTGATTAGCAGGCCCACAGCCAGGGAGAGTCGTAAACCAGTGAAGCAAAAAGCAAAAATCTGGGGTGACCATAGGATTGCAGACCCCACTCTCCTACAGACGCGTCAAGCTGAAATGCAGGAGCGGGCCTCACACGGCACTCATGGAGTGTGGAGGGCTGAGCTCTGGTGCAGATGTTGTTCGGGTCTGGGGCTTCTCGTGCCCCAATGCACAACTGAGAGTTACCTCAGGAGTCAATGCAATTAGCAATTTGCAGGATGTCCAGTGAGTCTGGTCCCACGTCTCTCGTGTCTGCCACGGGTCTCAGCTTTGCTGTGGATGTGGGTCAGAGTCCAAGAAGTCTGGAAGTCCAGTCCTGAGTAGCTGAGTCGTCGTGTTCCGTCGGGAGCGTCGACAAAGCAAACCGTCAAGTTACCGGTGGTGCCTGTTTGAACAGGGTGGTCACTCCTTGACCACAAGGGAGATCTTCTTCAGTCTTCTAGTCAGCATAGAATGTCGAAGTCCAAGAGTTCTGTTTCGTAGTTTCTTTCCAGGGTAATCTGATGTCTGTAGACACAGCTCCTAACTTTATACCAAACTAAGGGGCTGGATTATCTGCTAGGTCCCTCCTATGGGTGGGCCCTGAGAAGGGGGTGGTTACACCCCTTTCTCTTTGTCCAGTTTCGTGCCAGAGCTGGGGCTGGAGTGCCCCAGCAACTGGTTTAAACCGGGCTATGCATGGAGCACCTTGTGTGCCCCAGGTAGTGTCTCATTTTGCAGCCCTCCCTGCCCCAATACACTAAAAGCCTGTCTGAGGAGGTGCTAGCACCTCTCTGGGGAGGTGCTAGCACCTCCCAAGGCAGGAAACCTATTGTCCAGGCCCCCCCTGCCAGCGTTCCATCCAGCAACAGGAGGTCAGACTCGTGTCTGTGGCAGCAGCATCCATTTTGTGATGCTGAGGCTCTGTTTAACTTTAACCGGGTAAAGCAGTAACCAACATGTCTTCTCCCTCCAGAATGGTGGAATGCTACCCCCGCCGCCAGAATTGTCGGGGGGTCTGGGGGGGGTAGTATTCCAAAGTGTTTGACACCTTACACAACATGTTTTGATAAAGCCAAACCAAAGTTAGCATTAACCGCGAGGTTTATGATGCACTTAAGAGTATATGGTATGGCTATATCATAGAACAGCTATAAGGACATGGTTCCGAAAGCTGCATAGGGGCTCAGCTCATGCTAGGGCACCCTCTCACATAAAACCAAGCACTCTGCCTCCAGGATTGTTAAGGCCTGCCATAGGAGTGACTATCTGTCTAAATATAAGGGTAGATATAGGTATACTATATCGAAGCAAGGGGTGATTACACCACCTTGCCCAATCTGAGTGATCAGCTTGTGGTGTCAGTTTGGATGGCCAGCCAGGGGTGGCATAATACATGCTGCAGCCCCTGGTAGCCCTTGGATGCACCTATGCCCTGGGTACCTATGGTACACTATACAGGGGCTCACAAAGGTGACCCAATACCCAATCAGGTATGTACCTAAAGTACATGGTATCAATTTAGAGAGAGAACAGCTGGGCTGTGGGTCTGGTTAGCAGGCCCACAGCCACACTAAAGTCGAAAAACCAGTAAATCACAGTAAAAAGTGGGGGTGACCATAGGAAGCAGACCCTACTCTCCTACAGTCGTCTGAGTACTTAGACGCCGCCCTCGCACGTTGACGTCAGTTCTTATACACAGCTTTTCCGCGCCAGAAACGCAGAGCCATGATAAAAACCGACCCTGGTGCCATGAAACTAGGGCCCTCAAAGGGATGAACCTTAACCCTAGATATCGGTTTGCAGAACGAGGATGGGTGGGACAGTAAGGAATCTAACTAACTAATGTTTCTTACAGATATATCATTACCGAAGGTAAGTAACTTGTTCATCTGAAAGAAAGAATTTAGTTAGATTCCTTACCTTAGAATAGATTCCCCAGCAATACCAACCCCGGTGGTGGGTCTGCGAACCAAGATCACACCAGAAAGTCCTGGAGAACGGAACGGCCAAAGAAGCCATTTCTCCGGACTTGGTTGTCCAGGCAGTAGTGTCTAGCAAACGTGTGCAGCGAGGCCCACGTAGCTGCCTGACAGATGTCCTGCAAGGGGGACTCCCCGACCCAGGGCAGTAGTAGCCACCATGGCCCGAGTGGAATGGGCCCTCAGTCCAAAAGGAGGCTCCTTCTTCGCAAAGGAGTAACAAACCTTGATGCACAAGACGACCCACCGAGAGATGGTTCGTTAGTGCACCGCCCGTCCCTTCTTTGCACCCACGTAACCAACAAAGAGCTGGTCATCCACCCGGAACTGGAGTGTGCGGTCCAGATAGAAAGAGAGCGCACGTTTTGGGTCCAGATGGTGGAGCATCTCTTCCTCTTTCGAGTGATGCGGAGGCGGAAAGAAGGTGGGCAAGGTGATGGACTGCCCGTTGTGGAAGGCTGCGACTACCTTGGGTAGGAAAGAGGGACGTGTTCTTAAAACAACCTTATCCGGATGGACAGAAAGGAAAGGAGGCTTAAAAGAAAGAGCCTGGAGCTCACTCACTCTCCTGGCAGAGGTGATGGCAAGCAGGAATGCAGTCTTCAGAGTGAGAACACGAATAGGGCAATTGTGAAGTGGCTCGAAAGGAGCGCACATCGAATAAGTCAGATCAAGGTTCAAGTCCCACTGAGGCATAACGAGAGGAACAGGAGGAAACATGTGAGTGATGCCTTTCAAGAATCTATTTACAACCGGGGACTTGAAAAGAGAAGGCTGATCAGGAAGCCTTAAGAAGGCCGAAATGGCAGAGAGGTAGCCCTTGATAGTGGCCAGAGCAGAGCCCTGCTGGGCAAGAGAAAGAAGAAAGAGGAGAACCTCTGGCAGAAAGGGGATCCACAGCCTTTGCTGTGCACCATGCCACAAACTTATTCCACCTGCAGGCGTATACCGATTTTGTGGAGGGACGCCTGGATGCCAGAAACACATCACAGACTTCAGGAGGCAAGTCAAATGGCCTCAACTGTCGCCGCTCAATCTCCATGCATGGAGGTAGAGACTGGACAGGTTCGGGTGGAGGACCGTCCCCTGCTGCTGCGACAGAAGGTCCTCCAGAAGAGGCAGACGAATCGGGGGATCGACTGACATGCTGAGTAGCTCGGGATACCAGTACCTTCGGGCCCAGTCTGGAGCCACAAGGATGACTTGGGCCCGGTCGCGCTTGATCTTCTTCAGCACTCTGGGCAGAAGTGGTATAGGCGGAAAGGCATACAACAGACCGCAACTCCACTCGCGACGAAAAGCGTCTCCGAGCGGGTGCCGCCTTGGAAATTCTAACGCGCAGAACTGATGATATTGCGCGTTCTCTTCTGTGGCAAATAAATCTAACCAAGGCTCTCCCCACTGCCGAAAGAGGCCTCGCGCCACATCCGAGTTCAGACGCCATTCGTGATCCATCATGCACCAACGGCTGAGTTTGTCCGCCCTGGCGTTCAGGGAACCTGCCAGGTGTTGAACCACCAGGGTGACACCCTGGTGCTCCAGCCGCTGCCAGAGGCGCAGAGCCTCCTGGCAAAGGGTCCACGACCCCACCCCACCCTGTTTGTTGCAGTACCACATGGCGGTTGTGTTGTCTGTGAACACCTGCACTATACTTCCCCGGACAGAGGGAAGGAATGCCTTCAGTGCAAGCCGGATCGCCCGCAGCTCCAGAAGGTTGATGTGGAGCCGGGACTTCGCTGGAGACCAGAGGCCCCTGATCTCCGCCTCCCCCATGTGGCCCCCCAGCCCAGGAGGGACGCATCCATCACAACTATGTGCTCCGGTTGGGGTAGGGAGAGGGATCTGCCGCTGATCCAATCGCGGTCTGTGAGCCACCACTGCAACTGTCTCGCAGTTCCCTCCGAGATCAGGACATGGTCGGACAGGTTGCCCTGATGCTGGGCCCACTGACACTTCAGGTCCCACTGCAGAGCCCGCATCCGCCACCTGGCATGATGCACCAGAAGGATGCAGGAAGCTATCAGCCCCAGAAGCCGCAGCTTCAACCTGACCGAGACCCGAGATAAAGGCTGAAAGATCATAATCAGAGCCTGAATATCCCTAACCCGCTGCTCGGGCGGAAAAACTCGAAACTGAGCCGAATCCAGAACCGCTCCGATGAAGAGGAGCCTTTGAGAGGGACACAGGTGTGACTTCGGCACATTGATGGAAAACCCCAGCAAGTGCAGGAGGTCGGCCGTAGTCTGGAGTTGGCTGACGACTGTCTGGGGCAAGCCCGCCTTCAACAACAGTCGTCGAGGTAGGGGAAGACTGACACCCCAAAACCTGCGCAGATGAGCCGCGACCACCGCAATCACTTTTGTGAACACCCGTGGGGCGCTGGTAAGGCCAAAGGGGAGAATGGTGAACTGGAAGTGCTCGTGGCCTACCATGAACCGCAGGTAATGCCGGCAGGATGGGGGGGTGGAAATACGCGTCCTGCAAGTCCAACGCTGCCATCCACTCTCCACGGTCCAGGGCAGCTAAGACCTGAGCCAAAGTCAGCATCTTGAACTTCTCCTTCCGGAGGAAGCCGTTGACGTTCTGCAGGTCCAAGATAGGGCGTAGGCCCACTTTGCCCCTCTTTTGGAACCAGAAAGTAGTGGGAATAGCAACTGTAGGAGAGTAGGGTCTGCTCTCCCATGGTCACCCCATTTTTTTTGCTGTTTGCTTCACTGGTTTTCGACTTAATGTGGCTGTGGGCCTGCTAATCAGACCCACAGCCCTGCTGTTCTCTCTCTAAATTCAACACCATGTACTATAGGTACATTACCAATTGGGATTGGGTCACCTTATCAGCCCCTGTATAGTGTACCATAGGTACCCAGGGCATAGGTGCATCCAAGGCCTACCAGGGGCTGCAGCATATCTTTTGCCACCCCTGGCTGGCCATCCAAATGACACAACTGGCTGATCACTCAGCTGGGGCAAGGTCGTGTAATCACCCCTTGCTTAGATATAGTATTCCTATGTCTAACCTTAAATCTGGACACATGTACACCTATAAGTCACTCCTATGCCAGGCCTTAACAATCCTGAAGGCAGAGTGCTTGGTTTTATGTGAGATGGTGCTCTAGCATGAGCTAAGCCTGTCTGCAGCTTTCGGAACCATGTCCTTATAGCTGTTCCAGGATATTGCCATGCCATATCCTCTTAAGTGCATTATTAACCTCGCGGTTAAATGCTAACTTTGGTTTGGCTTTATCAAAACATGTCGTGTAAGGTGTCATATGCTTTGGAATACTACCCCACTCGCCAGTTCCGGCGACGCGGGTAGAATTCCACCCTTCTAGAGGGAGAAGACATGTTACTTCCATTAATACCGGTTAAAGTTAACCAGAGCCTCAGCATCACAAAATGGATGCTGCAGCCACAGACACAAGTCTGACCTACTGCTGTTGGGAGTCCTTACAGCGAGGTAGGCTTGGACAATAGGTTTTCTGTCACAGGGAGGTGCTAGCACCACCCCAGACAGGAGATAGTGGATTGGGGCAGGGAGGGCTGAATGAAACAAGACACTGCCTGGGGCACACAAGGTGCCCCATGCATAGTCCAGTTCAAAACGGTGCTGGGGCACTCCAGCCCCAGCTCTGGCACGAAACTGGACAAAGGGAAAGGGGTGTAACCACCCCCTTCCTGGGTCCCACCCATAGGAGGGACCAAGCAGGTAATCCAGCCCCTTGATTTGGAATAAAGGTAGGAGCTGAGTCCCAAGACTTTTGATTATCCTGACTGAAACTTTGAAACAGAACTCTGGACGCTTCGACATCCTACTCAACGTAGAAGACTGAAGAATCTCCCTTGTGGTCAAGGAGTGACCAACCTGTGCAAGCAGGCACCATCAAGCGCTCAACGGATTGCTTTGTTGTTGCTCCTGCCGGAGCTCGAACGACAGAGACCAACAAGACCCGGACTTCCAGACATCCAACAGCCCGATCCACAGCCAAGCTGAAACCCGTAGAGGCGACGAGAGACGGGGGACCGGCCATCTTGGAAAGCCAGCGAAGTGCTTTCTGTGCAGCTCCTGAGGCACCCTCGAAGCTGTGCATTGGGGATTGAGAAGCCCCAGCCCCGAGCATCCTTTGCACTGAAGATCACCTCTCCACACTCACCGAGTGCTGTGTGGGGCCCTTTTGCATATTCCTGCTCAACGCGACTGTCAGGTCACTTGCCCGTTGGCTAGTGGCCTCTGTGACGACAAAACCTACAATCTACACCGCTGGTCTGGTTGCTCCAGACTGGCCCTTGCTTCCGTGTGAAGGAGAAGCCCCTCAGTCCTTGCTGGCCTGAGAAAGAAGCCATCTTCGATTTCTGCGTGGGTTGCATTTGCCAAGGCCTGTTGACTCCGAATCGAGATCCGACACCGCCGACAGCGAGAGCCTTCGTGGGACAGTCCGTATCCAGCTCCTGGTCGTCGTCGACACCTCCTGGTCCACGTGGCTGCAGAGACAAGCTTCGCGACAACCACCTAATTGCGCCCGACATCGCCTGGTTCCTTCCTGGTTCCTTCCTGGTCACTGGCTAGTGACCCAGCCTCTGCTTTCAGGTACTCTTCATCCTTGATCCACCCTTGGATCAAACCAGACTCTTCTCTCCTGGTCGTCTGCAGCGTCTTTTCTCCAAGGCTCCATAGAACTCCACGACGAAACCCGACGCACTTTGACACCTATGCACCCGCTTCCTGTGGGGAGGTAACGCGAGTACTGCGGTGCTCCTGTGTAGGTTTACTCTCCTAGTTTCAAGTGGTTTAGTTCTAGTCCAGTTGGAAGACTCCTAACTCTTAACTTTCTAACTTTACGCACCCATTGACTTTTATTGGTGCACGCGTGTGCATTTAGACACTGCAACCGCAGCCTGTGGGCCTCCTGCCTCCTAACTGTTAGTGCAGTGTAGGCCCAGCGATTCCCAAGGCCCTAGGCCATACCATTGTTCGTGAGGCGGTTCTTATACCACTATTTTAGTATATGGTTTTAAGGGCCACCAGGGCCTATCCATATTTGTGCAACTTTTGTATGTTATATTAAGTTATTTGTTATACGCTTGTGCTCCTGTGCTCATAAAGAGTTAAGAGGATCTATTTAGAAATAAATACATATATTTTGAATATATAACCTGTGTGGTGTCCTTTCATTTGGTATTAAAAGGTTTGCATATGGTAAAACAGCTGGCTTCACATGCCATCTTGAGTTTAGCCTAAGACTGCTTTTGTCCATGCTACCACTAGGATAGCTGGTCTATAAGGTTGACTTTACAACCAATCACCATAAGGGTCGTTTGGACTGGTGCAAGGTGCTCACTAGAATAGTGAACATCATATACCTTTATGAGGGCAGAGGCACAAGCGCATAACAAGTAACTCACCCTGGGTGTCGACGCCGGCGGGGTCGTACGGTCGACCAGCAGCGACCCGGATCCGGATCCAGCGGCGCCGGGACCGAAGTCGCCGACGGCGCCGAAGCATCCGACGACACCGGGGCCGAAGCACCCGGCTCGCATGGACTCCCAGTCGGGGCCGCGGGGCCCGGAGGCGCTTCCGCTGGACCCGACGGAGGAGAGAGGGACCTCATGGCCATGAGGAAGGCCTCGATCTCCTCCGGCGTCGCGTTCAGTCCAGGGACCGGTGGGTATGGAGCTGGCCGAGGTGCCTGCGGCTCCGGCGGAGCCCGAACCCCCGGCCAAATTGTGCGAGCGTCGGGGGGAGTCGGAAGAGCGATGTCGTCTCTTCGACTTCTTGTGCCTAGGAATATTGTTTATCAAATGTGTCCACATACACTAATTAGAGAGATTTAAAAAATAGTGACAAGGATCCAACGACTTTCTATGAGACAAGGCAAAATGTATACCCATGTTAAACAAAAATGCCTCATTTTTTGTTTTTCACGTGTATACTTGTTATTCACGTTTTTACTCGCTATAAAATAGGCAAAAATAAATTAGAGATGCAGACAAAACGCTTGCAATATATTGTCATCCATAAGCACTTACATTTGTTTATGTTGTCTTGACCAAAAATTAAACTTTTTACAGACCTGAATAAATTTTCTTCGGAAGGGCCCAAGGAGTGGAGCTTCCGAACATCCCAGGTTTTCGTACATTTCATCATACATTTGCTTAATATGTTTCTTATTTCTCTGTGATTTTGCTAACTCGTTTTTGGCATCCTCTATCCAGTCCTGTGGTAAAGAATCAAACAGAAAAGATGCAAAGGGTTATGAAGTGAATCTTAAGATAATCTGTATTTACTACTACAGTAAACAAGATAATTCACTAGGCCATATGCCTAGTCAGCTGTGCACACTGTCAAACTATTTTCTTTCAGATCTGAGGTATAAGTCCTGTCGTTCCTACCACTGATGTTCCACTTCAGTAAGGTCAAACCAAATAGAGCTTCTAAATTTAAAAAAAATGAGATTGTGGCACTCTGGTCCACAAATGATTAGATCTGTCGACATAAGGCCACAGTATCGTGATTAAATGTTTTTTTTAAAACTTTATTTATTGCTTTCAAGGCAAAGCATACAATCGAGAGAGCAAAACATTGAATGGCGAATCCATTATATACATCCCCCAAAACTCCCCCCTCCAAGGCATAACAGCAATACAATAATCACCACATCCTCTGGATATAACACATTTTTCTGCAGGTATTAGGAAACAAAAAGAAAGTTCAATTCCTGAGGCAAATGCCTGAAGGTCAGGCAACCAGTATTAAGTAGGGGTAAAGGGAAGTCAAGTGAGTGGCTGCTACTGTTGAATAGGAAGCACCAACATATTGGGTATAACATTCAAAGTATGTCAGGGTGAGACATCAGATAGGATGTAACAGGGGCCCAAAAATCCTTAGGGCGGGAGGACTCATGTAACTCCTCTCCAAACACTTGCAATTGATCCGTGCAATAAACCAAATCCCGAGCCACTGCTTTACAGTGGGTGCAGGCCGGGAGCCCCAGCGATGCGCCACCGCCCTCTTTGCAAAAAGGGTGGAGATTGCAACGATACGTCTGCTAGCCGGTTTCAAACATTAGACATAACCCAGTAAGCACAGCTCAGGAGTACAATCCACCGGTTCCAACACCATGTCTGTTAAAATGGTAACCACTGCAGTCCAGAAAGCAAACACCTCCACACAGCCATGCAACATGGTAACAATCTGCATTTTCAGCACCACACCGCACACAGTCCGCAGTCTCTCTTAGGCCATATTTATATAGCTTTAGAGGGGAGTAATATATCTGATGCAAGTATTTAAAATGAATAATTCTGAGGTTGCAATTAGCTGTGAGATGACCCGTAAGTTGACAGCACGCCGTCCAAACCTCCGGCGCAATAGGATTGCCTAAAGCAGCATGCCAGCGCAGGCATGAGGGGTACTCCTCCTGATCTCGATCCCGCAAAGAGGAGTTACAGAATTTAGTAATAAGCCCTTTGCGACTCTCTCCGGACAACTAGGCCTGCAGTGCACGAAGCGCGGTGGGATACTCAGGATATACTGCACGAATGGCCTGACGAACTCGAACATTTGTGAAATTAAACATAAAACTGCAGTCTGCACCATTCTGAGCCTCGCGCAGCGTTTTAAAATGACCCTCCTTGTATAAATCCTCCACCCTGGTGAAGCCCGGAACGGACAACTCTTTCAGTGCAGAAGCCTCCCACGCCTCGGATATATCCGGATGGGATGCTAGAGGAGGCAGAGGAGCATATAAATAGGACAATTGAGCTTTGGACGCCAGTGCCCGCCACGCCTATGACGTGCATAAAGGAGGATTTATCTCTGAGCCGCCCGAGAGGACCATCGCCTGCAATGGGACGGGAAGAACAGCATCAGTTTCAATAGCGACGTGAAGCTGAAAGCACTGTGGGAAATGCCAGCAATGCGCAAAGTGCGCTTGTGCACATAAATAATAGAGACGTAGGTCCGGAGCCTCATACCCCCCTCGATCAAAGGGCTGCACTAGTAAGTCCCATTTGCATCTGGGTTGTTTCCCTCCCCACACAAAGGTTAACAGGGCAGATTGTAGGGTGCAGAACAGCACTATATTCGATTTTATGGGTATATTGACGAAGAAATATAGTGTCTTAGGCAAAAAAAAAAACATTTTAATAACTGCTATCCTATCTGCCAATGACAGAGGAAGATGTGACCACCTTTCGGCCTGCTCAGAAATGCGCATAATCGGGCGCCCATAATTCTCAGAGGCCACCACGGCAGGATCTCTATGTATCCACACTCCCACGTATTTTACATACAGTACCTGGACATACTCCCTAAGTAACGGGGACAGATACACAGAGGGCTCACAGACATAAAGAAGCATATCGTCCACATATAAGGAGACAATCAATGGACGCTGCCGAAACCGTAAGGTCGCAGCCGTATGTTTCTGGCGCAGTTTGCATGCCAGGGGCTCTAGAGCCAGAGAAAAAAGCGGGTGACAAGGGACAGCCCTGACACATGCCCCTCTCAATAGGAAATAAGGACGACACCCTACCGCTGACTCGCACCCGGCCCGCTGTAAAGAACCTTAAGCCATTGCACGAAGAAGGGGGGGAAGCTCATCCTGCGTAGGACGGTAAACATATAAGACCAATGCACAGAGTCAAATGCCTTTGCTGCATCATATAGCACAGCAACAGCTTGGAAATCAGGTTAAAAAGGGCAGTGTGGAGAACAGCGTGCATAGGTTATGAGTTGTGGAGCGTTCCGTGACAAAACCAGATTGATCCAGCAGTACTAATAGGGGTATCAAAGGCTGTAGCCTAATGGAAATAATTTTCACCAAAATCTTCGTGTCGATGTTGATAATCGAAAGAGGGCGATACGACCTGCACCTATTGGGAGGTTTGTCCGGTTTTAGTAAGGTGACAAGGAGGGCCTCCAAAAGGGAGGGCGGAAGGGTCCCAGTGTCATAGGCATGGGCGTAGGAACTGTGGGGGACGCGGGGGACATATCCCCCCCAGATTTTGGAGTGGGGGGGATACGGGGGACAAGGGTGGGGGGGGCGAGGGGTCAAACAAATTTCCCATCTACCTCCTGAGAGGGAGATTGGCAGGCCATTAGCGCGCGAAAAAAAGTGCGAGAGGTGCTGCGTGACCTAATGGCCCTGCACTTGACCTGGCGCCTCTCCAGGTACCTGTCTGTGAGCCGCCATAAGGTGACGTCAGAGGCCACTCGCCCCCCTGCCTCTGCCCTTTTGAACTCTTTGTGAGGCTCCGGGCATTATTTCGTTCTCACCTCTGCTGCCTGCAGCCAGTGCTCTGGTTGATATGCTGGCCTCGGACTCCTCGCATCGTGCCTGTTGCCTGCAAGCAGCAGCACGCTCCCTGAAGCGTGAGGTCCCTCCTGCGTGAGCACCTATCCCATTGAAATACCTGACGTTCGGTTCAGGGGCGTAACAAAGGTCCACTCAGCCCCCGCGGTGCGGGGGGCCCCAGGCCCAGGGGCCCCCTAAGCGCACAATACACCTATTCACAGACGGGGTCCGTCTGTTGATGCCACCCTATAAAATATCTCACCGGTTACTTTGCTACCATGAGTGTTCAGCAGACTCTTTCCCATAAAAATCTGCCTCCTCTCCGTACTGCCACCCATGGGTTGTTGGAGTGTCACAGCTAAGCGTCCCATCAATCCCAAATATACCAGAGTCTCGCTTTTTCCCTCAGCCAAGGCACCACAGAACAGAAGAGTCTTCCGGTTACTGTAAGAAAGTGCACCGAAGCAACAAAGACTTGAGGTATAACTATAACTGTAGTGCTTAAAAAAACCTAACAATAAATAAACGTATATGTAGGACATGCACCGCGTTCATTCTTATATGAACTCTGATTCTAATGTAATGTAAACAGTTTCCAGCTCGGCGTCGGAGACCAGCATTCACGCACTGAACGATCTAATCTGATTTTCGCTTTGGGTTGACACGAAAACTTGACAAATGGGATTTTTATGATTTCAGCAATCTGCAGCAAACAGACAACATAACACTAACACAAGGCAGGTTCTATACCAATCCCGGTAGCCTGGAGTTATAAAAATGTAAGCCCCGGTTTATTTTCTCCCTGCTCAATAATTTCGCGGGGAAAAAAAAGTCTAAATTGTAATAACTTGCTTTTGAGCACCAATTGCTACCACGATCTCGAGATACCATAACAATGAAAAGTAATAGCGGTACTATTTCCCAACCAATTACATTCGTTTTATAGAACCTAGGAGGATGAAAGGCTGAGTGAGCCCTGCTGGGATTCTAAAGGGTGGTTCAAAGACTTTAGTGGCATTTCTACAGGCTTGTACACTTGCCCAGCACTGATGATAGCATATGCCCATGGCACTAGATGACAACTGTCTGTACTGCTAGCCAGGGTGGAATATTCCAGAGTTCAGAAACTTTATCCAGCCTCCCAAACAGTTTACACTGCTCCACTACCAGAAACAATAAATGCGCATATGTATATATATATATATATATATATATATATATATATATATATATATATATATATATATATATATATATATATATATATATATATATATATGTCTCGTAATATATATATGTCTCGCGCACCAGCTATCTACCAAGCGCCTTCTGTTTCATGGCCTCTCCCCTCCTGCCAGATCTCTTGTGTGCTCTCTACCACACCACCTTCAGTCCCTCCCTGTCCTTCCAGGTCATGCTCACTCACCCTTCTACGGTCTGTGACACCCTCCTCCGTACCCCTTGACATGCTTTCTACCCCTACCATGCTTCTTCCATGTTATGCTTCCTCTTTTCTGCCAGGCGCTCCTTCATTAATAGCCTCTTCCCTCCCTCCCTCCCTCCATAACATGTTTTTTCCCACCTCATTCTCCTTCACTCCCTTTACCTCAGACCTCAGTGCGTGCTTCACCCCACTCCAGCTTCCTGCCAAGCTTCTGCTACCCCCCACCCCATACCCCACCAGGATCATGATTCCCCCACCCGCTGTACTTCATCCATTCCTGATCCTGACAATGTTCCACCGTCCTTCCCTCCTTCACGCCCTCCATGTTCCTTCCCCTCATTCTCTTTTGCCGTGTCTCCACTCACTCCTCTCTCCACCATACTTTCTCCTTCATTCTTTTCCATGCTGTCACCATTTCTCCCCCTATCACCCCATCACCGCTTTCAGCCTTTCTTCCTCACACGCCCCCGTCGTGCCACTACTCTGCCAATGCCTGTCACCTCTCCGTCCCTGAGTGCTTAATTTGTGCCAGTGCTTAGCACCGGCACTTATTTTTTAGGGCCGGGTCTACACTCTACACGAAATATTGATAATTGGTTGCACTGCACGTTGCTTACTAAGTACTGACATGGTTCCCAGTGTAGCCGGCGAAGAGCTCCTATCTCCTGTGCTTGTCGCGGCCCAGCTGGCCGCCTTATTGTAAGCCACACAGTACTGCCAGAAACTGCCTGGGCCCCTGCCTCGGGGTAAGTTAGGTCACACCCCATTTTGAAATCGTTCAATCAATGGTGAAGGGTTGTAAATTCGACCCTGCTTGGCGAATCTTCAAGCGTGTACCCGGAGTGGCCCAATGAGCAGTGTTTTTGCCCACGGCCGGCCCATACTGCGCAGCCGCAGACCTATTCAGCCGACGACAGAAGTAATCATCGTGTCGAGCAGCAAGCCTCCTTCGTAGATTACTTAAACCAAAAAAGGCTGTCCCTGTAAGTAATTAATTTAACCCTGTAACATGATGGTAGTGGTAGTGTGAACGGAACAGAGCAGTCAGAGTGTCTGTTTTTAGACAAACCGTGTCATTTGCAGTTTACCTTTGTCATAGTCATTCTTTATAGCTAGGTTTTATCCTGTTATTTGCTTGCACTGTATAAATGAAAATAAATGTGAAACTTCTGAGCTGCACCGTTTGCTATCGAGATAGCACATGTGCTGGGGTGAGCATTTGTGCATCTGTGCAGAGCCATGATTTTGAGAAATACATTTGCAAACTAGGATATTTACCCATTCATGTTTGAATTGCGCTTGTGGAAAAGGGCAAGAGAAGTTCTGATGACAGAGTCACCATGGCTCGGAGACAGATAACTTGTGATACTACTTTTGAGCGTATGTGGGACATTCTGTGATTGGGAATGTATCCTACTTTGTGAATGCATTTTAATGTCAATAACTCATATTAAACCTTCAATAAACATGTGCATCCATTGGTTGGATTAAATAATGTAATAAGCTGTAACTGGTCAGTGAAATGCTGAACCAATATTAGAAATCACTACAAGCCTTACACCCATCATAAAATAAGCCTTTCTTTTGCGACATTTTGCAGATGTCAGCTTTCAGCCCTGCAAGGGTATTTGATTTATTGATGTTTCTTTATTGGAGGGTCTGGTGCCTCTGGATGCGGTGTGACACATGAAAAACTTGACAAATGGCTTTTGCAACAGATATTCTCCATGTACATTTTTAACTTTGTTGAGAATACCGAATCGTGTTTCGCATCCACACATTCAGAGTAAATTGAGCACGCCCCTATTTATTTTTCGGCAACGTTTGTATGTATATTAGGCAATACTTCAGTGAATATTTTTCTTCAGCAGTGATGTAGCATAAGCCCCCACAATGCGGGAGTGCAGAGCTCCAGGGGACCCCTAAGCAAAAGTGGTAGATGTTGGGGAGTGGGCCCCCTCCGTGTACTTTGCAGGGGGTCCCCCTCTAGTTTCGTTACGCCACTGGTTCGGTTAACTTGTAGGGCTGTTACACTGCATTGCCAGGGGCACCTGGTGACATTTGACAGTGGTGGGGGTGTGGGGTGTACAGGTTGTGGCGAGCGAGCACAGCAAGCGAACCTGACTTGCCCTGCTAATGGCTGAAGGGGATAACAAAATGTGCATATGACATTACTATACCATGCAAAAATAACTGCTCCTTTTCCCCACGGGCTGCTTAATGCTGGATAGAGTCAAAACACAATTATCTTCATATAATCACCGGAGTGCAATAATTTGGTAGCATGCTTTTCAGTACGCATTCACTAGGCCTGTCTTTACATATAGAGCAGGCGAAACAGAGATTTGGCAGGGAAAGCACACTATTGATTTATGGCACTCTCTTCACGTACCACAAGCCTGATCCCTCACCAGCACGCTAGTCCTTTTTTTCACCTCCTCAGAGCCCTGTTGTGTTTTCTTCACACCTCCTTGTGATTTCTCTTTCTGAACGCACCTACCCCATACTCCTTTCCATCCTCTTGAATTCTGTCTCCAAACTCTGCTTGCCCTTTGATCTACAAAGATCCTTCTCTTGGTCCTCTACGTCTCTCCATTCAGCTCCGCCTCGCTTCTCTCGGTGATGTGGATCCCTAAGCCCCTTCTTTAGCTCACAAGTACCTCTCCGTCTGCACACATCTGTGCACAACCGACGGGTCAAAAGCTGTGACCTTGGATTTCACAGAGGGTCAATGATTGTAAATATCCTTACAATCATTTTCCTAACAGCAGAAACGGGGCACGTGCTCGGTTTGCATCAGATCCCCCCATTCCAAATAGGCCTCACGAAAACCTTTGCCATCTGCCAAATTTCAGGGCAGCCCTGACAGCCCTTTCGAAAAATATAAATGCACACACAGATACATGCACATACACGCAGAAACGAACGTCAATAGCATGTGTTTGCATATGTATTATTCATTCTAGGCCCGATTGCATTTTATTAATCAGTGGTCCGACAAGTGTAAATTATTAGTTAACACAAAGTTGTGATAATCGTAAAATGTCTCGTAATCATCCCTGGCCAATAATTTATTCCACACATTACAAGCACCTTTCCAACACACGTTTAGCAAGGGATGGGGGTGGGTGGGACGAGGGGTAGCAGGGAACAGTAGGGATTGGGGAATTACCAGTTATCACTAGTAATAATGACAACCATAATAAAGGAAGGTAATTCCAGACATTGCAGTACCGTCCGCGTGCCACCTCTCATTGGGGCACTGAGGTTGGCGCAGGCTTTGTGGTAACGTGCCTGGGTTGGCGCGCAGCGGCCGCTTCAACTCTCTCCTCCGGTTCAGCAGCACAATAATCACTCCGAGCCCCTTTAAGTTTTCCTGCTTTCAAAATATTCAGTGCAGACAATACCTTCAGAGTTCAGGACATGTTTAGCCTTGTGTACATATCACTGCTGACTCAGCATTTCATCCTTCTGAGGTCGCTACACTGAACACCAGGTGCTGGATGTTATGCAATAAAATTCGATTCATAGTTTCTGGTGCCATTTACATATAATTTGGTCTATTGCTTTAAGAGATTAATAGTTTCTATCCACACACTGACATGCACAAGCATAACCTCTCCCCCCTCCCTTCAATCCCATAGGTTACAACATTACAGTTGCGTCGAGGCCAGATGGAGGGGTGTAAATATCACCGGAACCCCAAGGCCGCTTCATTGGAGAATACCACAAGTTATCCAATAGGCGGCTTTCTATTATTTGTTTGAAGCAAGTTGCACTCAAAAAATGTTTCCCCAGAAGAAAAGCGTTTTTTTTAAAACAATGCAACATACATAAAGAGATGATGGACTCAGTTGACCTGCATAGAATAGCGAAATAATATGGCCTCTGCAATGAACGGCGCAAGAAATTATTTGGCTTTTCAAAATAAAGTTCATAATTTTAAAACAGATTCCTGCAGCAAGAAAAACAATTTCTAATTTGTCTGATTGAATTTTGAGATGTAGGAATGTCGCTAAGAGCGTTTAGTTTATTATTCCTTTTTTTGTCCCGCCTTTGTTTTCTTGGTGCATGAAGATGCAAGATTCATATACATATTTTTTTCCCATTTGGTCTTTATTGTGAATGTAAATAAAAATAAAGCATACTTGCAGACTGTGACTACTTGCCAGCGTTTCTCAATATTTCTCTTCATAACTATGCAATTGTATACGTTTAACGCGCGTACGGTCTCGCTCAATGGGCGATTTGTATAGGGTCACTGGAAAGTCCACAAGGTTGTCCCTGTCCCCCCCAGAAATTTAGTGTCTTCTACGCCCATGGTCATAGGCCTCTGCATAGACTGCCAATAACCTAGGAGCCCGGTCTGCCGCATACGCTTTGTAGAATTCGCTTGGCAAGCCATCTGGGCCAGCGGCCTTACAAGTTGGCAGGGGCATAATGTCTTCCTTCACATCCTCCTCATCGAAGGACTGCACTAGATATTCCCGATGAACATTGGACAGCCACCCTAGAGCAACGTCATCCAAAAAGTCATGTGTCTCGTCAGCAGATGGGGATTCTCTAGCAGCGTATAAATCCATGTAAAACTTTAAAACAATGTCACAGAGGTCTTCAGTCGAGTGTCGGGGCTCGCCATTGCCATCAATAAGCTCAGTGATAGCTTCCTGGCATCGTGGCTCTGTGAGTTTTTGAGCAAGGGAATGGCTAGGCCGCCCACCTTCACCATAGAACCTGGCAAATCTGCACCGCGAGCAATGCAGCAATTCCTGATCCACCGTTTCATTGTGCTCCGTAACTAGCACTCTTATTGCTGCTAACTTGGCGGTGGAGGGGACCAAAGCAAAGTCACGCTCCAATTTTGAGATGTCGGTCGTCAGCTTCCTTATCCTACGCCGGATGCCCCTCAGAAGACCGGACTGTAGCCCAATGCAGGCACCTCGGATAGTGACTGTAGGAAGGTGGCTACCTGACTATGGTTACCCCAGATTTTTTGCCTGTGTTTAGCTGGTTTTTTGACTTAGTTGACCTGGTTCCCTGCTAATCAGGGCCCCAGGCCATCTGCTCTCTCTGTAAAATGGATTCCATGTACCCTAGGTACATACCAATTGGAAATGGACTCCTTGTCAGCCCCTGTAGAATGCACTATAGGTGCACAGGGCACAGGAGCCACTAAGGCCTACCAGGGGCTGCAGCATATCTTTTGCCACCCCTGGCTGGTTCTTAAATTGACACAACTGGCTGATCACTCAGCTGGGGTAAGGTGGTGTACACACCCCTTGCTTAGATATAGTATACCTATGTCTAAACCTATATCTGGACACATGTAAACCTGTGAGCCACTCCTATAGACAGGCCTCACCAATCCTGGAGGCTAGGTGCTTGGTTTTTATGTGAGATGGAGCTCTAGCATGAGCTGAGCCTGTCTGCAGCCGTCGGGAACAAATCCCTAAGCTGTTTCAGGATAATGCCATACCATATACTATTAAGTGCCTTATAATCCTCGCGGTTATTTAGCAACTCTGGTTTGGCTTTATCAAAACATGTCGTGTAAGGTGTCATACGCTTTGGAATACCATCCCCTCGCCAGTTCTGGCGACGGGGATGGCATTCCACCCCTCTAGAGGGGTAAGACATGTTACTTCACTTTAATGCGGTTGATTTCTCCAAAGGCCTTAAGATCCACAAAATGGATGCCTCTGCCACAGACAAATGTCTGGACCCCTGGAGCTGACCGAAACCCAGTCAAGGGGGTCCTGGACAAAGGGTTTCCTGTCACAGGAGGGTGTCACCGCCCTCCAGACAGGAGATAGTGTATTGTAGCAGGGAGGTTTGAAAGAAACCAGACACTGCCTGGGGCGCACAAGGCTGCCCCTTGCATAATCCGGCCAAACCGGTTCTGGGGCACTCCAGCCCTCGTGCCAGGGCGGCCTGGATCAAAGGAAGGGGGTGTATCCACCCACTTCCTGGGTCCCACCCATAGGAGGGGACCTAGCAGGTAATCACGCCCACCAGATTCGAATAAGAGTGGGAGCAGTGCCAATGCACATCAGATTTCCTGGAAGAAACATTTGAAACGATATTCTGGACCCTTCGCCCTCCATCTCAACGTGGAAACCCGAAGAATCTCCCTTGTGGTCAAGGAGTGACCACCCTGCAGCAGCAGGCACCATCCAGCCCTCGACGTCTACTTGGTTGCAGTTCCCGCCGGAACTCGAGCGACTGAGATCGACGAGATCAAGCCTGCCCAGCTTCTAACAGCCCGATCCACAGTCCCTGCAAAGCTGAGACCCGTGGAGGCGACCGGAAGCGTGGGGCACGCCATCTTGAAGTGACCACGAGACGCTGACCGTGCAGCCCACGAGTGACCCTCGAAGCTGTACACCGGGGTTTGAGAAGCCCCCACCCTGAGCTACTCCTGAGCCGAAGTTCAGCCCTCCACACTCGACGAGTGCTGCGTGGGGCCCTTTGGCACGATTTGGCTCAACGCGTTGGCCCGGTCACTTGCCAGCTGGCTTGTGGTCCCTGTGCCGACGAACTACAAAAGAAGACTCGTGATTCTGGTTGCTCCAGACCCACACCAGCTCCCCTGAAAGGGAGCCCCGACTCTGACCTTCCTGGTCCGAGTGAGACGCCATCTTCCAATCCCGCGTGGATTGCTCTTACCAAGGCTTGTTTGCTCCAAACCGGAAGCCGACTGCACCGACGGTGAGAGCCTGCGTGGGACAGATCGTGACCTGCTCCTGGACGTCGCAGATGCCCCAGAGCCCACGTGACAGCGAAGAGAAGCGCCTCGACGACCACCTGATTGCGCCCGACATTGCCTGGTTCCGTCCTGGTTCCACCCTGGTCACTGCTGAGTGACCCAGACTCTGTCCCCTCTGCTTTCAGGTACTCTACAACTTGAGTCCACCCTTGGACTCCACCGGACACTTCGTCTCCACCCTGCCTGCAGCCATTTCAGCTTCAAGCACCAAGAGCCTGCGTGTCAAAACCCGACGCCACTTCGACCCTGTGCACCCACTTCCTGTGGGTGAGGTAACTTTGCTCCGCCGGTGTTCCCACACTGGTGCACACCTCTAGGGTCTGTGTGTTAAGTTTTGTTCCTCTAGGTTCAGCGGAAGTGTCCTTAAACTTTAACTATTTGACTTTTACGCACCATTGGTTAACATTGGTGCATGCGTGCGCTTTCCGCACATCTCCCGAATCCCGAGGGCCATTCCCGACTTCAGCATTGCTTGTCCTGACTGCTCCCAGCGATTCCCTAGGCCCTAGGCCTAACCACTGTTCGAGTGGCCTCTCTTATACCACTTGTTTAGTATATGGTTTGAGTGGCCCCCTGCCCTCATCCATAATTGTGCAACTTTGTATGTTTAAACAGTGCTTTTGATTTAACGCTTGTGCCCCTTTATTCATAAAGAATACTGGGGATTGTTTTTAGTAATAAACACATATATTTTTATAATATATACTTGTGTGGTGTCCTTTCATTTGGTATTACAGGATTGTATGTGGTAAAACAGCTCGCTTAACACGACCTCTTAAGTTAAGCCTTTAGGCTGCTTAGTCCATGCTACCACTAGGATAGCTTGTCTAATAAGGTTGACTTACAACCAGACACCATAAGGGGATTGTTTGGTCAGGTAGTAGGTGGTTCCAGAATTGGAAACATCCCCTACCAGGCCAACTTCTCACATTGGTGAGCAGCGGTGCGGATTTGAGCTTGCTGTTGTTTTACCATTGCAATCTTTATATCAAATTGAAAGATCACATCAAGTACCTCTAGGTACATATAAAATCAAAAGCTTAGCATATTAAGTTCTACTGAACTTAGTAGTTGTAGGTTGAAGGGAGTAGCACACCCCTGACTACAACTCACTAGCAAGGTCCAGTAGGAAAACACTTAGTGTAGGTAAGTGCACCACTTACACCTCACTAGTAACCATGTCCGACACAGGAAAGGCCTCAGGGTCTAGTCCTGTGACAGTTGACCCTACCCAGGCAACTTCTGGATATGACAAACTAACCCGCAGAGACTTGATTGTCTTGTGCAAAGCAAGAGGGTTAAAAAGGGGCAGAAGCCCCACCTGCCTAATCCTGATAGGACTCCTAGAACAGGATGACTTAGAGAGGGCAAAAGCAGCTTCCCTAGATACAGGAACTGAAGGGAACCCCCCTGCAGTTGATCCCCCTGAAGAGGAGGATGATGATGACTTGGATGAGGACTCAGAAGTTGAGGACTTAGAAGTACAGGATCAGGGTAGCCAGGTTCCAGTTGGTAGGCTTAGCCAGGCCAACTTGGACCTACTGGGGAATGGAGAGGGCCAGCACCTCCCCAGAACCCAACATATGATTCCCCCAGGCAACAGAAGAGTGAGATCTCCCTCAGGAGACTCTCATCTTTCTAGTGCCTCCAGGGAATCACAGAGAGGCATGAATGCTTCTCAAAAGTTAGAGCATAGGGCCAGAATGAGGGCTGTCAAACTCCAGATAGAGAGGGAGGAGGTAGCCTTGGCTCAAGCTAGACTTGCCTTGGCAAGAGAGCAGAAATTGTGTGGCTTAGATGCCACTGGTGGCAGCAATATTCCTAAAGAGAAACCCAGGTCCTATGATAGTAGAAACCTGACAAAGATTGTGCCCCCCTACAAGGAAGGGGATGACATCCACAAATGGATGACTGCTCTTGAGAGAGCCTGCATGGTACAGCAGGTTCCTGAGGAACAGTGGGCAGCAATCTTATGGTACTCCTTTTCAGAGAAAGGGAGAGATAAGCTCCTCACTGTTAGACATGAGGATGCAAACAATTACAAAGTCCTGAAGAGTGTTCTGATAGATGGGTTTGGCTTAACCACTGAACAGTACAGGTTCAAGTTCAGAGACACCCAGAAGACACAGACTCAGGACTGGACTGATTTTGTAGATTGTGCAACTAAGGCTCTGGAGGGTTGGCTACATGGCAGCAAAGTACATGACTTTACAGGATTGTATAATTTGATTATGAGGGAGCAGATCCTAAGTAATTGTCAGAACCAGCTCTTACACCAGCACCTGGTAGACTCTGATCTGACCTCTCCCCAAGAATTGGGAAAGAAGGCAGACAAATGGGTCAGAACCAGGATTAGGCCTAAGAATCAGGACAGTAACCAGAAGAAGGAGTCTACCAAGCCTCAAGATAAGGGTGGGGATAAAAGTAAAGAAAAGACTTCCCCAGGGCCCCAAAACTCCAAGGATGGGGGTGGGTCCCAAGACACTTCTTCAACCGAGAAAAAGCCCTATTGTTATCCCTGTAAACAGGTGGGGCATTACAAAACAGACAGCTGTTGTCCCAAGAATAACAATAAGGAAAATATACCTCCAAAGCCAGCTTCAACACCTCCTGTTACTGTCAGCAGTACTCCCCCAGGAAGTGGAAGCACACCCAGGAATCTGGGTGGGTTTACTTTTGGAAATCAGGTGGACCCTGGCCTATCCAGGTCCCCATCACCCAATGATCTTGTTTATGAGGCTGGCATGGGGTTTGCCAACTTCTCTGCTTGCCCAAGTACTTTGAGCAAGTATAGACAAGAACCCATCATCAATGGTTTAAGAGTTGAAGCTTTTAGAGACACAGGGGCTAGCATCACCATGGTGGCTGATGGCATAGTCCCCTCTAAGCAACTTTTACCTGGTGCCACATACCAGGTAATAAACATTGATGGCATCCAAACAAATCATCCCATGGCAGTAGTAAGTCTCAGCTGGGGAGGTGTCACTGGCCCAAAGAGAGTGGCAGTGTCACCAAACTTGCCTGTGGACTGTCTACTGGGTAATGATTTAGAAATCTCAGCCTGGGCTGGGGTTGAGCAGGAAATCCATTCTAGAATGGTAAATTCCAATGGAAAGGTTAGTGGGGCTGTAATGGCTACAGCCCCAATTCAAGATGTCCTTCCTGAAAAGGTTGGTAGGGCGGAGATACTCCCTGCCCCATCTTTAGCAAAAGCTCTTCCTGAACAGAATAGCAAAGCTGTTATGATAACAGCAGAAACCCAAACTGAGTCTCCTCCTGAAAAGGTTGGTGGGGCTGTGATGGCCACAGCCCAAACTCAAACTGACACGTGTGTTGTGAAACCTGAAATGATGGATAACTCCACACAAACTGAGAGCATGGAGGAGGAAGAGAAATCTCCCCCTCACCAGACTTTAGGACAGGATCAGCCTCCTCAGGGAACTGATCTTACCCCTGATGAAGGAACTGCCCCAGAGGTGGTTGGGCCTAGCCTGACAGAACCTCTGATGTCAGTGGACCCTTCTCAGGTGGGACCCAGTCTGGAGCAGGTAACCTGCCCCTCTCTACCTTGCCTTAGCCAGCCCAGGGCTGCAGAGGACAAGAAGGACAGTGAGACCCAGAGGGCCCCCTGTCAAATACAGCACCCCCATCAAAAGATTAGGTGCACCAAAACTAGTAGCCCTAGTAAGGTGAAAACTTTAAAAACTCCTGAGGGAGCCCCCTTAAAAGTAGTTAGGGACCTCCCACAGATGGATTCTGTTGGGCACAGCCAAACCTGGGACCCAAGGGGCCCAAACCTGAACTGTCCCTCCAGCAAGCCAAACAGAGGGACCCAGCCTCCAGCTTTAGGTAGCCAGAGGCTGACCCTGAGAGCACAGTGCAACTCAGTTAAAGAAAGAAAGGCACACCTGGTGGAAGATAATTGGAGGAAGCCAAGCCCTAACTTAGTAGAGCCTAACTTCAATACTCCATATCCAAACCAGCCTTTAACTTTGCATAAACACACCCAAGGTAGTGATTCCCTATGGTGGAGACCCTCTAATACCCAAAGGGTGAGGGACTGCTTAGTGGACCATGAGACAGGGGGTACCCATGCTAGTGCAGGTACTTCCTTATATGGCCACTCAGGCAATATAGGCTTACCTGGCCAAGGATAGCCTTATCTCCTTTCGTTTGGGGGGGGGTTATGTAGGAAGGTGGCTACCTGACTATGGTTACCCCAGATTTTTTGCCTGTGTTTAGCTGGTTTTTTGACTTAGTTGACCTGGTTCCCTGCTAATCAGGGCCCCAGGCCATCTGCTCTCTCTGTAAAATGGATTCCATGTACCCTAGGTACATACCAATTGGAAATGGACTCCTTGTCAGCCCCTGTAGAATGCACTATAGGTGCACAGGGCACAGGAGCCACTAAGGCCTACCAGGGGCTGCAGCATATCTTTTGCCACCCCTGGCTGGTTCTTAAATTGACACAACTGGCTGATCACTCAGCTGGGGTAAGGTGGTGTACACACCCCTTGCTTAGATATAGTATACCTATGTCTAAACCTATATCTGGACACATGTAAACCTGTGAGCCACTCCTATAGACAGGCCTCACCAATCCTGGAGGCTAGGTGCTTGGTTTTTATGTGAGATGGAGCTCTAGCATGAGCTGAGCCTGTCTGCAGCCGTCGGGAACAAATCCCTAAGCTGTTTCAGGATAATGCCATACCATATACTATTAAGTGCCTTATAATCCTCGCGGTTATTTAGCAACTCTGGTTTGGCTTTATCGAACAAGTTACTTACCTTCGGTAACGATATATCTGTAAGAAACAGTAGTTAGTATTAGATTCCTTACCTTAGAATATCCCCAGGCGTCAGTCTGGATCCGGAAACTTTTGCGTAGCAGTACCCCTGCGCGTCGGTAGGCGTCGTCTGCAGGCGTCCCCTGCGGCTCCGCGTCGTCGGCGTCGTGCGCCGTGATGACGTCGCTGGAGTATATAGACGCCGCCTCCGCGCGCTGACGTCAGTTCTTTGCACACAGCTTTTCCGCGCCAGAACACGCAGAGCCATGTGAGAACCAACACTGGTGCCATTTGAAACTAGGGCCCTGAAAGGGATGTCCCTAACCCTAGGTATCAGTTCGCAGAACGGGGAGGATGGGCGGGGCGGTAAGGAATCTAATACTAACTACTGTTTCTTACAGATATATCGTTACCGAAGGTAAGTAACTTGTTCATCTGAAAGAAACAGGTTAGTATTAGATTCCTTACCTTAGAATAGATACCCCAGCAATACCAACCCCGGTGGTGGGTCTGCGAACCAATACAACCTACACCAGAAAGTCCTGGAGGACCGAACGGCCAAAGAAGCCATCCCTCCGGACTTGACTGTCCAGGCAGTAGTGCCTCGCAAAGGTGTGCAGCGAGGCCCACGTGGCCGCCTGGCAAATGTCCTGCAAAGGGACTCCCCGGCCCAGGGCAGTAGTAGCCGCCGTGGCCCGAGTGGAATGGGCCCTCAGCCCAACAGGAGGCTCCTTCCGAGCCAAAGAGTAGCATGCTTTGATGCACAGGACGACCCACCGAGAGATGGTCCGTTTCTGTACCGCCCTTCCCTTCTTCTCACCCACGTAGCCAACAAACAGTTGGTCATCCACCCGGAACTGGCGTGTGCGATCCATATAGAATGAAAGCGCACGTTTTGGGTCCAGACGATGGAGCCGCTCTTCATCCTTTGAAGGATGCGGAGGCGGGAAGAAGGAGGGCAAGGTGATGGACTGCCCAATGTGAAAAGCAGAGACTACCTTGGGCAGGAAAGAAGGTCTGGTCCGAAGAACCACCTTATCAGGATGAACAGACAAGAAAGGAGGTTGAACAGAAAGAGCCTGGAGCTCACTCACTCTCCTGGCAGAGGTGATGGCTACCAGGAAGGCCGTCTTTAAGGTGAGAAGACGGAGAGGACAGGAATGAAGGGGCTCAAAGGGAGCGCACATCAGGAAAGTCAAAACCAGGTTCAAGTCCCACTGAGGCATCACGAACGGAGCTGGAGGATACATGTGCGTGATGCCCTTTAAGAATCTTAACACAATAGGGGACTTGAACAAAGATGGCTGATCAGGTAGCCTCAAGAAGGCGGAAAGGGCAGAAAGATAGCCCTTGATAGTGCCCAGAGCAGAGCCCTGCTGGGCAAGGGAAAGGAGGAAGAGGAGAACCTCAGATAGAGGGGCAGAAAGGGGATCCACAGCCTTCGCTGTGCACCATGCCACAAATCTGTTCCACCGGCAGGCGTATACCGACTTTGTGGAGGGACGCCTGGCTGCCAGAATGACATCACAGACTTCAGGAGGCAAGTCAAATGGCCTCAACTGTCGCCGCTCAATCTCCACGCATGGAGGTGGAGACTGGACAGGTTCGGGTGGAGGACCGTCCCCTGCTGCTGCGACAGAAGGTCCTCCTGAAGGGGCAGGCGGATCGAGGGACCGACTGTCATGCTGAGTAGCTCGGGATACCAGTACCTTCGAGCCCAGTCCGGAGCCACAAGGATAACTTGGGCCCGGTCGCGCCTGATCTTCTTCAGCACTCTGGGCAGAAGTGGTATAGGCGGAAAGGCGTACAACAGACCGCAACTCCACTCGCGCCGAAAGGCGTCGCCGAGCGAGTGCCGTCTTGGAAACTCCAACGCGCAGAACTGATGACATTGCGCGTTCTCTTCTGTGGCGAATAGATCTAACCAAGGCTCTCCCCATTGCTGAAAGAGGCCTCTCGCCACATCCGAGTTCAGACGCCATTCGTGATCCACCGAGCACCGACGGCTGAGTTCGTCCGCCCTGGCGTTCAGAGAACCTGCCAGGTGTTGAACCGTCAGAGTCACGCCCTGACGTTCCAGCCATTGCCAGAGGCGCAGAGCCTCTTGGCAAAGGGTCCACGACCCCACACCGCCCTGTTTGTTGCAGTACCACATGGCGGTGGTGTTGTCCGTGAACACCTGCACTACACTCCCGTTGACAAAGGGGAGGAATGCCTTCAGTGCCAGGCGAATCGCCCGCAGCTCCAACATGTTGATATGGAGCCGGGACTCCGCCGGAGACCAGAGGCCTCTGATCTCCGCCTCTCCCAAGTGGCCACCCCAGCCTTGGAGGGACGCGTCCGTCACAACCACGTGCTCCGGCTGGGGAAGGGAGAGGGATCTGCCCCTGACCCAATCGCGGTCTGTAAGCCACCACTGCAACTGTCTCGCAGTGCCCTCCGAGATCAGGACATGGTCGGATAGGTTGCCCTGATGCTGGGCCCACTGAAACTTCAGGTCCCACTGCAGAGCCCGCATCCGCCATCTGGCGTGATGCACCAGAAGGATGCAGGAGGCCATCAGCCCCAGAAGCCGCAGCGTCAACCTGACCGAAACCCGGGATAACGGCTGAAAGATGGGAATCAGAGCCTGAATATCCCGGACCCGCCGTTCCGGGGGATAAACCCGAAACTGCGCCGAGTCGAGAACCGCTCCGATGAAAAGGAGCTTTTGAGAGGGACACAGGTGTGATTTCGGCACATTGATGGAAAACCCCAACTCGTGCAGGAGGTCTGCCGTCATCTGAAGGTGGTGGACGACTGTCTGGGGCGAGCCCGCCTTCAACAGCCAGTCGTCGAGGTAGGGGAAGACTGAAACCCCTAACCGGCGCAGATGAGCTGCGACCACCGCCATCACTTTCGTGAACACCCGTGGGGCGCTGGTAAGGCCGAATGGGAGCACGATAAACTGAAAATGCTCGTGGCCTACCGTGAACCGCAGGTAACGCCGGTGGGCCGGCAGGACGGGGATGTGAAAGTACGCATCCTGCAAGTCCAACGCTACCATCCAGTCTTGTGGGTCTAGAGCAGCCAAGACCTGAGCCAAAGTCAACATCTTGAACTTCTCCTTCCGGAGGAAGCCGTTGACGTTCCGTAGATCCAAGATAGGACGCAGGCCTCCCTTGTCCTTCTTGGGTACCAGAAAGTAGTGGGAGTAGCAACCACACCCTACTTCTGGCCCAGGAACGCGCTCGATGGCCCCCTTGGCCAAGAGGGCCGTAACTTCCTCCTGCAGAAGTGTCAAGTGGTCCCCCGACACACGGTGGTTCTGCGGTGGCATGGCTGGAGGAGTGGACTCGAAGGGGAGGGCATAGCCCCTTCGGACAAGCTGCAGCACCCACCTGTCCGATGTTATCGCGCGCCAGCGGGAGTGGTGATGGCGAACCCTGCCACCCACTGGCGTCACGTGAGCCCGAAAGCTCGGACTAGGAAGGCTTGGATGCCGCAGCGGAGGGAGGCGTGGACTGACCACGACGCTGGCCTCTACCGCCACCACGGCGGAAACCACGGGCGCCACCGCGCTGGGGAGCGCTCTGCGCCGCGTGGCTGGCAGCACGTGTGGGACCTCCTCTCCCTTGGCCACGAAAGGGCCGAAACGAACCCGTCTGCTGGCGCTGGGTCTGGGTCGAGAGACCCAAGGACTTGGCCGTGACCCTGGAGTCCTTGAAGCGCTCCAGCGCGTGGTCCGCTTTGTCACCAAATAGGCGACTGCCATCAAATGGCATGTCCATAAGCGTATTTTGGACGTCTGGTGAGAAGTTGGCAGATCTCAGCCAGGCATGGCGACGAATCGCCACCGTAGTGGACATGGCCCGTCCCAGGGAGTCCGTGGTGTCCAGACCACAACGGATCGAGTACCGCGCCGCATCCCGGCCTTCAACAAAGGCCCGGGTGAGCTTGTCCCGCACTTCCTGGGGGCATTGCGGCAAACACTCCTCGACCGTATCCCACAGGGAGTGGGTGTAGCGGCCCAAGAGGCACGCGGTGTTACAAGACCGCAGTCCAGCACTCAAAGAGGAAAACACTTTCTTTCCGAATTGGTCGTACCTCTTTGATTCCCGGTCGGGCGGAGCCGACGGAAATGCGGACTGCGAAGTGGAGGCCTGGATCACCAGACTCTCCGGGGAGGGATGGGTGGACAGGAAGGCAGGGTCGTCCGCGCAGGGACGGTGACGCCTGGCAACGTTCCGGTCAACCGGCGCACCAGAGGCGGGCCTGGACCAGGTGCCCAGAAGGACATCCGTCAGGGCCTCATTAAACGGCAGCAGAGGCTCCTGGGGGCATGACTGCGGTTTAAAAACTTCCGTCAGGATATTCGGTTTGACCTTCGCGACGGGGAGCTCAAGGTGTAAGGCCTTGGCAGCCCTCATCAGGACCACCGAATAGGCAGCACCCGCCTCGGACGCCACAGGGGACGGAGAGACAAACCCAGGGTTGGGCGACTCGTCCAGGCCACTGGCATCACCCAGATCACCTACCCAGTCCACATCGTACTGGCAGGCACGGGATAGAGGGTCCTCAGACCCCTCCCAACCCTCACCATACTCCTCCTCGTCATACCCATATTCTGGGTCGACGATATAGACATCGGGGTCAACAGGCCCCATCGGCGTCGGGTCCGGCGTCGGCCGACGCCGGTCCGGCTCCGAGTCCGGAGTCGGGGAGGAAAGGGGGGTGGCGCCGCGCGGCGTCGGTGCCGGGGACCCGACGCCGGCCGGAGCCGACGGCGGAGTCGCTGCACCACGCGGGGGCGGTACCCTGGGCTGGCCCACAGGAACCGACGCC
Source organism: Lissotriton helveticus (assembly GCF_964261635.1). NCBI lineage: Eukaryota > Metazoa > Chordata > Amphibia > Caudata > Salamandridae > Lissotriton > Lissotriton helveticus. The sequence goes on along the minus strand of NC_136063.1, from coordinate 704,128,148 downwards.
GGAGAGGCCGGGAGACCAGCCGGCGACGAACCAGAGGGAACCAGCGGCGCCGGGGCCGGAGCCACCGGCGGCGCCGGGGCAGGAGCACCCGAACCGCTCGGGCCCCCAGACGGGACCGACGGGCCCGCAGGCGCCGAAGGCCCCGCCGGAGAAGACCTCGCCCTCATAGCAATGAGGAAGGCCTCGATCTCCTCACGCGACGCGCCTTCCCCAGGGACCGACAGGTGTGGGGCAGACGGCGTCGGCGACCCATGCGGGACCGCGGGGGTGGGGTCACCCGAGCCCCCGGCCGCAGCACGCGGGCGTCGGGGGGAGTCGGGGGTGCGATGGCGACGCCCCGACTTCTTGTGCTTACCTGACGAGCCGGAGGAATGGTGGCGACTCCCGGAGCGCCCATGGCGGCTCCGCGACCGTTCCCTCGACCGCTCCCTCGACCTCCGACCGGACCGGGACCGCTCTCGACGCGGGGCCGACAACCGGAGCTCGAGAAGCTTGCGGGACCGCTCCCGCCTAGCTTTTCCAGTCAAGGCCCGACAGTCGACGCAGGACTCCACGTCGTGGTCCGCGCCCAGACACCGGAGGCAGAGTCGATGGTGGTCGGTGACCGACATCAGGCGGTCGCACTCGTCACAACTCTTGAAACCGGGCATCCTACCGGCACCGTAAAGATCAATCAGTTAACAAAAAACTTGGTCAAAAGACCGGAGTACTGCTCTTCGGATCTGCGCTAACTGGCGCGGAAAAAAGAAGAACTGACGTCAGCGCGCGGAGGCGGCGTCTATATACTCCAGCGACGTCATCACGGCGCACGACGCCGACGACGCGGAGCCGCAGGGGACGCCTGCAGACGACGCCTACCGACGCGCAGGGGTACTGCTACGCAAAAGTTTCCGGATCCAGACTGACGCCTGGGGATATTCTAAGGTAAGGAATCTAATACTAACCTGTTTCTTTCAGATAAAACATGTCGTGTAAGGTGTCATACGCTTTGGAATACCATCCCCTCGCCAGTTCTGGCGACGGGGATGGCATTCCACCCCTCTAGAGGGGTAAGACATGTTACTTCACTTTAATGCGGTTGATTTCTCCAAAGGCCTTAAGATCCACAAAATGGATGCCTCTGCCACAGACAAATGTCTGGACCCCTGGAGCTGACCGAAACCCAGTCAAGGGGGTCCTGGACAAAGGGTTTCCTGTCACAGGAGGGTGTCACCGCCCTCCAGACAGGAGATAGTGTATTGTAGCAGGGAGGTTTGAAAGAAACCAGACACTGCCTGGGGCGCACAAGGCTGCCCCTTGCATAATCCGGCCAAACCGGTTCTGGGGCACTCCAGCCCTCGTGCCAGGGCGGCCTGGATCAAAGGAAGGGGGTGTATCCACCCACTTCCTGGGTCCCACCCATAGGAGGGGACCTAGCAGGTAATCACGCCCACCAGATTCGAATAAGAGTGGGAGCAGTGCCAATGCACATCAGATTTCCTGGAAGAAACATTTGAAACGATATTCTGGACCCTTCGCCCTCCATCTCAACGTGGAAACCCGAAGAATCTCCCTTGTGGTCAAGGAGTGACCACCCTGCAGCAGCAGGCACCATCCAGCCCTCGACGTCTACTTGGTTGCAGTTCCCGCCGGAACTCGAGCGACTGAGATCGACGAGATCAAGCCTGCCCAGCTTCTAACAGCCCGATCCACAGTCCCTGCAAAGCTGAGACCCGTGGAGGCGACCGGAAGCGTGGGGCACGCCATCTTGAAGTGACCACGAGACGCTGACCGTGCAGCCCACGAGTGACCCTCGAAGCTGTACACCGGGGTTTGAGAAGCCCCCACCCTGAGCTACTCCTGAGCCGAAGTTCAGCCCTCCACACTCGACGAGTGCTGCGTGGGGCCCTTTGGCACGATTTGGCTCAACGCGTTGGCCCGGTCACTTGCCAGCTGGCTTGTGGTCCCTGTGCCGACGAACTACAAAAGAAGACTCGTGATTCTGGTTGCTCCAGACCCACACCAGCTCCCCTGAAAGGGAGCCCCGACTCTGACCTTCCTGGTCCGAGTGAGACGCCATCTTCCAATCCCGCGTGGATTGCTCTTACCAAGGCTTGTTTGCTCCAAACCGGAAGCCGACTGCACCGACGGTGAGAGCCTGCGTGGGACAGATCGTGACCTGCTCCTGGACGTCGCAGATGCCCCAGAGCCCACGTGACAGCGAAGAGAAGCGCCTCGACGACCACCTGATTGCGCCCGACATTGCCTGGTTCCGTCCTGGTTCCACCCTGGTCACTGCTGAGTGACCCAGACTCTGTCCCCTCTGCTTTCAGGTACTCTACAACTTGAGTCCACCCTTGGACTCCACCGGACACTTCGTCTCCACCCTGCCTGCAGCCATTTCAGCTTCAAGCACCAAGAGCCTGCGTGTCAAAACCCGACGCCACTTCGACCCTGTGCACCCACTTCCTGTGGGTGAGGTAACTTTGCTCCGCCGGTGTTCCCACACTGGTGCACACCTCTAGGGTCTGTGTGTTAAGTTTTGTTCCTCTAGGTTCAGCGGAAGTGTCCTTAAACTTTAACTATTTGACTTTTACGCACCATTGGTTAACATTGGTGCATGCGTGCGCTTTCCGCACATCTCCCGAATCCCGAGGGCCATTCCCGACTTCAGCATTGCTTGTCCTGACTGCTCCCAGCGATTCCCTAGGCCCTAGGCCTAACCACTGTTCGAGTGGCCTCTCTTATACCACTTGTTTAGTATATGGTTTGAGTGGCCCCCTGCCCTCATCCATAATTGTGCAACTTTGTATGTTTAAACAGTGCTTTTGATTTAACGCTTGTGCCCCTTTATTCATAAAGAATACTGGGGATTGTTTTTAGTAATAAACACATATATTTTTATAATATATACTTGTGTGGTGTCCTTTCATTTGGTATTACAGGATTGTATGTGGTAAAACAGCTCGCTTAACACGACCTCTTAAGTTAAGCCTTTAGGCTGCTTAGTCCATGCTACCACTAGGATAGCTTGTCTAATAAGGTTGACTTACAACCAGACACCATAAGGGGATTGTTTGGTCAGGTAGTAGGTGGTTCCAGAATTGGAAACATCCCCTACCAGGCCAACTTCTCACAGTGACCTTAAAGGCCTCCCTGAGAACACCTGCACTATCCACCGTGCCTTCATTTTCTGTGAAATAATGTCTAATCGCCTCCCCTATAGACTGCTTAAATACCGTGTCTTTGAGCTCAGAAGGTTGAAGCCGCCACGCAAATGGCGGTGATTGATACTCTGGAAGGTGCATCTCGAGGAGCGCGGGAGAGTGGTCTGATAAGGAGCGGGCCTCGTGCGATACCTTTGCCGTCTAGGTGCAGACCACCCCCGAAACGAGCCAGAAATCAATGCAGGACCAAGAGCTATGCACCGACGATGCAAATGTGCTCTCCCGATCTATGGGATGACATTGGCGCCACACATCACGCAAGTGGCCCGCGTCCAAAAGTCCTAGTAACATGTCTGCAGCCTGTTTTTAGAGTTACCACTCATGTAATCACGACAGCATGTTCATGTTTATTACTTTTTATTTTTTTACAAATTTTATTTGTATTTCACCACACTCTAATTAATTCACGCGCTACAATAGGGTGCGCGCGTCATCAAGTATACACACGTTATATGTGCATGTGTTAAGAAATCGAAGCAAATGTCCAGTACATTTGTATATAAAGAACAGGGTACATATACAAACACTCCGTGGCAACAGTCCGTTTTCAGTGTTTAGTTGAAGATCACATGACCAGGTCGCGCATACAAACAAAGACCATAGAGCGTAGAGAGCTAGAGCGCCACACGCGATGTTCGAGTAAGGAGACAAACTTAAACACACGGGTAAGCAACCACGGCAGGCTAAAATTATATGTAATTGTTGTAACGCATCTTTGTTGAGGGCTTAAACAAGCAGAGGCTTACGAATATTTTTTTCACAGAGTTGCGTGTGAAGTGGCTATACAAATGTGAACTATGAAAGCATATAGGAGACATTGAAGGTCAGTTGTGTATATATATGCATGAGAAGTGAATACACAGGGATATAAGGTGTGCACAACGAGGGTGATAGCAGTACTTATGATGGGTGACTGATTATGTTAATGAGCTAATAATATGTGTATGTTTTGATTATTAAGAATATATATTGTTGTTTGTAGATTGAAAAGTCCCCTGAGGAAGAGCTCAGCTCGAAATGCATCGGGCATAACATTATGAAAAATACATATATATGAATTGAAGAAAGAAAAAACTCATGATTCAAATGAGATGAAATAAATACTATAATGATTCAAACATCTATGAACTTTATTGACTACACGAAGACATAGAGCACTGAGTGCGAGTGTGACGTGAATCTTGTGACCAAGAGACACACATCCATTCTGCAGCCTGTTTTGGTCGGGCCTCACTGATGCCAAGCCTATCCATCGTGATGTCTAAACACAAATTGAAATCCCCTCCCCAAATTATTACTAGCTGTAGGGTCTGCTTCCTATGGTCACCCCCACATTTTTGCTTTTGCTTTACTGGTTTTCGACTTAGATGCGGCTGTGGGCCTGCTAATCAGACCCACAGCCCAGATGAACTCTCTCTAAATTTACACCAAGTACTCTAGGTGCATACACAACTGGGAATTGGTTCACCTTGTCAGCCCCTGTAGAAGTGTACCCTAGGTACTCAGGGCATAGGTGTAACCAAGGCCTACCAGGGGTTGCAGCATGTATTATGCCACCCCTGGCTGGCCACTCAAATAGACACAACTGGCTGATCACTCAGCTGGGGCAAGGTCGTGTAATCACCCCTTGCTTAGGTATAGTATTCCTATACCTACCCTTATATATAGACACACAGTAACCTATAAGTCACTCCTATGGCAGGCCTTAACAATCCTGGAGGCAGAGTGCTTGGTTATGTGTGAGATGGTGCTCTAGCATGAGCTGAGCCTGTCTGCAGCTTTCGGAACTATGTCCTTATAGCTGTTCTATGATATTGTCATACCATATACTCTTAAGTGCATTATGAACCTCGCGGTTAAATGCTAACTTTGGTTTGCTTTATCCAAACATGTCGTGTAAGGTGTCATACGCTTTGGAATACTACCCCCTCGCCAATTCTGGCGACGGGGGTAGCATTCCACCCTCCTAGAGGAAGAAGACATGTTAGTTCTGACTATGCCGGTTAAAGTTAACCCGAGCCCCAGCATCACAAAATGGATGCTGCTGCCACAGACACAAGTCTGACCTCCTGCTGCTGGGAGTCCTTCCAGCGAGGGAGGCCTGGACAATAGGTTTCCTGCCTGGAGAGGTGCGAGCACCACCCCAGACAGGATTTTGTGTATTGGGACAGGGAGGGCTGAATAGAATGAGACATGCCTGGGGCACACTAGGTGCTCCATGCATACCCCAGTTCAAACCAGTTGCTGGGGCACTCCAGCCCCAGCTCTGGCGCAAAACTGCACAAAGGAAAGGGGGGTAACCACCCCCTTCCTGGTCCCACCCACAGGAGGAACCTAGTGAGTAAACCAGCCCCCTTTAGTTGTATAAAGGTAGGAGCTGACCCAGGAGACTTTAAATTTATCCTGATGAAACTTTGAAACAGAACTCTGGACCCTTCGACATTCAAACCGACTTGAAGACTGAAGAATCTCCCTTGAGGCCAAGGAGTGACCACCCTGGGAAACCAGGCACCATCCAGCAACTCGACGGCTTGCTTTGTCCCCGTTCCCGCCGGAACTCGAGCGCAGAGCTTGACAAGACCTCGACTCCAGGACTCCTCTGACCCCAATGAACGACTCAAGCACAGCTGAGCCCCGTGGAAGGCGTTGGAATCCGTGGAACCAGGCAACTTGGAAAGTCTTCAACTTGCTAACAGGGCAGCTCCTGAGGCATCCTCAAAGCTGTGCACTGGGGACTGAGACACCCCGACACCGAGCTCCACCTGCACCGAAGACCAGCCCTCCACACTCCACGAGATCTGCGTGGGGCCCTTCTGCTTGTGTTCTGCTCAACGCGTTGTCCCGGTTGCTGGCCAGTTGGCTAGTGGCCCTGTGACAACGATCCCTTTGAAATTCCATCGCTGGTCTGGTTGCTCCAGACTGACACTTGCTTCCCTGAAAAGATGAAGTACCTCAGACCCTCCTGGTCTGCACCAGAACCTCCTTGTGTATCCTGCGTGGGTTGCCTTTGCTTAGGCTTGTTGGCTCTGATCTTGAAGCCGACCCCTCCATCTGCGAGAACCTTCGTGGGACAGCTTCTCTCCAGCACCTGGTCGTCCTCGACGCCTCCTGGTCTGCGCAGCTGCAACGACAAGCTTCACATCTGCACCTGATTGCTCCTCGACGACGTCTGGTTCCTCCCTGGTTCCACCCGGTCACTGGCTAGTGACCTAGACTCTGTCCCCTCTGATTTCAGGTCCTCTTCATCCTAGATCCACCCTTGGATCCAACCGGACATCTTCCTCCTGGTCACCTGCACCATCTTCTTCCAAGGCTCCATAGGAATCAATGAGAAAATCCGACACACTTTGACACCTATGCACCCGCAGCCCGTGGGTGAGGTAACGCGAGTACTTCGGTGCTCCTGTAGGGATTGACTATCCTAGTGTCTAGTTTTGTTAGTTGTATCTTCCTAGTTAGACCGGAAGTGTCCTAAAGCACAAGTTACTTCTTGTGTAACGATATATCTGTAAGAGACATTAGTTAGTATTAGATTCCTCACCTTAGAATATCCCCAGGCGTCAGACTGGATCCGGAAATTTTTGCGTAGCAGTACCTTTGCGCGTCGGTAGGCGTCGTCTGCGGCTCCGCGTCCGTCGTCGGCGTCGTGGGCGCCATGATGACGTCGTCGGAGTACTTAGACGCCGCCTCCGCGTGCTGACGTCAGTTCTTAGACACAGCTTTTCCGCGCCAGAAACGCAGAGCCATGTTAAAAACCAATACTGGTGCCATTGAACTAGGGCCCTGAAGGGGGGTAACCCTAACCCTAGATATTGGTTCGCAGAACGGGGAGGATGGGTGGGTCGGTAAGGAATCTAATACTAACTAATGTCTCTTACAGATATATCGTTACACAAGTAGTAACTTGTGCATCTGAAAGAGACACGTTAGTATTAGATTCCTTACCTTAGAATAGATATCCCAGCAATACCAACCCCGGTGGTGGGTCTGCGAACCAATAATCACACCAGAAAGTCCTGGAGGACGGAACGGCCAAAGAAGCCATCCCTCCGGACTTGGCTGTCCAGGTAGTAGTGTCTTGCAAACGTGTGCAGCGATGCCCACATAGCTGCCTGACAGATGTCTTGTAAGGGCACTCCTCTGGCCAGGGCAGTGGTAGTCGCCATGGCTCGGGTGGAATGAGCCCGCAATCCAACAGGGGGCTCCTTCTTAGCCAAGGAGTAACATGCCTGGATGCACAAGATGATCCACCAGGAGATGGTCCTCTTGTGTACCGTTTTCCCCTTCTTAGCGCCCACGTAACCAACAAAGAGTTGGTCATCCACCCGGAACTGGCGTGTGCGATCCAAGTAGAATGAGAGCGCACGTTTTGGGTCCAGACGGTGGAGCCGCTCATCCTCTTTAGAGGGATGCGGAGGTGGGAAGAAGGTTGGCAAGGTGATAGACTGCCCGATGTGGAAGGCCGTGACAACCTTGGGCAGGAAAGAAGGCTTAGTACGCAACACCACTTTGTCCGGATGGACAGAAAGGAAAGGTGGAGTACAAGAAAGGGCCTGGAGCTCACTCACTCTCCTGGCAGAGGTGATGGCAACCAGGAAAGCAGTCTTCAGAGTAAGAAGGCGAAGAGGACAGTTGTGAAGTGGCTCAAAGGGAGCGCACATCAAAAACGTAAGAACCAGGTTCAAGTCCCACTGAGGCATCACAAACGGAACAGGAGGGAATGTGTGTGTGATGCCTTTTAGAAATCTATTTACAATAGGGGACTTGAACAAAGAAGATTGATCAGGCAGCCTTAGAAAGGCTGAAAGGGCAGAAAGGTAGCCCTTGATAGTGCCCAGAGCAGAGCCCTGCTGGGCAAGAGAAAGAAGGAAGAGAAGAACCTCAAAAAGAGGGGCATTGAGAGGATCCACAGCCTTTGCTGTGCACCATGCCACAAATCTGTTCCACCTGCAGGCGTATACCGACTTTGTGGAGGGACGCCTGGCTCCCAGAATGACATTACAGACTTCAGGAGGCAAGTCAAATGGCCTCAACTGTCGATGCTCAATCTCCAAGCATGGAGGTGGAGACTGGACAGGTTCAGGTGGAGGACCGTCCCCTGCTGCTGCGACAGAAGGTCCTCCTGAAGAGGCAGACGAACCGGGGGATCGACTGACATACTGAGTAGCTCTGGATACCAGTACCTTCGAGCCCAGTCCGGGGCCACAAGGATGACTTGGGCCCAGTCGCGCTTGATCTTCTTCAGCACTCTGGGCAGAAGTGATATAGGCGGAAAGGCGTACAGTAGACCGCAACTCCACTCGCGACGAAAAGCGTCTCCGAGCGAGTGCCGCCTTGGAAATTCCAACGCGCAGAACTGATGACATTGCGCGTTCTCTTCGGTGGCGAATAGATCTAACCAAGGCTCTCCCCATCGCTGAAAGAGGCCTTGCGCCACATCCGAGTTCAGACGCCATTCGTGATCCATCATGCACCGACAGCTGAGCTCGTCCGCCCTGGCGTTCAGAGATCCTGCCAGGTGTTGAGCCACCAGGGTCACGCCCTGGCGTTCCAGCCACTACCAGAGGTGCAGAGCCTCCTGGCAAAGGGTGTACGACCCCACCCCGCCCTGTTTGTTGCAGTACCACATGGCGGTGGTGTTGTCCGTGAACACCTGCACTACACTCCCCCGGACAGAGGGGAGGAATGCTTTTAGTGCTAGACGAATCGCCCGTAACTCCAACAGGTTGACGTGGAGCCAGGCCTCCGCCGGAGACCAGAGGCCTCTGATCTCCGCCTCTCCCATGTGGCCTCCCCAGCCCTGGAGGGACGCATCCGTCACAACCACGTGCTCCGGTTGGGGAAGGGAGAGGGATCTGCCGCTGACCCAATCGCGGTCCGTGAGCCACCACTGCAGCTGTCTCGCAGTGCCCTCCGAGATCAGGACGTGGTCGGATAGGTTGCCCTGATGCTGGGCCCAATGAAACTTCAGGTCCCACTGCAGAGCCCACATCCGCCACCTGGCGTGATGCACCAGCAGGATGCAGGAGGCCATCAGCCCCAGAAGCCGCAGCGTCAACCTGACCGAGACCCGGGATAACGGCTGAAAGATGGGAATCAGAGCCTGAATATCCCGGACGCGCTGTTCGGGTGGATAAACCCGAAACCGCGCCGAGTCGAGAACCGCTCAGATGAAAACGAGCTTCTGAGAGGGGCACAGGTGTGACTTCGGCACATTGATGGAGAACCCCAGCCGGTGCAGGAGATCTGCCGTAGTCTGGAAGTGGCGGACGACTGTCTGGGGCGAGCCCGCCTTCAACAACCAGTCGTCGAGGTAGGGGAAGACTGAAACCCCTAACCTGCACAGATAGGCTGCGACCACCGCCATCACCTTTGTGAACACCCGTGGGGCGCTGGTAAGGCCGAAGGGGAGCACGGTATACTGAAAGTGCTCGTGGCCAACCGTGAACCGCAGGTAGCGCCGGTGGGCCGGCAGGACGGGGATGTGGAAATAAGCGTCCTGCAAGTCCAACGCTACCATCCAGTCTCCTGGGTCCAGGGCAGCTAGGACCTGAGCCAGTGTCAGCATCTTGAACTTCTCCTTCTGGAGGAAGCCGTTGACGTTCCGTAGGTCCAAGATAGGGCGTAGGCCCCCTTTGCCCTTCTTGGGTACCAGAAAGTAGTGGGAGTAGCAACCACACCCTACTTCTGGCCCAGAAACGCGCTCGATGGCCCCCTTGGCCTAGAGGGCCGTAACTTCCTCCTGCAGAAGTCGCAAATGATCCCCCGATACACGGTGGTTCTGCGGTGGCATGGCTGGAGGAGTCGCCTCGAAGGGGAGGGAGTAGCCCCTTCGGACGATCTGCAGCACCCACCTGTCCGAAGTGACGGTGCGCCAGTGGAGGTGGTGATGGCGAACCCTGCCCCCCACTGGCGTCACATGGGCCTGAAAGCACGGACTAGGAGGGTTTTGAGGCGGAAGCTGCGGGGGAAGGTGTAGACTGACCTCGCCGTTGTCCCCGACCGCCGGGACGGCGGTTCCCACGGCCGCCACCCAGTTGGGTATTACCCTGCGGAGCGTGGCTGGCAGCACGTGTGGGTACACCCCTTTCGTGGCCACGAAAGGAGTGAAAGGCAGCCAATTGCTGGCGCGGGGCCGAGAGGCCCAAGGACTTGGTCGTAGCCCTGGAGTCCTTAAAGCGCTCGAGCGCATCGTCTGCCTTGTCGCCAAAGAGGCGACGACCATCAAACGCCTTGTCCATCAAAGTGTTTTGGACCTTGGCCGAAAAGTTGGCGGACCTTAACCAGGTGTGGCGTCTGACCGCCACTGTCGTTGCCATTGCTCTGCCCAGTGAGTCGGTGGTATCCAGCCCACACCGTATAGAATATTTGGCTGCATCCCGGCCCTCCACAAGGGCTTGGCCGAGTTTGGCCCGTACCTCCAACGGACACTCTGGCAGCACTTCCGCAACCGTATCCCACAGAGAGTGGGTGTAGCGGCCCAAGAGGCATGCAGTGTTGGAAGACCGCAGTCCCAGACTAAGGGACGAGAAGATCTTTCTGCCGTACTGCTCGTACCTCTTGGATTCCCTGTCCGGCGGTGCCGACTGGAATGCGGTCTGGGAATTGGAGGCCTGGATGACCAGGCTCTCGGGGGTAGGGTGGGTGGACAGGAAACATGGGTCGCCCGGGGCTGGGCAGTGGCATCTGGCCACGTTCCTATCTACGGGCGAACCCGTAGCGGGCTTGGACCAAGTGCCCAGAAGAACGTCGGTCAAGGCCTCATTAAAGGGCAGCAGAGGCTCGGCCGAGCTTGACTGCGGTTTAAGGACCTCAGTGAGGAGATTAGTCCTCACGGCCGCGACGGGGAGCTCAAGGCCCAAGGCCTTGGCAGCCCTCATCAACACCACACTGTAGGTTGCCCCCTCCTCCGAAGCCACGGTAGGAGGGGAGACAAAACCAGTGTCTGGAGAGGTAACCAGGCCACTGGCCTCCCCAAGGTCTCCTGCCCAGTGCTCATGAGACTGACACTCTCGGGTCAGAGGGTCCTTAGACCCCTCCCAATCCCCTTCATCACCCATCTCCTGAAACCCAGGGTTCTCAACGAATGGGGCCTGTTCAAAGAAGTGAAACTCCCCAAACGACGTCTGGAGCGGCGCCCACCTGATGGTCCGACGCCGGGGAGGTCGTAAGGTCCACCGGCGACGATCCAGATCCCGAAGAAGGTCTAGCGGGGTCCCGCTGCGCCGGGCCCGAAGGCACCGGCGGTGCCGGGGCCGCTGTACCCTGCGGCGCCGGGATTGTGGGACCCTGCGGCGACGGGCCCGAAGGCGTTGGCGGCGTTGGGGCCGAAGCCCCCGACCCGCTAGAGGCCCCAGATGGGTCCACTAGGCCCGAAGGCGCCGCGGAGCCCGTCTGAGGAGAGAGTTTCCTCATGGCCATGAGTAAGCGCTCGATCTCCTCCGGCATCGCGTTTAGCCCAGGGACCGGAGGATGTGGAGCTGGATGCGGCGCCCCCGACTCCGACGGAGCCGCGTGGGTGGTGTCACCCGAACACCCAGCCGCATCGCGCGAGCGTCGGGGGGAGTCCGCAGAGCGATGACGCCTCTTGAACTTTTTGTGCTTCTTACCTGACGACGACTTCGACCCGGAGGAGTGCGGCCTACTCTCGGAACTGTGGTGGCTCCGAGCCCGCGACCTGTCCCTCGACCTCCCATGGGACCGAGACCTCTCGCGGCGCGGGACCGACTGCCAGAGTTCGAGTCGCCTGCGGGACCGCTCCCGCCTGGCTTTCGAAGAGAAGGCCCGGCAGTCAATGCAGGCCTTGTCGTCGTGGTCGACGCCTAGACAAGTTAGACACAGGTGGTGAGGATCCGTGACCGACATCGTGCGGTCGCAATCCTCGCAGTGCTTAAAGACAGGCATCCTTACGGCACCAATCGGAGTCGAAAGACTTCGAGAAATGATCAAAAATGATCCAAAAAGTTATTCAAAAACTTGACTAGGGTTACTGCTTTTTCCAGATCTGCGCTTGCTGGCGCGGAAAAAAGAAGAACTGATGTCAGCACGCGGAGGCGGCGTCTAAGGACTCCGACGACGTCATCACGGCGTCCACGACGCCGACGACGGACGCGGAGCCGCAGGCGATGCCTACCGACGCGCAAGGGTACTGCTACGCAAAAATTTCCGGATCCAGTCTGACGCCTGGGGATATTCTAAGGTAAGTAATCTAATACTAACGTGTCTCTTTCAGATTCTTTGTTACTTACCTTTTTAAGTTCCCATTGACTTTCTATTGACTCTCGCGTGAGTGTACTGACACTGCACGCGCCGCCTGTGGGCCTCCTACTCCTAACCTAAGGGTCAAATAGTGTAGCCCCAACGATTCCATAGGCCCTAGGCCTCTTCCTTTCCCAAGTCGTGGTTCTTATACTGTGAGAAGTTGGCCTGATATATGATGCTCACTAGTTCTAGTGATCACCTTGTATCAGTCCAAACATCCCTTATGGTGATTGGTTGTAAGTCAACCTTATAGACCAGCTATCCTAATGGTAGCATGGACAAAGCAGTCTTAGGTTAAACTCTTTTCGCATGTGAAGCCAGCTGTTTTACCACAATATAACCCCTTGAATACCAGATGAAAGGACACCACACAGGTTGTTATGAAAATAAACAGTATATTTATTAATAACAACACCTCTGAACTCTTTATGAGCTCAGAGGGCTAAGCACATGACAATCTCTTACGAAAAATACGACAAGTAGCACAAAATTACAATGGTGCCCTAGAGGCACGACAAACCATATACTAAGTTAGTGGAATGTGAAAGTCGATAACAGGAATGGAGCTGTCCAGAGGCTGTAGGATCGTTGGGACCATGCTACACTAACACTAGGTAAGTAATAGGAGGCCCACGGAACGCGTGTGCGGAGTGTGAACGCACACGCGAGATGCGTAACAACGTCCATCGACAGTACAGTTCAAGTTAAAGGTGAGTACGGACAATCCTGACTAGGTAGGACTAAAAGGACTGTGGAACTGGACACTAGGACAGTTAAATTACCCTTGAGCACCGAAATGCTCTTGTTACCTCACCCACGGGCTGCGGGTGCATAGGTGCCAAAATGTGTCGGGTTCTCGCGTTGAAGTCAATGGAGCCTGAAAGAAAAGATGCTGCAGGCGACCAGGAGGAAGATGTCCGGTGCGCTCCAAGGGTGGATCGGTGAAGAAGAGGACCTGAAAGCAGAGGGGACAATGTTCAAAGTCACTAGCCAGTGACCGGTGTGGAACCAGGAAGGAACCAGATGTCGTCGTCGCGATCAGGTGAAGAGTGGACGCTTGACTCTGCAGCCACGTGGACCAGGAGGTGTCTTCGACAACCAGGATGGAGGCACGAGCTGTCCCACGCAGGCTCTCGTTGTCGGCGGTGTTGGATCCGGAATCGGCATCAACAGGCCTTGGCAAAGGCAACCCACGTGGTGAGTGGAGAAAGCGTCTGGTGCGGAATAGGAGAGTCCGGGGTGCCCCTCTTTTGGAAGGGAGCAAGGGCCAATCTGGAGCAACCAGACCAGCAGTGAAGATTTCAAAGTTCGTCGTCTAGTAGGCCACTAGCCAGCCGGCAAGTGACCAGACAACGCGTCGAGCAGCAGACAAGCAGAAGGGCCCCACGCAGATCTCGTGGAAGCTGGAGGGCTGATCTTCGGTGCAGGGGCTGCTCGGGGCTGGGGCTTCTCAGTCCCCAAAGCACTTGGTCGAGTTTACCTCGGGAGTCGTGCTGGAAGCGAAGTGCAGGTTCGTTCAAGATGGCCAGTCCCACGTGTCTCGTCGCACCCAAGGGTCTCAGCTTTGCTGCAGATGTGATTTGAGGTCGGAGAGGTCTGGGAATCTGGGTCTCGTCGGGCTCTGAAGTCTGGATCCTCTAGGGAAGACGACAAAGTGAAGCCGCTGGACGCTTGAAGGTGCCTGCAGTTGCAGGGTGGACACTCCTTGCCCACAAGGGAGATTTCTTCAGTCTTCTGTGGAGCAGAACGTCAAAGTCCAGAGTTTCTTCTTGTAGAGTAGTTCAGGATTAATCTAATTTGGAATGGGACCAGCTCCTACCTTTATTCTCCTAAAGGGGGCTGCACTACTAACTAGGTCCCTCCCCTGGGTGGGACCAGGAAGGGGGGTGGCTACACCCCCTATCCTTTGTCCGGTTTCGCGCCAGAGCTGGGGCAGGGATGCCCCAGCAACTGGTTTGAACCGGTGTATGCACAGGACACCTTGTGTGCCCCAGGCATGTCTCACTCCTTTCAGGCCTCCCTACCTCAATACACAAAATCCTGTCTGGGGTGGTGCTAGCACCTCCCAAGGCAGGAAACCCTTTGTCCAAGCCTCCCTCGCTGGAAGGACTCCCAGCAGCAGGAGGTCAGACTTGTGTCTGTGGTGGCAGCATCCATTTTGTGATGCCAAGGCTCGAGTTAACTTTAACCGGGGTTCACAGTTACATACATGTCGTGCCCCTCTAGAAGGGTGGAATGCTACCCCCGTCGCCAGAATTGGCGAGGGGGTAGTATTCCGATTCGTATGACACCTTACTCGACATGTTTTGATAATGTTATACCAGAGTTAGCATTTAACCGCGAGGTTGATAATGCACTTAAGAGTATATGGTATAGCGTTATCATGGAACAGCTATTAGGACTTGGTTCCGCAAGCTGCAGACGGGCTCAGCTCATGCCAGAGCACCATCTCACATAATTCCAAGCACTCTGCCTTCAGGATTGATAAGGCCTGCCATAGGAGTGACTGATAGGAATATGTGTGTCCATTTTTAGGGTTAGATATAGGTATACTATATCTACAGCAAAGGGTGATTACATCACCTTGCCCCAGCTGTCATGCAACCAGTTGTGTCAGTTTTAGAGGGCCAGCCAGGGGTGGCATAATACATGCTTCAGCCCCTGGTAGGCTCTGGGTACACCTATGCCCTGGGTACAGGGACTGATAAGATGGCCCAGTACCAATTGGTAAATGCACCAAAAGTACATGGTTGTCAATTTAGAGAGAGAACAGCTAGGCTGTGGGTCTGATTAGCAGGCCCCCAGCCAGGGAAAGTCGTAAACCAGTGAAGCAAAAAGCAAAAATCTGGGGTGACCATAGGATTGCAGACCCCACTCTCCTACATACCCCCCCCCCCAAACTTAGGGACATTAAACTAACCTTGACCAGGTGAGTCTTCCTGTTCCAAGTTGAAATACCTGGAGAGACCATCTGCATTGCCATGGTCAGTCCCTGGTCTGTGCTCCACTGTAAAGTCCATCCCCTGTAGGGAAAGGGACCACCTAAGTAGTTTGGGGTTTTCACCCTTCATCTGATTTAGCCATAAGAGGGGCTTATGGTCGGTCTGAATCTTGAAGTGAGTTCCAAACAAGTATGACCTCAACTTCTTCAGGGCCCAAACCACAGCAAAGGCCTCCCTCTCAATAGCTGACCAACGTTTCTCTCTAGGGGTCAGCCTTCTGCTTATAAAAGCAATGGGCTGGTCATGACCATCAATATTCAGTTGAGAAAGAACAGCTCCCACACCCAACTCAGATGCATCTGTTTGGACAATGAAGGTTTTGGAGTAGTCAGGACTCTTGAGAATAGGTGCAGTAGACATGGCCTGCTTTAGGTCATCAAATGCCTTCTGACAGCTAACTGTCCACTGAACTTTCTTTGGCATTTTCTTGCTTGTCAGGTCATTAAGTGGTGTCACAATGGACCCATAATTCTTGACAAACTTCCTGTAGTAACCAGACAGGCCCAAGGAAGCTCTGACCTGTGTCAGGGTGGTTGGAGGAGCCCAGTCCTTTATGGCCTGTATCTTGCTCTCCGATGGTTGAACCTGGCCTCCACCCACAAGGTGGCCCAGGTACACAACCTGACTCTGCCCTATCTGGCACTTGGTGGCCTTGATAGTGAGGCCTGCCTTTTGCAGGGCCTCCAAAACTTTCCTCAGGTGGATCAGGTGATCCTCCCAGGTGGAGCTAAAGACAGCAATATCATCTAGATATGCTGCACAGAAGTCATCCAACCCAGTGAGAACTTGGTTCACCAACCTTTGAAAAGTGGCAGGTGCATTTTTCAAACCAAAGGGCATCCCCACAAATTAGTAATGACCTCTTGGGGTAGAAAATGCTGTTTTGGCCTTGGCATCCTCAGCTAACCTGATCTGCCAATAACCAGCTGTTAGGTCAAATGCACTTAAGAAAGTTGCAGAAGCCAACTTGTCTATCAGTTCATCTGCCCTAGGTATTGGATGGGCATCTGTCTTAGTGACAGCATTGAGACCCCTGTAGTCTACACAAAACCTCATCTCTCTCTTACCATCCTGGGTGTGAGGTTTTGGCACTAGAACTACAGGACTAGCCCAAGGGCTCTCTGAGGGCTCAATGACTCCCAATTGAAACATCTTTTGAACTTCCTTCTTTATGCAGTCCCTGACGTGGTCAGGTTGCCTGTAGATTTTACTCTTTATAGGCAGACTGTCTCCAGTGTCCACCTCATGGGTGCACCAGTTTGTCTGACTGGGGGTCAGAGAAAACATTTGTCTGAAGGATTGAAGGACCTGCTTACAATCCTCTTGTTGATGTTCAGAGAGGCTGTCAGAAAAGGCTACACCATCTACTGACCCATCATCAGGGTTCTGAGTGAGCAGGTCTGGGAGAGGGTCACTCTCTTCCTCCTGCCCCTCATCTGTGGCCATGAGCAAGCCCATGTCCTCCCTGTTGACAAATGCTTTGAGCCTGTTTACATTAAGCACCCTGTGGGGGCTCCTGGGAGTTCCCATGTCCACCAAGTAGGGGACTTCTCCCTTTTGCTCAATGATGGTATGGGGTCCAGACCATTTGTCTTGGAGAGGTGCTGGGGCCACTGGCTCCAACACCCACACCTTCTGTCCTGCATGGTAAACAGTTAGGACAGCCTTTTGCTCATGCCAAGCTTTTTGAAGTTCTTGGCGGCTGGCCTCAAGGTTTTTAGATGCCTTCTCCGTGTACTCTGCCATCCTGGAGCGGAGACCAAGTACATAGTCCACTATGTCAAGTTTAGGCTTTGTGAGAGGTAACTCCCATCCTTCCTTCACCAGACATAGGGGTCCTCTTACAGGATGCCCAAACAGAAGCTCAAAAGGGCTGTAACCAACCCCCTTCTGTGGGACCTCTCTGTAAGCAAACAGGAGGCAGGGTACAAGGATGTCCCATCTTCGCCTAAGCTTTTCAGGTAACCCTTTTATCATCCCTTTGAGGGTCTTGTTGAATCTCTCAACAAGCCCATTGCACTGTGGGTGATAGGGTGTGGTGAATTTATAATTGACACCACACTCCTTCCACATTGCAGTCAAGTATCCTGACATGAAGTTTGCACCTCTGTCAGAGACAACCTCCTTAGGAAACCCCACTCTGGAGAAAACTCCAAGTAGGGCCCTGGCCACAACAGGAGCTGTAGTGGTCCTAAGGGGAATAGCTTCTGGATACCTGGTGGCATGATCCACTACCACCAGTATAAATCTGTGCCCAGATGCTGTTGGGGGATCAATTGGTCCAACAATGTCTATCCCCACTCTCTCAAAGGGTACCCCCACCACAGGTAGTGGTATAAGGGGGGCCTTTGTTGTGCCACCTGATTTGCCACTGGCTTGGCAGGTGACACCTGAGCGACAAAACTCTTTAGTGTCCTCAGACATATGAGGTCAGTGAAAGTGTGGGGCAAGCCTGTCCCAAGTCTTGTTCTAGCCTAAGTGACCTGCAAGGGGAATCTCATGGGCTAAGGTGAGAAGGAAACCTCTAAGAGACAAGGGGATGACCAGCCTCCTGGTAGCACCAGGTCTGGGGTCTCTTGCCTCAGACTATAGGAGTCCATCATCCCAATATACCTTATGGGCACCTGTAGCATTCCCTGCAGCCTCAGCAGCAGCCTGCTGTCTGAGGGGTTCAAGAGAGGAACAGTCTAACTGTGCCTGCCTCAAGTCTGCCCTGGAAGGTCCCCCTGTCCCAAGAAACTCAACCTGTTCAGGTTCAAGCTCTTCTAGGACAGTTCCTTCTGGGGTCTTGGGGCCAGTCTCCTGTGAGAGCTGATCCTCAACCTGAGGCAGGGGGGGAAGGCTCAGCCCTACCCCTACTGTTCTTTCTCTTGGATAGTGTCTGGTCCATTCTTCCAGGATCCAGCACTTGTTCAGCTGGGCATTTCTTGGCCTGTGAACTGGTCACAGCAAGGACATGTGAGGAGAGACCTAGCATTTCTACATGAGTCCTGTACTCCACATCTGACCACAGTGAGGATTCCAAATCATTGCCCAACAGACAATCTACTGGGAGGTCTGAACTAACTACAACCCTTTTGAGGCCAGTTACCCCTCCCCAGGAGAAATTAACAACTGCCATACTGTGATTGGTAGTGACATTGCTAGCATTGGTCACTAGGTAATCTGAACCTAGCATGATCTGGTCAGGGTCCACAAATGTTGGTGTCACCATGGTGACACTGGCACATGTGTCCCTGTAGGCCTGAGCCATCTTTCCATTGGTTAAAGGCGTTTGTCTGTATTTGCCTTATAGTAGGGGTCATATCCATGTCCCCAGAACAAACAAGAACTGCCTGAGTAGGTATTCTGACTAAGTCAGAATCCACCTCAGTCCCCAGGGTTAACCCAACTATAGCCTTGGGAGGTACACTACCACTACTAACTGTACTAGGGGGTGCAGGTGTCTTAGGGACAGTAGTGGTAGGAGTTTGGCCTTTCTTGGTGCACTCACTAAACCAGTGAGTCTTACTTTTACAGTATTGGCACCATGGTTTCTTAGGACCATCATTCTTCTTCTTTTGGGAATTTTGAGACCCACCCTCCTTAGGTTGTTGGGGCCCTGTTGAAGACTTCTGGTCATTTTGCTTATTCTCATTACCCTTCTGGTCTACTTTCTTCTGGCCACCACCCTGGTTCTGGTTTTGCTGCTTGACCCTTGTCCTGACCCATCTGTCTGCCTTCTTTCCCAATTCTTGGGGAGAGGTCAGATCTGAGTCACTCAAGTGCTGATGCAACAACTGGTTCTGACAATTATTTAAGATTTGCTCTCTCATAATTATATTATACAATCCTGTGTAATCAGTAACTTTACTTCCCAGTAACCAGCCTTCCAAAGCCTTAGTGGCACAATCAACAAAGTCAGTCCAATCTTGAGCCTGAGTTTTCTGGGTGTCTCTGAACATTAACCTGTACTGTTCAGTGGTTAAGCCAAACCCATCAATCAGTGCATTTTTCAAGACTTGGTAATCATTAGCATCCTCATCTCTAACAGTGAGGAGCTTATCTCTACCTTTACCTTCAAAGGAGAGCCACAATATAGCTGCCCACTGACTCTGGGGTACCTGCTGTACTTTGCAGGCTCTCTCCAAAGCAGTTATCCACTTGTGGATATCATCTCTTGTCTTATAGGAGGGCACTATTTTACTCAGGTTTCTAGTATCAAAACCCCTTTCTCTATCCCTAGGGATATTGCTGCCACCAGTGGGGACTACCCCACTCAACTGTTGCTCTCTAGCAAAGGCAAGCTTCTCTTTGGCCAGGGCAAGTTCTTCCCTTTGGATCCTCAGATTAGCCTCCTTCATCTTAGCCTCATGCTCTCTCCTCTGAAGGGTAGTCATCCTCCTCTGAGCAGATGCATGAGAGGCACGAGAGAGCACAGATCTATTGGAGTCCCTAGAATGAGATCTATCTCTTCTAACTCCATAGTTAGGCCTGCTTAGGTTCAGCACTGGGGGTCCCCCAGTTCCTTCCCTATGTAGGTCTAAGTTGGCCCTTGTGAGTCTGCTGACTATCACAGAACCTTTGTCTGCCTCATCCCCAGATGGTTCCTCATCTTCCTCCTTCTCCTCTACATCTTCTGTTTCAGGGAGATCTGGATCACCACGAGTACCTTCCAAGGGGGGCATGCTCCTATCTGGATTAGAGGGGTCTGTGTTAGCAGCCCTTCTGGCATCATATGTCTCTAAGAAACCTAACAGAAAAGGAGTGGTAGGGTTAGAACCCTGTTTCATTTTCCCGGAGGTACACAATTGTCTCATCTCCTGGAAACTGAGAGCTGCATATCTGGAAAGGACCTGTGGAGGGTCACTAACCACTAGGGGAGTCTCTGAAGACTCTCCATGGGTAGACATGCTTTCTAGTGAGGTGTAAGTGATGCACCTACCTACACTATGGGTTTTCCTACTGATCCCTTGCTAAGAGTTGTAGTCAGGGAGTGCTAGGCCCTTTCTACTACAACAGCTGGTTCAGTAGAACTCAAAGTATTTCTAAGCTTTTTATATGTACCTAGAGTCCCTTATGGGATCTTTCAAATGATATTTCAAGATTATATTTGGTAAAAACTACAGCAAGCTCAAATCCCAACCGCTGCACACCAATGTGAGAAGTTGGCCTGATATATGATGCTCACTAGTTCTAGTGATCACCTTGTATCAGTCCAAACATCCCTTATGGTGATTCGTTGTAAGTCAACCTTAGAGACCAGCTATCCTAATGGTAGCATGGACAAAGCAGTCTTAGGCTAAACTCTTTTGGCATGTGAAGCCAGCTGTTTTACCACAATATAACCCCTTGAATACCAGATGAAAAGACACCACACAGGTTGTTATGAAAATAAACAGTATATTTATTAATAACAACACCTCTGAACTCTTTATGAGGTCAGAGGGCTAAGCACATGACAATCTCTTACGAAAAATACGACAAGTTGCACAAAATTACAATGGTGCCCTAGAGGCACGACCAACCATATACTAAGTAAGTGGAACGTGAAAGTCGATAAAAGGAATGGAGCTGTCCAGAGGCTGTAGGATCGTTAGGACCACGCTACACTAACACTAGGTAAGTAATAGGAGGCCCACGGAACGCGTGTGCAGAGTGTGAACTCACACGCGAGATGCGTAACAACGTCTATGGACAGTACAGTTCAAGTTAAAGGTGAGTACGGACAATCCTGACTAGGTAGGACTAAAACGACTGTGGAACTGGACACTAGGACAGTTAAACTACCCTTGAGCACCAAAATGCTCTCGTTACCTCACCCACTGGCTGCGGGTGCATAGGTGCCAAAGTGTGTCGGGTTCTCGCGTTGAAGTCAATGGAGCCTGAAAGAAAAGATGCTGCAGGCGACCAGGAGGAAGATGTCCGGTGCGATCCAAGGGTGGATCGGTGAAGAAGAGGACCTGAAAGCAGAGGGGACAATGTTCAAAGTCACTAGCCAGTGACCGGTGTGGAACCAGGAAGGAACCAGATGTCGTTGTCGCGATCAGGTGAAGAGTGGACGCTTGACTCTGCAGCCACGTGGACCAGGAGGTGTCTTCGACGACCAGGATGGAGGCACGAGCTGTCCCACGCAGGCTCTCGCTGTCGGCGGTGTTGGATCCGGAATCGGCGTCAACAGGCCTTGGCAAAGGCAACCCACGCGGTGAGTGGAGAAAGCGTCTGGTGCGGACTAGGAGTGTCCGGGGTGCCCCTCTTTTGGAAGGGAGCAAGGGCCAGTCTGGAGCAACCAGACCAGCAGTGAAGATTTCAAGGTTTGTCGTCTAGGAGGCCACTAGCCAGCTGGCAAGTGACCAGACAACGCGTCGAGCAGCAGACAAGCAGAAGGGCCCCACGCAGATCTCGTGGAAGCTGGAGGGCTGATCTTCGGTGCAGGGGCTGCTCGGGGCTGGGGCTTCTCAGTCCCGAAAGCACTTGGTCGAGGTTACCTCGGGAGTCGTGCTGGAAGCGAAGTGCAGGTTCGTTCAAGATGGCCGGTCCCACGTGTCTCGTCGCACCCACGGGTCTCAGCTTTGCTGCAGATGTGAGTTGAGGTCGGAGAGGTCTGGGAATCCGGGTCTCGTCGGGCTCTGAAGTCTGGATCCTCAAGGGAAGACGACAAAGTGAAGCCGCTGGACGCTTGATGGTGCCTGCAGTTGCAGGGTGGACACTCCTTGCCCACAAGGGAGATTTCTTCAGTCTTCTGTGAAGCAGAACGTCGAAGTCCAGAGTTTCTTCTTGTAGAGTAGTTCAGGATTAATCTAATTTGGAATGGGACCAGCTCCTACCTTTATTCTCCTAAAGGGGGCTGCACTACAGACTAGGTCCCTCCCCTGGGTGGGACCAGGAAGGGGGGTGGCTACACCCCCTATCCTTTGTCCTGTTTTGCGCCAGAGCTGTGGCAGGGATGCCCCAGCAACTGGTTTGAATCTGTGTATGCACAGGACACCTTGTGTGCCCCAGGCATGTCTCATTCCTTTCAGGCCTCCCTACCTCAATACACAAAATCCAGTCTGGGGTGGTGCTAGCACCTCCCAAGGCAGGAGACCCTTTGTCCAAGCCTCTCTCGCTGGAAGGACTCCCAGCAGCAGGAGGTCAGACTTGTGTCTGTGGTGGCAGCATCCATTTTGTGATGCCAAGGCTCGAGTTAACTTTAACCGGGGTTCACAGTTACATACATGTCGTGCCCCTCTAGAAGGGTGGAATGCTACCCCCGTCGCCAGAATTGGCGAGGGGGTAGTATTCCGATTCGTATGACACCTTACTCGACATGTTTTGATAATGTTATACCAGAGTTAGCATTTAACCGCGAGGTTGATAATGCACTTAAGAGTATATGGTATAACGTTATCATGGAACAGCTATTAGGACTTGGTTCCGCAAGCTGCAGACGGGCTCAGCTCATGCCAGAGCAGCATCTCACATAATTCCAAGCACTCTGCCTTCAGGATTGATAAGGTCTGCCATAGGAGTGACTGATAGGAATATGTGTGTCCATTTTTAGGGTTAGATATAGGTATACTATATCTACAGCAAGGGGTGATTACACCACCTTGCCCCAGCTGTCATGCAGCCAGTTGTGTCAGTTTTAGATGGCCAGCCAGGGGTGGCATAATACATGCTTCAGCCCCTGGTAGGCCCTGGGTACACCTATGCCCTGGGTACAGGGACTGATAAGGTGCCCCAGTACCAATTGGTAAATGCACCTAAAGTACATGGTTGTCAATTTAGAGAGAGAACAGCTAGGCTGTGGGTCTGATTAGAAGGCCCACAGCCAGGGAGAGTCGTAAACCAGTGAAGCAAAAAGCAAAAATCTGGGGTGACCATAGGATTGCAGACCCCACTCTCCTACATATACCACTTACTTAGTATATGGTTTTTACGCGCCCCTAGGGCCTAACTGTAAATTGTGCTATTTAAAGTATTTCTAAGTGTAACTTGTTATGTGCTTTTGCCTCTGACCTCATAAAGAGTTCAGAGGAGTGTGTTAGTAAATAAATACACATATATTTTATATATATCCTGTGTGGTGTCCTTTCATTTGATATTCAAGGGGTTACATATGGTAAAACAGCTGGCTTTACACGCCCTCAAGAGTCTTTTAGCCCAAGACTTTTCTGTCCACGCTACCACTAGGATAGCTGGTCTATAAGGTTGACTTACAACCATGTTTGGATTGGTGCAAGGTAATCACTAGAACTAGTGAGTACCATATACCAGGCCAACTTCTCACATTGACTGTAGCTACCGCAAGGCCGTGTTGCGCCCAAAACAGTGCAAACTGCAGTGCGTTAGCAAGGGAAGCCTTTAAAGGATTGTTAGACCTGGCATCCTTGGTCTGGTTTCCTCTGACTTTTTGCCTTCTGACCTCCTGTTTTGCTGACATTATTTTTCTTGGCTTTAGGATTCTGGGCACTTTACTACTGCTAACCAGTACTAACCATTGCTAAAGTGCATATGATCTGTACTCTAAACATGGTAACATAGGCTTATAAACAACTGGCATATTTAATTGACTTGTAAGTCCCTAGTAAAGAGCACTATATGTGCCCAGGGCCTGTAAAGTAAATGCTGTTAGTGGGCCTGCAGCAAGGATTGTGCCACCCACTTGAGTAGCTTTTAAACGTGGCTTAGGCCAGCCACTGGAGAGCCTGTGTGTGCTGTTCTTTTTTATTTCAAGGTACTATATTGAGTTTTATACAAAAATACAAAAAACAATGTTCCCTTCATAAAGCAATGCAGAACACATGTTGGAAAATGCAGGTAAAGTGAATTAATCTCTTGTACAAAAATGCTTAATGGGGTGTAAGGGAAAGAAGGTGAGAACAAAGCATAAAACAAAGCATAAGGTAAAACAAACCCTGAGAATTATATAAACCATTAAAAAAAAAGCAAGTCAAGATATTCCAATATTAGCCCTGACAATCCAGGAACTGAAAGTGTCAGCATACCCATTTTCAGAGAGACAACAGTTGGGCCATTGGCAAGAGACAGTTACGTGGAATATAATAACTATGAGATCAATACATAGTAATCTAGTATTTTCCACAAAATTTTGGACTGTGTCCTCCAGGGAGAGTTTTGTAGAGTAATGTTATTGGCCCCCCTTAAGTGAAAGATCCATTTCAATCAGAAAGAGGTGGCAGTGTCGTTTTTCCAGTTAGCGAGAACAGATTTACAGGCCACAGACCGTGATATGTCTACCAACAGGCTATCTTTATGTGCTGAGTTGTGGCTCAAGGAAGCCATGAATAAGTGAGAGAAAGTCCTGTTCCAGGTGGATCCCAAAGAGGGAAAGTATAAAATCAAATATACAGCCCCAGTATCGAGAGAGAGTTACAGTAAAACAACAAGTGAGCGAGATCACCAATTGCTTTATTACGGTTCCAACATGTTGAGTTCACTCTAACATACATCTCGTGAAGGCGAGAGGCAATCCAGAATGTGCTATGTAGGAGCCAATATTTTGTTTGAGATAAATAGGGAGTCATTTTGTTAGAGACTACTAATTTCCAATTCAAGCTCCATTCGACTGGAGAGATAGATCCATTAGTATCCCATTTCTTTAATATTTTTGAGGTTAGGTGTGTCGTTTTAGGTTTTAAGAGATGATAAAATTTGGAAGATTGGTGGTTGGTTTTATTCAAGGAGGAAATGATAGAGAGGAGAGAGGGGTCCATATTGGGACATTTAGTTTTAGATAGACTGGCTTTGAGCTTCAGAAATTCATAAAAGTCTGATAGATTATATTGTTGCTGTAGTTCTTTGCAGAAAAGAGGGGATTGCTGGCTACCTAAAAAAGCTGTTAAGATGCTGAAGTCATATAAGGGAGTTAATGAATTCAAAGACAGATTGAATGGTACCCATACAAACCCTCAGAAAATGATGGACGTCTTCAGAGACTTTTATAAATCTCTGTATGAGATCATTGACCTCTTCTCTTAACGGCAACCTTGAAACACAATCTGCGGCAAACTTTTACACTTCTGGTACTTAATGCACTTTATTTTAAAATTCCTGCAACCGATAATGCCTCTTAACAATGTGACAAGTTTCCAGATTCAGTCAGGCACCTGAAGGTGTGGAATTTGCAGGTAGAATATGCATCTGAATTTGTGTAATGTTTGCATATATGTGTCACATTCTTTAAAATTACTGAACCCTCTGTGGTAATACTCCTATGATTTGGAATATTGTTCGCAGAACTATGTCAACATGTATAAATATAAACATATACTAAAAACAGATGAAAAACCTGTTTAAAGGACAGAGGCTCTCAAAGAAGTATCACCTTCTAGCTTATCAAATTTTCAATTGATAGTGCAAATTATTGCCCTGATGGCAATGTAATAATGAATGAAAAAAACTTAAACACAACATTGAAAAGATGAATTATCCCAGCAGTACAGTTAGTCAGTTTATGATTTGACTTCATTCCATGCTTATTATGGCGATTAGCTAGAGCTCAAATGAGAACAATGAACATGAAAAATTACCCTCTGCAGCTTGAAAATTTTTTTTTTAATACTAAAATACTTTTGTGAAATACACATTATTTTTTAGGGCTCCCGGGTTTATGGTATTTATTTTTTTGACATTTACATCTGAATTTATCCATATTTATTTTTTGCTGATTTTATCTGTATTTTTCCATATTTATTTTAGGTTTTGTGAAAAAATGAAGCTAAAATGTGTTCATCTGTACATTTATTTAACCAGTTAATGTACACTTGTGCCTGAACGCCTGCCAGGTTTGAATGATTTAACCACAATCAGTTGATAAAATATACACTTTTTTTGTTTAAATCTTTTTAATAAGGTTTTACAGGTTAAAGCCCCCGAGAGGGGTAATACATCAATCATGTATCCGAATTGTCACACATTGAAGGGTTACATAAAATTCACAATTGAGAGTTATCTGTAACGTGTAAATGCTATCCCGTCCAGCAAAATTGTACTCCATGTTCCTCGGGATTGCAGACTAGGAAACTAAAGGTATCGTGATATGACTTCTTACGATTCGTCCCTAAAGCTGCGTGCTGGCGGGGGTTGGTGTGAATGTCGTCCCCGTGTGTGTTTATGCAAACCTTTACCAAAGTGGCAGTTGTGGTAAATGAAGTGTGCGTCGGTGTCCAAACTACCGACTGAAAACGAAGCGTGGAACTGTGGGGATAAACACTTCCTAGATCTATGGGCGGTGGGAGAGCGTGCGGCGGGCTGGCTGGGCCAATGGACATGGTGGGCTGAGGGTGTCAGGGTCTGTGGCCTAGGGGGTTGGGACCTCGATGGTTCCCGGGACAGAGGGGGGCATCCCGCCAGGGGCGGCGGGTCGTGTCGCCAAGGGGGATCGACGTTCAGTCTGTCACGTCGAAGTGGCGTGGAACTTCAGCTCTGAGCATGTGGGGAATCGTGGGTGTGAGGTGGGGATAGTTCTGGTGCGTCGTAAGGGTTGTCTCTTGTTTAAATTGTATGAGCAACTGTGCCCATTCCAGGGAGATGGGGTGTTTGTGCGTTCCCCTCACCTCCTCTTCCCATATAATGTCTTCCTCTGCTGCCCCCCATTTTCTCATCGCTCCAATCCAGGCTGCTTCCGGGGGGCCCGAAGGGGCCCTCCAGTGCATAGCGAAGTCTCGCTTTGCCAGTAGCAGGGCAAGGGATGCAAATCGCCAGTGTACCCTCTCAGATTTCTTATGTTTATAGGTCCCCAGCGCACAGACTTCCCAGGAGTTAATGTGCGGTAAGCTGACCAGGGCAAGGAGTATTCGGTGTACCGTTGTCCAGTACCGTTGCAGGGAGGGGCAGTCCCAGAACACGTGTCGGAAGTTAGCTTCTGGCAGTTGACAACGTAGGCAGTAAAATTGTGTGTCCGGGTAGCACCGGTGGAGCCTGTCACGAGTGAGGTAAGCCAGGTGGAGTACGTTAAATTGTATGTTTTTAAACCGTGCGTTTCTGGACACTTTCTTTGTGTATTCCAAAGCGCGAGTCCATTCCGTGTCATGGAACACCCTGCCGACGTTGTCTTCCCAGGATTGACGCAAAGTATCTAGGGAAACATTGGCTAACTCCCAGATGGCCTTGTAGTGCCATGTAACTAGGTGTCTGCCGGTCCCTATGCAGAGGATCGTGTGGAGCACCGGGTGTGTGGGCAGTTCACCATCTCGCAGACCCCAGAATGGGCGCATGCTATCTAAAAGTTGTCTGTGCATAAGGAATTGTCCTCGTGGGAGGTCATACCATTCAACCAGCTGCTCATAGGTGCGCAATTGCCCATCGTGGAACAACGCTTCCACCTCCGTCACGTCGTGATCTGTCCATGTCTGTAGGGCTCTAGTAGTGTAATGTGTTTCCCCGCGAGGGAGACCCACCAGGGGTAGCAGTGGGGAATAGAGTGGCCGGTCTTTGGACATTCGATGAATACGCATCATACATTTGCTTGCAACGGAGACCTGAATCGGGTGGGTGCGGGACGGCTTGGTCCCGGGTAGGAGTATCCTTCTAATGACCGGAAGAGGTATCCTACCGGTCTGTGTTATGGTCTCCCCAACGCATCGCTCCGCCGTCCAATGGGATAGCCACTGGAGTTGTACGGCCAGGAAGTATGATTCGAAGGATGGGGCTCCCAGGCCTCCGTCTGCGGTTGGCAAACATAGCGTGCGTAATGCTGAAGAAATATAAAATCGATATCATGTAATATTGGCCTAATGTATCCAATATATTAGCATACCATCTTTAGGTTAACCCACTTGGGGTTGGAAGATCTTTATGATCCTAGCTGGAATTATTGGGGTGGTATTCACCTGTTGCCTGTGCTTACATTGCGGGCCAGCATGTTGCTCTTATTGCACTGCCAAGCTTACTTCCTCATTGACAGTTTCGCGTCAGGCGAAGATAGAGAAACAGTTAGTGTAGAAGGAAGTTGCAGATTTAATGCAAATAGATGAAGCTGTGTTTTTGGATTATAACCTGTTCTTTCTTTGTATGTATATTGGCTACATCATGCCAAAAGGGCGGTCTGAAGAAATATAAAATCGATATCATTTAATATTGGCCTAATGTATCCAATATATTAGCATACCATCTTTAGGTTAACCCCTCCCTTGTAAATATACTCGAATCATGTATACATTAAGAATCGGGCCTTTCTGAAGAAACAACATGTTGGTTTCATTTTTCTGTACCTCTTGCTCTTGCTAGGAAAACACGTGACCTGCCACTGTGTAGAGAGAGAGCCTAAAAGGTTGGCCTGGGCTATGAATGGACCATTGATTCTAACTTGGGAAACTCAAGGTCGCATCTGCCTTTCTTGTGGGATGAGCACATTCTTGCAGACGCTGTGCCTGTACTCCCGTGCCCGAGAACAAAAGGGAGGCACCTTTACTGACCCACCCCCGAAATAGTTTAAGCTGAGTTTCGAATCAATCAATTGTGCCTTATATGAGTTTTCCTGTCTTCATCATAGAGAGGGCGCATCGCGCATTACTCACGAAACCACCGGTGTGGGCCCGGCCGAGGCCCGTGATAGCCCGCTTTTTTAACTTTGCGGACCGCGACACAATTTTGAGAGAGGCCCGTAGACTTGGGGAGATCAGACTAGAGAATGTGTCCATCATGATCTTCCTGGACTACATTCAAGAGGTCCAGAAACAACGGCGCTCCTTCGATCAAGTAAAAGCGAGACTCAGAGACTTACGGCTGCAATACATGCTCCTCTTCACTGCGAAGTTGAAAGTTATTTCCCAGGGAAAGTCACACTTCTTTATGCATCCGGATGACGCCTGGCAGTGGCTGGAGTAGCACCCACTGCGACGAGACCTGGAGGTCAGGGGAGAGGCCGGGCCGAGTAGGCAGATGGAGGGGGCACAGTGGCGACAGCAGAGATCTCAGAGGCCCAGGGGCTCCCAGGGCGTCAGAAGGCAGCAGTCGACTCCTTATCCGGCAAATAACTCAAACCGAAGGATCCGGAGGAACTCGTCTTCAACGGCGCGGAGTGAGCACAACGGCTCCAGATACAGCTGTCTGGCGCGGAATGCAAGGTCTGAGGGGGAGGAGGACACAGGTGGACGCTCCTCGGACGATGAGGAGGCACGGACTCCGTCGCTGCATCCCCTTGTGGTGGCAATCAATGAGCTGGAGAAGGAGGCGGGCGGAGGGGCCACGGCATCCCCAAGCGATCTCCAAGACTCACATTCGTGAAGTGGGGGCTTCTAGGACATGGCTGATGCAGGCTTGAGACCGGACTACACGCAAGTTAACATACCCCTCCCTGCATTTCTTTCCTTTTTGCCTATTCCATTGATGCTTTGTTGTGGACAGAACATTGTCTATTGGTGGTAGTGTCTAATTGAGAAGGGGATTCGGGGATCCAATTTTTTCTTTGGGGTTGGAGTTCTAAAGGGTTTTTTTTTTAGGGTGGGTGACAGACCCTTTCCTCCTGGCAAGTCCTTTTGTGCCACTAGGCCGGAATGGGACCGACGGGGGGAGGAGGTCGGGTGGGGGGAGTGGGGAAGGGGGCGGGGGGGTGGGGGAGTTGTATCCAGTTTTGGGGAGTTAGGTGGGGAGAGGTTCTGATTTGTAGTCTCTCTGGGAGGGAGGGGAGTTTGAGGGGGGAACTGTTTTTTGCATGTCATGTCACTCCGGAGGTACTGACTCTATGGCTCACATCATGGCTCCTTTGGGACACCGCACACAGTTTGATGGGATGGGATGATGATAGTTCCGCTAAGGGAAGACCCATCCCCCGGAAGGCTGAAGATTTTAACATGGAACGTTAATGGCCTAGGCAGCAAGATAAAGAGGGGATTAGTAAATAATTACATTAAGAGACTGAAAGCAGATGCGATTCAATTGCAAGAAACTCACCTCCAGGGCACTCACTGTAATTTCCTTGCTAGAGGGCAATAACAGACGCTGGCACATGCAGGTTTCACTTAGGGCTCTAGGGGGGTGGCAGTCCTCTTCCGGAAGCAACCTCCGTTCCACATTACACAGACATGGGTGGACCCACAGGGGACATACCTGGGCATACGTGGGGGTGAGGGGGCGCTGGAGGTGGAGAGACTACAAGCTCCTTTTGGTCTACGCCCCACCCAAATTGCAAGCAGACACATTGACAGCTGTGGCAGATATCCTATTTGCAACGTCCGACACAATCCAAGTCGTAGGGGGAGATTTCAATTATGTTATGGACCCTGTTAGGTACAGGACGGTAGGGGGATCAGACCACCGACTACTACATTGCTAGCGAGGACAATGGCAATGCTGGGCCTCACGGATGTGTGGAGGTGGCGACACCCAGAGGCGGCGGAGTTCTCCTTCTTTTCTGGGGCACACAGGGTCTACTCCAGGTTGGATTATATCTTCATGGCTAGGGGGATGCTGCAAGTCACAGACAAGATTGACTACCAAGTGAGGGGCATATCGGACCATTCCCCTCTTTTAGCGGATATTGGGGAAGGCCGAGAGAAGCCGCAGTCGCATACAGGGAGGCTGGCGGCCTGGGATCTCCAAAATATGGACATCGTCCGTGGCCTTCGGGCCAACGTGAAGGTGTACTTGGCCGAAAACGAAGGCTCAGTGAAGTCCCGGGTGGTGCTTTGGGAAGCGCTTAAGGCGGTTATGCGGGGCAGGGCTCAGAATAGGATGGCAGGTGAGAGGAGGAAAGCAGAGGAGGTGACTGTGCTTGAGGAGCGGATCCTGGTGCTGGATGGCCAATATCGCTCCGGGGGAGACTCAGGTGTCCTTCGACTACTGTTGGATACGCAACGCCAGTATAGGCACCTGGTGATGGGCGAGGCGAAGGCACAGGCCCTGGCGACGTTGCATCGCCTGTATGATGTCGGGGACAAGTCTGGTAGGCTGTTAGCGTGGCTTAGCAGGAAGGAACGAGATGCACGGTGGGTAGAGAGAGTGCAGGATGGCCTGGGAAATTGGGTGCAGACGGACGACCGGATAGCTGCGGCCTTCCCGGACTATTATGGCGCCTTCTTTGAGGCCAGAGCTTTGGGGTCGGTAGAGGATGCGCTGCAGTATATGTCCCCTATAGACCTCCCGGAACTTGCCGAGGCGGACCAAGGTAGCCTGGAAGCGGACTTTACAATAGAAGAGGTCAGAGAAGCGCTGTTGAGGCTTCGGGTGGGGAAATCTCCGGGTCCCAACGGCTTCCTGGCGGAATTCTTCAAGAAGACGGCGGACCTGCTGGCCCGTCACCTGCTGGGCCTGTTCGAAGACGCTGTGGAGGAAGGTAAATTACCGCTGGACCTACGCCAAGCCACGATTGTCCCTATCTATAAAGAAGGCAGACCTCCAGAGGACTGTGCGTCCTATAGGCCCATCTCCCTACTGAATGTGGAGGTAAAGCTCCTTGCGACGCTCTTGGCACTTCGCCTTCGGGGTGTTATCTCCGGGCTGGTTCATTTGGACCAGACGGGCTTCCTCCCAGACAGAGCAACTCGTTATAATCTTAGACGGACGCACAATTGGCTGTTGGAGGTTCGTGGCCGCGAGGACCCCTACTTTTTCCTGTCCCTGGATGCCGAAAAGGCTTTCGACGCAGTGCACTGGCCCTACCTGGAGGGGGTTTTAATTAGGTTTGGGAAAAGAAAAAAAAAAAAGATCAGGCACGCTGCACGGGGGAATCTGTCTCTCGTGCTGTCTTGGATATGGAAGAGCCGTCTCAGATTGTGGGATGTGTTGCGCCAGGGCACAAAGCCACATTGATCGGGGTGTATCAGGGGTGGCAGAATTTGGCTATAGCGGTCGGCCCAGATTTTCCCTAGGATTTTACAATCCGTGTTTAGGAGTGTGATGGGTCTGTATGAGGACGGGTGTAGGAGAGTAGGGTCTGCTTTCCTATGGTCACCCCATTTATTGCTTTTTGCTTCACTGGTTTCCGACTTAATGTGGATGTGGGCCTGCAAATCAGAACCACAGCCCTGCTGTTCTCTCTCTAAATTTCACACCATGTACTTTAGGTACATCACCAATTGGGATTTGGGTCACTCGTGTGAGTCCCTGTAGGGTGTGCTATAGGTATACAGGGCATAGGTGCACCCAAGGCCTACCAGGGGCTGCAGCATATCTTATGCCACCCCTGGCTGGCCATCCAAGCTGACACAACTGGCTGATCACCCAGCTGGGGCAAGGTCGTGTAATCACCCCTTGCTTAGGTATAGTATTCCTATACCTACCATTATATATAGACACATATGCACCTATAAGTCACTCCTATGGCAGGCCTTACCAATCCTGGAGGCAGAATGCTTGGTTTTATGTGAGATGGTGCTCTAGCATGAGCTGAGCCTGTCTGCAGCTTTCGGAACCATGTCCTTATAGCTGTTCTGGGATATTGCCATACCATATACTCTTAAGTGCATTATAATCCTCGCGGTTATTGCTAACTTTGGTTTGGCTTTATGAAAACATGTCGTGTAAGGTGTCATACGCTTTGGAATACTACCCCCTCGCCAGTTCTGGCGACGGGGGTAGCATTCCACCCTTCTAGAGGGAGAAGACATGTTGTTCCTACTAATCCCGGTTAAAGTTAACCAGAGCCTCAGCATCACTAAATGGAGGCTGCTGCCACATACACAAGTCTGACCTCCTGCTGCTGGGAGTCCTTCCAGGGAGGGAGGCTTGGACAATAGGTTTCCTGTCTTGAGAGGTGCTAGCACCACCCCAGACAGGCTATAGTGTATTGGGGCAGGGAGGGCTGAATGAAATGAGACACTGCCTGGGGCACACAAGGTGTCCCATGCATAGTCCAGTTAAAACCGGTGCTGGGGCACTCCAGCCCCAGCTCTGGCGCGAAACTGGACAAAGGGAAAGGGGTGTAACCACCCCCTTCCTGGGTCCCACCCATAGGAGGGACCTAGCAGGTAATCCAGCCCCTAAATTTGGTACGTAGGTAGGAGCTGAGTCCCAAGACTTTAGATTTATCCTGACTGAAACTTGAAACGAAACTCTGGACCTTTGACGATCTACTTTGCAGGAAGACGACTGAAGAATCTCCCTTTTTTAGTCAAGGAGTGACCACCCTGTGCAAGCAGGCACCATCAAGCTATCAACAGTTTGCTTTGTCGAGGCTTCCGCCGGAGCTTGAGCACAGAGCCTGACAAGACCCGGACTTTCAGACTCCAACAGCCCGATCCACAGTCACAGCAGAGCTGAGACCCGTGGAGGCGACGAGAGACGTGGGACCGGCCATCTTGGAAAGCCAGCGAATTGCTTTCCGTGCAACTTCTGAGGCACCCTCGAAGTTGTGCATGGGGGATTGAGAAGCCCAGCCCCGAGCACCAACTGCACCGAAGATCAGCACTCCACGAGTTCTGCGTGGGGCCCTTCTACATTTTCATGCTCAAGGCGTCTGTCCGGTCTCTTGCCCGTTGGCTAGTGGCCTCTGTGACGACGAACCCTTTGATTTGCATTGCTGGTTTGGTTGCTCCAGACTGGACCCTGCTTCCCTGAAAAGGAGAAGCCCATCAGACCTTGCTGGTCTGATCAAGTAGCCGTCTACGATTCCTGCGTGGGTTGCCTTTCCCAAGGCTTGCTGACTCCATTCCGGAAGCCGACACCGCCGACAGCGAGAGCCTTCGTGGGACAGTCCGTATCCAGCTCCTGGTCGTCGTCGACACCTCCTGGTCCACGTGGCTGCAGAGACAAGCTTCACAACATCACCTGATTGCTTCGCGACATCGCCTGGTTCCTTCCTGGTCACTGGCTAGTGACCCAGACTCTGTCCACTCTGCTTTCAGGTACTCTTCGTCCTCGATCCGCCCTTGGATCCACCCGGACACTTCTCTCCTGGTCGCCTGCAGCATCTTTCTCCAAGGCTCCATAGGAATCAGCGACGAAACCCGACACACTGACACCTATGCACCCGCTTCCTGTGGGTGAAGTAACGCGAGTATTTCGGTACTCCTGTGGGTATTGACTATCCTAGAGTCCTAGTTTCAAGTAGCCTTTCCCTAGTCCATCCGGAAGTGTCCTAAAAGAACTAGTTTCCAATTCTTTTGTTCCCATTCTAACTTTATGGTAACTTGCGTGCGTGTAAAGACACTGCACGCGCATCCCGTGGGCCTCCTACTTCCTATCCTTTGGTAGTACAGTGTAGTCCCAGCGATTCTCCAGGCCCTAGGCCTTTCCTTTGTTCATGACGTGGTTCTTATACCACTATTTTAGTATATGGTTCGAAGTGCCCCTAGGGCATTACTGTATTTTGTGAAACTTATTGTATTATAATTAGGTTTCTTGTCATGTGCTTGTGCCTCTGACCTCATAAAGAGTTCAGAGGATTGTGATAGAAATAAATTCATATATATATTTTGATATACAACCTGTGTGGTGTCCTTTCACTTGGTATTAAAGGGATTGCATATGGTAAAACAGCTGGCTTCACATGCCCTCTTGAGTTTAACCTAAGACTGCTTTGTCCATGCTACCACTAGGATAGCTGGTCTATAAGGTTGACTTTACAACCATCACCATAAGGGTTGTTTGGACTGGTGCAAGGTGCTCACTAGAATAGTGAACATCATATACCAGGCCAACTTCTCACAACGGGTGCGTGGGGTCTCTGTGGGGTTTTAGAAAGGTCACCACTGTGGATTCTTGGAATGATGCGGGCAGAATCCCTTTGGAGAGGGCCTCCTCGTATGTGATCGTTAAATGGGGTACTACCTGAGCCGCGAATGTGCTATAGTATTCCAACGGGAGCCCATCCATCCCTGGCGTCGTCTTCCGTGCAAGGGACCTGATGGCGCGCTTAATATCAGGGGATGTGATTTTACTGTCTAGATCTTTCTTGTCTGCTGCGGAGATTGTGGGGAGTGTGTGTGCGCCCAAGAAGTGTGCCAATGTGTGAGGCGTTGCCAGCTCTGGATTGTGGTACACGGCCGTGTAACAAGTACAGAATATGTGTAGGATGTCGAGTTGGGAGGTGTGGAGCCTTCCAGCCTCGTCCATCAGCTCTGTGATGGGCTGTGCGGTCATTTCCTGTTTGGCCATCCATGCTAGGAGTGCTCCTGCTCTGTTACCCTCCTTGTGTGCCCGTGTAGCTTACATACGGAAGTTATACTTCCGTAAGTCTCGTAGTGTTTCTGCATGTGTGAGCTTCGCCGCCATCACCTGCTCTAAGGTGGCTCTTCCCTGGTCCGAGTCACGGCACATCTACGCTAGCATTGTCTCTGATTTATGCAGCGATTCCTGCAGTGTTCTACGGACCCCCACCACTTGTTGAATGCAATGTCCACGTGCGGTGATCTTGTATGCATCCCATTCTATAGCTCTGGAGGTGGCCCAGCCCGCGTTGCGCTGAAAATGTTCCCGGATGAAGTCCCTGTGTGTTAGACGGAAGGCCTGATCTGTGTGGCATTCCTGGGAGAGCCTCCAAGTGGGAATCGGGGGGTGGGGTGGTTTCCAGCGAAGGGTCACTGTGTGTGCATCATGATCTGACACTATGCGCCGCAGATAGTCAGTGTGTTGTATGCGAGAAGTTGGCCTGGTATATGATGTTCACTATTCTAGTGAACACCTTGCACCAGTCCAAACAACCCTTATGGTGATGGTTGTAAGTCAACCTTATAGACCAGCTATCCAAGTGGTAGCGTGGACAGAACAGTCCTAGGCTAAATGAAAGGACACCGCACAGGATATATATAAAATATATGTGTATTTATTTACTAACACACTCCTCTGAACTCTTTATGAGATCAGAGGCCAAAGCACATAACAAGATACTTAGTCAGAATACGTTAAGTTGCACAATTTATGGTTAGGCCCTAGGGGCGAAGCAAACCATATATTAAGAAAGTGGTATAAGTACCACGTCATGAGAAAAGGAAAGGCCTAGGGCATCGCTGGGGCTACACTATCTGGACCTTAGTTTAGAAGTAGGAGGCCCACAGGCGGCGCGTGCAGAGTCTTTACCAACAGGCGAGAGTCAATGTAAAGTCAATGGGAACTTAGAAGTTAGATAAAGAAGGATTTAGGACACTTCCGGTTTAGCTAGGAGAAAACAACTAAAAATCTAGACACTTGGATAGTCAATACCCTTGGGAGCACCGAAGTACTCGCGTTACCTCACCCACGGACGGCGGGTGCATAGGTGTGAAGATGTGTCGGGTTTCGCCGTTGAAGCCTATGGAGCCTGTGAAGAAAGATGCTGCAGGCGACCAGGAGGAAGATGTCCGGGTGGATCGAGGATGAAGAGGACCTGAAAGCAGAGGGGACAGAGTCTGGGTCACTAGCCAGTGACCAAGTAGAACCAGGAAGAAACCAGACGACGTCGAGGAGCAATCAGGTGCTGTCTTGAAGCTTGTCTTTGCAGCCACGCGGACCAGGAGGCGTCGAGGATGACCAGGTGCTGGAGAGGAGCTGTCCCATGAAGGTTCTCGCAGATGGAGGGGTCGACTGCCGGATTGGAGTCAATAGGCCTTGGCAAAGGCAACCCACGCAGGATACAACAAAGGCTTCTGCAAGGTCTGGGGTGCTTCTCCTTTGCAGGGAAACAAGGGCCAGTCTGGAGCAACCAGACCAGCGAGTTGGTTCAAAGGGATTGTCGTCACAGAGGCTACTAGCCAACGGGCCAGCAACCGGACAACGCGTCGAACAGAACACAAGCAGAAGGGCCCCACGCAGAACTCATGGAGTGTGGAGGGCTGATCTTCGGTGCAGGTGGAGCTCGGATTCGGGGCTTCTCAATCCCCAGTGCACAGCTTCGAGGATACCTCAGGAGCTGCACAGTTAGCAAGTTGCAGGCTTTTCAAGATGTCCGGTCCCACGTGTCTCGTCGCCTCCACGGATCTCCGCTATGCTGCAGTCGTGAAGAGAGGGTCAGAGAGGTCTGGAAGTCTAGGTCTTGTCAGGCTCTGTGCTCGGGTCCCGGCGGGAGCGTCGACAAAGCAAGCCGTTGATTTGCTGGATGGTGCCTGGTTGCCCAGAGTGGTCACTCCTTGGCCACAAGGGAGATTCTTTAGTCTTCAGCTTCAGCAGAATGTCGAAGGTCCAGTGTTTCGTGTCAAGTTTCGATTCAGGATTAATCTAAAGTCCTAAGACTCAGCTCCTACCTTTAAACAACTAAAAGGGGCTGGATTACTTTCTAGGTCCCTCTTATGGGTGGGACCAGGAAGGGGGGTGGTTACACCCCCTTTCCTTTGTCCAGTTTCGCGCCAGAGCTGGGGCTGGAGTGCCCCAGCAACCGGTTTGAACCGGGGTATGCATGGAGCACCTAGTGTGCCCCAGGCAGTGTCTCAATCTATTCAGCCCTCTCTGTCCCAATACACAAAGTCCTGTCTGGGGAGGTGCTCGGACCTCTCCAGGCAGGAAACCTATTGTCCAAACGTCTGTGACTGGAAGGACTCCCAGCAGCAGGAGGTCAGACTTGTGTCTGTGGCAGCAGCGTCCATTTTGTGACGCTGGGGCTCTGGTTAACTTTAACCGGGATAGTCAGCACTAACATGTCTTCTCCCTCTAGAAGGGTGGAATGCTACCCCCGTCGCCAGAATTGGCGAGGGGGTAGTATTCTAAAGCGTATGACACCTTACACGACATGTTTTGATAAAGCCAAACCAGAGTTAGCATTTAACTGCGAGGTTCATAATGCACTTAAGAGTATATGGGATGGCTATATCATAGAACAGCTATAAGGACATGGTTCCGAAAGCTGTAGAGGTGCTCAGCTCATGCTAGGGCACCCTCTCATATAAAACCAAGCACTTTGCCTCCAGGATTGTCGAGGCCTGCCATAGGAGTGTCTTATAGGTTACTGTGTGTCTATATGTAAGGTTAGATATAGGAATACTATACCTCAGCAAGGGGTGATTATACGACCTTGCCCCAGCTGAGTGATCAGCCAGTTGTGTCTATTTGTGTGGCCAGCCAGGGGTGGCATAATACATGCTGCAGCCCCTGGTAGGCCTTGGTTACACCTATGCCCTGAGTACCTAGTGTACTCTTCTACAGGGGCTGAAAAGGTGAACCAATTCCCAATTGTGGATGTACCTAGAGTACATGGTGTGAATTTAGAGAGAGTGCATCTGGGCTGTGGGTCAGATCAGCAGGCCCACAGCCACATCTAAGTCGAAAACCAGTAAAGCAAAAAGTGGGGGTGACCATAGGAAGCAGACCTTACTCTCCTACATTGTATTTTCAGTAGGACATCTGCGGAGCACAGAAACCGGTCAAGTCTCACCCGAATGTCGTGTGGGATGGAGTGAAAGGAATATAACCTGGCCGCCGGGTTCCGCGTTCTCCAGGCATCCGCTAGCGCACAGTGTTCCACCCACTTGTGGAAGTGTTCGGTTTGTCTGTGCACTGGGGAGTGTGGCGGGGGGGGTGGGACCTGTCCAGATCTATATCTAGTGCACAGTTGTAATCCCCGCCCAAGAGCCACGGCACCGTTGTGTGGCGGGCTAATACTGTAGTCAGTTTGTCCCAGTATTAATCTTGTTCTGTATTCGGGGCGTACACGCAACCGATAAGAATCGGTTGGCCCTCTAACAGGCCACTGACAATTGCATATCTCCCGTCGTTGTCGATCAGTCTGCACTGTTCTTTGAATGGTACGCCAGGCCTAATCTAGATTAACGTGCCCCTTGCGAAGGCCGAGTATTTTGTGGCACACACAATACCCCGCCATTTTCTATGAAGGCGGCCTACCTCTTGTTGCATCAGGTGTGTCTCCTGTAGGAGGGCCACCTGTGCCTTTTGCCGTTTAATGTAGGCGTAGATCGAGTATCTCTTCGCGGCCGTATGCATACCCCTGACGTTTAAAGTCACAAATTTAAGGTCCGTATTAGGTAGTGTAGATGTCATGGGTCAGTTATGTGGTGTGTGGACCTTGTATGATAACCCTGTCCACCCCGCTGGACTCCCCTTCCCGCCCTCCATCGCCCCATCGGTCCGGAGACACATGCCATGATACTGTCTTCTCGTGCCCGTCTGTTTCATATAGTCTAGGAAAGTAACATCGTAAAGGAGAGTCAACCATAACTCTGGGGAACATTCCCAACTGGGGGGACCTATTGTTCGAGGCAACATGTCCAAACAATATCGCATAAGAGTCCTTTAGTTCGTTGTTGTGGGGTGGTGGCCGAATGTCCTCCTCGCTGCTGCCGGCACCACTATCAGAGTAGAGTAGTTGTGGAAGTGGTCCCTCAAGTGTCCCCTGTGATTCGGCTTCTTAATGTCGATTCGGGGCCGAGTGGCAAGGCGCCACGGTCATTCGGAGTCCCCCCAGCGGACCCAACCCTCTCGACAGTCGTCTGGGTCGTCGAGTGCCTGTATGGTGGTCCGGTGCGCACTGGGCTACAACGCCAAGCGGTCTCCGTGTTCCTATCACCGTCACATCAACAGATCCGCGGTCTGGGGTGTCACTATCGGGGGCGTCAGAGATCCTTCGCGGGAGGCCGGGGCATCGCTGGTTTCGTCTTCAGAACTAAACAGGTGGGGCTCCTTGTCCATATCCGATCTCTCCTCCATCGGCCCAAGCGCGGACACCGCTTGAATCGCTTTTCTGCGCTCCGCGATGATCTGGGTGAGGTCCGGGGAGCCGCTTCCCGGTTGGGTAGAGCGGGCACTGAGCTGCGTCAGGGTGACTTTGCGGCCTTGTCTCCGTGGTTTTCGCCTATGTTGACTGTTGTGTGTGTCCGGCGTCGCGGGGCGGCGAGAGACATGTTGCTCCACCCAGGTGTCTGCTTCTTTCGGGTCCATGAAAAAGTGCGTGGCTCCGTCGTGGATAATTTTAAGTTTTACAGGGAACAGGAGGGCGTATTGGCCGTTCTTCTGTCGGAGTGTCCGTTTAATCGCCTGGAAGGTAGCTGCTGTTGCTGCACGGCCCGTAAGTAGTCGGGGAATAGCATGACTTGTTTATCTTCCAGCTGTAGGCGCCCGTGCGCTCTGGCTGCCCTAAGAATTGCGTCCCTGTCGGGGAAGTGCACGAGCTTCAACAGGAATGGTCGTGGAGGTACACCCGGTTTAGGTTTGCGTGTCGGGACACGATGCGCCCGCTCAATGGAGAAGTAGGGAGTCAGGTCTTTGGCTGGTGTAAAAGTCCCGATCCAGTCTGTGATAAATTGTATTGGGTCGGTCCCCTCCACTCCCTCCGGCAGATTCATGACGCGGATATTGCTCCTTCGGGAGCGTCCTTCTAAATCGTCCGTCTTGTACTCCAAGGCCTTGATCCGGGATTGGAGATCTGCACTGTCCCGGTGGTGTTGTTGCACTTGCGGGTTGAATGTCTGCACCGTCTTTTATCCTTGGGTGACCTTGTCCGATAATTTCCTATGGTCGTCGCGGAGAAGGTTGAGATCTGTGGCTAGAGTGTCGAATTTGCTCTCCATCGCCACTCTGGAATGTTCTATGGCTGCGAGAACTTGGTCTAATTACCGGTGCGTAGAGTCCGCGCTGTCTTGGCCATCCCGCAGTGTGGTTGGGGTTGGCATCTGAGGTGATATCTTCTGATGGTCCGTGCCCTGTGTGGTGTTTGTTGTTCGGCGACCCATTGTGGGGGTTATGGATCCTCTATGTGGGTCCACGCAATCAAGGACGGACAGATGGGGTCGCTTGTAGTGTCGTCTGGGTCGGCGGGCGCGTTCTCTGTGGATGCGATGCAATTGAGGCCCACCTCGTCTCGTGATTGGTGAGTGACGCCTTCTGGAGGGGGGGTTCGCTAGCGGCGCTGCAGTTCACGGCCACGTGGCAGCCTGTGGTTCCACTTGATCATCTGGGCCCCGTAGGGGCGACTCGGTGTGGGGGGGCTCCCCTCCCCTCGGCCCTCTCGTAATGTGGACGTTGGCGGCTTGTACTGTCTACAGGTGGCCAGTGACCATCCACACGTCTCCCCCCGCGTGTTCGCGGCCTGCGTGTGGTCAAAGGGTGGTATGTGGGGGATGTTCCAACACCGTCGACGTGTGGTGTGTTACCTCCAGTGTGGCAGACCTGGCCCTTCCTCCTTAATATCGGGGCGCCGGGACGGCAAGCAGGCCAGTATAGATGTGTGGCAGCGGTGGACTGTCACTGGAGGGTTCGCGCAGGTCACCAACTCCTCGTGACAGATCAGGGTACTAGAGTCTAAGCGCTACCCTCCGGGCGTTCTCAATCCTCAGCTTGACTCTCTTCTGCGCTGGGGGGGGCTGTTGTTGTGGTCAGGGGCCGTGTCTAGCCCCAGCGGGGTCGCTCAAGGAGGGAAGGGGTGTCCCCAGGCTCCAGCCCGACTTGCCTCAGGTTCCCGTGGGGAGGTGTGTGTGAAGTCTCGTCGGGGCCTTTCAAGGAGAGGGGGGGCAGTCGCTCCTACCACCCAAGGCCGTCAGTGGGGTCTCCTTCAGCGTCGGTCTCCCGCGTCACCCCCCGGTGTTGTGCAGTGTGGTCGGGGGCCGAAGCGGCATCAGTCCGGCCCGGTGAGGGATGGCCCTCCCCAGGCAGCGTGGTCTATGTGAGCCACGCAGACTTCTCCACCCCCGAGGTCACCAGCTGCGCCCGGCGCCAGGTCGCCGTTGCGGGGAAGCCGCCTCCTCACCTCAGGATGTATGCAGGGCGCCGTCAGGGAACTTTGGTCTCGCGTCCCCCGGGTTCAGTCGCACTCTGACGCCGTCGCTCTACCCGGCGGCGCCATCTTGCCGGCCCGCGCACGGGGAGCAACAGTGGAGCGCCGCAGGCTACTCATGGACCTCGTCCAGGAGCTCCGGGCAGACCGAGGCTGCCACAAGTGGTTCCGATCATCGGCGCCGACCTCGTAGCCCCTATATCAGGTGAGGGGATGTTATAAATTGCACCACATGATGCAGGCCGGCAGCCGGAGCTCTACGAGGATCGGTCCGCCATCTTAGGCGGCTTAGCCACGCCCCTATGATAAAATATACACTTGTAAGAAAACTTAAACTGCTGTTTAAGGCTTTTTATGTATATTCCTTTTTTTTACCCCCCTTTGCCTGCTTAATCCGCACAGCTATTTGCCTTGCAGTCATGGATGACAGCATTTAGAATCACTCATAAACAACCAATTTCCGTTTTTATCCACATTTAAAAATAAATACAGACAGGAACGTAAATGGTTTTCTCACGGTATTTATCAGTAAAAACGAAAAACAGGGAGCCTTTGTTATTTTACATACAGAACTACACAGATATTCCAAATTCAGTTTTCAGACTGTTCTCTGTACCTTAAAGAGCATCTCAGGATTAGAAAGCTGTTCCAATGCATGGATAAAATCTTCCACTACTCCTCCTTTATCCAGTTTATTCTTTATCCTGTGAAAAATATTTATAATCACATTACTACCAGAACAAAATTCAAAGACTGTGCTCTTCGCAAGCCACGGACTGCACATTTTTCACTTTCTTTACCAACCTAAGTCACATTGTAGCATGATTAAAATTTGCAGCTAGGGGACACAGAGGCATCCACCGATCAAAAGACAGGACCTGTAGCGGCATTGTTGTCAGTTAGACTTGATTTTGCAAGAACTGATAAAAAAGACAAAGGGGGGAAAGAGCTAAGCATGCGGTTATTGGAATGCAAAAGAGGAGGACGTTATCCTTCAGCTCACTGCAAACACACACAAAAAATAGCCAGAACAATTCTTACGAAACCCAGCGAACTAGTTACTTACCTTCAGCAATCGACTCACCTTCCGTAATTGTCTCTCTGATGGATACTCTAACTGCAGATTCCTCACCTTTAAAGTTTCACCAGGCACCAGAACTGATAAGGATAATTATTCTGCAATGGTCCTGTGCGCTAGCAGGTGTCACTGAATATAAGTGCCAACCCTGAGCCCTCAAATGCAGAGTGTAGACAAATCAATGGTAACAGTGGGCTGATCTCTGGACCTTTCTAGACTACCAAAGAGGCCATTCCACCGAACAGGGAGATGGGAGGGCAGTGCAGAATCTGTGGTTACTCAGAATATCCATCAGAAAGAGTGTTACTGAAAGTAAATAACTGGTTATTGTGATGGATTCTTTTAACCTCAGATTCTCTGCCTTTAGAATAGAAACCATAGCAGTACCTGCCAAAGGTGGGGGGTCTAAGAAGTGCACTTAGACCAAGAAGTCCTGTATAACCGAGCAGGCAAAGTAATCGTCCGGCTGAATCCAGCTGTCAAGGCAGCACTGTTTTGTTAATGTATGCATCAACACTCCTGTTGCAGCCTTGCTGATATCTAGAACCGTAACCCCTCTCACCAACACCGTTGTAGAGATCTGGGTCCAGGTGCAATGGGCCCTAAAACCTTCAGGAGGCTGCTTCTTGGCCAGTGCAA
This sequence comes from Lissotriton helveticus, assembly GCF_964261635.1. NCBI lineage: Eukaryota > Metazoa > Chordata > Amphibia > Caudata > Salamandridae > Lissotriton > Lissotriton helveticus. The sequence continues at coordinate 704,084,408 of NC_136063.1, read as the reverse complement.
AGTCAAAGGCATGAGGCGGAGAACGATGATACAATGATGGACTGGCCATCATGGAAAGGTATCACGCCTTTGGTAAGGAATGCTGCCCAAATTCTTAACACCAATTTAGCCAGGAAAAAAGTGACGTACGGCGGCTGTATCAACACTGCTTGCAGTTAACTCATGCTGCATTCTGACACGATGGCAATAAGGAAGACTGTTTTCAGATTCAAGGCCTCAAGGAACAGCAATTCATCAGCTCCAGGGGCATGCACATAAGAAATGAAAAGCCCAGATTAAGGTCGTAGTGAGGCATCACAACAATGGCCTTCTGATCTATGATATGAAGTCCTTCCAAGTCAGATGAATCGCTTAAACCTCCAGCAGGTTGATATGGAGCTGGTGTTCAGCTGAAGACCAGATACATTTGCTCTCCGCCTCTCCCAGATGACCCAACCCTGCAGTGTTTTTCAATACTGTAAACCCAGGGTGGGGAAGGGACATTGACACATTGCAGGTCAAATTGACATTCAGCAACCACCACTGCAGAGCCTTTGCAGCCTCCTTCGATATCTGGATGGAGTCAGAGAAGCAACCTCTGATTATGGGCCCATTGGGATTTAAGGTCCCACTGCAGTACCCATATGTGCCACCTGGTGTTCAGGATGAGGAAGCTGCATGAGGCCAGTAGATCATGAAGCGTCAGAACCATCCCCATGTAGACGCAGGACTGAATCAGAAATGTCTGGATCACATCCTAAATGCCCCAGGCTCGCTACGTCAGAATAAAGGCCTTGAGCATCACTGTGGACACCAGCTCTCTAATAAATTGGATTCTTTGTGCGAGATTCAGATGTAACTTTGCCTTGTTAGTAACAAAAAGACACTCCAATCAGCTGCTGACCAAAGGTTCAGCACATCAAATTTCACGTATTTTTTTAGTAATAAGAGTCTTGTGCAACCACTTCCAGAGCTTGCCACAGTTCACCTCCACTGGAAACCAGATATGTAATCTCTGTACAGAAGGGAAGGTGCACCAAAGTAAAGTGAATTTTCTCCAAGTATATCCAGAAAATATCTTTATTGTCGTTGATAGTAAAAAATGGACACCAGCCTCTGCCAACGTGTTTTTCGTTACACAGATGGAACTTCATCAGGGCTCATACGTTAAATAATGGCAAATTGTGCTACCCATCAGAAATAGGACATACTTTACTTTTCAGGCAAGTGACTGATTAGGAGGGGTAGCTAAATAGATTAAGGGATGGAATGAGAAAAAAGGCAAGGGCATAAATGGGGAATTAGGCTAAAAAAGATGGTGGGTGTCACAAAAGTCATCATTTGCTAAAAACAGTTTTCTAAACTTTAAGAATTCGGCAGAAAGATGGCATCTTAACCCCAATGCTGTTACATAAAGTTTTGTGCAGATCTGTTTACGGGAATGATGGCAGGGGGGTCTGGGGAAAACAAATAGGAGGTCATAAAAGGTTTAATTTCCCAATGACTCTGGTGTAATGTAATATATCTGCACAAGAACTCAAATACCAGAAGAACAAGTTACTTAAATAACAAGTTACTTACATTTGGTAACAATATATCTGTAAGAAACATTAGTTAGTTATAGATTGCTGTCAGGACCGCATCCGAGGACCCCCCGCCCGTACCTGAATTCAGTTCCGGACGGAAAGATACCGGACGACGTCCACGGCAGCCGCCTTCCCAGCCTGCAGCCTACTCGAGGCGCAGGCATGACGTCAACACAGCGCCACGGAACTACGTTGCCCAGAGGGCCGTGCGCGGAGCATGCGCAGTCGGCCCCGGCATAAATGGCGGCCGCCAAGTAGCAGCAGCGTCGGACATTGCCGAACGCTAGCTGTGGTTAGCTATCTCCGGGAGAAACGCGAGGTCAGCGTTTGTCTCCCCTCTGCTGGATACTTAGAGCCCTGAGGGTCCTTTTCTTGACAACGGAGCGGCGGTCAGCCGCCGGCTTAACTGAAACTCCCTAGCTTGCTGGCTACATTGTAGGGGGAGCAAGAACACTTTGATTCGGATGCCCTCCTGAGCAGGCAAGCACTTACGGAGAGCCAAGGTGGTTACAAGCGGTGACGTAACCGCTGGTGCATTAACCCCGCTGCTTAAATCCTTACCCTGCCACAGCACGCGGAACTCGAGCGGCATTTTCGGCCTCTGCTTTGCACGGTGTCCTCTGTTGGTGAGCTACCAGGACAGGGGCTCTTGTGGAGGACGGTTGGTACCTACGGTTCGCTCAGCATTATCGGCTGAGAGGGGTTCCGCCTGGAGTTGTTGGACTGCGAAGGGTATCGTTGACTTAGCATTATTATACTTTATCCTGGATGTGTTATCTTTCTTTTGATATAACAATAAACCGCCTAACAGTATGTTACTACATTATTGTCTTGGCATTGTGTTGGATTTGGTTTACTGAGTCAGGGATAACGGACTAGGTCCTGGTCTCGGTTCCACTAGCACAGGAATTCCGCAACCAGGCAGTGTGCAGTGCACTACGCGCATTCCTCAGTGGCTGTTCTCGCTGGCGTCAAGTCGACCCCTAGGACCAAGAGGCTCACATAATATCCGACCTTACTACATCCATCTTCCTGGTCGGGTTGACGCGATGGCCACGATGGACGAGATCCTGGCGGCGTTGGCTGCAGTCACAATGGAGCTGGATGTCTCACGGCAGGAAACCGCTGACCTCAGGGCGCGGGTGGATGGGACCCAGAGAAACCCTTTCGGTGCAGGGGCTGCACACACCGCCCCACCGGCGGCGGTGGTAGTGGAAATGCCGGTTTCCATCCCGTTGGCAAAACCAGAACGCTTTAACGGGGAATCAAACAAAGTGCAGGTGTTCCTGACACAAGTGGCGTTGCATTTCTCGTGCATGCCCAAGTTGTTCCCCACCAACCAGGCCAAGGTCGCGTTCATGATCTCATACTTGGCAGGAGACGCTGCACAGTGGGCTGTGCCTTACGTAAGCCGGGACGATGCGCTCCTCCACGACTGGGAGGCTTTCAGGGAGCAGTTCATCAAGGTGTTCGACCGCAGAGCCGACTCCTACATGGTGGACAGAGAACTGCTGGAACTCCGTCAGGGCAGCAAGGGATTACTTCACTACTTGAATGCATTCCGTTGTCTGGTGGCGGAAACTAAGTGGCCTGAGTCCAAGAGAGCAGAGCTCTTTCATCAAGGACTAAGCGAGGAACTAAAAGACGTCGTCGCGCAGATAGACCCCCAACCAGACACCTGTGAGGGGCTGATAGGTCTAGTTCTGCGACTTTAGCACCGGTTGGGCGAGCGACGAGGTGACCACAAAAAGAAGGACAAAGCCCCGCTCCTGAGTAGCCATCTGGGACCGTCAGAAGCTCCTCCAGCTCAAGGGCCTGAACAGATGGACATCGGGGCCATCAGAGCCAGCCTTACCGCCACCGAAAAGGAATCCCGACGCAAACAGGGCCTTTGCCTGTATTGCGGCAAGAAGGGCCACTTCATGCGCGAATGTCCTGCAAAACCAAGGGCCAGTCGCTTTCGTTCCGGTAGGCTGGTCACAGCAGCAGTAGACCCGATGGCGGAAAACTGAAAGACTCTCAGAATAGAGCAGGGGCTTCTCGGAGTCGTAGTTACATCCCTTCACTGCTAAACCCTGACCAAATAGTTCAAAGACACCTGTTTATCTCTCTGAACCTCCTAGTACAGGACATCTGGGTCTCAGCGGCGGCTATGGTTGATTCGGGAGCCACGGGCCTGTTTATGGACGCAGAAGAGACGCGCCGGTTAGGCGTTTGCCTGTTGCAAAAGGAGGTACCAGATGACGTTTACGCAGTGGATGGGCCCAAACTGGTCTCTGGTCCTATTGGCCAACACACAGGAGAGATACAAGTCAGGTACGAGGGAACACACCAAGAAGCGATAGACTTCAGTATTATAAGGGCCCCTCAGTACGGTGTCATACTGGGCTTGCCCTGGCTCCAAAAACACAACCCGTCGACCGACTGGGTCACACAAGATGTTACCCTGGGCTCACCGTATTGTCTTCAACATTGCAGACCGCCGCTGAACAGGGAAAAACATCCTCGCGTCCCGTCTCAGGTAGTTGCTACGGCAGCTGAAAAAAACGTGAGCCTCCCAGTGGTGTACCATGAGTATGAGGGTGTTTTTGATGATGTCCGAGCAGAAGCCCTTCCACCCCACAGGCAGTATGATTGCCAAATAGACCTAGTGCCAGGGGCGTGCGTACCCAGCGGGCGTCTGTACACCCTCACGGAAAGAGAGAACCTCCACTTGCGCTCCTATTAGGACAAGCTCTTGGACCTGGGATTCGTCCGGCCGTCCAAGTCTCCTGCAGCGTCCCCCCTTTTCTTTATTCCGAAAGCCAACGGAGAGCTGCGCGCCTGTGTGGACTACAGAGCCCTCAACGCCATCACCATCAAGAACTGCTACCCCTTGCCGCTCATCAACGTGCTTCTGGAGCAGGTACGGACAGCCAAGATTTACACCAAGCTCTACCTCAATGGGGCGTATCACCTGGTTCACATGAGGAGCGGGGACGAGTGGAAGACGGCGTTCAAGACGCGTTATGGTCTGTTCGAGTACATGGTGATGCCCTTTGGGCTCTGTAACGCCCCGGCTGCATTCCAGTACTTCCTGAACGATGTGCTGTGGGAGATCTTGGACGTCTATGTAGTGGTGTACATAGATGGCATCCTGATATATTCAGATACGGAGGAAGCCCACATAGAACATGTGTCAAACGTTCTGAAAATCCTCCAGGACAACAACCTTTTCTGCAAACTGTGCAAGTGCGATTTCCACGTCACGACGGTAGAGTTCCTAGGAGTGATGTTGAGTCCGGAAGGACAGGAGATGGCAGAGAGGAAGGTCACGGCGGTGAGGGACTGGCCTGCTCCACAGAGCGTTAGGGATGTACAGTGCTTCATCGGCTTCGCCAACTTTTATAGGAGGTTTATCGACGGATTCTCTGGTCTGGTGGCCCCTATCACACAACTGCTGCGCAAGGCTCAACCGTTCCACTGGACCTCCGAAGCCCAGGCGGCATTCCTGCAGCTGAAGCGGGCTTTCATATCGGCTCCTGTCCTTGCACACCCGAATCTGGAACAACCGTTCATAGTGGAGGCGGATGCCTCGGCAGTAGCTCTAGGGGCCGTTTTGTCACAGAAAAGCGCATCCACAGGCGTCCTACACCCGGTGGCCTTCATGTCACGGGTAGCTGAACGATGCAGAGAGGAACTACCACATCGCAGAAAAGGAGCTTCTCGCCATAAAAGAGGTGTTCACATACTGGAGACATCTGTTGATGGGGGCAAGGCATGTGGTGACGGTGTTCACGGACCACCGGAACCTCCAGTTCATGACCGCAGCTAGGCTCCTCTCTCCTCGCCAGCTGCGATGGACGCTCTTCTTCTCCGGTTTCCATTTTAACATCACGTACAGACCCAGTGCTGAGAACAGAAAGGCCGACGCCCTTTCGCGTCAGTCAGACCCCTCGTCACAACCCTCCTCGACGATCGGTTCCATCATCCACCCGGCTAAGGTGGTAGGGGCAATACAACCAAACACGTTCCTGCGAGGGGTCCAGAGCTGCGTCCAGTCCTTTGCATGGACGGCCTGGTTGCGCAAACACAGAGAGTGGCGGGTGAAGGATGGTATCCCCGTTCGAGGACAACAGATGTTGGTTCCCACATTGCGCCTACGGAAGCAAGCTTTTCGTTGGTGTCACGACGCATCCAGTGCGGGACATATGGGGGCGGAAAAGACAATTTAGTACCTCACCAGACAGTTCTGGTGGCCTTCCCTGAGAGCAGACACTACGGAATGGGTCAAGGCATGTGACACTTGCGCTTCCATGAAATTAGATCACCGCCGCCCCCAGGTACTACTGCAACCCCTTCCAACGCCCTTGAGACCATGGGAAAACATTTTGTTGGACTTCATAGTGGGGCTGCCAGTGGATCAGAGCTGCTCATGGTCCTGGTGGTAGTGGACTATCTTACGAAGATGGGGCATTTCGTGGCTTGTAAACAAGTGCCTTCGGCCGGACAACTGGCCAAACTGTTGTTGGTGCATGTGGTGAGGTTACATGGGCTGCCAAGAGTGATAGTGTCCGACAGGGGTTCACAGTTCACGGCCCAGTTCTGGAAGGCGTGGTGTTCTTCCCTCCATGTCCACATCGCACTGTCCACTAGCTACCATCCTCAGACGGCCAGACCGAGCGTCTCAACCAGTCCCTAAAGCAATACCTGCGTTGTTTCATAGACCAGGGCACAGAGGAGTGGGTGGACCACCTGTGGCTTGCCGAGGTTGCGTACAATAACGCCACTCACAGCTCAATCAAGTCATCCCCTTTCTACGGCAACTACGGGCATCATCCGCGGTTTCTCCCGTTCCTGCATCCGAACCAAACACGCAGTCCTCCGGAGGCAACACGGAGGGTGGCTCACATCAAGGGATCCCTGCTGCAACTGCGAAAGAACTTGGTCTGTGCCAAGGAGGCATACAAAGCAACCACCGATAGGCGCCGGAAGCCGGGACCGCTGTATCAGGTTGGGGACCACGTCTGGGTGTCGACCAGGAATCTGCGCTTCCGTAAACACAGAGTATTCCACCCTCGTTTCATGGGTCCATACCGCATCACGAAATGCATCAGCCCGGTGAAAATGCGTCTGCACCTGCCGTCTCACAAGCGCATCCATTCGGTGTTCCATGTCTCTCTGCTCAAGCCGGCAACTGCGCTCAAGCGGAAGGCCCCATGCCCGGTGTTGGTGGCCGCGGAGGAGGAATACGAAGTGGAAGGAATAAGGGACTCCAAGTGGCACCGGGGCAAGCTGTGGTATCTGGTGGCTTGGAAGGGCTACGGCCCTGAAGAGCAATCGTGGGAACCAGCTTCTGGAGTGCACGCCCCAAGACTCGTGAACTCAATCCACAGGAAACACCCTGCAAAAGCGGGCCCGGTGCTGGGCCTTTGATGGGAGGGGGGATGTACTGTCAGGATCGCATCCGAGGACCCCCCCCCCCCGAGGCGCAGGCATAATATAATAATAATAAGGGAATTTTATAAAGCGCCTGGTTACGCTCATATGGCGTGTCCCCGCGCTGAAACCGAAGAACTCAAAAAGCAGGAGAGTGGAGTAAGCCCAGCTATCGTGAAAATAGGTATGTTTTTAGTTTCTTCCGGAAACTGGATTCAGATAGTTCTAGACGGAGGTTAAGAGGTAGGGCATTCCAGCTCTTTGCCACCAGGTAGCGGAATGATCTTCCTCCGATGCGAGCCCTCCTTATCCTAGGGACTTTTAATAGGCCTCCATGGGAGGAGCGCAAAGCGCGTGTTGGTACATACCTGGTGACTAGATTCTGGAGTGGTGCCGGCGCCTTCCCAGCAAGGATGCGATGACACGTACAAAGGGCCTTAAATTCAACTCTGCTCCTTACTGGCAACCAGTGGAGGGTCTGAAGGGCTGCTTTGGAGGCCGTTCTTTTGGGAAATTTTAAAATGAGGCGAGCTGCCGCATTCTGCAACACCTGGAGGCGATGTATTGCTTTACAGGTAGCTCCCAGATACAACAAATTGCCGTAGTCTAGGCGCGATGTGACGAGGGCATGCACCAGCGTTCTACGGACAGACATAGGAAGGAGATCTAGAACGTTCCTTAGGTTTTTTAGAACGCTGAAACAGACACCCGCCACACGGCCTATCTGGGGTCCAAAGGACAGGTCAGCGTCGAGCCAGACTCCAAGGTTCCTAACTTCCTGACGAGGTGTTGGAGCCTCACCTAAGCAAGTGGGCCACCACGCCGACGACCAAACAGATGGGTTCCCCCCCACCACGAGCACCTCGGTCTTGCTGCCATTTAATTTGAGGCAGTTAGTGGACATCCAGGCTGCAAGATCTTGCATGCAGGCTCTGAAACTGTCCATCGCAAGGCCGGGCGCACGTGAAAGGGAGATAACCAGCTGCGTATCATCGGCGTAGGACACGATTTGCAAACCATGGCCCACAGCGATCGGAGCCACTGGGGAGACATAAAGATTAAATAGGGTGGGGCTCAGGGACGATCCCTGGGGGACGCCCTGGCCCAAACCAATGTCCCTGGAATAATAGTCGCCCTGACGGACCTGGAAGCTTCTCCCAGTTAGGAAGGATTGGATCCATTCGAGTGCAGCTCCACAACACAGCGCCACGGAACTACGTTGCCCAGAGGGCCGTGAGCGGAGCATGCGCAGTCGGCCCCGGCATAAATGGTGGCCGCCAAATAGCAGCAGCGTCGGATATTGCCGAACGCTAGCTGCGGTTAGCTATCTCCGGGAGAAACGCGAGGTCAGCGTTTGTCTCCCCTCTGCTGGATACTTAGAGCCCTGAGGGTCCTTTTCTTGACAACGGAGCGGCGGTCAGCCGCCGGCTTAACTGAAACTCCCTAGCTTGCTGGCTACATTGTAGGGGGAGCAAGAACATTCGGATTTGGAAGCCCTCCGGAGCAGGCAAGCACTTACGGAGAGCCAAGGGGGTTACAAGCGGTGACGTAACCGCTGATGCATTAACACCGCTGCTTAAAGCCTTACCCTGCCGCAGCACGCGGAACTCGAGCGGCATTTTCGGCCGCTGCTTTGCACGGTGTCCTCCGTTGGTGAGCTACCAGGACAGGGGCTCTTGCGGAGGACAGTTGGTACCTACGGTTCGCTCAGCATTGTCGGCTGAGAGGGGTTCCGCCTGGAGTTGCTGGACGGCGAAGGGTATCATTGACTTAGCATTATTATACTTTATGCTGGATATGTTATCTTTCTTTTGACATAACAATAAACCGCCTAACAGTACGTTACTACATTATTGTCTTGGCATTGTGTTGGATTTGGTTTACTGAGTCAGGGATAACGGACTAGGTCCTGGTCTCGGTTCCACTAGCACAGGAATTCCGCAGCCAGACAGTGTGCGGTGCACCACGCGCATTCCTCAGTGGCTGTTCTCGCTGGCGTCAAGTCGACCCCGAGGACCAAGAGGCTCACAATTGCTTACCTTAGAATTACCCCCAGGCTTCAGACTGAATCTGCAAAGTTGATTCGCCAGCAGTACCTCTGCAAGTCGGAAGGTGGCGTCGGTTGGCTCCGCATTCGTCGTTTGAGTCATTTCGCCGGGATGACGTTGCATCAGCTACTTAGTTGCTGCCCTCAAGTTCTGACGGCAGTTCTATACACGACTTTCCGCGCTATAAACGCAGAGCCATGCAGGACACTGACCACTGGTGTACAAAACTAGGTCCCTGAAAGGATAACCTTAACAGTAGAAATCAGTTTGCAGAACAGGGAGGATGGGTGGGGCGGTAAGGAATCTATAACTAACTAATGTTTCTTACAGATAGATCGTTACCGAAGGTAAGTAACTTTTCATCTAAAAGAAACAAGTTATTTATAGATTCCTTACCTTAGAATAGATAGCCCAGCAATACCAACCCGGGAGGTGGGTCTGCAAACCAAGTTCACACCAGAAAGTCCTGGAGAACAGAACGGCCCAAGAAGCCGTCTCTCCAGACTTGACTGTCCATGCAGTAGTGCTTGGTGAACATGTGCAGCGATGCCCACGTTGCCGCCTGACAGATGTCATTCAGAGAAACGCCTCATCCCAGAGCAGTAGTGGCTGCCGTCGACCTTGTGGAATGGGCGCGCAACCCCACTGGAGGCTCCTTCTTTGCAAGAGAATAGCATGTTTTGATACACATGACGACCCATCGGGAGATAGTCCGCTTGGGTACAGCCCGACCTTTCTTGGCGCCCACGTACCCACCAAGGAGCTGGTCATTCACCCGGAACTGATTGGAGTGATCCAGATAAAAGGAAAGGGCTCGTTTTGAGTCCAGACAGTGGAGCCTCTCATTCTCTTTCAAAGGATGCTTAGGTGGAAAGAAGGTGGGCAAAGTGATGGTCTGCCCGAAGTGAAAGGCAGTGACAACCTTGGGCAAGAAGGACGGACGTGTCCTGAGAACAACTTTGTCCAGATGCACAGACAGAAAAGGAGGTTTAGAAGAAAGCGCCTGGATCTCACTCACTCGTCTGGCAGATGTGATGGCCACCACGAATGCAGTTTTAAGAGTTAAAAGCCTAAAAGGACAGTTGTGCAGCAGCTCAAAGGGAGCGCACATCAGATAAGTTAAAACCAGATTCAAGTCCTAGGAGGAAAGAGAAGAGTTATGCCTTTCAAGAAACAATTTACAACCAGGGACTTGAAAAGGGAAGGCTAATCTGAAGATGACGGAAGGCAGAGATGGCTGAGAGATAGCCCTTGATAGTGCCCAGAGCTGAGCCCTGCTGGGCCAAAGAAAGAAGGAACAAGAGAACCACAGAAAGAGGGGCAGAGAGGGGATCCACAGCCTTTGCTGTGCACCATGCCACAAATTTGTTCCACCGGCAGGCGTATACAGTCTTAGTGAAGGGACACCTGGCTGCCAGAATTACATCGCAGACTTCGGGAGGCAAGTCAAATGACATCAACTGCTGCCGCTCAAACTCCAAGCAAGGAGGTGGAGGCTGGACAGGTTCGGGTGAAGGACCGTCCCCTGTTGATGCGACAGAAGATCCTCCTGAAGAGGCTGACTGGTCAGAGGATCAATGGCCATGTTGAGCAGCTTGGGAAATCAGACTCTTCGTGTCCAATCCGGAGCTACAAGAATGACTTGGGCCCGGTCGCACCTGATCTTCTTCAGCACTCTGGGCAGAAGTGGTATGTGCGGAAAGGCGTACAACAGACCGCAACTCCACTTGCGACGAAAAGCGTCGCCTAGCGAGTGCCGCCTTGGAAATGCCAGCATGCAGAATTGCGGACATTGCGCATTCTCTTCGGTGGAGAATAGATCTAACCAAGGCTCTCCCCACTGTTGAAAGAGACCTTGCACCACCTCCGAGTGAAGACGCTATTCATGATCCATCATACACCTGCAGCTGAGTTTGTCGGCCCTGGCATTCATTGAACCTGCCAGGTGTTGAACCACCAGGGATATGCCCTGATGTTCCAGCCACGCAAAGAGGCAGAGGGCCTCTTGACAGAGGGTCAATGACCCAACCCGCCCTGTGTGTTGCAGTACCAAATGGAGGTGGTGTTTTCCGTGAACACCTGCACTACTCTTCCCCGGACAGAGGGAGGGAATGCCTTGAGTGCAAGGCGGATCATCTGGAGCACCAGAAGGTTGATGTGGAGCTTGGACTCCACCGAAGACCAGAGGTCTCTGATCTCCGCCTTTCCCATGTGGCCACCCGATCCCAGAAGGAATGCGTCCGTCACCACTGTGTTCTGGTTGGGGAAGGGAGAGGGATCTGCCGTTGACTCAATCCTGGTTCGTGAGCCACCACTGCAGTTGTCGAGCAGTGTCCTCCGAGATCTGAACGCAGTCGGACAGATTCCCCTGATGCTGCACCCATTGGAACTTCAGGTCCCACTGCAGAGCCCGAATATGCCATCTGGCATGATCTACCAACAGAATGCAGGAGGCCATGAGGCTCAGCAGCCAGAGGGTCATTCTGACTGAAAACCAGGATAGAGGCTGAAAGATCGGAATCATAGCCCGAATATCCCGGACTCGCTGTTCGGGAGGATAGATCCAATACGTTGTTGTGTCCAGAACTGCTCTAATGAAGAGGAGCTTCGGAGAGGGAGTCAGGTGTGACTTCAGCACATTGATTGAGAACCCCAGCAAATGCAGGAGGTCTGCTGTAGTCTGGAGGTGGGAGAATACTGTTTGGGGCGAGCCCGCCTTCAACAGCCAGTCATCGAGATAGGGGAAGACTGAAACTTCTGATCTGCGCAGATGAGCTGCGACCACCGCCATCACTTTGCTGGAACACCCGAGGGGTACTGGTAAGGCTTAAGGGGTGTACAGTAAACTGAAAATACTCGTGGCCTACCGTGAACCGCAGGTAATGCCGGAGGGCCGGCAGGACAGAAATGTGAAAATAAGCGTCCTCAAAGTCCAAAGCTACCATCTAGTCTTGCGGGTGAGGGCAGACAAGACCTGAGCAAGCGTTAACATCTTGAACTTCTCCTTCCGGAGGAAGCAGTTGACGTTCCCGAGATCCAAGCTAAGATGCAGGCCCTTGTCCTTCTTGGGAACCAGAAAGTAGTGGGAATAACAACCACAACCTACTTTTTGACAGGAACGTGCTCGATGGCTCCCTTGGCCAAGAGAGCCGTAACTTCCTGCTGGAGAAGGGCCAGGTGATCCTCCGACATGCAGTGGTATTGCAGTGGTATGGCTGGAGGGGTAGCCTTGAAGGGGAGGGAGTAGCCCCTCCGGGCTATCTGCAAAACCCACTGGTCCGACGTCATGGTGCACCAGTGGGGGAGGTGATGGCGAATCCTGCCGCCCACTGGCGTTTGATGGGCCTGAATTGTCAGACTAGGAAGGCTTAGAGGCTGCTACAGAGGGGGGAGGTTGGTGGACTGGCTCGCCCTCTGGCCCCCAGAACCACGACAGTTGTTCCCACGTCCGCGGCCGCGCGAAGGCTGGGTAACTTGCTGCGGCCTGTGGCTCTGGGCGGACGTAGCGGGGCACCCCTTCCGTAACCACGAAAGGGGCTAAAAGCGGACTGAGCGGGGCGGCTGGAGAGGCCCAAGGACTTGGCCATAGCAACCATAGTCGTTGAAACGCTCTAAAGAGTTGTACGCTTTGTCGCCGAAATGGCGACAGCCATCAAAGGGCATGTCCATGTGGGTATTCAGGACATCCCCAGAAAAGTGAGTGGATCTCATCCAGGCATAGCGTCGGAGAGCCACTGACGTAGAAATTGTTCTAGCCAGAGAGTCAGCACTATCTAGTCCACAACGGATGGCAAACTTGGCCGCATCACTCCTGGTGACAATAGCCTGGGAGAGCACTGTTCGGGCCTCCTCTGGACACTGAGGCAGCACCTGCGCAACAGAGTCCCTCACAGAGTGGGAATAACGGCTCAATACACATGCAGTGTTTACTGACCGCAGTCCCAAGTTGGCAGAAAATCTTCTTTCCAAGATGATCCAGCTTCTTGGATTCCCTTTCCGGTGGAGCGGTAGGGAATGTGCTTTAGGGAGTAGAGACTTGGACCACCAAGCTCCCAGGGGTGGGGTGTTGGGAAAGGAAAGTGGGGTCACCCGGAGCCGGACGGTGGCGTTGGGCAATCATCCTGTTAGGCCTGGACCAGGTGCCCAAAAGGACGTCATTAAGGGCCTCGTTGAACGGAAGCAGAGGCTCCGAAGAGCTCGCCGTCGACTGAAGCACCTCAGTCAGGAGTTTAGCCCTGACGTACAAGTTACTTACCTTAGCTAACGGTTTATCTGGCAGAGATGATTCTAGCCGCAGACTCCTTAACGTAGAATTATCATCAGGCATGAGACTGGATTCAGAATTTTTTTTGCCACAGCATCTCTACGCGCCGTGGGCGGTACCACGTGACTCTGTCCGACATCGTCCGTGGACATGACGTCAGCGAAGCCACATAAGTCCCACCCCGGCGCGCTGACTTCAGTTTTCTTCTGAGAACTTTTCAGCGCCACAACGCAGGGCCATCACAAAAAAAACTGTGAGAGTATGGAAACAGTGTGCAAAAAGCAGTGAAACAGAAAAAGGGAGAAAACGAAAGGTGAGGAACAGCACCAGTTGGAAAAGTGCCAGGCACTGTGGTACTGAAGCCATAGCAGGGAAGAGCAGAGCACTACTCTTAGAAGCAACATTTGCAAAGCTAAGGCGACATCCTCCCTCGAGCCAGAAAAACATGTTAAAGACGGAATAGAAGATGACAGAAAAGCACAAGTTACTACTTGTGTAACGATATATCTGTAAGAGACATTAGTTAGTGATAGATTCCTTACCTTAGAATATCCCTAGGCGTCAGACTGGATCCGCGTCCTTCGTCAGCATCGTTAGCGCCAGAATGACGTCGTCGGAGTACTTAGACGCCGCCCATGCGCGCTGACGTCAGTTCCGATACACAGCTTTTCCGCGCCAGATACGCAGAGCCATGATAGAACCAACACTGGTGCCAAGAAACTAGGGCCCTGAAAGGGGATGACCTTAACCCTAGATACCGGTTCGCAGAACGGGGAGGATGGGTGGGTCGGTAAGGAATCTATCACTAACTAATGTCTCTTACAGATATATCGTTACACAAGTAGTAACTTGTGAATCTGAAAGAGACACGTTAGTGATAGATTCCTTACCTTAGAATAGATACCCCAGCAATACCAACCCCGGTGGTGGGTCTACGAACCAATAATCACACCAGAAAGTCCTGGAGGACGGAACGGCCAAAGAAGCCATCCCTCCGGACTTGACTGTCCAGGCAGTAATGTCGTGCGAACGTAAGCAACGAGGCCCACGTAGCTGCCTGGCAAATGTCCTGCAAGGGCACCCCCCGGCCCAGGGCAGTAGTAGTCGAATGAGCCCTCAATCCAACAGGATTCAGAAAAGGGGGTGGTGATGAACAGAGTGCCTGAATTAAGCAGACCACTCTTACCCAGTCCAAAGATCAGGGCTTGATCCATCACCGTTTTTTAGCTCACTGCACCATCCCAGCTCAGAACTTGGCTATATGCAAATTAGTCTGTTCCTGTCCCAGTGCATGATGGGAACAGGGCAAACCAAACTACCAAGCCAATTCTTGTACTGGGAAGGAAACAAGCTTCCGGGGACCGGTTTCTGCCATTTCAGGCGTCGTCGGCCCGGCTTGCTTGAATCCTGATGGTGCAATGAGCAAGGGACTCACATCTGAGTATACCCTTCCACGCTTATGGTGGACAAAATGATTCAGAAAAGGGGGTGGTGATGAACAGAGTGCCTGAATTAAGCAGACCACTCTTACCCAGTCCAAAGATCAGGGCTTGATCCATCACCGTTTTTTAGCTCACTGCACCATCCCTGCTCAGAACTTGGCTATATGCAAATTAGTCTGTTCCTGTCCCAGTGCATGATGGGAACAGGGCAAACCAAACTACCAAGCCAATTCTTGTACTGGGAAGGAAACAAGCTTCCGGGGACCGGTTTCTGCCATTTCAGGCGTCGTCGGCCCGGCTTGCTTGAATCCTGATGGTGCAATGAGCAAGGGACTCACATCTGAGTATACCCTTCCACGCTTATGGTGGACAAAATGATTCAGAAAAGGGGGTGGTGATGAACAGAGTGCCTGAATTAAGCAGACCACTCTTACCCAGTCCAAAGATCAGGGCTTGATCCATCACCGTTTTTTAGCTCACTGCACCATCCCTGCTCAGAACTTGGCTATATGCAAATTAGTCTGTTCCTGTCCCAGTGCATGATGGGAACAGGGCAAACCAAACTACCAAGCCAATTCTTGTACTGGGAAGGAAACAAGCTTCCGGGGACCGGTTTCTGCCATTTCAGGTGTCGTCGGCCCGGCTTGCTTGAATCCTGATGGTGCAATGAGCAAGGGACTCACATCTGAGTATACCCTTCCAAGCTTATGGTGGACAAAATGATTCAGAAAAGGGGGTGGTGATGAACAGAGTGCCTGAATTAAGCAGACCACTCTTACCCAGTCCAAAGATCAGGGCTTGATCCATCACCGTTTTTTAGCTCACTGCACCATCCCAGCTCAGAACTTGGCTATATGCAAATTAGTCTGTTACTGTCCCAGTGCATGATGGGAACGGGGCAAACCAAACTACCAAGCCAATTCTTGTAATGGGAAGGAAACAAGCTTCCGGGGACCGGTTTCTGCCATTTCAGGCATCGTCGGCCCGGCTTGCTTGAATCCTGATGGTGCAATGAGCAAGGGACTCACATCTGAGTATACCCTTCCACGCTTATGGTGGACAAAATGATTCAGAAAAGGGGGTGGTGATGAACAGAGTGCCTGAATTAAGCAGACCACTCTTACCCAGTCCAAAGATCAGGGCTTGATCCATCACCGTTTTTTAGCTCACTGCACCATCCCAGCTCAGAACTTGGCTATATGCAAATTAGTCTGTTCCTGTCCCAGTGCATGATGGGAACAGGGCAAACCAAACTACCAAGCCAATTCTTGTACTGGGAAGGAAACAAGCTTCCGGGGACCGGTTTCTGCCATTTCAGGCGTCGTCGGCCCGGCTTGCTTGAATCCTGATGGTGCAATGAGCAAGGGACTCCCATGATGCACTGGGCCAGGGACTGACTAATTTGCATATAGCCAGGTTCTGAGCTGGGATGGGGCAGTGAGCTAAATAACGGTGATGGATCAAGCCCTGATCTTTGGACTGGGTAAGAGTGGTCTGCTTAATTCAGACACTCTGTTCATCACCACCCCCTTTTCTGTATCGTTTTTGGCCACTATAGGTGTGGCAGGGTATACTCAGACATGAGTCCCTTGCTCACTGCTCCATCAGGATTCAAGCAAGCCGGGCCGACGACGCCTGAAATGGCAGAAACCGGTCCCCGGAAGCTTGTCTCCTTTCTGGTGAAGAATTGGCTTGGTAGTTTGGTCTGCCCTGTTCCCATGATGCACTGGGCCAGGGACTGACTAATTTGCATATAGCCAGGTTCTCAGCTGGGATGGGGCAGTGAGCTAAATAACGGTGATGGATCAAGCCCTGATCTTTGGACTGGGTAAGAGTGGTCTGCTTAATTCAGACACTCTGTTCATCACCACCCCCTTTTCTGGATCGTTTTTGGCCACTATAGGTGTGGCAGGGTATACTCAGACATGAGTCCCTTGCTCACTGCTCCATCAGGATTCAAGCAAGCCGGGCCGACGACGCCTGAAATGGCAGAAACCGGTCCCCGGAAGCTTGTCTCCTTTCTGGTGAAGAATTGGCTTGGTAGTTTGGTCTGCCCTGTTCCCATGATGCACTGGGCCAGGGACTGACTAATTTGCATATAGCCAGGTTCTCAGCTGGGATGGGGCAGTGAGCTAAATAACGGTGATGGATCAAGCCCTGATCTTTGGACTGGGTAAGAGTGGTCTGCTTAATTCAGACACTCTGTTCATCACCACCCCCTTTTCTGAATCAATCCAACAGGGGGCTCCTTCTTAGCCATGGAGTAACATGCCTGGATACACAAGATGATCCACCGGGAAATGGTCCGCTTGTGTACCGCCTTCCCCTTCTTAGCGCCCACGTACCCAACAAAGAGTTGGTCATCCACCCGGAACTGGCGTGTGCGATCCAAGTAAAATGAGAGCGCACGTTTTGGGTCAAGACGGTGGAGCCGCTCTTCCTCTTTAGAGGGATGCGGAGGCGGAAAGAAGGTTGGCAGGGTGATGGACTGCCCGATGTGGAAGGCTGAGACAACCTTGGGCAGGAAAGATGGTTTGGTACGCAACACAACCTTGTCCGGATGGACAGAAAGGAAAGGTGGAGTACAAGAAAGAGCCTGGAGCTCACTCACTCTCCTGGCAGAGGTGATGGCAACCAGGAAAGCAGTCTTCAGAGTCAGAAGGCGAAGAGGACAGTTGTGAAGTGGCTCAAAGGGAGCGCACATCAGGTAAGTAAGAACAAGGTTCAATTCCCACTGGGGCATCACGAAGGGAACAGGAGAGAACATGTGTGTGATGCCCTTAAGAAATCTATTTACAATAGGGGACTTGAACAGAGAAGGCTGATCAGGCAGCCTTAAGAAGGCAGAAAGGGCAGAAAGGTAGCCCTTGACAGTGCCCAGGGCAGAGCCCTGCTGGGCAAGAGAAAGAAGAAAGAGGAGAACCTCAGAAAGGGGGGCAGAGAGTGGGTCCACAGCCTTTGCTGTGCACCATGCCACAAATCTGTTCCACCTGCAGGCGTATACCGACTTTGTGGAGGGACGCCTGGCTGCCAGAATGACATTACAGACTTCAGGAGGCAAGTCAAATGGCCTCAACTGTCGCCGCTCAATCTCCAAGCTTGTAGGTGGAGGCTGGACAGGTTCGGGTGGAGGACCGTCCCCTGCTGCTGCGACAGAAGGTCCTCCCGAAGAGGCGAATCGGGGGATCGACTGATATGCTGAGTAGCTCGGGATACCAGTATCTTCGTGCCCAGTCCGGAGCCACAAGGATAACCTGGGCCCGGTCGCCCCTGATCTTCTTCAGCACTCTGGGCAGAAGTGGTATAGGCGGAAAGGCGTACAATAGACCGCAACTCCACTCGCGACGAAAAGCGTCCCCGAGCGAGCGCCGCCTTGGAAAATCCAACGCGCAGAACTGATGACATTGCGCGTTCTCTTCGGTGGCGAATAGATCTAACCCAGGCTCTCCCCATTGCTGAAAGAGGCCTTGCGCCACGTCCGAGCTCAGACGCAATTCGTGATCCATCATGCACCGACGGCTGAGTTCGTCCGCCCTGGCATTCAGAGAACCTGCCAGGTGTTGAATCACCAGGGTCACGCCCTGACGTTCCAGCCACTGCCAGAGGCGCAGAGCCTCCTGGCATAGGGTCCACCACCCCACCCCGCCCTGTTTGTTGCAGTACCACATGGCGGTGGTATTGTCCGTGAACACCTGCACTACACTCCCCCGGACAGAGGGGAGGAATGCCTTCAGTGCTAGACGAATCGCCCGTAACTTCAACAGGTTGATGTGGAGCCGGGCCTCCGCCGGAGACCAGAGTCCTCTGATCTCCGCCTCTCCCATGTGGCCACCCCAGCCCTGGAGGGACGCGTCCGTCACAACTACGTGCTCCGGGTGGGGTAGGGAGAGGGATCTGCCACTGACCCAATCGCGGTCCGTGAGCCACCACTGCAACTGTCTCGCAGTGCCCTCCGAGATCAAGACATGGTCGGACAAGTTGCCCTGATGCTGGGCCCACTGAAATTTCAGGTCCCACTGCAGAGCCCGCATCCGCCACCGGGCGTGACGCACCAGAAGGATGCAGGAGGCTATCAGTCCCAGAAGCCGCAGCGTCAACCTGACAGAGAATCGGGATAAAGGCTGGAAGAGTGGAATCAGAGCCTGAATATCCCGAACCCGCTGTTCGGAAGGGCAAACCCGAAACTGCGCCGAGTCCAGAACCGCTCCGATGAAGAGGGGCTTCTGAGAGGGACACAGGTGCGACTTCGGCACATTGATGGAGAACCCCAGCCGGTGCAGGAGGTCGGCCGTAGTCTGGAGGTGGCTGACGACTGTCTGGGGCGAGCCCGCCTTCAACAACCAGTCGTCGAGGTAGGGGAAATCTGACACCCCTAACCTGCGCAGATGAGCTGCGACCACCGAAATCACCTTCGTGAACACCCGTGGGGCGCTGGTAAGGCCGAAGGGGAGCACGGTAAACTGAAAGTGCTCGTGGCCTACCGTGAACCGCAGGTAACGCCGGTGGGCCGGCAGGACGGAGATGTGAAAATAAGCGTCCTGCAAGTCCAACGCTACCATCCAGTCTCCGGGGTCCAGGGCAGATAAGACCTGAGCCAAAGTCAGCATCTTGAACTTCTCTTGTCGGAGGAAGCCGTTGACGTTCCGTAGGTCCAAGATAGTGCGCAGGCCCCCCGTGCCCTTCTTGGGCACCAGAAAGTAGTGGGAGTAACATCCACACCCTACTTCTGGCCCAGGAACGCGCTCGATGGCCCCCTTGGCCAAGAGGGCCGTGACTTCCTCTTGCAGAAGTAGCAAGTGATCCCCGACACGCAGTGGAATTGCGGTGGCATGGCTGGAGGGGTCGCCTCGAAGGGGAGGGAGAAGCCCCTTCGGACGATTTGCAGTACCCACCTGTCCGACGTGATAGTGCGCCAGTGGGAGTGGTGATGGCGAACCCTGCCTCCCACAGGCGTCACATCGGCCTGAAAACTCGGAAGGTTTCGAGGCAGGTGCTGCAGAGGGAGGTGTGGACTGGCCTCGCCGCTGACCCCGACCGCCGCCACGGCGGTTTCCACGGCCGCCACCGCGTTGCTGGACATTCTGCGGTGCGTGGCTGGCAGCACGTGTGGGGACGCCCCTTCCATGGCCACGAAAGGAGCGGAAGGCACCCGATTGCTGGCGCGTGGCCGAAAGGCCTAAAGACTTGGCCATAGCTCTGGAGTCCTTAAAGCGCTCCAGCGCATGGTCTGCCTTGTCGCCAAAAAGGTGACGGCCATCGAACGGCATGTCCAGAAGAGTGGCCTGGACATCGGCCGAAAAATTGGCGGACCTCAACCAGGCGTGGCGTCTAACCGCCACCGTTGTTGCCATCGTCCTGCCCAGTGAGTCCGTGGTATCCAGCCCACTCCGGATAGAGTATTGTGCCGCATCTCGACCCTCCACAAGGGCTTGGGCGAGTTTAGCCCGGACCTCCTCCGGGCATTGTGGCAGCACGTCCGCAACCGTGTCCCACAGGGTGTGGGTGTAGCGGCCCAAGAGACACGGGGTATTGACAGACTGCAGTCCCAAACTCAGGGACGAGAACACCTTCTTTCCGAACTGTTCATATCTCTTGGATTCCCGATCGGGCGGGGCCGTCTGGAATGCGGTCTGGGAAGTGGAGGCCTGGATAACCAGGCTCTCGGGGGTGGGATGGGTGGACCAAAAGCAAGGCTCGCCCGGAGCCGGGCGGTAGCGCCTGGCCACGTTCCTATCCACAGGCAGACCTGTGGCGGGCTTGGACCAAGTGCCCACAAGAACGTCGCATAAGGCTTCATTAAACGGCAGCAGAGGCTCACTGGAGCTTGCCTGCGGTTTAAGAACCTCAGTGAGGAGGTTAGTCCTCACGGCCACAACGGGGAGCTCATGGCCCAAGGTCATGGCTGCCCTCGTCAACACTACGCTATAAGCAGCCCCCTCCTCCGAAGCCACGGTGGAAGGGGAGACAAATCCAGTGTCTGGTGAGGTGTCAATACCACTGGCCTCCCCAAGCTCGTATGTCCAGTCCTCTTGAGACTGGCACTCCTGTGCCAGAGGGTCCTTAGACCCCTCCCAATCACCTTCGTCACCAGTCTCCTGTAACCCAGGGTCAACAGACTGGACCTCCTCATGGAAATAAAAATCTCCAAAGGCCTTCTGAAGCCGTTCCAGCGCCAGAGTCGGACCGAAGGGAAGATTGGGGACGGCGTCCACAATGGGCGCCGGGGGCGACACCCTCGGGGCCGGCACCGGTGAGGTCGACCGGCGACGACCCGGATCCGGATCCTTTGCTCGTTTCATGCTATGTTATTCCCTATTCCATCTGGTGAGGCCCTGCGGCGCCGGGACCGAAGTCGCCGGCGGCGCCGGGGTCGTAACACCCGGCGGCGTCGGGGCCGAAGCGCCCGACCCGCTAGGGCCTCCAGCCGGGACCGCTGGGCCCGGAGGCGCCGCGGGACCCGGCTGAGGTGGGAGGGACCTCATAGCCATGAGGTACCGCTCGACCTCCTCCGGCGTCGCGCCTTGCCCAGGGACCCGAAGGTGTGGGGCAGGCGGTGACGCTTGCGACTCTCTCGGAGCTGCGTGGGCGGTGTCGCCAGAACCCCCGGCCGCATCGTGCGAGCGTCGGGGTGGGTCGGAAGAGCGATGATGCCGCTCCGACCTCTCATGCCTCTTACCTGAGGACTTGGATCCCTACGACCGATGTCCACTCCCGGAGCTGCGGGGACTCCGACCCCGCGACCGGTCCCTCGACCTCCCGTGGGACCGGGACCTGGAATGGCGCGGGCCCGACTGCCGGAGGTCGAGCCGCTTGCGGGACCGCTCCCTCCTAGCCTTCGACGTCAGGGGCCCGGCAGTCGGAGCAGGTGCGGTCGTCCTGGTCGAGGCCTAAGCACTTCAGGCACCGGCGATGGGGGTCCGTGACCGACATCAGTCGGTCGCACTTCGAACAGGGCTTGAACCCGGGCATCCCTACCGGCACCGATAGAGTCGAAGACTCAAGAAAGAAATGATCAAAAAAGATCAAAAAGTTTAGTCAAAAAATGACTAGGGGTAGAGCTTCTCCGGATCTGTGCTAGCTGGTGCGGAAAAAAGAAGAACTGACGTCAGCGCGCATGGGTGGCGTCTAAGTACTCCGATGATGTCATTCCGGCGCTAACGACGCCGACGACAGACGTGGAGCCGCGGACGACGCCTAATGACGCGCAGGGGTATTGCTACGCAAAAATTTCCGGATCCAGTCGGACGCCTGGGGATATTCTAAGGTAAGGAATCTATCACTAACGTGTCTCTTTCAGATTCTGCAACCACAATCCACAACTGTGAAGGGCAACAAGACCGGAAGATGATTAACGGTAATGCACCCCAAGACAACAACATCAAGGAGGGTTGCATCCCCTGGACGGAGCTAAAAGCTGAGGCACACTCAAGAGACCCCGACCCAGGGAACTACAGCCGAGTCAGAACCCCAAGCAATTAAAAAGGAAGAAGAGTAAGGGTAGGCCCCCACACTGCAAAAAATCAGGCGCAGAGATGCAGAAGTACTCATGAACCAACCGACCAAGTACCAGCAAGGAAGGGGTGGAACAATTAAACAGAACGAAGTACCCACCAGGGAGGGAGTGAAAAGGACACTAGCCGAAGACAAACCACCCGGAGGGAGGCGAGTGCAGAAAACCAAGCTGAAGGTCGTCGCAGAACGGGGAGGAAGGGCGGGTTGTGAAGGAATCTGCGGCTAGAATCGTCTCTGCCAGATACACCGTTACCGAAGGTAAGAAACTTGTACATCTGATAGCGACTACTAGCCGCAGATTCCTTAACGTAGAATAGATACCCTACCCATACCCAGAGGGGAGGAGAGCCTGCGAGAGAACCTCCCCAGCTTAGAAGAAACACAGGGCCCCAACAGGATATGTGTGATGGGGACAGGAAGGGCCGCCCAGCCCCCACCAAGCATAAGGAAGCAAGAACAAGGCGAAGGGAAGGCCAGGATACCCCAAGACTACCCGAGGTACAAGGGACATTCGTCAGAAAACCCCGGAGGGATAGACAGCGCCAGAGGAGTACCAAGGAAGAAAGAACCATCCCAAACTCCAAGGAGAAGAGGAGGAACCGGAGGCAGAGCCCGCCGCAGGAGAACACACACATACCCAGTGAAGAAGGCAGGCGAACAGGCATCAGCCCAAAGCAGAGGACAAGGCTGGAACGGCACAACAGCCAAGAATCGCAGGTATGATAAGAAAGACACAGTCGTGCAAAGCTCCAGCAGAACAAGGGGCAGGAGCACAAGGGCACACGCCAAGGCCCATAGAGGCGGACCATAACGCCTAGGCTTGCGCAGCCGGCAGCTGGCAAACACTATGAAGCAGTGCGCCCAGAAGAAGCCAAGCACAAGATGAAGGCAGAGGAAGGGGAACCCCATAACAAGCCCCAGAGAAGGACCATACCAGAGACACAACCCAACCCACAAGAAGAAGTGGGACCAACCAGAAGAGAAAGAGGAAAAATATGCAGGACGGATCTAAAGCCGTCAAGTAGAACACAGGAGAGCACTAGGAGAGTCCTAGCCGCCCTGGAACACAAGGCAGAGGAGTAGGCCGAAAAGCTGGAAAAGAAGGGGGAAACACCACGCACGAGGCCGTAGACAGCATGACAAAGCCAGTCTGGCGATTTAGCGGATACTGAGAGGACAGAACCTGGAGCAGCGCAAGCTGCGCGAAGACAAAAGAGACCGCACCAGCGGTATACAGTGACGCCAGGAAAGGCGAGGAACCTGAAAAGGTGTCCAAACCCTCCCAGATCAGGACAGAGCTACAAAATAGCTACAAGTAACCCACTTGGGGTATGACACGTCCCAAACACAACATGGGAACACCTCTTAGGGAAAAAACCCTGCAGCAGAGGACAAGAACATAAAGGACCTGTGGGTAGTACCACAGACGGCTTACCAATCAGCCACAAAATGCACAGATGGCCCAACTTGAGGACCTATACGGTTTTACTAACAGCCAAAAATCCCACCACAAAAGCCAAAGGGCTGTACCAGTACAGAGGGGCTAACCTTAGGACCCCGAAAGCACTTCAAACCACACAGAACGTACAAACGGGCCAACCGAAACACTAGGCCCACAGAAAGAGGTGGGATAAACGCCTCCCATAAAGCACCTAAGGACCGACAAGCCAAAGCTTACGGAGGGGGAAGAGGACGGAGCCCTCGCAAGGAGCCGTTGAATGGCGGAGTCCACGTGGGTGTTAAACAAAAGAACCTCATCAAAAGGCAAGTCAACCAGACATTCCCTAATATTTTCTGGAAAAACACCATCCCGCAACCAAGCATGGCGGCGGAGAGCCACAGAACTTGCCATAGAGCAGCCAAGAGCCTTAGAAACATCCAAAGCCGAACAGAGAATAAATGCGGCCAACTCCCGGTCATCCAACACATGGTGCCACAGGTCAGCGCAGACACCTTCATGGGAGGAATGAGACAGAAGGGACTTTGTGGAATCCCATAGGCTGGAGGTAGCCCTGGGCAAGACACAAAGTGTGTTGAGCGCAAAGCAGCACTAGTGGAAGCGAAGATGTTACGCCCTCAGGAATCCAACCACCGGGCCTCCTGTGATGGAGGAAACAACATTGAAGGCAAGGAAGGAAAAGCAGTTTGCAGGACAGGGCCCTGGGTAGAAGGGTGGAAAGAAAGGCAGACTGGATCATGCGGAGCAGGACGGGGGCGGTGAAGGAGCGGCTGAGGCACAGGATCACCCGTGGCAGGACGCCCCCAGTCCCCCAGTAGAGAGTTATGGAGCGGAGCTTCAAATGGAAGCAGCAGCTCCCTTCCACCAGAGCCCTGGTGGAGAACTTCCAACAAATGGTCCGTAGGGAATGGAGTGACTGGGTTGCCAATTTGCAAGATGACAGCGGCCGTGGAAATGGCCCGGACAAAGGCTACACCCACCTCCCTAGGGCCGCGGGAGAGAGAGCAATTCCCCCATGGGCAACAGCTGTAAACTAAGCCGCCCATCCCCGATTTCAGCTGAAGGAAGAAACTTCCAGCCCCCGAGTGTGGAAGATCCATGGACGAGTGGGGAGCCTTAGGGGCCTCCATAGAAGGCAGAGAAAGCTGCAGGGCAACCAACAGCGAGTTGTGGAAAAGAGGGTCAGGGGATTGTGGCTGCAGATACGGCGAAGAGCCCTTCCTGGAAGATGCCGGGGAAAAAGCAACTATGCGGTGTCCAGTCTCCGGAGAAGAAGAGACAAAGAGATGACAAACCTCCAGAGAGGAAGGGACCTCCGGAGAGGAGTCGATGACCCGATGCCGGGACGGCACGGTGGAGCCCGCCAGAGGCACCGGCGCCACTTTGTTTGGTGCCGAAGTGGCCCTCTGGGCGCCAAAGTGGCCCTTGGGGCGCCAAAGTGGCCCTCGGGGGCGCTGAGTCGACCTCCACCACCAGTTGTGTCCCAGGAGAATGGGGCGAGGTCAGAGAGGCTAATGAACGGTGCCAAAAAGGCGCCGACTCGACCTCTGACGAGGCAACCGCCTACGTAGAGGACCGAGAGGGACCCGGGGAGGCACCCCGGGCTCCGGCCACCACCCGCGGCACCGTCAGGGCCGGGGAGGAACGCCATTGGCGCCAGAACGACACCGGCTCAGCCTCTGGTAAGGCAGTCATCTGCCCAGAGGACCGAGGGGGACTTGGGGATGAACCTTGAGTCCCGATGACCTCCTGCGACACCACAAGGACCCCTGCGGGGATTTGCGGGGAGGCAGGGACGCCGTGGTTCAAAGAGGGAATCCCCGTAGGGCCGCACCTCAACGACACCACACCCCCAAAACCTGAAGCCGAACTTGTCGGCGCCTGGGTCGAGTCTGCTGGAGACTCCGCGGAAGGCCCCGCACATGGCAAGGGATCCGCGGACATCTCAGGAAGAGGAGGGGGGCCAAAAAAGCCTGCAGATCCGTAGCGTAGGCCTTCATTTGAGCCCTAGTCGCCCCGACGCCAGGAAACGGCGGATAGGGTGACGACAAGCGAGGCTGCACATCCCTAGGGGAACCCGCGCCCTCTGTAGAACGAGGACCAGGCCTCAGTGACAAGCTGTAAGACTTACCGGTGGGCGAGCGAAGCCCATGGGGTCTCGATGAAGGACAATGCCGCAGTCGGAATTGGCGGTTTCTGGACGCTTCCGAGGTAGGAGACGGACGCGCTGACGAGACCAATCTGGACAAGCGGGCCAAAAGCAATTTCATCCGGTGCTCCCACCTGGACTTTGGCTTCAGATGCTGACAAGCGTTGCAGTCCGTAGAATCATGGTGCTCGCCCAAATACCACATACAAATAGGGTGAGGGTCCGTTGCCGACATCTGACGCGTACAAGAAGTACACTTCTTGAAACCTGAAGGCATTCGCACACTGATCCTCAACGCAAAAGAAGGCCTGAAAACAGGTCAAGGGACACAATCCGGATGCGCGTTGCACGCAGAAAAGAAGGAAACTGTCGTCAGCGAACCGGGGTGGGGCTTATGTGACCTCGGTGACAACATGTCCGCGGATGACGTCAAGGCGGAGTCACGTGGTACCGCCCTCGGCGCGCAGAGATGCTGTGGCAAAAAAAAGTCCGGATCCAGTCTCACGCCTGGGGATAATTCTACGTTTCGGAATCTGCGGCTAGTAGACTATCAGATTGCCATGGTAGGAAGTTTGAGGTTGAGTGCCTTGGCTGCCCTATGCAACACCACTGAATACGAAGCTCCGTCCTCCGTAGCCACGGTAGGAGGAGACAACATGCCAAGGTCAGGGGAGGTGTCCAGACCACTGGCATCCCCCAGATCCTCTCTCCAGTCCTGCTAAGATTCCATTTGATCAGTTAAAGTGTCTTCTGACTCCTCCCAGTCCTCCTCCTCATCCTCTGGGTGCCAATCTGGCTAAAAAGGGACCCGAGGAGTGAACAGGGGCAAAAAAAACCCTCTCCGTGCTGGATCCAGCGTCGGGCGATGCCAGTCCGGCTCCAGGTCCACATCAGGATGGAGGCCGGTGTCGAACGCGGTAATGGTGCTGGAGAAAGCGGCCCAGTGGAGGTGTAATCAGGTCTACCCGCGCTGATCCGCATCCAGGTCTAGATCCAAGGGGGGCCTGCGGCACCGGAGCCGTTGGCGGAGAAGGCCTAGGGCCCCCAACCGGTTCTGCAGGGCCCGAACAAGCGCTGAAGGGTCCGGGCCGCCCAAAGATGGCATGCATCGCCTCGTAGAGCGTACGAAGCTGGGCGAGAGTCGATGCGGGTCCCGAGAAGGGAGGGAAACG
The DNA here is from genome assembly GCF_964261635.1 of Lissotriton helveticus. NCBI lineage: Eukaryota > Metazoa > Chordata > Amphibia > Caudata > Salamandridae > Lissotriton > Lissotriton helveticus. Next base: position 704,057,379 of record NC_136063.1, on the reverse strand, counting down.
CAGAGTCTACTCTTCAGACTCCGAACGCAGAGCAGCAGTAGGGGCACCACCCGCATCCCTCGTCGGATTGGCCGACCTACAAGGAGAAGTGGAAGAGCGATGATGCTTCTTCGACTTCTTCTTATGCTTCAACTTACCTGACCCAGAGTGTGAAGACTTGGATGACTTGGACAAAAGGTGGTGGTGGCTCCGCGACTGGTCCCTCGAACTCCTTCACGACTGGGAACTTGAGCGGCACGGAGCCGACTGCTGGCGCTCAAGCAGCTTTTGGGACCGCTTCGACAAAGTCTTCAGCGCCATCAACCGGCAGTCGGAGCACGACTTGGGGTCGTGGTCGATGTGAGAAGTTGGTCTGGCATTTGATGTCCACTATTCTAGTGGGAACCTTGCACCAGTCCAAACAACCCTTATTGATGGTAGGTTTAAAGACAACCAATATAGAAAGCTATCCTAGTGGAGAATAGATTTCGAAAGCTGCAGATGAGTCCTACTCATGCATTGGCACCCTCTCATACAAAACCAAGCTCTCTGCCTTCAGGATTGTTAAGGCATGCCATAGGAGTGACTTCTAGGTTTATATGTGTCTGCCATTAAAGGTAGATATAGGTAACCTATATCTTAGTAAGGGGTGCAAGCACCACCTTACCCAGCCTGCAGTAGCAGACCTGTGGTGCCATTTTGGAAGGCTTCCCAGGGGTGGCATAATACACGCTTCAGCTCCTGGTAGACCTCTGGGGTACCTATGCCCTTGGTACCTAAGGTACCATATACTAGGGACTCACAAGGGTAACCCAGTAACCAATCTGGAGTGTACCTAAAGTACATGCAATCAATTTAGAGAGGAATCAGCTAGGCTGGGGTCCTGGATAGCAGGGCCCCAGCCAGACTAAAGTCGAAAAAACAGTGAAATTCCAGCAAAATGTGGGGTTAAACATAATAAGCAGATCCTACTCTACTACAGTCGCGCTCCAGGCAAAAGAGGCACACGCGATGGGGATCCGTCACCGACATCAGTCGGTAACAGGACCCACATGCCCTTAAGCCGGGCATCCCTCGTACACCAGGAGTTGATGGACTCAAAAAAGAAGTCGACAAAAGTCTAGAAAGTCAGTCAAAAAGAGACTGGAGGTACCACTCTTCCTGGCGCGGAAAAAAAAGAACTGAGGTCAGCTCGCTAGGGTGGCGTCTTAGTAGCTGCCGCAACGTCATCCTGGCGACACGACGCCAACAACGAACACGCAGCCGACCAACACCACCTTCCGACGCGCAGAGGTACTGCTGACGAAAAAACTTTCTGGATCCAGTCTGACGCCTGGGGGTAATTCTAAGGTAAGGAATCTATAACTAACATGTTTCTTTCAGATTTCAGTAACACTCTTTCTGGTGGATACACGTCCTGTAGGCCCAAGGAGAGCATCCAGTTGCATGGATCCGGAGAAGACATAATCTGGGTCAGAGTATGCATTTTGAATTTTTCCTTCCACAGGAAGGCATTCAGAGGACGAAGATCTAAGATGGGCTGAAGGCAATCATCCTTCTTCAGCACGAAGAAACAGCAAGAGTAGCAACACTTTCCTATTTTCAATTCAGAACCATTTCTATGGCCTCTTTGGAGAGTAAATCTTGCACCTCTTGCCACAGAATGAACAAGTGATCTACTGAGATTCACTCTGATGTGGGGGGATTCAGTGTAGCAGAAAGAAAGGGTAGGGCATATCCATGCCGAACGATTTGAAGGACCCATCTGTCCGACTAGATGGATTGCCCCTTTAGATAGTAATAGATCCTGCCTCCCACAGGGTGACTGTACACCACTAATAGCAAGCTAATGCGACTTGGTGGCTGCTAACAAAGGAAAAAGAGACTGGGAAGACTGGTGAATTGGTGGCCTGCACGTTGCTTGCCCGATTTATGTTCCTGTTCTCAAAGAGACTGGAGTGATTGCAGCAGAGGCTGAGGTCACTGTTGCTGCCTATGTGCCAGTACCTCAGAAAAGAACATGAACTTCCGGGACTGGCGAGGAAACTGATTGGTAGGGGTCAAAATACCCAGAGAACATGCTGTAGCCCAGAACTGGCACTTTTGCTTTACAGATGCGAGTCATCAAAATGCATATCTATGATAGAGGATGTCTCCAGAGAATCCCCGGGGAGTGTATCCACTCAAGCGGCAGAACACCACACTAGGGCCAAAAGCCCTTTCCCGATAATAGCAGCATCAAGGCCAGTATGATTCCCATATTTGGTTGCATCTTTACCATCCTGAATGGTTTGAGCCAGGGATGCCCTAAGGTCTTCTGGGACCGGTAGCAATTTCACGTTGGTCATAGTGTGTGTGTGTATATGTCAACAATCAAACTGCATTGACTAACCTCAGTGCAAGGCTAGAGGGAATAAACATTTGTTTTCTGCCACAGTCCTCCTAGACTCTATATCAGGGGGAGTCCTGACGAATAAGTTGGAGTTCACTTTGCTGAATTAGGCTTGAACCATAAAATGCTCAGGGGTAGAATTTTAGCAAAGAAATCATATTGAGAAGTGCCTGTCTGGGACTTCTGACCACCTGCTTATTCATGGATGGACAAGAACAGGGTTTTGACCAAGTGCCCATTAAAGAGTCAGCGACAGCCTCATTGGAAGAGAGCAAGGTTTCAGATGTGGCTGGTCCAGGCTGTAAGATTTCTGTAAGGACATTTGTCTTAACCTCAATGGACAGCAGTCGTAGGTCCAAAATCTCAGCTGCACATTGAATTAACGCAGCAAATGAAGCATCTTCTTCTGTCGGAGATCCCAAAATAGCGAGTTCAACCCAAGCCAACTGGTAACTTGTAATTTCATGTAACAGTCATTATCATCATAATAAGGGGGTACAATTATCTCCATCCCCGGTCAACATCGTTTACCATGAAACCGGGACACTGCATGCCATTACAACGCGGTTGTTAAAATGACTGTGTTGTTACAATGCATGCCATTACTCCGCAAGTTGGAACAAGGACTTGCTCTGGGGGTCAGAAGGAGTTGGGATTTAAAATCCAATACCTTCCCTACTGTTGCACAGACTGGAGTTGGAATAGTAAATTATACTATTCCAACATCCAGCGCCCCTCCTAGAGCAAGTTGTTGCTCCGAATTACGTTGTAATGGCATGCGTTGTTAGAACGCGGTCGTTGTAATGACAGTGTTATAATGGCATGCGTTAAACAAGCATTTGCAATGCAATAGGTCTCGCATTATTAAAGTTAGAGCTATTGGCATTGTAAATGGCAATGCCTTTTATTTATGTTTTTGCTTTTAAAACATAAATAAAAGGCATTGTCATGGGCAAGTAGCGCTATGTGAATGGAATCACAATGCAAGTCATACACAAGGGTGTATGTGTCCTCCATACACAACATCTACAGCACAGCTGCTTTGCAAGCCTCCTCACACGCGGGGCGCAGTACTACAGCACAGACAGCAGTGAGTGACGCAAGTTTCCCTTTAATAAGAAAAATAGGGGTACCCCCCCGAACGTACTCACACGCCCCTCCCTCTAGCTGTATTAAAATGCCCCTTTGTACTCACACACCCCTCTGGCTGTACTCATATGCCCCCTTGTACTCACAGGCACCCTGCGTGTACACTCACATGTACCTCTGGCTGTACTCACATGCAGTTCTGGGTGTACTCACAAGCTTCCTAGCTGTACTGGCATGGCATGCCCCTTTTACTCGCACGCCCCTCCGGCTGTAGTCATTTCAGCCCATGTACTCACACACACCTATGCCGGTTGTACTCACATGCACCCCTGGGATACTCACACACCTCTCCGGCTGTACACACATGCCCCTTATACTCACACGCCCGTATCCCCATTGTACTCACATGCCCCTCTGGCTGTACTCACAAGTCCCTTATACTCATACGCCCCTTTGGTGGTACTCACACGCCCCTTTGATGGTACCCACACGCCCCCTTTTGTGGTACCCACCCCCCCTTCTGGCTGTATTCATATCCCGTCTAGTTGCCCTGACACGCACCTTGTACTCACACGCACCTGGGATACTCACACACCTCTCCGGCTGTACTCACATGCCCCTTATACTCACACGCCCCTTTGGTTGTACCCATACGGCCTTCTGGCTGAATTCCTATGCCCGTCTAGCTGCACTGACACGCCCCTTGTACTCACAGGCACCACTGGCTTTACTCACATGCCCGCTGGGTGTATTCTTGCCACCTTGCACTCACACACCCATCGCAGGTACATGTCATGACCTGGGCCCCCACGGCCTCGTACTCACATGTCCTTGGCGGGCAGGTTCTTCCCCTCCACGATCCGGATGGTGAGGGAGCTTCTCTTCGCCATGCTCCGGCGGGTGGGGTCGGCGCGGCCCCCCGGCTGCTGTCTGTGGCGAGCTCGGCGTGTGCCGCCTGTGCCTGCCAATGACTGCTGACGCGTAAATGCCTGGTGAAACCCTGCTACTGCCGAAGGGGGGCGTGTGAGCCTGCGGGGGGCGCCGTCACTCCGTAGTGCCGTACTGTCCTGGTGTCTCCTTGCGTTTCGCCGCTTTCTCCTTCGCAGTGTTGTGACTTGACACCACTCTATCATGGCAGTGTTACCGTGCGTTCATCCTCATGCTTGCCAGTATTCACTATGCTCTGCAGTAATTGATTCTCTGGGTGGCAGCTGTCCTTTAGTTGCCTTAATGTCCAGGGTCGGGGACACTGCAGTGCCTCCACTTATCTTTCCCTCAACTTCCACGTGCAGCAGCTACCACCGAGCTGCTGTGCGTTGTCACCTTTTATTTTCACTTTCCCCGGTTGGCGGGTGCAGTACCTGAAGCGGCCACTAGGTGGCGCCGCTTTTAGAACGGCCCGGCAGCTCACTTCATGCTGCGGGCTTCGTGTGCAGTTAATGTGCACTGGCCGATCGGATCGATTCGTGCCGTGCTCCCGGGTCTCTGCCGGTTGGGGGCATAGACTGCCACAGGCATCTCATGCCTTGCCCTCCAGCTTTCAGGGGCCCTGCCACCATCGCTCCGCGGTGAACCCTCTCACCATGCTTGTCTCGGCCTCCTCGCTGGGGGGCAATCCTGCCGCGAATGCGCTTCCCTTGATGCCGCAGCGCCTCCGCTAGGTAAGTCCTTTCACTTTTAATAGGGCAGCGCTGGGCGCACGCTGTCGCTCGGTGTACTCTAACTCTCGTAGCAGGCTCCCTGCTCAATGTCTCTTTTCCCTGTAGGCGGGGAGGGGCTGATGCTGCTTTCACCGGCTGCCTGCCGGACACTGATTCATCACGCTTGTGCACCAACCGACTGGGGTGCTTCACTGATGCCACTGTCTTCTCGCGTCGCCAGCCACGCAGGGGGGAGGTGCTGGCATCTGTCCCAGGGTCCCTCGCTGCTTTTCCGCGTTGCCCCCTACCCGCGGCAGGTTCCCTACCCTGTGCTGCGCGAGGGGGGGGGGGGGGGTGCTGATTGCGGGTGGGCTCCGCTTGTACATTTCTCGGTGCCCGCAGCTCTTCACACGCTGCGGGCGGTTCTCCGGAGACTAATCACCCCGCCGCCTCCATTCACACACGCGGCGGGGACAGGGACTCTTCAGGCAGGCCGCGGGTAGGCTCCGCTGGTCCTGCTCTATTCACAGTCATAGGGGGTGTCGCTTCATATCGGCCATGGGCCACAACGGTGGTACGTCACTGCGGGTGGGCTCCGCTTCAGTTCACTAATGTTTGGCGTTGCGGGGCACTTTGCGCAGCGGCTCACGTTCGGCCACAGGGCCAATCTTGCCTCGCGGGTGGGCTGTCCGCGCTATATAAAAATGCCTAATGACGCATTCGTGCAAAGTCTGTGCTATATAAAAATGCCCATATAATAAAATGAGTACTTCATTAAAGCCTAAAAAGCGAAAGCAATGAACGAAAGCGATCGCGCTCTAAGAAACGAAACCGAAAGCACGCTCACACAGACAAAGAAACATGCTGAAGGAAAAGCGCGTGCAGGCAGTGAAATCCAGGACAAGAGAAGCGCGTGGCACCCTCTTGTCCTTCCTTCCCCCGAGACAGGCAACTATACGTCTCCAGCTGGACACGAATCCTTCGGATGCAGTTTACCAGCTCGACCTAAAAAGCATGCGAGGTAACGTGGCATATTCCCATCCTCACCATCATCATCTCTGGCTGGTGGCAATCTTTGGTCACAATTTGAAACAAAAAGATAATGGGGTGCTTATCTCCTCCAGTACAAATGTAGGATTGGAATCGAGCTGTATGATGACCAGTTGTGCTTAAATATTTTATAAAGTGATATCAGTTGGGATCATGCTGAAGTTGGTTTGGGGTCAGAAGTCGAAACCAGCACTGGATCCTTCAAGCGGAATCATTGATGAGGGAGAGACTGATGCAGGTAATGGCTCCAGGGAGGAAGTCTGTATCAGAGCAAGTAAAGCATCCAAGAGTGTTAGAAGGAAACAAGGACGATCCTTGGTGCCTAAGGCACGCCAGAGGGGGTTGGAAGTGTGCCAAATACCCACACCATGGCCCCGGTAAAGGTTTTGAATCTGTCAGAGCATTGTTGATGGCCCGGGTAATTTGGGACACGCCAGGACCAACTAAGAAATCAGCTCTGCAATTGGAGATTCAAAGGGAGATTTGCCTGACACTGTGCCACCCTCATGCCGTTTCTTTGCAATGAGAGTGACGGGATGAGGTTAAGTCACACTTCGCCTTCTTGCATTTATGTCTGAACTTCTGATTAATGGAAGATTTCAACTGCAAAGTTGACCTTTAGTGGCAGCAACCTCTAAAATGGGTCCTCATCCTCGACTTGGAGCAGAGCAAGACTTATGAAAGGCCTACAACATTCTCTTGTGTTTGGAGATGTACAGCTTAGCCTCCCAGTCATAGATTGACTTCGAGTACATGATGGGGCAAGTGTCGCACACCTTAAGAGTTATGCCCTGAGCTCAAGAACCAGGCACACTTTGTGTTGGTTCGTAACCCACATCTGTTTTCAACAGTTGCGGTATGGTTTGAATCCAGTTATTTTAGTGGGGAACATAGTTCACTAGCACACTGGATTTTCTAGTTTTAGAAGTCATCAGAGGACCGACGAAACTGAGAGCGGAGCTCCTGATTCACATCAGAAGAGGCTGAAAGAAAATGACATAAGCACCAACAGTGGCGCTTATACAGGATTTTATGTGCACTACCCTCTGCTCTGTCATTTCCGGAATGGTTCTGAACCAGTGTGGAGCTGCATGGCACAATTTCGCAGCAAGCAGGAGCTTTGCTGAAAAGTTTACGGATCCAGTCTGGCAGATGGGCAATATTCTATAGGCAAGGAATCTGCGGTAAAGTGTATACATCAAAGCTGAGCCTAAAGTGATAACTGTCTGACAAATTGCATGCCTATTCACCTCACAGCACAAACATTATGAGCAAATGAAAATATTTTGCAAGCCCTACACCTAGAAGGGCTTCAAGAGGACAAATACAAGGCACAGTTACCTTGGGCGAGTAGGACGGTGACTGGAATACAAACATGGTCACATTCCAGCTTATGCCAAAGGTCACTGCACTCAATCAAACGTTGCTCTATTGGCATTTAGGCATCCCACTCAAAATCACAGCTGCACAAATGGATTGAGTGGAATGGGGCCTGGGCATACAGCATTGGCTTGCCTATCGTCCCTGGCACACTGGCCATGTCCAGTGGGCTATGGCCACACAAGGGGTGAGCTAAACCTTGCTGTGCATATGTGAAATTTAAATATGGCTCGGTTAAGGACCTGGCCAAAAGCTAGGCCCTAGACACAACCCTCAGCTGCGCACAAAGAGTTTTCAATGATTGGATTTTATTTCTGTAAAAATAGTGATAGAGTTCAAGTCTTACAACCATGCATCTTTCAAACAGCCTTAAGTACAAACATATCAATTATTGACACACTTATTATTGCACAATTACTTTAAACCTAGACAGCTCCAACAGTAGGCAATGGATTTTTGAAATTTCACTGGCATATGAGATGCATAAAAATTGAGTTCAACCCAAAGAATATAGAGAATGACACATTTATTCATCGCATTGTTTGACAAATTGACAATTGGGTAATCAGCATATTTAGTTATAGCCTGGATTACAAGGTGTGCAGAACAGCGTGGGGTATTTGCCCACTCCTGTAAATTCCATTAGTGCTGGGTGAAGTATTTACTTAGTGTAGTAAATATCACCTATTCTGAAGTTTCAACTTGGAAATAATCTGCATATAACATAGCAATTTCCGCATGATTTGCCTTTTTGGTACGGCCTTTTCTCCACAATATATTTCAGCAGGTTTGCCCTGCCAGAAGCTATCAAGGGAAAGCTGTGAGAGTTTGCTAATTATCATACAACTTGTAATTCCGATTTGAATTTAGCCCAGAACTTGTCAGGGCCGTTAACGGGAGGTCTTTCAAACTAAAGCTGCAGACAAATCAGATCTCCATTCATTAAACATATATTTTGTTGCTATGCTAGACATTTTACTACTTCAAGGATTATTTTGGAAAAGTGTGTTACTCAGCATCACTGTGATGTAGCAGTGGGCACATGCGTATATTTGGACGCAAACAAACGCTAAGAAGTATGAGACAGAGTGTGACTGGAAAGAATAGTTTCTCTACAAACAAACCAAAAACAATTAGAGCCGCTGTAAGTACATTTCCATACTCTAAGTAAAAAATTGATTTGAACTGTTATCACACTTTTTTAAAGATTGGAATTTGTTCTAAAGCCTGATTCTCTTGATGACAAATTACATTTTTGGTTTATCTTTATTGGAGACGTTCAAACTGCCTCTTGTCCCGATCCTCACATTAACCAGTTTGTATTTTAGCTTTTTGCAGTTTCAAAGTGTAAGCCAAAATTTTATAAAAGTTGACTAACTAGTCAATAATGTGTATAATAAGATGGCTGATTACTAATGGTGGTACCAGTTCCTTCAAGGGAGTGGGAAGGTTGCATCCTATTATGGTTGCAGAATTAGGGCAAGGAGTCTCCAAAATACAGGTATTGAACGTGAGTGAGTGAGGAGAAATACCCCTGTGTCTGTTGTGCCCTCACACACCCTTGCGAGTGTAAAGCACCATCATTGGGCACTGCTCCTCCATCAAAGAGGGCTCTTTGATGGAGATCTTTTTAGGAGTTGCCGCAGTTGTGCATGTGGGTGTGTGGGCCAAGAGCGGGTTGTGAGTGAAAATGGGAGTAAAATAACCAGTTGGTACCCCAGTATATTTATTAGAGGGTCCTCGGGGTTAGGTTAAAATCAGTACGGGGTGGAGATGCTCTTTATGCTGGTGGAGTGGGAAAAAAACAAATTAAAAAAACAGCAAGGGGAGGCAGTAAGGGATTATCTGTTGCACCACCTATATATATACACAAGAGTTCAAAATTACAGTACAAAAGCTGCCCACCTCCTAAGTCCAGTGCCACAGGACTCTAAACAAATAGATACAAAACAAGCAAATGGAGAGGCAACAAAGAGAATGATGAGAAGAATGTATCAATGCAACAAAACACAACGCATGTCCTTCATTGATGTGAAAAAAGTCCTGTTTTAATAAATCTTCTTGACACAATGATAAAAGTGAACAGCCAATAGTCTCAATATAGGATGACCCAAGAAACAGCCAACGCGTTTCCCCCGTTGCGGGCTTCCTCAGGGCTAATTGGTATACGTGTCCTGTGTAAATACAGACGAGAACAACAGAGAATGGAGGACGTCACTTGGACAGAATGCGAGTCCAAAAAGAAGTTCCCTAAACAACGTAATATCTGAATAAGTCTTTGTTTTCTTTCAAACGTGATTAGGTCACGAAATCCGGTTGACTAGAAGCGAGAGGAAAAATTCGTAGGATGAAATGGGGACGTTTTTATAACGAAAGAACTATTGGTTGTGTAGCATATCATAGCGTACACCTCATTTGCGCGACCTAATCACGTTTGAAAGAGATCGAGGGGAGAGAGAGCAGAGCATGGATAAAACTGAAGAGGAAAAAGGGGAGGGGTAGAATGAATAGAGGGCAAATCAGAAATGCAGGGAATAAGGTAACACACTTGGTGTGACAAAGATGATAGAAAACAATTATAGAGGTAAGAAGATAGACTCCTAGAGCAAAGACGTAGGGGACAGACAACAGATCAAAGTTAGAAGATAGAGACTGAGGCAGTGCAAGTAAGTAATACTTTATTTGATTTGTGAAAATCATAAAAGGGTGGATCTTACCACCATGGGATAAAGCTTTACATCTTTGAATCAGCATAAAAACAACATAAAATCACATAAAAAGATAATACGTTAAAATAACACAAAGCTTAGCAAATTGCTCAAATGTGCAGTTACTGTGTAAAGTTTAAAAAAAAACACAAATGGAGCTGGGCACGGGGATAACTGTCTCATTACAGCTGCCAGACAACAAATAGGTGTTCTAAGTGGGGGTACAGTGCTTGGGGGTTAAGTGTAACTTGATGGAAATAACACATTGTTAACTCAGAATGAAGTTTTTTTTTTTTTATGCTGGAAAAGTGACAATAAAGGGTATCCATTAAGAGATTGGGGGAGAGTCTGGGCCCAGCCTTGGGGGACCAATTGTCACAGGTCGTCTTTAATTGTTTCCTTGTTTTCCAGCTCTTGGGCGGCGTGGGCCAAGAATTTTATAGTTTTGCAGGAAAGTTGTATCCAAGACCCGCTAAGGCATTTTATTACGGCCGCCCTGCAGGTTCTTACTTGCGCTTCACTTAGGAGTGGTAACAAGAGCGTCTTCCTTAAATTTTTGAGTGCCGGGCATATGCATAATAAATGCAATAATGACTCTACGCCCTTGCCACAAAGGCAACAGTTTGAAGTTGGCCAGGTCTGCAACCATTTGGGGGTAAGGTCTTTGCTCGAGAACCAACCCAGTTTCAGAAGGCTTAATTTCCTCTTGTAGTGATCCCTAAAACAATCTTGCAAGTATGGCTGATGTTTCAGGTGGTTATATGTTGGTAACACGATCCAGGCATGGCTTTTGCCAGCCACTGCGCCTTTGTCCATTATCATCGATGCTTGTATGATGGCTTTGTTGGTGATCTGTTTAAAAATGTTATAAGACACGGGTGAAAGCCAGGCTTCTTCCAGCTTTAAAGACTGAAGCGCTTGCCTAAGGGACTTATATGTTGAATTAGAGAACCCAGCCTGTTTTTCGACTTCTAGCCAGCAGAGGTGGGCAAGTGAGTTGTCTTCGGCGTCCCTCATACGCCAGTAATATTTGGCCAAGGCTCCTTGTCTTGCCGGAGTCTGGTTTGTTAATAAATATTCCAGACGTATTTGGGCTTGTGAAATGTGTTGCGGGATCGAAAAAAGGTGTTTAAACAGTTTGGATTGAGCAAGATTCAGCGCTGTAGAGTCCCTAGATGCCATCAATTCCGAGCCATATGTAAGCGATGGCAAGAATTTAGCAGCTACGATCTTTAGCATGTGGCCGGTTGAACTTCCGCTTAAATGTTTTTGTATGGTTTTAAAAGCAAAATGCAGTTGTTTGGCTTTTGATTTCCCCTGTTCTAAATGATGTTTGTATTTTAGTTGGTGATCAAGTATGATGCCCAAGTATTTGTATTTATCAACCTGTGTTAATATAGGAGAATTTATCCTCCAGACGTATTTAGGTTGTTTCTTTCGGGAACTGGAGAAGCATAGGATGTTTGATTTTTTTAGGTTTATTGTTAGTTGTGCTTTGGAGATGTATAACGCAAGTTTGGAGATCAAGCGTTGTAAGCCAAGCGGAGTTTGTGAGAGGAGCACAACGTCGTCTGCGTATTGTAGACTCACTATAGGTGTTTGTCCCAATTTCGGTGGATCCCCCTGAATTGTGCGTAGGTCACTTTCTAGGTCTGCGGTGTAGATGTTGAAAAGGCTGGGGGCCAACACGCAGCCTTGCTTTAGTCCGTTAGAAGTTTGATATTTCTTTGTTAGGCATCGTCCATCTCCTTTTTTTATTTGTACCCAGGTGTGTGAGTATAATTCTATGATTGCTCCCAATAGCTTTGGCGGCACACCCCAGGCTTTCATTTTGGCCCAAAGTTTAGATCTAGGCACTTTATCGAAGGCCGCTTTTAGGTCCAAAAAACAAGTATATAGCGTGGTGGAATTATTGATAGCCTTTTTAGCGAGAAGGGTTAGCGCAGATAAATTTGTTAGAGTGCCCATTCCGGCCCTAAAGCCTGTTTGTGTCAGTGGGATTAGCCCTTTGATGTTGGCCCAAGACTCCAGTTCTACCAAAAGGTTTGATGCGTAGATCTTGGCCTCCACGTCTATTAGTGCTTAGCCTATAATTGTTGGGATCTGATCGGGACCCTGATTTGAATATGGGATGTAGAATGCTGCCCCTCCATGAGTCAGGAATATTCCCGGTCCTTAAGCTGTGACAGAACAAAGGGGATAGTTGAGTGGCCCAAAACTTTGGGTCTTGCCTAAATAGGGCGTTGGGAAGGCCGTTTGGTCCGGGGGCCCCGTCTGGTCTCAAATGTTTTATGGTCTTTGAAACCTGCATTGGTGTAATCTGGTCAATTTCTCCAGTTAAGTCCTGTGACGGTTGATTGCGGGTGTCTTTGGGTTGAGGAGACTTAGCAGTGAGAGTGTTGAAAGTGGGGCTCACCGGAGGAAGAAGTGAGCTGTGGCCTCCTTGGCAAAATTTTCAGCACCTGCACTTCCTTTTTTTACAAATTAAGCACTGAGTACAATGCACACAGGTATCATGTAAGGTGAAATGCCAGATCCATGCAGACTATCCATTAAGAAACAACAGGGGCAGAGTGGGTGTCAGGTGCTGCTAATCATTCAAAGGTGATGAGACAGAAGGCAAGGGAGATATCCATATTCCAAGTGGGCCCCAGTGGCATTGATCGAGTAGTAGTGGACCAGGTGGAGCGAGACATGTGCTGACCCAATTGGAAATTCTGTCAACAAAGATGGTGTCCGCCCTCAGAGTTGGCTCTAACTCGGTGGATGTAGTAATGGCGAATGCTGTGACACTACCTGACTGGGAGTAGGCGGGGCTGGTGCAGGTGCATGGGAATCCTTTACAGTTATGTTAACTAGAGTGCATGTAACACCAACAACCCGTAAGAAGCTCATTCAAAGGCATTAAAAACGTTAAAATCAGTCATACCCTTCCTAAAGAAGAATAGGGCTCCTTCAGCGGGAAAAGCCTGCTAACGAGGAAAGAGAGCTGACGGGAGGTGAGACGGGGGAAGAAGCAAACACAGCGGAAATACAGCGTTATCTATCGGCGACACAGTTTCCTAGTCACATACCTCATGGTACTGGTATACCGTAGCCAACTTACTTTCCAACCGCCAACCGATGCTGGGGACCTAACAGCCTGCCCAGTCCACAAGTGCTGAGTAAGACGCAGCCTCCATAGAAATAATTGGCGGACTATGTCATAGCTTGCGGCGGTTGCAGAAGCTCGGGCACTGGGGGGGGGAGGGGGCAGGGGGAGGGGGGTAATTGCCACCGCCATCTTAGAGAGGGTTACCAGTATGCATTGTGAGCCCGTACATTGATGACAAAGTTAACAGGGAGATGGCTAAGTCCTTAAAATCACCGGCATACTGTACGGGAAGATGTGGTAAGGCCCGGGTGGGCAGGGAAGGGGCATGTATATGTGGAGGGCGTTGGATTGCTCACACGACATGAGGTAACTATGTTCATGATGAGACTCGAGAGAAAGCCAGGTATGTGGGTGGCCATGCTTAATTAATGAATGTCGGTGCGGGAGGGTAATGGTTCTTCCTTAGTTGCCTTGCTAAATCAGGGGTGATGAATGATATCTAAGGACGAAACAGGGGCGATGATGTGATGCCGTCTACTGTGGCTTGGTAGAGCTGGCCGGTGTCCTGCTAACCGGGGATAAGATGCATTGTCCGGGAGGTGTGATGTACAAGAAAGTTGAAGTGCCACCTCAACTTATTTAGTGGAATGTAATCCTAGGCCATAGGATGGTACCTGGCCCTAATGGTGTAGGCAAGACGTCCATCACAGACATAGTCAACTGCGCTAGACAGACTTGTCAGGTGTCCTGTGTGTGGATCCCCCTGTTACTGGAACCTACTTGCGTGTATCGTACTGTGCATACCTGGTCAACCTCCCATAAGGCCACCTACATATGGGCGTGTGCAGTGAGAACTGATGGATGCTCTGGATGTAATGTGGGCTCGATGGGTGTGCGGGAGACTCATCTTGTATTGGAAGAGAGGTTGGGCACATACAGAGATAGATACAGGAATGGGAATATGCTTTCAAGGTATCAATTCAGCCCAGGGTATGTAAATGTAAATGTAAATGTAGTATACTTGTAAAGCGCACAGCTGCCCCAGCAACGGGGCGTCCCGGCGCTGTATAACTCTGGGGAACCCGTCCTGGCTTTCCCTGTGGGATGGTCCCTTGCTGGGAGTCCCCAAGGTGGAGCCAGGCATCCCCGGAATTGGTGGGGCCGTTGTGGAGATTAGGCAAGCTAATGCCCAGAGTTGCCGAGTGGAACCCCTGATTAGAGTAAGCACCGAAGCGAGAATTATCGAGTCCGCTGACCAAGATCCATGACCCTGCCGCGTCGGGAATTGAACCCTGGTCCCAGGCTGACTTCTGCTCTCAGGCCTGCCGCCTCTAACCAGTGAGCCACACTACTCCACAAAGAGTGTCATCGTTCAACCCACCAACATTGCTTTTGAGCCTGAATACCCAGCGTTGTTGTTGTCCAAACAGTGCGGGGCTGTCCAGTTGGGGTTGGACTCAATAATTGTCCACTGTAAACTGTCTGGGGAATGATTGTGCTCTAAGAAGTGTCTCTGTGATCTGGTAATGGATTTTTTACACCGGATAGTACTTTTATGTTCACCTATCCGTACTTTGATTGGTCTGTCATTCCTATATACTGGGAACCGCAGGGGCATGTGATCATGTAAAGCAGTTCTTCGTGTTGTATTTGGTATGGCATCTCTGTTGCCAAGGTCTCCCAAGCCCTAGGTCTAGTTCTTTTGTAGGTTTTGTTTGTGGGCAGGCGGAGCATCCTGTGCAGGGAAAATGACCCACTACTGAGGGCAGTGTCCACAGTGTGGGTTGTGGATGGATGGGGTTGTTAGGGTGCGAATGTACGAGGATGTCTCAAGTTCTGTGTTCTTTTGAAGGCGAATAAGGGTGTAGGGCCAGGATTGAAAGTGCCAGTTTTCAAATTTTCCAGTGCTTTTTTTTTTTTTTTTACAATTTTTGGGATTCTGTTGGAAGTAGGGGTGAATGATGTGACACAGGTTAAAGTGTCAGTCATGGTTTTGTCCTTAGTTTCAAGGAGAGACTCTCTTGGGTTATTTCTGTTTCTCATCCATGCGTGTTTTATGATTCTTTTGGGGTATTGTCTCGCCATCAGATTCTCTGAAAGAGTGGTAGCCTGGTCCTCATATTTGGTCAGTGCATTACAATTCCTCCGGAGACGAAGGAATTGTCCCACAGGGAGGTTATCCCGAAGTGCTTTGGGATGATGGCTGTGATAGAGGAGGAGACTATTCCTATCTGTGGGCTTCTGATAGTATGTAGTTTTAAGTGTGCCTTCTTGCTAAGAGATCAGAAGATCTAAGAAGGGGATGGAATCACGTGACAATGTACCCGTGAATTTTAGGAGTGGGTCAATCCTGTTGATCCAGTCAAAGAATGAGCGACATTCATCCTTGTCCCCTTTCCAAAAAATAATAATGTCGTTGATGTACCGATGCCACAAAAAAATGTTGCTTTCAAAGGGGTTAGTTGTGTTAAGGATGTGATCTGCTTCGAAGTTGGCCATATAGAGACACGCCAGGCTCGGCGCAAAAGTGCTGCCCATGCTGGTGCCCTGGACTTGGTGGTATAGTCGGTTGTCAAAGGCAAAAAAGTTCAAGCAATAAGATGGCTCTCATGAAGCATTCCAATACAGGAAAGCAATTTCTATGACTTGTTGGGATTATTTTTTTTATTACAACCACAATTTACAATTGTGAATTGATGGACTTGGCCCTTTTTGCAGGGTCATCCCTGAAATATTTGCCTCCCTCCTATCTTTTTTCTGACCTGTTGTTGGCTATTTTATGACTCTGGGCACTTTACCACTGCTGATCAGTGCTAAAGTGCATAGGCTCTCCCTATTGTAAATTGATGTAGTAATTAGTGATTCCATGATTGACTATTTGGTTTACTTGTCAGACCCTAGTACAGTGCACTGAGTGTGCCCAGGGCATGTAAATCCAAATGCTGCTAGTGGGCTTGCAGCACTGGTTTTGCCACCCACAGAAGTGGCCGTGTAAAATGTGCCTAAGGTCTGCCATTGCAGAGCCTGCATGCAGTCTGGTACTGTCAGGCTGACTAGGCAAGTGCACCCACTTGCCAGTCCCTAAACCTTCCGTTGTCTTCCTATTAGTCACCCCTATGGTAGGCTCAAGGGCAGGGTGCATTCTAAGTATAAGGTAGGACAAGCCCTGACGTGTGTGGCATGTCCTAATAGTGAATTACAGCCATTTTCGTTTTTCACTATTGCAAGGCTACCTGTTCTCCATAGGCTAGAATGGGCTGCTGGGTTGTTACATGTTTATAGTCCTAGCAGGCTCAGAGAACACGGTAGAAATTCGAGTTTAGTATGCCTGGACTCAGAATGATAAGATACATCTTTTAGTGAAGTTAATTTTAATATTCTGTGTTTGCAAATACCACTTTTAGAAAGTAGGTATTTTTTTGCCTAACTATGTAAGCCTGCCTCTGCAAGGTTGTGTATTCCTTTGTCTGGAGTTTGAGTGACAAGGCTGGGGGATTCCAGGAGACAGAATGAGTCAGCCCGGTGGTGATTAGGGAGATATGCATCTAGATGGGAGGGAGGAGTTGCACCTGGGATATGAATAGGACTGCACCCGCCCCCCACAGTGCTGGCTCCACCCCCTGTGGTGCGTCTGATGTCTCTGCCCTGCACACTGAAAGAAACAAAGGAAGACTGTCAACAAAGTGCTCCTGGACTGGACTTGCCTTCCACAATGCTGGCTCCACCTCCTGTGGGGCATCTGATGTGCCTGCCCTGCGTGGTGAAAGGAAAGGAGAGGTCAGGTAAACAGAGTACTTCAGAACTGGCTTGAACTGGGAACAGGTCCCTCTCTCCTCAGAGAACATAGGATTTAGGGGTATAAGTATTGGGACCCTGATCCCATGAAATTAGATCACTTCTGGACTTACAAGACGAAACCTCTGCTGAGGAGAAGGAACCTGAGGAAACTGAGGAGAGACTATTCCCAAGCTGAATTGCTGCTTAGGGGATTGGCCTGCAGGGGTTGCCGGACTGCCAAAGAGAGGAGAAAGAACTTTGGACTTTTCTTTCAACTTGTGCAAAGATCTCCATGGGTTTGGAAGAGAGCTTGCCCCCTAACCGAAGTCCCAGGACCAGTGGACTTCAACAGCCTTTGTGAATTGCTGCTGGAAACAAGTGGCTACAGAGGCAGGGAGCTGTGACCGACTCTCACGTCCGGCCCGGTGTCCTGTAGGCACCGCACCAAGCAACGTCCGCCTCGAACAACGCAAGCTTTGCGTTCACCGACTCCGTCCTGACGCCGTCGACGAGCCGTAGCCTGCACTGCGACTGGAAGTATACCGCGACGTGCAACACCTCGCTACACTGAATCGAACTGGTCTGACCGACGCGGTCACTGCTCCTGACTTCGAGTCCTGTGATCGCACTGGAGTTGGGCACCGCCTCGCATGCTTCGCGACGCACTGCACGACTCGCACCGCTATCCGGACTGACCGACGCCAACTCCTAAACTCCGGCTCTGTCGCCGCACCGTAAAACTGGAAGCACCGCAACGAGCAACGTCCGCCTCGAACAACGCAAGCTCTGAGCTCACCGACTCTGTCTCGACGCAGTCAACGAGCCGTAGCCTGCACCGCGACCGGAAGGACACCGTGACCCGCAGCATTTTCTTTTTCTACACCATGACGAACTCCGGAACCGGCTTGCACATCCGTGCCGGCCGCCTCAAGGAAAAGGTACTGTGACTGAGTCTGTCGACATTTGAGTGGGACCGGACGGCCGCGGTCCGCTGGATTTGTTAGACTCTGTGTTCTTTTCAGCAACGTTGTAACCGGACAAGGCAACAGACTCGCACAGAACGTTGAATTAAGCCCTTTTAACCTTTAACTCTTGAAACTTAATAGTACTGTGGATTCTTTTTGTCGTTTATTGGTCTTGTGATAACTCTATATAAAGTATACTTATTTTTGATATAAAACCTGTGTGGTGTCCATTTGTAGTGTTGTGGCTGGGTTACTGTATGTGGTCACAACTGCTTAACTTGCATCGCCTCTGAAATGAGCCTTGACTGCTCACGCCACGCCGCCTAGAGGGTGAGAAGGGGTTATTTTGAGAGAGTAATTCCCTTGCCCTGACTAGAGGAGAGGATTGCTTGTCACAAGTACCTACCTGTGCCAACCAGAGAACCCCAATTCTAACATGAATTTAATTGATATTTGATAAACGTATCAAAAAGGATATCAATTAATCCAGAGGTTCCTAAGCTGTGGCCTGGATTCCAGTTATTTTTGTGCCCCAATTCAGGATATCCGCAGACCAATAGAACCTCTAACCATTATTTCCATTTGTAATCTTGTGTGTTTTTGAGCAAAATAATTGTATACAAGTGGTTCCCTTACTTGGTAACAATAATAACTTGATGTCTACTGTATTGCCTCCCTAATGTATTTGGCCTATAGATTTATAAAAATCAATAACAATATGTAATAACCATGAGCATTTAAAAAAAGTTTTAGTCAGAAGCTGATTAGCAGTTGAAGACAAGCAGGTGGGATTGAGCAGTGACAGTTTGCATTTACACACATACACAATTCGACCAGACCTAGAAATGGAAAATCATAGCATCTGCACTCTTGGAGATAGAGTGCTCTACACGCCCAGAGATATATGTGTGTATGCATGGTAAACTACCAAAAATGCCCTTCCCAGCTATGCCTGCTCATATTCAGTGCTTTGCATGGGCAGCCATTTGAGAACGACCTCAAAACACCTAAACTTGTTACATAGGAAAGGGGACATGCCTGCACTTCTCGGGGGGTGGGGGGGGGGGGGGGGGGGGGTTAAATACTTCCACAGGCAGAGTACCATTTCCCAGTCGGCGGCACACACTGCGCCCTAATAGCACCTGGTCTGCTAGCCTTTATACAACCACTGTATTTGTCACCTTTTGAAAAGAATGAACTCCAGCTTTGTCTATACCAAACTTCACTGCTGTCCTGTGTCTGTCCGAGGCCATTGTCAATCCAGTTGCTTATTCTGTCCCATCACTTCTACTGAGGGCTCAAGTAGTCGATCTCATATTTAAAGTGAAGTGAAGTGAAATGGCATTTGTATAGCGCACTACCACTCCAAGGAGTATCTTGGCGCTTAGATTCCTGGTAGTAAAATGGCAGAAGAGTGTTGTGGCCGAACTACCTGTTTACAGGGAGAGCTTAGAGAAGCGCCATGCATCCAGAGTCAGGTTGGGAGTAGATCCATGTTTTTAATAATTTTCTGAAATTTTGCTCTGAAACAGATTGACGTAAGGATGGATGTAGAATATTCCATACTCTCGCGCCAATCACGGCAATGGATTTGCCACCTCCAGTCGTCCTTTTAAACCTAGGGACATGGAGCAAGTTTGCTGTGGCCGATCTAAGAGTCCGTGACAGATGATATTGTCTGAAGTACTTGCGCAAATACAGTGGGCCTTGATGGTGAAAGGCTCTATATGTGATGGTGAGAACCTTAAACAGGATGCGTTTATGTACTGGGAGCCAGTGCAGGGTATCCAGAGCTGTGGAAGCCGAGGATTTTCTAGGCAGTCTAAGGAGCAGCCTAGCGGCTGCATGTTGGACCACTTGGAGTCTGTGCAGGGCTGCCTTATTTAGCCCTGCATACAGACTGTTGCAATAGTCCAACCTGGATGTTATTAGAGCTACCGCAACGGTCCGTCTGGCACTCAGGGGAAGAAGATCAAAGAACTTCCTAAGACTCCTGATGATGCCAAAGCATGTCCCTGCCACTTCTTTTGCTTGCTGATTGAAAGACAAAGTATTGTCGAACTTAATGCCCAAGTTACGAGCTACATTGATAGTCTTAGGGGGAGCCTCTACTTTTTCTGGCCACCAATGTTGTGGAGAAAAGTCGTTGTTCGGACCGAACGGGACAATCTCTGTTTTTGCCGAATTGCATTTCAGATGATTTTGTGTCATCCATTGAAAAGTAGCTGATAGGCATTCTTTCAGTATCAGTTCTGCATTAGATTGATTCTTATCAAGGGTCAGAACCAGCTGAGTGTCATCAGCATAGGCGATAGTATTGATATTAAAGGAAGAAATTAATTTTAGTAGGGGGACCATATAAAGATTGAATAAAGTGGGGCTCAAACTAGAGCCCTGCGGCACCCCAGATGTTATAATTTTTTCTTCCGAACAAAAATCGCCCAGCATAACGATCTGGCGCCTGTGTGCCAGATAGTTTTTGAACCATTCGAACACGGTTCCTGCTATGCCTGCATTGGCCAGGCGATGTAAAAGGATAGCATGGGATACCGTGTCGAATGCTGCAGAGAGATCTAATAGGATCAGGACAGCCAGCTTGCCCTGATCCAATGCAGCGCGAATGGTTTCAGCAGATGACAAAAGTGCAGTTTCGGTGGAGTGATGAGTTCTGAAACCCGCTTGACAGGGGTGAAGAATTTCGTTTTCTTCAAGATATGTCATCAGTTGTTTATTGACACATGATTCTGTGATCTTGCAAACGGCAGGAAGAAGAGAGATGGGGCGTAGATTGGACAAAGTTGTAGGGTCCTGAAGCATCTTTTTCTGTAATGGCCTGACTGCCGCGACCTTCCAAGTTAGGGGAATCTCCCCTGATTGGAGGGACGAGTTAATGATGGAATTAATACACGGATTGACCTCCTGTATTATAGATTTAAGCAATGTGGGGGGACAGGGGTCAAAAGGGGATCCCGATTTGAGCGCAGAGATGCCCTGCAAAGAATCTTCTAGACTGATGTAACCAAAGCGCTCCCATCTGGGATAGATAGGATTAATATCAGTTTCCTTTCTAGACACTTCTTCCTCAACTTGGGGAACATTTTTTGTGAGTGTATCTATTTTCTGGGTGAAGTAGTTGGCAATGTCATTGCATAAGGTTTGAGACGGGGTAATCTCTTGGTTAAGAATTTTAGGTTTAGTGAAGCTATTAACAATTTAAAAAACTTCTTTTGTTTGTTATTAGATGCTTCAATGCGACAGGTAAAATACTTCATCTTTGCCGCTTTAATGGAGGCATGGTATGATCTCCTGGCATTCTTAAATGTCTCCTTAGCATCATTCTCATAGCTCCGTCGCCATTTACGCTCTAGGAGTTTGACTTCCGTCAATTGTTCTTTTAATTTGTCATGGAACCAAGGAGCGGAGACTCTCCTTTTTTTTGTACAACCGCTAGATCTATCCGGGTTTCTAATTTTATTTCCAATGCTTGTCATCCAACTTTCAAACCTCAGGTAGTCTAAGGTGGTATCCCCTGAGAGAACAGGAACGCTCTCCTTGGCCCAACTACCAAGATCGGGATGTTCCATAATTTTCCCCCAACTAGGGAGGGTTTTCCCTTTATTCACTACTTCCTTTGCCATCATCTTGTTCCCATTGATTTCAATATTAAATTCAATAAAATAGTGGTCCGTCCACGTCTGTGGTAGGGGATCATTTACCATCATCAATTCCAGATTGGAACCAATACAGTCCAAGGAGTGCCCCGCATTGTGAGTTGCTCCTGATGTCCCGAGTGATAATCCCAGAACCTGCAGAGTTTCTTTGAAATTAGAGGCATAATAATCATTGGGGTCATCTAAATGGAGATTCAGATCTCCAATAATAGTAAAATTTGCATATCTGAGAATTAAGTCACCTAGCACTTCCCCAACACTGGCAAGAAACTGTGTAGTTTGGCCGGGAGGTCGGTACAATAGTGCTCCAGAAAAAGTAAAGGTGTCATGCACTTGTATACAGAAGTTCAGGCTCTCAGCTCCTTTAATATCAGGAAGCTCCCTAATAGAGCATTTAAACATGTCCCTATAGATGATAGCTAAGCCACCCCCCGCTGCTTAATACGATCTTGTCTACAGAGAGAAAAGCCAGGGGGTAGGGCATGCACTATGTCTGGATTAGACCACTCTCGAAGCCACGTTTCAGTTATGAATAGGCAATCCAGCTTGTTTTCAGTGACCAGGTCAAATATGTGAAGAGAGTTCTTGCACATGGAGCGTGCATTAATCAAGCCACATTTAAAGAGCTTGGGTTTCTCTTTCGTCACATTAGGAAGGTATGGTTCTAACGTGATCCTACAGGCATAGCAGCTAGTGGGGCCAACCCACTTATCAATGTTGACCACGTTTTTACAGTTGATATGGGCACATTTATTCAAAGCTAGGATTTTTTCTCTAGGTAGGCTGTTTACCCGAGTATAGAGGGTGGCCCTCTGCCCGTCCTCTGCGCGGACGAGCGCAGACGGGCCGGACTCTGGCTCGACTCCGGCGCGACTATGGGGCGCTCGCTGCTCGCGTTCGCTGCGCGAAGCGATAGCCATCTTCCTTTGTAGTCCCTTCTAAGGCGCGAGAGCGCTGTGACTTGTAGTTCTGACCTGCAATCTGAGGGGGCTGATCCTGCGTCTCCGGCCACAGCACCTAGTCGTCTGTGAGCTCGGAGGGACACGCACAGGCAATGCGGTATGTGGTTCAACAATAGGGCAATATTAAAACACAAATTACGCCGCAAATCAGAAAGCAATGTTAACACAAAATATTTTAAAAACACGAACAGGCTATCACCCGGCTTCCGCCTCAGGTGCTACAGAATATTAAAAGCGCAGTAGTCAGAGGCAGTATGATAGAGTGGTAGCGTTTTGCCAAGCTACTGTCTCAGATGAAAACGAGGAATCTCGCGACTCCCAATACACCTCCTCCCTTTGTAGTCCCTTCTAAGGCGCGAGAGCGCTGGGACTTGTAGTTCTGACCTGCAATCTGAGGGGGCTGATCCCGCGTCTCCGGGCACAGCACCTAGTCGTCTGTGAGCTCGGAGGGACACGCACAGGCAATGCGGTATGTGGTTCAACAATAGGGAAATATTAAAACACAAATTACGCTGCAAATCAGAAAGCAATGGTAACACAAAATATTTTAAAAACACGAACAGGCTATCACCCGGCTTCCGCCTCAGGTGCTACAGAATATTAAAAGCGCAGTAGTCAGAAGCAGTATGATAGAGTGGTAGCGTTTTGCCGAGCTACTGTCTCAGATGAAAAACGAGGAATTAAACACGTGATTGCAGAGGAAAGAAGATATTCTGAGCTCATATAGTGTGCACTTGTTTGTGCATTATATTGGAGGTTCAAATTGAACAAATGGCTCCCTGGCTTCCAGTGTGATTTAGTTGGATTTGAAATCAAAAGGTTAAGTACCACTGAATCGATCTGTTTTAAGTACTTTTTTGAGTCATTTGTCTTTTTACTCTTTCTTGTGCAATATATGTTCCAGCTTCAAGGAACTAAATGTGCTTTAAACTACATATTGGCTCTTTTCTAAACATTTTCTGAATATGAAATAAAAAAGGCCGCCAATAAAAGTAACTTTCAACTATATACTTCCCATTACTTTATTTAAAACAACTAACGCGTTGTTGTAATACCTTAATACAAATTCTTTATTTTTGTGTCCAACTGCACTCTCTTCAAAGGTATAATTTTCGCTGCTAATCATGAATGGATATACAAGAGCCTGTGGGTAGAGGTCTGCAATCTCTTCGACAATGTGCTGCACGGCCACTGCCTGCTTTTTGTCAAGCATCGCCATCATCTGAGCAATCCAGCCAATAAACTGCCAGCAAGGAATCGAAGCAACCTACACAAAGTTAAATCCAACACGTTAGTTTGGCAAAATATATTTGCAGGAACAGAGAAAAGCCTTAAAACTTTAACATTATAAAGAATGTGGTGACCCAGTATCTGGTCAAGGACCTGGGTTCTATATGGTATCAAAAACAATCGTCCAAGACTAACTATCACATATAAAACAAATTCACACTTACAATCAATATTTACACTTTTTTGAACCCCTAAACAGTAAGTTCATATCGCATGAATCAAGGTGTTGACTTTTAGATATATGCAACAACTGACCAAAAAATTCTCTTTCAGAGGTGGAGTTTATTAAGTCACTCCCTCCTGTTAAATCAATTATCTGTTGCTTAAACTTTTTCAATTTTAACAATTATCGGTACAAAAAGAGCATAGTGTGTCCAGGAATGTGCAAAGGGTGCTTAGGTGATATGAAGAGGTGATGTGAAAGCATCAAAAAGGTGACATGAAGAGAATATTTACAATGGTTTTTATAAAAACTGGTCATACATTCCCAGTTCTAAGAGCACCTGGCCACTGGACTTTTGTAATATCAATTCAACATCATTGATTTACATCAGAAATAAATTCTTAATTCACTGATTTGGAAATTGGTGTATACAGAGAGTGGTCCAGGCGCAAGGAAAAAATGGTCGTCGACGTTTCGACGGTGGAGCCTCTCTTCCTCTTTAGAGGGATGCAGAGGCGGAAAGAAGGTGAGCAAAGTGATGGTCTGCCCAACGTGAAAGGCGGTGACAACCTTTGGTAGAAAAGAGGGACAAGTCCTTAGCAAAACTTTGTCCGGATGGACAGAGAGAAAAGGAGGTTTAGAAGAAAGAGCCTGGAGCTCACTCACTCTTCTGGCAGAGGTGATGGCAACCAGCAAAGCAGTCTTTAAAGTGAGAAGATGAAGAGGACAGTTGTGAAGTGGCTCAAAATGAGCACACATCAGATAAGTTAGAACTAGGTTCAAGTCCCACTGAGGCATTACGAAAGGAACAGGAGGGAAAAGATGAGTTATGCCTTTCAAGAATCTATTTACAACCGGGGACTTGAAAAGGGAAGGCGGATCTGGAACCCGTAAGAAGGCTGAAATGGCCGAGAGATAGCCCTTGATAATGCCCAGAGCAGAGCGCTGCTGGGGCAAAGAGAGTAGAAATAAAAGGACCTCTGAAAGAGGGGCAAAAAGGGGATCTACAGCCTTTGCTGTGCTACAAACTTATTCCACCTGCAGGCGTATACCATTTTAGTGGAGGGAAGCCTGGCTGTGAAGACAACATCGCAGGAAGGAAGACGTCAACTGCCGCCACTCAATCTCCATGCAAGGAGGTGGAGGCTGGACAGGTTTGGGTGGAGAACCCTCCCCTGCTGCTGCAACAGAAGATCATCCTGTAGAGGCAGTCGGAACGGGGGACAGATCGCCATGCTGAGTAGCTCAGTCTGGAGCCAGTCCAGAGCCACAAGAATGACTTGAGCCCGGTCGTGCTTGATCTTCTTCAGCACTCTGGGTAGAAGGGGTATAGGCGGAAAGGCGAATAGTAGACCGCAACTCCACTCGCACTCTCGATGAAAAGCGTTGCCTTGGAAATTCCAATGCACAGAACTGACGACACTGTGTGTTCTCTTCAGTGGCGAATAGAGCTAACCAAGGCTCTCCCCACTGCCGAAAGGGATCTTGTGCCACGTCAGAGTGCAGACGCCATTCGTGATCCATCATGCACCGATGGCTGAGTTCATCCGCCCTGGTGTTCAGAGAACCTGCCAGGTGTTGAACCACCAAGGATATGCCCTCATGTTTCAGCCACGTCCAGAGGCGCAAAGCCTCCTGACATAGGGACCATGACCCCACCCCGCCCTGTTTGTTGCAATACCACATGGCAATGGTGTTGTCCGTGAACACCTGCACTACTCTCCCACGACAGAGAGAAGGAATGCCTTCAGTGCAAATTGGATCGCCAAAGCTCCCGAAGGTTGATATGGAGCCGGGACCCTGCCGGAGACGAGAGGCCTCTGATCCTAATCTCTCCCATGTGGCCGCCCCATCCCAGAAGGGACGCGTCCGTCACAACTGTGTGTTCCAGTTGGGGAAGGGAGAGGGATCTGCCATTGACCTAATCGCGACTCGTGAGCCACCACTGCAAGTGTTGTGCAGTGCCCTCTGAGATCTGGACGTGATCAGACAGATTGCCCTGCGGCTGTGGCCACTGGAACTTCAGGTCCCACTGCAGAGCCTGCATATGCCATCTGGCATGATCCACTAGCAGGATGCAGGAGGCCGTCAGACTCAGTAGCCGGAGGGTCATCCTGACCGAAACCCGGGATAGAGGCTGAAAGATCGGAATCATAGCCTGAATATACGGGAATCACTGTTCGGGTGGATAAACCCGAAATTGCGTTGTACCCAGAACCGCTCCGATGAAGAGGAGCTTCTGAGAGAGGTCAGGTGTGACTTCGGCACGTTGATGGAGAACCCCAGCGAATGCAGGAGGTCAGCCATAGTCTGGAGGTGGGAGACGACAGCCTGGGGTGAGCCCGCTTTCAACAGCCAGTCGTCGAGATAGGGGAAGACTGAAACCCCGGATATGCGCAGATGAGCTGCGACCACCGCCATCACCTTCATGAACACCCGAGGGGCGCTGGTAAGGCCAAAGGGGAGCACGGTGAACAGAAAGTGCTTATGGTCTACCGTGAACCGCAGGTAACGCCGATGGGCCGGCAGGACGGGGATATGAAAATAAGCGTCCTGCAAGTCCAATGCTACCATCCAGTCTTGCGGGTCTAGAGCAGACAAGACCTGAGCAACTGTGAGCATCTTGAACTTCTCCTTCCAGAGGAAGCGATTGACATTCCGAAGGTCTAAGCTAGGACACAGGCCGTTGTCCTTCTTTGGAACCAGAAAGTAGTGGGAGCAGCAACCATGACCTACTTCTGGCGTCGGAACGTGCTCGATGGCCCCCTTGGCAAAGAGGGCCTTGACTTCCCTCTGGAGAAATGCCAAATGATCCCCCGACATGCGGTGGTACTGAGGTGGCATGGCTGGAGGGGTGGTCTAGAAGGGGAGGGAGTAGCCCCTTCGGACAATTTGCAGCACTCACTTGTCCGAGATGATGTTGAGCTAGTTGGGGAGATGATGGCAAATTCTGCCACCCACTGGCGCTTGGTCGGCCTGAAATACCAGGCTAGGAAGGTTTTGCAGTGGATGCTGTGGGGGTGGAGGTGGACTGACCGCCCGCTGGCTCCCTGAACAGCCTTGACGGTTCCCACATCCACGGCCACGCTGGTGTTTCTGTTGCGGTGGCCTGTGGCTTTGCGAACGTGGTGGGGCACCCCTTCCGTGGCCACAAAAGGAGCAAAAAGCAGAGTGGCCAACAGGCCCAAGGACTTGGCCGTAGCCCGGGAGTCCTTAAAGCGCTCCAACACACTGTCCACTTTACTGCCAAAGAGGCGAATGCCATCAAAGGGCATGTCCATCAGAGTGTTCTGGACATCCCCGGAGAAGCCAGTGGTTCTCAGCCAGTCGTGGCACCTAAGCGCCACCATTGTGGAAATCGATCTGCCCAGTGAGTCGGCGGTGTCCAGCCCACAACGTATGGTGAAATTAGCTGCATCTCTCCCAGCCGCAATAGCTTGGGAGAGGAGTGTCTGGGCCTCCTCCGGACAGTTAGGCAGCACTTGCAAAACCATGTTCCACAGGGAGTGGGAATAACGGCCAAAGAGACATGCAGTGTTCACCGACCGCAGCCCTAAGCTGGCAAATGAAAACAGCTTCTTGCCAAGCTGCTCCAGCTTCTTGGATTCTCTATCCGGAGGGGCGGAAGGGAACGCGCTCTGGGAAGTAGCGGCTTGGACAACCAATCTCTCGGGGGTGGGGCGTTGGGAGAGGAAGAGGGGGTCGCCCGGAGCTGGGCGATGATGTCGGGCCACGTTCCTCTCCACAGGAGCCCCTGTGTTGGGCCTGGACCAGGTGCCCAAAAGAACATCAGACAGTTCTTCATTAAAAGGCAGCAAGGGCTCCAAAGAGGTTGCCGCAGGCTGGAGCACTTCTGTCAGGAGGTTAGTCCTAATGGCCACTGTAGGGAGAACGAGGTGGAGGGCCTCGGCTGCCCTATGCAACACCACTTCGTAACTGGCTCCATCCTCCGTAGCCACGGTAGGAGGAGACAGCATGCCAAGGTCAGGTGAGGTGTCAAGACCACTGGCTTCCCCCACGTCCTCCATCCAGTCCGGATCATAAGCACAATCCTGTGCTAGAGGGTCCTCAGGCCCCTCCCAGTCCTTCCCTTCCTCCGAAGTCTGTGGAACAGGCTGAAAATAAGGAAGAGGGACATAGTTCAAAAATGGACCAATCAGCGTCGGAATGGGCACCGTGTCCAGGCTGAACCAGGGGACGTCGTCGTCCAGAGGATCGAGCGACGTCAGTGGTGGTGCCGGGGAGGACGGTGCCGGTGTTATCAGGTCAACCAGCGTCGACCGGTGTCTGAACCCGGAGGGCCCTGCGACATCGGGGCCGGAGCCGCCGGTGACACCAGGGTCAGAGCCGCCGGTGATGGAATACTAAAGAATGGTGATGGATTAAACCCAGATCAGTTGACTGGGGGTGAGTGTTTGATTTGTTCAAACGCTCCGTCCATCATCCCCTTTTGTATCGCTTTGTTCGCCCTAAGTGTGGCAGGGTATGCTCAGACGTGAGTCCCTTGTTCACTTGGCCACTGGATTCAAGATAGCCTGGCTGATGAGGATTATGAATCCGAAACCGGTCCCAGGATGCTTGTTTCCGGTCCAGGGAAGACATGGCTTGGCAGTTCGGGCTGGACTGTTCCCATGAGGCACAGGGTCAGACTGATTTGCATATAGCCATGTCTGAACTGGGGTGGCTGAGTGAACTAAAGAATGGTGATGGATTAAACCCAGATCAGTTGACTGGGGGTGAGTGTTTGATTTGTTCAAACGCTCCGTCCATCATCCCCTTTTGTATCGCTTTGTTCGCCCTAAGTGTGGCAGGGTATGCTCAGACGTGAGTCCCTTGTTCACTTGGCCACTGGATTCAAGATAGCCTGGCTGATGAGGATTATGAATCCGAAACCGGTCCCAAGATGCTTGTTTCCGGTCCAGGGAAGACATGGCTTGGCAGTTCGGGCTGGACTGTTCCCATGAGGCACAGGGTCAGACTGATTTACATATAGCCATGTCTGAACTGGGGTGGCTGAGTGAACTAAAGAATGGTGATGGATTAAACCCAGATCAGTTTACTGGGGGTGAGTGTTTGATTTGTTCAAACGCTCCGTCCATCATCCCCTTTTGTATCGCCGGTGATGGAAGGGCAGGACCCCTAGTTGGGCCTGCGGGCCCTTAGGTGCGCCGGCGGGGCCAGACGGCCCAAAGAGTCAGGCCATGGCAGCAAGAAACTCTTGCACCAGAGCAGGCGTCGCCGACGCACCCGTAAAAGGTGGGTAGACCAGCGTCGATGTCGCAGGCTCCGCCAGAGCCGCGGGGGTGGCACCACCCGCACCCTTAGCCGCGTCGTGCGAGGGGAAGTCGAAGAGTGACGATGCTTCTTCGACTTCTTTTTGCATGCTTCGACTTACCTGACCCCGAGTGCGAAGACTTAGATCCAAAGGAATGATGGTGACGCAGACTACCAGACTTCCAGCAACTTTCGGGACAGCTTCCGCAAAGTCTTCGGCGCCATGGCCCGGCAGTCGGGGCACGACTTGGGGTTGTGGTCGCGCCACAGGCAGAAGAGACACAGGCGGTGGGGGGTCCGTCACCGACATCATGCGTTGACAATCCCCACAGTTCTTGAAGCTGGCATCCCTACAACACCAGGAGTTATCGACTCGAAAAGATGAGACAAAAGGCCTCGAAAAACTCAGTCAAACAGTGACTGGGGGTACTAGCTCTTCCCAGGTCTGCGCTTGCTGGCGCGGAAAAAGAAAGAACTGACATCAGCGTGTTGTAAATAAAACAACGGTATTATTAAGCATTAGCTGAAGCCATAATGCATCAGTCCAAATATCTAGTATAGGGATTCCATTTTGTATTTCGAGTCCGCCATTTTTCATGCTCTACATTGCCATGTGCTCAATGTTCTGATTGTCCTACCTCTCTGCCAGTTACACTGTGGATTCTACCTAGCAACTGTTATTATTAGTCCTTCTTGAGAGTGTAGCGCATGCTCAGCAGAAGTAACAGTTGTTCCTTATTAGAATAGCCCTCCCATGTTCTAGAAATACTGTTAGCTCCACCCACTGATATATTTGGAAATGTCCTTACGTGGTTGCAACCTCTGTCTAAGCTGTAAGCTGAACCCCTTCCACTGTGTATAAAAGGGGCCATGTGCTTGTATTCAGTGTGCTACTCTGTACAATACTGTAGAAGTGTTGTGGAGGTTGTATCACCACCTTTAAAGGTTTATTAAACTATGTTTTTGTATTTCCAGTTTCCTTGCCAACTTCATTTGGAAGTCTAAGGACTTTGTACACAGAAGGGCGAACCCTTTCGGTACCTTTGGGCCTTGCTGAGGCCTGAATTCATCAATTGGCGCCCGTCACGTGGGGCTCATCGGCGACTCGGAGGCTCGAAGGACTGGTCGTGACGAAGGAGTGGAACTCTGCCGGGGAAGTGATCACTGCCAGCGGCGTCTTTAGTCCTGGCATCCTGAGGTATTTCTTCCTTCCTTCTGATCTGACCATCTGGGTGGCGCCGGTCTTCGACTGAGACCTCTGCTGTCGGTTTGCTGTGGATAAGCTGTTTGAGCAAATTGTGGAACTTGGCAAGTGGAATCTGGACGCTCGTGCTTGGTAAGGACCAATGTATGGTAATTACTGTGAGTGTTTATGGTAGCCAGTGATTAGCAAGGCAGTTTTAGGATACGCTTGCTGTGGCTTATGGATATGGATATGGAGATGTTTGGATGATCGATCATATTATGATTATGAATATGGGTATATATGCGTTGCAACACATATAGGTAGGCAATGTGGAGATTTTTCTCCAACATATGGTTGTGAGCGGCGCAACGATTAAGTGCCATTTTTCTGTATAATATTGCGTATTTCGCACTATTTCTAGCATGTCTGCTTTTAGCGCACTACGTAAGTGGTGCTGCTGTGGAAACCGGTTAAGTCTTGAAGAATCGCAGCCGGCTCCCCCAGAAGGGACGCCGAATAGGGACATGTACATTAAGTTTGGTCTTTCCCCTATAATGTACAGCACATTGTGGAGGAAGTATACCAAGAAGGATCCTGAGTTGAGATGGCCTTTGTATGGTTCGTTTGATGTGCGCAAAATTGAGTATGTGGAACAGTGCCTGTGTAAGCGCCGAGCGAGACAAGATATGTTTGAGAGTGTGCGAATGTGGGTGAAAGAAGTACGTGAGCGTGAGAAACGTGAACATGCGCTGATTGAGAAAGAGCAGAGGAAGAATGTGCGTGAGAAGGCGCAAGAAATGAGACAACGTGAACAAAAAGACGCGGAAGAAAAACGGGAAAAGGAACGTAGATTGCAGATATCTGGCCAATATCCCATTCGTCGGCCTCTTTATCCTGTCCTTAATAATTCTGATGATGATTTTTCATTACTAGATCGTTCTCCGCCTCCGTATGCTGGCCCGTCTGCTCCGAAAGGGGAAGATGAGGATTCTGGATCATTAAAAGATAAGGTAGACACGCGGTCTAAGCTAACATCTGATCGTATGGCGGAGCTCCGACAAATTTCTTATCGTATTCTTAAGGGTACAATTCCTCTTGCTGAAATATTGTTGTCTCTTGAAAAATGGCCGGACAGGGAAAAAATTTATTTTCTTGAAACCTTTTCTGATGAAGTAGTCGAGGCTTTTCGAAAATATTCTCCTGTTCTTGAACCTGATGACATAATACAAGATAAGAAAGAATTGCGTAAAGGTCTCTTTTCTCCTTCCCAGGCAGCTGATGCAGTTCGACGGTTATTCGTATTGCGGGATGAGGCGTCTCGGTTACGAGAAGAAAAACGACAAAAGACGGTGGACGACAAAGAGACGGGTTTGAGTGGCGACGGGAAACAATCATCTATCTTTTCTTCAGATAAGGTCGATATTGTGCATGTTAAACCTATGCGAGAGGCAGCGCCTTTGTATGTTCCTCCTAAAGGAGCGGGTACTAGTTCAGATAAAGATTCAGCTGATGCCCGAGGGTATTTTATCTATAATTGGGTATATACTCCTTGGAATAGAGCGGATGTTATGGCCTTAAAGAAAGCGTTACCTGACCCACGGAAAAATCCTGCTGCCTTTTATGAGGAAGTTGAGGGGGCTTTGAATTCTTGTACTATGACATTAGCTGACGTTGATTTATTCTTTGGTCTTATATTACCCCCTGACATGTGGAGATCAGTACGGAAAATTGATGATTTAGTGACATTTAAAGCTAAATGGGAAGACATTGAGGAGGAGGACAGAGCTAGGAAACCTGCGCAGAAACCACCCCAGCTCATTCTAGACCTCCCTGCTGCTATTTTGATTAAATTAAAGACGATTATTCCCCCTAAAAAGATTGACTGGACTATGTTAGCATCTTGCAAGCAAAAGACAGATGAATCAGTTTCTGACTTCTTTACGCGATTTGAAGAAACTTTTCACGATTTTAGTGGTCAGTCTCTGACGGATGACACGGGTCGACATCTGTTTGTAGACAAATATGTTTCAAATTTATTACCGGGAGTAGCAGCTCGGTTGAAAGCGAGTGAAAGCTCCTGGACGACTTCGACTCCGGCATCCCTCCTGACAATGGCTCAGTATTACGAGCGTCAGGAATTAGAAGCAAAAAGTAATGAAGATAAGAAATCTAAGGATTTGAAAACAAAAGTTATGTTAGCACAAGTGTATGGACCACCCCAGAGAGGAAATAATAGAGGTGGTCGGGGTTTTTATGATTCTACATATAACCGCACAGACTTGGCTAAAGATCAATGTGCATATTGTAAGCAACGAGGCCACTGGGCCAATGAGTGTCCTTTAGCGCGAGAACACAGGGCTATGGGACGGGGTAGAGGTTTTGGGAGAAATCGTGGGGGGTTTTCTGGACCACGAGGTAACCTAAATGATAGGGCTAGATTCGAATCTAGGGAGCAACAACAAGGAGGGTCTAATACCTTTGATAGACGAAATCAGTATCAGATGTCTGACTATGTGCACCCCGAAAGTCATGATTCCCAATATGCATAGGATTGCGTAGGATGGGGGGAGGAATCAGTTGAAGTACCAGTAGATCAGAGGGGTCCTTATGTTACAGCACATGTTTTGGGTTCTACTGATCAGTTTTTGGTTGATACAGGGGCTACTCGTAGCGCTTTGTCTAAACAATTGGTTCCGAGGGCTCCCCTGTCTGGCTTAACGATCACATCTGTAGGGTTCGATGGAACACCTTCTCTTAGCCCATTATCCCAACCCCTTGCATTTCATGTCGACAAATTTACAGCACCATGTCCATTCTTGCTTTCCTCAAATACGCCTGACAACATTGTGGGTCTAGACATGCTGAAACATTTTAGAGCCACAATCCGCTGCTCCCCTGAAGGAGTACGCGTGATTTTAAATGATAATTACCCTGCAAAGGAGAGAGTGTGTATGGTCGCTGAAAGTGCTGCATTAGCCTCTTTACCTCACACGTTGTGGGCTACTTCAGACACTGATGTGGGACAGATGGTCATTCCTCCGGTTCACATTAGTGTGAAGGAGGGAGCTGTGTTACCACGCCTGCCTCAATATAGGATTTCACAGGAGGGTGAGGAGGCGCTCATACAGATTGTGCAGGATCTCATCCGAGTGGGGGTGGTGGAAGAAGTCCCATACAATGTTTGTAACAGTCCTATTTTACCAATCTTGAAGAAAGACACTGATACTAGGGTATATCGATTTATTATTGATTTGCGGGAGGTGAACAAGATAGTGGTGCCCCAATACCCTGTTGTTTCTGACATCACGACACTCCTTACCTTGGTTCCACCAACAGCGACAACATTCTCGGTTGTCGACCTGAAGAACGCCTTCTTTTCGATCCCTATTCACCCTGATAGCCGTTACCTTTTCGGCTTCACTTTGAATAATCGATCGTATAGATTTTGTAGAATTCCACAGGGCTATACTGAGAGCCCTAGTATCTACAGTCAGGCGTTGAAAAGACAGTTGGATTCCTTTGTCTTGCTTGAGGGGGTAGTGCTTATTCAATATGTCGATGACATTTTGTTGGCTGCTGACACCCCTGAGCAATGTGAGACTTGTACGTTGTCCTTGCTTTCCTTTTTGGCTTCTCACAATCATAAGGTATCTATGAAGAAATTGCAATTCTGTAGACCTAAGGTGACCTACCTAGGCCACCTTTTGTCTAAGGAGGGGCGTGCACTTACATCAGATCGTATCCAAGCCATCCTGGACACACCAACACCTTCTACACAGAAAGATGTTCGAGCATTTTTGGGTCTTACGTCCTTTTGTAGGCAGTGGATACTGGGGTTTTCACATATAGTCAAACCACTGTTAGCGCTATTGACAAAAGACACTCCAATTCCCCTTCCTTGGACAGATGAATGTAAAAACGCTTTCCAACAGTTACGTCAGGCCCTTTGTTCAGCACCAGTGTTAGGCACTCCTGATTACACAAAACTTTTCACATTATATGTACATGAGAGAGATGGATGTGCGTCATCTGTGTTAGTACAGATGCACGGGGACAGGCAGCGTCCGTGTGCATATTTCTCGGCATTGCTCGATCCTGTCGCTCGGGCATTGCCGGGGTGTTTTCGTTCGGTCGCAGCGACAGCTGTGTCAATACGTCAGAGTGAGGGAGTAGTGTTATCTCACAAGCTGTTAGTGTTGGTTCCCCATGCTGTTGATGCCCTTTTGAATCAAACAAAGACGCAGCATTTAACAAGTGCCCGTCTGACCGGATATGAACTAACGTTGCTGGCTCCCCATATCACATTGAGGAGATGTGCTACGTTAAATCCAGCAACATTGTTACCATTCCTGACGACTCAGCCTGAGGCACAAGAAGCACATGATTGTATTTTTGTGACTGAGGAACAGACAAAGGGTCGTATCGATCTCCAGGATACGCCTTTCTCAGATGTAGATGGAGAATTATGGGTGGATGGCTCCTGCCTGAAGCTACCGGACGGTACGACTTCGGCAGCATATGCCATCACTACTTTGTATACCATCGTGGAAACAGCACGCATACCACAGAAATCAGCCCAGGCAGCGGAGCTGATAGCATTGACACGAGCATGTGAGCTTAGTGCAGAGTTGTGTGTGAATATTTATACAGATGGCCGCTATGCTTTCGGAGTAGCGCACGACTTTGGCCTGCTCTGGAAGGAAAGAGGTTTTCTGACATCACACGGAACACAAATTATGTATGGAGAATTGGTGCACAATCTTTTGACTGCCCTGACATTTCCTAAGAAGATAGCTATAGTGAAATGCAGTGCACATAAGAAAGTTATTGACAAAGTAGGGCAAGGAAATGCTTTCGCTGACCAAGTAGCACGAGAAACTGCAATGAGACCTGACTCCACTTCAATGTATGTTGTGAAGTCACAAGCAGAACGATGGCATGATGCTAGGAAAGAAGTGAGGGAAATACAGAGAGTTGCTTCTGATAAAGAACGAGAGCAATGGTCTGAAAATGGAGAACTGGATGATGAAGGTTGTTGGCGCAACAAACAAATGGATAGGTGGAAGTTGCCCACAGCTTTTGTCCAACCTATGGTTCAAATGGCACATGGGCTAGCACATGTTGGAGCTTCAGCGATTGTGAAATTGCTTGCGCAAGTTTGGGAGCATCCAGAGATTGCTAGCACGGCCAAGAGAGTGGTACAGACCTGTATGATCTGTCTTAAATACAACCCAGGGAAAGGAACACGGACTCCAGCAGGAGGATTTGAAATACCTACTGCACCTTTTGAAGTCCTGCAAATGGACTATATCCAACTTGAACGCTGTAATAATCTAAAGTATGTCTTGGTGGTGGTGTGTGCTTTCAGTAAATGGATTGAAGCCTACCCTACTAAGGACAATACTGCAATGACTACAGCAAAGGTGCTACTGAAGGAGTTTTTCCCTAGGTATGGTGTTTGTAGACTATTATGGAGTGATAACGGGCCTCATTTTATAGCAGACGTTATCAAGTACGTTCTGAGAGGTCTGGGGATAAAACAGAAGTTTCATGCAGTGTTCCATCCACAGTCGGCTGGCTTGGTGGAACGCTACAATGGAACACTGAAGCTTAAACTAGCAAAGATCCAGGCTTCCACTTCTCTGACTTGGCCCGACGCTTTGCCTTTGGCATTGTTGTCAATAAGATCAGTACCACACTCCCGAACCGGCCTTACACCGTATGAGGTGGTGTTTGGTCGTCCCATGAATATTTGGGGAGTGCCCAAACCAAGTTCCGTATATGATGTACCTTGTGTATTGATGAATGACTATCTGGCACAATTAACTGATAACTTGGTTTCTATTCATCAACAGGTTCGAGAAGCACTCCCTGACCGGTCCACAGGTGAGGGTCATAGTCTCCGACCCGGTGACTTCGTCCTCATCAAGGCGTTCGAGAGGACGAGTGGCCTGGAGCCTCGATGGTGCGGTTCCGAGCAGGTTCTGCTCGCAACAAGAACGGCCGTCCGAGTGACCAACCGGAAGAATTGGATTCATTCCCTTCATTGTCGCAGAGTGCAACCCGGATTGGTGGATCCTGCCGTGTTAATTGACCATCGAGAAATCCTGACTACAGAGAAAGGCCCTGCTGTGGTACCTGATGAGCAAGAGGAGTTCTTCCCGGACCCGACGACTTCTGGAGTAAGAAAATACAACCTTCGACCCAGGAAGAAGTTTGCTGCTGTTTAGACTGCTGTCAGAACGGCCTCTTGGTTGGTGCAACGGAGAGCCGATGAGGCAAGGGGGGGGGGATCAGCCTTGCATTAGAGTAGTGACACCCGTCTTGGCCCGTTGGTGAAGAAAACAACAGCCGCCTTGGGGGAAGAGTTCTGACAGCCTTTTTTTTAGTTTCAGGAAGATTTGCGAGACATTTGTTCAACATGGAGAGAAAGAAAGTGATCTGCGCCTTTGGATTTATTGCTAGTGTGGCAGTTGTTGCCATTATCACGTGGTTTGTTGAGGATGTAATTCCTGCCCGTGATCTATATGTGGTTTCTACACCGGTGCCAGAGGAGCATTTCTTTTATACGCTCCCCTATCAGGAATCAAAACACCGCTTGTCCTTTGTAAATAACACCTTCATTCAGATGCTACATCATACCCACACTGCTACAAATGAAACAAATTGCTGGATATGTGGTATGATGCCAGCGCACCAGAAGAAGGGGGGAACACCGTTTATACCTCTCCCTTTCTCTCATAATGGTTCTTGTCGTGCCTGGTATACTCTTCTATTTGCCACAAGAAAGCCTGCTGTTGGAAGATTACTTTTTAGATTAAATAAAGAATGTCACCAGAATAAAGAAGGCTATCCACAAGCCAATGGAACTATATGGGAGTGGGAAGAATATCGACCAGACAATGAGTCTACTCCCTACATTTTTACGAACACTAGAGACACTGTCGAAAGTGAAAAATTTGTGATCTCAGTTGCACAAGCACAAGCAGACTTATGCGTACAAAGTGTTGGGTACATCCCTGTAGGTGTTAGTGATTGTATTAAAGTCTTAAATATAGATGGTCTGAATAATAGCACATTTTTAGCATCCCATAATACATATTTTGTATGCGGTAATAGAGGATATTATCGATTACCAGCTGGCTGGTCAGGAGTATGCTATGTATCGTTTTTATTACCACCAGTGTTTTTAGCACCTGCCACTTATCATAAAAACTTGAAATTGTTGAATAATGCCACTGTGAATAGATACAAACGTACTTTATCTATCGATGATGTGGACCAGACCGACACTAGTTTGCAGCAATATGTAGATTTTAACCTAGGGTTATTCTTTTTTGTTGGAGCTGCCCTAAACAGTAGAAAGATAAGAAGATTAACTAGAGTTGTAGAGGCAGTGACCAACCAAACTGCTGCAGCACTAGGAAACGTAACTGAAGAGTTGCAAATTACTAGAATTGTTGCCCTGCAAAACAGAATGGTGTTAGATGTCATATTAGCAGAAAAAGGAGGAGCTTGTAGACTTATTGGAAGTAGCTGTTGTGTCTTCATCCCAGACAACTCGCCTTCTGTTTATAATGCCATAAATAAACTGCATAAAATAGCTGCTGACATACATGTTGATAATGGTACATGGACCTTCTCTAGTTGGTTTTGGACCTTATTTACTACATGGGGTTGGAAGATCCTCACTGGCCTTTGTATAATAGTAGTAATTATTTTTTCTTGCTGTATGTGTATTCAATGTGGTCCTATGATATGTTCCCTTTGCATTACCTCTTGTATACCCAATAAGAAAGCTGTTTCCGAAGCTGCTTATCAAAAGAGTCTAACTAAAGAGATTTCTAACATTATGAGCATTGATATTCAAGATGAGTTTGATGACTACCCTATGAAATGGAATGGCTTCAGCTAACGCTGAAAGGGTCGTCTGTTGTAAATAAAACAACGGTATTATTAAGCATTAGCTGAAGCCATAATGCATCAGTCCAAATATCTAGTATAGGGATTCCATTTTGTATTTCGAGTCCGCCATTTTTCATGCTCTACATTGCCATGTGCTCAATGTTCTGATTGTCCTACCTCTCTGCCAGTTACACTGTGGATTCTACCTAGCAACTGTTATTATTAGTCCTTCTTGAGAGTGTAGCGCATGCTCAGCAGAAGTAACAGTTGTTCCTTATTAGCATAGCCCTCCCATGTTCTAGAAATACTGTTAGCTCCACCCACTGATATATTTGGAAATGTCCTTACGTGGTTGCAACCTCTGTCTAAGCTGTAAGCTGAACCCCTTCCACTGTGTATAAAAGGGGCCATGTGCTTGTATTCAGTGTGCTACTCTGTACAATACTGTAGAAGTGTTGTGGAGGTTGTATCACCACCTTTAAAGGTTTATTAAACTATGTTTTTGTATTTCCAGTTTCCTTGCCAACTTCATTTGGAAGTCTAAGGACTTTGTACACAGAAGGGCGAACCCTTTCGGTACCTTTGGGCCTTGCTGAGGCCTGAATTCATCAAGCGTGTGTGGGCGCGTCTAAGTAGCTCCAGCGACATCATTCCGGTGCCAACGACGCACGCGAAGCCGCATGACGACGCCTACCGACGCGCAAGGGTACTGCTGATGAAAACTTTCCGGATCCAGTCTGACGCCTGGGGGAAATTCTAAGGTAAGGAATCTATCACTACGTGTTTCTTTCAGATAGATAAGTTAAATAAAGACTGATCCGGCATTTACAAAACATGTAAAAGAGCTGACAAATAACCTTTAGTAGTGCCTAAACTGAGTCATTGCTGGGCCAGTAATAGCACAAACAGCAACATTTCAGACAGTATTGGGTCATTTTATCAGGTGCAACACCACCACACAAGCTTTCCCAACAGCTGCAATATAATGATTTTTTAGAGACATGCCTCTCCACCAAGATAACATCAGTGACCTCAGGGAGAAGGTGGAAAGATATCAACCGTTGCTGCTCAATCGCTATGCAAATAGTGCAGGCCCGAGTGAAGGGTCTTGCCCTACTTCTGCAACAGAACATCTTTTTTAAGTGGCAGCTTGATTGGAGAACAGATAATCAAGCCCAGGAGAACAGATAATCAAGCCCATGAGTTCCTAGTAAACCAATCTCCTGGCCCAGGGTGCGGCCACTAGGATGGCTTGGGTCCGGTCATTCCTGATGACCTTTAAAACTCGGAGCAGGAGAGGCAGTGGCAGGAAGGCATACAGGAAGTCCCGAGATCCACTCTAGATGGAAGGCGTCTCAGAGGAGATGCCTTTGAAGCTCTAACTTGAAAAAGTGCAGACATGACACTGCATGTGCTCAGAGGTGAGGAATAGATTGAGCCAGGGCTCTTTCCATTGACATAAGACACTCTGTGTCGTCTCTGGGTGCATATGCCATTCGTGAACCTTAACCGTCAGTGACTGAGTTTGTCCTCCTTAGCCTTTAGACATCCCGTCAGGTGGTTTACCACCAACACAACTCCCTGGCAATCCAACCACTTCCAAAGGTGCAGAACTTTCCAGCACAGAACCCATTACCCCGCCCTGCTTGTTGCAGTACTACATGGGGGTGGTACTGTCTATGAGCAAATGCATGAGCCTCCCTTTGATGGTGGGCAGTGAGGCCTTAAACGTCAAGTGAATCTTCCTCAACTGCAACAAACAGATGTGGAGTCAAGTCTCAGCCAGAGACCAGAGGCTTCTGATCTCCACTTTCCCAGATGGACTCCCCAACCCAGTAGTGATGCATCCATGACCACAATCAGTTCTGGGAGGGGTTAGCCTCTGACCTGATTGTAAAAGTAAAGTAAAGTCCACATTTGTAAAGCGCACAATCACCCGTAAGGGTCTCTAGGCGCTGGGGGCCGTCGGGAAGATTAAGCGAGCTATTGCCCAGAGTCACATGGTGCTGGGCTAACCTGCCGCCGGAGCCGGGGATCGAACCGTGGTCCCCAGATTCCAGCGTCAGTCGCCCTGGCCACGTCGTGATTTAGTAGCCACCACTGCAGGTCTTTTGCAGACACCTACGAAATCTGCATACATTCCGTCAGATTCCCCTGAAGCTGTGACCACTGGTACTTGAGGTCCCACTGTAGAGTCTGCATATGCCACGTGTATATCTGACCAGCAGGATGCAGGAGGCCAACAATTCCAGCAGTCTCAGAGTCAACAACACTAAGATCCAGGGAAAAGGCTGACATATTGACATCATAACCTGATTGTTGTAGACTCAGCATTCCAGAGGGAAAGCTCTTAACTATACTGCATCGAGAAAAGCTCTTCCTTCTGGTCCTTCTGCAGGAAGGCATTGAGGGGGCACAAATCTAAAATATGTTGAAAGCCTCCATCCTCCTTTGGCCCCAGAAAGTAAACGGAGTAACACCCAGTTCCTATTGGCGGGAACCCTTTTAACAGCCACTGTGGCTAAAGGGACAAGCACTTCCTGCTTTAAGACAGACAGATAATCCTCCGTAAGCTGCCCAGTGGCAGTTGTGGAAGGGTAGAACAAATGGGAGGTAATAGGCCAATGCACAATTTGCAGGACCAACTTATCTGAAATGATGCCCTGCCACTGTTGGAGGAAACATTGGATCATACCGCCAACAGGGTAGCCATACGCCAGTAAGAACACACTAAAGCAGTTTTGGTGGTCGCCGTGGGAGCTTGCTCGCTTCCTACACCTGCCAACAAGGTGAAAAATCTAGGTGTAGTCTTCGAAAACAAACTTTCCTTTGAGAACACATTAATGCCATCACCCCTGCTACTTTCTACATGCAGAAACTCCTCCCAAAAAAGAATTCCTTTTATCCTTCCCAACCTGCAGCAAACTGTGATCCAAGCCTTAGTACTTTCAGAGATCAACTATAGTAATGCCCTCCCTTTTCATCAACATCCCCAAAAAGTGACTGAACAAAATTCAAATTCCACAAAATTAAACAGCCCGCCTTTTCTTAGGCATCCTCAAATTTTAATAGGTTTCCTCAGCACTCAATCTTCTGAATTGGCTTCCGTCAAAGAAGAGCATCAACTTTAAAGCCTTAAGCATTGCTTCTGAGGCACACAATGGCAAAGGCCCTGATTATTTTAGACAAAGCTTCCAGTGGTATTTTCCTTCCAGACATCTTCGAACTGCTTCAGTCTACAATCTTATTGTCCCTAAATTTAAAAAAGGCTCACCCGGCGGGAAAAGCTTCATTGTTGGGACAACCAGACTTTGGAATTCCCTTCCTTTGGAACTGAAAAGGAAAACAGATGTTAGCCTTTCAGAAAGCACTTAACACTTGGCTTTTCACACATTAATAGCTTCTCTCTCCTTCATAAGCAGTTTTACCTCTCTGAGACTAGCGCAGATACACCCTGGTATATGAGTGTGTATTACAAATCTTATTTTCATTTCATTTCGCCGTTGGGGATCCTGGAGGAGTAGGGGAATGAGCTGCATGTTGTCCCTGCTGTCCTGGAAGTTGTTCTTGGGAGCAGGCCTTGCCTACTGTCCTGGGCCTTGTCTTTGGGATCCCTGGCCAACAACACAAAAGGTCTGAAAAGTTTGCTGGGCTGGTGGAGGAATCTGCCACTGGCAACATTGAAAACCCTGACTGTAGCAAGGGCAAAATAATTCCACCTGACAAGGTGGAATTTGTCAAGTGGGGGCAGAAACACCAAAGGAATGTACTGTGGCCATACTCTCCATAAGCCATTACAGGGCTGACTCTGCTTTTTCACCAGAGGCGAAAGCCGTCAAACAGCATGTCCATCAGAGATACTTCCCCGGAGAAGCCCATAGACCTTAGCCAGGTTCGACTGCAAAGTGCCACACTGTGGCCCATTGCTCAATATAAGCAGTCTGTTTGTCCAAACCAGAGCGTATGCCAAATTTAACGGCATCACAACCATTCTGAATAGAGCAAGTAAGGTAAACCCGAAGATCATCCGGAACCGCCAGTAACACTTATGCCACTGTGTCCCAAGGCCATGAGAATAGCAGCCTAGAAGTCAACTGGTGCTCACTGACCTCAAAGCAAAGCTTATAGAGGAGAAAATCAACTTGCCAAATATCTCCTTTTTGACCCATGATCATACAGAGTGGTAGAGAAAGCATTGGGATTGCCATTAGGGGTGTGCGCCTTTACCACCAAACACTCTGACATCGGATATTGTGAAGGAAGGCTGGGTCACCTAGTGGAGTCGGATGGCGATGAGCGATCTGCCTAGTAACACGTGGTCCTAAACATGATTTCACTTAAGTGTCCAAAAGCATATATAGGAGGGTCTCAGTGAAATAAAGGTAGTAGAGGCTCTGTTGCGGCCTGATGTGGCTCATGTACCTCAGTTTTCACCTACAAGATGAGGAGCTGTATATCTAAAACATATGCTGCCCTTCACATAATGACTGTGAATGAGGCCCTTTCCTCCATAGAAGAACCAGAAGGGACACAAGGCCAGTATCTGGAAAAGTATCCAGACCAATGGCATATTGGAGTTTCTCATATGAGTTTTCCTCCTCATATTGTGGGATAGAATCACTCCCTGCAACATAATTAGAACTGTCCTAGTCAGTACCAAACAGACTGAGCAAAGTTTGGGGCCTAACGTTTTGGTAAGGGCAAACTATCAGAATGCGAGGTATTGCCGGATAGCTGCATGCGGGCTGGAGCCAGGTGCGGCCTCAGTTGAGGTCATGATGGAATCTGCTCAGAGTCAGATAGCACAATGGACTGGAAATCCTCCGCCGGAGTCAGCGGCGTAGATGTAAAGGGAACCGTCACAATGAGTGGTGCTGGTGCCCAAGTAAGTACTGGAGTTGGCCCTGAACCAGATGTGGGTGCAAGCGGTACATCTGTGCAGAGGGTGAACTCGGCAGAAGGTTCCTGCCCTGTGGACCCCTGGGACCCGAACGTACACCAGAGAGAACAAGTAAAGTACCAAAAATGCACAGCAGGGCCACTCTGTAGGCCTCTAAGTGCTGCAAAGTCAACAACAGTCCCAGGAACTTGTGGTGGGCAGGGGCTAGACTCAGAACTGGCACCTACAGAGATCAGGAGTGAGTCCTGGAGAGACAATGACACTTTCTCCAGAGTCTGAGGGTGGGGAAGGGGCAGATTCCAGCTTCAAATTGTTATGGCTTCTCTTGGACTTTACCAAAGACTTCTAACATGAGAAAGATCTGCTGCGGGAATGACTGCAGGAGTAGGAAAGGTACGTTTCTTTTGACTTTGACTGGTTGTAGTGTGGATGTGAGAAAATGGCCTGGTATATGATGTTCACTATTCTAGTGAGCACCTTGCACCAGTCCAAACAACCCTTACGGTGATGGTTGTAAAGTCAACCTTATAGACCAGCTATCCTAGTGGTAGCATGGACAAAAGCAGTCTTAGGCTTAACTCAAGAGGGCATGTGAAGCCAGCTGTTTTACCATATGCAATCCCGTTCATACCAAATGAAAGGACACCAAACAGGTTATATATTCAAAATATATATGTGTTTATTTCTAAATCAATCCTCTGAACTCTTTATGAGGTCAGAGGCACAAGCGCATAACATGAAACTTAATATAACATACAATAAGTTGCACAAATATGGATAGGCCCTGGTGGCCCGCTAAACCATATACTAAAATAGTGGTATAAGAACCACGTCCCGAACAATGGTAAGGTCTAGGGCCTTGGGAATCGCTGGGGCTACACTGGACTAACAGTTGTTAGGAGCAGGAGGCCCAAGGGATGCGTGTGTAGTGTCTAATTGCGCATGCGTGTACATATAGAAGCCAATGGGTGCGTAAAGTTACAAAGTTAAAGAATTAGGAGTCTTCCGACTGGACTAGAAGCTAACCACTTGAAACTAGGACACTAGGAGAGTTAATCTTTAC
Organism: Lissotriton helveticus; assembly: GCF_964261635.1. Taxonomy (NCBI): domain Eukaryota; kingdom Metazoa; phylum Chordata; class Amphibia; order Caudata; family Salamandridae; genus Lissotriton; species Lissotriton helveticus. The sequence continues at coordinate 704,012,891 of NC_136063.1, read as the reverse complement.
AGGAGCACTACAGTACTCGCGTTACCTCACCCACAGGAAGCGGGTGCATAGGTGTCAAAGTGTGTCGGGTTTCGTCGTGGAGTTCTTTGGAGCCTTGTAGAAAAGATGCTGCAGGCGACCAGGAGAGAAGAGTCCGGTTGGATCCAAGGATGGATCGAGGATGAAGAGTACCTGAAAGCAGAGGGGACAGAGTCTGGGTCACTAGCCAGTGACCAGGAAGGAACCAGGAAGGAACCAGGCGATGTTGTGAAGCAATCAGGTGATGTCGTGAAGCTTGTCTCTGCAGCCACGTGGACCAGGAGCTGGATACGAACTGTCCCACGAAGGCTCTCGCTGTCGGCGGTGTCGGTGCTCGATTCGGAGTCAACAGGCCTTGGCAAATGGAACCCACGCAGGAATCGAAGATGGCTTCTTACTCAGGCCAGCAAGGACTGAGGGGCTTCTCCTTTCGCAGGGAAGCAAGGGCCAGTCTGGAGCAACCAGACCAGCTGTGTAGATTTCAGGTTTCGTCGTCACAGAGGCCACTAGCCAACGGGCAAGTGACCGGACAGACGCGTCGAGCAGGAAAATGCAAAAGGGCCTCACGCAGCACTCGGTAAGTGTGGAGAGGTGATCTTCGGTGCAGTTGGTGCTCGGGGCTGGGGCTTCTCAATCCCCAATGCACAACTTCGAGGGTGCTCAGAAGTTGCACGGAAAGCAATTAGCTGGCTTTCCAAGATGGCCGGTCCCACGTCTCTCGTCGCCTCCACGGGTCTCAGCTTTGCTGTGGCTGTGGATTGGGCTGTTGGATGTCTGGAAGTCCGAGTCTTGTCAGGCTCTGTGTTCAAGCTCCGGCGGGAGCAATGACAAAGCAAACCGTTGAGCGCTTGATGGTGCCTGCTTACACAGGGTGGTCACTCCTTGACCACAAGGGAGATTCTTCAGTCTTCTACGTCGAGTAGGATGTCGAAGGTCCAGAGTTTCGTATCAGAGTTTCAGTCAGGATATATCTAAAGTCTAAGGACACAGCTCCTATCTATATACCAAATCTAGGGGCTGGATTACCTGCTAGGTCCCTCCTATGGGTGGGACCCAGGATGGGGGTGGTTACACCCCTTTCCCTTTGTTCAGTTTTGCGCCAGAGCTGGGGCTGGAGTGCCCGAGCACCGGTGTGAACTGGACTATGCATGGGACACCTTGTGTGCCCCAGGCAGTGTCTCATTTCATTCAGCCCTCCCTGCCCCAATACACTATAGCCTGTCTGGGGTGGCGCTAACACCTCCCTGTGACAGGAAACCTATTGTCCAAGCCTCCCTTGCTGGAAGGACTCCCAGCAGCAGGAGGTCAGACTTGTGTCTGTGGCAGCAGCATCCATTTTGTGATGCTGAGGCTCTGGTTAACTTTAACCGGGATTAATGGAAGTAACATGTCTTCTACCTCTAGAAGGGTGGAATGCTACCCCTGTCGCCAGAACTGGCGAGGGGGTAGTATTCCAAAGCGTATGACACCTTACAGGACATGTTTTGATAAAGCCAATCCAAAGATAGCATTTAACCGCGAGGTTCCTAATGCACTTAAGAGTATATGGTATGGCATTATCCTAGAACAGCTATAAGGACATGGTTCCGAAAGCTGCAGACAGGCTCAGCTCATGCTAGAGCACCATCTCACATAAAACCAAGCACTCTGCCTTCAGGATTGTTAAGGCCTGCCATAGGAGTGACTTATAGGTGTATATGTGTCCAGATATACGGTTAGACATAGGAATACTATATCTAAGCAAGGGGTGATTACACGACCTTGCCCCAGCTGAGTGATCAGCCAGTTGTGTCAGTTTGGATGGCCAGCTTGGGGTGGCACACGATATGCTGCAGCCCCTGGTAGGGCTTGGATCACCTATGCCCTGGGTACCTATAGTATACTATACAGGGGCTCATAAGGTGACCCAATATCCAATTAGTTATGTACCTAAGGTACATGGAGTCCATTTTATAGAGAGAGCAGATAGTTGGCCTGGGATCCTGCTAATCAGGGCCCCAGGCTAAGTCAAAAACCAGCTAAACACAAGGCAAAAAATCTGGGGTAACCATAGTCAGGTATCCACCTTCCTACAGTGGGGTCTTCTTATCCTTTGCGACTTAAAGTTTGGCCTTGTGGTCGCACATGATCCTTAGATTCTTCTGAGTGCAGTCATCACAGGCAGTGGATTCATGCTCGGAGCCCAGGCACCGATGACAAAATTCGTGAGGATCTGTCACATACATTTGCTTCCAACAGTCCCTACATGGTTTGAACTATTGTTTTAGGGGTGACATTTTCCCTTGCTCACTGGTAAATGTGTGACCAGAAATAGGCTGTAAAGACTCAGGAAAAGCGTTGGACCCATATAGGAAGGAGGGGAAAGAAAGGAACTGATGCCAGCGCACATGGGTGGCACTTATATGTGACTCCATTTGCCACTTCCATAATGGAACACCGTAAGCACGGAGCCGCACAACACCACTTACCAACACGCAGGAGTAATGCTTTAAAGTTTCTGGATACAGTCTGTTCCCTGAGGAATATTCACAAAGTTAGGAAATTGTGGTTAGAAATATCCAGCAGAAGCATGGCGATGATATCCCATAATCAGACACAGACACATGCTACTAAATCTGAACAAATTCATACACACAAAGAAGACCATGAGCATATAATAGGAGGCCCCACCCACTTGCGTTGGAGAAACTTTGTTGCAGGGTTATTGTAAATAGCCAAGGCACTGTGTCAATTTACTGCTGATTCAAGGGGAGTAACAATAATGAGATTTATGCTGGCCGCTGCCTAATTAGTCAGCAGCACATGGATTACACTCTTTCTGGTGCTTTACCTTTTGGGGTTAACCCCACCTCTTAGAGAAGTCTTAGGTAGTCTTTCTGATTCTAATGCATTCCTTGATGTGTTTACTTCTGCTGAACAGACCATACATAAACATGGGCACTGAAAAGGTCTATAACTAAAGTTATAGATGGGGTATAAATGGGCCGTACTAAAGAGAACAAAAGCAGACAATATAAAGTACGCACTTTCAATGGGCTTTGGTTTCACAATGATACTCAAAAGCAGATTGTTTCAAACTTTATAAGATTCTCAGTCCTTAGTCATCAGGTAACAAGTTACCCAATGAATCGGAATCACGGGATGGATAAGAATATCAAATTTGCAACTGCTATCCTTGTGTCTACTATGCCCGGAAAACCTGGCAAAATTTGTGCAGGGAAAATGATTTGAAAAACTGAGCAGAACATTGCAAAATAATATAGATTCTTATAGCTAATGCCCATTTCTCAGGAAAAAAACACACAACATAGCACTAAATAGGCATTTTGAATTGACAACAATCGTTCAGGACAATAAATTACCAATATGGTGTTACGGCAGTGTTAGAATTGGGGGTCTCTAGTCGGCACAGGTAGGTACTTGTGACAAATAGGGACCCTCTCCTCTAGTCAGGATAAGGGGATTACATTCCTAAAATAACCCCTGCTCACCCCCTTGGTATCTTGGTACGAGCAGACAGGCTTATCTCAGAGGCAGAGTGTAAAGCATTTGTGAACACATACAGTAACCCAGTGACAACACTACAAATGGACACTACACAAGGTTTTATATCAAAAAGAAGTATTCTTTTATATAGAGTTACCACAAGACCAATAAATGACAAAAATAATCCACAATACTATTAAAGATCAAGAACTCTGGTTAAAAAGGCTGAAATCAAAGTTCGGTGCGAGTCGGTAGCCCTGTCTGGCTACAGCGTTGCTGAAATAACACAGAGTCTAACAAATCAAGCGGACCGCGGCGGTCAAATGTTGACAGACTCAGTCACTGTACCTTTTACTTGATACGGCCGGCACGGAGGTGCGAGTCGGTTCCGGTGTTCGTCGCAGTGCAGAATAAAAAACGTTACAGGACACGTCCCTCGATGCAGTGCAGGCAGCAGCCCTTTGGTGGATCCAAGGCGTGCGTTGCAGGGCGAGACGGTGCTTCTTTGCGGTGCTTCCAGCTTGCGGTGCGGCGACAGAGCCGGAGTTCGGGAGCTGGCGTCGATCAATCCTGACAGTGGTGCGAGTCAGGCGGTGCGTTGCAAAGCGTGCGAGGCGGTACCCAACTCTGGTGCTTTCACAGGACTCGAAGTCAGCAGCAGTGACAGCGTCGGTCAAACCAGTACAAGTCGGTGTAGTGAGGCGTTGCATGTCGCGGTGTCCACCAGTCGCGGTGCAGGCAACGGCTCGGTGACTGCGTCGAGGCGGAGTCGGTGAGCTCAGATCTTGCGTTGTTTGAGGCGGACGTTGTTCAATGCGGTGCCTACAGTACACCGGGCCGGTTGTGAGAGTCAGTCACAGCTCCCTGCCTCTGTAGTCACTGATGGGAAGTCTACTGGTCCTGAGACTTTGGTCAGGGGGCAAGCTCTCTTCCAAGCCCTTGGAGATATTTCACAAGTTGTAAATAAAGTACACAAAGTTCTTTCTCCTTTCCTTGGCAGTCAAGCAAGCACTGCAGGCCAATCCCCCAAGCAGCACTTCAGCTTGGTCTCTCCTCAGTTTCTTCAGGTCCCGCTCCTCAGAAATGTTTCTTCTTGTAGTAAAAAAGTCATCTAATTTCTTGGGAACAGGGTCCCAATATTTATACCCCAAAATCCTTTGCTCTCTGATGGGAGAGGGGCCTGTGCCCAGTCCAAACCAGTTCTGAAGCACTCTGTTTACCAGACTACTCCTTTCCTTTCACAGTGCAGGGCAGAAACATCAGGCGCCCCACAGGAGGTGGAGCCAGCATTGTGGAAGGCAAGTACAGTCCTGGAGCACTTTGTTGACAGGACTCCTTCTCTTCTTTCAGTGTACAGGGCAGAGACATCAGACACACCACAGGGGGTGGAGCCAGCACTGTGGGGGCCAAACACAGTCCTATTCAGGTCCCAGGTGCAACTCCTCCCACCCATCTAGATGCTGATCTCTCTATTCACCACTGGGCTGACTCATTCTGTCTCTTGGAAGCACCAGCCCTGTCACTCACAAATTCCATTACAAAAAGGAGCTCAGAGGGAAAAGAAAGAACAGGGTTGCCCTCCACTCAGTAAACGTCAACAACCACAAAACCCTGTCTTATGGGCGTAAATTATGTCAGTATGCCTTGCTACAGATCAGTCTCATGTAAGTGATGACTGTTGCACTCCCCTATCCACTAACATTTTTTTGGGGGTATCTTACTGCAATACGTCCGGTATCTTAAAGAATTATTAAAAAAGGTATATTGGCCAACGTCTCTTGACAGTCACATAGAGCAACAAAGAATGTCTGAAACCTTAATCTAAGTACAAGAACAGAAACCTTTCACTGCAATCTAATTAAACTTAGGTAATATATCCTACATCAATTCGAATAATGCCATTGTCCCACACACAGAAATTCTAGAAAAACTTTGTTTTTTTTATTTACATACTTTTCTGATAAGTTAGAACATTGTAACACAATCACATGACCATGAAACTCATTTTTTATAAATATTCTATATACACATATTTATACTATATACATAAAACCCCCCAAAAAACAGAACAATCACACATAGAAGTCCAGTCAACCCACTCATACACATCATACGATCCGACAGTCTCACTAACCTTTCCAACTGAACACATGAAAAAATAAACAATATAAAGATTATGAAAACACATATGATATACACACAAACAAAAACCAAAAGAAGCGCCGACGCGTGTTTCGGAAAGGAACTCTTGGTCCTGGATTCCTTCGTCGGGGCGCATTAAATCATTATTTCCATATGTGACAATCTTTTTCTTGATTAAATATTACAATGCTTGTCATCCAATATAATAGTCACAAGGGGGTACAATCTGTCGTCAGAGAGATGCTCTGAGAAATAGTCTGTAGGGGACAATGAAGCCATAGTTATGCATCATTATACAATCTACCATCGCATACCATTACCTATCGCCAACATTTTTCCCTGCCTCAATAGTTTTGGCAAATTCGTCAGAACAACCTTGTCCGGATGGACAGAGAGGAAAGGAGGTTTAGAAGATAGAGCCTGGAGCTCACTCACTCTCCTGGCAGAGGTGATGGCAACAAGGAATGCAGTTTTCAGAGTCAGAAGACGAAGAGGACAGTTATGAAGTGGCTAAAAGGGAGCGCACATCAGATACGTTAGAACAAGATTCAAATCCCACTGAGGCATCACGAAGGGAACAGGAGGGACCTTGTGTGTGATGCCTTTCAAGAATCTATTACAACAGGGAACTTGAAAAGAGAAGGCTGATCAGGAAGCCTTAAGAAGGCTGAAATGGCTGAGAGATAGCCCTTGATAGTGCCCAGAGCAGAGCCCTGCTAAGCAAGATAAAGAAGGAAGAGGAGAACCTCTGAAAGGGGGGCAGAAAGTGGATACACAGCCTTTGCTGTGCACCATGCCACAAATTTGTTCCACCTGCAAGCGAATACCTTTTTTGTGGAGGGACGCCTGGCTGCCAGAATCACATCACAGACTTCAGGAGGCAAGTCAAATGGCCTCAACTTCCGCCGTTCAATCTCCACGCATGTAGGTGGAGACTGAACAGATTCGGGTGGAGGACTGTCCCCTGCTGCTGCGACAGAAGGTCCTCCTGAAGAGGCAGATGAATCGGGGTATCGACTGACATGCTGAGTAGCTCGGGATACCAGTATCTTCGTGCCCAGTCAGGGGCCACAAGGATGACTTGGGCCCAGTCTCGTCTGATCTTCTTCAGCACTCTGGGCAGAAGTGGTATAAGTGGAAAGGCGTACAACAGACTGCAGCTCCCCTTGCGACGAAAAGCGTCTCTAAGCGAGTGCCGCCTTGGAAATCCCAAAGCGCAGAACTGATGACATTGCGCGTTCTCTTTGGTGGCGAACAGATCTAACCAAGGCTCTCCTCACTGCTGAAAGAGACCCTGCGCGACGCCAGAGTTCAGATGCCATTTGTGATCCATTGTGCACCGGCAGCTGCGTTAATCACCCTGGCGTTTAGAGAACCTGCCAGGTGTTGAACCACCAAGGTGACGTCATTGCCAGAGGCGCAGAGCCTCCTGACAAAGGGTCCACGACCCCACCCCACCTTGTTTGTTGCAGTACCAAATGGCGGTGGTGTTGTCCGTGAACACCTGCACTACACTTCCCCGGACAGAGGGAAGGAATGCCTTCAGTGCAAGTTGGATCGCCCGTAGCTCCAGAAAGTTGATATGGAGCCGGGACTCCGCCAGAGACCAGAGGCCTCTCATCTCCCCCTCTCCCATGAGGCTCCCCCATCCCAGGAGGGGCGCATCTGTCACCACAACATGCTCCGATTGGGGTAGGGGGAGGGATCTGCCATAAATCCAATCGCGGTTTGTGAGCCACCACTGCAACTGACTCGCAGTGCCCTCCGAGATCAGGACGTGGTCGGACAGGTTGCCCTGATGCTGGTCCCACTGCAGAGCCCGCATCTGCCACCTGGCGAGATGCACCAGAAGGATGCAGGAGGCCATCATCTCCAGGAGCCGCAGCGTCAACCTGACCGAGACTCGGATAAAGGCTCAAAGATCGGAATCAGAGCTTGAATATCCCGAACACGCTATTCGGGGAGATAAACCCGAGACTGCGCCGACTCCTGAACCGCTCCGTTGAAAAGGAGCTTCTGAGAGGGGCACAGGTGCGACTTCGGCACGTTGATGGAGAACCCCAGCGAGTGCAGGAGGTCGGCCGTAGTCTGGATGTGTGAGACGATTATCTGGGGCGAGCCCGCCTTCAACAACCAATCATCGAGATAGGGGAAGACTGAAACCCATGAGCTGCGACCACCGCCATCACTTTTGTGAACACCCGAGGGTCGCTGGTAAGGCCGAAGAGGAGCACAGTTAACTGAAAGTGCTCGTGGCCTACTGTGAACGGCAGGTAGCGCCGGTGAGCCAGCAGGACGGGGATGTGGAAATACGTGTCCTGCAAGTCCAACGCTACCATCCAGTCTCCTGGGTCCAAGGCAGCTAGGACCTGAGCCAAAGTCAGCATCTTGAACTTCTCCTTCTGGAGGAAGCCGTTGACACTCCGTAGGCCCAAGATAGGGAGTAGGCCTCCTTTGCCCTTCTTGGGTACCAGAAAGTAGTGGGAATAGCAACCACTTCCTACTTCTGGCCCAGGAACGCGCTCGATGGCCCCCTTGGCCAAGAGGGCCATAACTTCCTCCTGCAGAAATTGCAAGTGTTCCCCCGAGATGCGGTGGTACTGTGGTGGCATGGCTGGTGGGGTCGCCTCAAAGGGGAGAGAGTAGCCCCTTCGGACGATTTGTAACACCCACCTGTCCGACGTGATGGTGCGCCAGTGGAGGAGGTGATGGCGAACCCTGCTCCCCACTGGCATCGAATGTGCCTGAAATGTCGGACTAGGAGAGCTTAGAGGCAGATGCTGCGGGAGCGGCTGTGGACTGACCTTGCCGTTGTCCCCTGGCACCGCCAAGGCGGTAACCACGTCCGCGACCGCGTTGAAACTGGTTCTGCGGCCTGTGGCTGACTGGAAGTGTAGGGGCGCACCTTCCTTGGCCACGGAAGGGGAGAAAATACGGACGTTTGCTGGCATTGGCCTAGGCCCAAGGACTTGGCCGTAGCCCTGGAGTCCTTAACACGTTCAGGGGCATTATCCGCTTTGTCGCCAAAGAGGCGAAGGACATCAAAGGGAATGTCCATGAGCGTGGCATGGACATCCCCCGAAAAGTTGGCGGACCACAGCCTGGCGTGGCGGCAAACCGCCACTGTTGTTGCAATCGATCTACCTAGCGAGTCCGTGGTGTCAAGTCCACAAAGGATCGAGTAGCTTGCTACATCCCACCCTTCCGCCAGGGCTTGGGCGAGCCGTGTCCGGGCCTCCTCCGGGCACTGTGGCAGCACCTCCGCAACCGTTTCCCACAGAGAGTGGGTGTAACGGCCCAAAAGGCAGGCAGTGTTGACAGACCGCAGCCCCAAACCCAGGGAGGAGAACAGTTTCTTTCCAAACTGATCATATCTTTTGGATTCCCGATCCGGAGGAGCAGTCGGAAATGCGGTCAGAGACGTAGAGGGCCTGGATCACCAGGCTCTCGGGGGTGGGGTGCACGGACAGAAAGCTAGGGTCGCCCAGAGCAGGGCGGTGGCGTCGGGCCACGTTCCGATCCACAGGAAGACCTTTGGAGAGCTTGGACCAGGTGCCCAGCAGAACGTCAGTGAGGGTTTCGTTAAACAGCAGTAGAGGCTCCAAGGAGCTTGCCTGTGGTTTGAGCACCTCAGTGAGGAAGTTAGTCCTCACGGCCACGACAGGGAGCTCAAGAGCCAAGGCCTTGGCCGCCCTGTTCAACACCACGCTGTAAGCAGCTCCCTCCTCCGAAGCCACAGAGGGAGGAGAGACGAATCCAGGGTCCAGACCACTGACCTCCCTTAGCTCTCCTGCCCAGTCCTGACTCAACTGGCACTACAGTGCCAGAGGGTCCTCAGACCCTTCCCAGTCCTCCTCGTCATCCATCTCCTGATAATCAGGTAAAAATGATGGAGCCGGGTCGTAGGTGAAGGCCTCACCCATCGGCGTCAGAGATGGCGCCGAGCTGTGCTTGTCTGACGCCGGACCCAGACCGAGGCTGAAACTGGGGTCGACATCGTCCGAAGACGGCGTCGGGAGCGACACCCTTGGGGTCGGCGCCAGCGGAGTAATCGTGAGGGCAACTGGTGACAGCCTGGATCCAGGCCTGGATCCTGCGGGGCCCTGCGGCGTCGGGACCAGGGTCGTCACCAGGGCTGAAGCACCCGATGGCGCCGGGGCTGGAACCGCCAGTCCGCTAGGGCTCTCAGTCGGACCCGCGGGCCCGAAGGCGCCTCAGCAGGTTCCGACAGAGGGAAGCGTGACCTCATGGCCGTGAGGAAAGCGCTAATCTCCTCCGGTGTCGCGTGCAGCCCAGGGACCGGCGGGTATGGAGCTGGACGCGGCACCTGCGGCTCCGAAGGAGCCTCGTGGACGGTGTCGCCCGAAACCCACAGCTGCATCACGCGAGCGTCGGGGGGAGTCGGAAGAGCGATGACGCATCTTCGACTTCTTTTTCGAATGCCTCGAATTACCTGAGGACTTGGAGTCCGACGAGTGGTGGTGGCTTGTCGAGCGGCGATGACTGCGGCTCCGCGACCGGCCCCTCAACTTCCTCCTCGACCGGGACCTCGAGCGGCGCGGAGCTGACTGCCGGATCTCGAGCAGCTTACGGGACCGCTCCCGTCTAGCCTTCGAGGTCAAGGCCCGGCAGTCGGGCATGACTTGTCATCATGGTCGGCCCAAGGCAATAAAGGCACCGACAGTGGGGGTCTGTCACCGACATCAGGCGGTGACAGTCCTCGCAAGGTTTAAAACCAAGCATCCCCAGCGGCACCACGAGTCAAGTGGTCGACTCGAAAAGTGATCAAAAGAGATCAAAAATTTACTGGAGTAATGCTCTTCCCAGATCTGCGCTTGCTGGCGCGGAAAAAAGAAGAACTGACACAAGCGCGCGAGGGAGATGTCTAAGTACTCCAACGACGTCATTCCGGCGATCACGACGCAGACGACGGACGCGGAGCTGCAGACGACGCCTAGCGATGCGCAGGGGTACTGCTGACGAAAACTTTCCGGATCCAGTCTGACGCCTGGGGATATTCTAAGGTAAGGAATCTAACACTAACCTGTTTCTTTCACGTACAGAAGATCACCCAATAAGAAATGGTGTGCCTTGTCAAATTCTTGCCCTTTCTAGCTCCAGCGAAGCTCACAAAAAGCTAATCATTGTTTGTCTTGTTGAATGCAATCAATATAAATGGATACAGCACAATGTGATAAGGAGAACGGAAGAAGGACTTAAGGGTAACAGACTGACCCATATGAAAGGTAGATACCACTTTGGTAGGAAAGATGTGCAGGAACAAGAATCCACGCATGCAGATAGAAAACTTTGAAAGGCAGACAAACTAAAAAGAGCTAAAGTTCTCTGATCTGGAATGCAATTAAGAAAGATTAATAATGAGTAATAACCAATGGAGTAGGAGGAAAGAAAGTAAAATAAATATTTTAGGAAATGTGACATTAAAATCTGATCTAAACAAGTATGGCTGGTCTGGAAGACATATAAAGATAGACAGGACGGACAAATAGCCCTTTGCTGAAGTCCATAACAGACCATGCTATGCAAGATACAACATGAATCGCAAGACATTGGAAATGTGGGATTTCAAAGAATGTAGGCCTTTAAACTCGCGCTATCGAACAAATTTGTTTCGGAGATGAACAGATGTTGTAGTGTGTTTTCTGCAATCTCATCTGAAAGAACAGGATTATTGCTGGTACTGCTCAATATCCAAACATGCAGCTGCTTTGTTCCACCCTACATGGAAGAAGAGACATCTAAATGTTGAGCGCCAACAGATTAGCATCACAGATAGTCCTTGCCCAATCTAAGGCAATGAGCTGTCTCTGATCCTCCTGCATTTTTCATAGCACTTTCAACAATTGTGAAAATTAAGCGAAGATATCCAGCATGCCCTCGGATTATATGAATCAGAAGCATTTCCCTAGGAGGAACTGAGAGGGAAGTGTAAGGCATAGAACTGAAGATACCACCTCTTCTGGGCGGTGATCAAAAGATTCATGTATGGAAACCCCAATCAGAGAAGATTACATTTTTTTACTTCAGGCCATAGTTCACACTTTTGTTGCTCCAGTGACATGTGATGGAATTTCTGCTCTCATATAGAGGGAACCTGCAAGATGAGCCACAACCAGGAAAACCTCCCTCTGCTGCGCCCACTATCATAGGTGAATTTCCTTAATCCCAACAGAGGGTCCACAAGCCCACACAGTCCTGTTAGTTGGTAGGTTTGAGAATAGTGATACTGTCTGACTAAATCTGAATGTTGCTCCATGAGATGTCATGGAGAAATGTCCTAATGCCAAGAGGATCACTCTCGGCTCCAACACATTTATGTGCAGATGCAGATTAAAAGCCTTGCACCAACATGTTGCCCCAATGATCACCTCAGTCTAGCAATAAAGGCTTCCATGGTCATGATAGCATTTGTCTGCATAGGACGGAATGGATGAGTCGGCACAAGGTTAGAGGGATCCTTGCACTAGTGCAGATCTGGATGAACTGATTGAACGATCTGCACCTGAGCTGAGAGGCACCTGTAATGCTAGAACTACTGTTGTCGCAGGCAACAAAGGAGGGTCCTCATCTGCCATCCGGCTTGTGGCAGCAGTATGATGCAAAAAGCCATGAGTAAAGGAGTATGTAAGGCAAGTTGAACCAGGAGCCATTCCTGAGTTAGACATTTCTGAATCATCTTCTGAATATCAAGATTCAATGAGAAAAAAAAGGATTCATGTGGGTTGTGTCCAGTACTGTTCCTATGTGTTGGAGTGAAATGAGACTTCTGGGCATTGACAGTCTAGATCATGGAGAAAGGTTAGTGTACACTGAAGCTGCTCTCCAACCACAATCCTCAGTATGGAAATACACAGACTCTTGACCATCACAGTGAAGTCACCTCAACTGCCAGAACCTTTGTAAAGACTAGCTGTTCGGTCTTCAGTCCAAACGGTAGGACTGTGAACTGACAGGCCTGGGTCCACACAGTGAATCTCAAGTAACACCTCTGAGTAGGAAGGATTAGCAGATGGAAAAAGTTAGGAATTCCAACCAAACCATTACATTGAGAGCCGCAGTACTTGATAAGGAAGTGAATCTTGAACTTGCCCTGGCAAATTAATACATCAAGAAGTGAAGGTTGTGTATGTATGTGAGACAAATGTCTTTGTTTGGGACCAGACAGTTAGGACAATACAATCACATGCCTCTATGTGCAAGAGGCACCACCTCAATTGCCCTTTCATTTAATAGGATGAGAAGTATAGCCTCCAAAATCTAGGTGCCGTAGACAACATCCTTGGGGAAGGAGTGCAGTTCAGAGGGAGGAACAAGAAGGCTAGGGTGTAGACCTTATGAATTACTGGTTGGCCTAGGAATCTATTTTGATCCCCAAATGCAATGTGACGGTCTCTCTCACCTGAAGCTGATAGTGAATGGGTGAGTAGGAGCCAGAGGTTTTGAGGTAGCAGAGAATGGAAAACTGGAACAGCTGCTGATGATGGTGCATCCTGGATTCATCCCCGTCTTGCATTGAGAGACATGTTTTTTTCCTATAACTTCTTTTCTCTGTATATTTTCAACAAGTACATAGAGTAACAATATAATGGTACCTGGTACAAATTGGCTGCAGGTAACATGTACGCATCGTATCAGCATATGAAGTTACCGTTGGGGGGGGAGGAGCAATAATTCCTTCCTGTTAACTTGGCATTACTCAAAAGTGGGCCCGAAGTGGGTCAACCATGTCGCTCAGATCTTTGCATGCTTCGTAGACCAAACTGTGGCCTGATAAATGAGTCTCTCAAACATTGCACACCTATCAATTCCTTGGTTCCGCTATATAAAAGGAAAGGCTGAGGCAGTATTTCAAGTCTGGCAATGCTTAACATGGACTGAAGAAATCCCAGGCTGGTAGCTGAATTGGTGGCTCTTGGGAACTGAGCCTCTTCCATATTTCCTCATAGCGACAATTTGGAACGCAATTCAATAGGGAGGTAGGTAACCTAAGTTAATGTTCGGGATACAGAAGACCAACATCGCTGGATCACCCCACATCACCAGGTGAAATGGTTTATGGTTAGACTGGTGAAATCTTCTATAGGAATTTGGTACTGAAAACATTGTGGAGAGTGGATTTTACCCATCCCAAGCTGTTCCAGCATAAAGCATACGCTCTGCATGCACTTAAAAGGAAATAAGCACAGCTTTGCAGAGATCGTTAGGCGCCTAATAGCCATTTTCGTCTCTAACAAGTTGCTGTCATCCAGGGTGCCCAGGCCTGCTTTCTGGGCAAATCTCACCTCCGAAAGCTACCTAGGGTGTTAAATACTAGGCCTTGATATACCTGTCAGGGTTTTTTTGTCCACAGTTAGCAGTCTGTCAGTCTTATTTCTCGTGGGCTAATTTCTGGGAGGTCTAATCCATTTTTCTGATTCCCCAATAATGCACATCTAAGTTGAAGATAATTGAATAACTGGTGTAGGAGGCTGGCTTGGAATATGGTGCACCTATTTAAATTAAGCACCTTGCACTAATCCAGGCAACCCTAACAGAGATTTTAGTAGTCTTTGATAACCACAAAAATCTCTCAAAGTGATAGCTGTGGAGAGCAGCCTTCAGGCTTATCTTGAAGGAGTGTTAAGCAGCTTGTTGTACCAGTTGAACAAGTTACTTACCTTCGGTAACGATATATCTGTAAGAAACAGTAGTTAGTATTAGATTCCTTACCTTAGAATATCCCCAGGCGTCAGTCTGGATCCGGAAACTTTTGCGTAGCAGTACCCCTGCGCGTCGGTAGGCGTCGTCTGCAGGCGTCCCCTGCGGCTCCGCGTCGTCGGCGTCGTGCGCCGTGATGACGTCGCTGGAGTATATAGACGCCGCCTCCGCGCGCTGACGTCAGTTCTTTGCACACAGCTTTTCCGCGCCAGAACACGCAGAGCCATGTGAGAACCAACACTGGTGCCATTTGAAACTAGGGCCCTGAAAGGGATGTCCCTAACCCTAGGTATCAGTTCGCAGAACGGGGAGGATGGGCGGGGCGGTAAGGAATCTAATACTAACTACTGTTTCTTACAGATATATCGTTACCGAAGGTAAGTAACTTGTTCATCTGAAAGAAACAGGTTAGTATTAGATTCCTTACCTTAGAATAGATACCCCAGCAATACCAACCCCGGTGGTGGGTCTGCGAACCAATACAACCTACACCAGAAAGTCCTGGAGGACCGAACGGCCAAAGAAGCCATCCCTCCGGACTTGACTGTCCAGGCAGTAGTGCCTCGCAAAGGTGTGCAGCGAGGCCCACGTGGCCGCCTGGCAAATGTCCTGCAAAGGGACTCCCCGGCCCAGGGCAGTAGTAGCCGCCGTGGCCCGAGTGGAATGGGCCCTCAGCCCAACAGGAGGCTCCTTCCGAGCCAAAGAGTAGCATGCTTTGATGCACAGGACGACCCACCGAGAGATGGTCCGTTTCTGTACCGCCCTTCCCTTCTTCTCACCCACGTAGCCAACAAACAGTTGGTCATCCACCCGGAACTGGCGTGTGCGATCCATATAGAATGAAAGCGCACGTTTTGGGTCCAGACGATGGAGCCGCTCTTCATCCTTTGAAGGATGCGGAGGCGGGAAGAAGGAGGGCAAGGTGATGGACTGCCCAATGTGAAAAGCAGAGACTACCTTGGGCAGGAAAGAAGGTCTGGTCCGAAGAACCACCTTATCAGGATGAACAGACAAGAAAGGAGGTTGAACAGAAAGAGCCTGGAGCTCACTCACTCTCCTGGCAGAGGTGATGGCTACCAGGAAGGCCGTCTTTAAGGTGAGAAGACGGAGAGGACAGGAATGAAGGGGCTCAAAGGGAGCGCACATCAGGAAAGTCAAAACCAGGTTCAAGTCCCACTGAGGCATCACGAACGGAGCTGGAGGATACATGTGCGTGATGCCCTTTAAGAATCTTAACACAATAGGGGACTTGAACAAAGATGGCTGATCAGGTAGCCTCAAGAAGGCGGAAAGGGCAGAAAGATAGCCCTTGATAGTGCCCAGAGCAGAGCCCTGCTGGGCAAGGGAAAGGAGGAAGAGGAGAACCTCAGATAGAGGGGCAGAAAGGGGATCCACAGCCTTCGCTGTGCACCATGCCACAAATCTGTTCCACCGGCAGGCGTATACCGACTTTGTGGAGGGACGCCTGGCTGCCAGAATGACATCACAGACTTCAGGAGGCAAGTCAAATGGCCTCAACTGTCGCCGCTCAATCTCCACGCATGGAGGTGGAGACTGGACAGGTTCGGGTGGAGGACCGTCCCCTGCTGCTGCGACAGAAGGTCCTCCTGAAGGGGCAGGCGGATCGAGGGACCGACTGTCATGCTGAGTAGCTCGGGATACCAGTACCTTCGAGCCCAGTCCGGAGCCACAAGGATAACTTGGGCCCGGTCGCGCCTGATCTTCTTCAGCACTCTGGGCAGAAGTGGTATAGGCGGAAAGGCGTACAACAGACCGCAACTCCACTCGCGCCGAAAGGCGTCGCCGAGCGAGTGCCGTCTTGGAAACTCCAACGCGCAGAACTGATGACATTGCGCGTTCTCTTCTGTGGCGAATAGATCTAACCAAGGCTCTCCCCATTGCTGAAAGAGGCCTCTCGCCACATCCGAGTTCAGACGCCATTCGTGATCCACCGAGCACCGACGGCTGAGTTCGTCCGCCCTGGCGTTCAGAGAACCTGCCAGGTGTTGAACCGTCAGAGTCACGCCCTGACGTTCCAGCCATTGCCAGAGGCGCAGAGCCTCTTGGCAAAGGGTCCACGACCCCACACCGCCCTGTTTGTTGCAGTACCACATGGCGGTGGTGTTGTCCGTGAACACCTGCACTACACTCCCGTTGACAAAGGGGAGGAATGCCTTCAGTGCCAGGCGAATCGCCCGCAGCTCCAACATGTTGATATGGAGCCGGGACTCCGCCGGAGACCAGAGGCCTCTGATCTCCGCCTCTCCCAAGTGGCCACCCCAGCCTTGGAGGGACGCGTCCGTCACAACCACGTGCTCCGGCTGGGGAAGGGAGAGGGATCTGCCCCTGACCCAATCGCGGTCTGTAAGCCACCACTGCAACTGTCTCGCAGTGCCCTCCGAGATCAGGACATGGTCGGATAGGTTGCCCTGATGCTGGGCCCACTGAAACTTCAGGTCCCACTGCAGAGCCCGCATCCGCCATCTGGCGTGATGCACCAGAAGGATGCAGGAGGCCATCAGCCCCAGAAGCCGCAGCGTCAACCTGACCGAAACCCGGGATAACGGCTGAAAGATGGGAATCAGAGCCTGAATATCCCGGACCCGCCGTTCCGGGGGATAAACCCGAAACTGCGCCGAGTCGAGAACCGCTCCGATGAAAAGGAGCTTTTGAGAGGGACACAGGTGTGATTTCGGCACATTGATGGAAAACCCCAACTCGTGCAGGAGGTCTGCCGTCATCTGAAGGTGGTGGACGACTGTCTGGGGCGAGCCCGCCTTCAACAGCCAGTCGTCGAGGTAGGGGAAGACTGAAACCCCTAACCGGCGCAGATGAGCTGCGACCACCGCCATCACTTTCGTGAACACCCGTGGGGCGCTGGTAAGGCCGAATGGGAGCACGATAAACTGAAAATGCTCGTGGCCTACCGTGAACCGCAGGTAACGCCGGTGGGCCGGCAGGACGGGGATGTGAAAGTACGCATCCTGCAAGTCCAACGCTACCATCCAGTCTTGTGGGTCTAGAGCAGCCAAGACCTGAGCCAAAGTCAACATCTTGAACTTCTCCTTCCGGAGGAAGCCGTTGACGTTCCGTAGATCCAAGATAGGACGCAGGCCTCCCTTGTCCTTCTTGGGTACCAGAAAGTAGTGGGAGTAGCAACCACACCCTACTTCTGGCCCAGGAACGCGCTCGATGGCCCCCTTGGCCAAGAGGGCCGTAACTTCCTCCTGCAGAAGTGTCAAGTGGTCCCCCGACACACGGTGGTTCTGCGGTGGCATGGCTGGAGGAGTGGACTCGAAGGGGAGGGCATAGCCCCTTCGGACAAGCTGCAGCACCCACCTGTCCGATGTTATCGCGCGCCAGCGGGAGTGGTGATGGCGAACCCTGCCACCCACTGGCGTCACGTGAGCCCGAAAGCTCGGACTAGGAAGGCTTGGATGCCGCAGCGGAGGGAGGCGTGGACTGACCACGACGCTGGCCTCTACCGCCACCACGGCGGAAACCACGGGCGCCACCGCGCTGGGGAGCGCTCTGCGCCGCGTGGCTGGCAGCACGTGTGGGACCTCCTCTCCCTTGGCCACGAAAGGGCCGAAACGAACCCGTCTGCTGGCGCTGGGTCTGGGTCGAGAGACCCAAGGACTTGGCCGTGACCCTGGAGTCCTTGAAGCGCTCCAGCGCGTGGTCCGCTTTGTCACCAAATAGGCGACTGCCATCAAATGGCATGTCCATAAGCGTATTTTGGACGTCTGGTGAGAAGTTGGCAGATCTCAGCCAGGCATGGCGACGAATCGCCACCGTAGTGGACATGGCCCGTCCCAGGGAGTCCGTGGTGTCCAGACCACAACGGATCGAGTACCGCGCCGCATCCCGGCCTTCAACAAAGGCCCGGGTGAGCTTGTCCCGCACTTCCTGGGGGCATTGCGGCAAACACTCCTCGACCGTATCCCACAGGGAGTGGGTGTAGCGGCCCAAGAGGCACGCGGTGTTACAAGACCGCAGTCCAGCACTCAAAGAGGAAAACACTTTCTTTCCGAATTGGTCGTACCTCTTTGATTCCCGGTCGGGCGGAGCCGACGGAAATGCGGACTGCGAAGTGGAGGCCTGGATCACCAGACTCTCCGGGGAGGGATGGGTGGACAGGAAGGCAGGGTCGTCCGCGCAGGGACGGTGACGCCTGGCAACGTTCCGGTCAACCGGCGCACCAGAGGCGGGCCTGGACCAGGTGCCCAGAAGGACATCCGTCAGGGCCTCATTAAACGGCAGCAGAGGCTCCTGGGGGCATGACTGCGGTTTAAAAACTTCCGTCAGGATATTCGGTTTGACCTTCGCGACGGGGAGCTCAAGGTGTAAGGCCTTGGCAGCCCTCATCAGGACCACCGAATAGGCAGCACCCGCCTCGGACGCCACAGGGGACGGAGAGACAAACCCAGGGTTGGGCGACTCGTCCAGGCCACTGGCATCACCCAGATCACCTACCCAGTCCACATCGTACTGGCAGGCACGGGATAGAGGGTCCTCAGACCCCTCCCAACCCTCACCATACTCCTCCTCGTCATACCCATATTCTGGGTCGACGATATAGACATCGGGGTCAACAGGCCCCATCGGCGTCGGGTCCGGCGTCGGCCGACGCCGGTCCGGCTCCGAGTCCGGAGTCGGGGAGGAAAGGGGGGTGGCGCCGCGCGGCGTCGGTGCCGGGGACCCGACGCCGGCCGGAGCCGACGGCGGAGTCGCTGCACCACGCGGGGGCGGTACCCTGGGCTGGCCCACAGGAACCGACGCCGGAGAGGCCGGGAGACCAGCCGGCGACGAACCAGAGGGAACCAGCGGCGCCGGGGCCGGAGCCACCGGCGGCGCCGGGGCAGGAGCACCCGAACCGCTCGGGCCCCCAGACGGGACCGACGGGCCCGCAGGCGCCGAAGGCCCCGCCGGAGAAGACCTCGCCCTCATAGCAATGAGGAAGGCCTCGATCTCCTCACGCGACGCGCCTTCCCCAGGGACCGACAGGTGTGGGGCAGACGGCGTCGGCGACCCATGCGGGACCGCGGGGGTGGGGTCACCCGAGCCCCCGGCCGCAGCACGCGGGCGTCGGGGGGAGTCGGGGGTGCGATGGCGACGCCCCGACTTCTTGTGCTTACCTGACGAGCCGGAGGAATGGTGGCGACTCCCGGAGCGCCCATGGCGGCTCCGCGACCGTTCCCTCGACCGCTCCCTCGACCTCCGACCGGACCGGGACCGCTCTCGACGCGGGGCCGACAACCGGAGCTCGAGAAGCTTGCGGGACCGCTCCCGCCTAGCTTTTCCAGTCAAGGCCCGACAGTCGACGCAGGACTCCACGTCGTGGTCCGCGCCCAGACACCGGAGGCAGAGTCGATGGTGGTCGGTGACCGACATCAGGCGGTCGCACTCGTCACAACTCTTGAAACCGGGCATCCTACCGGCACCGTAAAGATCAATCAGTTAACAAAAAACTTGGTCAAAAGACCGGAGTACTGCTCTTCGGATCTGCGCTAACTGGCGCGGAAAAAAGAAGAACTGACGTCAGCGCGCGGAGGCGGCGTCTATATACTCCAGCGACGTCATCACGGCGCACGACGCCGACGACGCGGAGCCGCAGGGGACGCCTGCAGACGACGCCTACCGACGCGCAGGGGTACTGCTACGCAAAAGTTTCCGGATCCAGACTGACGCCTGGGGATATTCTAAGGTAAGGAATCTAATACTAACCTGTTTCTTTCAGATTAATAATGTAGTGCAGGTAAAATGAAAAAGAACCACAGAGTGTATACATAAAAATATGTCTCTTTATTAAACAACACTCACTTACACATTGGTATATCTCCTACCCAGAGATATCAATAAAAATACACAACATTTCAATTTCAAATACAGTGAGTAGCACAAAATACAGTGGCCTTCAGGGGAGATCTAACCATATATTAAAAAAGTGGAATGCGAACTGCGGATAAAGTCGGGACTTCGACCAGGAGACTCAGAGGAACTGGGGACACAAGAAACGGAGGCTGTGTACAGAGTGGAAATACAGCTGCGTGCCCAATAGAAGTAAATGAGAAAGTCGCAGTTGCAGTTTTTAACAATGACCCTTTCCAGACCCCAGGAACTAGGACACCTACACTAGGGAAGCTGGGTGTATAAGTGGGAAGTGACGGCGGAAACTACCATAGACCACAATGGAGGATGAAGAATAGGATGCCGCTAGAAAAGACTGTGCAAGAGTCTGGTGGAGTCCAAGGGTGGATTCATGAAGAGGAGAACCTGCAAGCTGAGGGGACAGAGTCTATGCCACTCGGAGGTGACTAGGAGGCACGGAAGAGCAATGCCCACAGATATCAGATGGTTCAGAAGTGTAGAGAGTGACCTTGTGGCAGCAGCAGTGAAGACCAGTTGACACTGAGGAAGGCCAGGAGCCATGCATGGGCTGTCCCACGTGGGAAGTCGAGGACCAGGGGGTTGGTGTCCGGCAGAAGCACCAACAAGTTGTGCGGGAAGAACAAAGAAGAAGCAATGTTGGGACCAGCATGATCCAAGGGACTCACCAACAGCAGGAGAATTAGAGCAGGTCCCATGCAAGCAGGGTAGCCCACTGGATCAGAAAATGACCCTCAAGAGAACCCAAAGGCCGAAGGCGCAGGAGTCACAAGAGGAACTCGAGCATCTCACCCCAAAGGAACACCCATGGTGCAGAGGATGCTCCTTTAGGCAGGAAGAGATGCTTGAGGTTGGAGCTTCTTGTAGCCCGAAGATCTCTGGAGTGCAGAGCCAACAAACCTTGACAACAGCAAGTCGAAGCGGTGCCTAGGGGTTCGTTCCAAGTGGTTTCAGATGAGGAACACTGGCCTCAAAATTGCAGCAAAGAAAGGTCAAGCCTTGAGGGAGTTGCAGAACCACCACCTGGGTTGCTGAGTCATTTGAAGTCCGTGGGAAGTCAAGAGCAGCAGACCCATCAGCTTCCTTGCAGTGGCTGCAGATGCAGGGGAGTGATTCCTTCACTCCAAAGGAGATTACTTTGGTTGTCCTTGAAGCCCACATGTCTGTTGAAGATCCTGGAAGAAGCAGAGGCACAGACAACCAAGAAAACTTGCAGAACAGCGAGACTAGGAGCAGCAGGAGTCTTAGTTGATGCAGTCTTGGTTCCAGGTTAAGTCCAAGTTTCCAGACGGTCGAAGAGTGATGTGGTTTCAGGCTTGAGTCTTGTCCCACAGCGAATCTAAGAAACCTCCTAGAGGACAGTGGAGAGGATACTCCCATGTCCTTTGTCCAGTTTCACGCCAGAGCGGGAGCCAAGAGCTCCATGATCTGGTTCAACTAGAGTAGGCAACAAGGGCATCAAACGTGCCCCTCAAAGCAGTCTGGTGGTGCTGGCAAGCGTCCCCACCCCTGCCTACTCCTGTCTCTTTGGGGGAGGTGGTCACACCTCTCTACGGCAGGAAACCTATTGCTCTACCATCTCCTGCTTGAGCTTGGCTCAGCAGCAGGAGGGCACAAACGTGTCTGTGGTCGGTAGCAGCACTAGCTTGCTGTCAGACCCTGAAAGGCAGTTACTGGTAGTACAGGGGGGAGAGGGGGTACCCCAAGGGAGCCCCCAGTACATGGGTTCATACTTCCAACACTGGAATCCGTGTGAGGGTATGATTCCAAAATGTTTGATACCAAACATGACCAGGTTCGTGCAACCACTTTATAGTTAGACATCTCATAATGACTAATTTCCACTACATGTATGTAGTGCAATGGCTGACTGCACTTACAAAGCCTAAATAATCAACTCCGGGGTTTGTAGGGGTGTCCTGCTCATGCAGGGGCACCCGCACACTTATATCCAAGTATCCTGCCCTCAGGACTGAAAAGCCGCCATAGGGGTGACATATAGGTGTTAGGTGCAGTGACCCCAGATATAAGGAAACTTATATCTGTTGTGACAGGTGCAAGCACCAACTCACACAGGCTGCAATTGCAGGCCTGTTGTCACAGTTTAAGTGGACTCCCGTGGGTGGCAAAATATATGTTTCGGCCCATGGGAGACCCCTGGTGTACAGTTGCAAATTGTGGGAGAAAGCACAGTGACTGGGGTCCTGATTAGCAGGATTCCAGTCAGACTAGCCAAAAACACCCTGACACCAGGCAAGAAGTGGAAGTAACCATGCCAGAAGGATCCTACCTTCCTACAGAATGTCTATAAGCAAAGCCTGGCCATCACCCTGAAAAGTCAGATGACCGCAGCTAGACGTGGAGCCAAAAGGCCACAGACGAAGAAATCGCTCTTTTAAAGAGCGGTTGTGTCCAGCCTACATTGGATTGTGAACTTAGCTGCGTCTCTCCCATCAGCCATAGCTTGGGAGAATATGGTTCGAGCCTCTTCCGGAACCATATGCAGCACCTGTGCAACCGAATCCCAAGGGAATGGGAGTAATGGCCCAAAAAGCCATACAGTGTTCACAGACCACAATGCCAGGCTGGTGGAAAAAAATATTTTATTAACCAAGGTGTTCAGCCTTTTGGATTCCCTATCCGTGGGGTGGGGTGTTGGGTGAGGAATGGGGGTTCCCCTGGAACCGGATGATGGTGGTGAGTCACTGTCTTGTTTACAGGAAACCCTGGCCAGGGCGTGAACCAGGCCCAGGCAAGACATCGATAAAGGCTTCATTAAATGGGAGAAGCAGTTCTGAAGCGGTGACACCCCGTTGAAGCACCTCCATCATGACGTGGATAGTAGGGAAGGTGTTGGATAGTAAATTAAATAGATTCCCTATCCTAGAGCGCCCCCCAGCGCAATGCGTTGTAATGACATGCGTTGTAATAGTTGCGTCGTAAAGGCACTGCGTGGTAAATGTTGCGTTGAAAAGGATGTTTCCCTCTTGACAGACACGGAGTGAAACTGAAGGTCCAGGACCTCAGCCATTCTCCTCAATACCATAGCAAAACAGGTTCCCTACTCTAAAGCCAGTAGCTGGGGCGGTGTCCATTCCTCTGGCATCTGCCAATTCCTCACATCAGTCCATATCAGGATCTAGGGGGTGGTATTCTTCAGGGTCAGGTGGACTCTCCCAACGTTCCCATGTCTTAGCCCATAGAGATAGGGCTCAGGCTCTGGCCTGGAAGGAATGGGACCAGTCCGCGTCTGGCAATGCCCCTCCGGCTATATGTTCGAGTCAGGGTTAAGAATAGGGACGATGCAGTTGGAAGGTACCAGCAGTGGGAATGGCGTCAGGGAAGTTTGGGGTGTAGGGACCAGTGCCAGTCTGCATCTATCTGTGGATCCAAGGGGCCCAACTGGCGCAGATGATGCATCCACCGGCAGGAAACCAAGAGGCCCTTGCCGAACCTGCGGAGCCCGAAGGCACTCCAGCAGGATAGGCCGCCCGTATAAGAGGTGCATGGTCCAATAGAATTCACAAAGTTTAGCAGGGTCGCTACAGCTCCCTGAAACTGGGGGGTACGTGGAAAGAGCCCAGGTTCAACCACAGAGCCAGCCTGCTAATCAGACCCACAGCCGAGATGCACTCTCTCCTAAATTTACTCCATGTACTCTAGGTACAACCACAATTGGGAATTGGTTCACCTTGTAACCACCCCCCTTCCTGGTCCCACCCATAGGAGGACCTAGGAACTAATCAAGCCCCTTTTAGCTGTATAAAGGTAGGAGCTGTGTCCTTGGACTTTTGATTTGATCCTGAACTGAAACTTGAAACGAAACTCTGGAACTTCGACGTTCTGCTGAAGCTGAAGACTGAAGAATCTCCCTTGTGGCCAAGGAGTGACCACCCTGGGCAACCAGGCACCATCCAGCAAATCAACGTCTTGCTTTGTCGACGTTTCCCGCCGGAACCCGAGCACAGAGCCTGACAAGACCCAGACTTCCAGACCTCTCTGACCCTCTCTTCACGTCTGCAGCATAGCTGAGATCCGTGGAGGCCACGAGACACGTGGGACTGGCAATCTTGAAAAGTCCACGACTTGCTAACTGTGCAGCTCCTGAGGAATCCTCGAAGCTGTGCACTGGGGATTGATAAGCCCTGAATCCGAGCTCCACCTGCACCGAAGATCAGCCCTCCACACTCCACGAGTTCTGCGTGGGGCCCTTCTGCTTGTGTTCTGCTCGACGCTTTGTCCGGTTGCTGGCCCGTTGGCTAGTAGCCTCTGTGACGACAATCCTTCTGAACCAACTCGCTGGTCTGGTTGCTCCAGACTGGCCCTTGCCTCCCTGCAAAGGTGAGGCACCTCAGACCTTGCTGGTCTGCATCAGAAGCCTTCTTTGAATCCTGCGAGGGTGGCCTTTGCCAAGGCTTGTTGACTCCAATCCGACAGTCGACCCCTCCATCTGCGAGAACCTTCGTGGGACAGCTCCTCTCCAGCATCTGGTCGTCCTCGACGCCTCCTGGTCCGCGTGGCTGAAGAGACAAGCTTCACGACAGCACCTGATTGCTCCTCGACGTCGTCTGGTTCCTTCCTGGTTCCACGCGGTCACTGGCTAGTGACCCAGACTCTGTCCCCTCTGCTTTCAGGTCTTCTTCATCCTCGATCCGCCCTTGGATCCACCCGGACATCTTCCACATCTTCACACCTATGCACCCGCTTCCTGTGGGTGAGGTAACGCGAGTACTTCGGTGCTCCCAAGGGTATTGACTATCCAAGTGTCTAGGATTTTAGTTGTTACCTTCTAGCTAGACCGGAAGTGTCCTAAATCCTTCTTTTTCTAAACTCTAAGTTCCATTGACTTAACATTGACTATCGCGTGTGTGTAAAGACACTGCACGCGCCGCCTGTGGGCCTCCTACTCCTAACCTAAGGGTCAGATAGTGTAGCCCCAGCGATTCTCTAGGCCCTAGGCCTTTCCTTTTCTCGTGACGTGGTACTTATACCACTTTCTTAGTATATGGTTTGCTTCGCCCTTAGGGCCTAACTGTATTTTGTGCAACTTAACTTATTCTGACTAAGTAACCTGTTATGTGCTGTTGCCTCTGATCTCATAAAGAGTTCAGAGGAGTGTGTTAGTAAATAAATACATATATATTTTATATATATATCCTGTGTGGTGTCCTTTCATTTGATATTCAAGGGGTTACATATGGTAAAACAGCTGGTTTTACACGCCCTCAAGAGTCTTTTAGCCTAAGACTGTTCTGGCCACGCTACCACTAGGATAGCTGGTCTATAAGGTTGACTTACAACCATCACCATAAGGGTTGTTTGGACTGGTGCAAGGTGTTCACTAGAATAGTGAACATCATATACCAGGCCAACTTCTCACATTGGTGGCAGCAGTGGGATTAGAGCTTGCTGTTGTTTTACCACTTGTAATCTTGAGATATCATTTGAAAGATCACATAGGTACCTGTAGGTACATATAAAAACAAGTCTTAGGATACTTAAGTTCTACTGAACTTAGTTGTTATAGAGCCTGGGCCTAGCACACCCCGACTACAACTCCTAGAGAGGTTCTGTAGGGAAACATATAGTGTAGGTAGGTGCAACACCACACCTCACTAGAAAACATGTCTCAGACAGTGAACCCCAGTGGTTCTCTGCCTGCAGAAGTAGATCCCTTGGGGACTGCTTCAAGATATGAAGCCTTAGCCTTCCAAGAATTGAGACAATTGTGTACTTCTAGAAGGCTAAAACAGGGTTCAAACCCTACCCTCAAATTCCTGGTGGAGCTCTTAGAAGAGTATGATGCTCAACAGCCACCTAAGACAGGTGACACAGGTAGTGCAGATGAAGTCCTTCCCTCTTCAGATGATAATGCTGATACTATTGTGCCTAGATGAGGAAGCAGAGGGGGTAGAAGAAGATGATTCTGATCTTGAGGTAAACAGCCAGGTCCCAGTCAGAAGACTTAGCCAGGCTAACTTAAGTAAACATGGGAGTCAGTATGGGCAGCCCGCATATAGACCCCCAAGTGGGCTTAACCAGAGGCAGATTAGAGGCAGATCCCACTCCAGGGACTCTCTCCAATCTCATGCTTCACGTGGCTCTCATGGCCCTGCTCAGAGGGAGATGACCTCTCCCCAGAGAAGGGAACATGAGGCCAAAATGAGAGAGGCTGCTCTTAGGATTGAGAAGCAGGAACTTGAGGTTGCCCTGGCCAAAGAGAAGCTTGCTCGTGCTAGAGAGCATAGAGAGAGTGGGTTAGAACTCACTGGTGGCAGCAATATCCCTAAGGATAAAGATAGGTCCTATGAGAATAGAAACCTAAGCAAGATTGTGCCCCCCTACAAAGAAGGGGAGGAAATCCACAAATGGAAAACTGCTTTGGAGAGGGCCTGCAAAGTACATTAGGTACTCCAAAGTCAGTGGGCAGCAATCTTATGGCTCTCCTTTTCAGAAAAAGGTAGAGAATCTCCTCACAGTTAGTGATGGGGATGCTAACAACTACTCTGTCCTGAAGAGTGCTCTGATTGATGGGTTTGGCCTAACCACTGAACAATATAGGTTGTTGTTCAGGGATACCCAGAAGACACAGACTCAGGACTGGACTGATTTTGTTGATTGTGCCACTAAGGCTCTGGAAGGCTGGTTATTGGGATGTCAAGCTAAGGACCATACAGGATTGTATAATTTGATCATGAGAGAGAAACTACTTAACAATTGTCAAAACCAGTTACTGCATCAATACCTGATTGACTCTGATCTGACCTCTCCCCAAGAATTGGGAAAGAAGGCAGACAAATGGGTCAGAACCAGGATTAAGCAGAGAAACCAGAACCAAGGGGTGATCAGAAAAAAGCAGACCAGAAGGGTAATAAGCAGAAACAAAAAGACCAGAAGTCTTCACCAGGCCCCCAATAAGGCACAGGGGGAGAGTGGCTCCAAAAAGAACAAACAGAAACAAGAAGGTCCAAGGAAGCCCTGGTATGGATACTGTAAATCAGTCTCTCACTGATTTAGTGAGTGCACCAAGAAGGGCACAGCACCAACCACCATTGCCGCTAAGGCAACTGTTCCCCCGTCTCCAGCTGTTAGTGGTGGTTCCCAGCAAAAGGGTGTAGAAGGGTTAACCCTGGGAACTGAGGTGGACTCTGGCAGAGTACCAACTCAGGCTGTTCGTGTCTGTGATGGGGACATAGCAATGTCCTCTACTGTAAGTCCCAGTAATCTGAGCAAGTACAGACAGACACCTTTTATAAATGACAAGATGGCTCAGGCCTACAGGGACACATGTGGCAGTGTCACTATGGTGACACCTAACTTTGTGAACCCTGAACATATCATACTAGGTGAGACCTACGAAGTGACCAACACTAGCAATGCCACTACCTCCCATAGTATGGCAGCTGTTAACTTCTCCTTAGGGAGGGGTAACTGGCCTCAAAAGAGTTGTTGTGAGTTCAGACCTTCCAGTAGAGTGTCTGTTAGGTAATGATCTTGAAACCTCAGTTTGGGCTGAGGTGGAGTATAGGACCCATGCAGAAATGCTGGAAATATCGGCGCATGTTCTTGCTGTGACCAGGTCACAGGCCAAAAAGTGCTTACCTGAAATAGTGCTGGATATTAAAGCAATAGACCAGACACTACCCAAGAGAAGGAGCAAGAGGGTTAAGGCAGTGCCTTCCCCCCTGCCTCAGGTTGAGGATCAGCCCTCTCAGGAGGATGATTCTGAGATCCAAGAGGGAACTGTCCTAGAAGAGCTTGAGCCTGATCAGGTTGAGTTTCCTGGGACAGGGGGACCCTCAAGGGCAGATCTGAGGCAGGCTCAATTAGATTGTCCCTCTCTTGAACCCCTCAGACAGCAGGCTGCTGCTGAGGCTGCTGGGAATGCTCAAGGTACCCATAAAGTGTATTGGGATGATGGGCTCCTTTATTCAGAGGCTAGAGACCCCAAGCCTGGTGCTTCCAGGAGGTTGGTTATTCCTCTGCCATTTAGGGGCTTCCTTCTTACCTTGGCCCAAGATATTTCCCTAGCAGGACACCTGCGCCAGAACAAGACTTGGGACAGGCTTGTCCCTCACTTTCACTGGCCCCATATGTCAGAAGATACCAAGGAGTTTTGTCGCTCCTGTGTTACCTGCCAAGACAGTGGCAAATCAGGTGGCACAACAAAGGCCCCCCTCATACCACTACCTGTGGTGGGGGTAA
The DNA here is from genome assembly GCF_964261635.1 of Lissotriton helveticus. Classification (NCBI taxonomy): domain Eukaryota; kingdom Metazoa; phylum Chordata; class Amphibia; order Caudata; family Salamandridae; genus Lissotriton; species Lissotriton helveticus. Next base: position 703,984,433 of record NC_136063.1, on the reverse strand, counting down.
CCTTTGAAAGAGTGGGGATAGACATTGTAGGACCAATGGACCCACAAACAGCATCTGGGCACAGATTTATACTGGTGGTAGTGGATCATGCCACCAGGTATCCAGAAGCTATTCCCCTGAGGACCACAACAACTCCTGTTGTGGCTAGGGCCCTATTTGGAGTATTCTCCAGAGTGGGGTTTACAAAGGAGGTTGTCTCTGACAGAGGTGCAAACGTCATGTCAGGATATCGAACTGCAATGTGGAAGGAGTGTGGTGTCAACTATAAGTTCACCACCCCCTATCATCCACAGTGCAATGGGCTTGTGGAAAGATTCAACAAGACCCTCAAAGGGATGATAAAGGGGTTACCTGAAAAGCTGAGGAGAAGATGGGACATCCTTTTACCCTGCCTTCTGTTTGCTTACAGAGAGGTCCCACAAAAGGGGGTTGGCTACAGCCCTTTTGAGCTTTTGTTTGGGCATCTTGTAAGAGGACCCCTATGTCTTGTGAAGGAAGGATGGGAGTTACCTCTCAAAAAGCCTAAGCAGGACATAGTGGACTATGTACTTGGTCTCCGCTCCAGGACGGCTGAGTATATGGAGAAGGCTTCCAAAAACCTTGAGGCCAGCCAAGAACTTCAGAAAGCTTGGCATGACCAAAAGGCTGTGCTGACTGTGTACCAGCCAGGACAGAAAGTGTGGGTGTTGGAGCCAGTGGCCCCAGCAGCACTCCAGGACAAATGGTCTGGACCCCACACAATAGTTGAACAGAAGGGAGATGTCACCTATTTGGTGGACCTTGGGACTCTCAGAAGCCCCCACAGGGTGCTTCATGTCAACAGACTAAAAGCATTTGTCGACAGGGCAGACATGGGCTTGCTCATGGCTACAGATGAGGGGCAGGAGGAAGAGAGTGACCCTCTCCCAGACCAGCTTACTCAGAACCCTGATGATGGGTCAGTAGATGGTGTAGTCTTTGCTGACAGCCTCTCTGAACATCAGCAACAGGACTGTAGACAAGTTCTTCAGTCCTTCAGACATCTGTTTTCCCTGACCCCAAGTCAGACAAGCTGGTGCACCCATGAGGTGGACACTGGTGACAGTCTGCCTGTCAAGAGTAAAATCTCCAGGCAACCTGACCATGTCAGGGACTGCATTAGGACAGAGGTCCAAAAGATGTTGGAGCTGGGAGTTATTGAGCCCTCAGAGAGCCCTTGGGCTAGTCCTGTGGTCCTGGTACCAAAACCTCACACCCAAGATGGTAAGAGAGAGATGAGGTTTTGTGTGGACTACAGAGGTCTCAATGCGGTCACTAGGACAGATGCCCACCCCATCCCCAGGGCAGATGAGCTCATTGATAGATTGGCTTCTGCCAAGTTCTTGAGCACATTTGACCTGACAGCAGGCTACAGGCAAATCAGATTAGCTGAGGATGCAAAAGCCAAGACAGCATTTTCGACCCCAGGAGGACATTATCAATTTGTGGTAATGCCCTTTGGTTTGAGGAATGCACCTGCCACTTTCCAAAGGCTGGTGAATCAAGTTCACATAGGACTGGATGACTATTGTGCAGCTTATCTAGATGATATTGCTGTCTTTAGCTCCACCTGGGAGGATCACCTGGTCCACCTGAGGAATGTTTTAGAGGCCCTGCAAAAGGCAGGCCTCACTATCAAGGCCACTAAGTGCCAGATAGGGCAGAGCAAGGTTGTGTACCTGGGCCACCTGGTAGGTGGGGGTCAGGTTCAACAACTGGAGAGCAAGATCCAGACCATCAGAGACTGGACTCCTCCAATCACCCAGAGACAGGTCAGAGCTTTCTTGGGCCTGTCTGGGTACTACAGGAAGTTTGTGAAAAACTATGGGTCCATTGTGACACTGAATGATTTAACTTCCAAAAAGATGCCAAAGAAAGTTCAGTGGACAGTTAGCTGTCAAAAGGCCTTTGATGACCTGAAGCAGGCTATGTGTACTGCACCTATTCTGAAAAGTCCAGATTACTCCGAAGAGTTCATAGTCCAAACAGATGCTTCTGAGTTGAGTGTGGGAGCTGTACTTTCACAACTGAATATAGATGGTCAAGACGCACAAGTTACTACTTGTGTAACGATATATCTGTAAGAGACATTAGTTAGTATTAGATTCCTTACCTTAGAATATCCCCAGGCGTCAGACTGGATCCGGATTTTTTTTGCGTAGCAGTACCCTTGCGCATCGGTAGGCGTCGTCTGCGGCTCCGCGTCCATCGTCGGCGACGTGGGCGCCTTGATGACGTCGTCTGAGTACTTAGACGCCGCCTCCGCGTGCTGACGTCAGTTTTAGACACAGCTTTTCCGCGCCAGAAACGCAGAGCCATGTTAAAAACCAACACTGGTGCCATCGAACTAGGGCCCTGAAAGGGGGTAACCCTAACCCTAGATATTGGTTCGCAGAACGGGGAGGATGGGTGGGTCGGTAAGGAATCTAATACTAACTAATGTCTCTTACAGATATATCGTTACACAAGTAGTAACTTGTGCATCTGTAAGAGACACGTTAGTATTAGATTCCTTACCTTAGAATAGATACCCCAGCAATACCAACCCCGGTGGTGGGTCTGCGAACCAATAATCACACCAGAAAGTCCTGGAGGACGGAATGGCCAAAAAAGCCACCCCTCGGACTTGGCTGTCCAGGCAGTAGTGTCTCGCAAACCTGTGCAGCGATGCCCACGCAGCTGCCTGACAGATGTCATGTAAGGGCACTCCCTTGCCCAGGGCAGTGGTAGTTGGCGTGGCTCGGGTGGAATGAGCCCGCAATCCAACAGGGGGCTCCTTCTTAGCCAAGGAGTAACATGCCTGGATGCACAAGATGATCCACCGGGAGATGGTCCTCTTGTGTACCGCTTTCCCCTTCTTAGCGCCCACGTAACCAACAAAGAGTTGGTCATCCACCCGGAACTGGCGTGTGCGATCCAAGTAGAATGAGAGCGCACGTTTTGGGTCCAGACGGTGGAGCCGCTCTTCCTCTTTAGAGGGATGCGGTGGCGGGAAGAAGGTTGGCAAGGTGATAGACTGCCCGATGTGGAAGGCCGTGACAACCTTGGGCAGGAAAGAAGGCTTAGTACGCAACACCACTTTGTCCGGATGGACAGAAAGGAAAGGTGGAGTACAAGAAAGGGCCTGGAGCTCACTCACTCTTCTGGCAGAGGTGATGGCAACCAGGAAAGCAGTCTTCAGAGTAAGAAGGCGAAGAGGACAGTTGTGAAGTGGCTCAAAGGGAGCGCACATCAAAAACGTAAGAACCAGGTTCAAGTCCCACTGAGGCATCACAAACGGAACAGGAGGGAATGTGTGTGTGATGCCTTTCAGAAATCTATTTACAATAGGGGACTTGAACAAAGAAGGTTGATCAGGCAGCCTTAGAAAGGCTGAAAGGGCAGAAAGGTAGCCCTTGATAGTGCCCAGAGCAGAGCCCTGCTGGGCAAGAGAAAGAAGGAAGAGAAGAACCTCAGAAAGAGGGGCAGCAAGAGGATCCACAGCCTTTGCTGTGCACAATGCCACAAATCTGTTCCACCTGCAGGCGTATACCGACTTTGTGGAGGGACGCCTGGCTGCCAGAATGACATTACAGACTTCAGAAGGCAAGTCAAATGGCCTCAACTGTCGCCGCTCAGACTCCAAGCATGGAGGTGGAGACTGGACAGGTTCGGGTGGAGGACCGTCCCCTGCGGCTGCGACAGAAGGTCCTCCTGAAGAGGCAGACGAACCGGGGGATCGACTGACATACTGAGTAGCTCTGGATACCAGTACCTTCGAGCCCAGTCCGGAGCCACAAGGATGACTTGGGCCCGGTCGCGCTTGATCTTCTTCAGCACTCTGGGCAGAAGTGGTATAGGCGGAAAGGCGTACAGTAGACCCCAACTCCACTCGCGACGAAAAGCGTCTCCGAGCGAGTGCCGCCTTGGAAATTCCAACGCGCAGAACTGATGACATTGCGCGTTCTCTTCGGTGGCAAATAGATCTAACCAAGGCTCTCCCCATCGCTGAAAGAGGCCTTGCGCCACGTCCGAGTTCAGACGCCATTCGTGATCCATCATGCACCGACTGCTGAGCTCGTCCGCCCTGGCGTTCAGAGATCCTGCCAGGTGTTGAGCCACCAGGGTCACGCCCTGGCGTTCCAGCCACTGCCAGAGGCGCAGAGCCTCCTGGCAAAGGGTCCACGACCCCACCCCGCCCTGTTTGTTGCAGTACCACATGGCGGTGGTGTTGTCCGTGAACACCTGCACTACACTCCCCCGGACAGAGGGGAGGAATGCTTTCAGTGCTAGACGAATCGCCCGTAACTCCAACAGGTTGATGTGGACCCGGGCCTCCGCCGGAGACCAGAGGCCTCTGATCTCCGCCTCTCCCATGTGGCCTCCCCAGCCCTGGAGGGACGCATCCGTTACAACTACGTGCTCCGGTTGGGGGAAGGGAGAGGGATCTGCCGCTGACCCAATCGCGGTCCGTGAGCCACCACTGTAGCTGTCTCGCAGTGCCCTCCGAGATCAGGACGTGGTCGGATAGGTTGCCCTGATGCTGGGCCCACTGAAACTTCAGGTCCCACTGCAGAGCCCGCATCCGCCACCTGGCGTGATGCACCAGCAGGATGCAGGCGGCCATCAGCCCCAGAAGCCGCAGCGTCAACCTGACCGAGACCCGGGATAACGGCTGAAAGATGGGAATCAGAGCCTGAATATCCCGGATCCGCTGTTCGGGTGGATAAACCCGAAACCGCGCCGAGAACCGCTCCGATGAAAAGGAGCTTCTGAGAGGGGCACAGGTGTGACTTCGGCACATTGATGGAGAACCCCAGCCGGTGCAGGAGATCTGCCGTAGTCTGGAGGTGGCTGACGACTGTCTGGGGCGAGCCCGCCTTCAACAACCATTCGTCGAGGTAGGGGAAGACTGAAACCCCTAAGCTGCGCAGATCAGCTGCGACCACCGCCATCACCTTTGTGAACACCCGTGGGGCGCTGGTAAGGCCGAAGGGGAGCACGGTATACTGAAAGTGCTCGGTGGGCCGGCAGGACGGGGATGTGGAAATAAGCGTCCTGCAAGTCCAACGCTACCATCCAGTCTCCTGGGTCCAGGGCAGCTAGGACCTGAGCCAGTGTCAGCATCTTGAACTTCTCCTTCCGGAGGAAGCCGTTGACGTTCCTTAGGTCCAAGATAGGGCGTAGGCCCCCTTTGCCCTTCTTGGGTACCAGAAAGTAGTGGGAGTAGCAACCACACCCTACTTCTGGCCCAGAAACGCGCTTGATGGCCCCCTTGGCCAAGAGGGCCGTAACTTCCTCCTGCAGAAGTCGCAAATGATCCCCCGATACACGGTGGTTCTGCGGTGGCATGGCTAAAGGAGTCGCCTCGAAGGGGAGGGAGTAGCCCCTTCGGACGATCTGCAGAACCCAACTGTCCGAAGTGACTGTGCACCAGTGGAGGTGCTGATGGCGAACCCTGCCCCCCACTGGCGTCACATGGGCCTGAAAGCACGGACTAGGAGGGTTTTGAGGTGGATGCTGCGGGGGAAGGTGTGGACTGACCTCGCCGTTGTCCCCGACCGCCGGGACGGCGGTTCCCACGGCCGCCACCGCGTTGGGTATTACCCTGCGCAGCGTGGCTGACAGCACGTGTGGGTACACCCCTTCCGTGGCCACGAAAGGAGTGAAAGGCAGCCGATTGCTGTGGCGGGGCCGAGAGGCCCAAGGACTTGGGCGTACCCCTGGAGTCCTTAAAGCGCTCGAGCGCCTGGTCAGCCTTGTCGCCAAAGAGGCGACGGCCATCAAACGGCATGTCCATCAAAGTGTTTTGGACATCGGCTGAAAAGTTGGCGGACCTCAACCAGGCGTGGCGTCTGACCGCCACTGTCGTTGCCATCGCTCTACCTAGTGAGTCGGTGGTATCCAGCCCACACCGGATAGAATATTTGGCTGCATCCCGGCCCTCCACAAGGGCTTGGCCGAGTTTGGCCCGTACCTCCAACTGACACTCTGGCAGCACTTCCGCAACCGTATCCCACAGAGAGTGGGTGTAGCGGCCCAAGAGGCATGCGGTGTTGGAAGACCGCAGTCCCAGACTAAGGGACGAGAAGATCTTTTTGCCGTACTGCTCGTACCTCTTGGATTCCCTGTCCGGCGGTGCCGACGGGAATGCGGTCTGGGAATTGGAGGCCTGGATGACCAGGCTCTCAGGGGTAGGGTGGGTGGACAGGAAACATGGGTCGCCCGGGGCTTGGCGGTGGCGTCTGGCCACGTTCCTATCTACGGGCGAACCCGTAGCGGGCTTGGACCAAGTGCCCAGAAGAATGTCGGTCAAGGCCTCATTAAAGGGCAGCAGAGGCTCGGCCGAGCTTGACTGCGGTTTAAGGACCTCAGTGAAGAGATTAGTCCTCACGGCCGCGACAGGGAGCTCGCAGCCCTCATCAACACCACACTGTAGGTTGCCCCCTCCTCCGAAGCCACGGTAGGAGGGGAGACAAAACCAGTGTCTGGAGAGGTGTCTAGGCCACTGGCCTCCCCAAGGTCTCCTGCCCAGTCCTCATGAGACTGACACTCTCGGGTCAGAGGGTCCTCAGACCCCTCCCAATCCCCTTCATCACCCATCTCCTGAAACTCAGGGTTCTCAACGAATGGGGCCTGTTCATAGAAGTGAAATTCCCCAAACGACGTCTGGAGCGGCGCCCATCGGGGCCGTCCCGACGACGGAATAAAAATTTTAAAAAAAGGGGGCATCGGGGACGGCGCCGCCCAAAGACGGCGCCGGAGGCGACACCTGATGGTCCGACGCCGGGGAGGTCGTAAGGTCCACCGGCGACGATCCAGATCCCGAAGAAGGTCTAGCGGGGTCCCGCGGCGCCGGGGCCGCTGTACCCTGCGGCGCCGGGCCTGAAGGCGTCGGCGGCATCGGGGACGAGGCACCCGACGGCATCGGGGCCGAAGCCCCCGACCCGCTAGAGGCCCCAGACGGCTCCGCTAGGCCCGAAGGCGCAGCGGAGCCCGTCGGAGGAGAGAGTTTCCTCATGGCCATGAGGAAGCGCTCGATCTCCTCCGGCGTCGCGTTTAGCCCAGGGACCGGAGGTTGTGGAGCTGGACGCGGCGCCCGCGACTCTGACGGAGCCGTGTGGGTGGTGTCACCCGAACCCCCGGCCGCATCGCGCGAGGGTCGGGGGGAGTCCGCAGAGCGATGACGCCTCTTGGACTTCTTGTGCTTCTTACCTGACGACGACTTCGACCCGGAGGAGTGCGGCCTACTCTCGGAACTGAGGTGGCTCCGAGCCCGCGACCTGTCCCTCGACCTCCCGTGGGACCGAAACCTCTCGCGGCGCGGGACCGACTGCCGGAGTTCGAGTCGCCTGCGGGACCGCTCCCGCCTGGCTTTCGAAGAGAAGGCCCGGCAGTCGGAGCAGGCCTTGTCGTCATGGTCGACGCCTAGACACGTTAGACACTGGTGGTGAGGATCCGTGACCGACATTGTGCGGTCGCAATCCTCGCAGTGCTTAAAGCCAGGCATCCCTACGGCACCTATCGGAGTTGAAAGACTTCGAGAAATGATCAAAAATGATCCAAAAAGTTAGTCAAAAATTGACTAGGGTTACTGCTTTTTCCAGATCTGCGCTTGCTGGCACAAAAAAAAGAAGAAGAACTGACGTCAGCACGCGGAGGTGGCGTCTAAGTACTCCGATGACATCATCACGGCACCCACGACGGACGCGGAGCCGCAGACGACGCCTACCGACGCGCAAGGGTACTGCTACGCAAAAAAATTATGGATCCAGTCTGACGCCTCGGGATATTCTAAGGTAAGGAATCTAATACTAACGTGTCTCTTTCAGATCAGCCCATTGCTTTCATAAGCAGAAGGCTGACCCCTAGAGAGAAAGGGTGGTCAGCTATAGAGAGGGAGGCCTTTGCTGTGGTTTGGGCCCTGAAGAAGCTGAGGCCATACTTGTTTGGCACTCACTTCAAGATTCAGACAGACCAAAAGCCCCTCCTGTGGTTAAATCAGATGAAGCGTGGAAATCCCAAACTTCTTAGGTGGTCCATTTCCCTATAGTGGAACATAGACCTGGGACTGACCATGCCAATGCAGATGGACTCTCCAGATATTTCCACTTAGAACATGAAGACTCAACTGGTCAAGGTTAGTTTAATGTCCCTAAGTTGGGGGGGGGGGGTTGTGTAGGAGAGTAGGGTCTACTTCCTGTGGTCACCCCCACTTTTTGCTTTTGCTTTACTGGTTTTCGACTTAGATGTGGCTGTGGGCCTGCTAATCAGACCCACAGCCCTGATGCACTCTCTCTAAATTTACACCATGTACTCTAGGTACAACCACAATTGGAAATTGGTTCACCTTGTCAGCCCCTGTAGAAGTGTACCCTAGGTACTCAGGGCATAGGTGTAACCAAGGTCTACAAGGGGCTGCAGCATGTATTATGCCACCCCTGGCTGGCCACTCAAACTGACACAACTGGCTGATCACTCAGCTGGGGCAAGGTCGTGTAATCACCCCTTGCTTAGGTATAGTATTCCTATATCTACCCTTATATTTAGACACACAGTAACCTATAAGTCACTCCTATGGCAGGCCTTAACAATCCTGGAGGCAGAGTGCTTGGTTATGTGTGAGATGGTGCTCTAGCATGAGCTGAGCCTGTCTGCAGCTTGCGGAACCATGTCCTTATAGCTGTTCTATGATATCGCCATACCATATACTCTTAAGTGCATTATAATCCTCGCGGTTGAATGCTTACTTTGGTTTGGCTTTATCTAAGCATGTCATGTAAGGTGTCATACGCTTTGGAATACTACCCCCTCGCCAATTCCTGCGACGGGGGTAGCATTCCACCCTTCTAGAGGGAGAAGACATGTTATTGATGACTATCCCGGTTAAAGTTAACCAGAGCCCCAGCGTCACAAAATGGACGCTGCTGCCACAGACACAAGTCTGACCTCCTGCTGCTGGGAGTCCTTCCAGTCACAGAGGTTTGGACAATAGGTTTCCTGCCTGGAGAGGTGCGAGCACCACCCCAGACAGGGCTTTGTGTATTGGGACAGGGAGGGCTGAATAGATTGAGACACTGCCTGGGGCACACTAGGTGCTCCATGCATACCCCAGTTCAAACCGGTTGCTGGGGCACTCCAGCCCCAGCTCTGGCGCGAAACTGGACAAAGGAAAGGGGGTGTAACCACCCCCCTTCCTGGTCCCACCCATATGAGGGACCTAGGAACTAATCCAGCCCCTTTTAGCTGTATAAAGGTAGGAGCTGTGTCCTTGGACTTTTGATTTGATCCTGAACTGAAACTTGAAACAAAACTCTGGACCTTCGACGTTCTGCTGAAGCTTAAGACTGAAGAATCTCCCTTGTGGACAAGGAGTGACCACCCTGGGCAACCAGGCACCATCCAGCAAATCAACGGCTTGCTTTGTCGACGTTTCCCGCCGGAACCAGAGCACAGAGCCTGACAAGACCCAGACTTCCAGACCTCTCTGACCCTCTCTTCACGTCTGCAGCATAGAAGAGATCCGTGGAGGCGACGAGACACGTGGGACCGGCCATCTTGAAAAGTCCACGACTTGCTAACTGTGCAGCTCCTGAGGAATCCTCGAAGCTGTGCACTGGGGATTGAGAAGCCCCGAATCCGAGCTCCACCTGCACCGAAGATCAGCCCTCCACACTCCACGAGTTCTGCGTGGGGCCCTTCTGCTTGTGTTCTGCTCGACGCGTTGTCCGGTTTCTGGCCCGTTGGCTAGTAGCCTCTGTGACGACAATCCTTTTGAACCAACTCGCTGGTCTGGTTGCTCCAGACTGGCCCTTGCCTCCCTGCAAAGGTGAGGCACCTCAGTCCTTGCTGGTCTGCATCAGAAGCCTTCTTTGAATCCTGCGTGGGTGGCCTTTGCCAAGGCTTGTTAACTCCAATCCGGCAGTCGACCCCTCCATCTGCGAGAACCTTCGTGGGACAGCTCCTCTCCAGCATCTGGTCATCCTCGACGGCTCCTGGTCCGCGTGGCTGAAGAGACAAGCTTCACGACAGCACCTGATTGCTCCTCGACGTCGTCTGGTTCCTTCCTGGTTCCACCCGGTCACTGGCTAGTGACCCAGACTCTGTCCCCTCTGCTTTCAGGTCTTCTTCATCCTCGATCCGCCCTTGGATCCACCCGGACATCTGCCTCCTGGTCGCCTGCAGCATCTTTCTTCACAGGCTCCATAGACTTCAACGGCGAAACCCGACACATCTTCACACTTATGCACCCGCTTCCTGTGGGTGAGGTAACGCGAGTACTTCGGTGCTCCCAAGGGTATTGACTATCCAAGTGTCAAGGTTTTTAGTTGTTACCTTCTAGCTAGACCGGAAGTGTCCTAAATCCTTCTTTTTCTTAACTCTAAGTTCTTATTGACTTAACCTTGACTATTGCGTGTGTGTAAAGACACTGCATGCGCCGCCTGTGGGCCTCCTACTCCTAACCTAAGGGTCAGATAGTGTAGCCCCAGCGATTCTCTAGGCCCTAGGCCTTTCCTTTTCTCGTGACGTGGTAATAATACCACTTTCTTAGTATATGGTTTGCTTCGCCCCAAGGGCCTAACTGTATTTTGTGCAATTTAACGTATTCTGACTAAGTAACTTGTTATGTGCTTTTGTCTCTGATCTCATAAAGAGTACAGAGGATTGTGTTAGTAAAGAAATACATATATATTTTATATATATCCTGTGTGGTGTCCTTTCATTTGATATTCAAGGGGTTACATATGGTAAAACAGCTGGCTTTACACGCCCTCAAGAGTCTTTTAGCCTAAGACTGTTCTGTGCACGCTACCACTAGGATATAAGGTTGACTTACAACCATCACCATAAGGGTTGTTTGGACTGGTGCAAGATGTTCACTAGAATAGTGAACATCATATACCAGGCCAACTTCTCACAGTAACCATGCTAGAAGAATCCTACCTTCCTACAGAATATCTATAAGCAAAGCCTGGCCATCACCCTGAAAAGTCAGATGACCGCACCTAGACGTGGAGACAAAAGGCCACAGACGAAGAAACCGCTCTTTTAAAGAGCCGGTTGTGTCCAGCCTACATTGGATTGTGAACTTAGCTGCGTCTCTCCCATCAGCCATAGCTTGGGAGAATATGGTTCGAGCCTCTTCCGGAACCATGTGCAGCACCTGTGCAACCGAATCCCAAGGGAATGGGAGTAATGGCCCAAAAGGCATACAGTGTTCACAGAGCACAATGCCAGGCTGGCGGAAAAAAATATTTTAGTAACCAAGATGTTCAGCCTTTTGGATTCCCTATCCATGGGGTGGTAGGGAATGCACCAGAATTTACTTGGGAAGTAGAGGATTGGACTACCAAGCTCTCCGGGGTGGGGTGTTGGGTGAGGAATGAGGGTTCCCCTGGAACCGGATGAGGGTGGTGGGCCACTGTCTTGTTCACAGGAGACCCTGGGTAGGGCGTGAACCAGGCCCAGGCAAGACATCGATAAAGGCTTCATTAAATGGGAGAAACAGTTCTGAAGCGGTGACACCCGGTTGAAGCACCTCCGTCATGCCGGTAGTCTTGACAGACACGGAGTGAAACTGAAGGACCAGGACCTCAGCCATTCTCCTCACTACCATAGCAAAACAGGTTCCCTACTCTAAGCCAGTATCTGGGGCGGTGTCCATTCCTCTGGCATCCGCCAATTCCTCACATCAGTCCATATCAGGATCTAGAGGCTGGTATTCTTCAGGGTCTAGTGGACTCTCCCAACCTTCCCATGTCTTAGCCCATAGAGATAGGGCTCAGGCTGTGGCTTGGAAGGAATGGGACCAGTCAGCGTCTGGCAATGCCCCTCCGGCTGTATGTTCGAGTCAGGGTTAAGAATAGGGACGATGCAGTTGGAAGGTACCAGCAGTGGAAATGGCGTCAGGGAAGTTTGGGGTGTAGGGACCAGTGCCAGCCTGCATCTATCTGTGGATCCAAGGGGCCCAACTGTCGCAGATGATGTATCCACCGGCAGGAAACCAAGAGGCCCTTGCCGAACCTGCGGAGCCCGAAGGCACTCCTGCAGGATAGGCAGCGTGTATATGAGGTGCATGGCCCCATAGAATTCACAAAGTTTAGCGGGGTCGCTACAGCTCCCTGAAACTGGGGGGTACGTGGAACGAGTCCAGGCTCAACCACGAAGCCAGACTTCATGTGACAACACTCCCTCATATCGTCAAATGACTTCGACAGATGGTGCAAAGTTGAAGACCTCTTCGACTTCTTCGTCTTCTTCATCTTGTGGGACTTACCCGAGTAGGACAACAAACTGCAACGATGATCGATGGCTCGGAGATCGATCCCAGGACCTTCCTCTTAAGTGGGATTGAGACCGCTGCAGAGTCGCACATCGGGCGGCAAGGAGATCGCTCCCTCAAGGCCTTGAGGTAAATGTAAATGTCAAGGTATTTGTAGAGCGCACTGCCACCAAGCGGTTTCCTGGCGCTATTACTCATACCGCTGTGGAACCCTTCCTGGCTTTCCCTGTGAAGTGTCCACTCCTGGGCACCCCCAGGGTGAAGCCAGGCATCCTAGCGCTGTTGGGGCCGGTGTGGAGGTTAAGCAAGCTATTGCCCAGAGATGCAGCGTGGGGCCCATGATTAGAATAGGCACCGAGGCGAGAATTGTCAGGTCCGAGGAGATTGAGCCCAAGACCTGCCGAGGTGGGAATTGAACCCTGGTCCCGGGGCCAGAACTCTGCATCAGGGTCTGCCGCTCTAACCATTGAGCCACACTCCTCCACATGGTGGATTGCACGGCAATCAAGAAAGGTTTTTGCGTTGTGGCCGCAATCTAGGTACCAGAGACTGACGAGGTGTGGGGCAATCACCGACATTTACCAGTGACAGGAACCTGCTGGGCTTGAATCCAGCCTTCCTTGTTGACATCCGGGTCACACTACGAGACAACTCTCAAAAACCTCAGACAAAAAGTATTATTTTTTTTTTTACTGGGGGTAGCTCTCTCTAGTTTTGTGCTGACTGGCATGGAAAGAAAATAACTGCCGTCAGAGCGTTGGCGCCTATATAAGCGCCGCACATGTAATTGCTGATGCAACTGAAGCCACGTGGAGCCAATTGATGCCACCTACCGGCACCCAAGGGTATTGCTCACAAAACAGTTCCAGATACAGTCTGATGCCTGGGGATAATTCGAAGGTAAGGAATTTGTGGCTAGAAGTTTCTATCAGATAACCTTTTTTTTGTTTTTCAGAAACAAATTCACAAAACAGGAGTTTGCTTCTGAAAGACTAATAGCCCCCAAGGTATGGGGGTCATTATTTATTGTTTCTGTTTGTAACATTAATAAAAGCACATCCGACTGCCCACTCTAAATCTTGCTCTGGCCGCCCCCTACTCTGCTGAGCTGTCAGAGTACATTTTCTGAAAGCCGAGCCAGCAGGGGAACCGCCGTTCGAAAACTGACATCCACCGGACTCACAATTGAGCAGGTGAAATGAGGATTTGGCTGACAGAGTACACTGTCATTTTTGTAACAGAATACAGTGTTTGTGAAACACCATATCGGGCACTTCGAGTCTGAAATACACCACCAAATCAACTTTAACAGCTGGGTTATCAACACATTGTATCTCAAGAGATAAGCACAATCATAAAGAAATGGCCAGGTCTGAGTCCCTTATCTCAAACACAATACGCATGAATTTGAAGAAAGTAGGAGATCCAGGGGTGCAGATAGGCTGTGGAGAGGTCAGTGCACTTCTCCACTGAGAGCTGTAGAGTGCAATGTGATGCAGTGCGAATGCGGTGGAATGCACAAGTCAGGTTTCTCAAATGCTGTCAATAGAGACAGACACCCCTTAATATCCTTGTAAACGAGTTATCATATGTTGTCAACAGAGACAGACAATCCTTAATGTCTTTATACACTACTTTCCATAGACAGTGGTATGTCTGAAGTGAGAAGCACAAGCAGATTTGAGGCCACCTATTAAATCATATTTATGTATTAGGGATTGGCTGCGTACACAATAGAGATAACTCGGGAACTAATGAACACCGATTTACAACTGGCTTGTAACAGGCAGTCTATATTTTCTGGAGGAGGAACTAATTTCTACACTGGATGATTCATCTCTAGGTCAGAAAACTCCACAATATTTTCCCTGCCACACTATCCCGATAGCAACGGAAATTCTTTCAGTGGGGAACTTAACAATTCCACCATATATAAGACTCACTTGTAAATGAGGCCACGAGTGACCAGGTTTCCCCTGGTCTTTGATATGGAAAACGTTCAGAGTTAAAACATGAACAAAAACCAAGAAAACATGTAAGGGGTATAATTCTGTAGTGTGAATCTGTAGGAAAGTTGATGTGCATGTTAGAGCTACAACTTATCAGAAATTCCTTAGGTTAAGTATGTTATTTTGTGGTTATTCCAAAGTCAATGTTTGCGCATCACCAATTATCCAATGCCTTGGTGCCCAATTGTTGCCAACGATGACAAATTTAACAAGTAAAACACAGACTCCCATGTGAGTTGACAGTACGTTTAAAGTGATCTTTACATACTGTTGTGTGTCAAATTCACAGATAACAGCAAAGTAACTAACCTCTCTTGTCATTAGGTCCAAAGTGTCAGCTGGATATAATTCTATGAGTTGCAAGAGCCTTGGAAATTTCAATCTGGCATCTCTAGAATTCAGTTTTAAAGCTTTCATCATTTTTTCCACAACAACAGCATGGAAGTTCTGCAGGTCCACGCTGTCAAACACTGGAAAAATAATTGAATCAACACAATCACTCCAAACCTCTTTCGAGACGTGTTTTTCAGAATTTGTCATCCAATTGTGTAATGAAAAATTAATTAGAAACAAAAAAAACATGGACAGAAGAACAAACATCTCAGATTAATAGTTGCATGCAGTTTTGAGTCTGATCTGAGTTTAATGGGATAATGAAAAAATATTCAGCTGATTATTACATTGGACAAACATTTTGTTTAATCCAGACACTGAGATTTAATGTTCTTGGCCATTATAATTTGACTATGATACTGTAAAGCACTTGGAATTAATATATGGACAAAAACAAATGAATTAAAAAAATAATAACAGTTTGCATGTTTATCAAAGTTTAAAAAAATACACCATCCAAGATGATCAACGAACAGTAACAAAATATGACAACCAAAAGAGATAACAAGGTAATCCTTTATCAATTTATAAACATATGAAAACATCTAAAAAAATTGTATAATCCGTCACTGTTGGAAGTGTGCAAGTGCAATCTAAAACACAATTAAACATGCTAACATTACATACATTAAACACACTACTTGGAGAAGTGTGGCTCAATGGTTAGAACGGCAGACCCTGATGCAGAAGTCTAGCCCGGGACCAGGGTTCAATTCCCGCCTCGGCGGGTCTTGGGCTCAATTTCCTCAGACCTGATAATTCTCGCCTCGGTGCCTATTCTAATCATGGGTCCCACTCTGCAACTCTGGGCAATAGCTTGCTTAATCTCCACAATGGCCCCAACAACGCTAAGATGCCTGGCTTCACCTTGTGGCTGCCCAGGAGTGAGCACTTCACAGGGAAAAGCCAGGAAGGGTTCCACAGCGGTATGCATACAAGCGCCGAGATACCCTCATGGGTGATTTGTGCGCTATACAAGTAGTACTACTACTCAAACATCTCATGATCTACAACAGATCACAAATGCATGGAAAGTATACAAAATATTGTACTGCTTAATTGCACAAGTTACTTACCTTCGGTAACGATATATCTGTAAGAAAAAGTAGTTAGTGTTAGATTACTTACCTTAGAATATCCCCAGGCGTCAGACTGGATCCGGAAAGTTTTGCGTAGCAGTACCCCTGCGCGGTGATAGGCGTCGTCTGCGGCTCCTAGTCCGTCGACCGGCGTCGTGGTCGCCGGGATGACGTCAGAGTACTTAGACGCCGCCCTGGCGCGCTGATGTCAGTTCTTGTACATAGCTTTCTGTGCCAGGAACGCAGAGCCATGCCAGAGACCGACACCGGTGCCATGAAACTAGGGCCCTGAAAGGGATGTCCTTAACCCAAGATATCGGTTCACAGAACGGGGAGGATGGGTTTGGTGGTAAGGAATCTAACACTAACTACTGTTTCTTACAGATAGAACAATACCGAAAGTAGGTAACTTGTGCATCTGAAAGAAACAGGTTAGTGTTAGATTCCTTACCTCAGAATAGATACTCCAGCAATACCAACCCCAGTGGTGGGTCTGCGAACCAAGATCACACCAGAAAGTCCTGGAGAACGGAACGGCTGAAAAAGCCATCTCTCCGGACTTGGGTGTCCAGGCAGTAGTGTCTAGCAAGCGTGTGCAGTGAGGCCCACGTAGCTGCCTGACAGATGTCCTGCAAGGGGACTCCCCGACCCAGGCAGTAGTAGCCGCCGTGGCCCGAGTGGAATGGGCCCTCAGCCCAACAGTGGGATCCTTTCTTGCCAAGGAGTAGCATACCTTGATGCACAACACGACCCACCGAGAGATGGTCCGTTTGTGCACCGCCCGTCCCTTCTTCGCGCCCACGTAACCAACAAAGAGCTGGTCGTCCACCCGGAACTGGCGTGTGCGTTCAAGGTAGAAGGAGAGCGCACATTTTGGGTCCAGACGGTGGAGCCTCTCTTCCTCCTTCGAAGGATGTGGAGGCGGAAAGAAGGTGGGCAAGGTGATGGACTGCCGGATATGAAAGGCTGTAACCACCTTGGGCAGGAAAGAAGGACATGTTTTTAACACAACTTTGTCCGGATGGACAGAAAGGAAAGGAGGCTTAGAAGATAGAGCTTGGAGCTCACTCACTCTCCTGGCAGAGGTGATGGCAACCAGGAATGCAGTCTTAAGAATCAGAAGACGAAGAGGGCAATTGTGAAGCGGCTCAAAAGGAGCGCACATCAAATAGGTTAGAATAAGGTTCAAGTCCCACTGAGGCATCACGAACGGACCAGGAGGAAACATGTGCGTGATGCCTTTCAAGAATCTATTTACATCAGGGGACTTGAAAAGAGAAGGTTGATCAGGAAGCCTCCAGAAGGCAGAAATGGCAGGGAGGTAGCCCTTAAGAGTGCCCAGAGCAGAGCCCTGCTTGGCAAGAGAAAGAAGGAAGAGGAGAACCTCTGAAAGGGGGGCAGAGAGAGGATCCACAGCCTTTGCTGTGCACCATGCCACAAATGAACAAGTTACTTACCTTCGGTAACCATATATCTGTAAGAAACATTAGTTAGTTAGATTCCTTACCTTAGAATAACGCCCAGATGTCAGACTGGATCCGGAAATGTTTGCATAGCAGGACCCCTGCGCGTCGGTAGGCGTAGTCTGCGGATCCGTGTCTGTCATCGACACCGGGATGACGTCGTCGGAGTACTTAGACGCCGTCCTCGCGCGCTGACGCCAGTTCTTATACACAGATTTTCCGCGCCAGAAACGCAGAGCCATGATAAAAACCAACACTGGTGCCATGAAAACTAGGGCCCTGAAAGGGATGACTTTAACCCTAGATATCGGTTCGCAGAACGGGTAGGATGGGTGGGGCGGTAAGGAATCTATCTAACTAATGTTTCTTACAGATATATCGTTACCGAAGGTAAGTAACTTGTTTATCTGAAAGAAACACGTTAGTTAGATTCCTTACTTTAGAATAGATGTGTAGGAAGGTGGATATCTGACTTTATGGTTACCCCAACTTTTTGCCTTGTGTTTTGCTAGTTTTCAACTTCGTTGGCCTGGGATCCTGCTATTCAGGGCCCCAGGCTATCTGCTCTCTCTATAAATTGGACTCCATGTACTTTAGGTACATACCAAATTGGATATTGGGTCACCTCTGTGAGCCCCTGTATAGTGTACCATAGGTACCCAGGGCATAGGTGCATCCAAAGCCTACCAGGGGCTGAAGCATGCATCATGCCAGCCCTGGCTGGCCATTAAAACTGACACCACAGGCTGATCACTCAGCATGGGTAAGGTGGTGTAATCACTCCTTACTTAGATATAGTATGCCTATATTTACCCACATATATAGACACATATACACCTATAAGTCACTCCTATGGTAGGCCTCGGCAATCCTGGAGGCAGAGTGCTTGGTTTTATGAGAGCATCGCCGTCGGCGTCAGCCGCATGAGCTGAGCCCCTCTGCAGCTTTCAAAAGCATGTCCTTATAGCTGTTCTATGATATAGCCATACCATATACTCTTAAGTGCATTATAATCCTCACGGTTAATGCTAACTTTGGTTTGGTGTTGGACTTGGCCCTTCTGGCAGGTTCACCCCTGAACTTTTTGCTGTTAATTGTTGTGAGAAGTTGGCCTGATATATGATGCTCACTAGTTCTAGTGATTACCTTGTATCAGTCCAAACAACCCTTATGGTGATTGGTTGTAAGTCAACCTTATAGACCAGCTACCCTAATGGTAGCGTGGACAAAGCAGTCTTAGGCTAAACTCTTTTGGCATGTGAAGACAGCTGTTTTACCACATATAACCCCTTGAATACCAGATGAAAGGACACCACACAGGTTGTTATGAAAATAAACAATATATTTATTATTAACAAACACCTCTGAACTCTTTATGAGATCAGAGGGCTAAGCACATAACAATACTCTTCAGAAAAATACAGTAAGTCGCACAAATTACAATGGTGCCCTAGGGGCACGGCAAACCATATACTAAGTAAATGGGTTAAGTAAAACGATAGAGGAAATGAAGCTGCCCAGAGGCTGTAGGATCGCTGGGACTACACTACCCTAACCTTAGGTAAGGTGCAGGAGGCCCACGGGACACGTGAGCAGAGTGTGAACTCACACGCGAGATGCAGAACAGAGTCAATGGGCACAACAAATTACGAAAAGGTAAGTAAAAGACAGTTACGACTAGTTACGACTAAAACGAGAGGATACCTGGACACTAGGAGAGTCAATCTACCTATGAGCACCGAAATGCTCTCGTTACCTCACCCACGGGCTGCGGGTGCATAGGTGTGAAAGTGTGTCGGGTTTCCGCGTTGAAGTCAATGGAGCCTTGAAGAAAGATGCTGCAGGCGACCAGGAGGAGGATGTCCGGAGCGATCCAAGGGTGGATCGAGGAAGATGAGGACCTGAAAGTAGAGGGGACAATGTTCAAAGTCACTAGCCAGTGACCGGTGTGGAACCAGGAAGGAACCAGATGCTGTTGTCGCGATCAGGTGAAGAGTGGACGCTTGACTCTGCAGCCACGTGGACCAGGAGGTGTCTTCGACGACCAGGATGGAGGCACGAGCTGTCCCACGCAGGCTCTCGCTGTCGGCGGTGTCTGAACCGGATTCGGAGTCAACAGGCCTTGGCAAAGGCAACCCACGCGGTGAGTGAAGATGGCGTCTGGTGCGGACCAGGAGGGTCCGGGGTGCTTCTCTTTTGGAAGGAAGCAAGGGCCAGTCTGGAGCAACCAGACCAGCGGTGTAGATTTCTTGGGTCGTTGTCTAGGAGGCCACTAGCCAGCCGGCAAATGACCAGACAACGCGTCGAGCAGCAATCAAGCAAAAGGGCCCCACGCAGATCTCGTGGATGCTGGGGGGCTGGTCTTCGGTGCAGGAGCTGCTCGGGGCTGGGGCTTCTCAATCCCCAAAGCACTTACTCGAGGGTGCCTCAAAAGTCGTGCTGGAAGCGAAGTGCAGTTTCTTCAAGATGGCCGGGCCCACGTGTCTCGTCGTACCCACGGATCTCAGCTGTCTGGCAGATGTGGGTAGAGGTCGGAGAGGTCTGGAAGTCCGGGTCTCGTCGGGCTCTGAGGTCTGGTTCCGGCAGGAAGGACGACAAAGTGAACCGCTAGGACGCTTGATGGGGCCTGCAGTTGCAGGGTGGTCACTCCTTGGCCACAAGGGAGATTCTTCAGTCTTCTGTGGAGCAGAACGACGAAGTCCAGAGTTTCTTCTTGTCAAGTTTCAATTCAGGATAATCTAATTTGGAATGGGACCAGCTCCTACATTTATCCTGCTAAAGGGGGCTGTACTGTGACTAGATCCCTCCTATGAGTGGGACCAGGAAGGGGGGTGGTTACACCCTCTAGCCTTTGTCCGGTTTCGCGCCAGAGCTGGAGTGCCCCAGCAACTGGTTTGAACCGGGGTATGCACAGGGACACCTTGTGTGCCCCACGCATGTCTCATTCCTTTCAGCCTGTCCTACCTCAATACACAAAATCCTGTCTGGGGTGGTGCTAGCACCTCCCAAGGCAGGAATCCCTTAGTCCAGGCCTCCGCTGCTGGAAGGACTCCCAGCAGCAGGAGGTCAGACTTGTGTCTGTGGTGGCAGCATCCATTTTGTGATGCTAAGGCTCGGGTTAACTTTAACCGGGGTTCTCAGTTACATACATGTTGTGTCCTTCTAAAAGGGTGGAATGCTACCCCCGTCGCCAGAACTGGCCAGGGGGTAGTATTCCAATTCGTAGGGCACCTTGCTCGACATGTTTTGATAATGCTATGCCAAAGTTAGCAATAGCCGCAAGGATTATAATGCACTTAAGAGTATATAGTATAGCGTTATCATGAAAACAGCTAAAGGACTTGGTTCCGAAAGCTGCAGACAGGCTCAGCTCATGCTAGAGCACCATCTCACATAATTCCAGGCCCACTGCCTTCAGGATTGATAAGGCCTGCCATAGGAGTAACTTATAGGAATCTATGTGTCCATTTTGGGGTTAGATATAGGTATACTATATCTACAGCAAAGGGTGATTACACCACCTTGCCCCAGCTGTTTTACCAGACAGTTGTGTCTGTTTAGATGGCCAGCCAGGGGTGGCATAATACATGCTGCAGCCGCTGGTAGGCCTTGAGTACACTTTTGCCCTGGGTACCTATGGTACACTATACAGGGACTTACAAGAGTGACCCAATACCAATTGGTAAATGCACCTAAAGTACATGTGGTCCATTTTAACAGAGAGCAGATAGCCTGGGGTCCTGAATAGCAGGATCCCAGGCCAACTAAGTCGAAAACCAGCTAAACACCAGGCAAAAAGTTGGGGGTAACCATCGTCAGATATCCACCTTCCTACAATTGTGACTTGGTGTTAGTGATTTTTGGCTTCTGCGCACTTTACCACTGTGTCCCAGGATAAAGAGCCTGCGTGTGGTGAGGCTGGCCTGTCCTCCCATAGGAATGCATGGGGAATGTATGTGTCAATGTTAGTTCCTGATGTGTGAGGAGTGCAGGCTCGAGTTTGGTATGTGCGAACTCGTGAGATTGAATGCTGCGCGATGATATGTGCGGCATTCATGTGTCTAGTGTGGACGGGCCACTTCTAGAAGTTGTTCTGTCTGTGCAGTGACTGGCTGGCTTGTGATTGGCTGGAGCTGGCTGGTGTGCCCGACTCTAGGAGTCAGGATGGGTCTGCCCCGGTGGTGAATGGGAGATCTGCATGTTGATGGCCGGGGAGGAGTGCACCTGGGCCCTGAATAGGGCTGGGCTTTCCCCTCACAATTCTGGCTCCACCCCCTGTGGTGTGTCTGATGTCCCTGACCCATCCTGTGAATAGGAAGAGGGGCTGAGCAAAACAAAGTGCTCATGAACCAGTTGTATCTGGTTCGCCCCTTGCCTGCACCTTTGTAGACAAAGGATTTCTCTGTATAAAAAAGGGGCTGTGACCCCATGAAAATGTTCTTGTTTCCTGACTTGAATCTACCAGGGGCGTGCTGCTGCTGGGGCCCAGGGGAAGGCTTGCCTCCCTGGGCCCTGCCTAGCCCCTGGATGCCTGGAGGACTCTTCTACTTTTTGGATTCCTGACAGAGGGGGCTTGCTGCTGGTGGGGTCCAGGAGGGACCGCCATGGGGGCTGTCTCCTTGCTGGAGTGCCCTGTGTGCTGGCCCCTGGGCCCTGCATTGCCTCCCTGACCTCCAGGACCGGTTTCTTTGCTGTTGCCTTTGCCCAAGGAATTGATGCTGTGTGTGGGCGCCCTGGGAGCGTTGGGCTCCTTTCTCCTGTGGCCCTGTGAGAGGGAATCCCGAGTGTAGGGATTCCCCCTGTGGCCCCTTCATAGCGGGTGCCCACCCGGCTTCTACTTTTATTTTATTCACCGAGGGAGCCTACCCCTCGTGTTGGCCCCCGAGCAGTCACCGCCGTGGCCAGGCCGAAGACAGGAAGTCAGGGGTCCAGGCGCCTGGAGCGGGGCGGGACTTCAGCTTGCTTGCAGGAAGTCCCGCCCGCCGCTGCGCCACGATTGGCTGCCCGCCGCCAAGAGAGGAAGAGGAGCAACCAAGATGGCGTCGCCGGTTCCAGCAGGGCTCCCGTGTGCTGGAGAGAGCCCTGCCGGTGGACCATAAAGCCCCGGGTCCCAGGAGGGGGCCCGGGTGAATTGAAGGTGGCGGCCGAGGCCGCCAATAGTAGTGGGGGGCTCCCAGGGATCCCGGAAAGCCCCGCAGATAAGTGCCGCTATCCGGAGGAGCCCCCACCAGAGGAAGAAGCCCGGTGAGTGAGAACGGCTGGGGGGGTTCCGGGCGGCTAAGTAGTGGTGCCGGTTTTAAGGCCCCGTAAGTAGGGGGCATGTAGGGTGGCCCCGGATGGCAGTGGGCCGCCCCCACGTTGTACTGGTCACTTCCCGAGCCTGATGGCTCCAACGAGGCCACAGTTGTTTCCGGAGCCAGAGGGTTCCCAGAGGCAGTTTATGTAGTCACCGAGCCCCGTGTGGCTCCACCGTTTGGTGCATTATTCCCCCCAGAGCCTAGAGGGCTCCCCCAAAATGCACATGATTTATTCAGAGCCTAGAGGGCTCCCCAATGCTTGGCGCAGTTTTGTTTCTAAGGGCCAGTGAGGGCCCATGTCGCAGTTTGATTCTACAGCTGCCCAGCAATTAGCGGGCAGCTGCACCGTTTAGGTATTTTGCTTCCTAGGGACTTGCTGTATGTGACTTAGGAGTGAGGCGCACTCCTTCGCCGCTACTTTGGCCTTCCCCAGCTGTGCAGCACTTAGTGCCAGCTGCAGCGTTTAGGCCTTGTTCTTGTCCCTCAGCTGCCCAGCAAGTAGTGGGCAGCTGCTTCGTGTAGGTATTGGCGCAGTGGCGCAACCTGGACCTTGATGTGAGTTCTGTGCTAATTGTGATTTATGTGCTTCTTAGGGTGCTAGGAAATGTACTGTGTGTAGAATGTTTTGCGCACCCTGTTCTGATACCTCTGAATGTGTCTTCATGCATCATGTGGCTTACCTACACCTCTGAATGTGTCTTCATGCATCATGTATCTTACCTACACCTCTGAATGTGTTTTCATGCATCATGTGTGAAGCTTCTGCTTGTTCTATGTTCTAAGTGCTAGTTCTACCAAGTGCTTTTTCCCCGACAGTGGTCCATGTGGCCCTGTCCTATATGTACACAATCCCCTGTAAATTCTGCCCGTGCCAGTGGCACACTGTACATTGTGTGTTTCTTATCTAATGTGTTTGGTATAATACAAAGGCTATTTTAATATATAACCTTGTGTGGAGTTCCGTTTGTGGGGGGCCTGGGATGTTGTTGCTGGTGGGTGTGTGCGCAAACACTTTACACATTGCCTCTGAGATAAGACTGACTGCTCGTGCCAAGCTACCAAGGGGGTGAGCAGGGGTTATCTTTGGCGGGTAACTTCCTTGCCCTGACTAAAGTGGTGGTTTCTACCTGGCTTTGGCGCAAGCCTCAGCCAACCATAAATCCAATTTCTAACATTTGGCTTTATCAAAACATGTTGTGTAAGGTGTCAAACACTTTGGAATACTACCCCCCGCCAATTCTGGCGGCGGGGGTAGCATTCCACCCTTGTAGAGGGAAAAGACATGTATGTTACTGCTTTACCCGGTTAAAGTTAAACAGAGCCTCAGCATCACAAAATAGATGCTGCTGCCACAGACACGAGTCTGACCTCCTGCAGCTGGGGGAAACTCCAGCAAGGGAGGCATGGACAATAGGTTTCCTGTCGAGGGAGGTGCTAGCACCTCCCCAGCCAGCCTGTAGTGTATTGGGGCAGGTGGGTTGAATGGAAAGATGCTTTTCCAGACACTGCCTGGGACACACAAGGTGCTCCATGCATAGCCCGGTTCAAACCAGTTACTGGGGCACTTCAGCCCCGCTCTGGCGCAAAACTGGACAAAGGGAAAGGGGTGCAACCACCCCCTTCCCAGGTCCACCCATAGGAGGGACCTAGCAGGTAATCCAGCCCCTGAAATCAGTATAAAGATAGGAGCTGTGTCTACAGACATTAGATTATCCTGGAATGAAACTCTGAAACGAAACTCTTGGACCTTCGACATTCTATACCGACTAGAAGACTGAAGACATCTCCCTTGTGGTCAAGGAGTGACCACCCTGTGCAAACAGGCACCACCAGTAACTTTCCGGTCTGCTTTGTCAACGCTCCCGACGGATCACGAAGACTCAACGACTCAGGAACTGGACTCTCAAACTTCTCTGACTCCAACCCACATCCACAGCAAAGCTGAGACCCGTGGCAGACACGAGAGACGTGGGACCGGACACCCTGGAAATCCTGCATTTTGCTAACTGCATAGACTCCTGAGGTAACTCTTAGTTGTGCATTGGGGTACGAGAAGCCCCAGACCAAAACGCCATTTGCACCGAAGCTGAGCCCTCCACATCCACGAGTGCAGCTTCGGGCCCGCTCTTGCATTTCAGCTCAACGCGTCTTCCCGGTTGGTAGCCCGTTGGCTAGTGAGCCCTCTGAAGACGAACCTTTGAAACTAAACTGCTTTCCTGGTTGCTCCAGCTTCCCTACAAAGGAGAAGCTCCCCAAACCTTGCTGGTCTGACCTGAAGTCAATTTTCACTTCCTGCGTGGATTGCGTTTGCCAAGGCTTGTTGGGTCCAATCCAGATACCGACACCGCAGTCAACTAGATCCTTCGTGGGACAGCTCGAATCCAGCTCCTGGTCATCGTCGACAACTCCTGGTCCTCATGGCTGCAGAAACAAGCTTCACCTCTTCACCTGATTGCATCACGACATCGCCTGGTTCCTTCCTGGTCACTGGCTAGTGACCCAGACTCTGTCCCCTCTGCTTTCAGGCTCTTCAGTTCTTCAATCCACCCTTGGATCCACCCGGACACTCTTCCTTTGGCCGCCTGCAGCACTTCTTTTGCAGATCTCCATTGAAAGCATCGACGAAACCCGACACGAAAAGACACCTATGCACCCGGCTTCCCTGGGTGAGGTAACTCGAGTACTCCGGTGCTCCCGTGGGTATTGACTCTCCAAGTGTCCTAGTTTAGAGGGGTTTTGTCGTAGTCCATCCAGAAGTGCCCTAAAACAGTAACTTTGTAACGTCTTTGTTTTCTATTATAAGTCAATGGTAACTCGCGACTGTGTTGCCACACTGCACGCGTCTCCCGTGGGTCTCCTACTTCCTAACTTTTGGTTGTTTAGTGTAGCCCCAGCGACTCCCTAGGCCTATTTACTATTCCTGAAGTGGTTCTTATACCACTTACTTAGTATATGGTTTGTGAGGCCCCTAGGGCAAAACTGTATTTGTGAAACTTATCGTATGCTAATTGAGTAACTTGTGATGTACTTCAATGTCTGACCTCATAAAGAGTGTAGAGGGGTTGTGTTAGAAATACATACATTTATATTTGATATATACCTTGTGTGGTGTCCTTTCATTTGGTATTCAAGGGATTCTAATTGGTAAAACTGCTTGCTTTACATGCTCTTTGAAGTCTTAGCCTATGACTGCTGGTCCATGCTACCACTAGGATAGCTTGTCTATAAGGTTGACTTTACAACCACCATCAATAAGGGTTGTTTAGACTGGTGCAAGGTGCCCACTACAATAGTGGACATCATATGCCAGGCTAACTTCTCACAAAATACTCCAGCAATACGAACCCCGGTGGTGGGTCTGCGAACCAAGATCACACCAGAAAGTCCTGGAGAACGGAACAGCCAAAGAAGCGATCTCTCCGGACTTGGCTGTCCAGGCAGTAGTGTCTAGCAAACGTGTGCAGCGAGGCCCACGTAGCTGCCTGACAGACGTCCTGCAAGGGGACTCCCTGACCCAGGGCAGTCGAAGCGACCGTAGCCCGAGTGGAATGGGCTCTCAGCCCAACAGGAGGCTCTTTTTTCGCCAAGGAGTAGCAAACCTTGATGCACAAGACGACCCACCGAGAGATGGTTCGTTTGTGCACCGCCCGTCGCTTCTTCTCGCCCACATAACCAACAAAGAGTTGGTCATCCACCCGGAACTGCCGTGTGTGGTCCAGATAGAAAGAGAGCGCACGTTTTGGGTCCAGACGGTGGAGCCTCTCTTCCTCCTTCGAGGGATGCGGAGGCGCAAACAAGGTGGGCAAGGTGATAGACTGTCCGATGTGCAAGGCTGTGACTACCTTGGGCAGGAAAGAGGGACGCGTTTTTAAAACAACCTTATCCGGATGGACAGAAAAGAAAGGAGGTTTAGAAGAAAGAGCCTGGAGCTCACTCACTCTCCTGGCAGAGGTGATGGCAACCAGGAATGCAGTCCTAAGAGTTAGAAGATGAAGAGGGCAATTGTGAAGTGGCTCGAAAGGAGCGCACATCAAAAAAGTCAGAACCAGGTTCAAGTCCCACTGAGGCATCACGAAAGGAACAGGAGGAAACATGTGTGTGATGCCCTTCAAGAATCTATTTACAACCGGGGACTTGAAAAGAGAAGGCTGAACAGGAAGCCCTAAGAAGGCCGAAATGGCAGAGAGGTAGCCCTTGGTAGTGCCCAGAGCGGAGCCCTGCTGGGCAAGAGAAAGAGGAGAACCTCTGAAAAAGGGGAAGAAAGGGGATCCACAGCCTTTGCTGTACACCATGCCACAAACTTGTTCCACCTGCAGGCGTATACCGTTTTTGTGGAGGGACGCCTGGCTGCCAGAATGACATCACAGACTTCAGGAGGCAAGTCAAATGGCCTCAACTGGCGCCGATCAAACTCCACACATGGAGGTGGAGGCTGGACAGGTTCGGGTGGAGGACCGTCCCCTGCTGCTGAGACAGAAGGTCCTCCTGAAGAGGCAGATGAATCGGGGGATCGACAGACATGCGGAGTAGCTCTGGATATCAAAATCTTTGTGCCCAGTCCAGAGCCACAAGGATAACCTGGGCCTGGTCGCGCCTGATCTTCTTCAGCACTCCGGGCAGAAGTGGTATAGGCGGAAAGGCGTACAACAGACCGCAACTCCACTAGCGACAAAAAGCGTCTCCGAGTGAGTGCCGCCTTAGAAATTCCAACGCGCAGAACTGATGACATTGCGAGTTCTCTTATGTTGAGAATAGATCTAACCAAGGCTCTCCCCACTGCCGAAAGAGGCCTTGCACCACTTCCGAGTTCAGATGCCATTCGTGATCCATCATGCACCGACGGCTGAGTTCGTCCGCTCTGGCGTTCAAGGAACCTGCCAGGTGTTAAACCACCAGGGTGAAGCCTTGGTGTTCCAGCCATTGCCAGAGGCGCAGAGCCTCCTGGCAAAGGGTCCATAACCCCACCCGCCCTGTTTGTTGCAGTACAACATGGCGGTGGTGTTGTCTGTGAACACCTGCACTACACTTCCCCGGACAGAGGGATGGAATGCCTGGAGTGCAAGCCGGATGGCCCGCAGCTCCAGAACGTTGATGTGTAGCCGGGACACCACCGGAGACCAGAGTTCTCTGATCTCCTTCTCTCCCATGTGGCCCCCCAGTCCAGTAGGGACGCATCCGTCACAACTACGTGCTTTGGTTGGGGAAGGGAGAGGGATCTGACGCTGACCCAATCGCGGTCCGTGAGCCACCAATGCAACTGTCTCGTAGAGCCCTCCGAGATCAGGACATGGTCGGACAGGTTGTCCTGATGCTGGGCCCACTGAAACTTCAGGTCCCACTGCAGAGCCCGCATCTGCCACCTGGCGTGATGCACCAGAAGGATGCAGGAGGCCATCAGCCCCAGAAGCCACAGCGTCAACCTGACCGAGACCTGGGATACAGGCTGAAAGATTGGAATCAGAGCCTGAATATCCCGAACCCGCTGTTCGGGAGGATAAACCTGAAACTGCGCCGAATCCAGAACTGCTCCGATGAAGAGGAGCCTTTGAGAGGGATACAGGTGTGACTTCGGCACATTGATGGAAAACCCCAGCAAGTGCAGGAGGTCAGCCGTAGTCTGGAGGTGGCTGGCGACTGTCTGGGGCGAGCCCGCCTTCAACAACTAGTCGTCGCGGTAGGGGAAGACTGACCCCCCATAACCTGTGTAGATGAGCTGCGACCACCGCCATCAATTTCGTGAATACCCGTGGGGTGCTGGTAAGGCCAAAGGGGAGCACGGTGAATTGGAAGTGCTTGTGGCCTACCATGAACCGCAGGTAACGCCGGCAGGACGGGGATGTGGAAATACGCGTCCTGCAAGTCCAACGCTACCATCCAGTCTCCGGGGTCCAGGGCAGCTAAGACCTGAGCCAGAGTCAGCATCTTGAACTTCTCCTTCCGGAGGAAGCCGTTGACGTTCCGCAGGTCCAAGATAGGGCGTAGGCCCCCTTTGTCCTTCTTGGGAACCAGAAAGTAGTGGGAATAACAACCACACCCTACTTCTGGCCCAGGAACACGCTTGATGGCCCCCTTGGCCAAGAGGGCCGATACTTCGTCTTGCAGAAGTTGCAAGTGATCCCCCGACACGCGGTGGTACTGCGGTGGCATGGCTGGAGGGGGTCACCCCGAAGGGGAGGGTGTAGCCCCTTTGGACGATTTGCAGCACCCACCTGTCCGATGTGATGGTATGCCAGTGGAGGAGGCGATGGAGGACCCTGCCCCCCACTGGCGTCGAATGGGCCTGAAAGCTAGGACTAGGAAGGGTTTGAGGCAGATGCTGCGGGGGTGGATGTGGGCTGGCCTCGCCGTTGTCCCCTGGCACCGCCACGGCGGTTACCACGTCCGCCGCCGCGCTGGATGTTAGACTGCGACCCGTGGCTGGCAGGACGTGAAGGGGCTCCCCTTCCTTTGCCACGAAAGGAGCGAAAGGCAGACTGCTGCTGACGCTGGCCCGAGAGGCCCAAGGACTTGGCCGCAGCCCTGGAGTCCTTGAAGCGTTCAAGCGCATGATCTGCCTTGCCACGAAAGAGGTGGCTGCCATCAAACGGCATGTCCATGAGGGTGTTCTGGACATCAGTCGAGAAGTTGGCGGACCTGAGCCAGGCGTGGCGGCGAACCGCCACCGTCGTTGACATCCTCCTGCCCAGTGAGTCCGTGGTTTCCAGCCCACATCGAATGGAATACCGCGCTGCGTCTCGTCCCTCCGCGAGGGTTTGAGCCAGCTTCTCCCGGGCCTCCTCCGGGCACTCTGGCAGCACGGCCGCAACCGTAACCCACAGAGAGTGGGTATAACGGCTCAAAAGGCAAGCGGTGTTGACTGACCGCAACCCACAACTGAGGGATGAGAACAGTTTCTTACCAAACTGTTCATACCTTTTGGATTCCCGATCTGGGGGTGCAATCGGGAATACGGATTGGGAAGTAGAGCCCTGGATAACCAGGCTCTCGGGGTGGGGTGGGTGGACAGGAAGCTAGGGTCGCCCGGAGCTGGGCGCCTGGCGACGTTCCTATCTACAGAGGGGCCTTTAGCGGGGCTGGACCAGGTGCCCAACAGGACGTTCATGAGAGCCTCAAACGGCAGCAGAGGCTCCGGAGAGCCTGTCTGTGGTTTAAGGACCTCAGTAAGGATATTAGATCTCACAGTAGCGACGGGGAGCGTAAGCGCCAAGGCCTTGGCTGCCCGCGTCAGCACCACACTATAAGCAGCCCCCTCCTCCGTAGCCACGGTAGGAGGGGAGACAAAACCAGTGCCAGGTGATGTGTGGAGACCACTGGCCTCCCCTAGCTCCTCTGTCCGGTCCTGAAAGGACTGACACTCACGTGTCAGAGGGTCCTCGGACCCCTCACAATCCTCCTTGTCCTCCATCTCCTGAAATTCAGGGTCAAAGGATGGAGCCGGATCAAAGAAGAAGTGTTCTTCAGCTGGCGTCGAATGCAGCGTCGGTCGACGCCGGATCCGGACCGAGGGAGGGATCGGGGATGGCACCGTGCAGGGACGGTGCCGGGGGCGACACCCTGGGGGTCGACGCCGGCAGGGTCGTAAGGTCGACCAGCGGCGACCCGGATCTGGAACCGGATCCAGCGGGGGCCTGCGGTGTCCGGACCGAAGTCGCCGATGGCGCCTGGCCCGAAGCAACCGCCCCGCATGGACTCCCAGTCAGGGCCGCAGGGCCCGGAGGCGCTCCCGCGGGACCCAAAGGAGGAGAGAGGGACCTCATGGCCAGGAGGAAGGTCTCGATCTCCTCCGGTGTCACGTTCAGCCCAGGCACCGGCGGGTATGGAGCTGGCCGAGGCGCCTGCGGCTCCGGCGGAGCCGTGGGGGCGGTGTCACCCGAACCCCCGGCCACATCGTGCGAGCGTCGGGTGGAGTCGGAAGAGCGATGTCATCTCTTTGACTTCTTGTGCCTCTTTCCTGAGGACTTGGAGCCCGACGAATGATGTGGACTCGCCGAGCTTCGATGACTGTGGCCACACGACCGGTCCCTCGACCCCCCTCCTGGACCGGGACCTTGAGCGGCGCGGGGCCGACTGCCGGAGCTCGAGACGCTTACGGGACCGCTCCCGCCTAGCCTTTGACGTCAAGGCCCGGCAGTCGGGGCACGACCGTTCGTCGTGGTCGGCCCCAAGGCAATACAGGCACCGGCGGTGGGGATCGGTAACCGTCATCCGTCGGGCGCAGTCGGTACAGGGCTTGAGCCCGGGCATCCCTACCTGCACCGAGAGTCGATGAAGACTCGAGAAGAGATCAAAAAGGATCAAAAAGTTTAGTCAAAAAGTGACTACGGTACTGCTTTCTCCAGACCTGCGCTTGCTGGTGCGGAAAAAAGAAGAACTGACGTCAGTGCGCGAGGGTGGCATCTAAGTACTCCGACAATGTCATCCAGGCGCCAACGACGCCGACAACGGACGCGGAGCCGCAGACGATGCCTACCGACATGCAGGGGTACTGCTATCCAAAATTTTCAGGATCCAGTCTGACACCTGGGGGTTATTCTAAGGTAAGGAATCTAACTAACGTGTTTCTTTCAGATTTGTTCCACCTGCAGGCATATACCGATTTTGTGGAGGGACGCCTGGCTGCCAGAATGACATCATAGACTTCAGGAGGCAAGTCAAATGGCCTCAACTACCGCTGCTCAATCTCCACGCATGGAGGTGGAGACTGGACAGGTTCGGGTGGAGGACCGTCACCTGCTGCTGCGACAGCCGGTCCTCCTGAAGAGGCCGACGAATCAGGTGATCGACTGACATGCTGAGTAGCTCGGGATACCAGCATCTTCGTGCCCAGTCAGGAGCCACAAGGACGACCTGGGCCCGGTCGCGCCTGATCTTCTTCAGCACTCTGGGCAGAAGTGGTATAGGCGGAAAGGTGTACCCCCGGACCGCAGCTCCACTCGAGACGAAAAGCGTCTCCGAGCGAGTGCGGCCTTGGAAATTCCAACACGCAGAACTGATGACATTGCTCGTTCTCTTCTGTGGCGAATAGCTCTAACCAAGGCTCTCCCCACTGCTGAAAGAGACGTTGCGCCACGTCCGAGTTCAGACGCCATTTGTGATCCATCATGCACCAACGGCTGAGTTTGTCCGCCCTGGCGTTCAGGGAACCTGCCAGGTGTTGAAACACCAGGGACACGCCCTGGTGTTCCAGCCATTGCCAGAGGCGCAGAGCCTCCTGATAAAGGGTACACAACCCCACCCCGCCCTGTTCGTTGCAGTACCACATGGCGGAGGTGTTGTCCGTGAACACCACCTGCATTACACATCTCCGGACAGAGGGAAGGAAGGCTTTCAGTGCAAGCCAGATCGCCCGCAGCTCCAGAAGTTGATATGGAGCCAGAACTCCGCCGGATACCAGAGGCCTCTGATCTCCCTCTCTCCCATGTGGCCCCCCCATCCCAGATGGGACCCATCCGTCACCACTACGTGCTCCGGTTGGGGTAGGGAGAGAGATCTGCGGCTAACCAAATCGCAGTCCGTGTGCCACCACTGCAACTGTCTCGCAGTGCCCTCCGAGATCAGGACATGGTTGGACAGGTTGCCCTGATGCTGGGCCCACTGAAACTTCAGATCCCACTGCATTTGACAAGTTGGCCTGATATATGATGCTCACTAGTTCTAGTGAACACCTTGTATCAGTCCAAACAACCCTTATGGTGATTGGGTGTAAGTCAACCTTATAGACCAGCTATCCTAATGGTAGCATGGACAAAGCAGTCTTAGGCTAAACTCTTTTGGCATGTGAAGCAAGCTGTTTTATCACATATAACCCCTTGAATACCAGACGAAAGGACACCACACAGGTTGTTATGAAAATAAACAATATATTTATTAACAAACACCTCTGAACTCTTTTTGAGATCAGAGGGCTAAGCACATGACAATCTCTTAGGAAAAATACTAAGTAAATGGTATAAGGAAATCGATAGAAGGAATGGAGCTGTCCAGAGGCTGTAGGATCGCTGGGACTACACTATCCTAACTTTAGGTAAGTAATAGGAGGCCCACGGGACGCGTGTGCAGAGTGTGAACTCACACGTGGGATGCGTAACAACGTCTATGGACAGTACAGTTCAAGAAAAAGGTGAGTACGGACAATCCTGACTGGTTAGGACTAAAACGACTGTGAATCTGGACACTAGGAGAGGTAATCTACCCTTGAGCACCGAAATGCTCTTGTTACCTCACCCACGGGCTGCGGGTGCATAGGTGCGAAGTCGTGTCGGGTTTCTGCGTTGAAGTCTATGGAGCCGGGAAGAAAAGATGCTGCAGGCGACCAGGAGGAAGATGTCCGGTGTGATCCAAGGGTGGATCAGTTATGCTGAAGACCTGAAAGCAGAGGGGACAATGTTCAAAGTCACTAGCCAGTGACTGGAGTGGAACCAGGAAGGAACCAGATGTCGTCGTCGCGATCAGGTGAATAGTGGACGCTTGTCTCTGCAGCCACGTGGACCAGGAGGTGTCTTCGACGACCAGGATGGAGGCACGAGCTGTCCCAAGCAGGCTCTCGCTGTTGGCGGTGTCGGATCCGGATTCAACAGGCCTTGGCAAAGGCAACCCACGCGGTGAGTGGAAACGGTGTCTGGAGTGCACAGGGCACCTTGTGTGCCCCAGGCATGTCTCATTCCTTTCAGGCGTCCCTACCTCAATACACAAAATCCTGTCTGGGGTGGTGCTAGCACCTCCCAAGGCAGGAAACCCTTTGTCCAGGTCTCCCTCGCTGGAAGGACTCCCAGCAGAAGGAGGTCAGACTTGTGTCTGTGGTGGCAGCATCCATTTTGTGATGCCAAGGCTCGAGTTAACTTTAACCGGGGTTCACAGTTACATACATGTCGTGTCCCTCTAACAGGGTGGGATGCTACCCCGTCGCCAGAACTGGTGAGGGGGTAGTATTCCAATTCGTATGACACCTTACTCGACATGTTTTGATAATGTTATACCAGAGTTAGCATTTAACCGCGAGGATTATAATGCACTTAAGAGTATATGGTATAGCGTTATCATGGAACAGCTATAAGGACTGGTTCCGCAAGCTGCAGACGGGCTCAGCTCATGCCAGAGCACCATCTCACATAATTCCAAGCACTCTGCCTTCAGGATTGATAAGGCCTGCCATAGGAGTGACTGATAGGTTACTATGTGTCTATATATAAGGTAGATATAGATATACTATATCTAAGTAAGGGATGATTACACCTCCTTACCCAAGCTGAGTGATCAGCCTGTGGTGTCAGTTTGGATGGCCAGCCAGGGGTGGCATAATATATGTATCCATTTTGGGGTTTGATATAGGTATACTATATCTACAGCAAAGGATGACTACACCACCTTGCCCCAGCTGTCTTAGCAGCCAGTTGTGTCAGTTTGGATGGCCATCCAGGGGTGGCATCATACATGCTGCAGCCCCTGGTAGGCCCTGGGTACACCTATGCCCTGGGTACCTAAGGTACACTGTACAGGGACTGATAAGGTGACCCAGTATCCAATTAGATATGTACCTAAGGTACATGGAGTCCATTTTAACAGAGAGAGCAGGAAGCCTGGGGTCCTGAATAGCAGGATCCCAGGCCAACTAAGTAAAAAACCAGCAAAACACTAGGCAGAAAGTTGGAGGTAACCATAGTCAGATATCCACCTTCCTACACTGCAGAGCGTGCATCCGCCACCTGGCGTGATGCACCAGAAGGATGCAGGAGGCCATCAGCCCCAGAAGCCTCAGCGTCAACCTGACCGAGACTCTGGATAAAGGCTGAAAGATCGGAATCAGAGGCTGAATATCCTGAACCAGCTATTCAGGGGGATAAACCCGAAACTGTCTAGAACCGTTCCGATGAAGAGGAGCTATTGAGAGGGACACAGGTGTGACTTCGGCACGTTGATGGAGAACCCCAGCGAGTGCAGGAGGTCGGCCGTAGTCTGGAGGTGAGAGACGACTGTTTGGGGCGAGCCTGCCTTCAACAACCAATCGTCGAGATAGGGGAAGACTGAAACTCCTAATCTGCGCAGATGAGCTGCGACCAACGCCATCACTTTCGTGAACACCCGTGGGGAGCTGGTAAGGCCGAAGGGGAGCACAGTAAACTGAAAATGCTCATGACCTACCGTCAACCGCAGGTAACGCCGGTGGGCCGGCAGGACGGGGATGTGGAAATACGCGTCCTGCAAGTCCAACGCTACCATCCAGTCTTCTGGGTCCAGGGCAGCTAGGACCTGAGCCAAAGTCAGCATCCTGAACTTCTCCATCCGGAGGAAGCCGTTGACGCTCCTTAGATCCAAGATAGGGCGTAGGCCCGCTTTGCCCTTTTTGGGTACCAGAAAATATTGGGAATAGCAACCACGTCCTACTTCTGGCCCAGGAACACGCTCAACGGCCCCCTTGGCCAAGAGGGCCGTAACTTCCTCCTGCAGAATTTGCAAGTGATCCCCCGACATGTGGTGGTACTGCGGTGGCGTGGCTGGAGGGGACGCCTCGAAGGGGAGGGAGTAGCCCCTTTGGACGATTTGCAGCACCCATCTATTGTGATGGAGCGCCAGTGGAGTAGGTGATGGCGAACCCTGCCCCCCACTGGCGTCGAATGGGCCTGTAAACTCAGACTAGGAGGATTTTGAGGCAGATGCTGCGGGGGCGGGTATGGACTGGCCATGCCTGTGTCCCCCGGCACCGCCATGGCGGTTACCACGTCTGCGACCACGTTGAGGTTGGTTCTGCGGCCTGTGGCTAGCTGGACGTGAGGGGGTGCCCCTTCCTTGGCCACAAAAGGTGGAAGTCAGCTGGCGCTGGCCGAGGCCCAAGGACTTGGCCGTAGCCCTGGAGTCCTTAAAACGTTCCAGCGTGCTGTCCGCTTTGTCGCTAAAAAGGCGACAGCCATCAAAGGGAATGTCCATAAGGGATGCTTGGACATCGCCCGAGAAGTTGGCGGACCTCAGCCAGGCATGGCCGTCGTTGCAATCGCCCTGCCTAGAGAGTCCGTGGTATCCAGTCCACACCGAATGGAATACCGTGCTGCGTCCCTTCCCTCCGCGAGGGCCTGGGTTAGCTTTGCCTGGACCTCCGCGGGCACTGCTGCAGCACTTCTGCAACCGTATCCCACAAAGAGTGAGAGTAACGGCCCAAAAGGCAGGCGGTGTTGACAGACCGCAACCCCAAACTCAGTGAGGAGAACAGCTTCTAACCGAACTGGTCGTACCTTGTGGATTCCCGATCCAGAGGGGCGGTCGGGAATGCGGTCTGGGAGGTTGAGGCCTGGATCACCAGGCTCTCAGGGGTGGGGTGAACGGACAGGAAACTGGGGTCCTCCGGAGCCGGCGTCACGTTCCGATCCACAGGGAGGCCTGTGGAGGGCTTGGACCAGGTGCCCAACAGAACGTCAGTGAGGGCCTCGTTGAACGGCAGGAGAGGCTCCGAGGAGCTTGCCTGCGGTTTGAGGACCTCAGTGAGGAGGTTAGTGCTCACGGCCGCGACTGGGAGCTCAAGAACCAAGGCTTTGGCTGCCCGAGTCAACACCACGCTGTACGTAGCCCCCTCCTCCATAGCCACGGTAGGAGGGGAGACAAACCTAGTGTCGGGCGAAGTGTCCAGACCACTGGCCTCCCCAAGTTTGTCCGCCCAGTCCTGACTCAACTGGCACTGCAGTGCAGGAGGGTCCTCAGACCCCTCCCAATCCCCTTAGTCACCCATCTCCTGAAAGTCAGGAAGAAATGATGGAGCCGGATCATCGGTGAAGGGCTCACCTATCGGCGTCGAAGACGGCGCCGGGTGGCGCCAGTCCGACGCTGGATCCGGACCGGGGTGGGGATCGGGGAGGATGCCGCCCGAGGGCGGCGCGGAGGAGACACCTTTGGTGACGACGCCGGTGGAGGGGTCGTGAGGTCAACCGGCATCGACACAGATCCAGGCCTGGATCCTGAGGAGCGCTGCGGGGTTGGGACCGAAGTTGCCGATGCCGCCGGGGCTGAAGCCGCCGGCCCGCTTGGCCTCCCAGACGGGTCCGCGGGGCCGAAGGCACCTCGGCGGGGCCCGACAGAGGGAAGCGCTACCTCATGGCTGTGGGGAAGGCGCAGATCTCCTCCGGCATCACGTTCAGCCCAGGGACTGGCGGGTGTGGAGCTGGGCGTGGCCTTGCGGCTCCGCCTGAGCCGCGTGGGCGTTGTTGCCCGAACCCCTGGCCGCGTCGCGCGCGGGTCAGGGGGAAGTCAGAAGAGCGATGTCGCTTCTTCGACTTCTTGTGCCTCGACTTACCTGAGGACTTCGAGCCCAACTAGTGGTGTCAACTCGCCGAGCTGTGATGATTGTGGCCCCGCAACCGGTCCCTCGGCCTCCTCCTGGACCGGGACCTCGAGTGGCGTGGGGCCGACTGCCGGATCTCGCGTCGCTTACGGGACCGCTCCCGCCTAGCTTTCGACGTCACGGCCCGGCAGTCGAGGCACGACTTGTCATCCTGGTCGGCCCGAGGCAATAAAGGCACCGACGGTGGGGGTCGGTAACCGACATCAGCCGGCTAGTCGTCGCAGGGCTTGAACCCGGGCATCCCTACCAGCACCGGAGTCGATAAATGACTCGAGAAGATCCAAAACAGATCGAAAGAAGTAAAAAAAGTCAAAAAGTAACTAAGGAGTACTGCTCTTCCCGGATCTGCGCTTGCTGGCGCGGAAAAAAGAAGAACTGACGTCAGAGCGCGAGGGCGGCGTCTAAGTACTCCGACTACTTCATCCCCGCGACCACGACGCCGACGACGGACGCGGAGCCGCAGACGACGTCTACCAACGCGCAGGGGTACTGCTACGCAAAACTTTGCGGATCCAGTCTGACGCCTGGGAATATTCTAAGGTAAGGAATCTAACACTAACCTGTTTCTATCAGATAGTATTTTTACTAAAGTTAAACACTTTTGGAGGAGTATTCACATATGAAAACCTTAGTAAACGTTGGTAACAAGATTTCCATTGGATACTCTACCTACAGGTTCATCACCTTTTGAATAGCCCCAGGCGCAAGACTGGATCCAGAAACTTTGCAATAAATCTCCACACAGGTTTGTGGTTCCAACACAGAGAGACTTCAAGCAGACCACTGTCTGCAGGAAAGTACGATCTTTCTGACATAGATACCCCACTTTTTGCCTGGTGTCAGTGTGTTTTCACTGTAGTACACTGGAATCCTGCTAATCAGTGGCAGTGCTCTCTCCTCTAAATTATCTGGTAAGTATTTTGCTTACCCCACAATTGGCATACTTTAAATCCCTAGTATATTGTCCTGAGGTACCCAGGCAATTGGTACACCAGGGGTCTCCCATGTGTTGAAGCGCATATTATGCCACCCATGGAAGCACATGCAAACTGTGACTGCAGAGCTGCCATTGCAGTTAGCATGAAATGGTGCTTGCACCTTTCACTTTGGATATAAGGTTTCCCTTTTATCCCGGTCATGAATTTTTAACCAATAAGTCACCTCTAAGTAGGCCCTTCAGTCCAAGAGCAAGGTGCATAGTTCTAAATGTGTGAGTGCCCCTGCACGAGCGGAGGTACTGCTACCAACCCCGGGCTCCATTTTTTGGCCTTTGTAAGTGCGGGACAGCCATTATAAGGACACTGGCAAGTCGAGATGTTAACTACATAATGGCTGCCCGAACCTGGTCATGCTTGGTATCAAACATGTTTGACTCATGCAACTACACGGATTCCAGTGTTAGTTGCATGATACCATGTACTGGGGCGGGTTCCTTAGAGGACCCCCTTCTCCCCAATACCAACCTAAATGGTGGAATGATCTTCCTCTGGATCTCAGATCTCTACCTTCCCTTCAGAAATTTCGAAGGGCTCTCAAAACTCGCCTCTTCTTGCAAGCCTATGTGTAAGGATGTATGTTTCAATTTTTGATGTGTATGTTAGGCGCCTTGATACCTTTGGGTTATTGTTCTTGCGCATTATAAATTTTTATCAAATCAAATCAAATCAACCTGTGTAGCCTTACAGGGTCTGACTGCCAGCCTGCGCTGCTGCCAACCCTAGACAATGTTCTGGACCCCTGCTGATGAGCTTAATTCAGGCAGAGGATGCTGAACAAAGGATTTCCTGCGAAGGAGAGGTGTGGCCACCTTTCCTTTAGAATTAGGTATGGTGGGGGCTCTTTAGAGCACCACCATACTACATAAAAGGGCACATTTGGTGCCCTTCTTGCGCAAACCAGTTTTGCAGAGTTCGGGAGCCCTTGGCTCCCTCTCTGGTGCGAAACGACAAAGGACAGGGGAGCGACCACCCACTTGTCCAGCTCCTCCCTAGGGAGGTGGCCAAATCTCCTCCAGGTGGCCACTTGATTTTGCCATGCTGAATCTTGGCCCCTGGGAGCATCTCTTGGCTAGGAAAGTGGAGAAGCATCTCTGACCCCCTCTGATAGATGGTTTACCAGAGAAGAGGTCATTCACTTTTTTTAAGTTACTTAAGGGCTCCACTGAGAATGGGTCCTTAGACTCGTCCCGACAACAACTTCTAGAGCGGACTGCCTGTCGTATGAAGATTGTGCAAATAATCTTCTGTTGGTGGAAACTCGAACTCTACTGTTCTTCCAGCCAGGACCAAAAACCAGACTGGTCCGGTGGGAAGATTCCTGCTGAATCTTTGTCCCTGTGCTTCTTCAAGTTCTGCAACTCCGTGGTCATGCATCCTCTGAGTCTCCAAGGACTCAGTCAGCATACCAGCTAGAATGAATCTCCCATAGAAAGAAGGAGTCACTCCAGTGCATCTGCAGGCACCCCTACGATGACAAACGGTCAGCTGATCCTGTTGTCCCAAGGACCTAACCCAGCTCTGCAGCACATGTTTTGGTTTGCTGGGTCTCCAGAGGTCTGACGAGTCTTCTCTACAAGTTGGGTGACTGCAATCCCTTACCTGCTGACTTGGACCGCCTCCCTTTGCACCGCGTCTGTCTGTCGTTGCCAAGGCTTGTTGGCTCGCTTCATGAAAGATATTCAAGCTCCAATAAGTCCCAGCCTCCAGCACTGCACAGTTCCAAGAACGATGTCCTGCCTGTACCATGGGCCTTCATCTCATGAGTGTTGTTGAGGCTTCCTTGTGACTCCCTGTGCCTCTTACCAGAGAGGCCTCGTTGGGGATCCATCGATTCCTGCTGGCTCTACTGTGTGCTGAGAGCTGGCCATGACTTACCCTTGCTGGGTTAGACCCACAGACCTTGCTGGTCTGCAACACAGTATCCTCTCTGTTGTTTGCCTTTGCCAAAGCTTGTTGGTTGTCCTGTCAACCACTGGCCTTCCTGCACTCGTCAACCAGTGTGGGAAACCTCATGGAAGGCTCCTGTATCGTTGCATGGTCTCCACAGCTGCTGCTTCAACCTCACCGTGCTACAGCACGAACCTCCTACAAGGGCTGGTATTGTGCTCCTGTGCCTCCTGGTCACCTCTGGGTGGTTTTCACTCTGTCCCAGCGGCTTTCAGGTTTCAGGTTTTTAGTGTTTGTATTCCATGTCCTGATTCCACTGGACTGGACTATGAGACTCTGTAGCTGCTGCTCTTCCATGAACCTCCATTGATGTCTAAGGGTGGTTCCGAAACACATATCAATTTCTATGCACCTGGGCTCCCTGGTATAGGTATCCTTATCCTGGTTCCTGGGATACCCACCGGTAGAGTGGCTCTCCAACCTTCCTTGATCCAAGTGGTTCCTTCGGGGTCCTTTGGAAATGGTCCTTAACTGTAAAAATATAATCGCAACTTACCCTGAGTTTTCCTACGGACGTTTGACCCTGTGTAATCACTCTGCAGCCAGGCGGCTTGGGGTCCCTGACTAATCAAATTGGGTGGTTCTGTGCTTCCCCTGGGGTCCTCCATCCTTGGGTATTAGTCTAGTTTTGGTACTTACCTCACATTCCACTATTTTCGTATATGGTTTATACATGTGTGTTTTTCTATGCTACTTACCACTGTCTAAAGTATTCCCTGTGAGTAATTGAAATCTCCGGATAGGAGATATACCTAGTTAGTGTCTAGTGTGTAGTGATATAAAGTATTTTTTTTGCTCACCTGGTGTGGGTATTTATTATGTGAAAAGCTTACTGACTGACTATAGTGGTAGATGCAATTGTTTTACACCCTCCTGGATAAGCCTTCACTGCTCTCCACAGCTAAGCCTTGAGAGCTCTGGTTTTCAGGGACCTAAACACTATCACTAAGGTATACCTGGACTCAGTGCACAGTGACTCACAATAGGTGGACACTAAATCCTGAGCCAGTGTCCTACAACTAGGCATGTAGGGTAACTTGCCCACACCCTGTTAGATCATAATCCGCTCCTACTTATAATGAGATGGGGGCATAACATATTTCCAATCCCAACTGGAAGATTCTGGGTTCCTTACTACAAGATCTGACATTTAGAAATTCATCAGCGGAAGTTATTAGGGGCTACTTTCAATGAAAAAGCCAAACAACTGCACATGTCGGCACAGAGTGGTAAGCCTTTAAGGTGGTGGTATAAGGACACTGCACCAGTCAAACCGTGGAAGTACAGAAAACTTTAGCAAATTAACTCTCTTTACTGTAAAGAGCTACTCAAACATTAGAGAGGGAGGTCCTGGGCAACCCTTTTGGTAAGTTCCAGACTTTTGAAAGAAAGAAAGATATGCCATGCTGCTAGAGAAACTATGTAGAAAACTCGACCAAGAACCATGCCAAGGGAGGTAGGGCTGGTAGGTTACTAGCCCGGCGGGTACAAGCAGTGGGTCAGGGGACACCTATTACACAGATAAGAAACCCCAGAGTAGAAGTACATATGCAGCAAGGTATTAATGATACATTTAGCAACCACTATAGGGGGCTAAGCAATATGCAGGCACAGCCCCCTGAAGATGATACAGGGGCCTTTCAGGAGAGAGTCCACATTAGGGTATACTGGGAGGGTCTATCACAGAGGTAGAAAAAAGGAAGCCCTCAAAGACCTTCTACGGAGTTAAACACCAGGCTCAGATGCTTACAGGCTGAGTTTTACCAAGCTTATCCGCCTCTGATATTGTCCCACCTTGGGAAGTGTATGCAGAGGTGTTGGAGGGCAGCTTACTATCAGCTACCACAAGGGAGGCAATGGACAAGTTACTTACCTTTGGTAATGCCTTAGAGGCATGATCTAGCAGCAGATTCCTTATATTATATCCTGGAAGGTCGAGTGGGTAAGACCAGTGACTGTCCGGATCAGGGAACGAATCCCTGTGGAGCCTTGGGCGCCGGAGCAGATGTTGCGGAACCCTGAGGTGCTTCTTCTGCTGAGCCTGCAGGGCCCACAGGCACACCGGCAGGGTCAGGCCGCCCACATATTTCGCACAGGGCAATATAAAAGTCCTTTAACAGGGCGGGGTCCCTCCCATCACTGGAAAGGGAGGGAAAAGCGGAGCAGGCCTCGAACGCTGAGACTCTTCCGTCTCGTCAGGTGACGGACAGGGTGAAGACGAAGTGTGCTTCAACTTCTTATGCTTTTTATGATGCTTCTTACCTGACCCTTTCAAAGATTTTGAATGGGAGGACGAAGACTTGGATCCCCTGGATAGGTGTTTGGACAGAGACCAGGAACAAGATCTCTGATGTGAGCTCCTCGCCTTGCCTGACACCAGGCCGCAAGCAGCTTTAGGGATGTTCCCTCATAGATTTTGGCGCCATGGCCCGGCAGTCGGAAAACAACTTTGGGTCATGGTCGCACTGCAGGTACCAAAGGCACACAAGGTGGGAGTCCGTAACAGACATGGCATGGTGATAGGTGCCACAGGGTTTGAACCCCTGAGGTCCTTTTGGACATCCTACACACCCAAAAAAAAAAAATGTTAAAGCGACAAAAAGTCAACAAAAAAAATAAGCCTGTAAAAAAGAATTACAGGGGGCAGCTCACTTCAACAGACAAGCGCTGGCTGGCGTGGAAAGAAAAGAACTGAAGTCAGCGAGCTGAGGTGGTTCCTATATAGTCGATGCGGACATGATGACGACAAACTCAATGCCTACGATGTCATGCAGTTGACCGACGCCCCCTAACGGCGAGCAGGGGGACTGCTAAGAAAAATCTTCCATATTCAGCCTGACGCCTGGAAGTTCTAAGGTAAGGAATCTGCGACTAGATGTCTCAATCGGATACTTTTTCAATCCCCAACCACACAAACATAATTTATCTATGCTAATACTTGATTATAAAATACTTATTACAGTACTAGCTGGCCACCTCCCCCTCACATACATGAATGAATCCATGATAATAAGACTGTTTTCATTCCTAAAAGCAAAAATGTATTGAACTTCAGGAGATAGTTTAGATTTCTTAAAGAGACCCAACTGCTATGTTTTCTTATATCTGCAGTCACTACAATTAAAACCTATAAGTCACCCCCAAGGCAGGCCTTTCAGTCCTGAAGGAAGGGTGCTGGGTTATAAGTGTGAGGGTGCCCCTGCTTGAGCAGTGCACCCGCTACAAACCCCAGAGTTGATTCTCCAGGCTTTGTAAGTGCGGCCGGCCATTTAGATACATATAGTGGCCATGTGTCATTACGGGATGGCTAACTATGTAGTGGCTCTGCTGAACCTGGGCATGGTTGGTATCAAACATGTTGGAATCATATCCCAACACTGTTACCGGTGTTGGAGGTATGATTCCATGCACTGGGGGGCTTCTAAGGGAAACCCCCAGTACTGGTAAAAGCATTTCAGGGTCTGCCAGCAAACTAGTGCTGCTGCCCTCCTGCGGCTGAGCTGAGCTCAAACAGGGGAAGGTAGAACAAATGGTAATTATATATTGTATCAGGGTAAGAATTCTAGCAAGGCTCCGATTTTGATACCATTTTGCAAATCTATATACTAGGGCTGGTTTTAGGAAGGAAGTAAAATTCCAGGTTTGGAATGCCCTGTAAGTCTATGCAGATTCAGAAACTTACATGTTTAAGGGTATTCACCAACTCTTTTCTCCAATCTCTTCCCATACTGAAAACTTACTCCTGGCAAGGGCAGTAATAGAAATTTTTCAACTGTGAAAATATGGGAGTTCAAGTGAACCTGCAATAGCTCCAGTGGTGGCTGGCATGTCCCGAGGGTGATGGTGGTGGTTCACATAAACAAGATAATATGCACTTAGCTTTTCTATGAGTGTGATGTCCTGTTCAAACCTTCTCTCCTAAAGGGAGGCAGGCTCCCGACTCCCAAGCCAATCCTGGCGATACTCATGCAGCTCGAGAGCAGCGCTACGATTGGTAGGAGCA
Organism: Lissotriton helveticus; assembly: GCF_964261635.1. NCBI lineage: Eukaryota > Metazoa > Chordata > Amphibia > Caudata > Salamandridae > Lissotriton > Lissotriton helveticus. The sequence continues at coordinate 703,940,641 of NC_136063.1, read as the reverse complement.
GCATCTATCAGCGCTCAAAAGAGCACTGCAGGCTTTGCTTTCTCTAACCATCTGTCTCAAGACAGCAGGGTCAGAGGGGTTTAAAATGGCGATGCCTGGCTAGCAATCACAAGAAGGTCAGCCAAAGAGATATGCACATTATAAACTCAAGAGCACAAAGCTACCGGCTGCCACTCAGCAGCAATGGCCTGTCATGACACTCCGTTCAGGACCGGTAGGTTGCTGAAAAATAAAATGGTAATAAAATGTATTACCATTTTATTTTTCAACCCTGGCTAGGGGCTTTTGTTTGTGGGGTGACACTCCTCTACTCAAACAGAAGAGTCACCCCATAATAGCTCAACAGATTTTTGCACAAGCAAATATACGTCTATTTACTGATTTGAAAATGATTCACACATGCTTGCCAGGAACATAATTTCCATGCCTACTTCTGTAAACTCTTGCTGGAAACCTAGGAACCCTCTTTAGTTCCAAGTCCTCGGTACCAGGGGTACCATATACTACGGACTTACAAGGAGCCTAAAGTGGTGCCAATTACCGAACAATGGTACAGTTTAGGGAAAGAACGGCAAAAAACTCTGCAGTTCCCCAGATGGAATCTGACAGATTTCTTTGGTGTTGAGCCCACTGAGGAACAAGTTTCTTACCTTCAGTAACAATGTATCTGTAAGAGACATATATTAGTTATAGATTCCTTACCTTAGAATTACCCCTAGGTGTCAGACTGGAGCCAGAGACTTTTTCTTCAGCAATACCCTTGCGCATTGGTAGGTGATGTCGACTCCGCGTCCGTTGTCGGTGTCATGGTCACCGGTATGATGTCACAGTGCCTACTTCGATGCCATCCCTGCATGCTGACGTCAGTTCTGACACAACTTTCCATGCCAGAAGCGCAGAGCCATGAAAGACAGGGAACACTGGTGTGCCACGCTAGGGCCCTATAAGGGTCCCTAACCCTAGAAATCAGTTCAGAGAAAGCAGAGGATGGGTGGGGCGGGATGGAATCTATAACTAATATATGTCACTTACAGACACATCGTTACCGAAGGGGAGTAATATGTTCATCTGAAAGAGACAGTTAGTTATAGATTCCTTACCTTAGAATAGATACCCCAGCAATACCATCCCCGCAGGAGAGTCTGTGGATCAAGTTTGTGAGAAGTTGGCCTGATATATGATGCTCACTAGTTCTAGTGATCACCTTGTATCAGTCCAAACAACGCTTATGGTGATTGGTTGTAAGTCAACCTTTCAGACCAGCTATCCTAATGGTAGCATGGACAAAGCAGTCTTAGGCTAAACTCTTTTGGCATGTGAAGCCAGCTGTTTTACCACATATAACCCCTTGAATACCAGATGAAAGGACACCACACAGGTTGTTATGAAAATAAACAATATATTTATTAATAACAAACACCTCTGAACTCTTTAGGAGATCAAAGGGCTAAGCACATGACAATCTCTTAGGAAAAATACGATAAGTTGCACAAAATTACAATGGTGCCCTAGGGGCACGGCAAACCATATACTAAGTAAATGGATTAAGAAACACGATTTAGAAAATGAAGATGCCCAGAGGCTGTAGGTTCGCTGGGACTACCCTACCCTAACCTTAGGTAAGTATCAGGAGGCCCACGGGAGGCGTGTGCAGAGTGTGAACTCGCACGCGGGATGAGGAAAAAAGTCAATGGCAGAACAAATTACGAAAAGGTAAGTAAAAGACAGTTCCTACTAGTTACGACTAAAACGACTGGATACCTGGACACTAGGAGAGTCAATCTACCCTTGAGCACCGAAATGTTCTTGTTACCTCACCCACGGGCTGCGGGTGCATAGGTGTCAAAGTGTGTCGGGTTTCCGCATCGAAGTCAATGGAGCCTTGAAGAAAGATGCTGCAGGCGACCAGGAGGAAGATGTCCGGTGCGATCCACGGGTGGACCGAGGAAGATGAGGACCTGAAAGCAGAGGGGACAGTGTTCAAAGTCACTAGCCAGTGACCGTTGTGGAACCAGGAGGGAACCAGATGCTGTCGTCGCGATCAGGTGAAGAGTGGACGCTTGTCTCTGCAGCCACGTGGACCAGGAGGTGTCTTCGACGACCAGGATGGAGGCACGAGCTGTCCCACGCAGGCTCTCGCTGTCGGCGGTGTCGGATCCGGATTTAGAGTCAACAGGCCTTGGCAAAGGCAACCCACGCGGTGAGTGGAAACGGCGTCTGGAGTGGACCAGGAGGGTCCGGGGTGCTCCTCTTTTGGAAGGGAGCAAGGGCCAGTCTGGAGCAACCAGATCAGCAGTGTAGATTTCTTGGATCGTCGTCTAGGAGGTCACTAGCCAGCCGGCAAGTGACTAGACAACGCGTCAAGCAGCAATCAAGCAAAAGGGCCCCACGCAGATCTCGTGGATGCTGGAGGGCTGGTCTTTGGTGCAGGAGCTGCTCGGGGCTGGGGCTTCTCAATCCCCAAAGCACTTTCTCGAGAATACCTCCGAAGTCGTGCTGGAAGCGAAGTGCAGTCTCTTCAAGATGGCCGTGTCTCGTCGCACCCACGGGTCTCAGCTGTGCTGCAGATGTGGGTAGAGGTCGGAGAGGTCTGGGAGTCCGGGTCTCGTCGGGCTCTGAAGTCTGGATCCGGCAGGAAGGATGACAAAGTGGACCGCTAGGACGCTTGGTGGTGCCTGCAGTTGCAGGGTGGTCACTCCTTGCCCACAAGGGAGATTCTTCAGTCTTCTGTGGAGCAGAACGTCGAAGTCCAGAGTTTCTTCTTGTAAAGTTGTCAGGATTCATCTAATTTGGAATGGGACCAGCTCCTACCTTTATCCTGCTAATGGGGGCTGTACTACGACTAGGTCCCTCCTATTGGTGGGACCAGGAGGGGGGGTGGTTACACCCCCTATCCTTTGTCCGGTTTCGTGCCAGAGCTGGGGCTGGAGTGCCCCAGCAACTGGTTTGAACCGGTGTATGCACAGGGACACCTTGTGTGCCCCAGGCATGTCTCATTCCTTTCAGGCCTCCCTACCTCAATACACAAAATCCTGTCTGGGGTGGTGCTAGCACTTCCCAAGGAAGGAAACCCTTTGTCCAGGCCTCCCTTGCTGGAAGGACTCCCAGCAGCAGGAGGTCAGACTTGTGTCTGTGGTGGCAGCATCCATTTTGTGATGCTGAGGCTAGGGTTAACTTTAACCGGGGTTCACAGTTACATACATGTCGTGTCCCTCTAAAAGGGTGGAATGCTACCCCCGTCGCCAGAACTGGCGAGGGGGTAGTATTCCAATTCGTATGACACCTTACTCGACATGTTTTGATAATGCCATACCAAAGTTAGCAATAACCGCGAGGATTATAATGCACTTAAGAGTATATGGTACAGCGTGTTCATGGAACAGCTATAAGGACTTGGTTCCGCAAGCTGCAGACAGGCTCAGCTCATGCTAGAGCACCATCTCACATAATACCAAGCACTCTGTCCTCAGGATTGATAAGGCCTGCCATAGGAGTGACTGATAGGAGTATATGTGTCCATTTTGGGGTTAGATATAGGTATACTATATCTACAGCAAAGGGTGATTACACCACCTTGCCCCAGCTGTCTTACCAGCCAGTTGTGTCTGTTTAGATGGCCAGCCAGGGGTTGCATAATACATGCTTCAGCCCCTGGTAGGCCTTGGGTTCACCTATGCCCTGGGTACCTAAGGTACACTGTACAGGGGCTGATAAGGTGTCCCAATACCAATTGGTAAATGCACCTAAAGTACATGGATGTCAATTTAGAGACAGAACAGCTAGGCTGTGGGTCTGATTAGCAGGCCCACAGCCAGGGAAAGTCGTAAACCAGTGAAGCAAAAAGCAAAAATCTGGGGTGACCATAGGATTGCAAACCCTACTCTCCTACAAAGTTCACACCAGAAAATCTTGGAGGACAGAACGGGCAAAGTAGCCGTCCCTCCAGACTGGACTATCCAGGCAGTACTGTCTAGTGCATAGAAGCCCACATGGCCGCCTGGCAGATATGGATGAGTGGAACTCCCAGCGACAAATCAGTAGTTGCTGCCGTAGCTCTAGTGCAGCCCCACTGGAGGTCTGTTTTTAGCCAAGCGTAACAAATCTTGATACAAAGGACGACCCATCGAGAGATGGTACGCTTCTGCACAGCCCAACCTTTTCAGCCAACAAAGAGTTGATCATCCACCGGAACTCCTTTCTGCAGTCAAGGTAGAAAGACAATGCACCTGTTGGGTCCAGACGGTGGAGTCTCTCATCCTCCTTGGAAGGGTGCGGAGGTGGAATAAAGGTGGGCAGAGTAATAGTCTGCCCGAGGTGAAAGGGAGTGACTACTTTAGGCAGGAACGAAGATCTTGTTCGAAGCACCACCTTGTCTGGATGGACTGAAAGGAAAGGAGGCTTAGAAGAAAGACCCTGAAGCTCACTCACTCTGCGAGCAGATGTGATGCCAACAAGAAAGGCAGTCTTCAGAGTGAGAAGCCAGGGAGGAAAGTTGTGAAGAAACTCGAAGGGAGTGCACATAAGGTAAGTCAAGACAAGATTCAAGTCTCGCTGAGGCATTATGAAAGGGGATGGAGGAAGAGGTGAATAATGTCTTTAAAGAAACTATTTACAATAGGGGACTTGAACAAAGAGGTCTGATCTGGCAGCCGAAGAAAAGCAGAAATAGCCGCCAGGTAGCCTTTAAGACTTCCCAGAGCAAAGCCCTGCTGGGACAAAGAAAGAAGGAATAAAAGAACCTCAGAAAGAGGGGCGGAAATGGGATCCATGCCATAAACTTATTCCATCAACAAGTGTATACTGTTTTAGTGGAGGGATGCCTGGCTGCCAAGAGGACGTTACAGACTTCAGGAGAAAGGTCAAAAGCGGTCAACTGTCACAGCTCAATCTCCACACAAGGAGGTGGATACTGGACAGGTTCGAGTGGAGGACCGTCCCCGGTGGCTGTGACAGAAGATCCTCCCGAAGGGGCAGTCTAATCAGAGAATCAATGGCCATGTTCAGTAGCTGGGGGTAAACGACTCTCTGTGCCAAGTCTGGTGCCACAAGAATGACTTGGGCCCGGTCGCACTTAATCTTCTTCAGCACTCGGGGAAGAAAAGGCACAGGCAGAAAGGCATACAGGAGGCCGCAGCTACACTCGCGATGAAAAGCAACACCGAGCGAGTTCCACCTTGGCAACTTCAACACTCAGAACTGCTGACTTTGTGCGTTCTCTTCGGTGGCGAACAGATCTAACCACGGCTCTTCCCACTGCTGACAGAAACCTTGCACCACCTCTGAGTGAAGACGCCATTCGTGATCCTCCAGGCACCAGTGGCTCACTTCGTCCGTCCTGGCGCTCAGAGAACCTGCCAGGTGTTGAACCACCAGGGATATGCCCTGATGTTCCAACCATGTCCAGAGGCGAAGGGCCTCTTGACAAAGGGTCCGCAACCCTATCCTGCCTTGTTTGTTGCAGCACCACATGGCGGTGGTGTTGTCTGTGAACACCTACACTACCTTCCCCTTGAGGGAGGGAAGGAATGTCTTCAGTGCAAAGTGAATCGCCCAGAGCTCCAACAGGTTGATACGGAGATCGGACTCCACCGGAGACAAGACTCCTATGATCTCCACCTCCTTCAGGTGGCCACCCCATTCCAGTAGTGACGCTTCGGTCACCACCGTGAGGTCTGGTTTGGGGAAGGGAGAGGGATCTCCCTCTGACCCAATCTTGGTTCATTGACCACCGCTGTAGTTGCTGTGCCGTCCCCTCTGAGATCTGGACGTAGTCGGAAAGATTCCCCTGATGTGGTGCCCACTAAAATTTCAGATCCCACTGCATTGTCAGCATATGCCATCTGGCATGATCTACCAGTAGGATGTAGGAGGCCATGAGGCCCAGCAGCCTCAGGGTCATTCTCACCGAAATACAGAATACAGGCAGAAACATCGGTATCATAGCCCGAATATCCCGGATTTGCTGCTCGGGAGGATAGGCCCGAAACTGCACTGTGTCCAGAACAGCTCCAATGAAAGAGAGAATCTGAGAGGGAGTCAGGTGTGACTTTGGCGTGCTGATAGTAAACTCCAGCAAATGCAGGAGGTCCGCTGTAGTAGGGAAGATGACAGCCTGAGGAGAGCACGCCTTCAACAGCCAGTTCTCGAGATAGGCGAAGACTGGGACCCCTGATCTGAGAAGTTGAGCTGCGACCACTGCCATCACTATCATGAACACCCGAGGGGCACTGGTAAGGGTGAAGGGGACCACGGCGAACTGAAAATGCCCGTGGCCTACCATGAACGGTAGGTAACGCCTGCTGACTGGCAGGACATGGATATGAAAATAAGCGTCCTGCAAGTCCAACGAGACCATCCGGTCTCCAGGGCCGAGGAGAGACAGGACCTGAGCCAAGCTTAGCATTTTGAACATCTCCTTCCGGAGGAAGCGGTTGAGTGCCCGGAGTTCTAAGACAGGACGCAGGCCTTTGTCCTCTTGGGCACCAAAAAGTAGCGGGAATAGCAACTACGACCTACTTCTGGTGCAGGTACCCTCTTAATAGCTCTTTTGGCTAAGAGAGCTGAGACTTCCTGGCAGAGAAGCGTCAAATGATCCCCCAATATGCAATCGAGAGACGGTGGCATGGAGGGAAGGGTAGTCTCGAAAGGGAGGGAGTAGCCCCTTCGGACTATCTGCAAAACCCACCTGCCTGACGTGATAGATTGCCAGTGGGGGAGGTAATGATTAATCCTGTCACCCACTGGCTGCTGATGGCCTTGTCAGACTAGGAGGGTTTGGAGGCTGCTGCAGGGGGGGGGAGGGTGGACTGGCCCACCCGCTGGTTCCCACACTCGCTTCTCTGGGTTCAACGTCCGTGGCCTTGCAGAGGCTGGGCAGCTTGTGTGGCCCGGCGGCTGGACTGGGTCGGATGTGGTGGGGCGCCTCTTCCATAGCCACGAAAGGCAGAATGTGAGGGATGGGAGGACGCAGTGAGGTCTAAGTATCTGGCCGTAGCCCGAGAATCCTTGAAACACTTGAGCGCCAAGTCCGCCTTGTCACCAAAAAGTCGACGGCCATCGAAAGGCATGCCCAGCAAAGTTGCCTGGACATCTCCTGAAAAAACAGACATTCTCTGTCAGGTGTAGCGTCAAAGGGCTACCGACGTGGCAATCGTTGTTTGATTTTTGATTTTTAGCATTTATAAAGCGCCTGGCTACACATAGAACAGTGAGTCCCCGCGCTAATTACCCAGAGAATCAGCGGTGTCCAGTCCACAGCGGATTGTGAATTTTGCTGCATCTCTCCACTCGGCCACTGCCTGACAGAGAATGGCTCTAGCCTCGTCTGGGCACTGAGGCAGCACCTGCGCAACTGTATCCCAGACTGTATGGGTATAGAGGCTCAATAGGCATGCGGTATTCACGAACCGCAGCGCCAAGCATATGCGCTTCCCAAGGTGATCCAGTTTCTTGGATTCTCTATCTGGGGGTGCGGAAGAGAATGCGCCCTTGGAAGAAGAGGATTGGACCAAAAAGCTCTCGGAGAAAGGGTGTTGGGAGAGGAAATTGGGATCGCTCGGAGCAGGCAATCATCCGTTCCACAGGAGCCCCTGTGCTGAGCTCAGACCAAAAGCCCAGGAGGAAGTCTGTGAGGGCTTCATCAAAGGGCAAGTGGGGTTCAGATGAAGTTGCTATCGGCAGAAGGACCTCTGTCAGGAGGTTAGTCCTGACTGCCACTGTAGGGAGCTCCAAGCCTGAAGCCTCGGCTGACCTACACGCCACCACTGAATAAGAGGTTCCCTCCTCCTTAACCAAGGTAGGGGGAGAAAGCATGCCCAGGTCCGAGGAGGTATCCAGACCACTGGTGTCACCCAACTCCTCTCTCCCGTCCGGCTCTTCCAGCTGGTCTGTTAAAGGGTCTACCTACCCCTCCCAGTCCTCATCACCACCTCAGAGTGACAGGGAACACCTGGGATGAACAAGAGCACAAAAGTACCCTCCGGCTTAGGATTCGATGCCGGCTCTGGGTCCAATTCAAGGATGGGGCTGGCGTCAGCCAGAGGCATGGCGTGCGCCGGGGACGTCGGCGCTGGGATCATGCCAGAGCAAGGTTGAGTAAGGTTGACCAGCACCAATCCGGATACAGGCCTGGATCCATGAGGGCCCTGCGGCACCGGGGTTGCCAGCATCGAAGGCCCAGGGCCTCAAACCGGCTCCGCGGGGCCTGAAGGTGCACTAGCGGAGTAGGGCTGCCTAAATATTGAATGGAGGGCTTCGTAAAATTCACAAAGCTGGGCAGGGTACGCCCCGGCTCCAGGAAATGGGTGGAGGAGCGGGGTCGTCCCTGAAACAGGCTCCGGAGTCTGAGCCTTAGAGCGACAATGCTCTGGTTCCCGCGTCAAGTCGGCTGACCGACGGGGAGAAGACGAAGAGCGACTATGCTTCTTCACCTTCTTATTGTGCTTCGACTTACCCAAGGAGTGCGAAGACGAGGTGTGGTGGCTCCACGACCTGTCTCGAGACCTTCCCCTCAAGCGAGACCGGGAGCGACGCGGAGCCGACTTTGGGGCCTCCAAAAGATTTCAGGACCATTCCTGCAAAGACTTCGGATTCATGGCCCAACAGTTGGAGCAGTACTTCGAGTCGAGGTCGTGCTCCAGGCACCACAGACACACGGGGTGCTGATCCGTCACAGACATCAGTTTGTGACAGGAGGCACAAGGCTTGAATCTGGCCCGACGATGGGAAATCCCTTGTGCACCAGGAGTCGAAGACTTGAAAAAAGACATTGGCAAAAGTCGGAAAAAGTTTCATTAAAAAATTACTGAGGTGCAAGCTTTCTCCGGATCTGTGCTCGGCTGGCACGGAAAATGAAAGAACTGAAGTCCGCACGCCTGGGCGATGTCTAAGTAGGCACCGCAACGTCATCCCGGCGACCACGACACTGACGACGGACGCTGAGTCGACCAACGCCACATACCGACGGGCAGGGGTTTTGCTGAAATTATCCGGATCCAGTCTGACGCCTGGGGTCATTCTAAGGTAAGGAATCTAAAACTAATAGATCTTTCAGATTCCACTAGAGCACTCATGTGACTCATAGTGTGATTCCCACCAGGATACAGAAGCCTAAAAGGCCCAGAGGCTTCTGAGCCAACATCACCGAGACCCAGGCTATAGGCTGAAATAACAAAATCATAGCCTGAATGTCATGGACTTGTTAAGGCGGAAGGATAGCTCGGAACAATACAGTATCAAGGATACCTCTGATGAAGGGGAGTGGTTGTGAAGGAATCAGATGTAACTTTGGCACGTTGATGGAAAATCCCTACGTTGCTAACATATTGGGTTTTGTCTGGAGGTGGACTGCGACTGCTTGAGGTGATTCCCCCTTCAGGTGCCAGGTGTTGGGGTATGGGAAGCCTGGTATTTCCAACCACCACAGATGGGCTTCGACCGCAGCCATCACTTATTTGTACACCCGAGGTGCATTTGTAAGGGCAAAAGGGAGAAAAGAAAACTGAAAATGTTCCTGACCCACATGAAACAGCAGGTAGCATCTGTGGGACTGTAGGATAGGAATATGAAAATAAGCATCTGGCAAATTCAGTACTACCATTAAGTCTTCTGTGTCTAGGGTAAACAGAATTAGAGCCAATGTGAACATCTTGAACTTGTCTTTCCATATAATGAAGTTCAGGGTGAAGGTCTAGGATGGGGAAAATGCCTCTGTACTTCTTCGTTATCAGCAATTAACGGGAATAACAACCACTTCTTAGTTCTGGAACCAGCACTTGGCCAAGAGAGCTAGGACTTCTCCTTGAAGTACAGACAAGTGTTCCTCCGGGAGATGTTGCGGTGTGGATGGCATGTCTGGAGGAAAGGTAAGGAAGGGAAGGGTAGGGAATAACCTTGTAGTATGCTCTGGAGAACTGATTCATCTAAGGTGATGGTCATCCATCTGGAGAGGTAATAGGTGATACTGCCCCCTCCCCCCAAGGCAATGGTGAGACCCCGAAGTCAAATTACAGGTGTTTTGATGCGGCAGCTGAAAGAAGGTCTGGGGTTTGGGCAGGTCCCTGCCCTTGGGGGGTTTTCTGCAGCAGAGGCGAATAAGAACTTTCTAGGCTGTTGCTTCTAAAGCCTTGAATAACATGTTGCAGCTGCGGTAGCCGACTGTGCTAAACCCAGACAACGGGCAGTAGCTTTACTGTCTTTAAACCTCTCAAGGGCTGAGTTTGCCTGTGAGGACGAGCATACCCCGGACACGCATAATCTGGACACCGCGGACATTCAGACAGAACATTTTCCCCCTTACCTTTCTCCATCTCATCTTCTCTGTTTCCAGACCGTCCCAGAAGAGTACTGTGCCTTTAACCCTCTGGGATTTCCAAGTCATGTGACGGAGTCACGTGACTACCAGGGCTTTAAGACTGGAGACGCCGGAGTAGGGAACTGTTCGCTAGGACCAAGCCACAACGCGAGTCGGGAGGAGACGCTGGTGAGGACCTTCCTGATACCGCCGCGGTACAACGCAGGAACCAAGAGGACTTGGAGGACTCGACGACACCGGAAGAACCCTGCAACGCCGAAGCATCTGCCGGAGGAACAGATGGGCAGCCCGACCCTACCTGGCAACGCGGGTCGTGGCTGCACAAGACCTGCATGCCGAAAGAACCAATCACGAGGGCCCTTTGAGTCTGGAACTATCTCCAAAAGAAGAGAGAAGAAACAGTGACAAACTACGTCTCCCAGAATCCTTTGTGTTGAACCTTAAATAAACCTTACCAAGTACAGAACCACTCCCATTTGTCTTGGTCTGCTTCTCCACCGCACCACACGTGGTGTCAGAAGTGGGATCGCGGTCGCCTCACCATGGAAAATCTAATTCAGCAATTGATAAGAGGCCAGGAGAAGCTAGAATGGGCGGTAGAAAAACAGATGACCTCTGCCCAGGCCGACCGTGAACTCATGAAGGACAGTCTTGCAAATCATGCCGACCAAATGCTCAAAGTAGCAGATGACTGCAGAGAACTGACAACCCAGTTGCAAATACGGGCGGGAACCGGCCCTAATGTGTCTCTACAAAAGTATGTTGCAGGAGAAGATCCCGACTCATTTCTCCTTAATTTTGAAAGAGCGGCAAGGGCCTCCGGCTGGCCCGAAGCAAAATGGCTGTTTTTTCTAGCCCCTCTCCTTACTGGAGAAGCTCAAGCCACTTACCAGGTGGCCAACCCTACTGGTAACACATCCTATATGGAAATAAAGGAGTTGATTTTAGACCATATGGGAATGGACGCAGAAGCCTATAGGGTAAAGTTTAGAAAAGAAAGGGGTACCTCATCCGATAATCCAAAAACCCTATACTTTAAACTAAAAGCAGCTGCAGACAAGTGGTTGAAACCACAGATAAACTCAAAAGACGAAATTATGGCAATGATGTACCTCGAACAGTTCCTTGCGGCCCTACCATACCCTATCCAAAGGTGGCTCAAACAACATCACCACCTAAGCCCAGAACAAGCAGTAGAGATGGCAATGACATTCTATAGAGCACAGCCTAGGGCCTTACCCTGGGATACAGATAAGACCCCAAAGCAGACAGCTGTTGCAGGGAAACAAGAGAAGAAACCCGTGAAACCCTCATTAGAGGTAGTAAAATCCAGACCTTTTCGATTAGAACCACCTCCGCTCTGTAACCCACAATGTTTTGAGTGTGGAGAGTGGCAGCATATCGCAAGGAACTGTCCGAGAAAGAAACCACAAGAAGAACACATGGATATTGGGTGCATACCACATTCCATTCTATACACTGCGGAATTGGGACCAAGCTTCCACGTAAGTGCACAGGTAAACAGAGTGTGGGTGAAAGCACTGCTTGACTCAGGATGTAAAGAATCAGTAGTCCTTCAGTCGATTGTAGCCCCTTTTCAGGATAGGACCAAACAGACAGTACCTATAAGGTGTGTGCATGGGGACGTCAAAGTGTACCCCCTGATCCACATTCCTGTGACACTCCCGTCTGGACAGACCATAGATGTAAGGCTTGGAGTTGTTCCTACTCTACCTGAACAGATGATAATAGGGCAGGATAATCCTTCCTTTCTTTTTATGCTAAAGGGCAAGCTTCAGGGAGCTGTTTTTCCTTCTTCAACAGTCACGCGCCCCAGTCTCCGAACACAAGCTCCCTGGTTAGGGGACAAAAGCTTTAGATATGCGCAGAAAAATGACCCAACCCTGAGAGCCGCCTGGGATCAAGCCAAAAGCACAGCCCAGACAAACCCTGTTACCTATCCATCCTTCCAAACAATAAACGGCTTACTGTATAGGGTTGGATAGCCAAGGGATGCCCCACAACTAATAGTCCCTCAAGCTTTCAGAGAGCAGGTTCTTTTCTTTGCTCACTCATATTTATTGGCCGGACATAGGGGGGCCCAAAAGACCATCCAAATGTTGTTACAACATTTTTACTGGGCGGGGATCTTTTCCCATGTCACCCGGTTTTGTCAGGAATGCGAGGTCTGCCAAAGAAAGAACCCATATAAACCACCTGCAGTCCCATTACAGCCTCTCCCGCGTGTGGGCAAGCCGTTCGAAAGGGTTGGAATGGACCTTATTGGGCCTCTTCCACGTACCAAGAAGGGTCACATCTATGCATTGGTCGTGGTCGATTATGCCACAAGGTATCCGGAAGCCTTCCCTCTAAGGACCCCCACAACCTGGAACATCTCTGAGAAGCTGCTGGAACTGTTCTCCCGGGATGGAATCCCTCATGAAATTCTCGCTGACCAGGGGACTCCCTTTGTTTCAAAGCTTATGGCACAGATCTGCAAGTCCCTAGATATCACACATATCAAAACATCTGTCTACCACCCCCAGACAGACGGTCTACATGAGCGATACAATGCCACTTTAAAATTCACATTGAAAAAACTCCTCACTGTGGAAGGCAAGGAGTGGGACATGTTGCTTCCTTTAGCCTTATATGTGGTGAGAAGTCAAGTTCAAGCCAGTTTAGGATGCTCCCCCTTCCAACTCTTATACGGAAGAGAACCACGGAGTCTCCTAGAAATTACCAAGGAGGTATGGGAACAGGAAAAAGAGGAAGAGACAAAATATTTTCTTGACTATACACAGGGCCTTCGCTCTAGACGACACAAATTAAGGGAATTTGCAGACTCTAATCTTGAAAAGGCCCAAGTTAAACAGCAGCTACTATAGAACAGAGGGAAAAAGTGGCGACACTTACAGGTGGGGGACTGGGTGTTAGTCCTTCTACCTTCTGCTATAGCAAAAACTCGGGCAAGCTGGCAGGGGCCTTATAAAACCGTAGAGAAGATTGGACTAACCTCCTGTAGGGTCCAAATCAAGCCAAGGAAAAAACAGCTTTATCATATACAACTCCTTAAAAAAGGGATAGGGCCCCCTCCCCGAGATGTGCACAAGGATTAAACACTTCCCCAGTGTCAGACCACCCTGGGACAATTGGTTGTCAACACTGACTTAACCCAAGAACAGAACAGAACCCTCCAAGACACATTGGTTCCTTTCCAACAATTGTTTTCTGACTTACCAGGGAGAACCACATTAGCGGAACATGCTATTGATACTCAACCAGGGAAGACTGTGAAACAGAAACCCTACCGTATCCCAGCAGCAAGGAGACAAGCCATAGAACAGGAAGTAAAAAGTCATAAAACCATCAAAAAGCGACTGGTCCTCCCCTATAGTACTGGTGCCAAAACCAGACGGGTCAGTACGTTTTTGTATCGACTTTTGCGCCGTCAATTCCATCTCAAAGTGCGACTCATATCCCATCCCAAGAGTTGATGAGCTAATAGAAAAACTAGGTGAGGCCTACTACATAACCACTCTCGACCTGACCAAAGGTTATTGGCAGGTACCCCTTAAGCCAGAAGACCAGGAAAAAACTGCCTTTGCTACACCCACCAGCCTATATGAATTTACTGTCTTACCCTTTGGGTTACACGGGGTGCCTGCTACGTTCCAACGCCTCATGAATAGGGTATTGCGACAACACCAGGACTATTCGTCAGCCTATCTTGACGATATAGTCATCTTTAGCCCATATTGGGAATCCCATCTCCATCATTGCACTCAGGTTCTTTCGTCCCTCCAAACCGCAGGGTTGCATGTTAATGCAAAAAAATCAACAGCAGGGTTCCGAAAAGTGAAATATCTAGGATACCTCTTAGGCAACGGAATCATTGAGCCCCAGTCAGAGAAAGTCAAAGCTATAGTAGAAGCATCTTTTCCATCCACAAAAAAGAGGTGAGGGCCTTCCTGGGTCTTCTGGGTTACTATAGAAGATTCATACCTCAATATTCCGAGCTAGCCACACCACTTACTGACTTACTTCAGAAGAATGTGAAGACCAAGAATCTCTTACATCCCAGCCACTTGCAAGGATGGCCTTCCTAGATTTGAAAACAGCTATAAGACGCTGCCTCAGTACTACGCTCTCCTGATTTTACAAAACCTTTTCTATTACACACCATGCTTCAGAACACGGGTTAGGCGCAGTGTTGTCTCAAACATCCCCTGAAGGCACAAAACACCCCATACTTTTTATCAGTCGCAAGCTTTTTCCGAGAGAGCAGCGGTATCCCATAATTGAAAAGGAGTGCCAGGCCATTAAATGGGCCGTGGTCAAACTCAGGTACTACTTAGAAGGTACCCACTTTATCCTTTATACAGACCATGCCCCATTACTGTGGATGAGCCGCAATAAGGGAAACAATCCAAGAATTCTACGGTGGTTCCTTTCTCTCCAACCCTTCTCTTTTGAGGTGATTCACAGCAAAGGAACCGACAACGGGAACGCTGACTTCCTTTCCCGTCTTCGCTTGTTCCCAGATCGTGAACAAGCTGGGGTACGGGTGTGTGAGGACGAGCATACCCCGGATGTAGGAGAGTAGGGTCTGCTTTCCTATAATCACCCCATTTTTTGCTTTTTTGCTTCACTGGTTTTCGACTTAATGTGGCTGTGGGCCTGCTAATCAGACCCACATCCCTGCTGTTCTCTCTCTAAATTTCACACCATGTACTTTAGGTACATCACCAATTGGGATATGGGTCACTCTTATGAGTCCCTGTACAGTGTACTATAGGTACCCAGGGCATAGGTGCACCCAAGGCCTAATAGGGGCTGCAGCATATCTTATGCCACCCCTGGCTGGCCATCCAAACTGGCACAACTGGCTGATCACTCAGCTGGGGCAAGGTCGTGTAATCACCCCTTGCTTAGGTATAGTATTCCTATACCTACCCTTATATATAGACACATATGCACCTATAAGTCACTCCTATGGCAGGCCTTAACAATCCTGGAGGCAGAGTGCTTGGTTTTATGTGAGATGGTGCTCTAGCATGAGCTGAGCCTGTCTGCAGCTTTCGGAACCATGTCCTTATAGCTGTTCTATGATATAGCCATACCATATTGTAGGAGAGTAGGGTCTGCTATCCTATGGTCACCCCAAATTTTTGCTTTTTGCTTCACTGGTTTTCGACTACTGAGGCTGTGGGCCTGCTGATCAGACCCCCAGCCTGCTGTTCTCTCACTAAATTAATGACACATGTGCTATAGGCACATACCAATTGGAAATGGATTCCTTGTCAGCCCCTGTAGAATGCACTATAGGTGCACAGGGCACAGGAGCCACTAAGGCCTACCAGGGGCTGCAGCATATCTTTTGCCACCCCTGGCTGGTTCTTAAATTGACACAACTGGCTGATCACTCAGCTGGGGTAAGGTGGTGTACACACCCCTTGCTTAGATATAGTATACCTATGTCTAAACCTATATCTGGACACATGTAAACCTGTGAGCCACTCCTATAGACAGGCCTCACCAATCCTGGAGGCTGGGTGCATGGTTTTTATGTGAGATGGAGCTCTAGCATGAGCTGAGCCTGTCTGCAGCCGTCGGGAACAAATCCCTAAGCTGTTTCAGGATAATGCCATACCATATACTATTAAGTGCCTTATAATCCTCGCGGTTATTTAGCAACTCTGGTTTGGCTTTATCAAAACATGTCGTGTAAGGTGTCATACGCTTTGGAATACCATCCCCTCGCCAGTTCTGGCGACGGGGATGGCATTCCACCCCTCTAGAGGGGTAAGACATGTTACTTCACTTTAATGCGGTTGATTTCTCCAAAGGCCTTAAGATCCACAAAATGGATGCCTCTGCCACAGACAAATGTCTGGACCCCTGGAGCTGACCGAAACCCAGTCAAGGGGGTCCTGGACAAAGGGTTTCCTGTCACAGGAGGGTGTCACCGCCCTCCAGACAGGAGATAGTGTATTGTAGCAGGGAGGTTTGAAAGAAACCAGACACTGCCTGGGGCGCACAAGGCTGCCCCTTGCATAATCCGGCCAAACCGGTTCTGGGGCACTCCAGCCCTCGTGCCAGGGCGGCCTGGATCAAAGGAAGGGGGTGTATCCACCCACTTCCTGGGTCCCACCCATAGGAGGGGACCTAGCAGGTAATCACGCCCACCAGATTCGAATAAGAGTGGGAGCAGTGCCAATGCACATCAGATTTCCTGGAAGAAACATTTGAAACGATATTCTGGACCCTTCGCCCTCCATCTCAACGTGGAAGCCCGAAGAATCTCCCTTGTGGTCAAGGAGTGACCACCCTGCAGCAGCAGGCACCATCCAGCCCTCGACGTCTACTTGGTTGCAGTTCCCGCCGGAACTCGAGCGACTGAGATCGACGAGATCAAGCCTGCCCAGCTTCTAACAGCCCGATCCACAGTCCCTGCAAAGCTGAGACCCGTGGAGGCGACCGGAAGCGTGGGGCACGCCATCTTGAAGTGACCACGAGACGCTGACCGTGCAGCCCACGAGTGACCCTCGAAGCTGTACACCGGGGTTTGAGAAGCCCCCACCCTGAGCTACTCCTGAGCCGAAGTTCAGCCCTCCACACTCGACGAGTGCTGCGTGGGGCCCTTTGGCACGATTTGGCTCAATGCGTTGGCCCGGTCACTTGCCAGCTGGCTTGTGGTCCCTGTGCCGACGAACTACCAAAGAAGACTCGTGATTCTGGTTGCTCCAGATCCACACCAGCTCCCCTGAAAGGGAGCCCCGACTCTGACCTTCCTGGTCCGAGTGAGACGCCATCTTCCAATCCCGCGTGGATTGCTCTTACCAAGGCTTGTTTGCTCCAAACCGGAAGCCGACTGCACCGACGGTGAGAGCCTGCGTGGGACAGATCGTGACCTGCTCCTGGACGTCGCAGATGCCCCAGAGCCCACGTGACAGCGAAGAGAAGCGCCTCGACGACCACCTGATTGCGCCCGACATTGCCTGGTTCCGTCCTGGTTCCACCCTGGTCACTGCTGAGTGACCCAGACTCTGTCCCCTCTGCTTTCAGGTACTCTACAACTTGAGTCCACCCTTGGACTCCACCGGACACTTCGTCTTCACCCTGCCCGCAGCCCTTTCAGCTTCAAGCACCAAGAGCCTGCGTGTCAAAACCCGACGCCACTTCGACCCTGTGCACCCACTTCCTGTGGGTGAGGTAACTTTGCTCCGCCGGTGTTCCCACACTGGTGCACACCTCTAGGGTCTGTGTGTTAAGTTTTGTTCCTCTAGGTTCAGCGGAAGTGTCCTTAAACTTTAACTATTTGACTTTTACGCACCATTGGTTAACATTGGTGCATGCGTGCGCTTTCCGCACATCTCCCGAATCCCGAGGGCCATTCCCGACTTCAGCATTGCTTGTCCTGACTGCTCCCAGCGATTCCCTAGGCCCTAGGCCTAACCACTGTTCGAGTGGCCTCTCTTATACCACTTGTTTAGTATATGGTTTGAGTGGCCCCCTGCCCTCATCCATAATTGTGCAACTTTGTATGTTTAAACAGTGCTTTTGATTTAACGCTTGTGCCCCTTTATTCATAAAGAATACTGGGGATTGTTTTTAGTAATAAACACATATATTTTTATAATATATACTTGTGTGGTGTCCTTTCATTTGGTATTACAGGATTGTATGTGGTAAAACAGCTCGCTTAACACGACCTCTTAAGTTAAGCCTTTAGGCTGCTTAGTCCATGCTACCCCTAGGATAGCTTGTCTAATAAGGTTGACTTACAACCAGACACCATAAGGGGATTGTTTGGTCAGGTAGTAGGTGGTTCCAGAATTGGAAACATCCCCTACCAGGCCAACTTCTCACATTGGTGAGCAGCGGTGCGGATTTGAGCTTGCTGTTGTTTTACCATTGCAATCTTTATATCAAATTGAAAGATCACATCAAGTACCTCTAGGTACATATAAAATCAAAAGCTTAGCATATTAAGTTCTACTGAACTTAGTAGTTGTAGGTTGAAGGGAGTAGCACACCCCTGACTACAACTCACTAGCAAGGTCCAGTAGGAAAACACTTAGTGTAGGTAAGTGCACCACTTACACCTCACTAGTAACCATGTCTGACACAGGAAAGGCCTCAGGGTCTAGTCCTGTGACAGTTGACCCTACCCAGGCAACTTCTGGATATGACAAACTAACCCGCAGAGACTTGATTGTCTTGTGCAAAGCAAGAGGGTTAAAAAGGGGCAGAAGCCCCACCTGCCTAATCCTGGTAGAACTCCTAGAACAGGATGACTTAGAGAAGGCAAAAGCAGCTTCCCTAGATACAGGAACTGGAGGGAACCCCCCTGCAGTTGATCCCCCTGAAGAGGAGGATGATGATGACTTGGATGAGGACTCAGAAGTTGAGGACTTAGAAGTACAGGATCAGGGTAGCCAGGTTCCAGTTGGTAGGCTTAGCCAGGCCAACTTGGACCTACTGGGGAATGGAGAGGGCCAGCACCTCCCCAGAACCCAACATGTGATTCTCCCAGGCAACAGAAGAGTGAGATCTCCCTCAGGGGACTCTCATCTTTCTAGTGCCTCCAGAGAATCAGAGAGAGGCATGAGTGCTTCTCAGAAAGCTGAGCATAGGGCTAGAATGAGGGCTGTCAGACTCCAGATAGAGAGAGAGGAGGTAGCCCTGAGTCAAGCTAAGCTTACCTTAGCTCAAGCTAAACTTGCCTTGGCAAGAGAGCAGAAATTAAGTGGCTTAGATGTCACTGGTGGCAGCAATTTTCCAAGAGAAAAAGACAGGGCCTATGATAATAGAAACCTGACCAAAATTGTGCCCCCCTTTAAAGAAGGGGATGACATCCACAAATGGATGACTGCTCTTGAGAGAGCCTGCATGGTACAGCAGGTTCCTGAGAATCAGTGGGCTGCAATTTTGTGGTACTCCTTTTCTGAGAAAGGGAGGGACAGGCTCCTCACAGTTAGACCTGAGGATGCCAAAAACTACTCTGTTTTGAAGAGTGCTCTCATTGAAGGGTATGGCCTAACCACTGAGCAATACAGGTTGTTGTTCAGAGACACCCAGAAAGCACAGACTCAAGACTGGACTGATTTTGTGGAGTGTGCCACTAAGGCTTTGGAGGGTTGGTTACAGGGAAGTAAAGTTTCAGACTATACAGGATTGTACAATCTTATGATGAGAGAACAGATCCTTAATAACTGTACAAACCAGCTGTTGCATCAATACCTTATTGACTCTGATCTGACCTCTCCCCAAGAATTGGGAAAGAAGGCAGACAAATGGGTCAGAACAAGGATTAAGCAGAAACCCCAGAACCAAGGTGGTGACCAGAAGAAAACAGACCAGAAGGGTGGTAATCAGAATCAGAAAGATAAAGAAAAAGACCAGAAGTCTTCAGGCCCCCAAACTAATAGTAAGGAGGGTGGTTCCCAAAATGGTAACAAGAAGAAGAAGAACAAAGGTCCAAAGACACCTTGGTGTAATACCTGCAAATCAGTTTCACACTGGGGCAGTGAGTGCACCAAGGCAAATCCAGTTCCCACCACTACAGCTCCTAAAGCAACTGCAACCCCAAGTACAGTAAGCAGTGGTGGAACACAGTCCAAGGGTGTAGCTGGGTTGACCCTGGGTATTGAAGTAGGATCTGGCCTAGTCAGAGTCCCTACACAGGCAGTTCTCCTGTATGATGTGGACATTGAGTTGCCCACTGCAGTAAGCCCCACTAACCTGGGCAAATACAGGCAGACTCCCTTAATAAATGAGAAACTGGCTCAAGCTTACAGGGACACATGTGCTAGTGTCACCATGGTGACCCCTGGCTTTGTGGACCCTGGACAGATTGTACTAGGAGAGAGCTACCTAGTAACCAATGCAAGCAACTCCACTACCTCCCATAGTGTGGCAGTTGTGAACTTCTCCTGGGGAGGGGTTGATGGCCTAAAGAAAGTTGTGGTGAGTGCAGACCTACCAGTAGACTGTCTGTTAGGCAATGACCTTGAAAGCTCAGCATGGTCAGAAGTGGAGTACAGGACTCATGCAGAAATGCTAGGGATTTCAGAGCATGTCCTTGCCATGACAAGGGCTCAGGCTAAGAAGTGCCTTCCTGAACCAGTGGTGAATCTTGAGACAATAGACCAGCCACAACCCAAGAGAAGGAGCAAGAGAGGAAAGGCCTCGCCTTCCACCTTGCCCCAGGTTGAGGATCAGGTTTCAGAGGAAACTGATTCTGCAGTCCAAGAGGAGACTGTCTCTGAGGAGCTTGAACCTGACCAGGTTGAGTTTCTGGGGACAGGGGGACCCTCAAGGGCAGACCTGAGGCAGGCTCAATTAGATTGCCCTTCCCTTGAACCCCTCAGACAGCAGGCTGCTGCTGAGGCTGCTGGGGATGCCCAAGGTACCCATACTGTGTATTGGGATGAGGGACTCCTTTACTCAGAGGCTAGAGCCCCCAAGCCTGGCATGACCAGGAGGTTGGTGATACCTCTGCAGTTTAGGGGATTCCTCCTTACCTTGGCCCATGATATTCCCCTTGCAGGACACTTAGGCCAGAACAAGACGTGGGACAGGCTTGTTCCACACTTTCACTGGCCTCACATGTCAGAGGATGTCAAGGAGTTTTGTCGCTCCTGTGTCACTTGCCAAGCCAGTGGTAAGTCAGGTGGCACAACAAAGGCCCCCCTAATACCACTACCTGTGGTGGGGGTCCCCTTTGAGAGAGTTGGAATTGATATTGTGGGTCCAATGGACCCCCAAACAGCATCTGGGAACAGATTCATACTGGTGGTAGTGGATCATGCCACCAGGTACCCAGAGGCTATTCCCCTAAGGACCACCACAGCCCCTGTGGTGGCAAAAGCCCTCATTGCAGTTTTCTCAAGAGTGGGCTTTCCTAAGGAGGTACTATCAGATAGAGGGACAAATTTTATGTCCAGCTATCTAAAAGCAATGTGGAAGGAATGTGGAGTAAACTATAAGTTTACCACCCCATATCATCCACAATGCAATGGGCTTGTGGAGAGATTTAACAAGACCCTTAAAGGCATGATAAAAGGATTACCAGAGAAGCTCAGGCGGAAATGGGACATTCTTTTACCCTGCCTGCTCTTTGCTTACAGAGAGGTCCCACAGAAGGGGGTTGGCTACAGCCCTTTTGAACTTTTGTTTGGCCACCCTGTGAGAGGTCCATTGTGTTTGGTGAAGGAAGGATGGGAGTTACCTCTCAAAAAGCCCAAACTAGACATAGTGGACTATGTACTTGGTCTCCGCTCCAGGATGGCTGAGTACATGGAAAGAGCATCCAAAAACCTGGAGGCCAGCCAAGAATTGCAGAAAGCTTGGCATGACCAAAAGGCTGTACTGGTAGAGTTCCAACCAGGACAGAAGGTATGGGTACTGGAGCCAGTGGCTCCAGCAGCACTCCAAGACAAATGGAGTGGACCCTATCCTATTATTGAGAAGAAAGGGGAAGTCACCTACTTGGTAGACTTTGGAACACCCAGGAGCCCTCACAGGGTAATCCATGTGAATCGCTTGAAAGCATTTGTAGACAGGGAGGACATGAGCTTGCTCATGGCCACAGATGGGGAACAGGAGGAAGAGAGTGACCCTCTCCCAGACCTGCTTTCCCAGAACCCTGATGATGGTTCAGTTGATGGAGTAGCCTTGGCAGGCAGCCTCACTGACCAGCAACAGAGGGACTGCAGACAAGTTTTGCAGGCTCACAGGCAAATGTTTTCACTCACACCCAGCCAAACTGACTGGTGTACCCATGTTGTGGACACTGGTGACAGTCTGCCTGTCAAGAATAAGATCTACAGGCAACCTGATCATGTCAGGGATTGCATCAAGGCTGAGGTGCAAAAGATGTTGGAGCTTGGAGTGATTGAGCCATCAGAGAGCCCATGGGCCAGCCCAGTAGTCCTGGTGCCAAAACCTCATACCCAAGATGGTAAGAGAGAAATGAGGTTTTGCGTGGATTACAGGGGTCTCAATGCTGTCACTAGGACAGATGCTCACCCCATTCCAAGAGCAGATGAGCTCATTGACAGATTGGCTTCTGCCAAGTTTCTGAGCACATTTGATCTGACAGCTGGCTACTGGCAAATCAGACTAGCTGAGGAGTCAAAAGCCAAAACAGCATTCTCTACCCCTAGTGGACATTATCAGTTTGTGGTAATGCCCTTTGGTTTGAAGAATGCACCTGCCACTTTCCAAAGGTTGGTGAACCAAGTCCTTACTGGGTTGGATGACTTTTGTGCAGCTTATCTGGATGATATTGCTGTCTTTAGCTCCACCTGGGAGGATCACCTGATCCACCTGAAGAAAGTTTTGGAGGCCCTGCAAAAGGCAGGCCTAACTATCAAGGCCACAAAGTGCCAGATAGGGCAGAGTAAGGTTGTATACCTGGGCCACCTAGTAGGTGGAGGCCAGGTTCAGCCACTGGAAAGCAAAATCCAGGCCATACAGGACTGGGCTCCTCCAGTTACCCAGACACAAGTCAGAGCCTTCTTGGGCCTGACTGGGTATTACAGAAAGTTTGTGAAAAACTATGGGTCTATAGTGACACCATTAAATGACTTGACATCCAAGAAGATGCCAAAAAAGGTTCAGTGGACAGTTAGCTGTCAGAAGGCATTTGAAGACCTGAAGAAGGCCATGTGCTCTGCACCTATCCTAAAGAGTCCTGACTACTCCAAACAGTTCATTGTTCAGACAGATGCTTCTGAGTTGGGGGTGGGAGCTGTACTCTCACAACTTAATCAAGATGGTCAAGACCAGCCAATTGCTTTCATTAGCAGGAGGCTAACCCCAAGAGAAAAACGTTGGTCAGCCATTGAGAGGGAGGCCTTTGCTGTGGTTTGGGCATTAAAGAAGTTGAGGTCCTACTTGTTTGGAACTCACTTCCTGGTGCAAACAGACCATAAGCCCCTCCTATGGCTTAATCAGATGAAGGGTGAAAATCCCAAACTGCTCAGGTGGTCCATTTCCCTACAGGGGATGGACTTTACAGTGGAGCACCGCCCAGGGACTGACCATGGTAATGCAGATGGTCTCTCCAGGTACTTCCACTTAGAACATGAAGACTTATCTGGTCAAGGTTAGTTTAATGTCCCTGCGTTTGGGGGGGGGTTGTGTAGGAGAGTAGGGTCTGCTATCCTATGGTCACCCCAAATTTTTGCTTTTTGCTTCACTGGTTTTCGACTACTGAGGCTGTGGGCCTGCTGATCAGACCCCCAGCCTGCTGTTCTCTCACTAAATTAATGACACATGTGCTATAGGCACATACCAATTGGAAATGGATTCCTTGTCAGCCCCTGTAGAATGCACTATAGGTGCACAGGGCACAGGAGCCACTAAGGCCTACCAGGGGCTGCAGCATATCTTTTGCCACCCCTGGCTGGTTCTTAAATTGACACAACTGGCTGATCACTCAGCTGGGGTAAGGTGGTGTACACACCCCTTGCTTAGATATAGTATACCTATGTCTAAACCTATATCTGGACACATGTAAACCTGTGAGCCACTCCTATAGACAGGCCTCACCAATCCTGGAGGCTGGGTGCATGGTTTTTATGTGAGATGGAGCTCTAGCATGAGCTGAGCCTGTCTGCAGCCGTCGGGAACAAATCCCTAAGCTGTTTCAGGATAATGCCATACCATATACTATTAAGTGCCTTATAATCCTCGCGGTTATTTAGCAACTCTGGTTTGGCTTTATCAAAACATGTCGTGTAAGGTGTCATACGCTTTGGAATACCATCCCCTCGCCAGTTCTGGCGACGGGGATGGCATTCCACCCCTCTAGAGGGGTAAGACATGTTACTTCACTTTAATGCGGTTGATTTCTCCAAAGGCCTTAAGATCCACAAAATGGATGCCTCTGCCACAGACAAATGTCTGGACCCCTGGAGCTGACCGAAACCCAGTCAAGGGGGTCCTGGACAAAGGGTTTCCTGTCACAGGAGGGTGTCACCGCCCTCCAGACAGGAGATAGTGTATTGTAGCAGGGAGGTTTGAAAGAAACCAGACACTGCCTGGGGCGCACAAGGCTGCCCCTTGCATAATCCGGCCAAACCGGTTCTGGGGCACTCCAGCCCTCGTGCCAGGGCGGCCTGGATCAAAGGAAGGGGGTGTATCCACCCACTTCCTGGGTCCCACCCATAGGAGGGGACCTAGCAGGTAATCACGCCCACCAGATTCGAATAAGAGTGGGAGCAGTGCCAATGCACATCAGATTTCCTGGAAGAAACATTTGAAACGATATTCTGGACCCTTCGCCCTCCATCTCAACGTGGAAGCCCGAAGAATCTCCCTTGTGGTCAAGGAGTGACCACCCTGCAGCAGCAGGCACCATCCAGCCCTCGACGTCTACTTGGTTGCAGTTCCCGCCGGAACTCGAGCGACTGAGATCGACGAGATCAAGCCTGCCCAGCTTCTAACAGCCCGATCCACAGTCCCTGCAAAGCTGAGACCCGTGGAGGCGACCGGAAGCGTGGGGCACGCCATCTTGAAGTGACCACGAGACGCTGACCGTGCAGCCCACGAGTGACCCTCGAAGCTGTACACCGGGGTTTGAGAAGCCCCCACCCTGAGCTACTCCTGAGCCGAAGTTCAGCCCTCCACACTCGACGAGTGCTGCGTGGGGCCCTTTGGCACGATTTGGCTCAACGCGTTGGCCCGGTCACTTGCCAGCTGGCTTGTGGTCCCTGTGCCGACGAACTACCAAAGAAGACTCGTGATTCTGGTTGCTCCAGATCCACACCAGCTCCCCTGAAAGGGAGCCCCGACTCTGACCTTCCTGGTCCGAGTGAGACGCCATCTTCCAATCCCGCGTGGATTGCTCTTACCAAGGCTTGTTTGCTCCAAACCGGAAGCCGACTGCACCGACGGTGAGAGCCTGCGTGGGACAGATCGTGACCTGCTCCTGGACGTCGCAGATGCCCCAGAGCCCACGTGACAGCGAAGAGAAGCGCCTCGACGACCACCTGATTGCGCCCGACATTGCCTGGTTCCGTCCTGGTTCCACCCTGGTCACTGCTGAGTGACCCAGACTCTGTCCCCTCTGCTTTCAGGTACTCTACAACTTGAGTCCACCCTTGGACTCCACCGGACACTTCGTCTTCACCCTGCCCGCAGCCCTTTCAGCTTCAAGCACCAAGAGCCTGCGTGTCAAAACCCGACGCCACTTCGACCCTGTGCACCCACTTCCTGTGGGTGAGGTAACTTTGCTCCGCCGGTGTTCCCACACTGGTGCACACCTCTAGGGTCTGTGTGTTAAGTTTTGTTCCTCTAGGTTCAGCGGAAGTGTCCTTAAACTTTAACTATTTGACTTTTACGCACCATTGGTTAACATTGGTGCATGCGTGCGCTTTCCGCACATCTCCCGAATCCCGAGGGCCATTCCCGACTTCAGCATTGCTTGTCCTGACTGCTCCCAGCGATTCCCTAGGCCCTAGGCCTAACCACTGTTCGAGTGGCCTCTCTTATACCACTTGTTTAGTATATGGTTTGAGTGGCCCCCTGCCCTCATCCATAATTGTGCAACTTTGTATGTTTAAACAGTGCTTTTGATTTAACGCTTGTGCCCCTTTATTCATAAAGAATACTGGGGATTGTTTTTAGTAATAAACACATATATTTTTATAATATATACTTGTGTGGTGTCCTTTCATTTGGTATTACAGGATTGTATGTGGTAAAACAGCTCGCTTAACACGACCTCTTAAGTTAAGCCTTTAGGCTGCTTAGTCCATGCTACCCCTAGGATAGCTTGTCTAATAAGGTTGACTTACAACCAGACACCATAAGGGGATTGTTTGGTCAGGTAGTAGGTGGTTCCAGAATTGGAAACATCCCCTACCAGGCCAACTTCTCACACATATACTCTAAAGTGCATTATGAACCTCGCGGTTAAATGCTATCTTTGATTTGGCTTTATCAAAACATGTCGTGTAAGGTGTCATATGCTTTGGAAAACTACCCCCTCGCCAGTTCTGGCGACGGGGGTAGCATTCCACCCTTTTAGAGGGAGAAGACATGTTACTTCCACTAATCCCGGTTAAAGTTAACCAGAGCCTCAGCATCACAAAATGGATGCTGCTGCCACAGACACAAGTCTGACCTCCTGCTGCTGGGAGTCCTTCCAGCGAGGGAGGCTTGGACAATAGGTTTCTGTGAGAAGTTGGCCTGATGTGCAGTGTTCACTATTCTAGTGATCACTATATATCAGTCCAAACAACCCTTATTGATGATTGGTTGTAAGTCAACCTTATAGACCAGCTATCCTAGTAGCATGGATACGAGCAGTCTAAGGCTAAGACTCTAGAGGGCGTGTTAAGCCAGCTGTTTTACCATCACATTACCCCTTGAACACCCAGTGAAAGAACACCACACAAGTTGTTATGAAAATAAACAATGTATTTATTTATAACAAGACTACCCTGGCTCTTTATGAGACAGGGAGCTAAGCACACAACAAAACTCTTACGAAAATACTTAAGTTAGCACGTTATACACAAATGCCCGAGGGGCACGAACAACCATATACTCTAAAAGTGGAATGCGAATTACTAGCAGGTAAGTAACAGTTCTAATAGGCTTTGGAATCGCTAGGACTTGACTAGGGAATCGTTAGATTACTACTAGGAGGCCCAGGGGACTCGGGTGCAGAGTGTGCACTCTCACGCGGGATGCGGGACAAAGTCTATGGAAGCTAGAATTCACAAAGTTAGTGTTCACGGGCGAACCCGACCTGGTAGGGAGAAAACGACAGTGGATCCTGACCCTTGGATAGTGAGGCTATGCTGGGACACCGGAGTGCCGAAGTTACCTAGCCCAGGGGCTGCGGCTGCATAGGTCTGAAAAGACGTCGGGGATCTCGTTGCCGGACCAGGAGCCTGGAAGGAAGAAGTTGCTGGCAGGCGACCAGTGAAGAAAAGTTCGATGGATCCAAGCCTGGATCAAGGAAGAAGAAAACCTGAAAGCAGAGGGGACCAAGTTCTTGAATCACTAGCCAGTGATTAAATGGGCACCAGGATGGCACCGGGCGAAGTCACCGCAGTCAGGTGAGTGGGCGCTGCTGGGCTCTGCAGTCTCTCGGACCAGGAGGCGTTGTCGGCGACCAGGATGGAGGTGCGAGCTGTCCCACGAAGATTCTTGCTGTCGACGTCGCTGGACCCAGGATTGGGCAACAAGTCTTGGCAAATGCAAGGCCCACGCGGTGGACCTAAAATGGCGTCTTGGGCGGACCAGGAGGGTCCAGGGTACTTCTCCGATGGAGGGAAGCAAGGGCCAGTCTGGAGCAACCAGACCAGCAGCAGAAATGTCGTCGGGCGTCGTCAGGAAGGCCACAAGCCAGCGGGCTAGTAGCCAAACAACGCGGTGAGCAGCAAAAAGCAGAAGGGCCCCACGCAGATCGTGGAGATGCTGGGGGGCTGCTCTTCGGTGCTGGAGCTGCTCAGGGTGGGGGCTTCTCGGACCCCAAAGCACTCACCAGGAATTCACTCGGCGGGCTTGCTGGAAAGAAGTCGTGCAGTCTTGAAGATGGCCGGTCCCTCGAGGTCTCGTCGCACCCACGGTTCTCAGCTGGGCTGTAGAGGTGGGTAGAGGTCAGAGGTGCCAGGGAAGCCAGTTCTCGTCGAGCTGGGCAGTCGGATTCCGGAGGAAGGACTTGCAGCAGACCGCAGTGTTCTTAAGATGGTGCCTGCGGATGCAGGGTGACTACTCCTTAGTCACAAGGGAGAAATCTTAGGAAGAAGTCTTGAGTTCCTTTCGTGGAAAGTAGTTTCAGGATTCAAAGATGATCTGATTTGGAAGGGGGCCAGTTCCTACCTTTATCCTGTAAAAAGGGGCTGGCACGCGACTAAGTCCTGCCCTAGGGGTGGGACTAGGAGGGGGGTGGTTACACCCACTTCCTTGGCGGGCTTTTCCCCAGCACAGGGTCTGGAGTGACCCTGGAACTGGTTCCAGCCAGCCTATGCACAGTGAGCACCGGGGTGCCACGTGCAGTCACCTTCCTCTAAAGCCCTGCCTACCTACAATACACAAAACCCTGTCTGGGACGGTGCTGGCACCGCCCCTGGCAGGAAACCCTTTGTCCTTATCTCCTGCTCTGGGAGGACTCCCAGCAGCAGGAGGGCAGACTTGTGTCTCGGTGGCAGCATCCATTTTGTGGAGCTGAGGCTCTGTTTGACTTTAACCGGGGTTAGGGGTTACATACATGTCGTGTCCCTCTAGAAGGGTGGAATGCTAACCCCGTCGCCAGAATTGGCGAGGGGTTAGTATTCCAATTCGTATGACACCTTACTCGACATGTTTTGATAAAGCGATACCAGAGTTGGCATATAACCGCGAGGATTATAATGCACTTAAGAGTATATGGTATGCGATATCATGGAAACGGCTAAGGGATGGATCCCGAAAGCAGCAGACAGGCTCAGCTCATGCCAGAGCACCATCTCACACGATTCCAAGCACTCTGCCTTCAGGATTGTTAAGGCCTGCCATAGGAGTGACTGATAGGAGATCTGTGTGTCCATTTTTAGGGTTAGATATAGGTATACTATATCTAAAGCAAAGGGTGAGTACACCACCTTGCCCCAGCTGTCGTGCAGCCAGTTGTGTCAGTTTAGTTAGTCAGCCCAGGGGTGGCATAATACATGCTTCAGCCCCTGGGAGACTTCTGGGTACACCTCAGCCCTGGGTACAGGGACTTGGAGAGGGCCCAGTGCCAATTCAGCACCTAAGTACAATTTGGATAGAGAGAACAGCTAGGCTGTGGGTCTGATTAGCAGGCCCACAGCCAGGGAAAGTCGTAAACCAGTGCAGCAAAAAGCAAAAATCTGGGTGATCATAGGATTGCAAACCCTACTCTCCTACATGACCCCCCCCCCCAAACTTTGGGACAATAAACTAACCTTGACCAGGTGAGTCTTCTTGCTCTAAGTGGAAATACCTGGAGAGCCCATCAGCATTGCTGTGATCAGTACCAGGTCTATGCTCCACTGTAAAATCCATCCCCTGTAGGGAAATGGACCACCTAAGCAGTTTGGGGTTTTCACCCTTCATCTGATTTAGCCACAAGAGGGGCTTATGGTCTGTCTGAATGGTGAAGTGAGTGCCAAACAAGTAGGCCCTCAGCTTCTTCAGGGCCCAGACCACAGCAAAGGCCTCCCTCTCAATAGCTGACCAATTTTTCTCTCTGGGTGTCAACCTCCTACTAATGAAAGCAATAGGCTGATCATTACCATCAAAATTCAGTTGAGACAGAACAGCCCCCACACCCAACTCAGAAGCATCTGTTTGGACAATGAATGGCTTGGAGTAATCTGGACTCTTTAGGATAGGTGCTGTGCACATGGCCTGCTTTAGGTCATTGAATGCTTTCTGACAGCTTGCTGTCCACTGAACTTTCTTTGGCATCTTTTTGCTTGTCAGGTCATTAAGAGGGGTCACTATGGACCCATAATTTCTGACAAACTTCCTATAGTACCCAGTCAGGCCCAAGAAAGCTCGAACCTGAGTCTGGGTGATTGGAGGAGTCCAGTCCTTGATGGCCTGTATCTTACTCTCCAGTGGCTGAACCTGGCCTCCACCCACAAGGTGGCCCAGGTATACAACCTGTGTCTGCCCTATCTGGCACTTTGTGGCCTTGATAGTGAGGCCTGCCTTTTGCAGGGCCTCTAACACTTTCCTCAGGTGGACCAGGTGATCCTCCCAGGTGGAGCTAAAGACAGCAATATCATCAAGATAAGCTGCACAGAAGTCATCCAGCCCAGTGAGGACTTGATTCACCAACCTTTGGAAGGTGGCAGGTGCATTTTTCAGTCCAAAGGGCATTACCACAAATTGATAATGCCCTCCAGGGGTAGAAAATGCTGTCTTGGGTTTGGCCTCCTCAGCTAACCTGATTTGCCAATACCCAGCTGTCAAATCAAATGTACTTAAGAAGTTGGCAGAAGCCAGTTTATCTATAAGTTCATCTGCTCTTGGTATTGGGTGGGCATCAGTCTTAGTGACTGCATTGAGGCCTCTGTAGTCTACGCAAAACCTCATCTCTCTCTTACCACCCTGGGTGTGAGGCTTTGGCACTAGAACTACTGGGCTAGCCCAAGGGCTATCTGAGGGCTCAATGACTCCCAGCTCCAACATTTTCTGCACTTCAGTTTTGATGCAGTCTCTAACATGATCAGGCTGTCTGTAGATTTTACTCTTGACAGGCAGACTGTCTCCAGTGTCAACATCATGGGTACACCAATCAGTTTGGCTGGGTGTCAGAGAGAACATATGTCTGAAGGATTGCAAGACTTGCCTGCAATCCTGTTGCTGATGTTCAGTGAGGCTGCCACAAAAGACAACACCATCAACTGATCCATCATCAGGATTCTGAGTGAGCAGGTCTGGGAGAGGGTCACTCTCTTCCTCCTGTCCCTCATCTGTGGCCATGAGCAAGCTCATGTCCTTCCTGTCAACATATGCCTTGAGCCTGTTAACATGGAGCACTCTGAGAGGGCTCCTGGGAGTTCCAAGGTCCACCAAGTAGGTAACCTCTCCCTTTTGCTCAATGATGGTGTGGGGCCCAGACCATTTGTCTTTCAGAGCTGCTGGGGCCACTGGCTCCAGCACCCACACCTTCTGTCCTGGCTGGTACACAGTCAGAACAGCCTTTTGGTCATGCCAAGCTTTTTGAAGTTCTTGGCTGGCCTCAAGGTTTTTGGATGCCTTCTCCATATACTCAGCCATCCTGGAGCGGAGACCAAGTACATAGTCCACTATGTTGGTTGCAGGCTTTTTGAGAGGTCTCTCCCATCCTTCCTTCACCAAACACAGGGGTCCTCTTACAGGATGCCCATACAGAAGCTCAAAAGGGCTGTAGCCAACCCCCTTCTGTGGGACCTCTCTGTAAGCAAACAAGAGGCAGGGGATCAGGACATCCCATCTTCTCCTAAGAGTTTCAGGTAGCCCATGAATCATCCCTTTGAGGGTCCTGTTGAATCTCTCAACAAGCCCATTGCATTGTGGGTGGTAGGGTGTGGTGAACTTGTAGTTCACACCACACTCCTTCCACATTGCAGTCAGATATCCTGACATGAAGTTTGTACCTCTGTCAGAAACGACCTCCTTAGGGAAACCCACTCTGGAGAACACTCCAACTAGGGCTCTTGCCACTACAGGTGCTGTAGTGGTCCTAAGGGGAATAGCTTCAGGATACCTGGTGGCATGATCCACTACCACCAGTATAAACTTGTGCCCTGATGCTGTCTGGGGTTCCATTGGACCAACAATGTCAATCCCCACCCTTTCAAAGGGAACCCCCACCACAGGTAGTGGTATGAGGGGGGCCTTTGTTGTGCCACCTGACTTACCACTGGCTTGGCAAGTGACACAGGAGCGACAAAACTCCTTGGTATTCTCATTCATATGGGGCCAGTGAAAGTGTGAGACAAGCCTGTCCCAAGTCTTTGTCTGACCTAAGTGACCTGCAAGGGGAATTTCATGGGCCAAGGTGAGAAGGAAACCTCTCAGAGACAAGGGGATGACCAGCCTCCTGGTTGCACCAGGCTTGGGGTCTCTTGACTCAGAGTACAGGAGTCCATCTTCCCAGTATACCCTGTGGGCACCTGTGGCATTCCCTGCAGCCTCAGCAGCAGCCTGCTGTCTGAGGGGTTCAAGGGAAGGGCAGCTCAACTGTTCCTTCCCCAGGTCTGCTCTGGAGGGTCCCCCTGAGCCCAGAAACTCAACTTGATCAAGTTCAAGCTCTTTAGGCTCAGTTTCCCTCAGTTCTCTCAGATCAGCCTCCTCAGAGACTTGATCCTCAACCTGGGGTAAGGGGGAAGGCAAAGCCTTACCCTTACTGCTCTTCTTCTTGGAAGGTGTCTGTCCATCATTTCAGGATCCAGCACCTGTTCAGTGGGGCATTTTCTGGCCTGTGACCTAGTCACAGCAAGCACATGTGCTGGCAAGCCTAACATTTCCATGTGAGTCCTCTGCTCCACTTCTGACCATTGTGATGACTCCAAATCATTGCCCAACAAACAATCAACTGGGAGGTCTGAACTGACTACAACTTTCTTCTGTCCCTTCACTCCACCCCAGGAGAAAGCCACAATTGCCACACTATGACTAGTAGTGACATTGCTGGCATTGGTCACCAGGAAATCAGTACCTGGCATGATCTGTCCAGGGTCCACAAAGTTAGGTGTCACCATGGTGACACTAGCACAAGTGTCCCTATAGGCCTGAGCCATTTTGCCATTTATCAAAGGTGTCTGCCTGTATTTGCCCAAAGTATTGGGACTTATTTCAGGGGACATATCCATATCCCCTGTACAGACAAGGACAGCCTGAGTGAGTGTGCCAACTAAGTTGTCAGACCCCTCAGTACCCAAGGTTAACCCAACTAATGCCTTGGGAGGTACACTACCACTACTGACTGTACTAGGGGGTGCAGTTGCTTTAGGGGCTGTAGTGGCAGGAGTTTGTCCTCCTCTTTTGGTGCACTCACTAAACCAGTGAGATTTACTTTTGCAGTACTGGCACCACCTTTTTGACTGGCCTTCTTGAGTCTTCTTCTTCTGGGAAGCCTGACCCCCACCCTCTTTGGCTTGTTGGGGACCTGGTGAAGACTTCTGGTCATTTTGCTCATTCTTAACATTACCCTTCTGGTCTGCTTTCTTCTGACCACCCTGGTTCTGGTTCTGGTTCTGCTTGATCCTTGTCCTGACCCATTTGTCTGCCTTCTTTCCCAATTCTTGGGGAGAGGTCAGATCTGAATCAACAAGGTGCTGGTGCAGCAACTGGTTCTGACAATTGTTTAAAATTTGTTCTCTCATCATTAGATTATACAATCCTGTGTAATCTGTAACCTTGCTACCCAGCAACCAGCCCTCCAAAGCCTTAGTGGCACAATCCACAAAGTCAGACCAGTCCTGAGACTGAGTTTTCTGGGTGTCTCTGAACAGCAACCTGTACTGCTCAGTGGTTAAACCAAACCCATCAACCAGTGTATTCTTCAGGACCTGGTAATTGTTAGCATCCTCCACTCTTGTAGTGAGGAGCTTATCTCTACCTTTACCATCAAAGGAGAGCCACAGTATAGCTGCCCACTGACTCTGGGGAATGCACTGCACAGTGCAGGCCCTCTCCAGAGCAGCCATCCATTTCTGGATATCATCCCCTTGCTTAAAGGGGGGCACTATTTTAGTCAGGTGTTTAGTATCTAAACCCTTCTCTCTATCTCTTGGGAGATTGCTGCCACCAGTGGGTGCTAGCCCACTCATCTGCTGCTCTCTAGCAAAGGCAAGCTTCTCTTTGGCCAGGGCAAGTTCTTCCCTTTCAATCCTCAGTTCAGCTTGTCTCATTCTAGCTTCATGCTCTTTTCTCTGAGGGGAAGTAAATCTCCTCTGTGGAGGATTCCTTCTCCCCTGAGAAGAGGCATTAGAGTGCAGAGATCTATTGGAGTCCCTAGAAAGAGATCTATCTCTCCTAACTCCAAGGTTAGGCCCACTTCGGGTTAGTACTGGGGGTCCCCCAGATCCTAGCCCAAGTAAGTCTAAGTTGGTCCTAGTTAGCCTTCTGACTACCTCAAGACCTTTGTCTACCTCGTCCCCAGAGAGTTCCTCCTGATCCCCCTCCTCAACTGCTGAATCAGTGTTGGGGAGGTCTGGATCCCCAGAGGTTCCCTCTAAGGCTGGCATGTTCTCATGTAACTGAGAAAGCTCTCTGGCATCATATGTCTCTAAGAGACCTATCAGAAAGGGAATTGTGGGGTTAGACCCCTGCTTCAGTTTTCTGGAGACACAGATCTGTCTCATCTCCTGGAAACTGAGAGCTGCATATCTTGAAGTGACCTGTGGAGGGTCAACACTGACCAGGGGAGTCTCAGTAGAATCTCCCTGGGTAGACATGCTTTTCTAGTGAGGTGTAAGTGGTGCACTTACCTACACTATATGTTTGCCTACTGATCCCTTGCTAGAGTTGTAGTTTAGGGTGTGCTAGGCCCTAGGAGCTACAACAGCTGGTTCAGTAGAACTCAGAGTATTCTAAGCTAAGTTATATGTACCTTTAGTACTCATGTGATCTTTCACAAGATATTCTTAGGGCATGTGTGGTAAAACAACAGCAAGCTCAAATCCCAACCGCTGCTCACCAATGTGAGAAGTTGACCTGATGTGCAGTGTTCACTATTCTAGTGATCACTATATATCAGTCCAAACAACCCTTATTGATGATTGGTTGTAAGTCAACCTTATAGACCAGCTATCCTAGTAGCATGGATACGAGCAGTCTAAGGCTAAGACTCTAGAGGGCGTGTTAAGCCAGCTGTTTTACCATCACATTACCCCTTGAACACCCAGTGAAAGGACACCACACAAGTTGTTATGAAAATAAACAATGTATTTATTTATAACAAGACTACCCTGGCTCTTTATGAGACAGGGAGCTAAGCACACAACAAAACTCTTACGAAAATACTTAAGTTAGCACGTTATACACAAATGCCCGAGGGGCACGAACAACCATATACTCTAAAAGTGGAATGCGAATTACTAGCAGGTAAGTAACAGTTCTAATAGGCTTTGGAATCGCTAGGACTTGACTAGGGAATCGTTAGATTACTACTAGGAGGTCCAGGGGACTCGGGTGCAGAGTGTGCACTCTCACGCGGGATGCGGGACAAAGTCTATGGAAGCTAGAATTCACAAAGTTAGTGTTCACGGGCGAACCCGACCTGGTAGGGAGAAAACGACAGTGGATCCTGACCCTTGGATAGTGAGGCTATGCTGGGACACCGGAGTGCCGAAGTTACCTAGCCCAGGGGCTGCAGCTGCATAGGTCTGAAAAGACGTCGGGGATCTCGTTGCCGGACCAGGAGCCTGGAAGGAAGAAGTTGCTGGCAGGCGACCAGTGAAGAAAAGTTCGATGGATCCAAGCCTGGATCAAGGAAGAAGAAAACCTGAAAGCAGAGGGGACCAAGTTCTTGAATCACTAGCCAGTGATTAAATGGGCACCAGGATGGCACCGGGCGAAGTCACCGCAGTCAGGTGAGTGGGCGCTGCTGGGCTCTGCAGTCTCTCGGACCAGGAGGCGTTGTCGGCGACCAGGATGGAGGTGCGAGCTGTCCCACGAAGATTCTTGCTGTCGACGTCGCTGGACCCAGGATTGGGCAACAAGTCTTGGCAAATGCAAGGCCCACGCGGTGGACCTAAAATGGCGTCTTGGGCGGACCAGGAGGGTCCAGGGTACTTCTCCGATGGAGGGAAGCAAGGGCCAGTCTGGAGCAACCAGACCAGCAGCAGAAATGTCGTCGGGCGTCGTCAGGAAGGCCACAAGCCAGCGGGCTAGTAGCCAAACAACGCGGTGAGCAGCAAAAAGCAGAAGGGCCCCACGCAGATCGTGGAGATGCTGGGGGGCTGCTCTTCGGTGCTGGAGCTGCTCAGGGTGGGGGCTTCTCGGACCCCAAAGCACTCACCAGGAATTCACTCGGCGGGCTTGCTGGAAAGAAGTCGTGCAGTCTTGAAGATGGCCGGTCCCTCGAGGTCTCGTCGCACCCACGGTTCTCAGCTGGGCTGTAGAGGTGGGTAGAGGTCAGAGGTGCCAGGGAAGCCGGTTCTCGTTGAGCTGGGCAGTCGGATTCCGGAGGAAGGACTTGCAGCAGACCGCAGTGTTCTTAAGATGGTGCCTGCGGATGCAGGGTGACTACTCCTTAGTCACAAGGGAGAAATCTTAGGAAGAAGTCTTGAGTTCCTTTCGTGGAAAGTAGTTTCAGGATTCAAAGATGATCTGATTTGGAAGGGGGCCAGTTCCTACCTTTATCCTGTAAAAAGGGGCTGGCACGCGACT
Organism: Lissotriton helveticus; assembly: GCF_964261635.1. Classification (NCBI taxonomy): domain Eukaryota; kingdom Metazoa; phylum Chordata; class Amphibia; order Caudata; family Salamandridae; genus Lissotriton; species Lissotriton helveticus. Next base: position 703,904,469 of record NC_136063.1, on the reverse strand, counting down.
AAGTCCTGCCCTAGGGGTGGGACTAGGAGGGGGGTGGTTACACCCACTTCCTTGGCGGGCTTTTCCCAAGCACAGGGTCTGGAGTGACCCTGGAACTGGTTCCAGCCAGCCTATGCACAGTGAGCACCGGGGTGCCACGTGCAGTCACCTTCCTCTAAAGCCCTGCCTACCTACAATACACAAAACCCTGTCTGGGACGGTGCTGGCACCGCCCCTGGCAGGAAACCCTTTGTCCTTATCTCCTGCTCTGGGAGGACTCCCAGCAGCAGGAGGGCAGACTTGTGTCTCGGTGGCAGCATCCATTTTGTGGAGCTGAGGCTCTGTTTGACTTTAACCGGGGTTAGGGGTTACATACATGTCGTGTCCCTCTAGAAGGGTGGAATGCTAACCCCGTCGCCAGAATTGGCGAGGGGTTAGTATTCCAATTCGTATGACACCTTACTCGACATGTTTTGATAAAGCGATACCAGAGTTGGCATATAACCGCGAGGATTATAATGCACTTAAGAGTATATGGTATGCGATATCATGGAAACGGCTAAGGGATGGATCCCGAAAGCCGCAGACAGGCTCAGCTCATGCCAGAGCACCATCTCACACGATTCCAAGCACTCTGCCTTCAGGATTGTTAAGGCCTGCCATAGGAGTGACTGATAGGAGATCTGTGTGTCCATTTTTAGGGTTAGATATAGGTATACTATATCTAAAGCAAAGGGTGAGTACACCACCTTGCCCCAGCTGTCGTGCAGCCAGTTGTGTCAGTTTAGTTAGTCAGCCCAGGGGTGGCATAATACATGCTTCAGCCCCTGGGAGACTTCTGGGTACACCTCAGCCCTGGGTACAGGGACTTGGAGAGGGCCCAGTGCCAATTCAGCACCTAAGTACAATTTGGATAGAGAGAACAGCTAGGCTGTGGGTCTGATTAGCAGGCCCACAGCCAGGGAAAGTCGTAAACCAGTGCAGCAAAAAGCAAAAATCTGGGTGATCATAGGATTGCAGACCCTACTCTCCTACAGTTTCCTGTCACAGGGAGGTGCTAGCACCGCCCCAGACAGGCTATAGTGTATTGGGGCAGGGAGGGCTGAATGAAATGAGACACTGCCTGGGGCACACAAGGTGTCCCATGCCTAGTCCAGTTCAAACTGATGCTGGGGCACTCCAGCCCCAGCTCTGGCGCGAAACTGGACAAAGGGAAAGGGGTGTAACCACCCCCTTCCTGGGTCCCACCCTTAGGAGGGACCTAGCAGGTAATACAGCCCCTAGATTTGGTATATAGGTAGGAGCTGAGTCCCAAGACTTTAGATTTATCCTGACTGAAACTTGAAACGAAACTCTGGACCTTCGACATTCTACTCGACGTAGAAGACTGAAGAATCTCCCTTGTGGTCAAGGAGTGACCACCCTGCACAAGCAGGCACCACAAGCGATCAACGGTTTGCTTTGTCGACGCTCTTGCCGGAGCCCGAGCACAGATCCTGACAAGACCCGGACTTCCAGACTTCCTTCAGCCCGATCCACAGCCACAGCAAAGCTGAGACCCGTGGAGGCGACACGAGACGTGGGACCGGCCATCTTGGAAAGCCAGCGAATTGCTTTCCGTGCAACTTCTGAGGCACCCTCGAAGTTGTGCATTGGGGATTGAGAAGCCCTAGCCCCGAGCACCAACTGCACCGAAGATCAGCCCTCCACACTCCATGAGTTCTGCGTGGGGCCCTTCTGCATTTTCCTGCTCGACGCGTCTGTCCGGTCACTTGCCCGTTGGCTAGTGGCCTCTGTGACGACGAAACCTTCGACTTACAACGCTGGTCTGGTTGCTCTAGACTGGCCCTTGCTCCCCTGAAAAGGAGCAGCCCATCAGACCATGCTGGTCTGATTAAGAAGCCATCTTCCTTTTCTGCGTGGGTTGCCTTTGCCAAGGCTTGTTGACTCCAATCCGGAAGCCAACACCGCCGACAGAGAGATCCTTCGTGGGACAGTCCGTGCCCAGCTCCTGGTCGTCGTCGACACCTCCTGGTCCACGTGGCTGCAGAGACAAGCTTCACGACATCACCTGATTGCTTCGCGACATCGCCTGGTTCCTTCCTGGTCACTGGCTAGTGACCCAGACTCTGTCCCCTCTGCTTTCAGGTACTCTTCATCCTCGATCCTCCCTTGGATCCACCCGGACACTTCTCTCCTGGTCGCCTGCAGCATCTTTCTCCAAGGCTCCATAGGAATCAGCGAAGAAACCCGACACACTTTGACACCTATGCACCCGCTTCCTGTGGGTGAGGTAACGCGAGTATTTCGGTACTCCTGTGGGTATTGACTATCCTAGTGTCCTAGTTTCAAGTAGCTTTTCCCTAGTCCATCCGGAAGTGTCCTAAAAGTACTAGTCTCCATTTCTTTCGTTCCCATTCTAACTCTATGGTAACTGCATGCCCTGATTAGCAGGATCCCAGGCCAACTAAGTCAAAAACCAGCTAAACACAAGGCAAAAAATCTGGGGTAACCATAGTCAGGTATCCACCTTCCTACACAGACTTCCTCAGGGTTTGGTTTGTGCAAGCAGACATGTGGCTTCCAGCATCACTGTTAAATTCACTCACAAAGGAATATTTTCTTGCCACCACTTCAATTTTCTTATTAATTGTGAATGGGCATCACTATCCAAGAACACCATCAGTTCTCCAACCCATCAAGCAAAATCCTATAAAGAACTCATGTCGCTCTTGGATACAAATTCAAACAGAAAGGACTTAATACCTGTGAATTACACAATATTGGTGTGAACCACCCATGGAAGTTTCTAGTTCCAGTCTGCACCTGGATTATTTAGAAGGTGAGGAATCTGCAGGTAGAAGTATCCATACGAATAGTACCCCTTTATATCTATCTGCAATAAACCTCAACTGCTAAATAGTGCACCACTCAAATTTAGGCAAACCGAACCTCCTGCAGAAACCCATCAGTCGTGACTGACTTACCTGCTTCATTTTCTTCCTCTTTACGGAGATGCTTATCACAGAAATCAACCAAAGTCATGTAAGCTTCAATTGCTCCAGCTGTGTCTGTATTTTCAAGGGTATGTGACTGTACCTCCTCCTCAGCCTTTTTTACTGCACTGCTCAGATAAGTGTGAGCTTTCTTGTAAAGACATGCTGCTATCTATAACAGAAGTAGAAAGACAAATAGGCTTTATTATAATTTGGAAGTACACAATAGACAATATGTCGTGAATATGCAATACCTATCAAAAGTACAGATAAACAAGATGTGCAGATAGTTCAGGCTAAAAGAAAAGAGTAATCCTCGAAGACTTGAGACATCTCCCAACCTTAAGTAGATTTCGGACAATTCTGTGCTACAACATCCCTCTTTTATACTTTGTGCTTCCAAAAGGACACAGAGTTTGGATAATCTGACTAGGTGTCTCCGGAACAGACTGCTAGACATGTGCAGGGGTGTTATGCAATTAAATTAATGAAAACAGACTGTGCTCTTCAGAATTCCCAAGAATGCGAGGAGCTTGGCCCAACCTCAGACCTGGGTGTTTTGGGTATATAAATAGGCTCACAAGAAACAAATACATTGTCTACTTTTTGTTATAAATACAAGCACTAACAAAAATTGCCACTACTCTGTGACATGGAAACTGCTTGCAAAGTTGTTAGGCCAAATTGTGTGCAGCGGATACCTTTCATGTGTGCCTTTAAATACATGAGGCCCCTCTCACAGAAATGCAGTGCACATACCTCTATTTCTTTCATAAGCAAGTTAGGTAGATGATAACAGTCAATGATGAGGTCATGGAAGTAGATAATAGAAGATACTCTATGAATGGAAGTACAGTAGTCAGCTTAGACACATCTTCTGCGGGCATTATTCTTTGGGTCCATCTTCTGGGATTCTTGGTAAATTTGACCAGAATACTCAATGGAACATGTTCTACTTAAGTTTAGAAGTTTGATTTCACCTTCCATTCTTATATATTTTCTGTGCTATGCAATAATTTTCCAAAATGATTTCTCAAGGCGAACACTACTGAGGAGGTGCACGCTCACCAACACATTGATGGCAAATAATTGTAAAGCAAGGAAAGTTCAAATGAAAAAAAGATTAAATCAAACCACAATACTTCAGTAAAACATGTTCCTGTGACTATTCTATTGAAATCGCCCATCACTTTAAGAGGCACCCAAACAAAAAGGCCTCCAGAATATATGTGTACAGCCCATATTCTTTTAATTATCAATAGTAGGCAGTAGTCAACAAAACGGCACAGGTGCTCCTTTAATTCTATTAATTCTAATTTAGAATAGGTAGTAGTGGTTTAGAAGACCACACATCTCGGGAATAAGTAAAAAACCTTCTATCCATATATAGGTGGTGCTGTAACGGTACAATAGAACCCTACTGCCACAGGTGCCTTAAAAAATGTTGGTATAAAGTACCTCATTGTGAACACAAAAGAGCTTAGTACCCAATAACTCAAAAGGAAGTCTAATGTAGTAATTTGAATTATCACTGTCTTGGTTATCTTAATCACTATTAGTTCAAATGAAAGACAGAAGCCAAATGTTTGTCGATATGCAGCATGTATTCAACACAGAAACAGCCAATACGTGTTTTGTAACACTGAGGTGACTTCTTCAGGGCTGAAAATACACATACACAAACAAGTTACTTACCTTCAGTAACGATGTATCTGTAAGAGACATATTAGTTATAGATTCCTTACCTTAGAATTACCCCCAAGCGTCAGACTGGATCTGGAAAAAATTTCTTCAGCAATACCCCTGCACGTCTGTCGACTTCACGTCCGTCGTCGTGCTTGCCGGGATGAAGTCGCAGTGCCTACGTAGACATTGCCCATGCACGCCAACGTCAGTTCTGACACGACTTTCCATGGCAGAAGCACAGAGCCATGAAAGACACTGACCACTGGTGCACCATGCTAGGGCCCTACAAGGGAGTCCCTATTTCTAGACGTCAGTTCGCAGAGTGGGGAGTATGGTTCGGGAGGTAAGGAAGCACAAGTTACTTACCTTCGGTAACGATATATCTGTACGAAACAGTGGTTAGTATTAGATTCCTTACCTTAGAATATCCCCAGGCGTCAGACTGGATCGGGAAAATTTTGCGTAGCATTACCCCTGCGCGTCGGTAGGCGTCATCTGCGGCTCCGCGTCCGTCGTCGGCGCCGGGATGACGTAGTCTGAGTACTTAGACGCCGCCCTCGCGCGCTGACGTCAGTTCTTATACACAGCATTTCCGTGCCAGAAACGCAGAGCCATGATAAACACCAACACTGGTGCCATACAAACTAGGGCCCTGAAAGGGGAGGACCTTAACCCTAGATATCGGTTCGCAGAACGGGGAGGATGGGTGGGGCAGTAAGGAATCTAATACTAACTACTAATTCTTACACATATATCGTTACCGAAGGTAAGTAACTTGTGCATCTGAAAGAAACAGGTTAGTATTAGATTCCTTACCTTAGAATAGATACCCCAGCAATACCAACCCCAGTGGTGGGTCTGCAAACCAATGATCACACCAGAAAGTCCTGGAGAACGGAACGGCCGAAAAAGCCATCTCTCCGGACTTGGCTGTTCAGGCAGTCGTGTCTTGCGAACGTGTGCAGCGAGGCCCGCGTAGCTGCCTGACAGATGTCCTGCAAGGGGACTCCCCGACCCAGGGCAGTAGTAGCCGCTGTGGCCCGAGTGAAATGGGCACCTAGCCCCACAGGAGGCTCCTTTTTAGCCAGAGAGTAACAAGCCTTGATGTACAAGACGAGCCATCGAGAAATGGTCCGCTTGTGCACCGCCCGCCATTTATTAGCGCCCACGGAACCAACTAAGAGTTGGTCATCCACCCGGAACTGGCGTGTGCGATCAAGATAGTAAGAGAACGCACGTTTTGGGTCCAGACGGTGGAGCCTCTCTTCCTCTTTCGAGGGATGCGGAGGCAGAAAGAAGGTGGGCAAGGTGATGGACTGCCCGATGTGGAAGGCTGTGACTATCTTGGGCAGGAAAGAGGGCCTTGTCCGCAACACAACCTTGTCCGGATGGACAGAAGGAAGGGAGGTTGAGAAGAAAGAGCCTGGAGCTCACTCACTCTCCTGGAACCTGCAACCAGGAAGGCCGTCTTAAGAGTGAGAAGACGGAGAGGACAGGAATGAAGCGGCTCAAAGGGAGCACACATCAAGAATGTCAGAACCAGATTCAAGTCCCACTGAGGCATCACGAATGGAACAGGTGGATACATGTGCGTGATGCCTTTCAAGAACCTCAGTACAATACGGGACTTGAATAAAGATGGCTGATCAGGTAGCCTTAAGAAGGCGGAAAGGGCAGAAAGGTAGCCCTTGATAGTGCCCAGAGCAGAGCCCTGCTGGGCAAGAGAAAGAAGGAAGAGGAGAACCTCGGAAAGAGGGGCAGAAAGGGGATCCACAGCCTTTGCTGTGCACCATGCCACAAATCTGTTCCACCGGCAGGCGTATACCGACTTTGTGGAGGGACGCCTGGCTGCCAGAATCACATCACAGACTTCAGGAGGCAAGTCGAATGGCCTCAACTGTCGCCGCTCAATCTCCAAGCATGGAGGTGGAGGCTGGACAGGTTCGGGTGGAGGACCGTCCCCTGCTGCTGCGACAGAAGGTCCTCCTGAAGGGGCAGGCGGATCGAGGGACCGACTGACATGCTGAGTAGCTCGGGATACCAGTATCTTCGAGCCCAGTCCGGAGCCACAAGGATAACTTGGGCCCGGTCGCGCCTGATCTTCTTCAGCACTCTGGGCAGAAGTGGTATAGGCGGAAAGGCGTACAACAGACCGCAGCTCCACTCGCGCCGAAAGGCGTCGCCGAGCGAGCGCCGTCTTGGAAACTCCAACGCGCAGAACTGATGACATTGCGCGTTCTCTTCTGTGGCGAATAGATCTAACCAAGGCTCTCCCCATTGCTGAAAGAGGCCGTTCGCCACGTCCGAGTTCAGACGCCATTCGTGATCCACCGAGCACCGACGGCTGAGTTCGTCCGCCCTGGCGTTCAGAGAACCTGCCAGGTGTTGAACCGTCAGAGTCACACCCTGACGTTCCAGCCATTGCCAGAGGCGCAGAGCCTCCTGGCAAAGGGTCCACGACCCCACTCCGCCTTGTTTGTTGCAGTACCACATGGCGGTGGTGTTGTCCGTGAACACCTGCACTACACTCCCGTTGACAAAGGGGAGGAATGCCTTCAGTGCCAGGCGAATCGCCCGCAGCTCCAACAGGTTGATATGGAGCCGGGACCCCGCCGGAGACCAGATGCCTCTGATCTCCGCCTCTCCCAAGTGGCCACCCCAGCCCTGGAGGGACGCGTCCGTCACAAAAACGAGCTCCGGTTGGGGAAGGGAGAGGGATCTGCCTCTGACCCAATCGCGGTCCGTAAGCCACCACTGCAACTGTCTCGCAGTGCCCTCCGAGATCAGGACATGGTCGGATAGGTTGCCCTGATGCTGGGCCCACTGAAACTTCAGGTCCCACTGCAGAGCCCGCATTCGCCACCTGGCGTGATGCACCAGTAGGATGCAGGAGGCCATCAGCCCCAGAAGCCGCAGCGTCAACCTGACCGAAACCCGGGATAACGGCTGAAAGATGGGAATCAGAGCCTGAATATCCCGGACCCGCCGTTCCGGAGGATAAACCCGAAACTGCGCCGAGTCGAGAACCGCTCCGATGAAAAGGAGCTTTCGGCACATTGATGGAAAACCCCAGCTCGTGCAGGAGGTCTGCCGTCATCTAAAGGTGGTGGACGACTGTTTGGGGCGAGCCCGCCTTCAACAACCAGTCGTCGAGGTAGGGGAAGACTGAAACCCCTAACCGGCGCAGATGAGCTGCGACCACCGCCATCACTTTCGTGGACACCCGTGGGGCGCTGGTAAGGCCGAATGGGAGCACGATAAACTGAAAGTGCTCGTGGCCTACCGTGAACCGCAGGTAACGCCGGTGGGCCGGCAGGACGGTGATGTGAAAATACGCATCCTGCAAGTCCAACGCTACCATCCAGTCTTGTGGGTCTAGAGCAGCCAAGACCTGAGCCAAAGTCAACATCTTGAACTTCTCCTTCCGGAGGAAGCCGTTGACGTTCCTTAGGTCCAAGATAGGACGGAGGCCTCCTTTGTCCTTCTTGGGTACCAGAAAGTAGTGGGAGTAGCAACCACACCCTACTTCTGGCCCAGGAACGCGCTCGATGGCCCCCTTGGCCAAGAGGGCCGTAACTTCCTCCTGCAGAAGTGTCAAGTGGTCCCCCGACACACGGTGGTTCTGCGGTGGCATGGCTGGAGGAGTGGACTCGAAGGGGAGGGAGTAGCCCCTTCGGACGAGCTTTAGCACCCACCTGTCCGATGTAATCGCGCGCCAGCGGGAGTGGTGATGGCGAACCCTGCCACCCACTGGCGTCACGTGAGCCCGAAAGCTCGGACTAGGAAGATTTGGAGGCTGCAGCGGGAGGAGGTGTGGACTGACCTCGCCGCTGCCCTCTACCGCCACCACGGCGGAATCCACGGCCACCACCGCGCTGGGGAGCGTTCTGCGGCGCGTGGCTGGCAGCACGTGTGGAACCGCCCCTTCCTTGGCCACGAAAGGGGCGAAACGAACCCGTCTGCTGGCGCTGGGTCGAAAGACCCAAGGACTTGGCCGTGACCCTGGAGTCCTTGAAGCGCTCCAGCGCGTTGTCCGCCTTGTCACCGAACAGGCGACTGCCATCAAATGGCATGTCCATGAGGGCATTCTGGACGTCCGGCGAGAAGTTGGCAGATCTCAGCCAAGCATGGCGACGAATCGCCACCGTCGTGGACATAGCCCGTCCCAGCGAGTCGGTCGTGTCAAGACCACACCTGATCGAGTACCTCGCCGCTTCCCGGCCTTCAACCAAGGCCTGGTTGAGCTTGTCCCGCACTTCCTGCGGGCATTGCGGCAAACACTCCGCGACCGTATCCCACAGTGAGTGGGTGTAGCGGCCCAAGAGGCACGCGGTATTACAAGACCGCAGTCCAGCGCTCAAAGAGGAAAAGACCTTTTTGCCAAATTGGTCATACCGCTTTGACTCCCGATCGGGCGGGGCCGATGGGAATGCGGACTGTGAAGTGGAGGCCTGGATCACCAGACTCTCCGGGGAGGGATGGGTGGAGAGGAAGGCAGGGTCGTCCGAGCACGGACGGTGACGCCTGGCAACGTTCCGGTCAACCGGTGCACCGGAAGCGGGCCTGGACCAGGTGCCCAGAAGGACATCCGTCAGGGCCTCATTAAACGGCAGCAGAGGCTCCTGAGGGCATGACTGCGGTTTAAACACTTCGGTCAGAATGTTAGGTTTGACCTTAGCGACGGGGAGCTCAAGGCGCAAGGCCTTGGCAGCCCTCATCAGGACCACCGAATAGGCAGCCCCCGCCTCTGACGCCACAGGGGAAGGCGAGACAAACCCAGGGTTGGGCGACTCGTCCAGACCACTGGCATCACCCAAGTCACCTACCCAGTCCTCATACTGGCAGGCACGGGATAAAGGGTCTTCAGACCCCTCCCAACCCTCTCCATACTCGTCCTCATCGCCGTAGTCTGGGTCGACGATATAGACTGGTTCCTCGGAGCCAATGGGCTCCAACGGCGCCGGACTCGGCGTCGGACGAAGCCGGTCCGACTCCGCGTCAGGAGTCAGAGAGGGAATGGGGGTGGCGCCGCGCGGCACCGGGGACCCGACGCCGGCCGGAACCGACGGCGGAGCCACGGCGTCGCGCGGAGGCGGCACCACGGGTTGGCCCAATGGAATCGGCGCCGGAGAGGCCGGTAGACCAGCCGGCGACGAACCTGAGGGACCCAGCGGCGCCGGGGCCGGAGCCGCCGGCGGCGTCGGGGCAGGAGCACCCGAACCGCTCGGGCCCTCAGACGGGACCGACGGGCCCGCAGGCGCCGTAGGCCCCGCCGGAGGAGACCTCGCCCTCATAGCCATGAGGAACGCCTCAATCTCCTCACGCGACGCGCCTTCCCCAGGGACCGACGGGTATGGGGCAGACGGCGTCGGCGACCCACGCGGGGCCGCGGGGGTGGGGCCACCCGAACCCCCGGCCGCATCACGCGTGCGTCGGGGGGAGTCGGGGGTACGATGACGATGCCCCGACTTCTTGTGACGTTTACCTGACGAACCGGAGGAATGGCGGCGACTCCCGGAGCGCTCATGGCGGCTCCGCGATCGCTACCTCGACCGCTCCCTCGACCTCCGACCGGACCGGGACCGCTCTCGACGCGGGGCCGACACTCGGAGCTCGAGCAGCTTGCGGGACCGCTCCCGTCTAGCTTTACTAGTCAAGGCCCGGCAGTCGACGCAGGACTCCACGTCGTGGTCCGCGCCCAGACACCGGAGGCAGAGTCGATGGTGGTCGGTGACCGACATCAGGCGGTCGCACCCGTCGCAACTCTTGAAACCGGGCATCCTACCGGCACCGTAGAAAGAATTTAGAATTATCAAAAAACTTGGTCAAAAGACCGGAGTACTGCTCTTCGGATCTGCGCTAACTGGCGCGGAAAAAAGAAGAACTGACGTCAGCGCGCGGAGGCGGCGTCTATATACTCCAGCGACGTCATCACGGCGCACGACGCCGACGACGGACGCGGAGCCGCAGGGGACGCCTGCAGACGACGCCTACCGACGCGCAGGGGTACTGCTATGCAAAAGTTTCCGGATCCAGACTGACGCCTGGGGATATTCTAAGGTAAGGAATCTAATACTAACCTGTTTCTTTCAGATACTTCGGTCAGAATGTTAGGTTTGACCTTAGCGACGTGGAGCGCAAGGCCTTGGCAGCCCTCATCAGGACCACCGAATAGGCAGCCCCCGCCTCTGACGCCACAGGGGAAGGCGAGACAAACCCAGGGTTGGGCGACTCGTCCAGACCACTGGCATCACCCAAGTCACCTACCCAGTCCTCATACTGGCAGGCACGGGATAAAGGGTCTTCAGACCCCTCCCAACCCTCTCCATACTCGTCCTCATCGCCGTAGTCTGGGTCGACGATATAGACTGGTTCCTCGGAGCCAATGGGCTCCAACGGCGCCGGACTCGGCGTCGGACGAAGCCGGTCCGACTCCGCGTCAGGAGTCAGAGAGGGAATGGGGGTGGCGCCGCGGACCAGACGCCGGCCGGAACCGACGGCGGAGCCACGGCGTCGCGCGGAGGCGGCACCACGGGTTGGCCCAATGGAATCGGCGCCGGAGAGGCCGGTAGACCAGCCGGCGACGAACCTGAGGGACCCAGCGGCGCCGGGGCCGGAGCCGCCGGCGGCGTCGGGGCAGGAGCACCCGAACCGCTCGGGCCCCCAGACGGTACCGACGGGCCCGCAGGCGCCGTAGGCCCCGCCGGAGGAGACCTCGCCCTCATAGCCATGAGGAACGCCTCAATCTCCTCACGCGACGCGCCTTCCCCAGGGACCGACGGGTATGGGGCAGACGGCGTCGGTGACCCACGCGGGGCCGGGGCCACCCGAACCCCCGGCCGCATCACGGGGGGAGTCGGGGGTACGATGACGATGCCCCGACTTCTTGTGACGCTTACCTGACGAACCGGAGGAATGGCGGCGACTCCCGGAGCGCTCATGGCGGCTCCGCGATCGCTCCCTCGACCGCTCCCTCGACCTCCGACCGGACCGGGACCGCTCTCGACGCGGGGCCGACACTCGGAGCTCGAGCAGCTTGCGGGACCGCTCCCGTCTAGCTTTACTAGTCAAGGCCCGGCAGTCGACGCAGGACTCCACGTCGTGGTCCGCGCCCAGACACCGGAGGCAGAGTCGATGGTGGTCGGTGACCGACATCAGGCGGTCGCACCCGTCGCAACTCTTGAAACCGGGCATCCTACCGGCACCATAGAAAGAATTTAGAATTATCAAAAAACTTGGTCAAAAGACCGGAGTACTGCTCTTCGGATCTGCGCTAACTGGCGCGGAAAAAAGAAGAACTGACGTCAGCGCGCGGAGGCGGCGTCTATATACTCCAGCGACATCATCACGGCGCACAACGCCGACGACGGACGCGGAGCCGCAGGGGACGCCTGCAGACGACGCCTACCGACGCGCAGGGGTACTGCTATGCAAAAGTTTCCGGATCCAGACTGACGCCTGGGGATATTCTAAGGTAAGGAATCTAATACTAACCTGTTTCTTTCAGATCACCTGCACTACACTCCCCCGGACAGAGGGGAGGAATGCCTTCAGTGCAAGTCGGATCGCCCACAGCTCCAGAAGGTTGGGACTCCGCCGGAGACCAGTGGCCCCTCTAGCCCTGGAGGGCGCGTCCGCCACAACTACGTGCTCCGGTTGGGGTAGGGAGAGGGATCTGCCGCTGACCCAATCGCGGTCCGTGAGCCACCACTGCAACTGTCTTGCAGTGCCCTCCGAGATCAAGACATGGTCGGACAAGTTGTCCTGATGCTGGGCCCACTGAAACTCCAGGTCCCACTGCAGAGCCCGCATCCGCCACCGGGCGTGATGCACCAGAAGGATGCAGGAGGCCATCAGCCCCAGAACCCGCAGCGTCAACCTGACCGAGACTCGGGATAAAGGCTGAAAGATTGGAATCAGAGCCTGAATATCCAGAACCCACTGTTCGGGAGGATAAACCCGAAACTGCGCCGAGTCTAGAACCGCTCCGATGAAGAGGAGCTTCTGAGAGGGACACAGGTGCGACTTCGGCACATTGATGGAGAACCCCAGCAGGTGCAGGAGTTCTGCCGAAGTCTGGAGGTGGCTGACGACTGTCTGGGGCGAGCCCGCCTTCAACAACCAGTCGTTGAGGTAGGGGAAGACTGAAACCCCTAACCTGCGCAGATGAGCTGCGACCACCGCCATCACTTTCCTGAACACCCGTGGGGCGCTGGTAAGGCCGAAGGGGAGCACCGTAAACTGAAAGTGCTCGTGGCCTACCATGAACCGCAGGTAACGCCGGTGGGCCGGCAGGACGGGGATGTGGAAATACGCGTCCTGCAAGTCCAATGCTACCATCCAGTCTCCTGGGTCCAGGGCAGCTAAGGCCTGAGCCAAAGTCAGCATCTTGAACTTCTCCTTCCGGAGGAAGCCGCTGACGTTCCGTAGGTCCAAGATAGGGCGTAGGCCCCCTTTGCCCTTCTTGGGTATCAGAAAAACAACCACACCCTACTTCTGGCCCAGGAACGCGCTCGATGGCCCCCTTGGCCAAGAGGGCTGTAACTTCCTCTCGCAGAAGTTGCAAGTGATCCCCCGACACACGGTGGTATTGTGGTGGCATGGCTGGAGGGGTCGCCTCGAAGGGGAGGGAGTAGCCCCTTCGGACGATTTGCAGCACCCACATGTCCGACGTGACAGTGCGCCAGTGGAAGAGGTGATCGCGAACCCTGCTCCCCACTGGCGTCACATGGGTCTGAAAGCACGGACTAGGAGGGTTTTGAGGCGGGTGCTGCAGGGGAAGGTGTGGACTGGCCTCGCCGTTGTCCCCGTCCGCCGCCACGGCGGTTTCCACAGCCGCCACCGCGCTGCGTAGTAGCCTGCGGTGCGTAGCTGGCAGCACGTGTGGGAGTGCCCCTTCCTTGGCAACGAAAGGAGCGAAAGGCACCCGTTTGCTGGTGTGGGGCCGAGAGGCCCAAGGACTTGGCGGTAGCCCTGGAGTCCTTAAAACGCTCAAGCGCATGGTCTACCTTGTCGCCAAAGAGGCGACGGCCATCAAACGTTATGTCCAGGAGGGTGGCCTGGACATCAGCCGAAAAGTTGGCGGTCCTCAACCAGGTGTGGCGTCGAACCGCCTCCGTCGTTGCCATCGCTCTGCCCAGTGAGTCCGTGGTATCCAGCCCACACCGGATGGAATAGCGTGCTGCATCTCGACCTTCCGCAAGGGCTTGGGCGAGTTTAGTCCGGGCCTCCTCCGGACATTGTGGCAGCACGTCCGCGACCTTGTCCCACAGAGTGTGGGTGTAGCGGCCCAAGAGGCATGCGGTATTGACTGACCGCAGTCCCAAACTCAGGGACGAGAACACCTTCTTAACGAATTGCTCGTACCTCTTGGATTCCCGATCGGGCGGAGCCGGTGGGAATGCGGTCTGGGAAGTAGAGGCCTGGATGAGGCTCTCGGGGGTGGGGTGGGTGGACAAGAAGCAAGGGTAGCCGGGAGCCGGAGGGTAGCGTCTGGTCACATTCCTATCTACAGGCTGACCTGTAGAGGGCTTGGACCAAGTGCCCAAAAGAACGTCACACAAGGCCTCATTAAACGGCAGCAGAGGCTCAGTGAGCTTGCCTGCAGTTTAAGGACCTCAGTGAGGAGGTTAGTTCTCACGGCCGCGACGGGGAGCTCAAGGGCCAATGCCTTGGCTGCCCGTATCAACACTACACTGTAGGCAGCCCCCTCGTCTGTAGCCACGGTTGGAGGGGAGACAAAACCAGTGTCTGGCGAAGTGTCCAGTCCACTGGCATCCCCAAGCTCATATGTCCAGTCCTGTTGAGACTGGCACTCCTGTGCCAGAGGGTCCACAGACCCCTCCCAGTCTCCCTCGTCACCCATCCCCTGAAATTCAGGTTCAACGGATGGGGCCGGTTCGTGGAAGTAAAAGTCTCCATACGACGTCGAGAGCGGCGCCCAGCGGCGCCGCTCCGGCGTAGAACCGAATCAAGGGCAGGACCGGGGACGGCGTCGCCGGGGGCGACACCCTAGGGGCCGGCGCCGGTGAGGTCGACCGACGACGACCCGGATCCGGAACCAGGTCCAATGAGGGCCTGCGGCGCCGGGGCCGAAGCACCCGACGGCGTCGGAGCCGAAGCACCCGACCCGCTAGGCCCACCAGCCGGGACCGAAGGCATCACGGAGCCCGGCGGAGGAGGGAGAGACCTCATGGCCATGAGGTACCGCTCGATCTCCTCTGGCGTCGCATCGTGCCCAGGGACCGGAAGGTAAGGGGCAGGTTGCAACGCCCACGACTCCGTCGGAGCCGCGTGGGTGGTGTCACCCGAAACCCCCGCCGCTTCGCGCGAGCGCCGGGGTGGGTCGGAAGAATGATGACGCCTTTCCGACCTCTCATGCCTCTTACCTGAGGACCTGAATCCTGAAGACCGATGCAGACTCTCAGAGCTACGAGGGCTCCGACCCCGCGACCGGTCCCTCGACCTCCTGTGGGACCGGGACCTTGAACTGCGCAGGGCCGACTGCCGGAGCTCAAGCCACTTGCAGGACCGCTGCCGCCTAGCCTTAGACGTCAGGGCCCGGCAGTCGGAGCAGGTTCGGTCGTCGTCGTCGAGGCCTAGACACTGAAGACACCGGCGATGGGGGGTCGGTAAGTGTAGGAGAGTAGGGTCTGCTTCCTATGGTCACCCCCACTTTTTGCTTTTGCTTTACTGGGTTTCGACTTAGATGTGGCTGTGGGCCTGCTAATGAGACCCACAGCCGAGATCCACTCTCTCTAAATTCACACCATGTACTCTAGGTACAACCACAATTGGGAATTGGTTCACCTTGTCAGCCCCTGTAGAAGTGTACCCTAGGTACTCAGGGCATAGGTGTAACCAAGGTCTACAAGGGGCTGCAGCATGTATTATGCCACCCCTGGCTGGCCACTCAAACTGACACAACTGACTGATCACTCAGCTGGGTAAAAGGTCGTGTAATCACCCCTTGCTTAGGTATAGTATTCCTATATCTAACCTTATATATAGACACACAGTAACCTATAAGTCACTCCTAAGGCAGGCCTGAACAATCCTGGAGGCAGAGTGCTTGGTTATGTATGAGATGGTGCTCTAGCATGAGCTGAACCTGTCTGCAGCTTTCGGAACCCTGTCCTTATAGCTGTTCTATGATATCGCCATACCATATACTCTTAAGTGCATTACAATCCTTGCGGTTGAATGCTAACTTTGGTTTGGCTTTATCTAAACATGTCGTGTAAGGTGTCATACGCTTTGGAATACTACCCCCTTGCCAATTCTGGCGACGGGGGTAGCATTCCACCCTTCTAGAGGGAGAAGACATGTTGTTGCTGACTATCCCGGTTAAAGTTAACCAGAGCCCCAGCGTCACAAAATGGACGCTGCAGCCACAGACACAAGTCTGACCTCCTGCTGCTGGGAGTCCTTCCAGTCACGGAGGTTTGGACAATAGGTTTCCTGCCTGGAGAGGTGCAAGCACCACCCCAGACAGGACTTTGTGTATTGGGACAGGGAGGGCTGAATAGATTGAGACACTGCCTGGGGCACACTAGGTGCTCCATGCATACCCCAGTTCAAACCGGTTGCTGGGGCACTCCAGCCCCAGCTCTGGCACGAAACTGGACAAAGGAAATGGGGTGTAACCACCCTCCTTCCTGGTCCCACCCATAGAAGGGACCTAGAAAGTAATCCAGCTTAGTTGTATAAAGGTAGGACCTGAGTCTTAGGACTTTAGATTTGATCCTGAACTGAAACTTGAAACGAAACTCTGGACCTTCGACGTTCTGCTGAAGCTGAAGACTGAAGAATCTCCCTTGTGGCCAAGGAGTGACCACCCTGGGCAACCAGGCACCATCCAGCAAATCAACGGCTTGCTTTGTCGACGCTCCCGCCGGGACCCGAGCACAGAGCCTGACAAGACCCAGATTTCCAGACCTCTCTGACCCTCTCTTCACGTCTGCAGCATAGCTGAGATCCGTCGAGGCGACGAGACACGTGGGACCGGACATCTTGAAAAGCCTGCAACTTGCTAACTGTGCAGCTCCTAAGGTATCCTAGAAGCTGAACACTGGGGTTTGAGTAGCCCCGAATCCGAGCTCCACCTGCACCGAAGATCAGCCCTTCACATTCCACGAGTTCTGCGTGGGGCCCATCTGCTTGTGTTCTGCTCGACGCGTTGTCCGGTTGCTGGCCCGTTGGCTAGTAGCCTCTGTGACGACAATCCTTTTGAACCAACTTGCTGGTCTGGTTGCTCCAGACTGGCCCTTGCCTCCCTGCAAAGGTGAGGCACCTCAGACCTTGCTGGTCTGCACCAGTAGCCTTCTTTGAATCCTGGGTGGGTTGCCTTTGCCAAGGCTTGTTGACTCCAATCCGGCAGTCGACCCCTCCATCTGCGAGAACCTTCGTGGGACAGCTCGCCTTCAGCACCTGGTCTTCCTCGACGCCTCCTGATCCGCGTGGTTGAAGAGACAAGCTTCAAGACAGCACCTGATTGCTCCTCGATGTCATATGGTTCCATCCTGGTTCCACCCGGTCACTGGCTAGTGACCCAGACTCTGTCCCCTCTGCTTTCAGGTCCACTTCATCCTTGATCCACCCGGACATCTTCCTCCTGGTCGCCTGCAGCATCTTTCTTCACAGGCTCCATAGACTTCAACGGCGAAACCGACACATCTTCACACCTATGCACCCACCGTCCGTGGGTGAGGTAACGCGAGTACTTTGGCGCCCCTAAGGGTATTGACTATCCAAGTGTCTAGGTTTTTAGTTGTTTCCTCCTAGTTAACCAGAAGTGCCCTAAATCCTTCTTTATCTAACTTCTAAGTTCCCATTGACTTTACATCGACTCCCGCGTGTGTGCAAAGACACTGCACGCGCCGCCTGTGGCCCTCATACTTCTAAACTAAGGTTCAGATAGTGTAGCCCCAGCGATTCTCTAGGCCCTTCCTTTTCTCGTGACGTGGTACTTATACCACTTTCTTAACATATGGTTTGCTTCGCCCTAGGGCCTAACTGTAAATTGTGCAACTTAACGTATCCTGATTAAGTAACTTGTTATGTGCTTTTGCCTCTGATCTCATAAGGTAGGGGAGAGGGGTTGGCCTAACGGCTAGAGCGCTCGACCTCGGACCTGGGGATCTGGGTTCGAGTCTCGGTAACGACGCCAAAACCTCCTGGGATTCTGGGAAAATCACTTTATCTCCCCGTGCCTAAAATGAAAGTAACTGGTAACGTAACTGGAAAAATATGTAAAGCGCTCTGATACCTGATTCGGTTCGGGTCTAGTTCGCGCTATATAAAACTCTGCAACAAAAAGAGGAGTGTGTTAGTGAATAAATACATATATATTTTATAGATATCCTGTGTGGTGTCCTTTCATTTGAAATTCAAGGGTTTACATATGGTAAAACCGCTGGCTTTACACGCCCTCAAGAGTCTTTTAGCCTAAGACTGTTCTGTACACGCTACCACTGGGATAGCTGGTCTATAAGGTTGACTTACAACCATCACCATAAGGGTTGTTTGGACTGGTGCAAGGTGTTCACTAGAATAGTGAACATCATATACCAGGCCAACTTCTCACAGTAACCGACATCAGTCGGCTGCACTTGGTGCCGGGTTTGAACCCGGGCATCCCTAGTGACACCGTAGGAGTCGAACGACTCTGGGGAAAAACAGATCAAAAGATCAAAAAAGTTTAGTCAAAAAGTGACTAAGGGGTAGAGCTTCTCCGGATCTGCGCTAGCTGGCGCGGAAAAAAGAACTGACGTCAGCGCGCGAGGGCGGCGTCTAAGTACTCCGACGACGTCATTCCGGCGCTAACGACGCCGACGACGGACGCGGAGCCGCGGACCACGCCTACCGACGCGCAGGGGTATTGCTACGCAAAAGTTTCCTGATCCAGTCTGACGCCTGGGGATATTCTAAGGTAAGGAATCTATCACGAACGTGTCTCTTTCAGATATGATCGTTACACCTGTACATGCCTTAGAGGCAGTGACGAAAGCGAGCATTCCAAATGCTAAAGCTTTACATCCGAGATGGATACAATGGGTTAACTCTGTTGCTGCAACAGACGTTGAATACGTTTTTGACCCCTACTTGAAGACACAAGAATTCCTACAATACGAATACGAATGTCCTCTGTCGACCGAAATTCTACCTCTAGAACATTACGGATGTATAATCTATACAGACGGATCACCACAACCCACACTTGGGGGTAAACAAGCCTATAGTGCTGTGTGTGCGATTGTTAAAGGTCGCTGGCGCGAAGGTAAATTTAGACCTATGGTCACTAAAACTCAATCATTTATAGACTGTACAGCTCAGCGAGCTGAACTACAGGCTTTCAAGATGGCGCTTGAAAATACCGATCGTGAATTCCCCACACTCATAGTGTGCGATTCGTATTTCTGCGTTGAATCTTAAGACAAACACTTGCAGAACTGGGTTCGAAACGGTTTCAAAAATGCAAAAGGTGGCACAATTAAGCATAAAACGCTTTGGGAACAAGTAGTTCTTCTGCAGAAAGAACTACAAATGACTCATGTGATTCATACGCTGAGTCATCAACGTGATGGCGTTCACGTTGCAGGGAATATTTTGGCTGATGAAGCCGTGAAGGCAGCTGTGCAAACGGCTTCCGTAGCTACAATCACTCGCTCGAAAAGAGTAATAGACGGTGAAACGTTACTAGCAGTAAAAACCTCAATGGAAGGCAGCTATGCAGCGTTACCTCTAAACTATCCACTCGTTAATACATACATAATTGATGCAAACTCCGTTCCTTTTGCTCGAATCCCTGGAGTTGGGGACAGAGTAATTCCAAACAGGAACGAGAGAGGTGCTTTGGTTCACGAAGCACATATGGGAGAGGGTCTGAGACATCAAGGGATATTAAAATCTCTAATAGAATTAAAAAAGATGTACTGGTGGCCGGGAATGAGCGTTGATGTGTAAATTTTCGCAATTCATTGCCCTAACTGCAACAGAGATCGCAGCAGCGAAAGTCACCAGATACCGGACTACAGTATAGCCAGCCCAGTTCAGATACCATTGCTAGACAGCATTAGACTATCTACAAGCGAACGTCATAATGGACGGATGCGGTCCCACAACTACTAGGACAAGAATTATTTGGATGCGGCCCCAGCGCTCGGCTGACGCCAGCACTGTTATAAAGGATTTGCGAGTCCTTATCGGCACTTACGCGATTGGCACGCTGCATTCTGACCAGGGTCCTGCATTTAGCTCTCGAGCTTACAAGGAGGCCATGGCTAGCTTGGGCGTTGCATTGCGGTATTCTAGTCCCTTCCATCCTGAGGGTAATACGGTAGTGGAAAGAAAAAACGGTGACATAAAGCAATCCATAACAGCTAAGGTATTAGGTTCGGGTGATGGGTGGGTCAAACATCTAGTGTCCAATATAGTCTTAACAATCTGCCAAGAAATTCTCTGGGTAGAGTCACTCCGTATGAACTAATTTTTGGTACAAGAATGATAATCGAAGACCTCGATTGTCAGACTTCAGTGGTGGAACAAAAACCCTTTGATGTCAAAGATCGTTTGACTGTTTTACAGAACTTAAATGAAACAAGAAGAAGTCTGAGTAATACAACACAGAAGCAAACGTCCACTGAAGACAAACCACCTGTCCCAGCAAGGCCTGTCTGGATTCCAAAGATTGGGGATCTGGTCAGAGAAAAAATCGTGGTGAAGAAGGAATTTGGGCCTTCTTACAGAAAAGCAGTACCTGTTTTAGCAATCCACGGAACAAGATCAGTAGTACTACCGCCCCTTGCTGGGAAAAGGGAGAACAGGATTGTATCCATCGACCTGGTCAAACCACAATCATGTGGCCGATAATAAGTAGTAGGCCCAGTGGACTCCCGAGAAGTAGCAGACGACCGAATCTTGCTACAATCCAAGAGGTTCAAACTGAAAGATCACTTTTGATCAACCTGCAGTACGAAAAGAAGGACTATGCAACAAAGCCATGGAACTTGTACCTCTGGAAACTCAAATAACAGTTTGTCAAGACACGCCTGTCTACAATGATGTGACATCTGACTATACAAATATGGCGAAACAAGAAACAGCTCCAGTGATTTCAAGTAATCCTGAAGCAATCCCAACAATTGACAGAACTGCTTCTGGCTACTTTATCAACTTCGATAACTTTTCTGAGGATCCCAGTGAATCTGAGGATGAGCCAGCAAAAAAAACTTCAAGAAAAAGTAATAGAACTCCTTCATCTACTAGAAAAAACATATCTGGTTTCACCATGGGTTGAATTTTGGATTAGGTATATTTTTCCTCCTGCTCTGGCTCGTACTAGTGTTAAGCTTGGGAAGGATGATTGATGGAAAATATAGTACTATGGAAACAGCAAGTAAGAAAATAAACTTGGTCCTGAAACCTTACAAATCATCTCATCATGAAAGAAGAGGCCTGTCAGCAGTTCCTATACCTGGGGGTATACCATGGGACAGTACTGATTATGACATCTATGGCCCAGTGGAATTATTGAAGATTTCACATCAGTTTAAGGTTTCTTTGAGTGACTTTGTCGCACCCAGTAAATTTTCTGATGATTGGGACTTTGAGACTGTTAATAACATGATGAAAGATTTAGAAATGTCAGCTAAATTTACAGAACATGACTACTTAGAAGGGTCATCAGATTATGAACAAATGTATTGTTTTAATCATTATGGTCACCATTATTTGCATAAATCTGCAAGCCCTAGAAATGTTTTTCATTACAATCAATGGGAACATTGTCCAACACCGCCAAAAGGCAGCTATAAAACATTTCAAGAAAAGTTTTCGTACTTCTCAGGGTTTAATGTTATCAATCCAGAAACGTTTTATTTTAAAAATATAAATAAGACAGGTATGAAAACAATGCTGACCAATACTAAACAAATTTATTCGGCAAACTTTTATGCTCAGCTGTCTACATTAGGTTTTAACTTTTGGAAAGACAACATTGAGACGAAAACAATCTGAGGCACTAAAGATTGGCAGGTACAAGGTATAGAAGCCTTATTTAGAGCCTGCATCATCCCAGAACAAATTATGTTTTTAAATGACACTGTTCAACAGATGTCTTGTCTTGGCCTGGCTAAGATTAAAGATTTAAATAAACCGTCTATACCTAAACCCACAAGTGACATTATTAGCACTTCAGATGAAGAGGTAGACATACCCTATACCATTAAACAGAACAGAACTAATCCTGATTGGAAAAAATGGTTAATCTGGCAAACAGACACTAATAACTGTCAAGATAGATTCCTGAACAAGACACAAGGGTTCACAGTGAATAGGCCAGATCCGAGATATTCCCAGAGACAACATCCAGGGATAGTAACCACTTACAGTGTAGGGAAGCTGTGCCTTGAGTGGCTTCAGAAATCTACACTTCCAGAAATTAAACAACACTTACCTTTACTTAAAGAAAGCAATGATTTGCGAGAATTCTTAATGGGGCCTCGCAAACCACGGCAAAAACGTTTCATATACGCCGGAATATATGCGGCATACAACGAAATATGGAAAGTGACGCAAATGGAAACTGCAGAAAGAATACGAGAAATTGATCGTATAAATTTAGAAAAAAACCTCTCTGTAGTGGACAATGGGTTACCGACTCTGTCCTCCAGAATTTATTCTTTGGACAGCATCGTGTCATCTGCCATTGACATCATAGAACAAGACTTGCGTGGCTCAGTGGTTAGAGGCGGCAGACCCGGAAGCTGAGATCGACTGTGGACCAGGGTTCGATTCCCCGCCTCGGCGGGTCTCGGGCTCAAAATTCCACGTACTCGACAATTCTCGCTCTGGTGCCTACTCAACTCACGGGGTCACACTCTGCGATTCTGGGCAATAGCTTGCTTAATCTCCACTACGGCCCCTCGCGGCGGGATGCCTGGCTTTCACCTTGTGGACACCCTGCCGGGGTTTCTCACAGGGGAATACCAGGACGGGTTCCCTAAGCAAGCGCCGGGACGCTTACGGGCAGCTGTGCGCTTTACAAGTCCAACACATTTACATTTACATGTTACAACATGGCCAGTCTCAATTACGTTCTATCATACTGCTGGACGGGACGTTGCAAAATCTGCGTTCAGGCTATGCGCCATGGCATCTAATCAATACCACGTCATTGTTTGCTGTATTTAACCTTACAGATAAACAAATCTCTTTGGCACAAAGAGGAGCAGACTATACGGTGCTGAGCATTGAAAAACTCGAAAGATTACAATTAACAGTTTCAGAGAATCCGGTCATTGAATGGATAATTCATGGCACCATTACGATACCAGTGATGTCTTTCCTGTTTCAGTATTGTCTGGAGCATATACTAGCGGGCCTGTATGAAAGGTTGGGTAAAGAATACATTAAGTCGACCTGGGTTTTACCATACACACACAGATGTTGGAATGGGAGACATGAAGTATTCCTTAGTGGCAAGAATTGTAAAAACTCATTGAGTGGTGCACTTTTGTGCCAGGGGATTAATTTGCACGGAGCCTGCGACGGTTCTACAAATAACCTCTCTTGCCACCTGCACGGATCCCCCTCCACAGCGATAGTACCGATTTTCAGGCAGCTATCCAATGGCAGCTACGTTACGCTCAATGATCACAGCTGTTGTGGCATGTTGCCAGGGAAAAGTTATCTCATAAATGTGTCATCCACGGTCACTTGTTGTATGCAAGTATTGTATCCAAAAAGTGAGACAGGACGGGAGACGGCTTTATGGCCTTCACTGAATATCTCTTCTATACGAATTGATACTTTAAGCAGAATGAAAGCCATTCTTTTACAAAAAAATGTGCCACTGACCTCGTCTAGAGAAACGTATGATTTGCAAGTAGCAAGGTCTTCTGCAGAGATGCATGCACTATTATCAACAAACTGCCCAGTACATTTCGCAGAAATGTTAAGTCAAATCTTAAACATGTCTGATACCAGCGGCATCGCACATGTATTTGAGACGATTTTTTTCGGGACTGTGCATTTCGTGCACTCTGTGTTCGGCAGCCTGCCTCTCATCTTGGGACTAGTAGCAGGAATTCTATTTTTATTCCTTCTGCTCCGATATGGCAAGTCCGGCCACCAATGACACCCAGACTACCATGGAACAATGCCTCCTTGCCATGAGGTATTGTGAGAGAATTTTGCAGATGCTTGGCTCGTTTAAGAGATCTGAACACAACATGGTTTCTATCTTTCAGACCAATCTGGCAAGATTGCATCTGACCTGTTTTTCGATGCCTACTTTGCGGACAGGAATGCGTGTTGGACATTTGTCTTACACTTCCATCAGTACTGCCATCGGATGTTGATGCTTTGCTAGGTCCAGTAACGGCTCATGCATCGTGTTGCCCCCAACGGCTGCCTATTCTGATGACGGCATTCTTTGAGGTCTCACCGGCAAGTCTAACTGAGGGTGAGATACAAAAAACTACAGGTATACAGGTACCATCTACTACGGACATTGCTAATGCATCAAACGCTGACGGCGATGATCCAAACTTCTACACTTTTGATCTGCTAACTGAAGTGGTTCCACTTTCACCTACTACGGTAGACAATTTCTTTGCCAGCCTAGATGATCTGATGTTTTCTCCTGACACTCTTGAGAATAACTTTTGATTATTTCACACAGCGTTCTCTGAACTCTGAAATTCGGCCTTCATTTTTCGAAACAAACTACTAATTTGAACTTTTTCCAAAATAGAACTTTTGGCACAGAGTAATCTGCTTAAAGTAGAACTATTCTTAAGAACAAGATTTCGTGTTTGAGCTTCCTAAATGACAATATTTGGCTTCAACCTCGAAAACAAACACAGTTAAGAACTTATGCTATGGGACGGATTTCAGGTACCATTAGATGAATGTATGTAGTTTTTAGTAAGAAAATATATGCTCATGATTTATGCTTGATTTCAGATGACGCCTATAACTTTTGCATACAGTATATACTCATTTCATGTGTACAAACCTATTCAAATGCATTTTTGTATTTTGGGGTGGGATTGTGAACACTTTGCTTTAGATATGTTCAGTGCTTAGGTGTTATTGAACGTAATAATTGTGGAGTGGGTGTTATGTGGGAATCTAGGACCCTAGTGTAAATTTCCCGATTCTTGCCCATATATAGGTATAATTCACCCAATCCTTATATAAGCATAGGAATCATAGCCTTATTTAGTCCTAGCCTGTGCAGCCCAAATACGGCACGGCTACTTCCACTAAACTCCGAGAAACCACAACGATTTCTTGGAAAAACCAGCCTTCAGCAGTCAGGGACTTCCCCCTGCTTGAATACTAATTTATCCAAGAACTCCTGGAGTTTTCAAGGAATTGAGGCACTAGTGACGATATTATGTCCAATCTTACGTCAATCTCGGCACCTTCAAAGTATAAATATGCCTACATTTGCCCAGTCAAACACACGGTGGTTTAGGAGCAGATCGACTAACTACTTGCCCGACGCCCTACTGCTGCAAGTGCCGAAGGAAGCCGACCCTCCAACTGACGCACTGAGAAGACGCTGTCTTTTCTCATGCCGAGAAATCCAGCTCCGGTGTTTCCAGGCTACCCTTGCGGGGGCTGGGATATCGAGTCCTGAGAGAGAGATACAAGACCACTATCATTCTAAAACCAAGGTACGAGCTGATTAAGACCCTTAGAGAATTCTTGGAACAGATTTTTGGCAGAAAATTACTAGACGTAAGCTACACCACACTTACTCCTCTCTCGTACTAGACTTAGGTTAGGTACACCGGGGTAGGCGTACTTTAGAAGCACCAGTTGAGTACTTTTAGCCACTATTTTATCACTGTATGTATTTTATGCATTTTATCTATTCTATGTTTATGGCTTAGAAACCATATCATGCTTTTACAGTACTATTTTATAATACTATTCGTATTATATGCATTGTACTTCTTAACTAGCATTCCAATTGTAGCAGTGCAATTCTTATGCTTAAGAAATAAGACTGTTCAATAAATACTTTTATTGAAAACGCCCGTCTCTCCATTTCTAAGGACCTCTGGTGAAACGAAGCATGCACATCTGACTTAGTGAAATAGCCGTCTATTGTTTCCGCGACTCTAGAGATACGTTTCATTCTGGGGAAACAAAGTTGTCATGTTATATGGTTGTCAGAGACTAATCCCTTCTTGTACTTTCGAGAAAGTTTCTAGTGACCTCTGAGCTAGCTGGCACTCACAATTAAGTCTAATATATTTGGCAGAGACTAGTCGACTTAAGTCCTACGTCTAAGCTGCAGGATATATTATTCCAATGCGCAGAGTTTATTGGGAATATAGGAACTACACTACAGAGGCTGAACAGGTTCCGGTGGAGGACTGTCCCATGCTGCAGCGACAGAAGATACTCACAAAAAGGCAGTCTGATCGGAGGATCAATGGCCATGTTGAGCAGCTTGTTATACCAGACTCTTCATGCCCTACCTGAAGCCACAAGAATTACTTGGGCCCGGTCGCGCTTGATCTTCTTCAACACTCTTGGCAGAAGTGGCGTAGAGGGAAAGGTGTATAGAAGACCGCAACTCCACTCGCGGCGAAAAGCGTTGCCTGGCAAGTGCCACTTTGGAAATTCCAACGTGCAGAACTGCTGACATTGCGTGTTCTCTTCGGTGGCTAATAGATCTAACTAAGGCTCTCCCCACTGCTGAAAGAGACCTTGCACCGCCTCCAAGTGAAGACACCATTTGTGATCCATCATGCACCTGTGGCTGAGTTTGTTCTCTCTGGCGTTCAGGGAACCTGCCTGGTGTTGATCCACCAGGGATATGCCCTGATGTTCCCGCCATATCCAGAGGCAGAGGGCCTCTTGACATAGGGTCCACAACCCCACCCCACCTTGTTTGTTGCAGTACCACATGGAGGTGGTGTTGTCCATGAACACCTGAATCACTCTTCCCTGGAGAGAGGGACAGAATGCTTTGAGTGCAAGATGAATCACCCGAAGCTCCAGAAGATTGATTTGGAGCCCGGACTTTGCCAGAGACCAGAGGCCTCTGATGTCTGCCTCCCCATGTGGCTGCCCCATCCCAGAAGTGATGCATCTGGCACCACCGTGAACTCTGGTTGGGGAAGGTAGAGGGATTTGCCGCCGACCCTGGTTCGTGAGCCACCACTGCAATTGATGTGCAGTGCCCTCAGCGATCTGGACGCAATCAGACAGATTCCCCTGATGCCGTGACCACTGGAACTTCAGGTCCCACTGCAGAGCCCGCATATGCCATCTGGCATGGTCCACCAGCAGCATGCAGGAGGCCATCAGACCCAGTAGCAAGAGGGTCATCCTGACCGAAACCCGGGATAGAGGCTGAAAGTTCGGAATGATAGCCCGAACATCCCGGTATCACTGTACGGGTGGATAAACCCGAAACCACGTCATGTCCAGGACCGCGCCGATGAAGAGGAGCTTCTGAGAGGGGTTAGGTGTGACTTCGACACGTTAATGGTGAACCCCTGCGAATGCAGGAGGTCAGCCAGAGTCTGAAGGTGGAAGACAACAGCCTGGGGTGAGCCTGCCTTCAACAGGCAGTCGTCGAGATAGGAGAAGATTGGAACCCCCTGATCAGCGCAGATGAGCTGCGATCACCGCCATCACTTTCGTGAACACGCGAGGGGCGCTGGTAAGGCCAAAAGGGAGCATGGTATACAAAGTGCTCATGGCCTACCGTGAACCGCAGGTAATGCCAGTGAGCCGGCAGGACTGGGATGAGAAAGTAAGTGTCCTGCAAGTCCAATGCTACCATCCAGTTTCCAGGGTCGAGGGCAGACAAGACCTGAGCGAGTGTCAACATTTTGAACTTCTCTTTCCGGAGGAAGCAGTTGACGTTCCTGAGATCCAAGATAGGAAGCAGGCCTTTGTCCTCTTGGGCACCAGAAAGTAGTGGATATAGCAACCACAACCTACTTCTGGGGCAGGAATGTGCACGATGGCTCCCTTGGCCAGGAGTGCCAAACCTTCCTGTTGGAGGAGGGCCAGATGATCCACCGACATGTAATGGTACGGAGGTGGCATGGATGGAGGGGTAGTTTCAAAGGGGAGGGAGTAGCCCCTTCGGACTATTTGCAAAACCCACCTGTCCGACGTGATGGTGAGCCAGTGGGGGAGGTGATGGCGAATTGTGACGCCCACTGGCGTTTGGTGGCCCTGAAAGGTCGGACTTGGAGCGTTTGGAGGCCGCTGCGGAGGAGGCTATGGTGGACTGGCCCGCCCGCTAACCCCCAGAACCACGTCGCTGGTACCCAGGTCCCCGGCCGTGCAGAGGCTGAAGAGCTTGCGCCGGCCCGTGGTGGGGCACCCCTTCCGTAGCCATTAAAGGGGCGAGAGGCAGACTGCGCAGGGTGGGTGGTGGAGAGGGCCAGGGACCTGGCCGTAGCCCGAGAGTCCTTAAAGCGCTCCAGCACATTGTCGGCCTTTTTTCCCCAAAAAGGCGACGGCCATCAAAGGGCATGACCATAAGAGCGGATTGGACATCCCAGGAAAAACCAGTCGACCTCAACCAGGCGTAGTGATAAAGGGCTAGTAACGTGGAAATCGTCCTTCCCAGTGAGTCGGCTGTATTCAGCCCACAGCAGATGGTAAACTTCGCTGCGTCTCTCCCTTTGGCAACTGCTCGAGAGAGTACGGCCCGGGGCTCCTCTGGGCGCTGAGGCAGCACTTTCGCAACCGTGTCCCACACAGAGTGGGTGTAATGGCCCAATAGATATGCGGTGTTTACCGACTGCAGACCCGAGCTGGAGGAAGAACATTTTTTCTTCCCAAGGTGTCCAGCTTTTTGGATTCCCTATCAGGTGGTGCGTTCGGGAAAGCGCCTTTGGAGGTGAAGGCTTGGAATCAAGCTCTCAGGGGTGGGGTTTTTGGAGAGGAAAGTGGGGTCACACAGGGCGGGCCATGGCGTCGGGCAGTCATCCTGTCCACAGGAGCCCTGTGTTGGGCCTGGACCAGGTGCCCAAAAGGATGTCCGTGAGGGCTTCATTAAACGGCAGGAGGGACTCCGAATAGCTCGCTGCTGGTTGAGGCACCTCAGTCCGGAGGTTAGTCCTGACTGCCATCGTAGTTAGCTGGAGGTCGAGAGCCTCGACCACCCTACGCAACACCACTGCATATGATACTCTCTCCTCCGTAGCTATGGTAGGAGGAGACAAAATGCCAAGGTCTGGTGAGGTATCCAGACCACTGGCTTCTCCCAGTTCCTCTCTCCATTCCTGTTCATAAACCAACTGGTCAGTTAAAGGGTCCCCAGACCTCTCCCAGTCCTCCTCAGCCTCCTTTGGCTGCCAATTCGGTCTCAAAGAGCCAGGGTAGAACAGGGGCACAAAAGTACCCGGCGGCGCTTAATTCGGCGTCAGTAGACGCCAGGTTGACTCCGTGTCTACCTCGAGGAGGAGGCTGGGGTCAACGTCGGCTGGGGACACAGCCAATGCCGGTTGCGGATGTGGTGCTGGTGGAATCGGCACCGGAGGAGGCGTAACCAGGTCGGCCAGCGCCAATCCAGATCCAGGCCTGGGTCCAAGGGGACCCCGTGGTGCAGAGGCCAAAGCCGGTGTTGTCGAAGGACCAGGGCCCCCAACCGACTCCGCCGGGCGCGAAGATGCGCCGGTGGAATAGGGCTGCCCAAAGATGGCTTGCATTGCTTCATAAAACTGGCTAAGCTGGGCAGGGGTCGCTCCCAGTTCCGGGAAGGGAGGGAAACCCGGAGTCGTCCCTACGGGCTCCGCACACGGAGCCCCAGGAGGGACACCACCAGCATCCCTTTGTTGCGCTGGCTGACGGACAGGGAGAAGTCGAAGAGCGACGATGCTTCTTGGACTTTTTCTTGTGCTTAGACTTACCTGACCCCAAGTGTGAAGACTTAGAGGAAGAATGGTGTCGGCTCCGCGAGCAGTCCCTCGACCTCTTACGCGACCGGGCCTCGAGTAGCTTTCGGGACCACTCCCAGAAAGACTTTGGGCTATGGTTCGGCAGCCATAGCATGACTAGGGATAGTGGTCACACTCCAGGCAGTAGAGGCACACGCGGTGTGGATCCGTCACCGACATCAATCGGTTACAGGAACCGCAACCCTTGAAGCCGGGCATCCCTAGTGCACCAGGAGTCGCTCGACTAAAAAAATGAAATTGACAAAAGTCGAGAAAAAAAAGTCAGTCAAAAAGTGACTGGAGGTACTGATCTCTCCGGATCTGCGCTTGCTGGTGCGGAAAGAGAAAGAACTGATGTTGGCGAGCGACGTCATCCCGGTGACCACAACGCCGACGACGAACACGGAGTCGACCAACACCACTTTCCGACCGGCAGGGCCACTGCAGCTGAAAATCTTTCCGGATCCAGTCTGACGCCTGGGGGTAATTCTATGGTAAGGAATCTATAACTAACTTTTTCTTTCAGATCACCACTGCAGTTGTTGTGCAGTTCACTCCGAGATCTGGATGTAGTCGGAAAGATTCCCCTAATGCTGCGCCCACTGGAACTTCAGGTCCCACTGCAGAGCCCGCACATAATCCACCAGCAGGATGCAGGAAGCCATGAGACTCAAGGTCATGCTCACTGAAATCCGGGATAGAGGCAGAAACATCGGACTCATAGTACGAATATCCCAGGCTAGCTGCTTGGGAGGATAGGCCCGAAACTGCAATGTGTCCAGAACAGCTCAGATGAAAGGCAGCGTCTGAGAAGGAGTCGAGTGTGACTTCGACACGTTAATATTGAACCCAAGCGAGTGCAGGAGGTCCGCCGTAGTCAGGAGGTCGGAGACTACCGTCTTGGGCAAACCCGCCTTCAACAGCCAGTCAACGAAATCGGGAGAGACTGAAACCCCAGATCTGCGCAGGTGAGCTGCGACCACCACCATCACTTTCGTGAACACCTGAGGGGAACTGGTTGTAGGAGAGTAGGGTCTGCAATCCTATAGTCACCCCAGATTTTTGCTTTTTGCTTCACTGGTTTACGACTTTCCCTGGCTGTGGGCCTGCTAATCAGACCCACAGCCTCGCTGTTCTCTCTCTAAATTGACATCCATGTACTTTAGGTGCATTTACCAATTGGTACTGGGCCACCTTATCAGTCACTGTACAGTGTACCTTAGGTACCCAGGGCATAGGTGTACCCAGGGGCTGAAGCATGTATTATGCCACCCCTGGCTGGCCATCTAAACAGACACAACTGGCTGGTAAGACAGCTGGGGCAAGGTGGTGTAATCACCCTTTGCTGTAGATATAGTATACCTATATCTAACCCCAAAATGGACACATATATTCCTATCAGTCACTCCTATGGCAGGTCTTATCAATCCTGCAGGCAGAGTGCTTGGAATTATGTGAGATGGCGCTCTAGCATGAGCTGAGCCTGTCTGCAGCTTGCGGAACCAAGTCCTAATAGCTGTTCCATGATAACGCTATACCATATACTCTTAAGTGCATTATAATCCTCGCGGTTGAATGCTAACTTTGATATAGCATTATCAAAACATGTCGAGTAAGATGTCATACGAATTGGAATACTACCCCCTGGCCAGTTCTGGCGACGGGGGTAGCATTTCACCCTTCTAGAGGGACACGACATGTATGTAACTGTAAACCCCGGTTAAAGTTAACTCGAGCCTTGGCGTCACAAAATGGATGCTGCCACCACAGACACAAGTCTGATCTCCTGCTGCTGGGAGTCCTTCCAGCGAGGGAGGCTTGGACAAAGGGTTTCCTGCCTTGGGAGGTGCTAGCACCACCCCAGACAGGATGTTGTGAATTGGGTAGGACAGGCCTGAAAGGAATGAGACATGCCTGGGGCACACAAGGTGTCCTGTGCATACACCGGTTCAAACCAGTTGCTGGGGCATCCCTGCCCCAGCTCTGGCGCGAAACCGGACAAAGGATAGGGGGTCTAACCACCCCCCTTCCTGGTCCCACCCATAGGAGGGACCTAGTCGTAGTACAGCCCCCTTTAGCAGGATAAAGGTAGGAGCTGGTCCCATTCCAAATTAGATTAATCCTGACTTGAAACTTTACAAGAAGAAACTCTGGACTTCGACGTTCTGCTCCACAGAAGACTGAAGAATCTCCCTTGTGGCCAAGGAGTGACCACCCTGCAACTGCAGGCACCATCAAGCGTCCTAGCGGTTCACTTTGTTGTCCTTCCTGCCGGAACCAGACCTCAGAGCCCGACGAGACCGGGACTTCCAGACCTCTCCGACCTCTACCCACATCTGCAGCACAGCTGAGATCGGTGGGTGTGACGAGACACGTGGGACCGGCCATCTTGAAGAAACTGCACTTCGCTTCCAGCACGACTTTTGAGGCACCCTCGAGTAAGTGCTTTGGGGATTGAGAAGCCCCAGCCCCGAGCAGCTCCTGCACCGAAAACCAGTCCCCCAGCATCCACGAGATCTGCGTGGGGCCCTTTTGCTTGCTTGCTGCTCGACGCGTTGTCTGGTCACTTGCCGGCTGGCTAGTGGCCTCCTAGACGACGACCCAAGAAATCTACACCGCTGGTCTGGTTGCTCCAGATTGGCCCTTGCTTCCTTCCAAAAGAGAAGCACCCCGGACCCTCCTGGTCCGCACCAGACGCCATCTTCACTCACCGCGTGGGTTGCCTTTGCCAAGGCCTGTTGACTCTGAATCCGGATCAGACACCGCCGACAGCGAGAGCTTGCGTGGGACGGCTCGTGCCTCCATCCTGGTCATCAAAGACACCTCCTGGTCCACGTGGCTGCAGAGTCAAGCGTCCACTCTTCACCTGATCGCGACGACAGCATCTTGTTCCTTCCTGGTTCCACACCGGTCACTGGCTAGTGACTTTGAACATTGTCCCCTCTGCTTTCAGGTCCTCATCTTCCTCGATCCACCCTTGGATCGCTCCGGACATCTTCCTCCTGGTCGCCTGCAGCATCTTTCTTCAAGGCTCCATTGACTTCAACGCGGAAACCCGACACACTTTCACACCTATGCACCCGCAGCCCGTGGGTGAGGTAACGAGAGCATTTCGGTGCTCATAGGTAGATTGACTCTCCTAGTGTCCAGGTATCCTGTCGTTTTAGTCGTAACTAGTCGGAACTGTCTTTTACTTACCTTTTCGTAATTTGTTGTGCCCATTGACTGTCCTGCATCTCGCGTGTGAGTTCACACTCTGCACGCGCGTTCCGTGGGCCTCCTGCCCCTTACCTAAGGTTAGGGTAGTGTAGTCCCAGCGATCCTACAGCCTCTGGGCAGCTTCATTTCCTCTATCGTTCTACTTAACCCATTTACTTAGTATATTGTTTGCCGTGCCCCTAGGGCACCATTGTAATTTGTGCGACTTACTGTATTTTTCTGAAGAGTATTGTTTTTTTTTTTTCAAAAACCTTTATTTGAGCAAGCATAGAAAAATACAAGAATGGGCCTACAACCTCACGGGCTGGCCGCTAATACTAAGGCACAAGTCACGAATTAGAAATGTACACCCGTGGTCAGGCACAAATCCAGCACAAAGCATTACTCCCAACACATCACAGAGCATTTTGAATTTTTGTTTTATACAAATAAAAAACAAACACTAAAAAGGCGAATGCACGATAATTAAGGTCAGCCCAAAGAACGGAGGGGATGGTCCACTATCAGGAGAACATACCCAGAGCCCTGTGGCTCCAACAAGGTCGAGGGGGGGGTGGGGGGGGGAGCAGCGGGGAGAATCGGAAATTCAAAAAACAGTATAAAAGGGTTCCGGGAACGCTCGCCTAGGGAGATAGGACAACCTCAGTAGTGCCTACAAGGGGAGGGGTACAGATATCCCCACGATATTCATTCCACTGGCCCCAAATCTTCGTCCACGCCCTGGGTCTGCCCCTGGCCACATAAACAGTCTTCTCACGAAACATGGACCAGTCCATGTTGTCCTCCCATTTCGAGACCTCAGGGGGCCTGGATGCGCCCCAGAGTTGCGCAACATCCCGTTTCGCAATCATGTAACCCAAGGTAGCCCATCTGGTCTGGGCCACAGAGTAGTCAGTGGGCTCCCACACATTCAACAGACATCGTCGAGGCTCCGGCCGCAGGGCCACACCAGTCACATCAGTCATCACATCAAGCACAGCAGTCCAGTAAGCCGCCACAGCCGGGCACTCCCAAAGAATGTGTAAAAAGGTAGCACTCGACCCACAACCACGCTTACATAACCCATCCAAG
Organism: Lissotriton helveticus; assembly: GCF_964261635.1. Taxonomy (NCBI): domain Eukaryota; kingdom Metazoa; phylum Chordata; class Amphibia; order Caudata; family Salamandridae; genus Lissotriton; species Lissotriton helveticus. The sequence goes on along the minus strand of NC_136063.1, from coordinate 703,870,589 downwards.
GAAAAGCCCATTGTCACCAGACGCGGACCAGTGACATACACACGATGAAGGATCTTAAGTTGAACCAAACGGAGACGGGCCGGAATGGCTACCTCCTTGGGAGAAGAGAGCGCCGATTGCCAATCCTCGTCGTCCAGTTCCAACCCATCGCCGACCCAAGCCTCCCGAAGTCGGACCAATAAGTCCGCCCGATTATTGATCAGCTTCTTATAGATCAGGGAAATAGTGCTATCAGGCAGGTGCCCATCAAGGACACGATCCTCGAGAGGGGAAGACTCGGGCGGGGCCTCATCAGGAGTCAAAACTGAGGCGAGGGCGTGCCGGACCTGCAGATAACGAAAAAATTCCCTATCATTCAAACCATATTCCGCCTGGAGGGCCTGGAACGACTTCACACCACCCTTCGAGCACACATCACCCACCTTACAAATCCCAATCATATCCCAGCGGTCGAAACCCTTGGTAGACCAGAGACAGCCCAAACGTTCCGAGGCATAAAGCGGCGTCGCCAGCGTCAACCGATCCTCCCACCCCAGACTCAAATTCGCGGCTCGCCACACAGTTACTGCGATCCTGGACGGGCCCACAAGATGGCGCCCGGCTGATCGAGAATAAAGCGCCCTATTAAAGTCCCCACCCGGCAGCTGGAGTCTATCCATCTCGAATGCAGGATTCCGATCCGGTGAAAACATCACGTGATTAATAGCAGACAACTGGGAAGCCCAGTAATATCGCTTGATATCGGGGAGCGCCATGCCCCCGTCGTACCAAGGGATGGTGAGTTTCGCTAGGGCAATATGTGGACGCCCGTCCCAAATCAATTGCCTTTGAAGACTCTCGATCTCTCGGAAATAGGTCTTGGGGATAGCGTCATAGGAGTTCTGGAGCGCGTAAAGGAACCGCGGCAAGGACATCATTTTAAACAGGGCCGCCCTGCCCAGAGGAGACAAAGGAAGCTTACGCCAACGGGCCACGTCCAGTCGCAATCTAAGCAACGGGGGGAGGAGATTACGCTCAAAGCGGAGCGAGGAGTCCAACGTAATAAAAATCCCTAAATATTTGAAGCCAGACTGGACCACCTGGATAGGAAGTCTGCTCGGCAATGGGGGCAAAACACCCGAAAGAACATAGACGCAGGACTTGGCCCAGTTAATAACGAGGCCTGAGTTGGCACCGAAGGAAGCAAGAACATCAAATAAAACAGACAGAGATTTACGCGGGGAGGTGAGATATAAGAGAATGTCGTCCGCGTAAAGCGAAACGCGGTCCTCAAAGTCCGGAGACCAGCGAATCCCCTTGAGCGAAGGTTCCCACCGAAGCCAAGCAGCCAATGGTTCCAGGGCGAGTGCAAAAAGCAACGGTGACAAGGGGCATCCCTGACGGGTACCTCTACCAAGGGTGAAAGGAGCCGAAACTCTACCATTTACCACTACTTGTGCCAGAGGTTCCGCATATAATAACTTGATCCAACCAATAAACTCAGGCCCGAAACCAAATTTCTCAAGAGCCGCTGTGAGAAGTTGGCCTGATGTGCAGTGTTCACTATTCTAGTGATCACTATATATCAGTCCAAACAACCCTTATTGATGATTGGTTGTAAGTCAACCTTATAGACCAGCTATCCTAGTAGCATGGATACGAGCAGTCTAAGGCTAAGACTCTAGAGGGCGTGTTAAGCCAGCTGTTTTACCATCACATTACCCCTTGAACACCCAGTGAAAGGACACCACACAAGTTGTTATGAAAATAAACAATGTATTTATTAGAATCACAACAACCCTGTACTCTTTATGAGGACAGGGTGCTAAGCACACAACAAAACTCTTATGAAAATACTTAAGTTAGCACGGTATACACAAATGCCCGAGGGGCACGAAAAACCATATACTTTAAAAGTGGAATGCGAAATTACTAGCAGGTAAGTACAGTACTAGTAGGCTTTGGAATCGCTAGGACTTGACTAGGGAATCGTTAGATTACTTCTAGGAGACCTAGGGGACTCGGGTGCAGAGTGTGCACTCTCACGCGGGATGCGGGACAAAGTCTATGGAGGCTAGTAAAGGCAAAGTTAGTGTTCACGGGCGAACCCGACCTGGTAGGGAGAAAACGACAGTGGATCCTGACCCTTGGATAGTGAGGCTATGCTGGGACACCGAAGTGCTGAAGTTACCTAGCCCAGGGGCTGCAGCTGCATAGGTCTGAAAAGACGTCGGGAATCTCGTTGCCGGACCAGGAGCCTGGAAGAAGGAAGTTGCTGGCAGGCGACCAGTGAAGAAAAGTTCGATGGATCCAAGCCTGGATCAAGGAAGAAGAAAACCTGAAAGCAGAGGGGACCAAGTTCTTGAATCACTAGCCAGTGATTAAGTGGGCACCAGGATGGCACCGGGCGAAGTCACCGCAGTCAGGTGAGTGGGCGCTGCTGGGCTCTGCAGTCTCTCGGACCAGGAGGCGTTGTCGGCAACCAGGATGGAGGTGCGAGCTGTCCCACGAAGGTTCTTGCTGTCGACGTCGCTGGACCCAGGATTGGGCAACAAGTCTTGGCAAATGCAAGGCCCACGCGGTGGACCTAAAATGGCGTCTTAGCCGGACCAGGAGGGTCCAGGGTACTTCTCCGATGGAGGGAAGCAAGGGCCAGTCTGGAGCAACCAGACCAGCAGCAGTGTTGTCGTCGGGCGTCGTTCGGACGGCCACAAGCCAGCGGGCTAGTAGCCAAACAACGCGGTGAGCAGCAGAAAGCAGAAGGGCCCCACGCCGATCGTGGAGATGCTGGGGGGCTGCTCTTCGGTGCTGGAGCTGCTCAGGGTGGGGGCTTCTCGGACCCCAAAGCACTCACCAGGAAATTACTCGGTGGGCTTGCTGTGCAGAAGTCGTGCAGTCTTGGCGATGGCCGGTCCCTCGAGGTCTCGTCGCACCCACGGTTCTCAGCTGTGCTGTAGAGGTGGGTAGAGGTCAGAGGTGCCAGGGAAGCCGGGTCTCGTCGAGCTGGGCAGTCGGATTCCGGAGGAAGGACGTGCAGCAGACCGCAGTGTTCTTAGATGGTGCCTGCGGATGCAGGGTGACTACTCCTTAGCCACAAGGGAGAATCTTGAGGAAGAAATCGTGAAGTCCTTTCGTGGAAAGTGGTATCTTGATTCCAAAGATGATCTGATTTGGAAGGGGGCCAGTCTCTACCTTTATCTTGGAAAAGGGGGCTGGCACGCGACTAAGTCCTGCCCTAGGGGTGGGACCAGGAGGGGGGTGGTTACACCCACTTCCTTGGCGGGCTTTTCCCCAGCACAGGGTCTGGAGTGTCCCTGGAACTGGTTTAAGCCAGCCTATGCACAGTGAGCACCGGGGTGCCACGTGCAGTCACCTTCCTCTGAAGCCCTGCCTACCTACAATACACAAAACCCTGTCTGGGACGGTGCTGGCACCGCCCCTGGCAGGAAACCCTTTGTCCTTATCTCCTGCTCTGGGAGGACTCCCAGCAGCAGGAGGGCAGACTTGTGTCTCGGTGGCAGCATCCATTTTGTGGATGCTAAGGCTCTGTCTGACTTGAACCGGGGTTAGGGGTTACATACATGTCGTGTCCCTCTAAAAGGGTGGAATGCTAACCCCGTCGCCAGAATTGGCGAGGGGTTAGTATTCCAATTCGTATGACACCTTACTCGACATGTTTTGATAAAGCGATACCAGAGTTGGCATATAACCGCGAGGATTATAATGCACTTAAGAGTATATGGTATGCGATATCATGGAAACGGCTAAGGGATAGATCCCGAAAGCCGCAGACAGGCTCAGCTCATGCCAGAGCACCATCTCACACGATTCCAAGCACTCTGCCTTCAGGATTGTTAAGGCCTGCCATAGGAGTGACTGATAGGAGATCTGTGTGTCCATTTTAGGGTTAGATATAGGTATACTATATCTAAAGCAAAGGGTGATTACACCACCTTGCCCCAGCTGTCGTGCAGCCAGTTGTGTCAGATTTGGATGGCCAGCCAGGGGTGGCATAATACATGCTGCAGCCCCTGGTAGGCCCTGGGTACACCTATGCCCTGGGTACCTAAGGTACACTGTACAGGGACTGATAAGGTGACTCAGTATCCAATTAGATATGTACCTAAGGTACATGGAATCCATTTTACAGAGAGAGCAGTAGGCCTGGGGTCCTGAATAGCAGGGCCCCAGGTCAAGTAAGTCAGAAAACCAGCAAAACACCAGGCAAAAAGTTGGGGGCAACCATAGTCAGGGATCTACCTTCCTACAGCCGCCCAAAGATAAGGCCACTCCACAGTGTCGAAAGCCATTGAGGCATCCAACGATGCCAAAATGGCCGGCTCCGTCAGAAGCCCCGCCCTCGCAATCGCACCGTGAAGACGACGTAGGTTCAGAGCAGTGTTGCGATGCGGGATAAATCCGGATTGATCTGGATGGACCAAGCCACTAATGACCGTCAGGAGGCGGGACGCCAGGAGTTTCGCCAATACCTTGGGTTCAACATTTAGCAGGGATATGGGCCTATAGGAGGAACAAAGGTCTCGCGGTTTACCATCCTTGGGGATGACAACTATCGTGGCCAGTCGCTGATCATAAGGGAGAATACCCCGTTCCCGGGACTCCAGAAACATGGCGCGAAGATACGGCGCCACCCTGTCGGGACGCAACTTGTACAGTTCAATGGGCAACCCGTTCGGGCCCAATGCTTTGCCCGAACGGAGTGAACGGATGGCAGTAGCTATCTCATCAACAGTAAAGGGGGAGTCCAACGCCACACGATCCAAATCGGAAACACTGGGCAGAGCTATATCACGCAATAGAAGGCGAGAGTCAGCCACACCTCTCACAGACACAGGGGTATACACCACACGGAAGTACTCAGCAAAACGGTCAACTATTCCAATCGGGTCCGTCACACTCTCACCACTCGAAGACTGAATCACGGGCACCACACGATTAGCTCTTTCCTTCTTATCCATCCATGCCAGCAATTTACCCGCTTTGTCACCCACATCATACAAACGACCCTGTTGCTCCCGAAACATCACTTGAGCAGCATCCGTGACCATGGATTTATAGGCAAATTGTTTCAGACCCAGGGCATGGAGTTTCGCAGACGTGACACCAGATTCCAAAGCATCCTCCAATGCAGAAATCTCACCCTCAAGGTCCACCACCTCCCTATTCCTCGCCCTCTTAGCATCAACGATAAGGGAGAGGGCCTGCCCACGAATCACCGTCTTAAAGGCCTCCCATAGGGACACAGCAGATGAAACCGACCCCTCGTTATCCAGGAAATACGCGTCCAAAGACTTAAGCAAAAGGCTGCGGGTCTCGGGGGAGGTAAGGTACCACGGATTGATGGGAGCCACCCGGCCCACTGCCTCCACTCCAACCTCAAAACGAAGCCAGAGCGGAGAGTGGTCAGAGATACCCCTGGGTAGGTGTACAATCTCACGCACCGCTGGCGACTGAGCCGCAGGCATCAGGAAATAATCCAGCCTAGACAGACTCCCATGGGCCCCAGAATGAAAGGTGTACTGAAGCTGAGTAGGATGCAAAAGCCTCCAGCAATCCACCAAGCCAAAGGTATCCAAAAATCCACCCAACCACTGTTGGGCCGCAGGAGTATCTCTAGGGGGGTGGCGATCGTGGAGACCGGAGAACACCGAATTAAAATCACCAGCCAGAAAGAGAGTACTATCAGGGAGGTCCAACAAGACACGGCCCAAATCTGAAAAGGTAGAAGTCTGCAAGCCGGGGGGCACATAAACAGTAAATAAGGAGAGGGCACGACCCTCATAGCGACCCACAAGGACAGCATACCGCCACCGATCATCCTGAATCACATCATCAATAGCTAGGGGGAGGGAAGCCCGAACAAGGATACCCACACCCCTTGAACCCGAGGTGAACCCCGAATGTGCTACGAGGCGATAGCCCCACCTATTCATTGCATGACAAACATTGCCTACCAAGTGAGTCTCCTGCAGGAAAACAATATCAGGAGATAAGCGCCGTATATATTTCAACACCACACTTCGTTTGATACGATCTCCCAGACCGTTAACGTTCCACGAAACAAATCTCAACCCGCTACCCCCCATCCCACCCAACAAAGCCAAAACCCCCCACCAATGAGCATGACACCAGAAACATTTTCAAATACAGGATAAAGTCGCCTTGAAAACAGAACACACAAACAACGAACTTCCCAACCACCCTCCCCCCAAATAACAAGAAAACACCCCCCACCCTGCACCCCTGCAAAAAGCTAAAAAGCCACCCCAACCTGCAGTGTGCCTGTCGCCCAAGAACCCCTATTCTACACAAAGACCCCGGAGGAGGAAAGGCTCCGTCCCACCCGCCACCCCGATCAAGACCAACGACGAGAAAAAGAACATACATCAAACACATAAGCAGTAGAGGAACACAGGCATACCCCCCTGGAGAGTTTATTCAAAACAAGGCACCAGGCATAGACGAAATGTTCAGCTCTCTACACCACCTTCAGCACCGCCCGGGTGGGCATCGGACTCAGTCTCAGGAGGTCGGCTAGGCAAGGAGTCCAGCCAGTCATTCACAGCATCCGGCCGATCAAAGAAGAAAGTTCGGTCATTATACTCAACCCGCAGCCTGGTCGGAAAGAGCATAGCGTAACGCATCCCCATGTCCCTAAGACGCTTCTTGGCACCACGAAATCCCATCCGCTGCTTCTGGACCTGTTTGGAAAAGTCCGGATAAAAGTTCACCGTGGCATTCTCTAAGGCCACCGGGCCCTTCACCCGCGAAGCCTGCAGGATAGCGTCCCGATCTCTATAGTGGAAAAGCTTCGCAACAATAGGTCTCGGCGGGGCACCTGGCTTACCCTGGCCCCCCGGAACACGATGTGCACGCTCCACTGTGAAAAATTTACTAAGGTCAGATGGAGAAAGGTGGTTCTGGATCAGGTCTTCAACCAGGAGATCAACCGAGTGGGGTTCTGGGTTCTCCGGCACACCAACCACGCGAACATTACAGCGACGTGCCCTGTTCTCAAAATCCTCCAAGCGCCGGGTCATGAAATCGTTCACCCTACGGAGATTGCCAATCTCCGTCTGTATCTCAGAGACATCCGTCGTGAGGCTGGATGATTTGATATCCAACGACTTCACCTTCTCGTTCGTTTTGGAGAGATCGGCTCGAATTAGATTTACCTCGATTGCCACAGTGTCAAGTTTGTGGGCCAAGGTTTCGTACTGTTGGCCTATTGACTCCCTCATGCCAGAAATGGCGCCCATGATGTCCTGCAAGGAGGGCTCCGTCGACGCATCCACGACGTGGTCAGACGCACTGGGACCGGGCAGGGCAGCTCCGGGGGACCCCTTAGAGTGGGTATAACGGTCCATAACATTAGATTGGACCGGACCCCCGCGCAGAGGTGTCTTCGTCTTGCGCGTCTCCCGGTCCCCTCTGGTCGCCATTTTGGAGATGCGTCACAAGGAGATTCACCAGGGTCAACGGACCGGGCACCAGAAATGGAAGCCCCGGGACCAAAGGACCGCAAGAGGGGTATCACTAGGATAGAGGCAGCCAACGAGGAGAATAGTCCAGCCAAAGGCCCGACAGCCGACGTGTGTCTTGGCACCAGCCCTGGCCCAACCCTCTCACTGATGTCCCAGTCTGAGGCAGAATCGAAACCGAAACTTAAGAAGGGGACCCACAAGACCAATCCCCCTGCCGTTGTTGTTCAACTCCAAGACGGCCACCGAACCTCACCCAGTCCCGGGCGCACCTCAAGGGCGGAGCCAAAAAGTTCAATTCACCATAACTCAGGCACCCGGTGTCCAAATCAAATTCTGAAAGGTCCAGGTAGATCAGCCCAACGTCCTCTATACAAATCCTCGCGAAAAATCAGGATTCATGCAGGATATTATGCCGGGAGCGGCGGGGGTCCGTGGAGCGCTGTGCTCACGCGGCCATCTCGGATGCCCGCCAAGCTCCTCCTCCCTGAAGAAGAGTATTGTTATGTGCTTAGCCCTCTGATCTCATAAAGAGTTCAGAGGTGTTTGTTAATAATAAATATATTGTTTATTTTCATAACAACCTGTGTGGTGTCCTTTCATCTGGTATTCAAGGGGTTATATGTGGTAAAACAGCTGTCTTCACATGCCAAAAGAGTTTAGCCTAAGACTGCTTTGTCCACGCTACCATTAGGATAGCTGGTCTATAAGGTTGACTTACAACCAATCACCATAAGGGTTGTTTGGACTGATACAAGGTGATCACTAGAACTAGTGAGCATCATATATCAGGCCAACTTCTAACAGCTGGCATCCGCCAAATCCTCAACCCAGTCCGGGTCAAACTCACACTGTTCTGTGAGAGGGTCCGCAGACCCCTCCCAGTCCTCCTCTTCCTCCGAAGGATATGGAACAGGCTGAAAATACAGAAGCTGGTGGACATAGGGGTAGAAAGGCCCAATCGGAGTCTGAATCGGTGTTGAGCGATGCCGATCCAGTGCTGTGTCCACTTCAGGGCTGAAACCGGGGAGAACGTCGTCTGAGGGCATGGCCGACGTCGGAGGTGGTGCCGGTGGGGTCGACGTTGGTGGAGATGTCACGAGGTCAATCGCCGTCGACCGGGATCCAGGCCTGGATCCTTGGGGGCCCTGCGGCACCGGGGTCGAAGCAGACAGCAATGCCAGAGCTGCCGACAGTACAGGGCAAGGCCCCCAGTCGGGTCTACGGGGCCCGAAGGAGCGCCAGCGGGCCATGGCTGCCAGAAATTCCTACGGACCCGGGAAGGGCGGGTAGGCCGACGGCGACACCGTAAGCTCCGCTGGAGCAGCACCACCCGCACCCTCAGCTGCGTCACGCGAAGTGCGAGGGGAAGTCGGTGAGCGATGGTGCTTCTTCGACTTCTAGAGATGCTTCGCCTTACCTGACCCCGAGTGCGAAGACTTCGATCCAGACGAACGTTGGTGGCAGCTCTGCGACTGGTACCTCGACCTCCCACGGGACTGGAACATGGAGCGGCACGGAGCAGACTGACAGACTTCAAGCAACTTTTGGGACCGCTCCCGCAAAGTCTTAGGCGCCATAGCCCGGCAGTCGGGGCATGACTTGGGGTCGTGGTCGCGACCCAGGCAGTAGAGACACATGCAGTGCGGGTCCGGCACCGGCATCATTCGATGACAATCCACGCAGGACTTGAAACTGGGCATCCCTACGGCACCAGGAGTTGATCAACTCGAAAAAGAAGAGACAAAAAGACTCGAAAAACTAATTTGAAAATTGACTGGGGGGACCGCACTCTCCGGATCTGCCCCTGCTGGCGCGGAAAAAGAAAGAACTGACGTCAGCGCGCAAAGGTGGCGTCTAAGTAGCTGCTGTGACGTCATCTTGGCGACCACGACGCCAACGACGGACGCAGAGTCACACTATGCGATTTTTCGACGCGCAGGGGTACTGCTGATGAAAACTTTCCAGATCCAGTCTGATGCCTGGGGTTAATTCTAAGTTAATGAATCTATCACTATGTGTTTCTTTCAGATGAGTGTTGTACTTGGATCTGCATCACATGTCCCTATGCCTTCCTCTTCTGTTTCCTCTCAGAGCGGACCTTCTCTGACAGTAGGAGGGGAAAGCCTGGCATCTGAACCTCCAGAGGCTCCATCGCTTTCACTGGAGATTGAGCAGGGCTATCGGAATTGCTTGGATCTGCCAGCGGAGGTGGTGAATGTGATTTTGTCAGCCTGATAGCTGTCTATCAAATCTTTTTATTGTGAGTGTTTGTAGGAGAGTAGGGTCTGCAATCCTATGATCACCCAGATTTTTGCTTTTTGCTGCACTGGTTTACGACTTTCCCTGGCTGTGGGCCTGCTAATCAGACCCACAGCCTAGCTGTTCTCTCTATCCAAATTGTACTCAGGTACTGAATTGGCACTGGGCCCTCTCCAAGTCCCTGTACCCAGGGCTGAGGTGCACCCAGAAGTCTCCCAGGGGCTGAAGCATGTATTGTGCCACCCCTGGGTTGACTAACTAAACTGACACAACTGGCTGCACGACAGCTGGGGCAAGGTGGTGTACTCACCCTTTGCTGTAGATATAGTATACCTATATCTAACCCTAAAATGGACACACAGATCTCCTATCAGTCACTCCTATGGCAGGCCTTAACAATCCTGAAGGCAGAGTGCTTGGAATCGTGTGAGATGGTGCTCTGGCATGAGCTGAGCCTGTCTGCGGCTTTCGGGATCCATCCCTTAGCCGTTTCCATGATATCGCATACCATATACTCTTAAGTGCATTATAATCCTCGCGGTTATATGCCAACTCTGGTATCGCTTTATCAAAACATGTCGAGTAAGGTGTCATACGAATTGGAATACTAACCCCTCGCCAATTCTGGCGACGGGGTTAGCATTCCACCCTTCTAGAGGGACACGACATGTATGTAACCCCTAACCCCGGTTAAAGTCAAACAGAGCCTCAGCTCCACAAAATGGATGCTGCCACCGAGACACAAGTCTGCCCTCCTGCTGCTGGGAGTCCTCCCAGAGCAGGAGATAAGGACAAAGGGTTTCCTGCCAGGGGCGGTGCCAGCACCGTCCCAGACAGGGTTTTGTGTATTGTAGGTAGGCAGGGCTTTAGAGGAAGGTGACTGCACGTGGCACCCCGGTGCTCACTGTGCATAGGCTGGCCTGAACCAGTTCCAGGGACACTCCAGACCCTGTGCTGGGGAAAAGCCCGCCAAGGAAGTGGGTGTAACCACCCCCCTCCTGGTCCCACCCATAGGGCAGGACTTAGTCGCGTGCCAGCCCCCTTTTCCCAGATAAAGGTAGGGACTGGCCCCCTTCCAAATCAGATCATCTTTGGAATCAAGATACCACTTTCCACGAAAGGACTTCACGATTTCTTCCTCAAGATTCTCCCTTGTGGCTAAGGAGTAGTCACCCTGCATCCGCAGGCACCATCCAAGAACACTGCGGTCTGCTGCACGTCCTTCCTCCGGAATCCGACTGCCCAGCTCGACGAGACCCGGCTTCCCTGGCACCTCTGACCTCTACCCACCTCTACAGCACAGCTGAGAACCGTGGGTGCGACGAGACCTCGAGGGACCGGCCATCGCCAAGACTGCACGACTTCTGCACAGCAAGCCCACCGAGTAATTTCCTGGTGAGTGCTTTGGGGTCCGAGAAGCCCCCACCCTGAGCAGCTCCAGCACCGAAGAGCAGCCCCCCAGCATCTCCACGATCGGCGTGGGGCCCTTCTGCTTTTTGCTGTTCACCGCGTTGTTTGGCTACTAGCCCGCTGGCTTGTGGCCTTCCGAACGACGCCCGACAACAACACTGCTGCTGGTCTGGTTGCTCCAGACTGGCCCTTGCTTCCCTCCATCGGAGAAGTACTCTGGACCCTCCTGGTCCGGCTAAGACGCCATTTTAGGTCCACCGCGTGGGCCTTGCATTTGCCAAGACTTGTTGCCCAATCCTGGGTCCAGCGACGTCGACAGCAAGAACCTTCGTGGGACAGCTCGCACCTCCATCCTGGTCGCCGACAACGCCTCCTGGTCCGAGAGACTGCAGAGCCCAGCAGCGCCCACTCACCTGACTGCGGTGACTTCGCCCGGTGCCATCCTGGTGCCCACTTAATCACTGGCTAGTGATTCAAGAACTTGGTCCCCTCTGCTTTCAGGTTTTCTTCTTCCTTGATCCAGGCTTGGATCCATCGAACTTTCCTTCACTGGTCGCCTGCCAGCAACTTCTTCCTTCCAGGCTCCTGGTCCGGCACGAGGATTCCCGACGTCTTTTCAGACCTATGCAGCTGCAGCCCCTGGGCTAGGTAACTTCGGCACTTCGGTGTCCCAGCATAGCCTCACTATCCAAGGGTCAGGATCCACTGTCGTTTTCTCCCTACCAGGTCGGGTTCGCCCGTGAACACTAACTTTGTGAATTCTAGCTCCCATAGACTTTGTCCCGCATCCCGCGTGAGAGTGCACACTCTGCACCCGAGTTCCCTAGGCCTCCTGCTAGTAATCTAAAGGTTCAGTAGTCCAGTCCTAGCGATTCCAAAGCCTATTAGTACTGTTACTTACCTGCTAGTAATTCGCATTCCACTTTTAGAGTATATGGTTTTTCGTGCCCCTAGGGCATTTGTGTATAACGTGCTAACTTAAGTATTTTCATAAGAGTTTTGTTGTGTGCTTAGCACCCTGTCCTCATAAAGAGTACAGGGTTGTTGTGATTCTAATAAATACATTGTTTATTTTCATAACACTTGTGTGGTGTCCTTTCACTGGGTGTTCAAGGGGTAATGTGATGGTAAAACAGCTGGCTTAACACGCCCTCTAGAGTCTTAGCCTTAGACTGCTCGTATCCATGCTACTAGGATAGCTGGTCTATAAGGTTGACTTACAACCAATCATCAATGAGGGTTGTTTGGACTGATATATAGTGATCACTAGAATAGTGAACACTGCACATCAGGCCAACTTCTCACAGTGTTGATACAGTTTTTTCTCTGGGTCTATGGAGGCTGACCCCCTCAAGAGGTAGTTGTCTAATGTGTTGCATTTTGAGCTGTCAACGGCCCAACAAGGCTTTGCCATAGGCACTGTTAATTACTATTTATCAGAATTTTCTTTGTTTCCCAGATCGGCTGTTGTTGCTTAGTCTCCTATTGTTTATATTATCTGAAGTGGTTGTTTTTTATTGCTGTCCTCTTCTCCCTTTTCTATGCCTCAGTGGGACCTTAAGTTGGTGCTTATGTTCTTAATGGGCTCACCTTATGAGCTTATTAATGGCTGTCCTTCGTGGCTGCTTACTGTAAAGACTTTGTGCTTGGCTGACAAGTAAAATGAACAAAAGATAGAAATTAAAGGGAAGTATTTTTAAAACAGTATAAATGGCATGCCAAACCAACAGCACACAGTCTTAAAACTAAGAAAAAACTAACAAGATATATTTTATATCTTTTGATGACACAGAACTACCACAAACGTAGCAGAAAAGGAAACCTATAGCACTTTTTCTGAATAGAGAAATAATGAAAAACTTAAAGGGTTGGAGTAACACAAGGAGGAAAGAGTGTCGCTAGGCTCTCTCTTGCCAATGGGAAATCAGTACGTGTGACATGCATATATGACACAAATCTCTGTGCTATGGTGGATAATGTATAATGTGATATTTATTTTCAGATAATATCTGGTTTTCCACAGACAGCACCTAATAAAATATACCTTGCACTAGCTTGTTTTAAGAATGCAAAAAACTTTCAGGAGTAAGTTGACGTTTCATTCCAAAATCTTAATTCTCGTTTCAACATTTTGTAATCCATTTTTCACACTTACTACTTCTGGATTTCCTGACGAGGTGCCTGCGAACTCCAAGACTCTTCGAGCTTTATCATCATCCATATCCTCGAGACAGCGAGGATCCAGGTTGAGAGTATTTCCCATGATACAGTACGTTTTACCGAGAAGTAGGCTATGGTCCCTTGAAGCACAGATTTTCTGGCTGAGATACTCATTGTTGCTTTCCTCTGTTACAATTACAAAACAAACAATGGGTAGCCTATATTGTTAATGTTACGTAAATCACGGTGCTAGTCAACTGGATCACATAAATTCTTGAAGGAAACTTAAAGCACAAGTTACTTACCTTCGGTAACGATACATCTGTAAGAAACAGTAGTTAGTATTAGATTCCTTACTTTAGAATATCCCCAGGCATCAGTCTGGGTTCGGAAAATTTTGCGTAGCAGTAACCCTGCTCCTCGGTAGATGTTGTCTGCGGCTCCGTGTCCGTCGTCGGCGCCGGGATGAGGTCGCCGAAGTACTTAGACACCGCCCTTGCGCGCTGACGTCAGTTCTTATACACAGCTTTTACGCGCCAGAAACGCAGAGCCATGATAAAAACCAACACTGGTGCCATAAAAACTAGGGGCCTGAAAGGGGATGACCTTAACCCTAGATTTCCGTTCGCAGAACGGGGAGGATGGGTGAGGCGGTAAGGAATCTAATACTAACTACTGTTTCTTACAGATATATATCGTTACTGAAGGTAAGTAACTTGTGCATCTGAAAGAAACAGGTTAGTATTAGATTCCTTACCTTAGAATAGATACCCCAGCAATACCAACCCCAGTTGTGGGCCTGCGAACCAATGATCACACCAGAAAGTCCTGGAGAACGGAACGGCCGAAAAAGCCATCCCTCCGGACTTGGCTGTCCAGGCAGTAGTGTCTTGCGAACGTGTGCAGCGAGGCCCACGTTCCTCCCTGACAGATGTCCTGCAAGTGGACTCCCCGACCCAGGGCAGTAGTAGCTGCCTTGGCCCGAGTGGAATGGGCACGTAGACCCACAGGAGGCTCCTTTTTAGCCAGAGAGTAACAAGCCTTGATGCACAAGATGACCCATCGAGAAATGGTCAGTTTGTGCACCGCCCGTCCCTCCTTAGCGCCCACGTAACCGACAAAGAGTTGGTCATCCACCCGGAACTGGCGTGTGCGATCCAGATAATATGAGAGCGCATGTTTTGGGTCCAGACCGTGGAGCCTCACTTCCTCTTTCGAGGGATGCGGAGGCGGAAAGAAGGTGGGCAAGGTGATGGACTGCCCGATGTGGAAGGCTGTGACTACCTTGGGCAGGAAAGAGGGTCGCGTCCGCAACACAACTTTGTCCGGATGGACAGAAAGGAATGGAGGTTGAGAAGAAAGAGCCTGGAGCCCACTCACTCTCCTGGCAGAGGTGATGGCAACCAGGAATGCAGTCTTAAGAGTAAGGAGATGAAGAGGACAGTTATGAAGTGGCTCGAAGGGAGCGCACATCAGAAAAGTCAGAACAAGGTTCAAGTCCCACTGAGGCATCACGAAAGGAACAGGAGGAAACATATGAGTGATGCCCTTCAAAACCCTATTTACAAACGGGGACTTGAACAAAGAGGGCTGATCGGGGAGCCTTAAGAAGGCGGAAATGGCAGAGAGGTAGCCCTTTAGAGTGCCCAGAGCAGAGCCCTACTGGGCAAGATAAAGAAGAAAGAGGAGAACCTCTAAAAGAGGGGCAGAAACTGGAACCACAGCCTTTGCTGTGCACCATGCCACAAATTTGTTCCATCTGCAGGCGTATACCGATTTTGTGGAGGGACCCCTGGCTGCAAGAATCACATCACAGACTTCAGGAGGCAAGTCAAATGGCCTCAACTGTCGCCGCTCAATCTCCACGCATGTAAGTGGAGACTGGACAGGTTCGGGTGGAGGACCGTCCCCTGCTGCTGCCACAGAAGGTCCTCCTGAAGAGGCAGTCGAATCGGGGTATCGACTTACATGCTGAGTAGATCGGGATACCAGTATCTTCGTGCCCAGTCCGGAGCCAAAAGGATGACTTGGGCCCGGTCGCGCCTGATCTTCTTCAGCACTCTGGACAGAAGTGGTATAGGCGGAAAGGCGTACAACAGACCACAACTCCACTCGCGACAAAAAGCGCCTCCGAGCGAGTGCCGCCTTGGAAATTCCAAAGCGCAGAACTGATGACATTGCGCATTCTCTTCTGTGGCGAATAGATCTAACCAAGGCTCTCCCCATTGCTGAAAGAGGCCTTGCGCCACGTCCGAGTTCAGAGGCCATTCGTGATCCATCATGCACCGACGGCTGAGTTCGTCCGCCCTGGCGTTCAGGGAATCTGCCAGGTGTTGAACCACCAGGGTCACGCCCTGATGTTCCAGCCACTGCCAGAGGCGCAGAGCCTCCTGGCAAAGGGTCCACGACCCCACCCCGCCCTGTTTGTTGCAGTACCACATGGCGGTGGTGTTGTCCATGAACACCTGCACTACACTCCTCCGGACAGAGGGAAGGAATGCCTTCAGTGCTAGACGAATTGCCCGCAACTCCAAAAGATTGATGTGGAGCCGGGCCTCCGCCGGAGACCAGGGGCCTCTGATCTCCGCCTCTTTCATGTGGCCCCCCCAGCCCTGGAGGGACGCGTCCGTCACAACTACGTGCTCCGGTTGGGGTAGGGAGAGGGATCTGCCGAGGACCCAATCGCGGTCCGTGAGCCACCACTGCAGCTGTCTCGCAGTGCCCTCCGAGATCAGGATGTGGTCGGACAGGTTTCCCTGATGCTGGGCCCACTGAAACTTCAGGTCCCACTGCAGAGCCCGCATCCGCCACCTGGCGGGATGCACCAGTAGGATGCAGGAGGCCATCAGCCCCAGAAGCCGCAGCGTCAACCTGACCGAGACCCGGGAGAAAGGCTGAAAGAGTGGAATCAGAGCCTGAATATCCCGGACACGCTGTTCGGGAGGATGAACCCGAAACTGCGCCGAGTCGAGAAGCTTCTGAGAGGGACACAGGTGCGACTTCGGCACATTGATGGAGAACCCCAGCTGGTGCAAGAGGTCTGCCATCCTCTGGAGGTGGTTGACGACTGTCTGGGGCGAGCCCGCCTTCAACAACCAGTTGTCGAGGTAGGGGAAGACTGAAACCCCTAACCTGCGCAGATGAGCTGCGACCACCGCCATCACTTTCCTGAACACCCGTGGGGTGCTGGTAAGGCCGAAGGGGAGCACGGTAAACTGAAAGTGCTCGTGGCCTACCGTGAACCGCAGGTAACGCCGGTGGGCCGGCAGGACGGGGATGTGAAAATAAGCGTCCTGCAGATCCAACGCTACCATCCAGTCTCCTGGGTCTAGGGCAGCCAAAACCTGAACCAGAGTCAGCATTTTGAACTTCTCCTTCCGGAGGAAGCCGTTGATGTTCCGTAGGTCCAAGATAGGGCGTAGGCCCCCTTTGCCCTTCTTGGGTACCAGAAAGTAGTGGGAGTAGCAACCACACCCTACTTCTGGCCCAGGAACGCGCTCGATGGCCCCCTTGGCCAAGAGGGCCGTAACTTCCTCCTGCAGAAGTTGCAAATGATCCCCCGAAACGCGGTGGAATTTCGGTGGCATGGCTGGAGGGGTCGTCCCGAAGGGGAGGGAGTAGCCCCTTCGGACGATCTGCAGCACCCACCTGTCCGACGTGACAGTGCCAGTGAGAGTGGTGATGGCGAACCCTGCCCCCCACTGGCGTCACATGGGCCGAAAAGCACAGACTAGGAGGGTTTTGAGGCGGATGCTGCGGGGGAAAGTGTGGACTGACCTCGCCGTTGTCCCCGACCGCCGCCACAGCGGTTTCCACGGCCGCCACCGCGTTGGGCATTACCCTGCGGAGCGTGGCTGGCAGCACGTGTGGGTACACCCCTTCCGTGGCCACGAAAGGAGTGAAAGGCAGCCGATTGCTGGCGCGGGGCTGAGAGGCCCAAGGACTTGGCCGTAGCCCTGGAGTCCTTAAAGCGCTCAAGCGCATGGTCTGCCTTGTCGCCAAAAAGGCGACGGCCATCAAACGGCATGTCCATAAGTGTGTTTTGGACATCGGCCGAAAAGCTGGCGGACCTCAACCAGACGTGGCGTCTGACCGCCACTGTCGTTGCCATCGCTCTACCTAGTGAGTCGGTGGTATCCAGCCCACACCGGATAGAATATCTGGCTGCATCCCGGCCCTCCAAAAGGGCTTGGCCGAGTTTGGCCCATACCTACAGACACTCTGGCAGCACTTCCGCAACCGTATCCCACAGAGAGTGGGTGTAGCGGCCCAAGAGGCATGCGGTGTTGGAAGACCGCAGTCCCAGACTAAGGGAGGAGAAAATCTTTTTACCGTACTGCTCGTACCTCTTGGATTCCCTGTCCGGCGGAGCCGACGGGAATGCGGTCTGGGAATTGGAAGCCTGGATTGTGAGAAGTTGGCCTGATATATGATGTTCACTAGTTCTAGTGACCACCTTGTATCAGTCCAAACAACCCTTATGGTGATTGGTTGTAAGTCAACCTTATAGACCAGCTATCCTAATGGCAGCATGGACAAAGCAGTCTTAGGCTAAACTCTTTTGGCATGTGTAGCCAGATGTTTTACCATAATATAACCCCTTGAATACCAGATGAAAGGACACCACACAGGTTGTTATGAAAATAAACAATATATTTATTAATAACAAACACCTCTGAACTCTGTATGAGATCAGAGGGCTAAGCACATGACAATCTCTTAGGAAAAATACGATAAGTTGCACAAAATTACAATGGTGCCCTAGGGGCACGGCAAACCATATACTAAGTAAATGGTATAAGGAAATCGATAGAAGGAATGGAGCTGTCCAG
Source organism: Lissotriton helveticus (assembly GCF_964261635.1). NCBI lineage: Eukaryota > Metazoa > Chordata > Amphibia > Caudata > Salamandridae > Lissotriton > Lissotriton helveticus. The sequence continues at coordinate 703,852,444 of NC_136063.1, read as the reverse complement.
AGGCTGTAGGGTCGCTGGGACTACACTATCCTAACTTTAGGTAAGTAATAGGAGGCCCACGGGACGCGTGTGCAGAGTGTGAACTCACAAGCGGGATGCGTAACAACGTCTATGGACAGTTTAAGAAAAAGGTGAGTACGGACAATCCTGACTGGTTAGGACTAAAACGACTGTGAATCTGGACACTAGGAGAGTTAATTTACCCTTGAGCACCGAAATGCTCTTGTTACCTCACCCACGGGCTGCGGGTGCATAGGTGCGAAGTCGTGTCGGGTTTCTGCGTTGAAGTCTATGGAGCCTGGAAGAAAAGATGCTGCAGGCGACCAGGAGGAAGATGTGCGGTGTGATCCAAGGGTGGATCAGGGATGCTGAAGACCTGAAAGCAGAGGGGACAATGTTTAAAGTCACTAGCCAGTGACTGGAGTGGAACCAGGAAGGAACCAGATGTCGTTGTTGCGATCAGGTGAAGAGTGGACGCTTGTCTCTGCAGCCACGTGGACCAGGAGGTGTCTTCGACGACCAGGATGGAGGCACGAGCTGTCCCACGAAGGCTCTCGCTGTCGGCGGTGTCGGATCCGGATTTGGAGTCAACAGGCCTTGGCAAAGGCAACCCACGCGGTGAGTGGAAAAGGCGTCTGGAGTGGACTAGTAGGGTCCAGGGTGCTCCTCTTTTGGAAGGGAGCAAGGGCCAGTCTGGAGCAACCAGACCAGCAGTGTGGGTTTCAAGGATCGTCATCTAGGAGGTCACTAGCCAGCCGGCAAGTGGCCAGACAACACGCAAACAGCAGCAAACAGGCAGAAGGGCCCCACGCAGATCTCGTGGATGCTGGAGGGCTGATCTTCGGTGCAGGAGCTGCTCGGGGCTGGGGCTTCTCAGTCCCCAAAGCACTTTGTCGAGGTTACCTCAGAAGTCGTGCTGGAAGCCAAGTGCAGTTTCTCCAAGATGGCCGTTCCCACGTGTCTCGTCGCACCCACGGATCTCAGCTGTGCTGCAGATGTGAGTTGAGGTCGGAGAGGTCTGGGAATCCGGGTCTCGTTGGGCTCTGAAGTCTGGATCCTCGAGGGAAGACGACAAAGTGAAGCCGCTGGACGCTTGATGGTGCCTGCTGGTGCAGGGTGGACACTCCTTGCCCACAAGGGAGATTTCTTCAGTCTTCTGTGGAGCAGAACGTCGAAGTCCAGAGCTTCTTCTTGTAAAGTTTGAAGTCAGGATTAATCTAATTTGGAATGGGACCAGCTCCTACCTTTATCCTGCTAAAGGGGGCTGTACTACGACTAGGTCCCTCCTATGGGTGGGACCAGGAAAGGGGGTGGTTACACCCCCTATTCTTTGTCCGGTTTCGCGCTGGGGCTGGAGTGCCCCAGCAACTGGTTTGAACCGGTGTATGCACAGGGCACCTTGTGTGCCCCGGGCATGTCTCATTCCTTTCAGGCCTGCCCTACCTAATACACAAAATCCTGTCTGGGCTGGTGCTAGCACCTCCCAAGGCAGGAAACCCTTTGTCCAAACCTCCCTCGGTGGAAGGACTCCCAGCAGCAGGAGGTCAGACTTGTGTCTGTGGTGGCAGATTCCATTTTGTGATGCCAAGGCTCGAGTTAACTTTAACCGGGGTTCACAGTTACATACATGTCGTGTCCCTCTAGAAGGGTGGAATGCTACCCCCGTCGCCAGAACTGGCGAGGGGGTAGTATTCCAATTCGTATGACACCTTACTCGACATGTTTTGATAATGCTATACAAAGTTAGCATTCAACCGCGAGGATTATAATGCACTTAAGAGTATATGGTATAACGTTATCATGGAACAGCTATTAGGACTTGGATTCGCAAGCTGCAGACAGGCTCAGCTCATGCTAGAGCACCATCTCACATAATTCCAAGCACTCTGCCTTCAGGATTGATAAGGCCTGCCATAGGAGTGACTGATAGGAATATATGTGTCCATTTTGGGGTTAGATATAGGTATACTATATCTACAGCAAAGGGTGATTACACCACCTTGCCCCAGCTGTCTTACCAGCCAGTTGTGTCTGTTTAGATGGCCAGCCAGGGGTGGCATAATACATGCTTCAGCCCCTGGTAGGCCTTGGGGTTCACCTATGCCCTGGGTACCTAAGGTACACTGTACAGGGGCTGATAAGGTGTCCCAATACCAATAGGTAAATGCACCTAAAGTACATGGATGTCAATTTAGAGAGAGAACAGCTAGGCTGTGGGTCTGATTAGCAGGCCCACAGCCAGGGAAAGTCGTAAACCAGTGAAGCAAAAAGTAAAAATCTGGGGTGACCATAGGATTGCAGACCCTACTCTCCTACATAACCCCCCCAAACTTAGGGACATTAAACTAACCTTGACCAGGTGAGTCTTCCTGTTCTAAGTGGAAATACCTGGAGAGACCATCTGCATTGCCATGGTCAGTCCCTGGTCTGTGCTCCACTGTAAAGTCCATCCCCTGTAGGGAAATGGACCACCTAATAAGTTTGGGGTTTTCACCCTTCATCTGATTTAGCCATAAGAGGGTCTTATGGTCGGTCTGAATCTTGAAGTGAGTTCCAAACAAGTATGGCCTCAACTTATTCAGGGCCCAAACCACAGCAAAGGCCTCCCTCTCTATAGCTGACCAACGTTTCTCTCTAGGGGTCAGCCTTCTACTTATAAAAGCAATGGGCTGGTCATGGCCATCAATATTCAGTTGAGATAGAACAGCTCCCACACCCTACTCAGATGCATCTGTTTGGACAATGAAGGTTTTGGAGTAGTCAGGACTCTTGAGAATAGGTGCAGTACACATGGCCTGCTTTAGGTCATCGAATGCCTTCTGACAGCTAACTGTCCACTGAACTTTCTTTGGCATTTTCTTGCTTGTCAAGTCATTAAGTGGTGTCACAATTGACCCATAATTTTTGACAAACTTCCTATAGTAACCAGACAGGCCCAAGAAAGCTCTGACCTGTGTCTGGGTGGTTGGAGGAGCCCAGTCCTTTATGGCCTGTATCTTGCTCTCCAAGGGTTGAACCTGGCCTCCACCTACAAGGTGGCCCAGGTACACAACCTGACTCTGCCCTATCTGGCACTTGGTGGCCTTGATAGTGAGGCCTGCCTTCTGCAGGGCCTCCAAAACTTTCCTCAGGTGGATCAGGTGATCCTCCCAGGTGGAGCTGAAGACAGCAATATCATCTAGTTATGCTGCACAAAAGTCATCCAACCCAGTGAGGACTTGGTTCACCAACCTTTGAAAAGTGGCAGGTGCATTTTTCAAACCAAAGGGCATCACCACAAATTGGTAATAACCTCCTGGGGTAGAAAATGCTGTTTTGGCCTTGGCATCCTCAGCTAACCGGATCTGCCAATAACCAGCTCTTAGGTCAAATGTACTCAAGAAGGTTGCAGAAGCCAACTTGTCTATGAGTTCATCTGCCCTAGGTATTGGATGGGCATCTGTCTTAGTGACAGCATTGAGACCCCTGTAGTCTACACAAAACGTCATCTCTCTCTTACCATCCTGGGTGTGAGGTTTTGGCACTAGAACTACAGGACTAGCCCAAGGGCTTTCTGAGGGTTCAATGACTCCCAATTCCAACATCTTTTGGACTTCTTTCTTTATGCAGTCCCTGACGTGGTCAGGTTGCTTGTAGATTTTACTCTTGACAGGCAGACTGTCACCAGTGTCCACCTCATGGGTGCACCAGTTTGTCTGACTGGGTGTCAGTGAGAACATTTGTCTAAAGGATTGAAGAACTTGTTTGCAATCCTTTTGTTGATGCTCAGAGAGGCTGTCCGAAAAGACTACACCATCAACTGACCCATCATCAGGGTTCTGAGTGAGCAGGTCTGCGAGAGGGTCACTCTCTTCCTCCTGCCCCTCATCTGTTGCCATGAGCAAGCCCATGTTCTCCCTGTCGACAAATGCCTTGAGCCTGTTAACACGAAGCACCCTGTGGGGGCTCCTGGGAGTTCCAAGGTCCACCAGGTAGGTGACCTCTCCCTTTTGCTCAATAATGGTATGGGGTCCAGACCATCTGTCTTGGAGAGCTGCTGGGGCCACTGGCTCCAACACCCACACCTTTTGTCCTGCAGGATAAACAGTTAGGGCAGCCTTTTGGTCATGCCAAGCTTTTTAAAGTTCTTGGCTGGCCTCAAGGTTTTTGGATGCCTTCTCCATGTACTCTGCCATCCTGGAGCGGAGACCAAGTACATAGTCCACTATTTCAAGCTTAGGCTTTTTGAGAGGTAACTCCCATCCTTCCTTCACAAGACATAGGGGTCCTCTTACAGGATGCCCAAACAGAAGCTCAAAGGGGCTGTAGCCAACCCCCTTCTGTGGGACCTCTCTGTAAGCAAACAGGAGGCAGGGTAAAAGGATGTCTCATCTTCGCCTAAGCTTCTCAGGTAACCCTTTTATCATCCCTTTTAGGGTCTTGTTGAATCTCTTAACAAACCCATTGCACTGCGGGTAATAGGGTGTGGTAAATTTGTAATTTACACCACACTCCTTCCACATTGCAGTCAAGTATCCTGACATGAAGTTTGCACCTCTGTCAGAGACAACCTCCTTAGGAAACCCCACTCTGGAGAAAACTCCAAGCAGGGCCCTGGCCACAACAGGAGCTGTAGTGGTCCTAAGGGGAATAGCTTCTGGATACCTGGTGGCATGATCCACTACCACCAGTATAAATCTGTGCCCAGATGCTGTTGGGGGGTCCATTGGTCCAACAATGTCTATCCCCACTCTCTCAAAGGGCACCCCCACCACAGGTAGTAGTATAAGGGGGGCCTTTGTTGTGCCACCTGATTTGCCACTGGCTTGACAGGTGACACATGAGCGACAAACCTCTTTGGTGTCTTCAGACATATGAGGCCAGTGAAAGTGTGGGGCAAGCCTGTCCCAAGTCTTGTTTTGGCCTAAGTGACCTGCAAGGGGAATCTCATGGGCCAAAGTGAGAAGTAAACCTCTAAGAGACAAGGGGATGACCAGCCTCCTGGTAGCACCAGGCTTGGGGTCTCTTGCCTCAGAGTATAGGAGTCCTTCATCCCAATATACCTTGTGGGCACCTGTAGCATTCCCTGCAGCCTCCGCAGCAGCCTGCTGTCTGAGGGGTTCAAGGGAGGAACAGTCTAACCGTGCCTGTCTCAAGTCTGCCCTGGAAGGTCCCCCTGTCCCAAGAAACTCAACCTGTTCAGGTTCCAGCTCTTCTAGGACCGCCCGCAGTCTGCTAGCAAACGCTCAGAGTGGTGTTCGGGTCACGACGCCTCGTACGAAAGTGCATTTTCGTACGAGGTGGTCTAGCTGTGCAGGGGGACTTGAAACTAATGAAGTATCCCCCCTGTGCCAAATTTTAAAAAACACTTGTTACGTTCCTATGCAGCATAGGTGTATGCGATTCTAGGAGATATTAACAGAGAGTGTGGATCACGCACGGTACTGACCCCGATTATATGGAACCACTGAATAAAACTGGTGGAGATCAAGTATTTCGGCTAGATTGAGATATATAGTTGACCGCCGATGAACACCGGTTGAAAAGCTTTGAGACCCACTTGTGTCCCTTGACGAGATGCACTGTATATTTGTGGGAAATTATTATTTTTAAAACAAAAATCCTGAAGAAGGTGTTGGCTTTAAATTACAAGTGCCAAACCGAAACGCGTCGATGCTTACTTGAGTTATGAAACGTTAAGTTGCTAAATACAACTACTCCAATCACAATAGATTTACAAATTGGAGTCTGATCAAATCTCTTCAGACGAGCGTCTTTTCATCTCATTTTAACTGGAATCGTTTTCCTTTTACCTTTCGTTTCCCATTGTTTGTAATTACTTGATGTATATTGTTTTTTATTGAGGCTACATTTTATATTGCTTTTATATGTATTGAAATAAAATGTAAATTTTTGTATAAACATATCACTTATATTTCTTTTGCTCCTGGGTTTATGTCTAAAAAGTTTTTCTGTGCGTGTTTGGAAGGCTGTGGTAAATAGTTCTCGCTATGTTGTAAGTCCACCCAAAGGGGATATTGGTTTGACATTGTGTCGTTTGGAACCCTACCCCTTTGGATATTAGGTCCCTCTCTTTTGTTAGAGGCGATGTGATGGTATGCCAGTGGAGGAGGTGATGGCGAACGATGGAGAACCCTGCCCCCCACTGCCGTTGAATGGGCCTGAAAGCTCGGACTAGGAGAACTTTGAGGCAAATGCTGCAGGGGCGGATGTGGACTGACCTTGCCGTTGTCCCCCGGCAAAGCCACGGTGGTTACCACATCCACGACCGCGTTGAGGTTGGGTCTGCAGCCTGTGGCTAACTGGACGTGTGGGTGCGCCCCTTCCTTGGCCACGAAAGGGGCAAAAGGTGGAAGTTTGCTGGCGTTGACCGAGGCCCTAGGAATTGGCCATAGCCCTGGAGTCCTTGAAATGCTCCAGCATTGCCAAAGAGGCGACGGCCATCAAAAGGCATGTCCATAAGGGTGGCTTTGACATGCCCCAAAAAGTTGGCGTACCTCAGCCAGGCGTGGCGGCGAACCGCCACCGTCGTTGCAATCGCACTACCCAGCGAGTCCGTGGAATCTAGTCCACACAGTATCGAATAGCGTGCTGCATTCCGTCCCTCCGCTAGGGTTTGGGAAAGCTTTGCATGGACCTCCACCGAGCACTGCAGCAGCACTTCCGCAACCGTATCCCACAGAGAGTGGGTGTAAAAGCCCAAAAGGTAGGCGGTGTTGACAGACCGCAACCCCAAACTCAGGGAGGAGAACAGTTTCTTCCCAAACTGATCGTACCTTTTGGATCCCAATCCGGGGGAGCGGTCGGGAATGCGGTCTGGGAGGTAGAGGCCTGGATCACCAGGCTCTCGGGGGTGGGGTGAACGGACTGGAAGCTGGGGTTGCCCGAGGCCGGGCGGTGGCTTCGGGCCACGTTCCGATCTACGGGAATGCCCGTAGAGGGCTTGGACCAGGTGCCCACCAGAACGTTAGTGAGGGCTTTGTCAAACAGCAGGAGAGGCTCTGAGGAGCTTGCCTGCGGTTTGAGCACCTCAGTGAGGAGGTTAGTCATCACGGCCGATACAGGGAGCTCAAGAGCCAAGGCCTTGGCTGCCCTAGTCAACACCATGCTGTAAGTAGCCCCCTCCTCCGTAGCCACGGTAGGAGGGGAGACAAATCCAGAGTCAGGCGAAGTGTCCAAACCACTGGCCTCCCCCAGCTCGTCTGCCCAGTCCTGCCGCAACAGGCCCTGTAGTGCCAGAGGGTCCTCAGACCCCTCCCAGTCCTCCTCGTCATCCATCTCCTGATAGTCAGGAATAAATGATGGAGCCGGGTCGTTGGTGAAGGGCTCAGCGATCGGCGTCGAAGACGGCGGTCAAACGCCGGATCCAGACCGGGGGTGGGACCGGGGCGGCGTCGGGGGCGACACCCTAGGTGACGGCGCCAGCGGAGGGGTCGTAAGGTCGACCGGCGACGTCACGGATCCAAGCCTGGATCCTGAGGAGCCCTGCGGCGTTGGGACCAGTCATCGACGGTGCCGGGGCCTAAGCACCCGACGGCGCCGGGGCCGCTTGGGCTCCCAGACGGACCCGCGGGGCCGAAGGCGCCTTGGCCGGTTCCGACGGAGGGAAGCGCGACCTCATGGCCGTGAGGAAAGCACTAATCTCCTTCGGCGTCGCGTGCAGCCCAGGGACCGGCGGGTATGGAGCTGCACGCGGCGCTTGCGGCTCAGGCGGATCCGCATGGGCGGTGTCCCCCGGCCGCGTCGCGCGAGCGTCGGAGGAGCGATGTTGCTTCTTTGGCTTCTTTTTAGAGTGCCTCGACTTACCTGAGGATTTGGAGCCCGACGAGTGGTAGTGACTCGTCGAGCGGCGATGACAGAGGCCCCGCGACCGGTCCCTCGACCTCCTCCTGGACCGGGACCTCAAGCAGCGCGGGACCCACTGCCGGAGCTCGAGATGCTTACGGGACCGCTCCCGCGTAGCCTTCAAGGTCAAGACCCGGCAGTCGGGGCACGACTTGTCATCGTGGTCGGCCCGAGACAGTAAAGGCACCGACGGTGGGGGTCGGTCACCGACATCAAGCGGTGACAATCGTCGCAGGGTTTGAACCCGGGCATCCCTACCGGCACCGCGAGTCGAGGTATCGACTCGAGAAGTGATCCAAAAGAGATAAAAAATGTAGTCAAAAATTGACTAGGAGTACTGCTCTTCCCGGATCTGCTCTTGCTGGCGCGGAAAAAAAACAGAACTGACGTCAGCGCGCGAGGGCGGCGTCAAAGTACTCCGATGACGTCATCCCGGCGATCACGACGCCGACGACGGACGCGGAGCCACAGACGACGCCTACCGACGTGCAGGGCTACTGCTGCGCAAAACTTTCCGGATCCAGTCTGACGCCTGGGGATATTCTAAGGTAAGGAATCTAACACTAACCGGTTTCTTTCAGATAATTTTTTTTTAGATATTGTCAAAGGCTTTAACATTGGCACCCATCCAGTGAGCGTTTGGACTACGCCCCGTTGGTCTGCTAGTTTGTATGTGCCAAGTGGAATGTTTAAACGTGCCATTAATGGAAAGTTAATTTCTGTACAAGATATTTGACAAACATTTAAATGAAAACATACTACAGATACACACTTACATCTCTGACATGTATATCATTTTTCTACACAAGCCAAAAAAGCATAACAATTTTATCCTTTGAAAAATCATAATATATACAAGGCCTATTTTAAACTGATTGTTTTTAGTCAAAAAATATAAAGCACAAAAATGCAAGCTGAGACATACAGCATGAACAGAATTACTCATACCCTTACCTAGTAGAGGAATGGTCTTCATCACAGTAACCATCTGTTCACCACTGGTCTGGCTCTGACTGCGACTGTGACTGTAACGGCAGTAGCTGTGCATCCACTGGACCAACCAGTCTTCTCTAGTCTTACTCTCCCTATGCAGCCCTTTCAAAAGCTTCATTGAAACTGAAAAGTTGTTCTATAAAGAAGGTTAAAAGCTCAGTAATCAGAGTGAGGACTATTCTTTAAGCACATTATAACAATATAATTTACAGTCAGGCAAACACACAGTCAGTAAGAAATATAGGGTAACATCAACTATAGTGGTGTTTTCTAATTGTTAACTGCAACGCTGAATGTATCCCATGCCAAACTTCAACATCTGAATATTTAATTGCACAGCCTGGGGTGGCAGGGAGGTTGCTAGTGAGTTGTCTATTCATGATTAGCAGAAAGGAGGTTAGCTCTGGTACAAATAACACCTCCCACTTCACCTACTTAAAGAAAATATACCAAAGGACATAGTAAAGAGAGCAAAGTCTACTGACTATACAAACCACAGTCAGGCAGTGCTTAGAATGTAGACTGTATTATTTGAAACAACTTGTATATATTTACAGGAGAGAACTGATAAAGGTATAAGGAGGTGGTCATCAAACAAACAAATTAAAGCTTTGAGCTATGAGAGGAGCCTTACTAATTTAAGAGTACTTTCCTTAGACAATGTAGACAGGTTAACCTACATAAGGCAGAACAATGGCCTATCAGAGGAAAACAAGCAGAGGAAAGCCGCAACCTACCTGACAGACGCCGCCACCGCCAGGAGTCACGCCGCCACCGCCAGGAGTCATTCCAACGCTGATAAACCGCGCCGCCGCTCCGGGACTACAATTCCCGGCTGCCTACGCGGCGGCGCGCTCTGTGACACCGCGCCAGCGCCAGGAGGCGCACAAAAGCAGCGCTGTGGCCGGCGGAGCGGGGGAAACAAGCAGAGGAAAGCCGCAACCTACCTGACAGACGCCGCCACCGCCAGGAGTCACGCCGCCACCACCAGGAGTCATTCCAACGCTGATAAACTGCGCCGCCGCTCCGAGACTACAATTCCCGGCTGCCTACGCGGCGGCGCGCTCTGTGACACCGCGCCAGCGCCACGAGGCGCACAAAAGCAGCGCTGTGGCCGGCGGAGCGGGGGAAACAAGCAGAGGAAAGCCGCAACCTACCTGACAGACGCCGCCACCTCCAGGAGTCACGCTGCCACCGCCAGGAGTCATTCCAACGCTGATAAACCGCGCCGCCGCTCCGGGACTACAATTCCCGGCTGCCTACGCGGCGTCGCGCTCTGTGACACCGCGCCAGCGCCAGGAGGCGCACAAAAGCAGCGCTGTGGCCGGCGGAGCGGGGGAAACAAGCAGAGGAAAGCCGCAACCTACGCCGCCACCGCCAGGAGTCACGCCGCCACCGCCAGGAGTCATTCCAACGCTGATAAACCGCACCGCCGCTCCGGGACTACAATTCCCGGCTGCCTAAGTGGCGGCGCGCTCTGTGACACCGCGCCAGGAGGCGCACAAAAGCAGCGCTGTGGCCGGCGGAGCGGGGGAAACAAGCAGAGGAAAGCCGCAACCTACCTGACAGACGCCGCCACCGCCAGCAGTCAAGCCGCCACCGCCAGGAGTCATTCCAACGCTGATAAACCGCGCCGCCGCTCCGGGACTACAATTCCCGGCTGCCTACGCGGCGGCGCGCTCTGTGACACCGCGCCAGCGCCAGGAGGCGCACAAAAGCAGCGCTGTGGCCGGCGGAGCGGGGGAAACAAGCAGAGGAAAGCCGCAACCTACCTGACAGACGCCGCCACCGCCAGGAGTCACGCTGCCACCACCAGGAGTCATTCCAACGCTGATAAACCGCGCCGCCGCTCCGGGACTACAATTCCCGGCTGCCTACGCGGCGTCGCGCTCTGTGACACCGCGCCAGCGCCAGGAGGCGCACAAAAGCAGCGCTGTGGCCGGCGGAGCGGGGGAAACAAGCAGAGGAAAGCCGCAACCTACCTGACAGACGCCGCCACCGCCAGGAGTCACGCCGCCACCGCCAGGAGTCATTCCAACGCTGATAAACCGCGCCGCCGCTCCGGGACTACAATTCCCGGCTGCCTACGCGGCGGCGCGCTCTGTGACACCGCGCCAGCGCCAGGAGGCGCACAAAAGCAGCGCTGTGGCCGGCGGAGCGGGGGAAACAAGCAGAGGAAAGCCGCAACCTACCTGACAGACGCCGCCACCGCCAGGAGTCACGCCGCCACCGCCAGGAGTCATTCCAACGCTGATAAACCGTGCCGCCGCTCCGGGACTACAATTCCCGGCTGCCTACGCGGCAGCGCGCTCTGTGCCAGCGCCAGGAGGCGCACAAAAGCAGCGCTGTGGCCGGCGGAGCAGAGGAAACAAGCAGAGAAAGCCGCAACCTACCTGACAGACGCCGCCACCGCCAGGAGTCACGCCGCCACCGCCAGGAGTCATTCCAACGCTGATAAACCGCGCCGCTGCTCCGGGACTGCAATTCCCGGCTGCCTACCTGGCGGCGCGCTCTGTGACACCGCGCCAGCGCCAGGAGGCGCACAAAAGCAGCGCTGTGGCCGGCGGAGTGGGGGAAACAAGCAGAGGAAAGCCGCAACCTACCTGACAGACGCCGCCACCGCCAGGAGTCACGCCGCCACCGCCAGGAGTCATTCCAACGCTGATAAACCGCGCCGCCGCTCCGGGACTACAATTCCCGGCTGCCTACGCGGTGGCGCGCTCTGTGACACCGCGCCAGGAGGCGCACAAAAGCAGCGCTGTGGCCGGCGGAGCGGGGGAAACAAGCAGAGGAAAGCCGCAACCTACCTGACAGACGCCGCCACCGCCAGGAGTCACGCCGCCACCACCAGGAGTCATTCCAACGCTGATAAACTGCGCCGCCGCTCCGAGACTACAATTCCCGGCTGCCTACGCGGCGGCGCGCTCTGTGACACCGCGCCAGGAGGCGCACAAAAGCAGCGCTGTGGCCGGCGGAGCGGGGGAAACAAGCAGAGGAAAGCCGCAACCTACGCCGCCACGAGTCACGCCGCCACCGCCAGGAGTCATTCCAACGCTGATAAACCGCGCCGCCGCTCGGGGACTACAATTCCCGGCTGCCTACGCGGCGGCGCGCTCTGTGACACCGCGCCAGCAGGCGCACAAAAGCAGCGCTGTGGCCGGCGGAGCGGGGGAAACAAGCAGAGGAAAGCCGCAACCTACCTGACAGACGCCGCCACCGCCAGGAGTCACGCCGCCACCGCCAGGAGTCATTCCAACGCTGATAAACCGCGCCGCCGCTCCGGGACTACAATTCCCGGCTGCCTACGCGCCAGCGCCAGGAGGCGCACAAAAGCAGCACTGTGGCCGGCGGAGCGGGGGAAACAAGCAGAGGACTTTCAGTCAAAGAGGCATCAGATACCAGGTAAAAAGTGGAGGGTAATCATGTCAAAAAGGGCTCTTTAGGGGGCATGGCCAAGACCCGAAATGAAATGGCCGCCTGAGCTAGTTGCTACATGAGCCTTTTTCCTCCCCCAGTTATCCTGAAGATTAATCCTGTATCCCAGCAGTAAGTGAGCGCACCGGAGCGATAGTGGAGCCTTCACAGCTGTCGCCCGCTGCACACAGCCTCTAGCACCCAGTGTATTCAGCCCTGTAAGCGGCGGGCCTAAGTAATCAGCCGAGCCGAGGGCTCGATTTGAGGACCTCGCTGCGGCGCGGCGATTGGGGGTGTGGCCAGAGAACCTGGCGGGCGCCGCAGCAGTGAAGATCTGCGAGCAGTGAACCGGTCCGTGGAGCGCTGTTGAGACCCACGCGGCAGCGCAGGTCCGGCTGCTCCCTTTATAATGTGGCCTCGGCGCTTCGCGCTGAAACGCTGACGCCGACTCGACTGCGGAACCCGACTGGGGAATCAGCATGCACTTAATATCACTGGCCGGCTCTAGGAGAAAGTACGGTGAGGAGGATTCTTTGGGGGGGGGACCCTGAGTATGACTGCAGCGGTGTGATTCGGCCCCACTAGCCCCCCCCCCCCCAGCCGCTAGACTAACTGAGGGAATACAAAACCTCCAAGGAGGCCCAACGAGACTTTGGGACAAGAACTCATCTACGCAGCACACTTCATTCTGGCAGTGGACGGCGGTGGGGGGGGGGGGGTGGTTAGGGGGTGAAGAGTTTGACTACTGCCAGCCTATTGCTCTGTTGGCCTGGTGTTGGGGAAATAAACCACTCCTGGCCATTGAGCCTCTCTCAGACTTCTGGGTGACCATATTGAAGTTGGAGGAAGGTGGTGCGATTCTCAGGCGTTCCGAAGTTGCCTGAATTCACTTCTTTCGCTACCGCTTGCACGCCTTTTAGGATATCCGGTGGGACCCATGCTTAGGCCACAGACACAGACTGCGTCACTGCTCAGATCCACCTAGTGACAGACAGGTGGTATCCTACTCCTACTGCCATGACACGAGTGTGCCCATATACGTCCAGGCGCAAGGCTGCATATTATAAGGCACTGTAAGCGAATCGCCCAAGTGGCAATGGAAAAAACTAAAGCGGCTGGCGCTAAGGGGCAAAGGGTGGTGTAAACAAACAGAATGGACCGCTACACCCTCCCTAAAGATAAGCTTCAACATTTTCAATCTGGGGGTGGTCCCACCGGAGAACATGGCGGGGGAGGACTAGGAGCTATCCTTGAAGGATGTGATGAAAGCAATCGCCACTGATCAGTCCGCGCTTGAGCACAAAATGGACACTATAGCCATCGAAGTCAACCTGATCCAAGCTGATCTCACCAAGTTGAATGGGAAAGTCAAGCAGGTGGAACTCACCACCGCCAGCCTCGTGGACGACGTCGCCCAGCAGGTCAACTAAAAGACATCCAAAACTTCTGTAAAACCACAGAACTCAAGCTAGAAGACTATGAAGGGCGCCTACGCCGCAAGAACCTGCGCATTTTGGGTGTTCCGGAGAAAGCTGAGGGACAAGCCCCAGACCAATTTGTGGAGGAACTTGTTCTACAGCACCTGAAACCTAAGGTCGTTGAAAGAGCGCACAGGGTCCCTGGGGGCCGTCCCAAACCGGGGGTCCCACCACGAACGATGCTGGCGATGGTGCTCAATTTACGAGACAGAGATGTGATCCTCCAGAACGCTAGGGTGGGAGCCCCACTTCGCTTCGAAAACGCGGACATCTCGTTCTTCCTCAACTGTACGCAACAGGTACAGCGCCAAAGACGATCCTTCACAGCAGTGAAGCAGAAACTCAGAGACAAGGGCCTGAAGTACTCTATGCTATTCCCAGCACGTCTCCGAGTGGAATCTGGTGGGAAAATCTGTTTTTTCGAACAACCGGAGGAAGCTGCAGACTGGCTTAAATACCGAACGGAGCGGGCCCCTGAGGATCAAGATGCCGGGGGTGAGGCTTCCGCACAACCCCACGGCTGACTAAGATGACCTGACATTGGAACATTCCTTAAACTAGCTATTTCTCGGGCTGACCTGGGCAGGTAATGGACAGTGGGGGATGTAGTTCTGGTAGGATACCTCCCTATTCTAAGACAAATCTTAGTCCTTTGGTGTGTGACCTGCGCTAGGATTTCTATCTTGGCAATGTTTGGGGGGCGGGGATACGGGATGTCACACCCTTACCTATTCTACTAATAGTTCTTTTTCTAGGCGACAGGCACTCTGCTGTTGTGTAGCATTTTAGAATCCAAGTGAAATTTACCGATTCATGCCCTTATATAGGTATAATTCACATTGCCCTTACATAGGCATAACAATCCTGACAATAATTAGACGTAACCCATCCAGTCCAAATACAGGCATGGCTACTTCCACTAGTTCCAAAAAGCCACAACGATTTCTTGGAAAACTCTGCTTCAGCAGTCAGAGACATCCCCTTTCTTGAATATTGATTTGTACAAGAAATCATGGCGTTTTCAAAGAACTACCATTCCCTTGGGGTTCTTTGGTGACGTTATTATGTCCGCCTTTATGTCAAACTAGGCACCTTCAAGGTATAAATATGCCTTCACCTGCCCAAGCAAACACACGGTGGTTTGGAGCAGCTCGACTATCTACTTGCCCGACGCAGCTCGCTACAGCAAGTGCCGAAGGAAGCCGACCCTCCAGCTGACGCACTGACAGAGAGGCTGCCTTTCTCTCGCTGAGAATCCAGCTCCAGTGTTTCCAAGCTCCCCTTGCGGGGTGTTGGGAAATCGAGTCCCGAGACAGAGATACCATACCTCCTTCATTCTAAAACCAACGTACGGAGCTGATTAGACCCTAAGAGAAATCTTGGATAGATTCTTGGCAAAGAAACTAAACCTATGCTACACCACACTTCTTCCCTCGTACTATACTTAGGTTAGGTACATGAATGTAGGCGTATTTTAGAAGCACCAGTTGAGTACTTTTAGTCTTTGTTATTTATGTATGTATTTTATGGTTTAGAAACCATACCATGCTTTTACAGTATTACTTTATAATACTCTTCTTGGGGTACGCATTATACTTTACAGCCAGTATTACGATTGTAGCAGTTCATTTCTTTTGCATGAGAAAGAAGACTGTTCAATAAATACTTTTATTGAAAACGCCCGTCTCTCTATTTCTCTGCACCTCTGGTGAAACGAAGCATACACGATTGACTGAGTAAAATATCTATCTATTGTTTCCACGACTCTAGAGATACTTCTTATTCTTGGGAAACAAAGTTGTCATGTTTATGCGGTTACTCAACAGGTAGCCCAGAGGGAAAAAGGAACAACGGGTTGCCCTCCACTCACAAAGTCCTCTCAACAATATAACCTGGTTCCTAAAAACAGAAATCTCTTCTCATGTATTTCTGTTTACAAATTGTATTAAGCTTTGTAGTTTTCTACATAATCATCACTCAAATTTAGTTTATCATCAATTTAATTATCTATCATAAAATCCCCACTAACTTCGTTGACAGTCTCAAAGAAATCTGAGACTATTAAAGTAAATGTTCAATAGAATCTAAGTACAAACAGTCCCCCACACATACATTGTGAAAAACATGTGAAAGGGCAAAATGACCCCTCACGGGCGCACCACCAACTGGGTAACTGGCAGGTACTCACCAGATAAGCCCATTTTTTAATCATCATCGGCGGGCATTTTACCCAAAGAAAAAGTGTCCAAAATTAAAGAAAGAAAGTGTGTGCAGTGAAGTGACAACAGATCACACTCCACGTTGTGGTGAACAGTGATTAAAATTGAAGGGTTCACTCTTAACACAACAACTTTATGTTATATTATTTATGTTATATTGGCTTCTGTCTGTCTTTTTGAGAACTTTACTGAACAATTGATTCGTGACCAATTCGTTGGTCATTGTAAAGATAAACAGAAGTTACTTTCTATGGACAATCCCACTCTTGATGAAACCATTAAAGTAGCGAAAAGTATAGAAACTTCTCATATTTCCCTTAAGGAATTAGAAGACAAACCAGTAGATAGCATCAATTTTGTTGGTAGCTCGAGGAAAACAAAGAATAAATCCACAAAGACTATGAACAATTTTTCCCAAAGGTTCAAAGATACTGTTTCAGTGCCTAACAATATTTGTTTACGATTTGGAAGTTCTACCCATAGTAAAGGAGCAAAGTGCCCAGCGTCGAATTCTATGTGTAACTACTGTAAAAAAATAGGACATTTTGCCACTGTTTGTTTAAAAAAGAAATTTGAAAAGAAAACTATAGCTTGTGTAGTTGAATCAGATAATGACTCAGATACTGAAATTATCTCAGTTATTTCTGACCACATAGAGTCTAGTGAGACATCAATACCTCTTACAGGTGACCCGTCAACTTGTGTTGATCCTATAGTTGAAATACTTGTTGGTAATAAGAAACTTGATCTTCTAGTGGATTCAGGTGCAAGGATCACCATGATTACTGAAGAACTATTCCATGAAACGTGGGGAGAAAGAGTATTATTTCCGCCTGACAGAAAACCTATTTCATATGAAAAACGTAGAATTGCATTACTTGGGTTTTTCGAAGATTATTTAGAGTTTAAAGGCAGGAGAATAAGGGGAAAAGTGTATGTAGCTGTCAAAGGATTAAATATTTTAGGGTGGTTTCACCAGGGTCTTTTTGGCATGCAACTTAGACGAGGCACAAAAGAACAAGTATTGCTTGTATCTTGTGAAGAGGAAAGCACTAAGTGGGTCAATGAATTTCCTTCTGTTTTTAGTGATCAACTAGGTAAGATCACTGGGTTCAAACATAAAATTATTGTTAAGGATGGAGCAACGCCTATTAAACACAAACTCAGGAGTGTTCCCTTTAGCATTAAAGAAGACCTGAACAAAGAGATAACTCTGCTATGTGAAAAGGGAATTATAGAACCTACTGTCTCATCATTATGGTTGTCTCCTCTTGTGGTCGCACGCAAGAGAGATGGTAAATTAAGGGTGTGTGTGGACCTTAGATCTCTGAATAAGGAAATTTGGGTTGACTCCCACCCTTTGCCTAAAATTACAGACCTATTTACCAGTATCAAAGGTGCGAACATTTTCTCAAAATTAGACCTGGCTAGTGCCTATCATCAAATAGAACTTCACCCAGAATCACGATCTTTACCAGCTTTTGTGTCTCCACTCGGTACTTTCCGCTACAAAAGAATGCCTTTTGCACTAGCCTCTGCGGCTTCTGTTTTTCAAAGAGTGATGCAAAATTTATTGAGAGATGTTGAGGGTGTTCTTGTCTTTCAAGACGACGTTTTGATATATGCCAAAGATGATGAAACACATGATTACACTATTAGGAAAGTTTTGGAAATTTTCAAAAAAGTGGAGTCATATTGAAAACTGAAAAGTGCAAGTTTAGTTGCAGTGAGATACAATACCTAGGTCATTTGCTTTCTCATGAAGGAATCAGACCAAGACAAGGTTTAATTGATGCTATAATGAAGGCACCTGTACCTAAAGACAGGTCTGGAGTTAAGTCATTACTCGGACTGTTGGAATATTATTCAAGGTTTGTTCCTAACTATGCGTCACTAGTTAGACCCATTAGCAATTTACTCAAGCTCTCTACTAAATTTTCATGGACATCAGACTGTGATCGTGCGTTCATGGAGGTGAAGGATATTTTGAAGAAGAGCGATGCTCTTACACCATTTGACCCTGATTTGCCTTGTTCTATTACAGTGGATGCGAGCAAAGTGGGTTTAGGGGCTATTATTACTCAACGCTCTGGTGAACAAGAATATACTGTTGCTTTTGCCTCCAGAGTTCTAAGGAGTGCTGAGATTCAATACTCGGTTACAGAGAAAGAACTGTTGGCTTGTGTATGGACTATTGATAAGTATCGACCTTATGTTTGGGGTAGACATTTCAACTTAATCACAGATCACAAAACACTGCTGTCTATTTTATCTGCTGGTCCTAGCAAATGTTGTACACCAAAGATCACTAGAATGGTTACCAAGTTACTTCAATATCAGTTTGATGTCACACATATTTCTGGTGGTAAAAACACACGAGCTGACTTTTTTGTCACGTTATCCACAAAGTTGCGATGTGAGTGAGGGTACCAGTTTTCAAGACTTAAATGAGGAAGATGAGGAGGATTGTTTTGTAGCATCGATAGATGTACCCATTTTAGCTGTTGGGTCTGAGGAAGATTGGAAGGCATTTTTATTAAAGGACAAGGTGTTACAAGAAGTATTCAATTTTATCAAGAATGGTTGGCCAAAGGAGAAGTCCTTGTCTTCCGAATTACAACCATATTGGAAAGTAGAGTCAGAAATTTCAATAGAGGATGGATTGATACTGAGATGTGAGAAACTTATTCCACCTCATTGTCTTAGACCTATCATTATGAAAGAGGCTCATGAGGGACATTTAAATATATCTCTTACGTTACGTCGCATACGACAAGATTTTTGGTGGCCAAGCATGGATAGTGAGATCAGGACGTTTGTTGAAAATTGTCCTGTGTGCTGTTCTTCTGAGAAATCGCTAAAAGTGATGGTTCCCCCTTTATCTCCTATTGAATGCCCAGCTAACCCTTGGATTAAAGTAGGTATCGACATTATGGGTCCCTATGAAGTTTTACCTATGGGGATGAGGTTTATTATTGTTTTGATAGATTATACATCCAAGTGGCCTGAAATAAAAGTGGTAAAAAAAGCTAATTCGGTTAATATTATCAAATTTCTCAAAGAGGTACTTTTTGAGAGAAGGTTTTCCTCAGTTTATTATCTCAGATAATGGAACACAGTTTGTAAGTGTGGAATTTCAAACTTTTCTTAAGACCTGTGGGATCAAACACCTTAAAAGCTCTCTCTATTATCCACAAACCAACGGTCTTGTAGAAAGAATGAACCGTGTTGTGGGTGATTGCGTTAAATGGGCTGTAAAGGGGAGACATGATGTTTTTACATCTATTGAAAGCATGCTGTGGTTTTACAGAACTACACCGCACTCTTCCAAGAAAGTTTCGCCTTTTGAAGTACTAAGAGGTAGGAAACCTAATACTAGTTTTCGACCGGGATGGATGTGCAAGTGGTCTCACTCTTTAGTTGATGTTGAGTCAGTTTTAGAAACAGTCAAAATTAATTCTGAAATGACACAGAATAAAGAGAAAGCATGGTTTGACAAAAAGAGAAACGTCAAGATGGCTACATTGAATGTAGGAGATTTTGTTAGAATTAAGAATTCTACTCACACAAAGAAAGGGAAGTGTAAATATAGTGAACCCATCAAGATTGTACGTATTGGTATCAATGC
This sequence comes from Lissotriton helveticus, assembly GCF_964261635.1. NCBI lineage: Eukaryota > Metazoa > Chordata > Amphibia > Caudata > Salamandridae > Lissotriton > Lissotriton helveticus. Next base: position 703,832,867 of record NC_136063.1, on the reverse strand, counting down.
TGTTCAAGTAGAAGTTGGGTGTTGGTGGAATATTTCGAAATTTGTAAAAGTAAAAACAAAAGTTGTTTCTGAAGGTCATAATGGACATGACAGCAACATAGATTTGTCTCGTAGGAAGAGTACAAGATCTATTAATTTACCATGCAGATTTCGTGATTAGGTACTGTTATAAATCTTTATGTTGTAGTTTTTTTAATTTAAAATTGTTTCCTTTTTCTGTAATATTCTCATCAGTTTATTTTTTCCTTTTTCTGTAATATTCACAAAAGTCATGCTTATAGATATTTATTTTAAACTGTGTATTATTGTTATTCGCACTAACAGTTTTCCTTTAGGAAAAAAAAGGAGGTATGTTATATTCTAAGCCATGTTACGTTATGCACTGTATCTTTAATGAAATTGTTGTTCTGCTGTTCACTGTGTTTGTGAGGTCATAGCATCTTGCTCATGGTGGAATGTTATGTTTCAATACATGAGACAAACTGCATCAGGGACAGATGAGACTGGCAGATGAAGAGCTGTGTAGATTCAACTAAATAAATCTTATTTATTTATCCACCTGCCTTGTAGATTTACTACACTTTATTCTTTTCTTAGTGAAACCGGACAAGAGTAAAACAGGGTAGGATGCTATTCATGCACACCATTACCATATGCCAACATGTTTCTTTGCCAATGTATTTTTAGGCAAATTCTTCAGGGCCAGACTCTTCGCCACAGCACCTAAGTTGGACACGTCATTCTAAAAGATCTACTGTTCAATATTTTCAACAATTCTGTCATCCACACATATATTTATGGTCATATTTACCCTCTATAAGCCACTGTGTCTCCTACCAGCTTAGAGGTTGAAGAGAAAAGGACAGGGCACCTCATGTGAGTCCTCCTGTATGATCCAGCCTTCAGTCGTCGTATGAATCTAGAAGGCACAAGTAGGTCTCAATCTCAACCTGCTTGTAGCGTGATGCATACTTCCCAGCAAGTCTCACGCACACTCATAATGGCCTTAATTAACCTACATCGTATTTTCAATAAAAACTCCATTTATCGTCTATTGTGCTTTCACTACGTTCTGATGTTAAATATCCAACATCTATTCTAAACATGCGGCGCACCTATAAACAGCGACCGTCTTTATCACTGTCCATTGCTCGTATCTGCATCCACTCATTCCAAAAATTACCTGCAGACGGGCGAGTGATAACCCACGTCCCCCTCTACTCCTTACCAACTGAGGCCTCACGGAGCGTATCGTCTCCACCTCCGCGTCTCTCAGAAGCCGGCTGCTCTCTATTTCAGAATACTGGGTGAGTCGTGTATTCACTCGAGATCATAGTGGCCATTTTGAATTGGGAATCAACACCGAGCCAAAGCCTTGCTTCACTCGTAACTTTATCCAACAGTTAAAAACACATACACAGATCGCGTGAATGCACTTAACTTTACGCCGATCTTATGTCCTCATCTCAAATTTAAAATTTGTATGCTCAGAACTCACACCTCTGTTTCAAGTCACACGTTGGGTCCCGTGATTACGCGAGGTTATAGTGCGCATTACAGATTCAAAATCAAACCAAAAACTCGCCTCACTCATAATTTTATTCAGCATTTTCAAATACACAAGGATCGTGTGAATTCCCTTCTCTTAATCCTGATCCTCGTGTGTTCATTTCTGAATTGTCTTCTTCGTTCTCACCCCACCATACATATATACAGAGCCCTCGTGGAGCTAATTGTTTGTATTTAATTATTTTATCAGGACCTCCACATTCATACAACTATATTGCATTCTGCAAGTTTTTTTATCAGTCTCTACAATACTTGTGGGCCATTAACAATGACGTTTTCTTCATTGCTGCCAAGCTAAGTGTCTTTTTCTGCAGTGTCCTAGGCTACAACATCCAGAAGGAGTATCTGGAGGTGACATATCTCTCTCACAAATACCAAAGGGATATAGTGGGTTAGAATAACCTGTTGTGGTATTATACCACTCAACCCACCCTATTCCACTCGATACATTCATTTAATCCCAATTGGTCACTTTTTTCTTGAAAGATCCACCACGCTTCTTTAGAGAGGAGGATATTTTCAATGTCGTGTGGACTACCATTACCTTTTTCAAGGACTACCCAAGTAAAACAATGCTTGGTTGTGTGGCAATGTTGCACTAGTTTGGTTGTCAGTTTGCCAGCCTTTATTCTGCTCAGATGTTCTTGCACCCTTGTTTTAATTTTACTGGTGGTGAGACCTATATAATGCAGGCCACATTCACACTGTAACCTATAAACCACATTTGTGGTATTGCAATTACTAAAATGAACCAAGAACCATTCTCGTCCTGATGATAACGACACGCTCGTTGTTTTCTTCGTGAGGGAACACACCGAGCATGATCCGCACGGAAAATGGCCTTTTGGAATGGTACTTTCCTTCATTTTCTGAGCCGTTGGTGTACGAGTATGAACCAGCTTATCCTTAAGATTGCTGGCCCTCTTAAACGCAAACCTGGGCGGAGGCATCTTGAACTCCTTACTTGACAGTAGCGACCAATGTTTTCGAATAGATTGCCTAATCTTCGTTGGTCATAACTACTGGTACACAATCGTCTTTTACTTTCACATTTTTCTATAAAAGGACACTCCGAGAAGTATTAAGTGCCCTTTTCCTGGCATGTTTTATTGTTTTTGCAGGATAATTCTTGCTTGTATTTAGGGGGTGTACTTAAGCATCCTTACGGTTCACACACTGATAATCTACTTTGCTACTATGTCAGAGGCACCAATCATTGGAATCCAGAGTGACGAGCAGCATGGGGAACAAAAATGTTAAGATTTTAAGCTGGAATGTCAACGGCCTGGGGGATAAAATCAAACGCAGTGTGGTCTTACAATATATTAAACGTCAGGCCACAGACGTCGTGCTCCTACAGGAGACACACCTGGTGGGAAACCTCTGTAGGGCTGTGCATAGGGGAGGATACAAAATGGTTGCGCACACAGGTTTTACAACTGGTTCCAGGGGTGCTGGTGTTATGATCAAAAACTCAATCCCGCTTGAGGTGGGATCTATCTGGACAAATGAGAGAGGCAGGTATGCAGGGATTACAGGTGCATGGGAGGGTAAGACAATCACACTCATATCGGTGTATGTGTCGCCGGGTCTACAGGGCTCTACCTTCACTGATTTGGGTTCCCTCCTTCTCACAGTCTCAGACGGCCTACTGGTCCTGGGTGGTGACTTTAATGCAGTGGTCTTCGGCACATTAGACCGCTACCCTCCCAAGGAGATTGGTCCATCTGCTAGCTGGCTGCCTGAATTCCTTGACACTATGGGGTTGGTTGACGCTTGGCGGGCCCACCACCCAGACCAGATATAACACACCTTTCACTCGGGCGCCCAAAATATCTTCTCCCGCCTAGACTATTGCTTGATTCTGGCAGCCCAAATTTCTTACATACGCAAAATCATACACTTAGCCAGAGGCATCTCAGATCACTCTCCGGTTTGGACACACATAGTACTCAGTCAGGTTACAGTGGGTAGGTTGGCCCCCATTAACCCCTGGTATCTTAAAATTCTGAAGCTTCGCTCAGAGCGTCTCAAAGCCATAGACAATTATTTTACCGAGAATGTGGGGTCAGTATCCTTGTGCCAGTCCCTATGGGAGGCGTTCAAGACTTTGATTCGAGGTCAAGCTCTGTTCTTAATCTGTGGGGCAGGGAGAGAAAAGCAAAAAGAAATCCTGGACATACAGGCCGAAGTCTACCGGCTTGAGGGCGAGATTGAAGCCAGTTTCACACCGGAGAAACTGCACCTCCTGAGCCTGAAACAACAGGACTATAAATCCCTAGTCACTGACAGAGCCAAACTCCTGAGCAGAGAAAGTCAGGGTAGGATATACGAACTGGGAGATAAAACAGGGAAATTAGTAGCCTGGCCAGATCAGAAAGACTGGGCGAGCAGACTAGTCCCAGAGCTTAAAGATGAGGATGGCTCCTCCCTGACTGAACCCTAAGACCTAGTCGATAGATTTGCTGCCCCTTTCCGACAGGTATATTCTACTGTGACCCCTTACACTGAGGAAGACTCGTGGGACCTCCTACGTGGCATTAGGCTTCCTGGCCTCCCCACGGCCGACCGCGATTTTATGGACAGCCACCTGACTGTGAGAAGTTGGCCTGATATATGATGCTCACTAGTTCTAGTGATCACCTTATATCAGTCCAAACAACCCTTATGGTGATTGGTTTTAAGTCAACCTTATAGACCAGCTATCCTAATGGTAGCATGGACAAAGCAGTCTTAGGCTAAACTCTTTTGGCATGTGAAGCCAGCCGTTTTACCACATATAACCCCTTGAATACCAGATGAAAGGACACCACACAGGTTGTTATGAAAATACACAATATATTTATTACTAACAAACACCTCTGAACTCTTTATGAGATCAGAGGGCTAAGCACATAACAATACTCTTCAGAAAAATACAGTGAATCGCACAAATTACAATTGTACCCTGGGGGTACGACAAACCATATACTAAGTAAATGGGTTAAGGAAATCGATAGAGGAAATGGAGATGCCCAGAGGCTGTAGGATCGCTGGGACTACACTACCCTAACCTTAGGTAAGTAGCAGGAGGCCCACAGGACGCGTGTGCAGAGTGTGAACTCACACGCGAGATGCGGAACAAAGTCAATGGGCAGAACAAATTACGAAAAGGTAAGTAAAAGACAGTTCCTACTAGTTACGACTGAAAGGACAGGATACTTGGACACTAGGAGAGTCAATCTACCTATGAGCATCGAAATGCTCTCGTTACCTCACCCACGGGCGCATAGGTGTGAGAGTGTGTCGGGTTTCCGCTTTGAAGTCAATGGAGCCTTGAAGAAAGATGCTGCAGGCGACCAGGAGGAAGATGTCCGGAGCGATCCACGGGTGGATCGAGGAAGATGAAGACTTGAAAGCAGAGGGGGACAATGTTCAAAGTCACTAGCCAGTGACCGGTGTGGAACCAGGAAGGAACCAGATGTTGTCGTTGCGATCAGGTGAAGAGTGGACGCTTGACTCTGCAGCCACGTGGACCAGGAGGTGTCTTCGACGACCAGGATGGAGGCACGAGCTGTCCCCGCAGGCTCTCGCTGTCGGCGGTGTCTGTTCCGGATTCGGCGTCAACAGGCCTTGGCAAAGGCAACCCACGCGGTGAGTGGAAAAGGCGTCTTCTCCTTTGCAGGGAAGCAAGGGCCAGTCTGGAGCAACCAGACCAGCGGTGTAGATTACGTGGATTGTCATCTAGGAAGTCACTAGCCAGCCGGCAAGTGACCAGACAACGCGTCGAGCAGCCACCAAGCAAAAGGGCCCCACGCAGATCTCGTGGATGCTGGAGGGCTGGTCTTCGGTGCAGCAGCTGCTCGGGGCTGGGGCATCTCAATCCCCAAAGCACTTACTCGAGGAAGCCTCTGAAGTCGTGCTGGAAGCGAAGTGCAGTTTCTCCAAGATGGCCGGTCCCACATGTCTCGTCGCACCCACGGGTCTCAGCTGTGCTGCAGATGTGGGTAGAGGTCGAGAGAGGTCTGGGAATCCGGGTCTCGTCGGGCTCTGAGGTCTGGTTCCGGCAGGAAGGACGACAAAGTGAACCGCTAGGACGCTTGATGGTGCCTGCAGTTGCAGGGTGGACACTCCTTGCCCACAAGGGAGATTCTTCAGTCTTCTGTGGAGCAGAACGTCGAAGTCAAGAGTTTCTTCTTGTAAAGTTGTTCAGGATAATCTAACTTGGAATGGGACCATCTCCTACCTTTATTCTCCTAAAGGGGGCTGTACTGTGACTAGGTCCTTCCTATGGGTGGGACCAGGAAGGGGGGTGGTTACACCCCCTAACCGTTGTCCGGTTTCGCGCCAGAGCTGGGGCTGGAGTGCCCCAGCAACTGGTTTGAACCGGGGTATGCACAGGGACACCTTGTGTGCCCCAGGCATGTCTCATTCCTTTCAGCCTGTCCTACCTCAATACACAAAATCCTGTCTGGGGTGGTGCTAGCACCACCCAAGGCAGGAAACCCTTTGTCCAAGCCTCCCTCGCTGGAAGGACTCCCAGCAGCAGGAGGTCAGACTTGTGTCTGTGGTGGCAGCATCCATTTTGTGATGCTAAGGCTCGGGTTAACTTTAACCGGGGTTATAGTTACATACATGTCTTAACCCTCTAGAAGGGTGGAATGCTACCCCCGTCGCCAGAACTGGCGAGGGGGTAGTATTCCAAAGTGTATGACACCTTACACGACATGTTTTGATAATGCTATACCAAAGTTAGCAATAACCGCGAGGATTATAATGCACTTAAGAGTATATGGTATAGCGTTATCATGGAAACAGCTAAAGGACTTGGTTCAGAAAGCTGCAGACAGGCTCAGCTCATGCTAGAGCACCATCTCGCATAATTCCAAGCACTCTGCCTTCAGGATTGATAAGGCCTGCCATAGGAGTGACTTATAGGAATATATGTGTCCATTTTGGGGTTAGATATAGGTATACTATATCTACAGCAAAGGGTGATTACACCACCTTGCCCCAGCTGTGTTACCAGCCAGTTGTGTCTGTTTAGATGGCCAGGCAGGGGTGGCATAATACATGCTTCAGCCCCTGGTAGGCCTGGGGTGCACTTATGCCCTGGGTACCTATGGTACACTGTACAAGGACCTATAAGAGTGACCCAATACCAATTGGTAAATGCACCTAAAGGACTTGTGTGTCAATTTAGAGTGAGAACAGCTAGGCTGTGGGTCTGATTAGCAGGCCCACAGCCAGGGAAAGTCGTAAACCAGTGAAGCAAAAAGCAAAAATCTGGGGTGACCATAGGATTGCAGACCCTACTCTCCTACACTGACCACAGATGAGATTGCGCAATCGATACGTGCACTAAAAACTGGCAAGGCTCTTGGACCAAACGGTATTCCCATTGAGCTATGTTAGAATTGGGGGTCTCTGGTTGGCTCAAGTATTCACTTTTGACAAGCAGGGACCCTCTCCTCTAAGTCAGGGCGAAGGATGACCCCTTAGAATTACCCTTGCTCACCCGTGGCGTGAGCAGCCAAGGCTATTCTTCAGGCGTTATTCAGTTAAGCATTTGTAATAACACACACAGTAAAATGTACCAATCCCCCCACAAATGGACACCAGGCTGTGAATATATAAAAATACGTTCCTTTATGTAAAAATATATATGTGAGCAGTTCAGACTTATTACAAGACCAATAACGTTTTCATAATCCAACAGGTTGTAAAAATAGGCAAGCTTTTCTTAGGTATAGTTCAAAAAGGATTTCCTTCTCAGTTCTCTTCCAACACAGTTCTCTTAGGGACCCACGGCCAGTCTCTGGTCGTCTGAGTGCTTCGCAGCGCTTCTGTGTCCTCGGTGCGGTTAAAAGCGGAACACCCTACCACGGCTCACGCATCCGGCGTGAGCACTCGTACGTAGCGTACACTTTACTCACGGTTTGGCAGGAGTGGAAGCGGTTGGTCCGAGAAAGGGGAAAACAAACGTTGCGGGCCCCTAGCCCGGTGTAGAACTTGGCGAAGGCTTCTTTTCTGTTACGGTAGGTCGAGTCGTGCACGGCAGTGCAGCTCGGCCCTACAGGGATGCCTTCGGATCCTGACGTCAGCGGGTGTGGGCACACAAGCAGGCGTGGCCCTCGACTCCTAGTACGACGGTACTGGGGTCTCCACGAGGGGGGCGGCGCGGCTTGCAGACACTCGGGGATAACGAAGCGGGGACGGCAGGGCACGGTCCGTGCGGGCTGTGGGTCCCGGCGTAGATCACTATCGCCACTGGAATTCCGGCGGGAGGGGCGAGGGCGCTCTCAGCGCGCTCCTATTGACAGGCGAGGGGCAGAGGAGCAGGCAGCCTAGCCCGTGGGCAGAGAGCGACTCCGATCGGAGCGAGGCTCTCACGGGGACAAAGGCAGGCAAGCTCCCGAGTGCCACAGCCCTAGGAGGGGGCGATGAGGGGCGCAATCTTCCTCCGGCGGGAGGCACACACGGCTCGAAGTTGAAGGACGAGCAAAGGCACCAAGAACCCACTAGTCCTGGGGTTCAGATCAGGGGGCAAGCTCAATCAAGCCCTTGGAGAATGTTTCAAAGCACAAGTCAGCAAAGTCTTCTCAAAAGTCTTCTCCTCTCCTTCCTCAGCAAGGCAAGCAGCAGGCCAGTCCTTCCAGCGTCTTCTTCTCCTTCTAGTTGGGCAGAGGCTCTTTGTGGGGAAACAGGGTTCTGATTTACAAGGAGCAGGGCTCCTACTTTTATACAGCATTTCTTTTGTCTTCCCAGGCCAGGGGGGGCCTCTGCATAACTTCATTCAGTCTCTGAGCACTTGTTGGGTGTACTCTGGGTTCTGCTTTCAGTGTGAGGGGCAGGCACATCAGACGCGCCACAGGAGGTGGAGCCAGCATTGTGTGGACAGGGGTAGCCAGGAGTACCTTGATGACAGTGCTTTGCCCTTCCTGGGCCAGGTGCCGGCTGAGTCATCAGTCGCTCCCCAGGGGGCGGAGCCAGCATTGTGGTGGCAGAGCACTGCCCTATTAAGAGTCCAGGGGCACTCCTACCTCCCACTAAGGTGTAATCCTTGCATTCACCACCTGTCATCCACCAGCCCTGTCACCCACACATCCCAGACAGTCAGATACACATACTAGCAGAGGCGGGCTGAAATGGTTAGGCAAGCAAATGCCAACTTTCGAAAAGTAGCATTTGCAAACACAGGATATTAAAATAAACTTATTAAAAGAAGTATTTTATTATTCTGAGTTCAGGCATACTAAACTTTATTTTCTACCATGTTCCCTGAGCCTGCTGGGATTATAGAGTGTAATAATTCCAGCAGCCCATTTGGCCTAAAGAGAACAGGTAGCCTTACAATAGTGAAAAACGAATTTGGCTGTAATTCACTATTAGGACATGCTACACACATCAGAGCATGTCCTACCTTACACTTACAATGCACCCTGCCCTTGGGCCTACCATAGGGGTGACTAATATGAAGTTAAGGGAAGGTTTAGGGGCTGGCAAGTGTGTGCACTTGCCCAGCCAGCATGACAGTACCAGACTGTACACAGGTTCTGCAGTGGCAGACCCTAGACACATTTTAAAGGCTGCTTCTGTGGGTGGCGCAACCAGTGCTGCAGGCCCACTAGCAGTATTGGCATTTACAAGCCCTGGCACTTCTGGTGCACTTTACTGGGGACTGACAGTAAATCCAATGAGCCAATCATGGAAATCAATCACATATACATTTTATACAGGGAGAGTATATGCACTTTAGCACTGGTCAGCAGTGGTAAAGTGCCCAGAGTCATTAAACCAACAAAAACAGGTCAGAGAGAATATTGGAGGAAGGCAAAAAGTTCAGGGATGACCCTGCCAAGAGGGCCAAGTCCAACAAGCTATATAAACTGCAACCTGACAACCTCGCTCCACACCTGAAATCGATGTTTGAGGAGTCATTGGAAAATGGGACCTTGCCGAGGGACAAGAGAATCGCCACTATACACAAAGAGGGGAAACCCCGCTATGACTGTGCCTTGTATAGACTGATTTCCCTTCTCAACGCCGAACCTAAAATCCTGGCCAAACTGCTGGCTACCCGCCTGCTTAATGTGATAGACACCCTGGTGCACCCAACCAATCTGGCTTTATGCCGCACAGTAACACAGCCCTGAATTTACGCAGGAGTCACGGTGTGCTGGATAGAGCTCCAACCCTACAAGAACCGGCTGTGATTGCGTCACTTGACGAGACCATGGCATTTGATACAGTGGAATGGTCCTATCTCTGGGCTGTACTGGTAAAACTAGGATTTGGACCCAAATACATTCATTGGGTACATCTTCTGTATTGTGAACCCCTGGTGCAGGTTGTAGTTAATAACAAGATGTCTGCCGCATTCCCACTTAGCCGTAGAACACGCAAGGGCTGCCCACTCTCTCCCCATTTGTTTGCCCTCGCCTTGGAGACAGTCGCGGCCTGGATCCGACAGGACCAAATGATACAAGGGTTGAGATGGTCACCAGGATGGGAAGACCGTATTTCACTCAATGCGGAAGACATTTTACTCTATCTGGCCTCCCCGTCAAAATCCCTGATAGTGGTTCTGGATATCCTGGCAGTGTTTGGCAGATTATTCGGAATTGCGGTTAATTGGGTTAAATCGTTGGTATTCCCCTATGAGGGGATCCCCCTATTCCCTCTGGAAATTGCCCAATCCTGGTCAACACAACGGGATTTACCTACTGTGGCATCTTTATCTCTCATGATTCCTCGGTCCGGTATGCCCAAAATGTCCTCCCGCCCCTGCACAGACTCAAAAAGACATCGGAAGCTGGAAAGCACGTCCCCTCTCCCTCCTGGGTAGAGCAGCATTGTTTACAATGATGTCCCTGCCCCGTTTTCTCTATGTCCTGAAAAATGCTCTTACCCGATACCCGCACAATACTTTAAGGAAATAGAGGGCTTACAGAGAGAATTACACTTGGATGGTAAACCACGCATCACCTTAAATAAATTGATCCTGAATTGGTACGATGGAGGCATAAGCCTTTCAGATATTAAAAAATATTACTGGGCTGCGCACTGAGCCGCCATAAACCACGGCACTTACGGACGGGCCGACAACCCAGGATATGCCATAAACAAATGGCTGCTCCCCGGAGGGAATTACAACAGAGCGGTCTATTCGCGGCCCAACAGATATACTTTGACGGACCCCACCAAACACTTGATTGGGGTGTGGCATGATGCAAACAATTCTCTTGGGTGGGGACATAAACCAACGTTGGCGACCCCCCTCTGGGACTCTGAAGCGCTGGGCAGCCTATGGAAAACAAAAGGTTTCGAGAGATGGGACCTCATAGGCATTACGCAAATCAAAGACCTTTGGGGGAGTTAAATCCTTCAATACACTACAGGTTGAATATGAACTAGCAGATACGGAATACTTCCGCTATGCCCAAATCCCACACTCAATCCGAAGGCTCCTGTGAACTGATGTTTGTCTCAATAAAAAGAATTATAAAAAAAAGGTCTCTTTACTACACCAACAAAGTGGCAATGACTGGTCTCTTTAAATTGGCCAAAGCATATCTGGACACCAACTGTCCAGATATCTATACATTTTAAATTCAAGTTCTCAAAAACTACTGAATGGAGTTGTATCAAATCGCACATAGCACACTCTATTTGTCGATGTCTAGCTTTCTGCCAAATTTGGTGCAATTCTGCTTAGTAGTGCTTGCAGTATTGTGTCCTGAAATAGTCTATGGAAAATAAATGGGGATTTTGTGTTTTGGGACCACCCCTTTTTCTCAGCTCCCGCTTGACATATCAATCCGAAAAGTTCCATTCACAAACTAGGCAAAAAAAAAGCAATTTGTTAGAAAGTTTTCTGAACATTCATTAAATGGTGCCAAAGTTATTATCAAACCAAAAAAAACATTTCCTATACAATCAATTTCCTATAGAAACAGAATCCTAAATATAACTACCCAGTTGTAACTGTTACTGCGTAATTAATATGTGAACCATAGCAATCAGATCAAGGAACTCTCCTTGACCGTGGAGAAATGGTGGCCCTGATCCTACTTGACCTCTGCTGCATTCCACAGCATCTCCCACCACACCCTTAACAACATACTCTACAACATCGGCTTACAGCTAAACGCTCTCAGATAGATCGCCTCTTTTCTTACAGGACACACACAGAGCATTTGACTGCCTCCCTTTAGCATCGCACCCAAGGACATAATTTGTGGTTTACCTGTTCAACGTCTACATGACCCCCTGGCTGACGTCAGATCCCACAGATTCAACATAATCTCCTACGCAGATGACACTCAACTAATCCTCTCACTCACCAAGGACCACCCCTCCAACTCCACAACCAATTTACGCAACACCATGACCAATGTAGCTAAATGTATCGGAGATCCCTGCCTCAGACTCAACTACGACAAAACGGTAGTACTGATCTTCTGGAAGAACACCTCTGCATGGGACCACAGCTGGTGGCATGCAGAACTTGGACCAACACCAACAGACCACGAGTGGCATCATCCTCGACAGCCAACTGACCATGAGACAAAAAGTCAACACAGTGACTTCCTCGCGCTTCCACACCCTTCGCATGCTCTTCAAAATCTTCAGATGGATCCCAATCAACACCAGAAATACCGTCATACAGGTCTTCATCACCAGCTGCCCTGACCACAGCAGGGCTCTCTAGGCCGGAATTTCCTCGCAGCTCCTCAGAAGACTTGAAGACCATACAGAACACTTCAGCCAGCTCATCCTGGACCTCCCCAAACAGACCCACAGCACCCCCACCTCAGAAACTCCCACTGGCTCCCCAGCCAGAAGAGATGCCCTCCACCACCCGCAGGCCACGCCCTGTGCCTCATCCCTGGTGGCCAGTGGTAGGCAGGTTTTTTGTTCATCCTCCGCTTTATTGTTTTTATTGTATTACCTGTATTTTCATTGTTGTGTCTGTAACTGCTGTTGTCTGTCTTCCCCCGCTGCCTGTACGTGGTCCGTGCCCCTTTTTCTTCCCTCTGTTGCCCCATCTGTCCCCGTGCTCTCTCTGCCCGGTCTTTCCTTCTGTACCCTTTGCTGCCCCGTGTCTCTGCCCGGTTTTCCCTTCTGTTCCCCCCGCTGCCCCTGTGCCTCTCTGCCCGTTCTGCCTTCTGTTCTTAGCTGCCTCTGTATTTCTGTATTCTGTATTTTGCCTCTGTGCCACTCGTTTTTCCGGTATTTCTGTGCCACTCGTTTTTCCCTCATTTTTGTGCCCCTTTTGCCTTCTGTTCCACTCCTTTTTTGTGCCCGTCTTCCTTCTGTGCCACTCATTTTACCCTCTTTTTGTGCCCCTTTTGCCTTCCGTTCCACTCGTTTTTTGAGCCCTTCTGCCCTCTGTTGCACTAGTTTTTTGTTCCCTTCTGCCCTCTGTGCCACTCGTTTTTCCTTCATTTTAGTGCCCTTTTTGCCTTCTGTTCCACTCGTTTTTGTGCCCTTCTGCCCTCTGTTCCACTCGTTTTTTTTGTGCCCTTCTGCCCTCTGTGCCACTTGTTTTTCCCTCGTTTGTGTGCTCCTTTTACCTTCTGTTCCACTCGTTTTCTGTGCCCTTTTGCCTTCTGTGCCACTTGTCTTTCCCTCGATTTTGTGCCCCATTTTCCTTCTGTTACCTTCGTTGTCCCTCACCACCCTCGCAACTACGACCCCTGAGTCCCCTGCGGCCCGCTCCCCTGACTGCCCACTGCCCATTCGCTGCCCCGCCTCCCAGCTGCTCCTCCCTCCCACCTCCCCATACTGCGCGGCCGCATGCAGCTGGCACACCGCTGGCGCGCCAAGGGCGTGCCTAAGGCAAGCCCGTCTGCACCCATCCGCGCCTGGACCGCACCCAGCGCCAGAACCCCTGGCCTCCGCACAGATGACCCCCGCCACTAGGACGCCAGCAGTCTGCACACTCTCAACTCTGGACGGAGCGCCCTGCTTCAAGGCCGCCCTGAAACGCACACACGGCCCCTTCACGTGCCAGAACTGCAGCTACGCCAGCCTCAGAGCCGACGAACCACCCGCCAAGAAAGACCCCAACCCCCTCCAATGCATACTACTGAACACCTGCTCCGCACGCAAGCATGCCGTCGAGCTCTGAGACCTGCTCAACACAACATTCCCGGACGTCGCATTCCTGACACGAGACCTGGTTTAACGACTCCTACTCACCCGCCATAGCCATCCCACATGGCTAGAAGATCACCCGCAGAGAGCGCACCAACAGAGTCGGAGGAGAAATCGCCATCGTCCACAAGAACAGCATCAGGGTCTCGAATAGCACCGACGACGTGCTCAGCACCGCCAAACACATGCATTTCCAGATCCACACAGACCCTAACTCCACCCTCAGAGGCACCCTCGTCTACCGACCCCCCGGACCATGCCCCCAGTTCAGCGACTCCATCACCGATTTGATCAGCACACACGCCCTGACCTCCACCGACTACATCCTCCTGGGAGACTTGAACTTTCACCTTGAGAACAACAACGACAACAACTCCATAACCCTGATCGATAACCTCGCCAACCTTGGACTGAAGCAACTCGTCACAACGCCCACCCACTCCGCTGGCCACACGCTCGACCCCGTCTTTTCCTCAAGCTCGCACGTCTCCTTCAGCCACACCACCAAACTCGTCTGGACCGACCACCACTGCATCCACTTAGCATTCCAGAAACCCACCACATACCACCGCACCCAACAGATCTCCCGCCGCTGCTGGAGCCAAATCACAGTAGACCAACTACACGCAAACCTCGCTCTCAGCCCACCCACCGAACCCTCAAACACCGACGGCGTTGCCCACAGCCTCAGACGCTGGATCGAGGACTGCGCCAACACCCTCACCCCACTGAAGAAACCCCCCACAGAGACACCAGCGAGAGGGCCAGCTGGATTACCCCAGAACTCCTAGCCTCCAAGCAAGCCAGCCGGAAACTAGAGAAGAAATGGCACAGTGAACAAACTCCGGACAGCTACACAGCACACAAGGATGCCATTTGCAACCACCACCACCTCCTCAGGGCGGCCAAGAGGACCTCCTTCAAAGATCGCCTCAACAACAACGCACACAATCGTAAGGAGCTCTTTAACATCGTGAAGGAACTCTCCAACCCCAGCTCCAACACCAACGACATCCCGCCGTCTAAAGCGCTGTGCGACTCCCTCGCCGCCTTCTTCCACCGCAAGAGAGCAGACATCCACGACTGCTTCAACACCCAGACAGTCCCAACAGACAGCAACACAACAGACCCTCCGCACACCATCGACCACGACCCCCTGCTAGCCTGGGCCAGCTTGAGCATCAATGACACCATCAAGGCCATGCACACAATCCACTCCGGCTCTCCGTCAGACCCATTCCCGCACCACGTCTTCAACAGAGCAAGCAGCTCCATCGCACCCCACCTGCGCAAAGTCATCAATCTCTCCCTCGAGACCGTGACCTTCCGAGAGATCTGGAAACACACCGAGATCAACGCCCTACTCAAAAAATCTAAGGCAGACCCAAGAGACCTCAAGAACTTCCAGCCCATCTCTCTGCTGCCCTTCCCGGCCAAGGTCATCGAGAAAATCGTCAACAGACAGCTAACCCGATACCTCAAAGAAAACAAAATCCTGGACCCTTCCCAGTCAGGGTTCCGCAGCAACCACAGCACTGAGACTGCCCTCATCGCCGCCACCGACGACATCAGGACCCTGCTGGACAACGGCGAGACCGCAGCACTCATCCTCCCAGACCTCTCTGCCGCCTTCGACACCGTCTGCCACCGCCCACTACGCCAGAGGTCTTCAAACTTTTTGATGCCGAGACCCCCTTGTAAAACCTTTTTAGGCGTAAGGACCCCCTTCCGACAAAAGTTTCTAGAAACTAGTACTCCTCATCATCAACTTTTGACAACCATAAATGCGCCTGTTAGACCTCATCACATCCATTCATCCATCATTCATCTACCCACACTGTCACACATCCATCCATCCTTCATCCATCCATCCATCATCCATACATCCAACCTTCATCCATCCACCCTTTCATCCTTCCATCCATACATCCATCCTTTACCCATCCACCCTTCCATCCATCCATCCATCCACCCATCATTCATCCACCCACCGTTTCACACATCCATCATTCATCCATGCAACCTTCTATCCATCCATACATCCAGCCACCCTTTCATTTTTCTATCCATCCATCCATCCACCCTTTCATCCATACCTCCATCCTTCATCCACCCACCCTTTCATCCATCCACCCATCATTCATCCCCACCTTTTCACACATCCATCCATGCATCATTCATCCATGCAACCTTTTATCCATCCATCCTTCATCCATCCACCCTTTCATCCTTCCATCCATCCTTCATCCGTCCACTCTTTCATCCATACATCCATCCTTCATCCACCCTTTCATCCATCCATCCTTCATCCATTCACCCATCATTTATCCACCCACCTTTTCACACATCCATCCATGCAACCTTTTATCCATCCATACATCCATCCTTCATCCATCTACCCTTTCCTCCTTCCATCCATACATATATACATCCTTCACCCTTCCATCCATACATACATCCTTCATCCATCCACCCTTTCATCCATCCATCCACCCTTCATCCATCCACTTATCATTCATCCACCCACCTTTTCACCCATCCATCCATCCTTCATCCATCCGCCCTTTCATCCTTACATCCATCCGCCCTTCCATACATCCATCCGCCCTTCCATCCATACATCCATACGCCCTTCCATCCATACATCCATACGCCCTTTCATCCTTCCATCCATACATTCATCCTTCATCCATCCACCCACTTATCATTCATCCACCCACCTTTTCACACATCCATCCATCCATCCTTCCACCCTTTCATCCTTACATCCATTCATCCTTACATCCATCCATCTTTCAGCCATCCACCCTTTCATCCTTCCATCCATACATCCATCCACCCTTCCATCCATACATCCATCCGCCCTTTCATCCTTCCATCCATACATTCATCCTTCATCCATCCACCCTTTCATCCATCCATCCACCCACCTTTTCTGTGCCTCTCTCATGGGGGGGAGGGGGTCAGTATCTCTCTGCTGTCTTCTTCCTTCTTATTCCTCTCTCATGGAAGGACAGACTCACAGACTCTCAGGCACATTGCTCCAGCAAAGGCGCCAGGTATGAGGGCTCCTGGGATTTGACCCAATGATTTATGGGAGGTGTCAGAGGGGGGCGGGACCTTTCACATGCGTTACTGGCGGGACCCACAGCTCTAAGCGCGCAACGCCATTGAACTCAAAGGGCTACAGCCACCTCCCCCAGCCACCCCCCCCCCCGCCCAACCCCCCTCGTGTGTGTATGTGAGCCGGCTGAAACAGCTCACGGACACACACAAAGCCACACCCGAGTACTTCACAGGTCTTTAAAAGACCTTTTACTTGTTAACGAGGCTTTGATGCTTTTCACCCCTGGGTGTGAATAACGCCTCTGCCGTGAGCACCCTTAATCAGCCAAACGCCACTAAGGCAAACCACACGTTTCAAGGAACTGCACGCTCTGACAGAATCTGCGACCCCCTTCCCAGGACTCCACGACCCCCCTGGGGGTCGCGCCCCACAGATTGAAGACCTCTGCACTATGCGCACACCTCCACGCCGCAGGGATCCAAGACAGGGTTCTGGATTGGACCACCTCCTTCCTCTCCGGCAGAACCTAGAGCTTCCACCTCACCCCATTCCGTTCCAAAGCCTCCGAGATCATCTGCGGCGTACCCCAGGGATCCTCCCTCAGCCCGACGCTGTTTAACATTTACATGGCCCGCTCGCACACGTAGCCCGACAGCACGACCTCAACATAATCTCCTACGCCGACAACACTCAGCCGATCCTCTCCCTCACCAAGGACCCCATCACCTCCAAAACCAACCTCCACAAAGGAATGAAGGCCATCCCTGACTGGATGAAGACCAGCCATCTGAAGCTGAACTCGGACACGACAGAGGTCCTCATCCTCAGCTCGAACCCTTCAGCCTGGGACGACTCCTGGTGGCCGACCGCACTGGGGGCAGCCCGACACCCACCGACCATGCACGCAACCTGGGAATCATCCTCGACTCAACGCTCTCAATGACCAAGCAAGTCAATGCCGTCTCCTCCTCCTGCTTCAACACCCTCCACATGCTCCACAAGATCTACAGATGGATCCCGACAGATACAAGAAAGACAGTCACCCAGGCCCTCGTCAACAGCAGACTCGACTACGGAAACGCCCTCTAACCGGGAGCCCCGACCAAGCTCATCAAACGACTACAACGCCACCAAAACGCCTCGGCACGACTGATCCTCGATGTACCATGCCACGGCCACATCACTCCTACCTGAGAAATCTGCACTGGCTCCCTGTCAACAAGAGGATATCCTTCAAGCTCCTCACCCATGCACACAAGGCACTCCAGAAGACCGGCCGAGCCTAACTTAATAGACGTCTCTCCTTCTACATCCCCAACCGCCAGCTATGCTCCGCCGACCTCTCACTCGCCAGCGTCCCGCGCATCCAAAGAACAACCACAGGTGGGAGATCCTTCTCCCACCTCTCTGCCAAGACATGGAACACCCTCCCACTGAGCCTACGACAGACCCAAGACCTGCTGACCTTCAGGAGGACACTCAAGACCTGGCTGTTCGATCAGTAGCGCCCCCCCCCCAGGGCCTTGAGACTCTCGTGGGTTTGTAGTGCGCTTTACAAATGATTGATTGAGTTCAAGATCCTCACGCACACCTACAATGCTGTACATGATCAAAGAGTATCCTACATCAATTATCAACTGAACTTCCATCTACCTGCAATGCACCCAAGCCCCTCTTCTCTTGCCCTCACACAAACCCCCTGTATCCGTTGCAGCCGATTCGGGGGCCTCTTTTTCTCCTACATCGCCGCCAAGACCTGGAACGACCTGCCCCTCCACCTCCGAACAGCTCCCTCCCTTGCGGACTTCGGAAATAAATTCAAGACCTGGCTGTTTGACAGAGACATGGCACTCCCAGTGCCTAGATACCCCTAGGGGTGAAAGTGCTGTGCTAAAAAAATCCTAATTGATTGATTAGGGACTTTGAGTAGCCACCTATGGGCATGGTAATGCTCTTACAAGGAAACACCCTGATCCATGTATACATTCATTACCATTTACTCTGATAACACTATAACATGCATTTGGATATATTGACGTGCATTAATAGACCAAGTTAATACTTTGGAGAATTACTGGAGAGTGTGGATTAGTACTTTGAGAAATGTCTTCAATACCATTTGCTTCCTATCTAGCCCACTTGAGCTTCATGAGATTTAGGCATCCTTCAGGCAAAGGTTATTTTGTTTTGAATGAATTGTTTGTGACATGTGGTTTATTTTATGTTGGATTTTGTTTTATCACATCAATTATATGTTGTTAAATATTCACATACTTGGGGATCTGGGAAAGGATGTACCCGAATATCTGATCATTTTGGTAGTGCATACTAATATTTACTGATGAATTTGTTTAGTATGTTAAAAGATGGCAGACACAGTAGCAGTGATGTACCTGACCGTATGTAATTCTGGATTTACGCACTTGGATAGGGTGTATATATTAGTAAATCAATATGGGCACACTGTTGTGATCAAGGCTGGGGAACGGCAGAAACACGTTGATGTTGTCCAGATTACACTGAAATAAACAGTACCTGAAAGCTTCTCTGAGTGCTGATTCTTCCTTTGGATGTTGAGAAAGGTAATATATATATATATATATCATACATATTTAGAAAAGGTTAAACCTCTTTGTCATAGTTAGGAAAACTTTATGTATTCTTTCTATACAAACCAAAATATTCGAATATGCGCACCTCCATACACAGTGCTATCAACTCTGTAGTCACAATACTTAACTATATCTTGCCACTCTACCATGCAGTCTGTTCTCACAAATTATGTGATTTCCGATATGATAAGTGTTGTTGCAACTGCTATCATTTTAGATGGTACAAATGATATAATATGAAAGGGTAGCAGCAATGCATGGGATAGGTGCGAGATGCGTTGGCTGTGGTTGGTCTGAAATTACATCACTGATTACAACATTGTGCATGTTGGGCGTGAGTTATAGTTTGAATTTATAAAGCACATAAAACTAATCGGCACCGAAGCACTGTCCCAGAGGGAAGGGGGACCACCCTAGCAAATCGGTTGCAAAAAAAGTCACCCAGGGCAATGTAATTATAAAAATAATCAGGTTTTCACATGCCTATAAAAAATCCATTCTCTTAATATTTTCAGCGAGGGAATTTCACAACCTGACTGCCACAAGAAATCTTGTTCCCTCCCATCTCGCTTACCGGAACTTAGGAACTATCACCATTCTCTGTCCTGCTGATCTCAGGTCTGCTAGGAGCATACCAGTGGAAAGTGGTCTTAAGATAGGATGAGCTCTCCTGATGGAGAGCTTTATGTACCAGACGGTATCTCACGGGTTGCAGAATTTATTATGCCACCCATGTTAGCCCATGCAAACTGTGTCTGTAGAGCTTACATTGCAGTTTGTGTGAAATTGTGTTGCACCTTTGACTTTGGATATAAGATTTCCCTTCTATTCCAGTCACTGCACTTTTTTCTTTTTTTATCCAGAGTTTTAAATTCTTTTTTCAAACCTAACAGTCCCCCCTAAGGGGGCCAATTCAGTCCAAGGGCAGAGCGCATGCTTCCAAGTGTGTGGGTACCCATGTACGAGCAGGGGTACCCCTACAAACCCCAGACTCCATTCTCTGGGTTTTGTAAGTGTGGGACAGCCGTTTAAGGTATGTAGTGGACACTGTCAAGTCTAGATATCCAAATACATAATGGCTGCCCTGACCCTGGTCATGTCTAGTATCAAGCAACTACACTGATTCCAGAATTAGCTGCATAATGGGGGGCTCCTTAGAGGAAACCCACAATACCTATTTATGTAGCCTTACAGGTTCTGCCTGCGGGCTCACTCTTCTGCTGACCCTAGACAGTGTTCTGCCCCGCTGGTGATAAGCTTAACCCGGGTAGGGGAAGGTGAACAAAGAATTTGCTGCGAAGGAAAGGTGTGACCACCTTTCCCTTAGAATTTGGTAGGGTGGGGGCGCGTTTGAGCATCACCAAAGTGAAAGGAAGGGCACATTTGGTGCTCTCCTGGCATAAACCAGTTTTCTCCAGTTCATTCTTGGCTCCCGCGAAAAACCACACGAAGGACAGGGGTATCGTCCACCCCCTGTCCATCTCCTTCCAAGGGAGGTGACCAGAGCTCCTCCAGGTGGCCACTTGATTCAGCCATGTTGAATCTTGGCCCCTGGGAGCATCTGGCTGGGTAGACCAGCTGAATAGCGTCCCTGACCCCTTTGATAGGTGGGTCACCATAGAAGAGGTCCTTCCTCTTTTTAGGGTTACTTAAGGGCTCCTCCTGAGGGTAGGCCCTTAGATTCGTCAGACAACTTCAAGTTCCAACTGTCTGCCGCCTGAAGACTGTTTAAAAGCTCTTCTGCTGGTGAACACTGTAACTCTGCTCTTCTTTTAGCCAGGATCTTCGGTGGGTAGATTCTTGCTGCATCTTTGCTCTTGTGTTTCTTCAAGTTCTGCAACTCCTTGGCCGTGCATACTTCGAGTCACCAAGGACTCAGCCTGCATCCAAGCCAGAAGGACTCTCCCTTGAAGTGAAGAAGTCACTTCCCTGCTTCCGCAGGCATGATGACGACCAGTTTTCTGATCCTTTTGTCCCACAGATATCACCCAGCTCTGCTACACAGGTGGTGCTTTTTGGAGCCTCCCTGCATCTTGGGCAACTGTAATTCCTCTCCAGCCGACTTGAACCGCCTCCCTGTGCACCGCGTCTATTTGTCGTTGCCAAGGTTTTTTTGATTCTCTCCACAAAAAATCTTCAAGCTCCAAGAATCCCCAGCCTTGCACAGTTCTAAGAACGGTGTTCTTCCTGCATCCTCTGCATCATGGATCTTCATCTCCTGTGTGCTGTTGAGGCTTTCCTGCGGCTCCATGTGCCTGTACCCAGAGGGGAGTCCATCGATTCCTGCTTGTTCCTCCTGTGTGCTGAGAGACAGCTTTGAGTTTCCCTTGCTGGGTAAGTCCACATACCTTGCTGGTCTGCAACACAGCATCTTCTTCCACGAACAACTGTTTAAGTTTGCTAAGGCATTTTGGTGGTCCTGCCGGCCATTGACCTCCCTGCACTCATAGACCAGTATGGGGCAGCTCGTGAATGGCTCCTGTGCTCCTGCATCCTTGCCTGGTCTCCACAGCTGCTGCTACAATCTCACGGCGCTACAGCAAGAACCTCCAACAAGGGCTGGTATTGTGCTCCTGTGCATTCTGGTCACCGCCGGGTGGTTTGAACTCTGTCCCCTCTGCTTTCAGGTTGTTCTCGTCTGGATTCCACACCTTGGTTCCACCAGTCAGGTCCACGAGACTCTGTAGCTGCTGATCTTCCACGAGCCTCCATTGGCATCTGCGGTTGTTCTCAACACCACTTCATCCCTATGCACCAGTGCGCCCTGGTGTAGGCATCCTGGTTCCTCGGGTATCCACGAGTAGTGTTGGTTTCCAACATTCCTGGATCCAAGTGGTTATTTTGGGGTCCTTGGGGAAGGGTCCTAGATCTGTAAAATTCCAACTGCGACTTACCCTGTGCTATCCTATGGACATTTGACCCGCTGTGACTACTCTGAACACGGGTGCCTTGGGTCCCTGGATACTCACCTTGGGTGATTATGGGCTTCCTCTGGGGTCCTCAATCTTTGGCTATTAGTCCAGTTTTGGTACTTGCCTCACATTCCACTATTTTCGTATACGGTTTGGCCCCCAGGTTGGGCCCAATGTATTCATCTATGCAACTTACCTATTTCTGAAATATTTCTTGTGTGTAGTTTATATCTCCAGGAAGAAAATATACAAAGTTAGAGTCTAGTGTGTGTTAATAAATACAAACTATTTTTAAACTCAACTGGTATGGTTGTTTATTGTGTGAAAAGCTTGCTAACTGTCTATAGTGGCAAATGCATTTGCTTTCCACACTCCTGAATAATCCTTATCTGCTCTCCACCACTACTGCTTGAGAGCTATGGTTTTCAGGGCCTAAACACTATCACTGAGGGTTGCCTGGACTCACCATAACCTTAGGTGGGCACTATATACCGGGTCAGCCTCCTACAACCGGAAGCAAGGAAATTGGGCAAAGATCTTTTAAGTCACTTATAGTTAGTTTGGTGCACAAGTAAAAAAAAATTATATATATATATATATACATATACATACACACATATATATATACATACATATATATATATACATACATATATATATATATATATATATACACAGGAAGGCCACTTCCATGGCAGATATCCTGGTGAAAAGCAGCCCAGAATATAAGGACAATACGGGACGGTCATTGGCCCGGAAGGGATTTTCATAAATGCCCGAGCTGTAAGGCCTGCCCATATGGTGTAACAAAACCACATTTATGACAGCCTTTGGTTTGAAACCCCAGACAATAAAACATCATCTTACATGTAGGAGTGAGTATGTGGTTTACGTCTTACAGTGCAAATGTAATCTACAGTACGTAGGAAGTACAAAGTTACCAGGCCACAAGAGAGTGCTACAACATATTAGGGCAATCAACAAAAATGACCCCAGTTATCCGGTAGCACGGCATTTTCAGGAAACTCACGGGGGCAAACCAAAGGATCTGAGATACTTCCTCAGACACTGTCCCAATACAGAGAAGAGGTGGGGACAGGGAGGGATTACTAAGGCGGTTAGAGACCCACTACATATTGATGTTAGATACCAAGCAACCAAATGGACTAAATATGAGTGAGGATCTCTATACGTATTTGGAATGACTGCCCTAGATCAGGTCTATTTACAATGAATAAATGTGGGTACAAGGAACTCAGCCGGTAGCAAATACAGGAGGACTTATCTAAAAAATGTCAATATGTGAATCAACAATATCTGTTCCAAATCTCTTACCGTTGTCTACATCAAGTATAATTATGAAATGAAACTTTTTTAAGTAATGAGATGGTACTTTTATACAATAGTAGTTTTATCTTTTAATGTATAACTAAGTTTTTTATGACAATTTTTTATGATGTTTTTTTACGAGGGTATTTATGATGATTTTAAATACTTCTATGAATGAATGAATGATTACCGTGCCAAGACTAAAAAATGGTGTAATTTATTGTGGGAATCATTCATGCGAAGAGAGGTTACAAAATCAACATCAAGGTAGCCCCCCAACAAAACTGTCTCTGAAATAGAAATATGGATATTAAGTTTGGAGTGTGATGTATTCCTATAGGTTCTGTATCGATCCCCCTATTCCTGACCCTATTCTGGTTAACAAGTTAACTAGCAGCCATCCCATGAGGCAGAAAACCCCCATGATGCAGAAACCGTTATCTGATTAAGCCACACTACGGCACAGGAACGTGTTATCTGATTAGGTCATAACGCTTGCCATCTAATTAGACAAGCAATATTCCTACAGCCCCATATAAGGCATACGGAGTTCTCAAAACAAATCAAACCTATGACAACCTGGGAAAAACCCTGCGGCCATTGTTTTGATTTCACCGAGAACTTCAGCAAAAGAATGTGCTAACGACCAAGTCGTATGACATCCTTATTGACGTATCTATGTCCATCCTTACGTCAATCTCGGCACCTGAAAGGTATAAATATTACCGATATTGCCCTATGCAAACACACGCGGTGGTGACTAGGACGGAGCAGCCAGACTTGCCGAAGCCCAGAGCAGAGCAGACCCCGCTGGCGCAGCCCCGCCTTCCTGACGCGCTGAGAACGAGACGCTGCCTTTCTCCTGCCAAGAAATCCAGCTCCGGCGCTTCCAAGCAGCCCTCGCAGGCAGCCTGGAATATCGAGACGAGAGATACCATCCCTCATCCATCCTAAATTCCAGGTACAGAACTGAATGACCCCTCGCAGAGAATTCTTGAGTCAGTCACTTGGCAAAACAAACTTAACTTAAACTGTAACTTTCTATTCCCGCCCACGTATTAGGCTTAGGTCAGGTACACGGGGTAGGCGTAGCTAGAAAACACCAGTTGAGTACGATTAGTCAAATGTATATATGTATGTAATATATATTTTATCCATTTTAAACCTTCATATGGCTTAGAAACCATATCAATGTTTTTACAGTATTATTTTATACTTCTGCTTTTAATGTATGCACTTTACTTAACCATAAGTATTGCAATAATATCAATTCATTTCTCTTGTATGAGAAAAGAGACTGATCAATAAATAACATCTTTTATTGAACACGCCCGTCTCTTCCTTTTCTCTACAATCTGATGAGACTAAGAATGCACGTACTGACTGAGTAAAATAAATTGCCTTTTGTTCACACGACTCTCGAGATACACTCTTGATTAGGGGAGAGCAAAGTTGTCATGTTCTATGGTTGTCAGAAACTAAATCCCTTCTTGTCTATCCAGGGAGGTTCAACTCCTCCTTGCCTATTCGAGAAAGTTTCTAGTGAACTCTGAGCTAGCTGGCAAACCCAAAACTTTAAGTCTAATATCGACAGTAGTAGACCTAGTTAACGTCTGGTCTAGGCCTATACTATTGAAGGTATTATTCCAATGCGCAGAGCCTATTGGGATGATAGGAACTACACTACATGGCGCCCAACGCGTTTGGAAGGGCGATAAAACTAACGTAAGACATTTAAAGTAACTCAGTCGTGCTTTCTCACTCAGACCCCTTTTTCCCCATAATACTCCAAAGACGTCTGGAGTGGGTGAAAGGTAATATCCTCCAAAACCTCGCAGGAGGGAACTCCTATGTATGGTTCTTGGTTTAGTCAACGTTGAAGGATACACTGTTCCAAAATATTGTGCATCTAATCTTTGTTTCCATAAGAAACCTGATCTGCAAACAAAAGAAATAACCTTCCTGTCGGTAAAATGGTAGACAGTGATGATGAAAGAGAGGCAGTTAGATTAGCAGCTGAAATAGCAGCAGCTGATACTGCACTGCAAGAAGCAGACCAGGATATAATACTCATCCCGGTCATCAAAAGGAAATCTATAACCTTAAAACTTATATAAAATGGACTGACACCTAGAGGTGGCACAGTCATATTCGTAATTGAGGCACACGAATATCGGCAGACAGAGGTATATTATTCATGGATACATTTTCCAGCAGCAAATGCTGTAACAAAGTACTTCCACTATTACAAAATAGAGGAACCTCCTGAAATGTACACTCCTTTCGAGGAGGTGGAAGTACCACTTAAATTTCAAGAGCATTTGCTCTTATTTAATGGCGCCCTAAAACACAATAATCACATCACCAGGCTCGGTCCTTTAGGTAGACCAGGAGCAACGTGGCCGGTCCTAGCCGGATACACACCACATCCAGACATCAATGGGATGTCTGTAGCAGAGCTGTTAACACAGCTAAAACAATTAATAAAGATACATAGACAATTAGTCCAATATGTGATGCGGACTTCAACAATTCAGCCAGCAATTAAAATTCCACAGCTGACCCCTCACCAGGGGAACACAAATAAAATTACACCACAGAACATACAGTCCTGCCTAGGTAAAGTACCGGCTAAACGGGAACAAATACCATTCTGGCTAGCACAAAAAATCACCCAAATAGAGGCGGTGTTTCCAGACACCACCCCGTTAGAAAAACACAGGATTCTGACTATCTGTCTTCCAATGGGAATCGCACCACACGTGGAGGACTGTGACACTTGGGGTACAGTCTTTGCTTCCATTTACACAAAAACGCATGGCGTTCCATCCATCTCGGTAATACCAGATGTGCTAAAACAAATTCAAGACGAATACGGTCCAGAACCCGCTTTAACTCTTGGTATGAAATTACTAAAAGACTTCAAGCAGGTCTCGGCTATATTATTAGCCAACATAAAGGGAGAAGCAGCAAATGTGGCGATCCGCCAGAGGTTAAAAGAGACAGATATAGCAGACCAACCAGCTGAAATTGCCAGAATCATAGAAAAATCCTATGAGGAACTAGGTAGAGATAGTTTAGGTGGAATACCAGTAAAACCACAACTGATTGAAAGTCCTGAAAAAATTTTTTTTAATAATAATTCATCATCACAAAAAAAGAGCTGGGATGGAAACAAACAATCCAATCCTAAAGAAAAGAAATTCCAGTCCAGAGGAAGGTCACCTCGGCAGAGAGAAAAATCTCCGAACCAAAGACACAGGTCACCCCAAAGTGACCCCTCTGGGAAAAGATATAACCTTAGAAATAGGGATAATATAAAGAAGCCTGATAGATAAAGACATTGATACACGTCCCTCTCAATCTTTTCAGACTTCCTCGCAGAAATCGGAAAGAAGAGGACGATCAGAACAAAGAGAAGAGCACGCCAAGTCCAAAGACAAGGAACCTGCTCATCTAAAAAAGAAATTACAATTTCCAAAAAAGAAGGTAGCCAGCATTAAAATAGTTAACAATGCCGAGAATACTGAGGACACAACTGAAAAACGGAGAATGGGCTCAGACAATGCTAGACAGCGCAGCAGAAGTGAGCATAGCTCGCAAAGTCCTTATGAATCATCTGGAGACAGTGGACACGAATGAATATCTTCAAGTGGAAACTGCAGACACCAGAGTTACCAAACCTCACAAAATATATGAAATAACATTACGTATAGAGGGGGATAAGACTAGAAAAATAAGGGGACTATTCTGGGATAATCTCTCCAAGGGCTATGACATCCTTCTAGCTGAAAAAGACTGGCCACCAGAGTTTGTCAGGGATTGCCCTCATGGCGAAGAAATAATTATGCCTGCCTTCTCAAATCATATCCCAATTCATAAAAAATACACACTTGCTAGAAAGTGGGCAGTTGCTCAAGCTCCTGCTTTATATCAAAATCTCGTAGGATGGGATGAGGACTCTCCTCCTCACAAAATCCAGTTAAAATCACAACCTACTGCACAAAAGGCAGTACCCAATTAAGCAAGAAGCTAAAAAACAGGTAAAAGAAATCCTAGATCAACTAGAATATCAGGGGGTGATTGAAACTTGCACCTCACAAATGAACAACCCTTTGTTTCCGGTCTCCAAACCAGACAATTCATATCGTCTAGTTTTGGATTACCGACACCTTAACTCATGTTGCAAAACTTTTGCAGTGCAAAACTCGCATAGTGCTGCACTAATGAATAACATAGTGCGCAAAAAATACAAAACAACATTAGACATCTCTAATGGATTCTTTTGTCAAAACATAGCACCAGAGAGCAGATATTTGTCTGCGTTCTCAATAAATGGCACTCAAAAACAATTCTGTCGGTTAGCCCAGGGGTACAAAAACAGCCCAGGAGTATTCTCAGCGAGAGTAACAGAATTATTACAAACATATGATGACGAAGCATTATCTTATGTCGACGACATATACCTAACAGATGATGACTTGGAGACTCACTTGAAGAGAGTGAACACCATAATACTTGGGTTCGCAGCAGAGGGTTCCGAATTCAACTTCAAAAAATCCAGAATTGCCCATCTGACAGTCCTGTTCTTAGGATACGAATTATCAAGTGAAGGCAAAAGCCTGGCTGACAATTTTCTAGAGAAATGTGCCGTACTCCAAGCACCTAGAACACTAAAAAACCTACAGTCAATTCTAGGCTTTCTAAATTTCGGAAGAACATACATTGCAAATTACGCAGAAAGGGTCAAACCCCTTTATGATCTAATAAAACCGGATTCTAAAAGAACCAATTGGACTCAAATACACACAGAAATTCTGAGATCCTTACAAACAGACATGTTAATTAAAACAAAATTAGAAACACGTGATAACACACGCAATCTTGTGATTCGAGTCATCCCAGGGAGATGCGGATTCACATACCTGACCTCTAATGAGGGAGAAAAGGTACCAATTGCATTCAAATCACACTTGTACACAGAAACTGAAAAGAAGTTCAGTATTAAAGAAAACATTGTTCATGCAGTTCAAACCGCAATAGCTAGAGAAAAAGATCAAGCGGACGGTAGACACATCTCAGTCAGAACAGCAGAATCAGCCTTTGAGGCATTAACAACACCATGTAATTTACCAACAACAACATTGAATCCAGAATGGATACAATGGGTGAATTCCATTACAATGGACAAAGTATACTACTACTTTGATCCAGAACTAGAGGAATTAAAAAATCTAGAATATGAAAGAACATTGCCTCTGCCAATCGACATTCTGCCCTTACGACACTACGCTTGTGTAATCTATACAGACGGACATGCTCAACCCTCCGTTTGGGGAGAACAAGCATACAACCCCACATGTGAGATTACAAAAGAAGTGTGGCGCGGAGGTAAACTAAGACCTCTATTAACAAAAACACACTCAGTAGAAACTAATTCAGAACAACAGACTGAAATAATGACATTGAAAATGGCGCTAGATAATGCAGATCGCGAATTCCCGACACTTATAGTGTCCGATTCATATTACTGCGTCAAATCATATAACAACGATTTGCAGACATGGATTCAAAACGGTTACAAAGATGACACAGATGCAACAATAAAGCAGAAACTGCTTTGGAAACAAATAGCTCTTTTACAAAAAGAACTACCAAAGACTCACGTGATACATACACTGAGTCATCAGCGTGATGGCGTTCACGTTGCAGGGAATTCATTGGCTGAGACAGCCACAGCGGTAGCAACTAAATCGGCTTCCGTATTTCGAAAAAAGCGTACAGTGAAGCATATTGACAGTGAAACAGTGCTGGTGGTGAAAACGTCATCAAAAGGCGACTGCTCAGCGCTACCGATCAACTATCCACTCAATTATACATACATAATCGATGCAAACTCCGTCCCTTTTGCTCGAATCCCTGGAGTGGAGGATAGAGTGATTCCAAACATGGACAGGAGAAACTTGTTAATCGCAGACGCACATATGGGCGAGAGTCTCAGACACCTCAAACTAAAAGATTCTCTGGAAGAATTACAATCAAGGTACTGGTGGCCAGGCATGAGCCTGCATCATACCATGTTTGTAAAAAACTGCCCAAACTGCAACAGGAATCGCAGTGGTGAGAGAATGTAAATGTAAATGTAGTATACTTGTAAAGCGCACAGCTGCCCCAGCAACGGGGCGTCCCGGCGCTGTATAACTCTGGGGAACCCGTCCTGGCTTTCCCTGTGGGATGGTCCCTTGCTGGGAGTCCCCAAGGTGGAGCCAGGCATCCCCGGAATTGGTGGGGCCGTTGTGGAGATTAGGCAAGCTAATGCCCAGAGTTGACGAGTGGAACCCCTGATTAGAGTAAGCACCGAAGCGAGAATTATCGAGTCCGCTGACCAAGGTCCACGACCCTGCCGCGTCGGGAATTGAACCCTGGTCCCGGGCTGACTTCTGCTCTCAGGCCTGCCGCCTCTAACCAGTGAGCCACACTACTCCACGGTGTAATACCGTGTCGTTTCACTCCAGAAAAAATCAACAGTAAAAAGCAAGGCTTGCGATTAACATATACAGGCTAGTTTCCACTTATATTGTAGATCACCAGCACTCGGCTGAC
Source organism: Lissotriton helveticus (assembly GCF_964261635.1). Taxonomy (NCBI): domain Eukaryota; kingdom Metazoa; phylum Chordata; class Amphibia; order Caudata; family Salamandridae; genus Lissotriton; species Lissotriton helveticus. The sequence goes on along the minus strand of NC_136063.1, from coordinate 703,802,634 downwards.
GTCTGGACTGTTATACAAGATTTGCGAGTCTAAATGGCATATACGCTAAGAGCATGCTACGTTTGACCATTGTTTTCACTCTAGCCCTCCAGCCTGATGGGAAACATGGCCAAATGAGCATAGCACAGCGGGAATCTTCTCACTTCCTTCCTGAGGGATACGGGATGGTGTAAAGAAAAAACCAAGGCATAAAGCAATCTATAACGGAAAGGATATTAGGTTCGGGAGCTGGGTGGGTCAGACATCTAATAAGTGTCCAACGTAGTCTAAATAACTTGCCAAGAAATTCTCTGAAGGGATTCAGTCCGTACGAACTATTATTTGGAACTAGGATGTTAATCTCTGACCTTGATAGTCAGACTTCAGTGGTGAAGGAAAAAAGCTTTGATATCAAAGACCGTTTGGCTATTTTGCAGGACTTAAATGAAACAAGAAAAGACCTGAGCAACATAAAGTTGAAACAGCAGCCAACAACCACTGAAGAACCACCACCTGTCCCAGCAAGACCTGTCTGGATTCCAAAAGTCGGGGATCTAGTCAGTGAAAAGATCGCGGTAAAGAAGGAATTTGGGCCTTCTTACAGAAAAGCAGTTCCTGTCTTGTCTGTCAACGGGACAAGATCAGTAGTACTACCGCCGCTTGCTGGTAAAAAGGAGAACCGAGTTGTATCCATCGACCTGGTAAAACCACAATCATGTGGCCGATAACAAATAGTAGGCCAAGTGGACTCCCAATAAGTAGCAGAACACCAAGGTTTGCTACCAGTACAGAGGTCCTAACAAAGAGGCTAATCACATTCAAAACGCCTACAGAAGAACAACAAGGACTATGCAACAATGCAATGGAACTTAGACCTCTGAAAACCCAAATAAAAACATTTAGCAGAGACACACCAATCTATAATGAAGTACCAAATGATAATGCAAGGAACATTAATCCTGAAGCAATTGGAACAATTGACAGAACTGCATCCGGCTACTTCATAAACTTCGATGATTCCTCTGAAGGCTTCAGTGAATCAAAGACACAGCCATCATCAAAAACCTTTAAAGATAAAGCTAAAGAACTTTTGAAACAACTGAAAGAAACATATCTGATTTCTCCATGGCTTGAATTTTGGGTGGGTTTTGGTGCATTTATCCTCATACTTTGGCTCATCATGGTACTAACTTTGGGACGCTTCATTGAGGGAAAATATGCTAAAATGGACACAGCAAGTCAGAAAATCAACTTGATCCTCAAACCACACACATCTTCGCACGTCGAGAAAAGAGAACTTTCTTCAGTCAACTTCACAGCCAATCCTATACCGGGTGGGGTAGCATGGGACAACACTGACTACGAAATCTATGGTCCGGTTGAAATCCTGAAATATCCACACCAAATTAAGATCTCATTGAGTGACTTTGTAAAACCAAGCTCATTTGCTGATGATTGGGACTTCGAAAGTATAAATAACATGATGTCTGACTTAGTAATGTCTGCTAAATTTACCAAACATGATTATTTGCAGGGTTCTACAAATTATGATAGTATGTATTGCTACAACCACTATGGTAACCATTTTTTACATAGATCTGCACAACCTAGAAATGTTTTAAATTATAATCAATGGGAACATTGTGCAACCCCTCCAAAAGGAAGCTCAAGAACCGTTTACGACAAATATTCATATTTTTCAGGTTTTAACATAAGTAATGCTGAAACATTTTATTTCAAATTGTCAAATAAGACAGGGACAAAGACTATGATAACAAACACGAAATTGATATATTCAGACTCATTTTTTGAACAAATGAATACTTTTGGTTTTGATTATTGGGACAAAAATGTTGAATTGAAAAGTGTTTGGGGTACAAAAGATTGGCAAGTACAGGGTATAGAATCTTTGTTTAGAGCCTGCATGATCCCAGAACAAATTATATTTTTAAATGACACTGTTCAACAAACCACCTGTCTTGGCCTAGCCAAAATCAAAGACTTAAATAAACCGTCTATTCCAAAACCAACAAAGAACAGCAATAGCTCTACAGATGAAGAGATAGACGTAAATTATGTATTAAACCAAAACAGAACACATCCAGATTGGAAAAAGTGGTTGATCTGGCCCACAGATACTAATAACTGTCAAGACAGATTCCTGAACAAAACACAGGGGTTCAAAATGACCAGGCCAGACCCTAGATATCCCCAAAGACAACACCCAGGGATAATAACAACCTACAGTGTGGGCAAATTATGCCTTCAATGGCTACAAACTTCCACACTGGCAGAAATTAAGCAACACCTAACTTTACTTACTCATGGTGCTGACTTGCGTGATTTCATTATGGGACCACGCAAACAGTGTCAAAAGCGTTTCATAGCAGCCTCTGTATATGCAGCATACAACGAGGCCTGGAAGGTTACTCAAATTGAGTCAGCAGAGAGAATACGGGAAATTGACCGTATTAATTTGGAAAAATCACTTTCTGTAGTGGACAATGGGTTAATGACTCTGTCCTCCAGAATTTTATCTCTGGACAGCATTGTGTCTTCAGCAATCGACATAATATCGCAGGACTTACTGTTGTTACAACACGGTCAGTCCCAATTGCGTTCTATTGTACAGCTTGGCTGGACGCTACAAAATCTGCGTTCAGGCTATGTGCCTTGGCGTTTTGTGGTAAATAAATAATTAAATACCTGTTCTATTTTTGACTAGATATACAATAACAGATAGCTCAATAAATAAGAGTCAAGATTCGAGGTAGCTGGAGTTTGCAGGTTTTAATCAGGCATAAAGGACAGGAACAGGACAACCTGCATGGGAATGGGATGGCAGCTGCCGGGGGGCAGGATCTGGGAGCATAAGGGGTAACTTTTAATAACAGTGCACAATATTTATAGTTAAACAATTGCATTACATTCAGTATAGTAGGCGTAGCAGTGGGTGGAGTTCATAGCAGTCGCGAAAGATAAGGCATAAAGTAGGTGGAACAAGAGGGGTATACATAGACATGTGATGTAAACGTAACAGAATATGTCATAAACGGGGCGGAAACATGGAGGGGGCTACCTAAGGAGCCGGGACCTCTAACCTAGTGGTGCGCGCAAGCTGGCAATGACGTGTTACTAGGAGGAACTGGGGGCTATGACTTCTGCGCTAGAAGATGAGACGAAAGTCTGGAGTGTCAGAGCGACATGTACCTAAACACTATCTAGTATCTGATGTTTAGAGAACATCTTGATAGAATCCAAAAGTTATCAGGGTAAAGGCTAACAGACTCTAAGACTGGTGCATGCATCATTCTATATGTAGTGCGTGTTGAGGAATATTAAATGACCATTAATACAGTATTTCTCTTACATGGAGACGTAAAGGCTAGACGATGACTGAAACTATTGATGCGATTCAGTAGCTTTAGGAATGCAGAGAAGGAGGGCTGGACTGATAACTAGAATCATAACATACTCTTGGCAGACTGGCAGGCAGAGCCAGGCCAAGCCGGGCACTGTGAGGCAGGAAGTAAGTGAAGGGTCAGGGATACAGGTGGGGGCTGTATCGCTCCTCAGCGAGGGTTCAGGAGACAGGAGCTGAATCTGGTGTCCGGGCCCTTTTGAGGCCTAGAAACGGAGACTTTTCAATGAATTAACGTGCACACTGTAAAACGTGGCAACATAACTTTACATAGGCCTAGTACTCGTAGCTTTAACGAGAACTGAAAACTGGCATACTAGAGATGGACACAACTAAAATTGTGTCTTTAATCGATCATAAGGGAATACATATGCATATTAATCATGCACATATAACATAAGATGGGGAACACGTAGGGACACAGAACATGGCAAAATTTACTTTTCCACATTCCCTCCTTGTCACTACGTTTCCATCAGAAAACATCAATATTCATGATACCATCTATCATTTCATACAGTATCATTTGCTCGTCTCGAATTGTCTTGGAACGGGACTTAGGACTAGGACTTGGAATACAGGATGTAGCACAAATGCCGCAAATCGCAGGGCCACATTGTAAACAGAGGCAGCAACTGAAAATGATCATTACTGCTTATACCTAGGAATGACAATACTTTCCATCCCCAGGCAGAGATTATACTCCAGAGCCAACCGGACCATGTCCAGGTGCCTGGATTCTGGTGTAACTTATGGGCAATTTTATGAAGTCTGGTTATAGCTGAATAAACAGACGGCGCGTTATTAGGAATGAAAATGCAGCAACTAGATCCGATGACTCTACATGCTCCTCCTCTATCGGCCAGTATGACGTCAAGAACGAGACGATTTTGGAGCACGACAAATCTCATAGCAGATTGCTCTTCGGTTAAGTTACCTAGAGCAGAAGTAGTCTCATTCACTACTGCTTCAAGGGTTCTGGTTAACCTACGGATTAACTTACTATTCTGGATAGGTCCTATAAAGAAGAAGAAACCTCTATTGAAGTCTGTATACTGTTCTAGAGCAGTTTCAGTTTGATCGACAATCGGGGACTCAATCTCCCTTCTATGTCTAATGTGTACTAGATGTGTGTTTCTATGATAATCGGATGGGGCTAGGAAAACTGGTGGCAGTAGGAAGGCAATGTAACATGTTCCATCCCAATCGAGGGGCAGACGAACATATGCGGTCTGACCACAAACAAAATAAGAATGACGTGAGGCTTTGAAAATAGATTTCCCACTGTCACTATACTTGACAATAGTAGTACAATCACTATGTCCTACATGTGCGGAACCATTTTTTCGGACACATAATTCGCCTTTGACTGGTAGTACTGAAATAGCAGGTAAATCTGGAGTAGTATCAGACTGAACATTCAGGAACATAAAATTCGAAGAATAATTACCTAAATTATAAACTTCATTTTCTAGGTCTAACCCGGTTCTATGGGTGAGACCTTGCTTGTCTGGAAAACATGTACTATTCAGAAGGGACATATCAGTTGAGGATGACGTTAACGTGGACCACGCTCCACACGAACCATTATGTGAAAACGGATAAGGAAAGAGTGGCAGAACTCCCTTCGGTGTCTGGAAAGGGGGGAGTCGACCACACACCCAACAATTAGTGGCATTGCTGGTCTGGTGTGAATAGTGTAACATACGGATAAATGTGTTATTGCGCATAGCAAGACGATAGGATAGCTCGTGAGGAGGCAGATCACTAAATGTGTGTTCTACTGTAGCATTAGAAAACTTATTTACATGAGAAATTGAAAAACATAAATGCAATGCATAACTTGTGCAGGTAACCATCAAACTCAAAAATAGAAGAAAACATAAAATAACAATACATCTGATGGAGTTTTGACTAACTCTCTCACTATGGGGGTCTATCTCATACATGTCAGAAACCTGTCTAACCGTTTCACCCGAGGGGGACTTAGACAATTAAACTGGCTGACTTATTTTACTAGACCGGAGCTTCTGTTTATACTCCTGCTGCGGAGTTTCCTCTAACAGGGGAGGCTTGGAATCAAAGTTTGTAGCGGGACAGTCCTTGAGAATAGGGCAGTTTTTAGAATTCTGGCAGTCCTTAAAAATGTTCTTGGAAAAAGTTTTTTCTCGGAGTCCATGAAACTTCTTGACGTGAGACAGGTGGACCCACCCCTTGCGGCCTTCCAGCTTCACGGCCGTGCGGGTGGTCAGAAGGACAAGTTGAGGCAGTTTCCAGCGGGGCTCCAGCGGACTTGAACGATCAAAATTCCTCACAAGGACTAGGTCGCCTGGAATGACCTCATGTGGTTTCACCTCGGTATTGTCTGGAAATGCGGCGGCAACCTGTGAACGACAAGAGTGTAGGGCAGACATCAAGGAAGCTAGGTAATCTGTCAGCATATTACTGGAAACATCTGTAATACTTCGGGGTCTAGGTGTACCCCACATGTTCGGGGGGCGGCCGAATACGACCTCATAAGGGGACAGACCTGATCTGGAATGTGTGACCATGCGCATATAAAATAGGGCGACTGGCAGAGCTACTAGCCAGTCTACACCTTTCTCTTTACAGACTTTGGCAAGACGGATTTTTAATGTCTGGTTATGTCTCTCTACGAGACCTGCTGCTTCAGGATGGCGTACAGAATGAAACTTCCACTGGTACCCTAACAGAAGGGAAACATACTTCATCAACTCTGATGAGAATGGCTGGCCGTTATCGGAGTACACGACCCTAGGGAGTCCATAACGGGGGAAGAATTCACGAACCAGCTGCTTGGCAGTGGTCGCGGCTGTGTAATCTGGGACTGGATATGCCTCTGTCCACCTGGACAAAGCGCATACAACTACAAGGACATACTTAAAACCTCGACATCGCTCCATCTGAATGTAATCCATTTGGAGGACCTCAAAAGGGTGGTCAGGAGGCTGGAATCCCCCTTGTTCCACCGGGACACTTTTACCTGGATTGAACTGACAACATATCATACAGGTACGGACTTTCTGCTTGGCTGCAGCTCGTAAATGCTTGTTGAACCAAATGTTCTGGATACTGTCTAACATGGCTTTTTCTCCTAAATGTGCAGGACTATGTGCGGTATTAATAATGACTTGAACCATTGAGTCGGGGAGAAACCATGTGGCTTTTCCCTTCGTCAACCATCCCTGATCTGTCTGGACCCCTCCTTGTTCGGACCATTTCTTGATTTCCTCGGGAGTAGCATGTGACTGGATATCTATGACATCTTGAGTGGGGTCCTTAACTGTCATACATGTAGTCGGATCTGGAGTGTGTGTCAGTGTTGCGTTAACTGGAATGTCTGGAGTCTGGGCTGTAAACTTGGCTGTTCGATCTGCTAGATCGTTACCTTGGGAAATAATGTCAGTGACTTTCGTATGTGCTTTGCACTTCATGATAGCGATAGCTGTTGGTAAATGTATTGCATCTAACAGAGCTTGGATAAGGAGACCATGCTGAATCTTGGTTCCATGAGAAGTCATAAAACCTCTTTCTTGCCAGAGCACTCCAAAGTCGTGTACGACTCCGAATGCATATCGTGAATCTGTGTAAATGTTAACTTTCAGGTTTTTGGCACGTATGCAGGCTTGTGTCAGAGCAACTAGCTCTGCTGCTTGAGCGGACAGAGTGTCAATACGGTGTGTCTCTATAACTTCAGTCTCAGTAGTCACTGCATACGCGGCTACTAGTTCTCCTGTACTTGTTCTCATACATGAACCATCCACATAAAGTGTCAGGTCGGGATCTGGTAATGGAATATCTGTCAGGTCTTGTCTTGGCTTTGTCATGGTGTTAACTACTTCCACACAGTCATGTGTGGCAGGATTTGAAGTAACTGACGGTAACAGTGTAGCCGGATTTAGAACGTTGCAGCGTCTGATTTCTATGTGTGGCTGGAACAGTGTCAATTCATAACCTGTTAAACGTGCAATGGTCAAGTGCTGAGTCTGGGTTCGGTTTAAAAGAACTTCCACGGAGTGTGGAACTTGTACTGTCAGGGAATGTCCTAACACTATGGAATCACTTTGTCTGATAGCTAGTGCTGTGGCTGCAACTGACTTGAGGCACGCAGGCAGAGCCTGGGCTACTGGATCTAATGTGCTCGAAAAATAAGCACAGGGCTTGTATTGTCCTGCTTGATCTTGTGTGAGAACAGATAATGCAGTACCATCACGTTCTGTGACAAAAAGTGTAAAAGGCTTACTGTAGTTCGGAGTAGCTAGAACAGGAGCTTGACATAAAGCTTTCTTTAACTCATTAAAAGCAAGTGTATGTTCCTGGGTCCAAGGGAGGACAGTCGATACGGCTGCCTCCTGTGTCGTTAACTGTATCAGTGGCTTGGCTAGAAATGCATACTGAGGAATCCATTGTCGGCAATAAGAAGTGAGGCCGATAAAAGCTCGTACCTCCTTCTGGGTCTTGGGCTGAGGAAGACTCGCTATTAACTGGATACGGTCAGGTGTCAACTGCCTACCCCTCTTGGACAGTAAGTGGCCTAAGTAGATCACTTGCTGGACACAGAATTGAAGCTTCGAAGGGGACACCTTGTGCCCCATCTCGGCTAGGAAATACAGGACTGTAAGTGACGCACGCTCGCAGGCACGTTCAGAACGGGCTGTGATCAGTAGATCATCGACATACTGGAGCAGGGCAGTGTCAGTTGGCATGTGAATATTGTCTAGTTGTCTCTTAAGTGCTTGACTGTAAATACTAGGACTTTCTGTGAAACCTTGAGGAGCTCGTGTGAATTTATAGCTCCTTCCATTTAAACAGAATCCGAAAAGAAACTGACTGTCTGGATGAATGGGGACACTGAAAAATGCGTTTTTGAGGTCTATGACTGTGAAAAATGTAGCCTCAGAATCAATGGCTGTCAATAGGGAAGAAATATCTGGGACAACTGGGTACTGGGGAATGATACATTTATTAAGTTCTCGAAGGTCAATCACTAATCGATATACTGGAGGTGCATTTGGATCAGTACGTTTCATGACTGGAATGATAGGAGAATTACATACATTGGAGTCAGTTTCTACAACTACTCCTTGAGCAATGAGCTCGTCAATAATTTTGGATAAGGCTGCTACAGCCTCAGGTGGCAATCTGTACTGCCTGATTCGTGGTAACACTACACCTGGTTTGAGAGTCACACGGTGGGGTGTGATTTGCATAAAACCAACATCAGTTGGACCTTGTGCCCATAGATGCTGCGGAACATTCAATAATCTAGGATCAAAATCACGTAATACATAGTGACCCTTAAAGTCACGTAAAAACAAACGTATTCCTTCTGGGGAGCAGCAAATAACTGCACCTAATTCTTTTAATGTCTTAATGCCTAACAAATTTTCTGGACATGATTTCGTGAGTAGCAGGTCAGTAGTTCGGGACAATGGACCTACTTCTAGAGTAACTGGTTTGGAAATCTCGTTAACAATTGGCTTTCCTGAAAATCCAAGGGAAACATTTCTAGAGCCTGAGAGCGGAGGCCCTGGAACCTCGTCATGACTGATAGTAGTCCTACTTGCCCCTGTATCAATCAGAAACTTTCTGTCTTTCCCTAATACTTGACTGTGAACATAGGGACCCTCTTGATCTACAGGAATCTCGATGAGAGGCAAGCCTACCTCCCTCTCTAGGCTGTTTCATGAATACGGCTGGTACTCTGGATACTCGGACTGTGCATACTGGTACATCTGCTGTGTAACATGCTGTGTTGCAGCTATAGGCTGCGGTGCTGTAACTGTCTGTGGTGTATTCTGTGGTAACTGGGAAGTCTGTGAAACTTGTTCTTGTCTAGGCGGACGTGGTCTTTCTTTAGTCTTACCAGTGGCTATGTTGTGTTTCAGAACTGCACACTCGTTTATAAAATGACCTGGCTGTTTACAATAATTGCAGGTCCCTTTAACAGGAACTGCAGGATGACTGGCTTGATTTGGACCCCTCTTCTGACTGTCCTGTGGAACAGATTGTGCAACTAATACTTTCATTTTCGTGTCTTTCATACGTTTCCTTTCGTGTTCTTGCTCTTCCCTGATTCTATTCTGGTGATACTGGAGCATCTGGAGCATTTGGGACGGAGTATTAGCTTGCCAGGTACTCTCGACTTTCAAAACTCTATTTTTAACTTGTGGACTTGAATTCTCGACTAGTTTAGTAACAAAAAGATGAGGGTATGACTCACTACTCGTCTTCAAACCACTGTTGATGCTAAAACATTTCTCAAATCTAGAATAAAAATCACTAGTATCTTCGTCTGGTTTCTGTTTACAGGCTGAGATTGCATCCCAGTCTTCCTTTTTCGTGGCTAGTAATCTTGGCAAAACTTGTATTAACAGTTCAGGTAATTCTTTACATTTATCTCCTTGACCGGTACCTGGTACACGTGTATTTTCTTCAGCTTCTAGGAGCTGCCCAATCTATCTTTTTCTCTCCCACCTCCCATTCTTTCTCCTTGAGTTTTTCATATATGCCCGCGGGCAACAGGACCTTTAACATTTTAATTATATCTGGATACGTGTATTCTCCCATACGGAGCATGTCTTTTAATTCACGGTGGAACCCTGCTGGATCTTTATCGTGACAGGGAATTAACTTTTTCATCTCTAAGAGTTCCATCTTTGTAATCGGGGTGTAAACAAATACTCGTTGCATTTCACCACCCGCTGTCCTAACTGGGTGTACTTCTCGTAACGGATGCTGTCTGTCTATGTAAAAGGGTTTACTTTCTGGGGGTGAGACGTGAACAAAATGCGGGTTCAGAAACGTTCTATATTTGTGGCGCTGTTCTAGAATGATACTAATTAAGTCGGTACCTAGACCTCTCCATTTATACTGGAGTAACTCGTTCAGAACATCATGTAACGGACCTGGATCGGAATGCTGACCCTCATACAATGTAATGAGGTGCTGGATCATATACATACCCACCAGTCGCTGCTCGGCTGGGGGCAGTTTCAGAAACATTTGTGCCACTATTTCGTCTGGAAAAGTGGTAGAATCAGTAGCCCATCGGACTGCTGATCGGGCTAGTTCTTGTTCATGCATAGTACTAAGTTCACTATAACCGATTCGTGATTTCAGAATGTGATCGGTAGCTTGAAATACTTGCTCTAGAGAACCTTGTGCTGGTGCTGGAAGAGGAACAGTTTTCTTGTGTTCTAGACGTGAATGTCGGTCGGGAAGTCTAGCTTTACCTACATACGCTATTCTGGCGGTATTCTCGTCGTCTACCTCTTCAGTAGAAGAGTCGTTTTCCTTCTCGCTTACTTGTGCTGCTTTGCGTTTCTCGTGTAACCTTATTATTTCCTTACGAATTTTCTTGTACATACTCTCTATACAACTGAGCGTCCTGTGTCTTCCCTCGGCTATATTATCACTCCACCTTGTCAGGACTTTCATTTCGGTCGGATCTTTAGTCGGATAATCTTGTTCCCTTATTAAACAATTAATTAGAAACTTTAATAGCATGAGCTGAATCTCAGCTTTTCTTAGAAACATGACTTCGCCAATACTTTCTGGGTCTGTTCCTGTACGAATGAAACGATATATTCTGTCTAGATCTTCTTTCATATTCGGTAGGGTGTCCAAATACTCGGTCACCCGTCTTACACGTAATGAATATATAACCATACTATCATCACCTGGGACCGGATCATAACGGCATTCGGTAAGAGCTCGTCTGATATCTGCAACAGACTGATGTTTGGGCGTGCGCTGTAACGCACGTTCATGTAACTCGACTGACGTTACACGTTTGTGTGGCGGCGGGGTTCCCGGAGGACCTCCTCCCGCGGCCCCTAAACTGGAATCGTCGACTGATACTCTTCGTGCTGGCAGAGTGACCAGTGTAGCGGGTACTTGTAATGTAGGCTGGACCGGGGGTACCGTAACAGGTGCTGTAACAGGTGCCCCGGTGACTGGAGGAGCAGGATTTACATTATTTACAGGAGCTGGCGGAACAGGATTTGCATATTCTGGGACTGTGTCGTCCAAATAGGACGAGAGAAAAATATCAGCTGCGGTCGGTTTGTGACGTAGCTTGGTCGGAACTTAGGGTGGCGGAAAATTACTGGATGCCTCCGGGGTTGCTTTTGGCAAGCCCTCGGCAAGAAGAGGGTACATACCCTTAATAAGGGCATTCCTCTGTCTGTCTGACTGTTCGGTTTTAACTCGTTCACCTATTTCGATTAATTCCCTTTCTTGGGCTCTTTCTGAGGATTCTCTACTTAATTCTGACTTTCTGATTTCTTTTTCGGTTCTTTTATGAGATTCTTTGCGCCATAACTCGATGGCATCTTTCTGTGACTGTCTGGCTTTCTTTTTCCATAATACTTCTTCTACTCGCATGATGCACTCGGCATCCCATGTGCCTGATACAGGCCATCTATATTTCTCTTCTAATTCCTTAGTGTACTCGACCCATAAGTCTAGATATAATATGGCACTTATGCCATGCTTATGATACATACAATGACCTGGACTGTCCCTAGGTGGGACAGGAACTGCTTCCTCGAGCAGACCTTTTCTAGTTCTTAACTGACGTAATTTTGAGAACAGAGGCATGACGTGAACTGGGATCTGGACACAATACAATACACAATGAACACAATAATGACTTGAGACTGATCACTCATACCACGACATTAAAAACACATTGAAATGACATTTAAAATAACAGTTCGAACAGAAACATTACCTGGAATACTTGAGAACAGAAACACATGAATTTCTCGAGACTAGAACTTACTAGAGTTACTAGATGCACTGCTGAAACAGTACGAAACATACCGGTCTCATAAAGAGACACGTCAGGACCCGCATCCACCTAGGTGGATACTTCGTGTTGGATTTGCGTACCCAAACCCACGGACCAGAGACAAATTAATTGACCCTGTCTAGATACTACCCCAGCAACGGTACTCACCGGGCAGCAAGAACGGAAGGCCTCGGACTGGACTGGACTGCTACGACGACGGACTACGAACTTCGGACTTCAGTTACGGGTGGGCCTCCGGATACCTCGGACTCTCGGCTTGGGCTCTGGTCGGGACTCGCCGCGTTCCTCCACCGCCTCGTCTGGATGCTGGACCGCAACCTTCGTCTCCTCCGTGGGCCTGAGGGATACTTGAAGCAGAAATATCTGCACGTGCACGGTATGGTTCCGTCACGGCTGCAGAGGGTCAGGGGGCTGGCGTGGCTTCTCCGGCGCGTGGGGAAAGGGCAAGTCCGTATTCGGGTGCCATTATGTGGTAAATAAATAATTAAATACCTGTTCTATTTTTGACTAGATATACAATAACAGATAGCTCAATAAATAAGAGTCAAGATTCGAGGTAGCTGGAGTTTGCAGGTTTTAATCAGGCATAAAGGACAGGAACAGGACAACCTGCATGGGAATGGGATGGCAGCTGCCGGGGGGCAGGATCTGGGAGCATAAGGGGTAACTTTTAATAACAGTGCACAATATTTATAGTTAAACAATTGCATTACATTCAGTATAGTAGGCGTAGCAGTGGGTGGAGTTCATAGCAGTCGCGAAAGATAAGGCATAAAGTGGGTGGAACAAGAGGCGTATACATAGACATGTGATGTAAACGTAACAGAATATGTCATAAACGGGGCGGAAACATGGAGGGGGCTACCTAAGGAGCCGGGACCTCTAACCTAGTGGTGCGCGCAAGCTGGCAATGACGTGTTACTAGGAGGAACTGGGGGCTATGACTTCTGCGCTAGAAGAGGAGACGAAAGTCTGGAGTGTCAGAGCGACATGTACCTAAACACTATCTAGTATCTGATGTTTAGAGAACATCTTGATAGAATCCAAAAGTTATCAGGGTAAAGGCTAACAGACTCTAAGACTGGTGCATGCATCATTCTATATGTAGTGCGTGTTGAGGAATATTAAATGACCATTAATACAGTATTTCTCTTACATGGAGACGTAAAGGCTAGACGATGACTGAAACTATTGATGCGATTCAGTAGCTTTAGGAATGCAGAGAAGGAGGGCTGGACTGATAACTAGACTCATAACATACTCTTGGCAGACTGGCAGGCAGAGCCAGGCCAAGCCGGGCACTGTGAGGCAGGAAGTAAGTGAAGGGTCAGGGATACAGGTGGGGGCTGTATCGCTCCTCAGCGAGGGTTCAGGAGACAGGAGCTGAATCTGGTGTCCGGGCCCTTTTGAGGCCTAGAAACGGAGACTTTTCAATGAATTAACGTGCACACTGTAAAACGTGGCAACATAACTTTACATAGGCCTAGTACTCGTAGCTTTAACGAGAACTGAAAACTGGCATACTAGAGATGGACACAACTAAAATTGTGTCTTTAATCGATCATAAGGGAATACATATGCATATTAATCATGCACATATAACATAAGATGGGGAACACGTAGGGACACAGAACATGGCAAAATTTACTTTTCCACAGTTTAATCAACACAACGTCACTATTCAATATCTTTAACCTTACTGATAAACAAATCAGTATGGCACAGAAGGGTGCTGATTATACAATCCTGAGCATTGAGAAACTTGAGAGATTACCAGTGACAATGTCAGAACGACCTGTCAGTGAATGGATAATACATGGGATAATTAATATTCCAATATCAACCTTCAGGTTTCAATACTGCCAAAAATATATACAGGCTGGCATGTACGAAAAATTGGGAAAAGGGTACATTAAAACAACATGGAACTTGCCCTATTCACATGCATGTGTCAGTAATAAAGGACAGAAAGTGTTTCTTAGTGGCAATAATTGTGCAATGTCACTAAGCGGTACACTTCTGTGTAATGGAATTAGTTTGCATGGAGCCTGTGAAGGGAACTCAAATAACCTTTCATGTCACCAGCTAGGCACACCTGCTACAGAGATAGAACCATTCTTTCAAAGACTCTATAATGGGAGTTACATTCTAATTGTGGACCGCAGATGCTGTAGTCTTATGCCCGGGACTCCTTATCTCGTAACTACGACTGCGAAGGTCAAGTGCTGTGGACACTTATTGTTCCCCAGCTCCTTTCCAGACAGGGAGGCAAGGGCATGGCCCAACTTGAAAATTACTTCTATTCGAATAGATACTTTAAGCAGAATGAAAACAGTGCTTCTTCAGACGCCGACCAGGCTCACGTCATCAAAAGAAACGTATGATCTCCAAGTCGCAAGGACGACTGCAGAGATACATTCATTGTTATCAACTAATTCCCCCATACATTTCGCAGAAACCCTGAATGAAATCTTAAATATTTCTGATACCAGTGGAGTCTCAAAGGTATTTAAGACAGTATTTTCGATGGCATTAACACCATTCAAAGCCATACTGGGTATTTTTCCAGATTTCGTCCATTCGATTTTTGGCGGACTTCCCCTGATTTTAGGACTGATTGCAGGAATCCTATTCCTAGTCCTTATATTTCGTTATGGCAAACCATGTCACAGACAGAACACCTGCGACAAGGGAAGAAACAATCCTAGCCATTGGATACCGGGACCGGATAACAAAAATCCTGGGACTATCCCGGCTTAGAGACCTGAACATGACTTGGTGTCTATCATTTCGACCAATGTGGCAACGATGTGTTTTACCTGTATTAAGGTGCCTGCTATGCGGAGAAGAATGCGTGTTAGACACCTGTCTGACGCTACAATCGGATGCGCCAATGGATGCAGAAACATTGTTGGGTCCAACAAAGGCTCATGCTTTGTGCTGCCCTCAACGCCTACCAATCCTGATGACGGCATTCGTGGAAGCTTCACCACTACGATTAAGGGGTAGTGAAGTTCAAGATGAAAGCAGCATCGATCAGGTACGACCTTCTGTCAGCAATCCAAATCAGAACGTCAATGGAGACAATCATGCGCACAAATGCATGGTTACACCTTTTTCCGAGTTAGTGGAACTCTCCCAGGAAGCTGTTGACAGCTTTTTCGAAAGCCTAAATGATATGATGTTCTCACCAGAGCAGAAATAGAGACTTTTGAGCAAGCTCGCACACGGCGTTCCCAACACCCTGAATTTGGCCTTCAACTTTAATAATAAAGTCACATGAACAATTTTCCCTCCAGTTCACGGACAGCAATTTTTTCAGCAGCCCCAAAATATTTTTGCATATTTTTCGGGACACTTATCTTCTGCTTAAAGTAAGAAACTATTCTTGGAGAACTAAAATTTCTATTTTTAGATACCTTATAGACATTAGCTGCCCGCAAGGATGTTCATTATTATTATATTCTGTGATGAAATGGTCTCGAACCTTTCTTCTGTATTAAGAGCCATTTCATGTATAAATTCTCATATACCAAATAGCAATAATGTATAGATGTGCGTGATTACTTTAGCATTATACTACAGCTTGAGTGCATACAATACATATGACTGCATTTTTTCCGTATATTTGAAAATTTCAAAATGCATTTATGTATTTTGGGGTGGTAAGGTATACACGATACTCTATAGTATGTTTTACTATGCCTAGATTAGTAAATATGTCCATAGTTAGCGTGGAGTGGGTGTGATGTATTCCTATAGGTTCTGTATCGATCCCCCTATTCCTGACCCTATTCTGGTTAACAAGTTAACTAGCAGCCATCCCATGAGGCAGAAAACCCCCATGATGCAGAAACCGTTATCTGATTAAGCCACACTACGACACAGGAACGTGTTATCTGATTAGGTCATAACGCTTGCCATCTAATTAGACAAGCGATATTCCTCCAGCCCCTGATAAGGCATACGGAGTTCTCAAATCAAACCTATGACAACCTGGCAAAAACCCTGCGGCCATTGCTTTGATTTCACCGAGAACTTCAGCAAAAGAATGTGCTAACGACCAAGTCGTATGACATCCTTATTGACGTATCTATGTCCATCCTTACGTCAATCTCGGCACCTGAAAGGTATAAATATTACCGATATTGCCCTATGCAAACACACGCGGTGGTGACGAGGACGGAGCAGCCAGACTTGCCGAAGCCCAGAGCAGAGCAGACCCCGCTGGCGCAGCCCCGCCTTCCTGACGCGCTGAGAACGAGACGCTGCCTTTCTCCTGCCGAGAAATCCAGCTCCGGCGCTTCCAAGCAGCCCTCGCAGGCAGCCTGGAATATCGAGACCAGAGACGAGAGATACCATCCCTCATCCATCCTAAATTCCTGGTACAGAACTGAATGACCCCTCGCAGAGAATTCTTGAGTCAGTCACTTGGCAAAACAAACTTAACTTAAACTGTAACTTTCTATTCCCGCCCACGTATTAGGCTTAGGTCAGGTACACGGGGTAGGCGTAGCTAGAAAACACCAGTTGAGTACGATTAGTCAAATGTATATATGTATGTAATATATATTTTATCCATTTTAAACCTTCATATGGCTTAGAAACCATATCAATGTTTTTACAGTATTATTTTATACTTCTGCTTTTAATGTATGCACTTTACTTAACCATAAGTATTGCAATAATATCGATTCATTTCTCTTGTATGAGAAAAGAGACTGATCAATAAATAACATCTTTTATTGAACACGCCCGTCTCTTCCTTTTCTCTACAATCTGATGAGACTAAGAATGCACGTACTGACTGAGTAAAATAAATTGCCTTTTGTTCACACAACTCTCGAGATATACTCTTGATTAGGGGAGAGCAAAGTTGTCATGTTCTATGGTTGTCAGAAACTAAATCCCTTCTTGTCTATCCAGGGAGGTTCAACTCCTCCTTGCCTATTCGAGAAAGTTTCTAGTGAACTCTGAGCTAGCTGGCAAACCCAAAACTTTAAGTCTAATATCGACAGTAGTAGACCTAGTTAACGTCTGGTCTAGGCCTATACTATTGAAGGTATTATTCCAATGCGCAGAGCCTATTGGGATGATAGGAACTACACTACAGGAGTTGTTGCAATGTTTTGTAATACTAGATTGAAATTAATGTAGAAGGTTGGGGGGTCACTAGGGTGACACTTCATAATGCACTTTATGCACTTTTTTAGAATATACACTATGGTAAACATCTTTTTTTCTTTTTAAGAGGGTTCTGGGGACACAGACTGTAATAGAAATTTTTAGACATACATAAATATCCTGGACATATTCGGTTCATTGGTATATGTAACATTGCCAGAAAACCAGGTACTGTTTACAAATAAATATGCTTGTTGAGTTGAAGGGCATTTTCATACAATCGAAAAAAGGATTATAGATATTCGGACACAATGAAACAGTGTATTATACAATCACAACTGTACTGTCCGCAATTGCATTTTAGCAGATATGACATAAATCAAATGTATTTTACCAATATTTTACTTGCATTTTATCTGTATTTTACAAGTATATCAACATTTCTTTTCAACAGTAATGGACAGTAGAAATAGGAAGTACAAGAAGTATTTCTTCTATGTCTAATTATGCACAGTCACTTTAAACAGAGGTGTGTTTCAAGACATTGTTGTCATGTGATCAAGGCAGGGATCTGCCGAAACGCGTCGTGATGGCTGGTGGCACACGTGAAATAAACTAAAATCAACACAGAACTGGGTCTACCTCGTCTTACTTGCAAGTCCGTGGTGAAGTTGTGGTGGAGGCGAGCTTTTGAAGCGCATATATATATATATATATATGTATATATATATATATATATATACACACATACACATTTATTAAGGAAAGTCCTTGGGTTCTACCGTGTTTGAATACAATGATTTGCATTTTGCACTTTATTGGCAGCTACACAATGATAAGAAAGAGGATTATTAAATCTTTATATGGCACTATTTTACCCACATGGCTTTTATTTAATAAAGCAACAAGTTTCATGCTTTTACATGGGTATGGAATTCGGGGCAACGCATCAAATATGCCTCTTTATTTAAAACATTAACGGTTATATCTTGTTTTAAATATGTGTCACTACATTTTAATGTTATGATGAATGCATTGGTGCACTGATATTGTGTAACGCAATCTTTATTCAAATAGTATGTCTTCCATGTCTAGTCGTGCTGTCTGAGACGACTACCAATCATGTAACATTGTGAATTGCACTTGCACTTTAAAAATTAATTGCCCCTCCCATGGCGTCATGTGATAAAGGCCTCTGGGCAGGCCGAAACGTTATGCTGGTGGCGAAAGTAATTGAATAAAATCATTCACCTTTAAGCTTAGGTCGGCTCTCGTTTCCGTCACTGGTGAAATCCTGTTGGAGGGAGGATTACTGGTGTTGTTGGCGTGAGTGGTTGCTGCATATATATATATATATCCAACAGAACTTCTCCTTAAGAAAAGAATGTCCGGGCCACTTGTAGATACAAACGTGATTTGTTTCAAAATGAGCTTCGCTCGACGCGTTTCGTGAAATTGGTGGTCAGCCTTTTGGTTTTGTCAATGCGTGACTTGTTCAGGCATGGTTTTTGTAAAACCGTATCCGTGTGGGAGCTGCTGGGCCCTCACCATTCTAACAAGCATTGGCAAAAGCAAAAATTGTTTTTTGTCTCAAAAAGCACACATTGCCACAGCAGTTCCGGGCACTGAACAAAACTACTTTGTGTGCCAATATGCTCATCATCAAAGAGCAGAATACTGTCACTGACAGTGAAGCCATCAGATAGACGGAGAGAAAAAGAGAGCGAGAGAGAGACAGAACTTTATTAAACCCAATAGGTCATGGTTAACGCCAGGCCTAATTAGAAGCCCAATTATTAAAAAAAGTCTCAAAAGTGCATCCATGGTATATATCCTTGCATTAAGTGAATATATACAGTTTCCATGAATTCACAAGAATTTACAGAAGTAGGCCAAGAAATAGTACTCCTAGAAATTATTTGTGAACTGCATTTTAGCATGAACACATGTGCATGTGTAGATTGGCTCATGTGAAAATCTTAATGTTTCAAGTTCACTTTTACTCTAACCACTTTTTTCCCAACCCTGGAAGAAGTTTTACGTCTGCAACTGTCAGGAGTAAATTTCCAACCTTTTTCAGTACGGGAAAATATTAGAAAAGTGTTGGTGCAAACCCAACACGCACGTTAGTAGGTTTGCACGGACTCAAAACGGAATTCCAACCCTTGAACTATTTCTTACCAATACCTTCCGCCCAGTATATTGACCTGCAGAAACGTGGCAGCATAAGGGAATTGCTAGTATGCAACCCTACTATGGTACAAGCCCTGGCATAATTAGAGAGGTTATATCAGAACTCTCATATAATGAGATTGCTGCCGTAATTTGTCGCCGCATTACATGGCACAAAAGGGACAAGTGGATTTTGTTACAGGGCAAGTAGATTTATGAAGCAACCTGCCCCATGGACAAGTAGATATTTTATTAAATTCCACACCCCGGGGCTAGGTGCATATTTACCTACACGGTGGCTGCCAAAACTTCATTAATCTAAATATTTTGACATTATTTACAATTTAGACATACCAAATAATAACGTAATCATTATGACGTGTATCATTTCCCATTGCTCCAAGAAAAAATTTCTTTCTGTGTACTGGATACTATACCAGCCAGGACAAGAGGAGAAAATAGAATACAGGAGCTGAGGAGATTGGAGTCCAAACTCATAATAAAATTCAGAACGACACAACCGAATGGGCACAATCTCCATGAGGAGCTAGCAGTACATTTAGGATGAAAAACGCGAATCCAATATAGCTGTTTACTGCATTCAGAATTTCTGTCTTTTTTAACTATTGTAAGAGAAAAAGTAGTTTTAATCACAGCCTTGAGGGTTTATTGAAGTTTGACAGAATGCTTTTATTATTTTTTCAGAACTATGGAATCAATGCTGTTGGGAATTGGTACCAGATACACATACGGGGAATACCATTTACTGAAAAAGATGATGCTATTTACAATTTGCCTTTAATTGTTTTGTGCCCACTGGGGCTGGACTATAATGGAATTAGGAAGATATTGCCTAATGATGATGAAATGTGCTATCCCTCTTGCCCATTGGGGCGCAAATGATAAATGCGCTAATGTGCCCACATGGGCGGAAATTTTTTCTTTGCACTGAAAACCTTTTCTCGTTCTCGTGAGAAAGCGGGTTCTGCCTGCGAAACGCGTCGAGCGAAGCTCATTTTGAAATAAATCACGTTTGTATCTACAAGTGGCCCGGACATTCTTTTCTTAAGGAGAAGTTCTGTTGGATGTTAAGGGATTCGCTATCCCATCCGAGGCCCGCCATTGCAAGAGGCAGGGGCCCTAAGCGAATGCAGAGTGTTGGATATATACATATATATATATATATATATATATATATATATATATATATATATACAGAGCAAAATCCTCGAACCTCCACGCCGTCGGCGCAGCGAAAGAAGAAAGCAGACCCAGCGTTGTCAGGCAAGATGTTTATTCAAACCTTTTCAGATGACGCGTTTCGAGTACCATGTACTCTTGTTCACACACCGCTGAACCAGTCAACCTGTTATTTTATATGCTTTTTTCCCTGACCCTTCCTAAGGGCCACACCTCCTGTCGAACATCACGTGACATAGAACATGACCATAGAAACGAGTGCTAGATTGTAGATGAACAAACAGACGGCATTTCTCGTTGTAATTAGTTTGGATACAACATAACAGGAGAAAATAATACAGTGAGTGAAACAAATCAAATCTATTTGTCAAAATTGTATTGCGTCATAGAGTGAATTAAAACAAAAAAATGTACATTGTTACATTTTTTTTAAAATCTACTTTTTTTTTTTTGTTCAAATCTTTGCACAAATCTCTTGGTTGGTAACTTCACATATCTTGACTGCCTGAATGCAGATATCCAAAATGTACACTAATAAAGTGACTGGTGCATAGTTATTGCTGCATGAATGCAGGTTATGTAAAGTGACTAATGCAAATTAATTTATACCAGCAACCAGATAATGTTGAGCATTGAAAGCTTTGGTCCACTTGGTCACATGATGTAAATCTTTAAGTGACAATTCCACCGATAGAACCCACGAGCAACTGTCTAAAATACTTATTAAAAATCCCAAAAATTTCATGAATTTACAATATGTCATAAATATCTAGACCTATATACAATTTATATATATACTATATATATATATACAAAAAATGATAATATCCCCATTAATTGTGCTCATATGTACATTTGTAAAATGTGACTAATGTTGAGTAAGAAAAAGGAAAAAGGAAAAAGAAAAGATCATACTTAACATGAAAAAAATCGATGAATGAAACTAGTCGCAAATATTTGACTATACACATTATATACAATCTAGTGGTAAAATATATATTTATTTTAGCCGAATTCACATGTCCTATCAAAAACACTGTTCGAATCGTGACCCAAACATTATATCTTGTCATGTGAATCAAATTATTTGCTCAATGGGTTTTTATTAATGGAAAAATATTTCATCCAGAATCCAAGACCCAATGCAGTAATCAAAAAACCATAAAATCAGATACTCAAATAAATTCCACATTTTTTTCACATTTTTGAAAAGGGTGGGGGGGGGGGTGGAAGGATGTTTGAATTTTTTCTCTCATATTAAAGTGGACACAAAGAAAATTCACAGAAAATGGTGTAGGTCCTCAGTGGCATTGAGACCATGTGGTTGTTTAGTATCCAATGCCACTATGTATCGCGTCTCCAGCTTTCTGAGTAACTTGTCCCTATCGCCACCCAGTCTTAAATGGGGCACCGCATCAATGACAAAATAACTCAGACACGCCAGATCCCTGGCGTGTACCGAGTCAAAATGCCGTGCCACCGGGTAGGCCAAATCATGATTCACTATTGCACGGAGATGCTGCAATATCCTCACATGCACCTGCGACCTCGTGCTACCCACATAGCCCAGGCCGCAGGCGCAAGTCAAGACATATACAGCAAACTCCGTGCGGCAGTTAAAATTGCCTTTGATTGCAATCTTGGTGCCAGAAAACGGATCATCATAGTGGGTAGTGTTTTTTCCAAATTTACAGGCTCGGCAGGAGCTACATTTAAAAAAGCCTTTTCGCAAGAGCCAGTCACTGCCACTGACCAGCTCTGGACTGGGCTTAACTAACCTGCTGTGCATGCTGTAAGCTTTTTTAAACGTTACAATTGGTCTATCTGAAACTCTTGAATTCAGAACACCATCTGTTTTTATAATGGGCCAATGCCTGTTGATGATCGATTTGATTTGCCTCTGTTGGCGACTATAGGTGATAATGAACCTAGGTGACTCATCACCAAAATCCGCCACAGGACACTTTGGTGGCAACAGAGATGTTCTGGACCTTTCCTGAACTTTCATTAATGCCTTGGAAAGAGTAGTTTCACTGTAACCTCTTGCTCGCAGACGCTCCATCATGGCTATTGCGCCCTCTTCAAATTTCTCATCGCTGTTACAAATTCTTTTTAATCTTAACAATTCCCCCAACAGTATGCTCTCAATTACATGTCGGGGGTGCCCACTGCTGGCATGCAATATGCTATTGCCAGCAGTGGGTTTGCGATATAAGGAAGTCATGATGTTATGCCCACTGATGTCTATTTGAACATCCAAAAATTGGGTTGTTTGTCTGCTTATATTTGAAGTGAAAAAGAGATTACTAGTGTTGGTGTTGAGAGCATCAACAAACTGCTGAGCACTGGAGATGTCACCCTGCCAAATACAAAAAACGTTGTCGATAAATCTCATCCAGTGCACTACATTGCCGTAGCCCGGTGTCGCCACGAGGTCCCGCTCCTCCCACCAGCCCACATGTAAACACGCATAGCTGGGGGAGAAGCAGGAACCCATCGCGACACCTCTAATTTGCCTCCAAATGTCCTTGCCATACATTAAAAAATTGTTATTTAAACACCAATTTACTAAATTGCATAGCATTTGATTGAGTCCATAATACTCACAGGACCTTTGTCCTAAATAGTGTTGTATTGCCTCAATACCTTTACAATGCTCGATACACGTATACAAGGATTCAATGTCCAATGTTATCATGCACCAACTTGCTTGCCATTGTATGGTATTAAGCCTAGACAAAAAATCACAGGTGTCTTTGATATAACTGCCAAGACCCTGGACATAATTTTGCAGAAAGAAATCGATGTAACGAGAAACGTTCTCACCCATACTGTTGGTTGCAGAGATAATTGGTCTGCCAGGGGTGGGATGACGCATCTTATGGACTTTGGAATTAGATATAGATGAGGCATCACTGGATTTTCCACATATAAAAATGTGTGTTCTTCAGACGATATTAAACGTTCCCGTTTATAGGCCATTAACATACGTTTCAAATTGTCCCGTGCTTTTTTGTATTCTAAGCCATTGCTTGGAGCGTAGCAGTTTTTATCATTCAATTGTCTTAACGCCTCAGTTTCATATTCTTGTCGTTGCCAAAGGACGATATTTCCTCCTTTGTCCGAGGAATTAATAACTATATCTTGATTTTTGCTAAGTTTCTCCATTAGTTTGTTATACTCCATTAACTGAAAATTCTTTTCCTTGCATTTGGCATGTTTCTGTCTTTGTACTCGTCTGTTTAGTGTCTAAGTCTTCCACCACACATTCATGAAATATGTCCACTGCATCATTGGGACAAATTTACTCTTTGCTTTGAAGGGGCTTTCCCCTGCTCCCCTTTGCGTGACATCAATGGCACGAAGTTGATCTTGAGTATTTGGTGTATTGGTATCTTCATTAACATTGGAAGGAGAATCAGTTTCCAAGTCACAAAGTGTTAAAAGCGTTTTGGCATCACTTGCTGTTGCCCGAAGAGACTTACCAGGCCTATCATTTTGTTCATTGTAGTTCTTTTCATGAACGTTCGGTTTTATTGCAAAGAATTTTTTGAGCTTGAGTTTCCTGATGAAAAGAAATACATCCGCTCGTGTCCCTGTGTAGTTGAAAGAACTCTCCGGGCAATAATTGAGGCCCAGAGCCAATAGCTGTTGTTCCGCTGTAGTCAGAGTGAGGTTCGACAAATTGGTGATAGTGCTCGCCATATCTACTGTTTTTTGTTGTTGTTTCTCTTTTTGTACCACGGCATTTTTTTCTTTTGCTGCGGATTTTGCGCGTTGCCTTCTTGTTTTGCGCCTGATATTACGCCGCTTCCTGCGCCATGATTGCGCGTTCTCGGTCGAAGTGTCCTTAACCGGTCCTCGACTAAAAAAATCAATTTCTTCGCCTAGATCCAGGACTGCATATGTATCGTTTTCCTGGTTCAGGCTTGCAACAGAACCCGTTGTGCTACACGAACTTGATAAGGAAATGGTATCTGCATCAGAAACATTAGACGCTCCTTGTTCGTTGCTAACGCTTGGTTGTTGCACAGTTTTCACTTGGCTGGAGGTTTGGCGCTGTTTTCTGACTTGATCAAACTTTCGAGAGAAAGTGTAGATACGACCCATCTCATAATCTTCGAGGTCTCGTTGGAATTTGTTGATTTTTCTTAATTTAATTTTCTCCTCGTGTTTTTTCAGTTTTTCTCCAATTTCTTTGCGACTTTTTTCAATCAAAGTCTTGATATCCTCCTCCTCATATTTATCCAGTTCTTCATTTATTTTGGCAATTTCTTCTAACCGGGTTATTCTATCAAGCCTTGCATATTTGATTAGGATCCTGATTAAGTTCATGGAAGCGATGAGATTGCTTTCTCCCCACTCTTTCAACATAGCGGGATTAGGGTCCACAAAGCTGGGGGCAAGTAATATACGTAAACCCCTCGGCACCCTCCCTGCTTCTTCATATTTAGTTAGGGACTTATGCTCCCACCACTTCGTGACTTCGGACCTGGATTTCTTCTCCAAAGTTTTCAATAACTGTTTTGCATCTTGATTAATCGTGTTGGCGACCGTTATGGGCGTTTGCTTGTTAGACATGCCACGAGGCAAATTGCTGTATAATATTGCCGCTGCCGCCTCCCTCTCATCATCGAGATTTGTAGACATTATTGGTGCTGTATTTGCGGTGTACTGTTGAAAAGGGTTTATTCAAATATTTACAAACGGCACTTGGCCGTTTTATGTTATGCTGCCGCCTGAGACACAAACGCTGCCTCCTCACCTGCAGATTGCTGATTTGAAAGTCCGTTAGGCACCGGTGTTCCAATGATTGCCGGTCTATCCGACCCGCTGATCAAGTCTCCCGATGCTGGCCTGGTTTCCTTGCAGCTGCAGGGGGCTTTCACTCAAATATTCCTCCCCGGAATCCTAATCCAATTTTGGCTGTAAGAGTGAAGCCGCTTGCCGAGAAGGGGGTACTGCTGACGGAGACAACCAACTTCCGTAATAGATGCAGAGCAAAATCCTCGAACCTCCACGCCGTCGGCGCAGCGAAAGAAGAAAGCAGACCCAGCGTTGTCAGGCAAGATGTTTATTCAAACCTTTTCAGATGACGCGTTTCGAGTACCATGTACTCTTGTTCACACACCGCTGAACCAGTCAACCTGTTATTTTATATGCTTTTTTCCCTGACCCTTCCTAAGGGCCACACCTCCTGTCGAACATCACGTGACATAGAACATGACCATAGAAACGAGTGCTAGATTGTAGATGAACAAACAGACGGCATTTCTCGTTGTAATTAGTTTGGATACAACATAACAGGAGAAAATAATACAGTGAGTGAAACAAATCAAATCTATTTGTCAAAATTGTATTGCGTCATAGAGTGAATTAAAACAAAAAAATGTACATTGTTACATTTTTTTTAAAATCTACTTTTTTTTTTTTGTTCAAATCTTTGCACGAATCTCTTAGTTGGTAACTTCACATATCTTTACTGCCTGAATGCAGATATCCAAAATGTACACTAATAAAGTGACTGGTGCACTATATCAAATCCAAAGTCCTGTCCCACCTCCTGCAGCGAGGGGGAAACACAGCAGGTACAGACCAACAAAGATCTCCAATCAATCCAAATATACATATATATATATATATATATATATATATATATAATGCAATTTATTCACTGGCAGCGCAGCACAAGTTACTACCTGTGTAACGATATATCTGTAAGAGACATTAGTTAGTATTAGATTCCTTACCTTAGAATATCCCCAGGCGTCAGACTGGATCCGGAACTTTTTTGCGTAGCAGTACCCTTGCGCGTCGGTAGGCGTCGTCTGCGGCTCCGCGTCCGTCGTCGGCGTCGTGGGCGCCGTGATGACGCCGCCTCCGCATGCTGACGTCAGTTCTTAGACACAGCTTTTCCGCGCCAGAAACGCAGAGCCATGTTAAAAACCAACACTGGTGCCATTGAAACTAGGGCCCTGAAAGGGGGTAACCCTAACCCTAGATATCGGTTCGCAGAACGGGGACGATGGGTGGGTCGGTAAGGAATCTAATACTAACTAATGTCTCTTACAGATATATCGTTACACAAGTAGTAACGAACAAGTTACTTACCTTCGGTAACGATATATCTGTAAGAAACAGTAGTTAGTATTAGATTCCTTACCTTAGAATATCCCCAGGCGTCAGTCTGGATCCGGAAACTTTTGCGTAGCAGTACCCCTGCGCGTCGGTAGGCGTCGTCTGCAGGCGTCCCCTGCGGCTCCGCGTCGTCGGCGTCGTGCGCCGTGATGACGTCGCTGGAGTATATAGACGCCGCCTCCGCGCGCTGACGTCAGTTCTTTGCACACAGCTTTTCCGCGCCAGAACACGCAGAGCCATGTGAGAACTAACACTGGTGCCACTTGAAACTAGGGCCCTGAAAGGGATGTCCTTAACCCTAGGTATCAGTTCGCAGAACGGGGAGGATGGGCGGGGCGGTAAGGAATCTAATACTAACTACTGTTTCTTACAGATATATCGTTACCGAAGGTAAGTAACTTGTTCATCTGAAAGAAACAGGTTAGTATTAGATTCCTTACCTTAGAATAGATACCCCAGCAATACCAACCCCGGAGGTGGGTCTGCGAACCAATACAACCTACACCAGAAAGTCCTGGAGGACCGAACGGCCAAAGAAGCCGTCCCTCCGGACTTGACTGTCCAGGCAGTAGTGCCTCGCAAAGGTGTGCAGCGAGGCCCACGTAGCTGCCTGGCAAATGTCCTGCAAGGGGACTCCCCGGCCCAGGGCAGTAGAAGCCGCCGTAGCCCGAGTGGAATGGGCCCTCAGCCCAACAGGAGGCTCCTTCCGAGCCAAAGAGTAGCACGCTTTGATGCACAGGACGACCCACCGAGAGATGGTTCGTTTCTGTACCGCCCTTCCCTTCTTCTCACCCACGTAGCCAACAAACAGTTGGTCATCCACCCGGAACTGGCGTGTGCGATCCATGTAAAATGAAAGCGCACGTTTTGGGTCCAGACGATGGAGCCGCTCTTCATCCTTTGAAGGATGCGGAGGCGGGAAGAAGGAGGGCAAGGTGATGGACTGCCCAATGTGAAAAGCAGAGACTACCTTGGGCAGGAAAGAAGGTCTAGTCCGAAGAACCACCTTGTCAGGATGAACAGACAAGAAAGGAGGTTTAACAGAAAGAGCCTGGAGCTCACTCACTCTCCTGGCAGAGGTGATGGCAACCAGGAAGGCCGTCTTTAAAGTGAGAAGACGGAGAGGACAGGAATGAAGGGGCTCAAAGGGAGCACACATCAGGAATGTCAGAACCAGGTTCAAGTCCCACTGAGGCATCACGAACGGAGCAGGTGGATACATGTGCGTGATGCCCTTTAAGAATCTTAACACAATAGGGGACTTGAATAAAGATGGCTGATCAGGTAGCCTCAAGAAGGCGGAAAGGGCAGAAAGATAGCCCTTGATAGTGCCCAGAGCAGAGCCCTGCTGGGCAAGGGAAAGAAGGAAGAGGAGAACCTCGGACAGAGGGGCAGAAAGGGGATCCACAGCCTTTGCTGTGCACCATGCCACAAATCTGTTCCACAGACAGGCGTATACCGATTTTGTGGAGGGACGCCTGGCTGCCAGAATTACATCACAGACTTCAGGAGGCAAGTCAAATGGCCTCAACTGTCGCCGCTCAATCTCCAAGCATGGAGGTGGAGACTGGACAGGTTCGGGTGGAGGACCGTCCCCTGCTGCTGCGACAGAAGGTCCTCCTGAAGGGGCAGGCGGATCGAGGGACCGACTGTCATGCTGAGTAGCTCGGGATACCAGTATCTTCGAGCCCAGTCCAGAGCCACAAGGATAACTTGGGCCCGGTCGCGCCTGATCTTCTTCAGCACTCTGGGCAGAAGTGGTATAGGCGGAGAGGCGTACAACAGACCGCAACTCCACTCGCGCCGAAAGGCGTCGCCGAGCGAGTGCCGTCTTGGAAACTCCAACGCGCAGAACTGATGACATTGCGCGTTCTCTTCTGTGGCGAATAGATCTAACCAAGGCTCTCCCCATTGCTGAAAGAGGCCTCTCGCCACGTCCGAGTTCAGACGCCATTCGTGATCCACCGAGCACCGACGGCTGAGTTCGTCCGCCCTGGCGTTCAGAGAACCTGCCAGGTGTTGAACCGTCAGAGTCACGCCCTGACGTTCCAGCCATAGCCAGAGACGCAGAGCCTCCTGGCAAAGGGTCCACGACCCCACACCGCCCTGTTTGTTGCGGTACCACATGGCGGTGGTGTTGTCCGTGAACACCTGCACTACACTCCCGTTGACAAAGGGGAGGAATGCCTTCAGTGCTAGGCGAATCGCCCGCAGCTCCAACATGTTGATATGGAGCCGGGACTCCGCCGGAGACCAGATGCCTCTGATCTCTGCCTCTCCCAAGTGGCCTCCCCAGCCCTGGAGGGACGCGTCCGTCACAACTACGTGCTCCGGTTGGGGAAGGGAGAGGGATCTGCCTCTGACCCAATCGCGGTCCGTAAGCCACCACTGCAACTGTCTCGCAGTGCCCTCCGAGATCAGGACATGGTCGGACAGGTTGCCCTGATGCTGGGCCCACTGAAACTTCAGGTCCCACTGCAGAGCCCGCATCCGCCATCTGGCGTGATGCACCAGAAGGATGCAGGAGGCCATCAGCCCCAGAAGCCGCAGCGTCAACCTGACCGAAACCCGGGATAACGGCTGAAAGATGGGAATCAGAGCCTGAATATCCCGGACCCGCCGTTCCGGAGGATAAACCCGAAACTGCGCCGAGTCGAGAACCGCTCCGATGAAAAGGAGCTTTTGAGAAGGACACAGGTGTGATTTCGGCACGTTGATGGAAAACCCCAGCTCGTGCAGGAGGTCTGCCGTCATCTGGAGGTGGTGGACGACTGTCTGGGGCGAGCCCGCCTTCAACAACCAGTCGTCGAGGTAGGGGAAGACTGAAACCCCTAACCGGCGCAGATGAGCTGCGACCACCGCCATCACTTTCGTGAACACCCGTGGGGCGCTGGTAAGGCCGAATGGGAGCACGATAAACTGAAAGTGCTCGTGGCCTACCGTGAACCGCAGGTAACGCCGGTGGGCCGGCAGGACGGGGATGTGAAAATACGCATCCTGCAAGTCCAACGCTACCATCCAGTCTTGTGGGTCTAGAGCAGCCAAGACCTGAGCCAAAGTCAACATCTTGAACTTCTCCTTCCGGAGGAAGCCGTTGACGTTCCGTAGGTCCAAGATAGGACGCAGGCCTCCTTTGTCCTTCTTGGGCACCAGA
Source organism: Lissotriton helveticus (assembly GCF_964261635.1). NCBI lineage: Eukaryota > Metazoa > Chordata > Amphibia > Caudata > Salamandridae > Lissotriton > Lissotriton helveticus. Next base: position 703,772,607 of record NC_136063.1, on the reverse strand, counting down.
AAGTAGTGGGAGTAGCAACCACACCCTACTTCTGGCCCAGGAACGCGCTCGATGGCCCCCTTGGCCAAGAGGGCCGTAACTTCCTCCTGCAGAAGTGTCAAGTGGTCCCCCGACACACGGTGGTTCTGCGGTGGCATGGCTGGAGGAGTGGACTCGAAGGGGAGGGAGTAGCCCCTTCGGACGAGCTGCAGCACCCATCTGTCCGATGTAATCGCGCACCAGCGGGAGTGGTGATGGCGAACCCTGCCACCCACTGGCGTCACGTGAGCCCGAAAGCTCGGACTAGGAAGACTTGGAGGCTGCAGCGGGGGGAGGTGTGGACTGACCTCGCCGCTGCCCTCTACCGCCACCACGGCGGAATCCACGGCCGCCACCGCGCTGGGGAGCCTTCTGCGGCGCGTGGCTGGCAGCACGTGTGGGACCGCCCCTACCTTGGCCACGAAAGGGGCGAAACGAACCCGTCTGCTGGCGCTGGGTCGAAAGACCCAAGGACTTGGCCGTGACCCTGGAGTCCTTGAAGCGCTCCAGCGCGTGGTCCGCCTTGTCACCAAACAGGCGACTGCCATCAAATGGCATGTCCATGAGGGCATTCTGGACGTCCGGTGAGAAGTTGGCAGATCTCAGCCAAGCATGGCGCCGAATCGCCACAGTCGTGGACATAGCCCGTCCCAGCGAGTCGGTCGTGTCAAGACCACACCGGATCGAGTACCTCGCCGCATCCCGGCCCTCAACCAAGGCCTGGTTGAGCTTGTCCCGCACTTCCTGCGGGCATTGCGGCAAACACTCCGCGACCGTATCCCACAGGGAGTGGGTGTAGCGGCCCAAGAGGCATGCGGTATTACAAGACCGCAGTCCAGCGCTCAAAGAGGAAAAGACCTTTTTCCCCAAATTGGTCATACCGCTTTGATTCCCGATCGGGCGGGGCCGATGGAAATGCGGACTGCGAAGTGGAGGCCTGGATCACCAGACTCTCCGGTGAGGGATGGGTGGAGAGGAAGGCAGGGTCGTCCGAGCACGGACGGTGACGCCTGGCAACGTTCCGGTCAACCGGTGCACCGGAAGCGGGCCTAGACCAGGTGCCCAAAAGGACATCCGTCAGAGCCTCATTAAACGTCAGCAGAGGCTCCTGAGGGCATGACTGCGGTTTAAACACTTCGGTCAGAATGTTTGGTTTGACCTTAGCGACGGGGAGCTCAAGGCCCAAGGTCTTGGCAGCCCTCAGCAGGACCACCGAATAGGCAGCCCCCGCCTCAGACGCCACAGGGGTCGGCGAGACAAACCCAGGGTTGGGCGACTCGTCCAGACCACTGGCATCACCCAAGTCACCTACCCAGTCCACATCATACTGGCAGGCACGGGATAAAGGGTCCTCAGACCCCTCCCAACCCTCTCCACACTCGTCCTCATCGCCGTAGTCTGGGTCGACGATATAGACTTCGGGGTCAATGGGCCCCATCGGCGCCGGATCCGGCGTCGGACGACGCCGGTCCGACTCCGCGTCAGGAGTCAGAGGGGGAATGGGGGTGGCGCCGCGCGGCGCCGGGGACCCGACGCCGACCGGAACCGACGGCGGAGTCACTGCGCCACGCGGAGGCGGTACCACGGGTTGGCCCAAAGGAACCGACGCCGGAGAGGCCGGTAGACCAGCCGGCGACGAACCTGAGGGGCCCAGCGGCGCCGGGGCCGGAGCCACCGGCGGCGTCGAGGCAGGAGCACCCGAACCGCTCGGGCCCCCAGACGGGACCGACGGGCCCGCAGGCGCCGTAGGCCCCGCCGGAGGAGACCTCGCCCTCATAGCCATGAGGAACTCCTCAATCTCCTCGCGCGACGCGCCTTCCCCAGGGACCGACGGGTATGGGGTAGACGGCGCCGGCGACCCACGCGGGTCCGCGGGGGTGGGGCCACCCGAGCCCCCGGCCGCATCACGCGGGCGTCGGGGGGAGTCGGGGGATGCGATGACGACGCCCCGACTTCTTGTGATGCTTACCTGACGAACCGGAGGAATGGTGGCGACTCCCGGAGCGCTCATGGCGGCTCCGCGATCGTTCCCTCGACCGCTCTCTCGACCTCCGACCGGACCGGGACCGCTCTCGACGCGGGGCCGACACTCGGAGCTCGAGAAGCTTGCGGGACCGCTCCCGCCTAGCTTTACCAGTCAAGGCCCGACAGTCGACGCAGGACTCCACGTCGTGGTCCGCGCCCAGACACCGGAGGCAGAGTCGATGGTGGTCGGTGACCGACATCAGGCGGTCGCACTCGTCGCAACTCTTAAACCCAGGCATCCTACCGGCACCGTAGAAAGATTTAAGTTAACAAACACTTGGTCAAAAGACCGGAGTACTGCTCTTCGGATCTGCCCTAACTGGCGCGGAAAAAAGAAGAACTGACGTCAGCGCGCGGAGGCGGCGTCTATATACTCCAGCGACGTCATCACGGCGCACGACGCCGACGACGCGGAGCCGCAGGGGACGCCTGCAGACGACGCCTACCGACGCGCAGGGGTACTGCTACGCAAAAGTTTCCGGATCCAGACTGACGCCTGGGGATATTCTAAGGTAAGGAATCTAATACTAACCTGTTTCTTTCAGATTTGTGCATCTGAAAGAGACACTTTAGTATTAGATTCCTTACCTTAGAATAGATACCCCAGCAATACCAACCCCGGTGGTGGGTCTGCGAACCAATAAACACACCAGAAAGTCCTGGAGGACGGAACGGCCAAAGAAGCCATCCCTCCGGACTTGGCTGTCCAGGCAGTAGTGTCTTGCAAACGTGTGCAGCGATGCCCACGTAGCTGCCTGACAGATGTCTTGTAAGGGCACTCCCCGGCCCAGGGCAGTTGTAGTCGCCGTGGCTCGGGTGGAATGAGCCCGTAATCCAACAGGGGGCTCCTTTCTAGCCAAGGAGTAGCATGCCTGGATACACAAGATGATCCACCGGGAGATGGTCCTCTTGTGCACCGCTTTCCCCTTCTTAGCGCCCATGTAACCAACAAAGAGTTGGTCATCCACCCGGAACTGGCGTGTGCGGTCCAAGTAAAATGAGAGCGCACGTTTTGGGTCCAGACGGTACGCAACACCACTTTGTACGGATGGACAGAAAGGAAAGGGGGAGTACAAGAAAGGGCCTGGAGCTCACTCACTCTCCTGGCAGAGGTGATGGCAACCAGGAAAGCAGTCTTCAAAGTAAGAAGGTGAAGAGGACAGTTGTGAAGTGGCTCAAAGGGAGCGCACATCAGAAACGTAAGAACCAGGTGTTCAAGTCCCACTGAGGCATCACAAACGGAACAGGAGGGAATGTGTGAGTGATGCCCTTTAGAAATCTATTTACAATAGGGGACTTGAACAAAGAAGGTTGATCAGGCAGCCTTAGAAAGGCTGAAAGGGCAGAAAGGTAGCCCTTGATAGTGCCCAGAGCAGAGCCCTGCTGGGCAAGAGAAAGAAGGAAGAGAAGAACCTCAGAAAGAGGGGCAGCAAGAGGATCCACAGCCTTTGCTGTGCACCATGCCACAAATCTGTTCCACCTGCAGGCGTATACCGACTTTGTGGAGGGACGCCTGGCTGCCAGAATGACGTTACAGACTTCAGGAGGCAAGTCAAATGGCCTCAACTGTCGCCGCTCAATCTCCAAGCATGGAGGTGGAGACTGGACAGGTTTGGGTGGAGGACCGTCCCCTGCTGCTGCGACAGAAGGTCCTCCTGAAGAGGCAGACGAACCGAGGGATCGACTGACAGACTGAGTAGATCTGGATACCAGTATCTTCGAGCCCAGTCCGGAGCCACAAGGATGTCTTGGGCCCGGTCGCGCTTGATCTTCTTCAGCACTCTGGGCAGAAGTGGTATAGGCGGAAAGGCGTACAGTAGACCGCAACTCCACTCGCGATGAAAAGCGTTTCCGAGCGAGTGCCGCCTTGGAAATTCCAACGCGCAGAACTGATGACATTGCGCGTTCTCTTCGGTGGCGAATAGATCTAACCAAGGCTCTCCCCATTGCTGAAAGAGGCCTTGCGCCACGTCCGAGTGCAGACGCCATTCGTGATCCATCATGCACCAACGGCTGAGCTCGTCCGCCCTGGCATTCAGAGAACCTGCCAGGTGTTGAGCCACCAGGGTCACGCCCTGGCGTTCCAGCCATAGCCAGAGGCGCAGAGCCTCCTGGCAAAGGGTCCACGACCCCACCCCGCCCTGTTTGTTGCAGTACCACATGGCGGTGGTGTTGTCCGTGAACACCTGCACTACACTCCCCCGGACAGAGGGGAGGAATGCTTTCAGTGCTAGACGAATCGCCCGTAACTCCAACAGGTTGATGTGGAGCCGGGCCTCGGCCGGAGACCAGAGGCCTCTGATCTCAGCCTCTCCCATGTGGCCTCCCCAGCCCTGGAGGGACGCATCCGTCACAACTACGTGCTCCGGTTGGGGAAGGGAGAGGGATCTGCCGCTGACCCAATCGCGGTCCGTGAGCCACCACTGCAGCTGTCTCGCAGTGCCCTCCGAGATCAGGACGTGGTCGGATAGGTTGCCCTGATGCTGGGCCCACTGAAACTTCAGGTCCCACTGCAGAGCCCGCATCCGCCACCTGGCGTGATGCACCAGCAGGATGCAGGAGGCCATCAGCCCCAGAAGCCGCAGCGTCAACCTGACCGAGACCCGGGATAACGGCTGAAAGATGGGAATCAGAGCCTGAATATCCTGGACCCGCTGTTCGGGTGGATAAACCCGAAACCGCGCAGAGTCGAGAACCACTCCGATGAAAAGGAGCTTCTGAGAGGGGCACAGGTGTGACTTCGGCACATTGATGGAGAACCCCAGCCGGTGCAGGAGGTCTGCCGTAGTCTGGAGGTGGCTGACGACTGTCTGGGGCGAGCCCACCTTCAACAACCAGTCGTCGAGGTAGGGGAAGACTGAAACCCCTAACCTGCGCAGATGAGCTGCGACCACCGCCATCACCTTTGTGAACACCCGTGGGGCGCTGGTAAGGCCGAAGGGGAGCACGGTATACTGAAAGTGCTCTTGGCCAACCGTGAACCGCAGGTAGCGCCGGTGGGCTGGCAGGACAGGGATGTGGAAATAAACGTCCTGCAAGTCCAACGCTACCATCCAGTCTCCTGGGTCCAGGGCAGCAAAGACCTGAGCCAGTGTCAGCATTTTGAACTTCTCCTTCCGGAGGAAGCCGTTGACGTTCCGTAGGTCCAAGATAGGGCGTAGGCCCCCTTTGCCCTTCTTGGGTACCAGAAAGTAGTGAGAGTAGCAACCACACCCTACTTCTGGCCCAGGAACGCGCTCGATGGCCCCCTTGGCCAAGAGGGCCGTAACTTCCTCCTGCAGAAGTCGCAAATGATCCCCCGATACACGGTGGTTCTGCGGTGGCATGGCTGGAGGAGTCGCCTCGAAGGGGAGGGAGTAGCCCCTTCGGACGATCTGCAGCACCCACCTGTCCGACGTGACAGTGCGCCAGCGGAGGTGGTGATGGCGAACCCTGCCCCCCACTGGCGTCACATAGGCCTGAAAGCACGGACTAGGAGGGTTTTGAGGCGGATGCTGCGGGGGAAGGTGTGGACTGACCTCGCCGTTGACCCCGACCGCCGCCACGGCTGTTTTCACGGCCGCCACCGCGTTGGGTATTACCCTTCGTAGTGTGGCTGGCAGCACGTGTGGGTACACCCCTTCTGTGGCCACGAAAGGAGTGAAAGGCAGCCGATTGCTGGCGCGGGGCCGAGAGCCCCAAGGACTTGGCCGTAGCCCTTGAGTCCTTAAAGCGCTCAAGCGCATGGTCTGCCTTGTCGCCAAAAAGGCGACGGCCATCAAACGGCATGTCCATCAGCGTGTTTTGGACATCGGCCGAAAAGTTGGCGGACCTCAACCAGGCGTGGCGTCTGACCGCCACTGTCGTTGCCATCGCTCTACCTAGTGAGTCGGTGGTATCCAGCCCACACCGGATAGAATATCTGGCTGCATCCCGGCCCTCCACAAGGGCTTGGCCGAGTTTGGCCCATACCTCCAGCGGACACTCTGGCAGCACTTCGGCAACCGTATCCCACAGAGAGTGGGTGTAGCGGCCCAAGAGGCATGCAGTGTTGGAAGACCGCAGTCCCAGACTAAGGGAAGAGAAGATCTTTTTACCGTACTGCTCGTACCTCTTGGATTCCCTGTCCGGCGGGGCCGACGGGAATGCGGTCTGGGAATTGGAGGCCTGGATGACCAGCCTCTCGGGGGTAGGGTGGGTGGACAGGAAACATGGGTCGCCCGGAGCCGGGCGGTGGCGTCTGGCCACGTTCCTATCTACGGGCGAACCCGTAGCGGGCTTGGACCAAGTGCCCAAAAGAACGTCGGTCAAGGCCTCGTTAAACGGCAGCAGAGGCTCGGCTGAGCATGACTGCGGCTTAAGGACCTCAGTGAGGAGGTTAGACCTCAGTGAGGAGGTTAGCCCTCACGGCCGCGACGGGGACCTCAAGGCCCAAGGCCTTGGCCGCCCTCATCAACACCACACTATAGGTTGCCCCCTCCTCCGTAGCCACGGTAGGAGGTGAGACAAGGCCAGTGTCCGGCGAAGTGTCCAGACCACTGGCATCCCCCAAGTCACCTGTCCAGTCCTCCTGGGACTGACACTCCCGTGTCAGAGGGTCCTCAGACCCCTCCCAATACTCCTCATCACCCATCTCCTGGTACTCAGGGTTAGAAAAGGATGGGTCCGGTTCAAGGAAAGTAAACTCTCAGAACGGCGCCTGAAGCGGCACCGCACCGGCGCCGGAACCGGGTCGAGGGAGGCATCGGGGACGACGCCGCCCGAGGACGGCGCCGGGGGTGACACCTGGGGGGTCGGCGCTGGGGAGGTCGTTAAGTCCACCGGCGGCAACCCGGATCCGGAACCGGATCCAGCGGGGCCCTGCGGCGCCGGGCCCAAAGGCCCCGGCGGAGCCGAAGCACCCGACGGCGTTGGGGCCAAAGCCCCCGACCCGCTAGGACCCCCAGACAGGTCCGCTGGGCCCGAAGGCGCCGCGGAGCCCGTCGGAGGAGAGAGGGACCTCATGGCCATGAGGAACCGCTCGATCTCCCCCGGCATCGCGTTGGGCCTAGGGACCGGAGGGTATGAGGCCGGACGCGGCGCCTGCGACTCCGACGGAGCCGCGTGGGCGGTGCCACCTGAACCCCCGGTCGCGCGAGCGTCGGGGGGAGTTGGAAGAGCAATGATGTCTCTTCGACTTCTTGTGCTTACCTGACGACTTCGACCCTGAGGAGTGATGTCGACTCCCGGAGCTATGATGGCTCCGCTCCCTCGACCGGTCCCTCGACCTCCGTCCGGACCGGGACCTCTCTTGGTGCGGGGCCGACTGCCGGAGTCGCTTACGGGACCGCTCCTGTCAGCCTTCGAAGTCAGGGCCCGGCAGTCGGAACAGGTCTTGTCGTCGTGGTCGACGCCGAGACAGTGGAGACACCGACGGTGAGGGTCCGTGACCGACATCAGCCGGTCGCAATCCTCACAGGTCTTACAACCAGGCATCCCTACCGGCACCGTTTCGGAGTCGAAGACTCGAAAAAGGAAGATCAAAAGATCAAAAAGTTTTAGTCAAAAAGTGACTAAGGTACCACTTTTTCCGGATCTGCGCTGCTGGCGCGGAAAAAAAAAGAACGGACGTCAGCATGCAGAGGCGGCCTCTAAGTACTCCGACGACGTCATCACGGCGCCCACGACGGACGCGGAGCCGCAGACGACGCCTACCGACGCACAAGGGTACTGCTACGCAAAAATTTCCGGATCTAGTCTGACGCCTGGGGATATTCTAAGGTAAGGAATCTATCACTAACGTGTCTCTTTCAGATAAGCTAATTATCTGATAAGTAGTACTTTTGTTGAAGCTGCAGAAAAGGCAATCTTTGTTCGGCACCATATAGATCACCCACCATGAGTTTCCCCTTTTCCTCCCATTGCCGAGCTGTTCTATCATACAGCAATGGAGAGGAGTTTAAGGATTGCCAAAGCGGAGTGCATCTGCTATACATAGGTGTAATGAATAAAATCTGCATCTTTTTCCAAATCTTCCACACCGCGAACAATACCTTGAATTTAGTTTTTTTGTAGTAGCTAGGCTCGATTTGTCTAAAGAGTATGCCTTGAGCAATAAATGCTATCTATTCTTCTTAGCAATTGTTCTTCTATAAAGATTGGTATTGATCTAAACAAGTATAAGATTTTCGGGAACATGACCATTTTTAAGATGTTACAGCGTCCTATAAGAGATAAGTGGAGTCTATTCAACCGTTGAAGATCTATACTTATCTTATCACATATAGGTTGCATGTTTATTTTCCAGATGGTATCTATATCTCTGGTGATCTTAATACCTAGATAGGTTACTTCAGTCAGCTTCCGAAAATCACTACACACAGTGTTGCTGTTGCATAAAATCTGTGTTTTGCCTGCATTTAGAAGATAACCTGATTTCCGGCCGTACTCTTCTGCTAGTTCCTGAATTCGAATTATCGCCTTATCTGGCTCCGTTGTTATTATCGCCAAGTCATCGGCGTATGCCAATATTTTTGTCTCAAAGGTATTACACTGGACTGGGGTGATAGTCTGATCCTGGAGAATCTGCTTGATGAGAATATCTATATAGATAGCAAAAAGTATTGGCGAGCAGGGACACCCCTGCCTTGTCCCTCTCGCAATGGTTATTGAGGCGGACTCTTACCCCATAATATTCAATTTGGCGTACGGCCGATGATACATGGCCTTGATAGCTGTTACAAAGCCAGGGCCAAAGCCCCTTTGTACCATAGTTGTCCATAAGTATTGCCATGCAACACGGTCGAAAGCTTTCTCCGCATCTAGGAGGATCATAGCCATCCTTTCACCAGTTGCCTCAGTGATGTCCAACAAAGCAATCGCCCGTCTGATATGATCGGTAGTGCTTTTTTTCGGTATAAAACCATGTTGCCACAGAGAAACAAGATGGACTATGATCCTCCCTAAGCGGGTAGCTAATATTTCTGAATATAGTTTTGTATCCATGTTCATTAACGATATCGGCCTATATGAGGCAGGATTATTTGCCGGCTTCCCCTTTTTTTAAAACACGACTATATCAGCCCTTTCCCAGGACTCTGGCGGAACCCCATTATATTGTATCCCTAAGAATAGATCTAATAATATAGGGGTTAATTCTTTTCGTAACATATTATATAGCTCCAGGGGAATCCTATCTGGACCTGTCGCCTTCCCCTTTGCCATCGTTTGCAAAGCAGCGTGTATCTCAGCTTCCGTTATTTCCTTATCTAGCTCTTGACACATTTCTGCAGTAAGTCTACGGCGGCTACCTAGAATACACTCAGTAATACTATCTGGCATAGGCTCTGTGTCCCCTTGTTCATATAAATCTTGATAACATTTCTCAAATACTCTTATAATATCCTTGATTGCTGTGTGAGAAACCCCATCACTACTCTTAATCTCTGTTATATTATTTTTAGCAGCTTTCTATTTTGTGCGCAGAGCCAAAACTTTACCGACCGATTCCCCATACTCGTACCCTTCTGATTTATATGTCTGATACATACCTGCTCCCTTCTTCACATAATAGTTATTAATTTCAGCTTTCGTGATTGCGATATTATAGCAAATTGTATTTTCGGCGCCCTCTTGTTTACGCCTGACTGCCCCAGTATATTCACTTTCTAGTTCTGCCAGTTTAGACACCAATGCATTCATTTCCTGTTTATCTTGTTTCCTGGTCTTCCCTACAAAGCTGATTGTCTCGCCCCGAAGCCCAGCTTTATAGCTGTCCCAAACTATATTGCGGGAAGAACTATATTGATTATCGTCATAATAATTAGAGGTCCATTTTTTAACATGCTCTATATACTCTTCATTATACAATAATGACCTGTCAAACGTCCATCTCACATTCGTGTATTGTAGATTTGGAAGTGCTAAACCCAAAATTAAAGGGTTATGATCCGAAAGTATTTTCGGGATTTTTTTTATTTCAACACATTAAATGAGAAGGGAAGATACAAAGAAATAATCAAGTCTGTAAAAATTTTTATGGGGGTTTGCATAATATGTATGCCCAGGGTCTGTTGGATGTAAAGCTCCCCAGGCGTCATATAGGCCATAGCTAGTTTGTAAAGCAGAGAGAGCACAATGGACACGAGGTTTTCTACCTTGATACCTTTGAGTGCTGTCAAACCTTTTCTCATAATGAATATTAAAATCCCAGCAGAATATAAACGGGCCTGGCCATGATGCTGCCTCAATTTCTAGATTTAAAATCTGGGGATCATCCTCATTTGACCCATATACAGTGCAGATAGTAATCCCTATAGAAAGCTGGGCCTTCGCCCACCTTCCTGATTTGTTCCCCAGTGTACGAATGGGTGTCCCCAACCTATTCTTCATATGGATTGCTGTTACTCTAATAGTTGAGGACTGGGTAGAGCATATCACGAGTTTGTAACCCCTTATAGCCAGTATGTCCCGACTCGCCCATGGGATATGTGTTTCCTGTTGGCATATAATATCAGGGTTGAAGCTTCTTAACGTCTCTGCAACGTTTCTGCGTTAGGCTCTATCGTTGAGACCCCCAACGTTTAGAGAACATATAGTAATTTTAGCCATTTAGAAAAATTCTGGATTTTTGACCCTACTGTTTTTCTGACACAAACTGTTCTATATTTATTTATGCAAACATCCTCTTCCTTTTTTTCTTTTTCACCCATACCCGCCACCCCCCCATTTCCCGTCCCCCACCCTTTACCCGTGCTTCCCTGCCCCTTCCACCCCCCTGAAGCCCTCCCTCCCATCCCCCCCACCCTTCCCTTACACAAAGGCATTAAGACTAGTGGTAGTCTCCTGCGATGGTCACTCCTCTCTGACCAAGGTAAAATAAGCTAAAGGGCAGCGAGGAAGCAGAAGGAAATATATAAGTAAAGTAGGAAAGAGCTAATGCCGAACATATCAGATATAATAAAGAGACATATTAGAGAGATACGGGGATAAACACCATGTTAATCTTATCCATAATCCTACAATATGTCCTCAATCTGACATTTCTAGCTTAATTTTTCCAAGTACTCCTGTACTTTAATTTCAGAAGTAAAGAATCGAACATGTTCCCCCTTAATTACTTTCAGCCGAGCGGGATGCAGAAGGAATGCCTGCCCCCCGCAATCCTGTACTGATTTGATCATTTGCCGAAGACGCCAGCGTCTTTCAACAGTGTAGTGGCAATAATCAGGTTGTACAAAGAAGGAATAGTTCCCACCGCTGCGTTTTGTTGTAGGTTTTGCCTTGTCGTACACTGCCTGGCGAAGGAGATAGTTGCCAAAATATATAAGCACTGCTCAAGGCTTAGCATCAGGTTTTGGAGGTGATTTAAAGTTAAAGGGAACACGATGCGCCCTTTGAATTTCCAGTTCCCAATTCCATTCACCAAGTTCTGGAAATGCTTTGGACAAGACATCAACCATGTATTTCCTAGTGTCATCCCCTTCTTTTCCCTCCGGAACCCCCAAAACGCGCAAGTTGTTACGGCGTGACCTATTTTCAAAATCCTCGATCTTCCACTGAATATTGAAGAGTTGCGCCTCGTGTGCTATTGTGGCTGTACGTGTGGTGGTGACATCGGTCTCCAGATTTTAGGTCCAAGCTTCCAGGGCTGTAAGTCTCTCATTGATTACCACGCATGATTTGGCAACTTTTCTAACTGCCCCTTGAATTTTGCGCATTGTTGTTTGTGCCCGCTTTCTGTCTTGTCATGTCTCTTCTCGATGAGAGAGAATACATTGGATGACGGTGTCCAAGGTTGGGGGGCTAGCCGAGGATTGACCCGCTGCTGTTAGTATCCTTGTATTCGCGTTGGCTGTGCTGGATAACCCGGCTCCCAGGTAATCCCACCTTAGAGCTTTCTTCTGTGGGCTTGGGTGTGATATTCGTTTTGTTGTTTTGCGAATTGTAGCCGTTATGTCTTTTTTCTCGTCGCCTGAACCAGAGCTCTCATCACTGAACTCTTCCTGAGACTCAGAGGGAGAGCCGGATAATGACCAGATACCATCTGAAAGTGAATAGAAATCCTGCTCACTATGATTAGAAGATACAGCATAATTTTCTGACCCTTCTGCTAAGCCTCCCTGTTCCGCAGCTGATTTATTGGGCGTTAGTTTCACAGGGACTTCAGGAATTTCTGCGTCTTCTACAGTGGCTATAGGCTGGATAGTAGCTGCTGTTCCCCCTTTGCTACAGGGTTGAGTCTCTAGCTGCAAACAGGGGGGCGGTCATTATGAGCGACAGCCTGTATGATTTGTTTTAACTGCGAGGATACTGTCAGCGTGTCATCTGTGGCTGCACTGTCGTTTGGGGGCAGTTCTACAGCTGGCGAATTCAAAACATATTTCCCCCAAATAACTTTTCCATTGTCCATACTCCCCCCTGAAGCTGCTCACCTTCTGCCACATCTGCACCCACACCTTCATTCGATATCTTATGCTGCGTGGTTGCTCGCACCATCTCTAGAACAGTGGGCTCCGTGCCCAGTGGTACTCCGTGTCGGGATTTCTTTTCCTCCGATTTGGTTTGCAGGTTTCCTATCTGTCTCTTGGGACCTGTCTTGCTTGGAGGGTCCACAAGCACATTGGTGATCGGATTTGGTGTGGTGTTGACCTTGGGGGAGGCTCCCACAGCTAGGCCCAGGCGTGTCTTTGTTTTTACCCCCACAGCCACGGGAATTTTCGGAGCCATAGTCGTCAGATGCTCCAAGCAAACACGGGAGCGTTGCAGGTGGTGATCTTTACCCACGCCGGGGGACGACGAGATCGCCAGGTAAGCCACTCACGGGTGGCGTTGTTAAGAGGATCTTTATTCCGTGAACAAACACGTTTCGGCGGTCTGCCTTCTTCGGTGTTACCGACACAGCGTAGGCAGCCGTCTTTTAATCGATTGCATTTCCGGCGCAGAGGAGAGACAGAGCATTGTGTGGACCCCAAGTACTGATACAAACATTCCGCCATCTTGGAACTTGTTTTTGTATCGCAGGTATAAACACAAAATGCCGTAACTCATGAACAATGTATGATACATTTACATTTCAATGGTTTGGAAATATTCACACAGGTGATCTTTAGTTTTTACAGTATTGCATGTGCTTGTTGTCATTTTATCACATTTCAAGTAAGTTTCGATTTTTTGTGTGCTTGTGCTATGTTTGAGGAAGAAATTTAATCCAGTTCAATTCCTCATGTTCCAAACATGAAGCAGTGAATCGGCAAAGATCCACTGCAAAAACCGCTGGTACAGCGCAGTGGACTCGTGTTTTGTTCACCTTCAGTATGTCTGATAAAGCACTCCAATTTGGGTGCTCAAAAAACATCCAGACGTGAATCGGCAACGGTCCACTGCAAAGACTCTTGTTGGGATGCAATGGACCTTTAGATCTACATGTATACAATCAAGCACTTTATATTTTCACCTTTGAAATGCATTCGTTTTGAAAATTTCACACATTGCAACTCACTGTTTGCACAATTCAAAGTTAGAAAAAACAGTGAATATGCCAATCATTTCTACTTTATTACCGCATTTGTATTCAACACCATCTAGCCATAAATTGGCAAACTTCCTCAGTCCTCTTAATTGCCCTCAATGCGCCAATTTGTATTGCAATTCTTTATTAGCAAGTTACGTTCTGAGATTTAATGTGGAATATAACATCATCACATACCATCATTATCTATTGCACTTTCTCTGCAAGGAGCATTTCTGTACCTCCAAGCTAGGATTACTCTCTCCATTACATGGCTTTGCTCCACATGCAACTACTTGTGCAAAGCCTACCTTCCAGTCAATCAAATAGAATATCTGATATTACGAATTGATTATCTAAACTCAGAACATCATTCTTGGTATCTCATGATATACGTTTTTTTGAAACCTATTAAAAGGAACCAACAGTTGTATTTACTATGTCCAGCATTTTCTTATCAAAATTCATATACACCTAGTTATACACACAGATGTGATACCAGTTATTCACTACTATTTAACCCGTTGGGGAATTTTGTCTGTAGATCCACTATATATCGAGATTCCAATCTACGCAGTTTCTTCAACCTATCCCCCCCCTCTGATATGCTCTTTAACATGGTCAAGGCCAAAATACTGTAATGCATTCCGGTTACTAGAATGCTTGTCAGCAAAATGCCTCGCCACCGGGTATGCCACGTCATTTTTGGCTATCGCCCTAAGATGTTCCATAATCTTGAACTTTAGGGGATGGGTAGTGCTACCGATGTAGCGCAAGCCACATGGGCACACGAGACAGTAAAGTGCGTAGGGGGTGCTGCATGTTAGAAATTTAGTTACAGGTCTGTTTCGGTTAATGTTAGGAATGTTGTATGACATAACTCTCTTGCTTGTAATGCAGGCTTTGCATCGACCACACGGATAGAAACCACACATTTCTTTCAGTGTTCCTGTTGCTTCTCTAAGTGGCTATGAACCAGGGTGTCTTTCAATGATCTAGCCTTCTTAAAGGTTACTAATGTGAATGATGGTATATCTTCACCAATGGTGCCATCCGTTTTGAGGATATGCCTATTCTTCCTCATGATCTGTTTTAAGAAATTGGCATTGCCTGAATGGGTGGTAACCATTCTGAACTTCCCTTTGTTAGTATTGCTTTGTTCTGTCTTTCTCTTTTTATCATCTTTTAACAGCAGTTGTCTGAGGATCTTTCTGACTTTATCAAGAGTGTTTGCCAAAAGTGTTCGATTATAGCCTCTGACCTCAAATCTAGATAGCCTGTCTTTTGCTGCTGCCTCAAAATAACACATTCTAGATCTGTTCCTTTTCACCCTTAGTGTAAGAGAGTAGAGTCTGCTTCCTATGGTCACTCCCACTTTATGCTGTGATTCTCTGGTTTTTCGACTTTAGTGTGGCTGTGGGCCTGCTAATCAGACCCACAGCCCAGCTGTTCTCACCCTAAATTGATACCATGTACTTTAGGTAAATACCTGATTGGGTATTGGGTCACCTCTGTGAGCCCCTGTATAGTGTACCATAGGTACCCATGGCATAGGTGTATTTAAGGCCTAACAGGGGCTGCAGCATGTATTATGCCACCAGTGGCTGGCCATCCAAACTGACACCACAGGCTGATCACTCAGCTTGGGTAAGGAGGTGTAATCACCCCTTACTTAGATATAGTGTATCTATATCTACCTTATATATAGACACATAGTAACCTATAAGTCACTCCTATGGCAAGCCTAAACAATCATGGAGGCAGAGTGCTTGGTTTTATGTGAGAGGGTGCCCTAGCATGAGTTGAGCCCCTCTGCAGCTTTCGGAACCATATCCTTATCGCTGTTCTATGATATTGCCATACCATATACTCTTAAGTGCATTATAATCCTCGCGGTTAATGCTAACTTTGGTTTGGCTTTATCAAAACATGTTGTGTAAGGTGTCAAACACTTTGGAATACTACCCCCCCCGCCAATTCTTGCGGCGGGGGTAGCATTTCACCCTTCTAGAGGGAAAAGACATGTATGTTACTGCTTTACCCGGTTAAAGTTAAACAGAGCCTCAGCATCACAAAATGGATGCTGCTGCCACAGACACGAGTCTGACCTCCTGCAGCTGGGGGAAACTCCAGCAAGGGAGGCCTGGACAGTAGGGTTCCTGTCGAGGGAGGTGCTAGCACCTCACCAGACAGCCTGTAGTGTATTGGGGCAGGGTGGGTTGAATGGAAAGATGCTTTTCCAGACACTGCCTGGGGCACACAAGGTGCTCCTTGCATAGCCCGGTTCAAGCCAGTTGCTGGGGCACTCCAGCCCACTCTGGCGCGAAACTAGACAAAGGGAAAGGGGTGTAACCACCCCCTTCTCAGTTCCACCCATAGGAGGGACCTAGCAGGTAATCCAGCCCATTTTCTTAGTATAAAGATAGGTGCTGTGTGTCCCCAGGACTTTAGAGTATCCTGGAACGAAACTCAGAAACAAAACTCTTGGACCTTCGACATTCTATACCGACTAGAAGACTGAAGACATCTCCCTTGTGGTCAAGGAGTGACCACCCTGTGCAAACAGGCACCACCAGTAACCTGCCGGTCTGCTTTGTTGATGCTCCCGACGGATCCCGAAGACTCAGCGACTCAGGAACTGGACTCTCAGCTGAGACCCGTGGCGGACACGAGGGACGTGGGACCGGACACCCTGCATTTTGCTAACAGTGCAACTACCGAGGCATCCTCGCAGTTGTGCATTGGGGTACGAGAAGCCCCAGACCAGAGTGCCATTTGCACCGAAGCTCAGCCCTCCACACTCCACGAGTGCCGCGTGGGGCCCGCTCTTGCATTTCAGCTCACCGCGTCTTTCCGGTTGCAAGCCCGTTGGCTAGTGAGCCCTCTGAAGACGAACCTTTGAAACTAAACTGCTGTCCTGGTTGCCCAAGGCTTGCTCCAGCTTCCCTACAAATGAGAAGCTCCCCAGACCTTGCTGGTCTGACTCGAAGCCAATCTTCACTTCCTGCGTGGATTGCGTTTGCCAAGGCTTGTTGGGTCCAATCCAGGTACCGACACCGCAGTCAACTAGATCCTTCGTGGGACAGCTCAAATCCAGCTCCTGGTCGTCGTCGACACCTCCTGGTCCTCGTGGCTACAGAGAGAAGCTTCACCTCTTCACCTGATTTCATCGCAGCATCGCCTGGTTCATTCCTGGTCACTGGCTAGTTACCCAGACTCTGTCCCCTCTGCTTTCAGGTTCTTCAGTTCTTCGATTCACCCTTGGATCCACCCGAACACTCTTCCTTTGGCCGCCTGCAGCACTTCTTTTGGAGATCTCCATTGAAAGCATCGACAAAACCCGACACGAAAAGACACCTATGCACCCGGCTTTCCTGGGTGAGGTAACTCGAGTACTCCAGTGATCCCTTGGGTATTGACTATCTAAGTGTTATAGTTTAAAGGGGTTTTGTCGTAGTCCATCCCGAAGTGCCCTAAAACAGTAACTTTGTAACTTCTTCGATATCCATTATAAGTCAATAGTAACTCGCGGCTGTGTTTAGACACTGAGCGCGTCTCCTGTGGGTCTTCTACTTCCTAACCTTTGGTTGTTTAGTGTAGCCCCAGCGATTCCCTAGGCCCTAGGCCTATTCACTATTCCTGAGGTGGTTCTTACACCACTTACTTAGTATATGGTTTGTGAGGGCCCCTAGGCAAATATATATCTGTGCAACTTATCGTATGCTAATTGAGTAACTTGTGATGTACTTCGATCTCTGACCTCATAAAGTGTGCAGAGGGGTTGTGTTACAAATAAATACATATATATTTGATATATACCTTGTGTGGTGTCCTTTCATTTGGTACTCAAGGGATTACAATTGGTAAAACAGCTTGCTTCACATGCTCTCTGAAGGCTTAGCCTATGACTGCTGGTCCATGCTACCACTAAGATAGCTTGTCTATAAGGTTGACTTTACAACCACCATCAATAAGGGTCGTTTAGACTGGTGCAAGGTACCCACTAGAATAGTGGACATCATATACCAGGCTAACTTCTCACACTTAGCAACTCCCCATATGGTATGCTTTGTTTTAATTTGGGTGGATGGTTGCTAGTTGCGAACAGAGTTGAATTACCCACAGTTGTCTTGCATTATAAGGCTGTATTTAGTTTGCCTTCTGACACGAATACCCTCATGTCCAAGTAATCCACTGCGACTGGACTAGCTGACCCCGGGAAATGTAGACTTACATTGTTCTCATTCAGTTTGTCAATATAGTTTCTTGCTGTTTCTATATTGCCTTCCCACACAATACAAATCGATGCCAAGCAATGGCACGACCCTTACTGTGATCTCTCTCATAGGTTCTGGACACCTGTTCCTCCCACCAGTCTACAAACAAGTTTGCATAGCTGGGGCCCATCGCCATACCAGAGATCTGTTTGAAGAACTTTTCTCCGAGCACAAAAAAGTTTATTTGTAAGGCAAAAAGTGGCAAACTCAATCAGCATGACGTTGGTCTCAGCATATCGCAACTGTCTCTTGTTTAAATAGAATTGTACAGCTTTAAGTCCGTCCTCGTGCTTAATACACGTGTACAAGCTAGTGATGTCTAGCACCATCAGTTGATACATTGGATCCCAGGTTATATCTGCAATTTTATTTAGATAGTCTTTGGTGTCCCTCGCATACGAATCAAGTTCTATCACAAAGGGAAAAAGGAAATGGTCGATAAACAGACAAATGTTCCGTCAAACTCCCCTGTGACGATACAATTGGCCTATCTGGTGGATGTAGGCTGTCCTTGTGGAGCTTTAGAATATGGTAAAAGTTGCTATGACTGGATTACTGTTCCTTAAAAACAAATGTTCTTCTGTTCCCAGAAATGACTTGTTATACCATTTCCTGATCAATTCTTCATATTGAAACACACTTTGTTGATACTCCCTTTGTGTGCTGGATGTGTAGTGTTGAAGATCTGACAATTGTTTTAAAGCTTCTTCACAATAATCTGTTCTAGTCTGTAACACCACGTTACCACCTTTGTCGGAAGGCTTGATTACAATTTATGTATCCTTAAGAAGACCATTCAATGCTTGTTTTTCTTCATGTGTAAGTTTGTCTTTTCTGTGGTCTCCTACTCTTTTATTTTGTCTGAATTTCAATAAGTTATTGACTATTACTTCTGAAAAGACATCTATCGCATCAAAGGGCATCTGCGGCATAAAGATGGATTTAGGTTTGAAGGGACTTTCTTGCTGGTCTTGTTCAATCCCAACTCTTTGCAGAGTGTTGCTGTGAGGAAGCGGGGCCTCCAGCACGATCCCGGGTTTTGTTTTATTTATTTTTTCAGAAGGGGGGCTGTGTGGCCCCCCCTTATTTTTACTTTTTTGGGACCTGGGACCACATTCCCCAGGGCCTTTCCCATGTTTAAAAAAAAAAAATTGAACAGGAACGTGGCCTTGTGGGCCCCTCTCCCGTGGCCAATTCCAGACCCCATCCCCCGGGGCATGGCCACATAAATGTATTTTTTTTTTCTTATGGAGGAGGGCTGCGTGGCCCCCCTCCTGAGGCCTCTATTGGCCCCGGGGACCCCATCCTCGGGGCTGGTCTTTATTTTATTTATTTTTTGGGGGGGAGGGAAACAGAGTGGCCCCCCTCCCGGGCCACTTCTAGCCCCGGTGACCCCATCCCCCGGGACATGGCCACATAAATTTAATTTTTTTCTAATGGAGGAGGGCTGCGTGGCCCCCCTTCTGAGGCCTCTATTGGCCCCGTGGACGCCATTCCCCGGGGCCGGCCTTTATTATATTTTTGTATTATTTTTTTTTATGGGGGGAGGAGGGCCGCTTGGCCAGTAAGTGCCAGAGGCCTGCGTTGCAGAGAGGTGGTCCAGGCTGTAGGACAGTAGGGTCTGATTCCTATGGTCACCCCCACTTTTTGCCCTGATCCTCTGGTTTTTCGACTCTCGTGTGGCTGTGGGCCTGCTAATCAGACTCACAGCCCAGCTGTTCTCTCTCTAAATTCATACCATGTACTTTAGGTACATATCCAACTGGGTATTGGTCCTTATAGCTGTTCTATGATATAGCCATACCAAATACTCTAAAGTGCATTATAATCCTCGCGGTTGAATGCTAACTTTGGTTTGGCTTTGTAGGAGAGTAGGGTCTGCAATCCTATGATCACCCAGATTTTTGCTTTTTGCTGCACTGGTTTACGACTTTCCCTGGCTGTGGGCCTGCTAATCAGACCCACAGCCTAGCTGTTCTCTCTATCCAAATTGTACTCAGGTACTGAATTGGCACTGGGCCCTCTCCAAGTCCCTGTACCCAGGGCTGAGGTGTACCCAGAAGTCTCCCAGGGGCTGAAGCATGTATTATGCCACCCCTGGGCTGACTAACTAAACTGACACAACTGGCTGCACGACAGCTGGGGCAAGGTGGTGTACTCACCCTTTGCTTTAGATATAGTATACCTATATCTAATCCTAAAAAATGGACACACAGATCTCCTATCAGTCACTCCTATGGCAGGCCTTAACAATCCTGAAGGCAGAGTGCTTGGAATCGTGTGAGATGGTGCTCTGGCATGAGCTGAGCCTGTCTGCGGCTTTCGGGATCCATCCCTTAGCCGTTTCCATGATATCGCATACCATATACTCTTAAGTGCATTATAATCCTCGCGGTTATATGCCAACTCTGGTATCGCTTTATCAAAACATGTCGAGTAAGGTGTCATACGAATTGGAATACTAACCCCTCGCCAATTCTGGCGACGGGGTTAGCATTCCACCCTTCTAGAGGGACACGACATGTATGTAACCCCTAACCCCGGTTAAAGTCAAACAGAGCCTCAGCTCCACAAAATGGATGCTGCCACCGAGACACAAGTCTGCCCTCCTGCTGCTGGGAGTCCTCCCAGAGCAGGAGATAAGGACAAAGGGTTTCCTGCCAGGGGCGGTGCCAGCACCGTCCCAGACAGGGTTTTGTGTATTGTAGGTAGGCAGGGCTTTAGAGGAAGGTGACTGCACGTGGCACCCCGGTGCTCACTGTGCATAGGCTGGCTGGAACCAGTTCCAGGGTCACTCCAGACCCTGTGCTGGGGAAAAGCCCGCCAAGGAAGTGGGTGTAACCACCCCCCTCCTAGTCCCACCCCTAGGGCAGGACTTAGTCGCGTGCCAGCCCCTTTTTACAGGATAAAGGTAGGAACTGGCCCCCTTCCAAATCAGATCATCTTTGAATCCTGAAACTACTTTCCACGAAAGGAACTCAAGACTTCTTCCTAAGATTTCTCCCTTGTGACTAAGGAGTAGTCACCCTGCATCCGCAGGCACCACCTTAAGAACACTGCGGTCTGCTGCAAGTCTCTCCTCCGGATCAAGACTGCCCAGCTCGACGAGAACCGGCTTCCCTGGCACCTCTGACCTCTACCTGCATCATCAGTCACGCTGAGATTCGTGGGTGTGACGAGACCTCGAGGGACCGGCCATCTTCAAGACTGCACGACTTCTTTCCAGCAAGCCCGCCGAGTAATTTCCTGGTGAGTGCTTTGGGGTCCGAGAAGCCCCGACCCTGAGCAGCTCCAGCACCGAAGTGCAGCCTCCCAGCATCTCCACGATCTGCGTGGGGCCCTTCTGCTTTTTGCTGCTCACCGCGTTGTTTGGCTACTAGCCCGCTGGCTTGTGGCCTTCTGAACGACGCCCGACGACATTTCTGCTGCTGGTCTGGTTGCTCCAGGCTGGCCCTTGCTCCCTTCCAAAAGAGGAGCACCCCGGACCCTCCTGGTCCACTCAAGACGCCATTTTGAGTCCACCGCGTGGGCTTGAATTAGCCAAGGCTTGTTGCCCAATCCTGGGTAACTTCGACGCCGACAGCTTCATCCATCGTGGGACAGCTCGCCTCTCCATCCTGGTCGCCGACAACGCCTCCTGGTCCGTGAGATCTGCAGAGCCAGCGTCGCCCACTCACCTAGTCGAGGTGACTTCGCCCGGTGCCATCCTGGTGCCCACTTAATCACTGGCTAGTGATTCAAGAACTTGGTCCCCTCTGCTTTCAGGTTTTCTTCTTCCTTGATCCAGGCTTGGATCCAACGAACTTTCCTTCACTGGTCGCCTGCCAGCAACTTCCTTCTTCCAGGCTCCTGGTCCGGCAACGAGATCCCCGACGTCTTTTCAGACCTATGCAGCTGCAGCCCCTGGGCTAGGTAACTTCGGCACTTCGGTGTCCCAGCATAGCCTCACTATCCTAGGGTCAGGATCCACTGTCGTTTTCTTCCCACCAGGTCGGGTTCGCCCGTGAACACTAACTTTGCCTTTACTAGCCTCCATAGACTTTGTCCCGCATCCCGCGTGAGAGTGCACACTCTGCACCCGAGTCCCCTAGGTCTCCAAGAAGTAATCTAACAATTCCCTAGTTAAGTCCTAGCGATTCCAAAGCCTATTAGTACTGTACTTACCTGCTAGTAATTTCGCATTCCACTTTTAGAATATATGGTTTTTCGTGCCCCTCGGGCATTTGTGTATAACGTGCTAACTTAAGTATTTTCGTAAGAGTTTTGTTGTGTGCCTAGCACCCTATCCTCATAAAGAGTACAGGGTTGTTGTGATTCTAATAAATACATTGTTTATTTTCATAACACTTGTGTGGTGTCCTTTCACTGGGTGTTCAAGGGGTAATGTGATGGTAAAACAGCTGGCTTAACACGCCCTCTAGAGTCTTAGCCTTAGACTGCTCGTATCCATGCTACTAGGATAGCTGGTCTATAAGGTTGACTTACAACCAATCATCAATAAGGGTTGTTTGGACTGATATATAGTGATCACTAGAATAGTGAACACTGCACATCAGGCCAACTTCTCACATTGGTGAGCAGCGGTTGGGATTTGAGCTTGCTGTTGTTTTACCACACATGCCCTAAGAATATCTTGTGAAAGATCACATAAGTACTAAAGGTACATATAACTTAGCTTAGAATACTCTGAGTTCTACTGAACCAGCTGTTGTAGCTCCTAGGGCCTAGCACACCCTAAACTACAACTCTAGCAAGGGATCAGTAGGCAAACATATAGTGTAGGTAAGTGCACCACTTACACCTCACTAGAAAAGCATGTCTACCCAGGGAGATTCTACTGAGACTCCCCTGGTCAGTGTTGACCCTCCACAGGTCACTTCAAGGTATGCAGCTCTCAGTTTCCAGGAGATGAGACAGATCTGTGTCTCCAGAAAACTGAAGCAGGGGTCTAACCCCACCATTCCCTTTCTGATAGGTCCCTTAGAGACATATGATGCCAGAAAGCTTTCTCAGTTACATGAGAACATGCCAGCCTTAGAGGGAACCTCTGGGGATCCAGACCTCCCCAACACTGCTACTGCAGTTGAGGAGGAGGAGGATCAGGAGGAACTCTCTGGGGATGAGGTAGACAAAGGTCTTGAGGTAGTCAGAAGGCTAACCAGGACCAACTTAGACTTACTTGGGCTAGGATCTGGGGGACCCCCAGTACTAACCCGAAGTGGGCCTAACCTTGGAGTTAGGAGAGATAGATCTCTTTCTAGGGACTCCAATAGATCTCTGCACTCTAATGCCTCTTCTCAGGGGAGAAGGAATCCTCCACAGAGGAGATTTACTTCCCCTCAGAGAAAAGAGCATGAAGCTAGAATGAGACAAGCTGAACTGAGGATTGAAAGGGAAGAACTTGCCCTGGCCAAAGAGAAGCTTGCCTTTGCTAGAGAGCAGCAGATGAGTGGGCTGGCACCCACTGGTGGCAGCAATCTCCCAAGAGATAGAGAGAAGGGTTTAGATACTAAACACCTGACTAAAATAGTGCCCCCCTTTAAGCAAGGGGATGATATCCAGAAATGGATGGCTGCTCTGGAGAGGGCCTGCACTGTGCAGTGCATTCCCCAGAGTCAGTGGGCAGCTATACTGTGGCTCTCCTTTGATGGTAAAGGTAGAGATAAGCTCCTCACTACAAGAGTAGAGGATGCTAACAATTACCAGGTCCTGAAGAATACACTGGTTGATGGGTTTGGTTTAACCACTGAGCAGTACAGGTTGCTGTTCAGAGACACCCAGAAAACTCAGTCTCAGGACTGGTCTGACTTTGTGGATTGTGCCACTAAGGCTTTGGAGGGCTGGTTGCTGGGTAGCAAGGTTACAGATTACACAGGATTGTATAATCTAATGATGAGAGAACAAATTTTAAACAATTGTCAGAACCAGTTGCTGCACCAGCACCTTGTTGATTCAGATCTGACCTCTCCCCAAGAATTGGGAAAGAAGGCAGACAAATGGGTCAGGACAAGGATCAAGCAGAACCAGAACCAGAACCAGGGTGGTCAGAAGAAAGCAGACCAGAAGGGTAATGTTAAGAATGAGCAAAATGACCAGAAGTCTTCACCAGGTCCCCAACAAACCAAAGAGGGTGGGGGTCAGGCTTCCCAGAAGAAGAAGACTCAAGAAGGCCAGTCAAAAAGGTGGTGCCAGTACTGTAAAAGTAAATCTCACTGGTTTAGTGAGTGCACCAAAAGAGGAGGACAAACTCCTGCCACTACAGCCCCTAAGGCAACTGCACCCCCTAGTACAGTCAGTAGTGGTAGTGTACCTCCCAAGGCATTAGTTGGGTTAACCTTGGGTACTGAGGGGTCTGACAACTTAGTTGGCACACTCACACAGGCTGTCCTTGTCTGTACAGGGGATATGGATATGCCCCCTGAAATAAGTCCCAATACTTTGGGCAAATACAGGCAGACACCTTTGATAAATGGCAAAATGGCTCAGGCCTATAGGGACACTTGTGCCAGTGTCACCATGGTGACACCTAACTTTGTGGACCCTGGACAGATCATGCCAGGTACTGATTTCCTGGTGACCAATGCCAGCAATGTCACTACTAGTCATAGTGTGGCAATTGTGGCTTTCTCCTGGGGTGGAGTGAAGGGACAGAAGAAAGTTGTAGTCAGTTCAGACCTCCCAGTTGATTGTTTGTTGGGCAATGATTTGGAGTCATCACAATGGTCAGAAGTGGAGCAGAGGACTCACATGGAAATGTTAGGCTTGCCAGCACATGTGCTTGCTGTGACTAGGTCACAGGCCAGAAAATGCCCCACTGAACAGGTGCTGGATCCTGAAACGATGGACCAGACACCCTCCAAGAAGAAGAGCAGTAAGGGTAAGGCTTTGCCTTCCCCCTTGCCCCAGGTTGAGGATCAAGTCTCTGAGGAGGCTGATCTGGAAGAGCTGAGGGAAACTGAGCCTAAAGAGCTTGAACTTGATCAAGTTGAGTTTCTGGGCTCAGGGGGACCCTCCAGAGCAGACCTGGGGAAGGAACAGTTGAGCTGCCCTTCCCTTGAACCCCTCAGACAGCAGGCTGCTGCTGAGGCTGCAGGGAATGCCACAGGTGCCCACAGGGTATACTGGGAAGATGGACTCCTGTACTCTGAGTCAAGAGACCCCAAGCCTGGTGCAACCAGGAGGCTGGTCATCCCCTTGTCTCTGAGAGGTTTCCTTCTCACCTTGGCCCATGAAATTCCCCTTGCAGGTCACTTAGGTCAGACAAAGACTTGGGACAGGCTTGTCTCACACTTTCACTGGCCCCATATGAATGAGAATACCAAGGAGTTTTGTCGCTCCTGTGTCACTTGCCAAGCCAGTGGTAAGTCAGGTGGCACAACAAAGGCCCCCCTCATACCACTACCTGTGGTGGGGGTTCCCTTTGAAAGAGTGGGGATTGACATTGTTGGTCCAATGGAACCCCAGACAGCATCAGGGCACAAGTTTATACTGGTGGTAGTGGATCATGCCACCAGGTATCCTGAAGCTATTCCCCTTAGGACCACTACAGCCCCTGTAGTGGCAAGAGCCCTAGTTGGAGTGTTCTCCAGAGTGGGTTTCCCTAAGGAGGTCGTTTCTGACAGAGGTACAAACTTCATGTCAGGATATCTGACTGCAATGTGGAAGGAGTGTGGTGTGAACTACAAGTTCACCACACCCTACCACCCACAATGCAATGGGCTTGTTGAGAGATTCAACAGGACCCTCAAAGGGATGATTCATGGACTACCTGAACCTCTTAGGAGGAGATGGGATGTCCTGATCCCCTGCCTCTTGTTTGCTTACAGAGAGGTCCCACAGAAGGGGGTTGGCTACAGCCCTTTTGAGCTTCTGTATGGGCATCCTGTAAGAGGACCCCTGTGTTTGGTGAAGGAAGGATGGGAGAGACCTCTCAAAAAGCCTGCAACCAACATAGTGGACTATGTACTTGGTCTCCGCTCCAGGATGGCTGAGTACATGGAAAAGGCATCTAAAAACCTTGAGGCCAGCCAGGAACTTCAAAAAGCTTGGCATGACCAAAAGGCTGTTCTGACTGTGTACCAGCCAGGACAGAAGGTGTGGGTGCTGGAGCCAGTGGCCCCAGCAGCTCTGAAAGACAAATGGTCTGGGCCCCACACCATCATTGAGCAAAAGGGAGAGGTTACCTACTTGGTGGACCTTGGAACTCCCAGGAGCCCTCTCAGAGTGCTCCATGTTAACAGGCTCAAGGCATATGTTGACAGGAAGGACATGAGCTTGCTCATGGCCACAGATGAGGGACAGGAGGAAGAGAGTGACCCTCTCCCAGACCTGCTCACTCAGAATCCTGATGATGGATCAGTTGATGGTGTTGTCTTTTGTGGCAGCCTCACTGAACATCAGCAACAGGATTGCAGGCAAGTCTTGCAATCCTTCAGACATATGTTCTCTCTGACACCCAGCCAAACTGATTGGTGTACCCATGATGTTGACACTGGAGACAGTCTGCCTGTCAAGAGTAAAATCTACAGACAGCCTGATCATGTTAGAGACTGCATCAAAACTGAAGTGCAGAAAGTGTTGGAGTTGGGAGTCATTGAGCCCTCAGATAGCCCTTGGGCTAGCCCAGTAGTTCTAGTGCCAAAGCCTCACACCCAGGGTGGTAAGAGAGAGATGAGGTTTTGCGTAGACTACAGAGGCCTCAATGCAGTCACTAAGACTGATGCCCACCCAATACCAAGAGCAGATGAACTTATAGATAAATTGGCTTCTGCCAACTTCTTAAGTACATTTGATTTGACAGCTGGGTATTGGCAAATCAGGTTAGCTGAGGAGGCCAAACCCAAGACAGCATTTTCTACCCCTGGAGGGCATTATCAATTTGTGGTAATGCCCTTTGGACTGAAAAATGCACCTGCCACCTTCCAAAGGTTGGTGAATCAAGTCCTCACTGGGCTGGATGACTTCTGTGCAGCTTATCTTGATGATATTGCTGTCTTTAGCTCCACCTGGGAGGATCACCTGGTCCACCTGAGGAAAGTGTTAGAGGCCCTGCAAAAGGCAGGCCTCACTATCAAGGCCACAAAGTGCCAGATAGGGCAGACACAGGTTGTATACCTGGGCCACCTTGTAGGTGGAGGCCAGGTTCAGCCACTGGAGAGTAAGATACAGGCCATCAAGGACTGGACTCCTCCAATCACCCAGACTCAGGTTCGAGCTTTCTTGGGCCTGACTGGGTACTATAGGAAGTTTGTCAGAAATTATGGGTCCATAGTGACCCCTCTTAATGACCTGACAAGCAAAAAGATGCCAAAGAAAGTTCAGTGGACAGCAAGCTGTCAGAAAGCATTCGATGACCTAAAGCAGGCCATGTGCACAGCACCTATCCTAAAGAGTCCAGATTACTCCAAGCCATTCATTGTCCAAACAGATGCTTCTGAGTTGGGTGTGGGGGCTGTTCTGTCTCAACTGAATTTTGATGGTAATGATCAGCCTATTGCTTTCATTAGTAGGAGGTTGACACCCAGAGAGAAAAATTGGTCAGCTATTGAGAGGGAGGCCTTTGCTGTGGTCTGGGCCCTGAAGAAGCTGAGGGCCTACTTGTTTGGCACTCACTTCACCATTCAGACAGACCATAAGCCCCTCTTGTGGCTAAATCAGATGAAGGGTGAAAACCCCAAACTGCTTAGGTGGTCCATTTCCCTACAGGGGATGGATTTTACAGTGGAGCATAGACCTGGTACTGATCACAGCAATGCTGATGGGCTCTCCAGGTATTTCCACTTAGAGCAAGAAGACTCACCTGGTCAAGGTTAGTTTATTGTCCCAAAGTTTGGGGGGGGGTCATGTAGGAGAGTAGGGTCTGCAATCCTATGATCACCCAGATTTTTGCTTTTTGCTGCACTGGTTTACGACTTTCCCTGGCTGTGGGCCTGCTAATCAGACCCACAGCCTAGCTGTTCTCTCTATCCAAATTGTACTCAGGTACTGAATTGGCACTGGGCCCTCTCCAAGTCCCTGTACCCAGGGCTGAGGTGTACCCAGAAGTCTCCCAGGGGCTGAAGCATGTATTATGCCACCCCTGGGCTGACTAACTAAACTGACACAACTGGCTGCACGACAGCTGGGGCAAGGTGGTGTACTCACCCTTTGCTTTAGATATAGTATACCTATATCTAACCCTAAAAAATGGACACACAGATCTCCTATCAGTCACTCCTATGGCAGGCCTTAACAATCCTGAAGGCAGAGTGCTTGGAATCGTGTGAGATGGTGCTCTGGCATGAGCTGAGCCTGTCTGCGGCTTTCGGGATCCATCCCTTAGCCGTTTCCATGATATTGCATACCATATACTCTTAAGTGCATTATAATCCTCGCGGTTATATGCCAACTCTGATATCGCTTTATCAAAACATGTCGAGTAAGGTGTCATACGAATTGGAATACTAACCCCTCGCCAATTCTGGCGACGGGGTTAGCATTCCACCCTTCTAGAGGGACACGACATTTATGTAACCCCTAACCCCGGTTAAAGTCAAACAGAGCCTCAGCTCCACAAAATGGATGCTGCCACCGAGACACAAGTCTGCCC
This sequence comes from Lissotriton helveticus, assembly GCF_964261635.1. Classification (NCBI taxonomy): domain Eukaryota; kingdom Metazoa; phylum Chordata; class Amphibia; order Caudata; family Salamandridae; genus Lissotriton; species Lissotriton helveticus. The sequence continues at coordinate 703,744,232 of NC_136063.1, read as the reverse complement.
TCCTGCTGCTGGGAGTCCTCCCAGAGCAGGAGATAAGGACAAAGGGTTTCCTGCCAGGGGCGGTGCCAGCACCGTCCCAGACAGGGTTTTGTGTATTGTAGGTAGGCAGGGCTTTAGAGGAAGGTGACTGCACGTGGCACCCCGGTGCTCACTGTGCATAGGCTGGCTGGAACCAGTTCCAGGGTCACTCCAGACCCTGTGCTGGGGAAAAGCCCGCCAAGGAAGTGGGTGTAACCACCCCCCTCCTAGTCCCACCCCTAGGGCAGGACTTAGTCGCGTGCCAGCCCCTTTTTACAGGATAAAGGTAGGAACTGGCCCCCTTCCAAATCAGATCATCTTTGAATCCTGAAACTACTTTCCACGAAAGGAACTCAAGACTTCTTCCTAAGATTTCTCCCTTGTGACTAAGGAGTAGTCACCCTGCATCCGCAGGCACCACCTTAAGAACACTGCGGTCTGCTGCAAGTCTCTCCTCCGGATCAAGACTGCCCAGCTCGACGAGAACCGGCTTCCCTGGCACCTCTGACCTCTACCTGCATCATCAGTCACGCTGAGATTCGTGGGTGTGACGAGACCTCGAGGGACCGGCCATCTTCAAGACTGCACGACTTCTTTCCAGCAAGCCCGCCGAGTAATTTCCTGGTGAGTGCTTTGGGGTCCGAGAAGCCCCGACCCTGAGCAGCTCCAGCACCGAAGTGCAGCCTCCCAGCATCTCCACGATCTGCGTGGGGCCCTTCTGCTTTTTGCTGCTCACCGCGTTGTTTGGCTACTAGCCCGCTGGCTTGTGGCCTTCTGAACGACGCCCGACGACATTTCTGCTGCTGGTCTGGTTGCTCCAGGCTGGCCCTTGCTCCCTTCCAAAAGAGGAGCACCCCGGACCCTCCTGGTCCACTCAAGACGCCATTTTGAGTCCACCGCGTGGGCTTGAATTAGCCAAGGCTTGTTGCCCAATCCTGGGTAACTTCGACGCCGACAGCTTCATCCATCGTGGGACAGCTCGCCTCTCCATCCTGGTCGCCGACAACTCCTCCTGGTCCGTGAGATCTGCAGAGCCAGCGTCGCCCACTCACCTAGTCGAGGTGACTTCGCCCGGTGCCATCCTGGTGCCCACTTAATCACTGGCTAGTGATTCAAGAACTTGGTCCCCTCTGCTTTCAGGTTTTCTTCTTCCTTGATCCAGGCTTGGATCCAACGAACTTTCCTTCACTGGTCGCCTGCCAGCAACTTCCTTCTTCCAGGCTCCTGGTCCGGCAACGAGATCCCCGACGTCTTTTCAGACCTATGCAGCTGCAGCCCCTGGGCTAGGTAACTTCGGCACTTCGGTGTCCCAGCATAGCCTCACTATCCTAGGGTCAGGATCCACTGTCGTTTTCTTCCCACCAGGTCGGGTTCGCCCGTGAACACTAACTTTGCCTTTACTAGCCTCCATAGACTTTGTCCCGCATCCCGCGTGAGAGTGCACACTCTGCACCCGAGTCCCCTAGGTCTCCTAGAAGTAATCTAACGATTCCCTAGTTAAGTCCTAGCGATTCCAAAGCCTATTAGTACTGTACTTACCTGCTAGTAATTTCGCATTCCACTTTTAGAATATATGGTTTTTCGTGCCCCTCGGGCATTTGTGTATAACGTGCTAACTTAAGTATTTTCGTAAGAGTTTTGTTGTGTGCCTAGCACCCTGTCCTCATAAAGAGTACAGGGTTGTTGTGATTCTAATAAATACATTGTTTATTTTCATAACACTTGTGTGGTGTCCTTTCACTGGGTGTTCAAGGGGTAATGTGATGGTAAAACAGCTGGCTTAACACGCCCTCTAGAGTCTTAGCCTTAGACTGCTCGTATCCATGCTACTAGGATAGCTGGTCTATAAGGTTGACTTACAACCAATCATCAATAAGGGTTGTTTGGACTGATATATAGTGATCACTAGAATAGTGAACACTGCACATCAGGCCAACTTCTCACAGGCTTTATCAAAACATGTTGTTTAAGGTGTCATACGCTTTGGAATACTACCCCCTCGCCAGTTCTGGCGATGGGGGTAGCATTCCACCCTTCTAGAGGGAGAAGACATGTTCCTGTTAATCCCGGTTAAAGTTAACCAGAGCCTCAGTATCACAAAATGGATGCTGCTGCCACAGACACAAGTGTGACCTCCTGCTGCTGGGAGTCCTTCCAGCGAGGGAGGCTTGGACCATAGGTTTCCTGTCTTGGGAAGTGCTAGCACCACCCCAGACAGGCCATAGTGTATTGGGGCAGGGAGGGCTGAATGAAATGAGACTGCCTGGGGCACACAAGGTGTCCCATGCATAGTCCGGTTCAAACCGGTGCTGGGGCACTCCAGCCCCAGCTCTGGCGCGAAACTGGACAAAGGGAAAGGGGTGTAACCACCCCCTTCCCTGGTCCCACGCATAGGAGGGACCTAGCAGGTAATCCAGCCCACCAGATTAGTATATAGGTAGGAGCTGAGTCAAGAGACTTTAGATTTATCCTGAACTGAAACTTGAAACAAAACTCTGGACCTTCGACGTTCTACTTGAAGATAGAAGACTGAAGAATCTCCCTTGTGGTCAAGGAGTGACCACCCTGTGCAAACAGGCACCACCAGTAACTTGCCGGTTTGCTTTGTCGACGCTCCAGCCGGAACCCGAAGACTTAGCGACGCAGCCTCTAGACTTCCAGACTTCTCTGACTCCAACCCACACCAAAGCTGAGACCCGTGGCGGACACGAGAGACCCGACAACCTGCAGTACCTGCTTTTTGCTAACTGTGCAGCTTCTGAGGCATCCTCGAAGTTGTGCATTGGGACCTGAGAAGCCCCAACCCCGAGCAGTAAGTGCACCGAAGCTCAGCCCTCCACACTCCACGAGTGCCGTGTGGGGCCTGTCCCTGCATTTCTCCTTGACGCGTCTTCGCGGTAGCTAGCCCGTTGGCTAGTGGCCCTCCTGAAGACATCCTTTTGAATCAACGCTGCTTGCCTGGTTGCTCTGGGCTTGCGCCTGCTTTCCTGTAAAGGGGAAGCTCCACAGACCTTGCTGGTCTGAACTAGAAGCCGATCTTCCCTTCCTGCGTGGGTTGCCTTTGCCAAGGCTTGTTGACTCCAATCCGGAAGCAGACACAGCCAACAGCGAGATCCTTTGTGGGACAGTCCGTTTCCAGCTCCTGGTCGTCGTCGACGCCTCCTGGTCCACGTGACTGCAGAGACAAGCTTCACATCTTCACCTGATTGCATCTTGACATCGCCTGGTTCCTTCCTGGTTCCTTCCTAGTTACTGGCTAGTGACCCAGACTCTGTCCCCTCTGCTTTCAGGTTCTTCACTTCTCCGATCCACCCTTGGATCCACTCGGACATCTTCTTCCTGGTCACCTGCAGCATCTTCTTGTAGTTCTCCATAGGATTCGACGACGAAACCCGACACGAAAGAACACCTATGCACCCGGCTTCCCTGGGTGAGGTAACTTGAGTACTCCAGCGCACCCGTGGATAATAACTATCCAAGTGTCCTACTTTAACTGGGTTTTCCCGTAGTCCACCCGGAAGTGTCCGAAATCAACTACTTTGTAAACTTTACGTTCCCATTGAAAGTCTATGGTAACTCGCGTGTGTGTTTAGACACTGCACACGCATCCTGTGGGTCTCCTACTTCCAGTCCTTTGGTTGATCAGTGTAGCCCCAGCGATTTCCTAGGCCCTAGGCCTACTCACCTTTCCTGCAGTATGTTCTTATACCACTTCTTTAGTATATGGTTTGTGAGGCCCCTAGGGCACAATTGTATGTGTGCAACTTATAGTATGCTTATTGAGTAACTTGTGCTGTATCTCGAACTCTGACCTCATAAAGAGTGCAGAGGGGTTGTGTTCGAAATAAATACATATATATTTGATATATACCTGGTGTGGTGTCCTTTCATTTGGTATTCAAGGGATTATTGTTGGTAAAACAATTGGCTTCACATGCTCTCTGAAGTGTTAGCCTAAGACTGCTTTGTCCATGCTACCACTAGGATAGCTGGTCTATAAGGTTGACGCTGGGGAACCTGTCCTGGCTTTCCCTGTGAGATGGTCCCTTCTGGGTATCTCCAAGGTGAAACCAGGCATCCCCGGCGTCTGTGGGGGGCCGTTGTAGAGATGAGGCAAGCTTAATGCCCAGAGTTGCCGAGTGTGATCCCTGGTTAGAGTAGGCGCCGAGGCGAGAATTGTCGAGTCCGCTGACCCTGGTCCACGACCCTGCCGCGTCGGGAATTGAACCCTGGTCCCGGGCCGTTCTCTGCTTCCGGGTCTGCCGCCTCTAACCAGTGAGCCACACCACTCCACCTACACTGCTGAATATATTATTCCAATGCACAGAGCCTATTGGGAATATAGGAACTACACTACATGGCGCCCAACGTTTGGTAAGGCGATAAATCTAACGCAAGACGCTAGAGTAACTCAGTCGTGCTTTTTCACACAGACCCTTTTTCCAGTAAATACTCCAAAAGACGTCTGGAGTGGGTAAAAGGTTAAAATCCGCCGGAACTTAGTAGGAAGAGATTTCTATGTATAGTTTTTGGTTTAGTCAACGTTGAAGGATACAGTGTTCCAAAATATTGTGCACCTAATCTTTGTTTCCTTGAAACTTGATCTGCAACAAAACCTTTCTGTCAGTAGAAATGTCAGAAAGTGAAGACGAAAGGGAGACAGCTAGAATAGCAGCTCAACTCCTAGCGGATGACACAAGTCTCCGAGACAATGACCCGAATGTTATACTCATTCCGGTCAACATAAGGAAAACTATAACTCTGAAACTTATAGAAAATGGACTAATATCGAGAGGTGGTACAGTCATATTCGTAATTGAGGCACATGAATATAGGCAGACAGAGGTATTCTATTCATGGATAAACTTTCCAGCAGCAAACGCTGTCACACATGAATTCCACTATTACAAAATAGAGGAACCTCCAGAAGAGTACACCCCTTTCGAGGAGGTTGAAATCCCATTAAAATACCAAGAGCGGGCGTGGCTACGCGGGCGACAATGGTGGACGCAGCTTGTTAGAGCTCCCACCGGCCCGACCGTTATCCGACGACTTATCCTGGCTTCTGGAGTTGCCCGGTCGCCCACACCAACAGCAAACGTAGCGGAGGGCAGGAGGTGTTGTCCGGTGCACTTTGCGGTGTTCTCGGACCTTGCGCAGTGCCGATCGCAGCAGCAGCGGCTCGCGGCCTGGTCCCCGAGGGTGAGCCGGGACCTGGATTTTGGCGCCTCCCGGCCGGAGGGTCTCCGCGCCGGCTGACTGGGTCTCCACTTCTCCGGGGCTGGTGGGCCCCCCCTTTCAGGCGGAACAGGGTGCAGCCTGGCGGACACACCGGTGGTGGTGGGTGCATTGTCCCGGCCCACAGAGACGGCTAGAGGGCGTCGCGGCCTACATCGGGGCCGAGAAGCCGGGTCCTCAATTTTCGAGATCCCAGCTGCACCCTCAGACGCAGTGCGGAGGCGGAGGAGCCGGCCGGTGCAGCTGAGGAAACGGTGCCCTGGGGCTTGACGTGCTCCCCTTGCCTCGATCCTGAGTGGGCCCGGTGGTGGCGCCCGGCGAGAAGTCCACTGAGTTGGTGATTCATGCTGGAGAGGAGGTGCACCGGCGGCCGGCACAGAAGACACTGGTGAGTGCCCGAGACCATTGGCCTGCAGAGGGGGGGGCTCCCTAACTAGACTCTGGTGGAGACTTGCCTCGTGGCCCGGAGTGGCCCTGCGGGAACCCCCCTACTTGTGGCTGGAGAGGAGGTGGGGCACAGCGGAGCGAAGCCTAGATCAGGCTGGAAAGCGGTGGCGCACCATAAATCCGAGGACCGCCTTGGGGTGCCCGGCCCCCCTGGCAGCAGACGGCGATCGAAGACTTGTGTGCCCAGCGATTCTCCTGTGGGGTGCCCTTGCCTCCATTCGGGAGCGCGGGGGTGGGCTCCGAGTCCCGCAACAGCTGTTCACACTTTGGTTGGACCCAAGGGGCTGTGGACATGACGAGAGGCGGAGGTGGCAGCGGGTCGGCTAAGCAAGGGACCCTGGATAAGTTCACGGGGGCCGGTGGTGCGACGGGTGCCTCGGGTGGAGGAAGTGGGCCGGGCCCTGACAACGCAGCGCTGATGGCGGCGATTACCCAGTCCAGGGATATGCTGGATGCCAAGATTGGGGCGGTTGGCGCGGATGTGACCCCTCTGCGTCAGGACCTGCGGAACGCTGTGGTGCGCATTACCGAGGCCGAGTCCAGAATATCGGTGGTGGAGGATGACGTCGGGACCCTGAAACGGAAAATGGCGGCGATGGAAAATGTTCAGAGAGGCCTTGAGCTCCGCGTGGAAGATGCGGAAGGGCGGGCGCGCAGAAACAACCTACGCTTCGTGGGATTTCCGGAAGGTTGCGAGAAGGGTAACATGGAACTGTTCTTGTCCCAATGGTTGGAGTCCTGGCTTCCCTCCGAAGTGCTGTCACGATGCTTCGTGATCGAACGCGCGCATAGGGCCCTGACACAGAAACCGCCGGCAGGGGAGCGGCCAAGGCCGGTGATTGCACGGATTCTAAATTTCCACGACAGGGACACTATCCTTCGGGAGGCGAGGACCAAGGACTCTCTTCTTTTTGAAAATCAGAAAATAATGATTTTCCCGGACTATACCAGGATCGTGCAGCAACAGCGCCACTCGTTCATCGCAGCCAAGGCAAAGCTGAGGGGTCTGAAGATCCAGTACTCACTCCTCTATCCGGCCCGCCTGCGGGTCATATACCAACCGCGTACCCATTTCTTTGACACTCCGGAGGACGTCTTTAAGTGGACTGATGAGACAGTCAGGGTCCGGCCGCATGCTCAGCCGGGTCTGAACCCGGGCCATTCGAGGGACCCGTCGCCGGAGCGGGAAGATTCAGTCGCCAAGAGCAGAAGGAACAGACGGTCAAGGTCACGAAAACGCTCCCATTCACGTAGCCGAAAGCGAGATGGAGCACCCGCAGACTCTGACCACCCCAGCCAGGATGGTGGTACATCAGGGGACTGAACTTGTTGGTGCTGATTCCAGGCTCCCGCTGGGAGAAGGTTTTCCTCAATCTCTTGGGACTGCGGCTTGCTGCTGAGCTGTGTGTTTGCTGCTTGCTATACTTTATCAGTCTTGGGATGGTGTGGGGGACGGGGGGGTTCAGATAGCTCTTCAATAGGGGCTTGCCTCCTACTTCAGTGGGAGACACTAGGGGGGGGGGGGAGTCTGTTAGCTGGGTGGGTAGTTGGGACCGTTGGGGGAGAGGTTCTTGAGGATCCATTGGAGTGGGTGGCCGCTGACCTCCAGTTGGGGGTTAGGGCGCGCCTGCACCGCGACAGGTACTTCAATGTTGTTGAGGTATAGGGGAGGGGGGAGGTTGGTCTGTTGGGAGTTGGGTAGGGGTTGGGTCTGGGGTTTGGGGGAGGGGGGTTACGGGATGTTTGGGTCCACAGGGGTAACATGTTCACGCACGATGGTTCGCCAGATAAGCCTTATGTCATGTGTGCGACTGCGCTCTCCTACACCCGGGCGGCTGCGCCCATTTGCTATTAATGGCGGTTAGGAGTCCTGCATTGGAACCCCCCAGAGCTACCTTGAAAATAGTGAGTTGGAACGTGAGGGGCATGCTCGATAAAATCAAACGAGGGGCTGTGTTGCGACAGGGGAAGAGGGAAAAGGCTGACGTCCTCCTGTTGCAGGAAACGCATCTCCTGGGTACGAAGACCTTGAGTTTACAATGCTATGGGAATCACCAGGTCTACCATGCAGGTTTTGCCAGAGGGTCCCGGGGGGTGGCGGTCTTGGTCCACCGGAGGGTCTCATATACCCATTCCTCGCAGTGGATAGATGCCCAGGGTAGATATGTCTTCATCAAAGGGATGATAGGTGAGGAACAAGTGGTGTTTGGTAGTGTGTATGCTCCCCCCCCCTTGCAATGGTCTCTAGTGGAGAAGCTGTTTGCGATCTGGGCCGAGGTGCCGGATGTCCTGTCTGTGATAGGTGGTGATTGGAATGACGTGATGGATGGGTCCGCGGATCGCTTTAGGCCTGCTGGCGAACAACTGGTAGCTGCCCCCACGAAGCTGAGCGATATGGTCGAAGGTATGGGATGGATGGATGCATGGCGCTGCCAACACCCACACAGCAGGGAATTCACTTACTTTTCGGCGGTCCATCGCTCCTTCTCGAGGCTGGACTATCTGTTTGTCCCGCGCGCCGTGATCGGAAGGGTGGCCTCGACCGCTATTCTGCCCAGGGGGCTCTCAGATCATTCCCCCGTCACGATCGATATTCTCCTTGACAGGCGGCGACAGCCATTTCGGTGGCGCCTCTCTACCTGGCATCTGCAACGAGATGATTACCAGTCCCATATGCGTGAAGCCATTGCTCACTACTGGTAAGAGAATGTGGGACGGGGCTCGGATGCGGTGACCCTCTGGGAGGCCATGAAGCCAACGCTGAGGGGTGTCGACATAGCCTGGTGTGCGAGGGCCCGTAGGACTCGGAAGGAGGACCTGGAGAAGGCGGAAGATCGCGTCCGTACCCTGGAAGCGCGGTCTACGGAGACGGGGGCGGAGGAGGATGCGCGACGGCTCCGACAGGCGCAGAAAGATGCTGCTTCTCTATTGCTTGAGGAATCACGCCATATCTGGCTGGCTACGCAGAGTAGAATCTACCAGTGGGGGGATAAATCCAGCTCTATGCTGTACAGGCTGTGCCAGGGCGCGTTCCAGGCTCAGACATTTCCGGCGTTGATGGATGAGGCCGGGACCCCTATCACAGACCCTGGGCTCATGGCTGCCAGCTTTGCGCAGTACTATGAGGCGCAATACGCCCCCAGAGACTCCCTTTTGGCGGCGGATGTAGACAAATTCCTGGCGGATCTCCCGCCGCGGGGGATCTCCGACGAGGAGCGTGAGGATCTAGAGCTCCCTCTGTCCTCGGAGGAACTGGGTAAGGCGCTGGGCGAGCTGAATGCCGGGAAGGCCCCTGGGCCGAACGGCTTCCCGTGCGAGTTCCTTCGGAAATACCACCTTCAGTTAGGGCCCCATTTCAAGAAGGCGTTGGATGCTGCAAGGGAGCTGGGCCGGCTACCATCAGATTGGAGACATGCCGAGATAGTGGTGTTCTGCAAGCCGGGGAGACCGCCGGATAAACACGAGTCATACCGCCCTATTTCTCTTCTGAATATAGAGGCGAAGATCCTGGCGAAGGCGCTGGCCAATCGTCTCCTGCCTCTCATTGCCACTTTGGTCCATCCGGACCAGGCGGGTTTCATGCCCCACAGGGCCACTAGGCACAACATCAGGCGGGCTCAAGTGGCTCTGGAAATGATGAAGGCTACTGGCACCCAGGCGGCGCTCCTACTGGCTGACAGACAGGGCATTCGATTCGCTGAGCTGGACGTATCTACAGGCACTTCTACCGCGCCTGAATCTTGGCCCTCACTTCCTCTCGTATATACGCCTGCTCTACACTGACCTAACGGCGTCCATGCGGGTGGCGGGTGCGACTTCCGACGCCTTTCCCATCGGGCGGGGCACCCGACAAGGTTGCCCGCTCTCGCCCTACCTATTTGCCCTCGCAATGGAACCCCTCGCGGCTTGGGTGCGCATTGATGCACAGATGAAGGGGTTTGAGTGGGAAGCTGGGCCGTCGGACCGCATCGCGCTGTACGCGGACGACGTATTGTTTTTCATTACAGAGCTCGACAGATCGGGTCCCAGAATACTTGAGATTATGAGGGTGTTTGGTGAGGTGTCAGGGCTGCATCTCAATGTGAGGAAGTCAGTTTTGTGGGCAGTGGGGCAGTTCCAGGTGCCTGGGCGTCGGCTCTACAAATAGCGACAGGAGGCCTTAAGTACCTAGGGGTGTTCCTGACTGACATCCCTGGGGTCTCGTGGGAGCGTAATGTTGTTCCGGTTTGGGACAGAGTCCGATCGGACATGAAGACGTGGTCCCGAATGCCCTTGAATCTTTACGGCCGTTCGGCCATCTTTAAGATGGTCGCCCTCCCGCGCCTGCTTTACCAACTGCAGAACCACCCGTACCCTATCTCGCCGCAATGGTTTCGCCAAGTTAACTCGGCACTGGGCCGATTCCTGTGGGCTGGGGGGGCTGTGCGCGTGGCCCTTCGCACTTGCTTCCTGTCTACATACTGCGGTGGTCTGGCTTCTTCGGACATCCTATCCTACTACCAAGCGTCCCATCTATTGATACTTAATGAATGGTGGTATGGGGACCGGAGTGACCCAGCGTATGCCCTGGAGCGGTACTTAATGGAACCCGACACCCTGCACACACTTCTCTACTCAGCTGGGAAACGGAGGAGGCTCCCGGTGGTCACGCAGACTGTCTTTCAGATCTGGCGTAGGGCACTTCATCGTATGGGGTGGTGGAATAGGCTGACTGGGGAGACCCCGCTGTGGCAGAATGGCCGCCTGCCGGCCTTGTCAACCCTGAGGGGCTTTCGGGGCTGGGACTCGATAGGAATCTCGGCGTTGGGACACGTTATGAGGGGCAGGCCCTTAAGTCCTTTCAGGAGCTGAGGGAAGAGTTTGAAATGCCGGACACCCAGTTCTTCAAATACCTGCAGTTTCGCCATGCTATTTCCCCTGCATTAGAGGGGTTGGACTCGCTACCGGAGTTCAGTCCCATTGAGGCTAAACTGTTCATGGGTGAACTGACTGAGAAGAAGATCTCATGCACATACCAATCCCTAGTTACACACTGTGCGTCCTCATTGGAGGGTCTGCGGTCCAAATGGGAGAGAGATGTGGGGGAGATAGATGAGGAAGGGTGGAGGGAGGCTCTTGAGCCCCGAGAGAGGCTGCTGTCGCTGTGCGGCTGCGCTTCATCCAATTCAAATACCTTCACAGGGCTTACTACACAAGGGAGAGGCTGTGGCGGGCTGGACTGATTGCTTCCCCTGACTGCCTGCGGTGTGGTAGGGAAATGGGCACGTTTTTACATACAGTGTGGACGTGTGGAGCTATAGCCCGCTATTGGAAACGTGTCTGGGACTGCCTGGATGAGGTCCTGGGCTGGCAGCTCCCGCGCACGTCGCAGCTGGGTCTGTTGCATGTCCTGGAACGGGTGGGTGGCAACATCTATAAGAGACATCTCCTACTCTTGGGCCTTACAGTGGCTAAGCGGGATGTGGCCCGTGCCTGGAAGGATCCGGGGGCGCCTCCGATTGGGGTCTGGAAACGGGGCATGGACTACTGCATGGGACTGGAACGCCCCGTGTTTGAGGCCCGAGGCTGCCCTAGAAAGCATTATAAAATCTGGAAGAGGTGGGCAGAGTATTGGGGGCTGTGGCTGGAGCCACCATCGCAGCAGGATACACACGTAGAACAATTGTCATGAGTACCGGGGCGGGAGTGAGAGTGCATAGCCATCTTAGTACAGCTTACGTTGTGTTAGATTCTGGTGACCATCGTGAACGGGGTGAGGGTGGGAACCGGGTGGAGGGATGTTTTGGGGTTGGAGGGGGGGATCCGGGAGGTTAATGTCATTTGGTTTTATCCGCTTACATATGTTGATTGCTGCAACTGTGATTCACGATAATCTGCTTACGGTCTCTCCAGTGTTTGGAGTACTGTGAATGTTTCCGCAATCCATGCTTGAAATGCCAATAAAGATGGTTTTGAAAAAAAATACCAAGGGCACCTGCTCTGGTTTAAAGGCGCCCTAAAACATAATAATCACATCACCAGGCTCGGTCCACTAGGTAGACCAGGAGCAACGTGGCCGGTTCTAGCCAGCTACACACCACATCCAGACATTGAAAAAATGTCAGTACCAGAACTTTTAGTCCAGCTAAAAATAATAATTAAAATACATAGACAATTAGTCCAATATGTAATGCGGACTTCAACAGTCCAACCAACTGTTAACATTCTACAGCTGACCCCTCATCAGGGGAACACAAGCAAAATTACACCACAGAACATACAATCATGTCTGGGTAAAGTACCCATAAAACGGGAACAAATTCCATTCTGGTTAGCACAAAAAATTACTCAAATAGAGGCAGTATTTCCGGATACTACCCTTACTGAGAAACAAAGAATTCTGACTATCTGTCTTCCAATGGGGATCGCACCACATGTAGAGGACTGTGACACTTGGGGCACAGTCTTTGCTTCCATTTACACAAAAACACATGGTGTTCCGTCCATGGCGGTAATACCGGATGTGCTAAGACAGATTCAAAATGAATACAGTCCAGAACCTGCTTTAACTCTGGGTATGAAATTACTAAAAGACTTCAAACAGGTCTCGGCTATATTATTAGCCAACATAAAAGGAGAAGCCGCATCTGTAGCGATCCGCCAGAAATTGAAAAAAACAGATATAGCAGAACAACCATTTGAACTTGCCAGAATCATAGAAAAATCCTATGAAGAACTAGGAAGAGATAGTTTGGGTGGGAAACCAGTAAAACCCCAACTAACTGAAAATCCTGAAAAGATATTTATTAAAAATAATCTGAACACTCCAAAAAAGAGCTGGGATGGAAATAAACAATCCACTCCCAGAGAAAAAAGATTCCAGTCCAGAGGAAGGTCTCCTCGGCGGAGAGAAAGAACTCCGGACCAAGGACACAAGTCTCCCAGAGGGAGCCCTCTGAGAAAAGATACAACCTTAGAAATAGGGATAATTTGAAGAAACCTGATCGATATCAAGATATTGATACACGTCCCTCTCGATCTTTTCAGACTTCCTCGCAGAAATCGGAAAGAAGAGGACGGTCAGAACACAGGGAAGAGCACGTCAGGTCCAAAGACAAGGAACTTGCTCATCAAAGTAAAAAATTGCAATTCCAAGAAAGAAGGTATCCAGTATTAAAATAATCAAACATGCCGAGGATACTGAGGGAGGACACAGCTGAAAAACGGAGAGTGGGCCCAGACAGTGCTAGACAGCGCAGCAGAAGTGACCATAGCTCGCAAGATCCTGACGAATCATCTGGAGACAGTGGACACGGATGAATACATTCAGGTGGAAACTGCAGACAGCAGAGTTAGCAAACCTCATAAAATATACGAGATAACATTACGTATAGAGGGAGATAAGACTAGAAAAGTAAGGGGTCTATTTTGGGATAACCTTTCCAAAGGCTATGATATCCTTTTAGCTGAAAAAGACTGGCCACCAGAGTTTGTCAGGGAGTGCCCTCATGGCGAAGAAATGATTATGCCTGCCTTCTCAAATCATATTCCAATTCATAAAAAATATACACTTGCAAGAAAGTGGGCAGTAGCCCAAGCTCCTGCATTATATAAAAATCATGTAGGATGGGATGAGGACTCTCCTCCTCACAAAATCCAGTTAAAATGTCAACCAACTGCACAAAGGCAGTACCCAATTAAGCAAGAAGCGAAAAAACAGGTAGGGGAGATCTTAGATCAACTTGAGTACCAAGGGGTGATTGAAACATGCACCTCACAAATGAACAATCCTTTGTTTCCTGTTTCCAAGCCAGATGATTCATATCGTCTAGTTTTGGACTACAGACACCTTAACTCATGTTGCAAGACATTTGCAGTACAAAACTCACAGAGTGCAGCACTAATGAATAACATCGTGCGCAAAAAATACAAAACAACATTAGACATCTCTAATGGATTCTTTTGTCAAAACATTGCACCTGAAAGCAGGTATTTGACCGCTTTCTCAATAATGGGTTCGCATAAACATTTCTGTCGACTCCCACAGGGGTTCAAGAATAGCCCAGGATTATTCTCAGCAAGAGTAACAGAGTTACTACAAATGTATGATGATGAGGCATTATCTTATGTCGATGACATCTATCTAACAGATGATGACTTGGAGACTCACTTGAAATGAGTGAACACCATAATACTTGGGTTCGCAGCAGAGGGTTACAAATTCAACTTTAAAAAGTCACGAATTGCCCATCTAACAGTCCTGTTTTTAGGATATGAATTATCAAGTGAAGGGAAAAGCCTAGCAGACAATTTCTTAGAGAAGTGCGCTGTACTCCAAGCACCAAAAACACTGAGGAACTTACAATCAATACTAGGTTTCCTGAATTTCGGAAAAACTTACATTTTAAATTATGCAGAGAGGGTTAAACCTCTCTATGAATTAATAAAACCTGATTTTAAACCAATCAATTGGACTCAAACACACACAGAAATTTTGAGATCATTGCAAACAGACATGTTAGCTAAAACAAAATTGCAAACTCGCGATAATACACGCAACCTTGTAATCCGAGTCATCCCAGGAAGATGCGGATTCACGTACCTGACCTCTAATGAGGGAGAAACTGTACCAATAGCATACAAATCACATTTGTACACAAAAGCTGAAATGAAATTTAGTTCAACGGAAAAAATTCTAACTGCGGTTCAGACTGCTGTAGCAAAAGAAAGAGCCCTAGCACAAGGTAAACGAATAATAATCGTAACACCAGTACCTGCCCTAGAAGCAGTAACAAAAGCAAGCATTCCAAATGCTAAAGCGCTACATCCGAGATGGATCCAATGGGTTAATTCTCTTGCTGCAACATATGTAGTATTCAAATTTGATCCTAATTTGAAAACACAAGAATTTCTACAATATGAATTTGAATGTCCTCTGCCAACCGAAATCCTGCGTCCAGAACACTACGCCTGTGTAATATATACAGACGGATATGCACAACCCTCAGTTTGGGGAAAACAAGCTTATAACGCTACGTGCGAGGTTGTCAAATGCCGGTGGCGCGGAGGTAAATTGAGACCACTGGTAACAGTGTCACAATCTGTAAAAGACAATTCAGGTCAACAAACTGAATTAATAGCTTTAAAAATGGCGCTCGACATTGCAGATCGCGAATTCCCGACACTAATAGTGTGCGATTCGCATTCCTGCGTCAGATCATACAATAATGACTTGCAGAAATGGGTTCAAAACGGTTACAAAGATGACACAGGTGCCACAATCAAGCAAAAAACGCTTTGGGAACAAGTAGTTCGTTTGCAGAAAGAACTACAAAAGACTCACGTGATACATACACTGAGTCATCAGCGTGATGGCGTTCACGTTGCAGGGAATTCATTGGCTGACACAGCCACAGCGGAAGCAACTAAATCGGCTTCCGTAGCCACAAAAAAGCGTTCAGAAAAATACATAGACGGGGAAACCATGCTGGCGGTAAAAACGTCTTCAAAAGACGACTGTGCAGCATTACCCGTGAACTATCCACTCAATTATACATACATAATCGATGCAAACTCCGTTCCTTTTGCTCGAATCCCTGGAGTGGGGGATAGAGTAATTCCAAACACAAACAGGAGAATCTTCTTAATACAAGAAGCACATATGGGATTAGGTCTAAGGCATCAGATGATCAAGGAATCTCTGAAAGAATTACAATCAGAATACTGGTGGCCGGGAATGAGCTTGAATAATCACAAATTTGCAAAGGATTGTCCTAACTGCAATCGAGATCGCAGTGGCGAACCGGCCGAAGTAGTGCCAGAACACCTAATAGAAAGCATAAGGCGATCTATACGCATGATTAAACAGGAAAAATGCGTCCCAATGTATATTATTTAAGACTAGATTCACTTAAAATGTAGACACCAGCGATCGGCTGACGCCAGAACTGTTATAAAAGATTTGCGAGTCTATATCGGCACATACGCAAGTGGCATGCTACATTCTGACCAGGGTCCTGCTTTTAGCTCTCGAGCTTATAAGGAGGCCATGACCAGCATGGGCATTGCATTGCTGTACTCTTGTCCCTTAAATCCTGAGGGAAACGGGATTGTGGAAAGAAAAAACCGAGACATAAAGCAATCTATAACGGCGAGGGTATTAGGTTCGGGTGATGGGTGGGTCCAACATTTAACAAGTGTCCAACGTAGTCTTAACAATCTGCCAAGAAATTCTCTAAAAGGTTTCAGTACGTACGAACTATTGTTCAGTACTAGAATGCATATTCAGGACTTAGATAGTCAGACTTCAGTGGTAGAAGAAAAATGCTTTGATATCAAAGATCGTTTGGCTATTTTACAGGACTTAAATGAAACAAGAAAAGACCTGAGCAACGTAAAGCTAAAACAGCAGCCAACAGCCATTGAAGATAAACCACCTGTCCCAGCAAGGCCTGTCTGGATTCCAAAAATTGGGGATCTGGTCAGAGAGAGGATCGCGGTGAAGAAGGAATTTGGGCCTTCTTACAGAAAAGCAGTATCTGTCTTAACTGTCAACGGAACAAGATCAGTTGTACTACCGCCCCTTGCTGGTAAAAAGGAGAACCGAGTTGTATCCATTGACCTGGTAAAACCACAATCATGTGGCCAATAATAAGTAGTAGGCCCAGTGGACTCCCAAGAAGTAGCAGAACACCAAAATTTGCTACAATACAAGAGGTTCAAACTGAGAGACTAATCACATTTGATAAACCTGCAGTGAATAAAAAAGGACTATGCAACAATGCCATGGAACTTGTGCCTCTTGAAACCCAAATTGCAACAGTTCGTCAAGAAACACCAGTCGACAACGATGTAGCCTCAGACTATGCTAATGAAACAAAGAAAAATCCAAAAGCAAATGAAAATTCGGAAGCATTTCCAACAATTGACAGAACTGCATCTGGCTACTTCATCAATTTCGATGACTTTTCTGAGGATCCAAGCGAGCCTGAAGAACAGCCAATAACAAAAACTTTTAAAAACAAAGTAACAGAACTATTTCATCAACTCAAAGAGACCTATCTGATTTCTCCATGGATTGAATTTTGGATTGTGTTAGGTGTACTTTTCCTCCTGCTTTGGCTCATCATGGTACTTTGTTTGGGAAAATTCATTGAGGGAAAATACAGTACAATGGACACAGCAAGTCAGAACATCAACTTGGTCCTAAAGCCACACAAGTCATCTCACATCGAGAAAAGAGAACTGTCATCAGTGAACATCACAGCCAATCCAATACCAGGTGGGGTAGCTTGGGACAAAACAGATTATGAAATCTATGGCCCGGTCGAACTCTTGAAGTACCCACACCAGTTTAAGGTTTCATTAAGTGACTTTGTAAAACCGAGCACATTCTCTGATGATTGGGACTTTGAAAGTATTAATGATATGATGTCAGATTTAGTAATATCAGCAAAATTTACAGAACATGATTACTTGCAGGGTTCATCTAACTATGAAGAAATGTACTGCTACAACCACTTTGCACATCACTATTTGCATAAATCTGCTCAGCCTAGAAATGTTTTTAATTATAATCAATGGGAATATTGTGCAACCCCACCAAAAGGCAGTTCAAAAACATTTTATGAGAAATTCCCATACTTCTCAGGGTTTAACACAAGTGAAGCAGAAGCCTTTTATTTCAAAATGTTAAATAAGACAGGAATGAAAACAATGCTGACAAACACTAAATTAATCTATTCAGAAGCATTTTATGAAAAAATTACTACATTTGGTTTTGATTTTTGGAAAAACAATATTGAAGCAAAAACCTTCTGGGGTACCAAAGATTGGCAGGTCCAGGGTATAGAATCATTATTTAGAGCCTGCATGATCCCAGAACAAATTATATTCTTGAATGACACCATTCAACAGACAACCTGTCTTGGCCTAGCCAAAATTAAATTCTTAAACAAACCGTCTATTCCAAAGCCAATACCTGACAGTAATAGCACTACAGATGTTGAGATAGACGTATCACATATTCTTAACCAAAACAGAACACATCCTGATTGGAAAAAATGGTTGATCTGGCCCACAGACACAAATAACTGTCAAGATAGATTCCTGAACACAATTCAGGGGTTCAAATTGACCAGGCCAGACCCTAGATACTCCCAGAGACAACATCCAGGGATAGTTACAACATACAGTGTAGGAAAACTCTGCCTCGAATGGCTACAGAAATCCACACTGGCAGAAATCAGGCAACACTTGACTTTACTTAAAGACGGTGCTGACTTGCGTGATTTCATAATGGGACCACGCAAACAGCGTCAAAAACGTTTCATAGCGGCCGGTATATACGCAGCTTACAACGAAGCTTGGAAAGAAATGCAAATTGAAACAGCAGAAAAAATACAGGAAATTGATCGTATTAATTTGGAAAAATCACTTTCTGTTGTGGACAATGGGTTAATGACTGTCTTCCAGAATATATTCACTGGACAGTATTGTATCATCTGCAATTGATATAATAGAGCAGGACTTACTAATGTTACAACACGGTCAGTCCCAATTACGTTCTATTGTACAGCTTGGCTGGACGTTACGAAATCTGCGTTCAGGCTACGTGCCTTGGCGTTTAATCAACACAACGTCATTATTCTCTATCTTTAACCTTACTGATACACAAATCAGCTTGGCACAGAAAGGAGCGGAATATACAATTCTGAGCATTGAAAAACTTGAGAGATTGCCATTGACAATGTCAGAACGACCTGTCATTGAATGGATAATACACGGAATAATAACTATTCCGATAACAACTTTCCAATTTAAATACTGTCAAGAGTATATACCAGCAGGCCAGTATGAAAGGTTGGGTAAAGGGTACATTAACTCATCATGGAAATTACCTTACACACACACATGTTATAGTGAAAAGGAACAGAATATATTTCTTAGTGGTAATAATTGTAAAAGATCACTGAGGGGTATACTTCTGTGTCAAGGTATTAACTTGGATCGATGGCCTGTGAGGGGACTTCAAATAACCTTTCATGTCCCCAGCATGGCACACCTGCAACTCGAATAGAGCCATTCTTTAGACGGCTTTCTAACGGGAGCTATATTCTAATAGTGGACCACAGATGTTGTGGTATGGTGCCAGGAAAAGCTTATCTCGTGAGCGTTAGTTCCATTGTCACTTGCTGTATGCAAGTATTGTATCCAAACAGCACTCCAGACAGGGAGGCAAAAATGTGGCCCTTTTTTAGGGCTCGCACTGCGACGCAATCGCGAAAGCGATTGTCGCAGTGGAGTCCTATTGTAATCATTCTGGCTTTCAAGGACTAACGAGGTTTGGGACAACAGACTGGCACACGCACGCACGCAGCCTGCCAGAATCGGATCAGGTCACGCGCTCCGATTCCGGCAGGCTCTTCAGTCACCATGGATCACGCACGCACACAGAGACACACACACACGAGTGCACACATACACACATACACACATACACACACACCACACCACACCACACCACACCTCCCCAGCCCCCCCCGCCGGGGCCCCGCCGGCGCCTCCGCCACACGAGCGCACACACACAGTCAATCCCCGGCCCCCCGCCCACACGCACGCGCCCACCCCATCTTGCTGCATTTCACACCACACCCTGCTGCAGTTCCACCCACAGCTGCGCCGTCTTACCGGTAGACAACGTGTATTTTCACCAGCATGGCTACAGGACAGTATCACCGACATGAGATCGTACGGACAAAGCTGTACTTCCAGCACCAACGATACAATTGGTTACGTTAACAACTTCGCGCATGCTCCGTCCAGAAATGTAAAAAAAAAAGTCATGCCTGTCCGCCCATACAAGTGCAGAGGAATCCATTTACAATAAGCGGAGGGGTAGGAAGGGATACCCTACCCCTCAGCTTGTGTATCTGCACGGTGCTCGCGCTTCCATTTTCCAACTAGTGTGTAAATAAACTTTATTTTGTTTTATCAGCACAGCTTCATTGACAGGCACCGTGTTTCATGTTTCATTTTATTTATTACTTCCGAGGAGGTAGCGTGTGTGCTTTTAGAATGGTCACGCCCGCTTTGATGTTTCACCATGGGAGAGACAACGCCGACACTCGAACTCAGTTCGAAAATTTTCAGCTCAAGATGTTACTCCACACTCCCTGCCGAGACAATTGGCATTTTTAAATAGTTGTTTTTAATGTCAATGAGCGTTTCCCTGGCTCAGAACCTTTAACTTTAACAGACACTCTCCGTACTCTCTCGGGCTCACCTGGTACTGCCGCTGGCTCCCTCTCTTCGGGCTGCGGCTGCCTCCTCCTCCCCCCTGCTTATTTAACATTGCAGCCAATTTCAAATAGAAGATTGTGAACTCAGTCCTTTCATTCTAAGTCACGAAAATCCAGTAATTTACAGTTAGGGGTGTGTAGAATGTCGCGCAGTGCGTGAGTACTGTATTACTGACTGATGTGGATTCGAACTTGCCGTCTCTGTCTTCTGACTATTTCTTTCACATTGTGCGGGTGCAACGTGTGCAAACCTTTAGGTTTAATTTTACATGTTATGATTTATTAAGTCCAGGGATAACATTATTTTTAAAAAATTCAGAGTTTCTCATTTTCAAACCGGCCCCCAGTGGATCTGGCATTTAGAAAATGTAATGCAACATATATTTCTAAATACGTGGCGTGGAAGGCGACATGACTCCTCATCATGAACGGTCTAAAATCTAGTC
This sequence comes from Lissotriton helveticus, assembly GCF_964261635.1. Lineage (NCBI taxonomy): Eukaryota > Metazoa > Chordata > Amphibia > Caudata > Salamandridae > Lissotriton > Lissotriton helveticus. The sequence goes on along the minus strand of NC_136063.1, from coordinate 703,723,804 downwards.
TGTTAACCGCCAATGTGCGTCACAACTGAGACTGAGCAAAGCAAGCTTACTTAGCCTTGTTTTATTAGGTCTGCTTCGGTGGGGGGGATAGCGCACTGGGGTCACACCGGCAAAGAGAAGCTTGAAGAGAACCGCAATATGCTTTTTTCCGCCGTGGGCTCGGTCTCTCATCTCCCTGACCCTCCTTTCATTCTATGCTCTGTCCCCCCATACTCTTCCTCTGTCCGTGGCGGGCTCGATCTCTCCTCTCCCTGTTTCCTCCCTTCATCACATACTCTATCTTCTCTCACAAACAATTCTTATATACCAATTGCAAATAAAAAAAAAATTTATGCAAAGCATTGTCATTTACAATGCCAGTAACTCAAACTCTAATGCTGCGAGACCTATTGCATTGTAAATGCTTGTGAATATCTCTTCTATTCGAATTGATACTTTAAGCAGAATAAAGTCTGTTCTTTTACAGACAACTGTGCCCTTGACATCATCAAAAGAAACGTATGATCTGCAAGTTGCAAGGACAACGGCAGAGATACATACACTTTTATCAACAAATTGCCCCCTGCATTTCGCGGAAATGCTAAGCCAAATCCTAAATATGTCTGATACCAGCGGTATCCCACATATATTTAAGACAATTTTTTCGGGACTGTTAACACCCTTCACAACAGTTCTGGGCATTTTTCCTAATTTTGTCCATTCTGTCTTTGGCGGTCTACCACTTCTGTTGGGACTCGTAGCAGGCATTTTATTTTTGATTCTCCTGCTTCGTTATGGCAAGCCAAATCGCAGACAAGACTACAGCAACAATGGAAGAAACGATTCTAGCTATACGCTATCGGGACCGCATAACTAAAGTCCTTGGATTAGCCCGGCTAAGAGATCTGAATATGACCTGCTTTCTTTCATTCAGATCCATCGGGCAGAATTGTATCTTACCTGTGCTTCGATGTATGCTATGCGGAGAAGAATGCGTGTTGGACGTCTGTCTTACGCTACAATCAGCAGTACCATTGGATACAGATACTTTGCTAAGTCCTGTAACGGCTCATGCATCGTGTTGTCCCCAGCAGTTACCAATCCTGATGACGGCATTCGTTGAGACTTTACCACTGCGATTAGAGGGTAGTGAAGTGCGAGATGAGAGCAACATCACCCAGGTACGACCTTCTGTGAGCATTGCTGATCCTGTCATCGATGATAGCAATCATGCTCAAGACTGCACAGTTGCGGTATTTTCAAACTTGGTTGAACTTTCACCTGAAGCCGTAGACAACTTTTTTGCGAGTCTGTCTGAAATGATGTTCTCCCCTGAACAGAAAGAATAACTTTTAAGCAAACAAGCACACAGCGTTCCATGAACTCTGAATTCGGCCTTCGGCTTTGAAAAACAAAAAGCTACTGAAAATATTTGGAACTATTTTTGCCCTGAAAGTGAAAAGAATTTTTTTCTCCATCTCCCCTTCCAAAATGTTTACTTTTTTGGCACTTGTACTCTGCTTAAAGTAGAACTATTCTTAGAGAACGGAGTTTCTATTTTTAGGAACTCTAGAGACAATATATTACCTCAGCCTCTAGCATATTTACAAATAACTGTATTTATATGTGATGGAATGGTCTCGCACTTTTTTCTATATTAAGAGCCATTTCATGTGTAATTTTCGCATTATCATTCAGCTGATAAATATATGCAATCCTTTTTTAATGAATGATTACACTGCTTGAAAAGCGTACAGTACCTATAATCATTTTCATGTATTTCGCATACACCATTTCAAATGCAAAAGTGTATTTTGGGGTGGGTTGGTATACACATGCACCTTTTAAATGTTTACTATTGCTTAAGTTTTAGTAATGATGGACATTAATTCGTGGAGTGGGTGTAGTGTTTTTATCTAGGAACCTGAATCGATATTCCTATTTTATGCCCTTGTCCGGTTATAATCAATAATATCCATACAACGGCATAGTAATCATATCCATAATTCAGTCGTAGCACATGCTGCCACATTAAGCAAGGCTACTTCTCCGTTCCCCTAGAAAGCACGCCGAGTTCTCTAAACAAAACCAAGCCTCCAGCAACCTGGGAAATCCCCCTTGCTTTTGTTTTGATTTCGTCCTAGAACTCCTGTAAAGCACTGTAAGAACGGCCAGTTCTTAGTGACATCTTTATTGACGTCTTATGTCCAACCTTACGTCAAACCCAGGCACCTTTCAGGTATAAATATACCAACGTTGCCTTAAGCAGACACACGGTGGTGATTTTGGAGCAGAGCAGCTATCTACTTGCCCGAGAGCCCAGCTGATGCGAGAGCCCACGGACGCTGCCCCTCCTCTTTGACGCATTAAGAGAGACGCTGTCTTTTCTCCTGCCGAGAAATCCAGCTCCGGTGTTTCCAGATACCTTCGCGGGTTACTGGGATATCGAGTCCTGAGAAAGAGATACAAGACCTCCTGCTTTCTATTACCCAGGTACGGAACTGACTAAACCCTTACAGAGAATTCTTGAGTCAGATTCTTGGCAAAACAAACTTAACTTAAACTGCTACTTACTTACTCCTTCCCACGTATTAGGATTAGGTCAGGTACACCGGGGTAGGCGTATTTAGAAGCACCAGTTGAGTACGATTAGTCAATGTATATATGTATGTATATATTTTATCTATTTTAAAGTATCATATGGCTAAGAAACCATATCAATGCTTTTACAGTGTTATTTTATAATCCTCCTTTTACTGTACGCACTTTACTTTACCATGAGTATTACAATCGTGGCAATTCATTTCTCTTGTATGAGGAAGAAGACTGCTCAATAAATAACACCTTTTATTGAAAACGCCCGTCTCTCTTTTCTCTGCATTCTGGTGAAACTAAGTACGCACATTTGACTGAGTGAAATAGCGGTCTATTGTTTTCACACGACTCTAGAGATACACTCTTATTCAGGGAGAGCAAACTTGTCATGTTTTATGGTTGTCAGAAGATAATCCCTTCTTGTCTATCCAGGGAGGTTAAACTCCTCCTCGTTTATTCGAGAAAGTTTCTAGTGACCTCTGAGCTAGCTGGCAAACCTTAAGTCTAATATAGTCAGTAGAGACCTAGATAACCTCAGTCCTACGTCTACACTGCTGAATATATTATTCCAATGCGCAGAGCCTATTGGGAATATAGGAACTACACTACAAACTTTGTCCAGGTGGACAGAAAGGAAAGGAGGCTTAGAAGAAAGAGCCTGTAGCTCGCTCACCCTCCTGGCAGAGGTGATGGCAACTAGGAATGCAGTCTTAAGAGTAAGAAGACGGAGAGGACAATTGTGAAGTGGCTCAAAGGGAGCGCACATCAACAAAGTTAGAACAAGGTTCAAGTCCCACTGAGGCATCACGAAAGGAACAGGAGGAAACATGTGAGTGATGTCCTTCAAGAATCTATTTACAACAGGGGACTTGAAAAGAGAAGGCTGATCAGGAAGCCTCAAGAAGGCGGAAATGGCAGAGAGGTAGCCTTTGATAGTGCCCAGAGCATAACCCTGCTGGGAAAGTGAAAGAAGAAAGAGGAGAACCTCTGAAAGAGGGGCAGAAAAGGGATCCACAGCCTTTGCTGTGCACCACGCCACAAATCTGTTCCACCTGCAGGCGTATACCGTTTTTGTGGAGGGACGCCTGGCTGCCAGAATGACATCACAGACTTCAGGAGGCAAGTCAAATGGGCTCAATAGCGGCCACTCAATCTCCACGAATGGAGGTGGAGGCTGGACAGGTTCGGGTGGAGGACCGTCCCCTGCCGCTGCGACAGAAGGTCCTCCTGAAGAGGCAGACGAATCGGGGGATAGACTGACATGCTGAGGAGCTCAGGATACCAGTATCTTCGTGCCCAGTCCGGAGCCAAAAGGATGACTTGGGCCCGGTCGCGCCTGATCTTCTTCAGCACTCTGGGCAGAAGTGGTATAGGGGAAAAGGCGTACAACAGACCGCAACTCCACTCACGACGAAAAGCGTCGCCGAGCGAGTGCCACCTTGGAAATTCTAATGCGCAGAACTGATGACACTGCGCGTTGTCTTCTGTGGCGAATAGATCTAACCAAGGCTATCCCCACTGCAGAAAAAGACCTTGCGACACGTCCGAGTGCAGACGCCATTCGTGATCCATCATGCACCGATGGCTGAGTTCGTCAGCCCTGGCGTTCAGGAAACCTGCCAGGTGTTGAACCACCAGGGTGACGCCCTGGTGTTCCATCCATTGCCAGAGGCACAGAGCCTCCTGGCAAAGGGTCCACGACCCCACCCGACCTGTTTGTTGCAATACCACATGGCAGTGGTGTTGTCCGTGAACACCTGCACCACACTTCCCCGGACAGAGGGAAGGAATGCCTTCAGTGCAAGCCGGATCGCCCGCAGCTCCAGAAGATTGATGTGGAACCGGGACACCGCCGGAGACCAGAGGCTTCTGATCTCCCCCTCCCATGTGGCCCCCCAGCCCAGGAGGGACGCATCCATCACAACTACGTGCTCCGGTTGGGGTAGGGAGGGGCATCTGCAGCTGACCCAATCGCGGTTCGTGAGCCACCACTGCAACTGTCTCGCAGTGCCCTCCGAGATCAGGACATGGTCGGACAGGTTGCCCTGATGCTGGGCCCACTGAAACTTCAGGTCCCACTGCAGAGCCCGCCACCTGGCGTGATGCACCAGAAGGATGCAGGAGGCCATCAGCCCCAGAAGCCGCAGTGTCACCCTGACCGAGACCCGGGATAAAGGCTGAAAGATCGGAATCAGAGCCTGAATATCCCTTACCCGCTGTTCGGGAGGATAAATCCGAAACTACTCCGAATCCAGAACCGTTCCGATGAAGAGGAGCTATTGAAAGGGACACAGGTGTGACTTCGGCACATTGATGGAAAACCCCAGCAAGTGCAGTAGGTCGGCCGTAGTCTGGAGGTGGCTGCCGACTGTCTGGGGCGAGCCCGCCTTCAACAACCAGTCGTCGAGATAGGGGAAGACTGAGACCCCTAATCCGCGCAGATGAGCTGCGACCACGGCCATCACTTTCGTAAACACCCGTGGGAAGCTGGTAAGGCCAAAGGGGAGCACGGTGAACTGAAAGTGCTCGTGGCCTAACGTGAACCGCATGGAACGCCGGCAGGACGGGGATGTGGAAATAAGTGTCCTGCAAGTCCAACGCTACCATCCAGTCTCCGGGGTCCAGAGCAGATAAGACCTGAGCTATTGTCAGCATCTTGAACTTCTCCTTCCAGAGGAAGCCGTTGACGTTCCGCAGATCCAAGATAGTGCGTAGGCCCCCCTTTGCTCTTGTTGGGAACCAGAAAGTAGTGGGAATAGCAACCACATCCTACTTCTGGCCCAGGAACGCGCTCAATGGCCCCCTTGGCCAAGAGGGCCGATACTTCCTCTTGCAGAAGTTGCAAGTGATCCCCCGACACACGGTGGTACTGCGGTGGCATAGCTGGAGGGGTCGCCTCGAAGGGGAGGGAGTAGCCCCTTCAGCACCCACCTGTCCGAAGTGATGTTGCGCCAGTGGAGGAGGTGATGGTGGACACTGCCCCCCACTGGCGTCAAATGGGCCTGAAAGCTCGGACTAGGAGGACTTTGAGGCAGATGCTGCAGGGGTGGATGTGAGCTGACCTCGCCGTTGTCCCTTGGCACCGCCACGGTGGTTACCAAGTCTGCTGCCGCGCCGGATGTTAGATCGCGGCCCGTGGCTGGCAGGACGTGAAGGAGCGCCCCCTTCCTTGGCCGCGAAAGGCAGAAGATGGCTGACGCTGGCCCGACAGGCCCAAGGACTTGGCCGTAGCCCTGGAGTCCTTGAAGCGTTCAAGCGCATGATCTGCCTTGCCACACAAGAGGTGGCCGAACGGCATGTCCATGAGGGTGTTCTGGACATCAGCCGAGAAGTTGGCGGATCTCAGCCAGGCGTGGCGGCGAACCGCCACCATCGTTGACATCGCCCTGCCCAGCGAGTCCGTGGTATCTAGCCCACATCGAATGGAATACCGCGCTGCGTCTCGTCCCTCCGCAAAGGGCTTTAGCGAGCTTTGCCCGGGCCCCCTCCGGGCACTCTGGCAGCACGGCCGCAACCGTATCCCACAGAGAGTGGGAGTAACGGCCCAAAAGGCAAGCGGTGTTGACTTACCGCAACCCCAAACTGAGGGAGGAGAACAGTTTCTTGCCAAACAGCTCAGACCTTTTGGATTCCCGATCTGGAGGTGCAGTCGGGAATGCGGACTGGGAAGTAGAGGCCTGGATAACCAGGCTCTCGGGGGTGGGGTGGGTGGAAAGAAAACTAGGGCTGCCCGGAGCAGGACGGTGGCGCCTGGCGACGTTCCTATCTACAGGGGAAACTGCAGCGGGCCTGGACCAGGTGCCCAACAGGACGTCCATGAGAGTCTCATTAAACGGCAGTAAAGGCTTCGGAGAGACTGTCTGCGGTTTAAGGACCTCAGTGAGGATGTTAGACCTCACAGTCGCGACGGGGAGCTCAAGTGCCAAGGCCTTGGCCACCCTCGTCAGCACCACACTATAAGCAGCCCCCTCCTCCGTAGCCACGGTAGGAGGGGAGACAAAGCCAGTGTCAGGGGAAGTGTCGAGACCACTGGCTTCCCCTAGTAAGTCCGTCCAGTCCTGAAATTATTGACACGCCCTTATCAGAGGGTCCTCAGACCCCTCCAAGTCACCCTCGCCCCCATCTCCTGAAAATCAGGTGCAAAGGATGGAGCCGGATCATAGGAGAATTGCTCTTCTGCCGGCGTAGAATGCAGCTTCGAGCGACGCCGGTCCGACGCCGGACCGGACTGATGGAAGAACCAGGGGGCGACACCCTAGGGGTCGACGCCGGCGGGGTCATAAGATCGACCAGCGGTGACCCGGATCCAGAACCGGATCCAGGGACCGAAGTCACCGACAGCGCCGGGGCTGAAGCACCTGACGGCGCCGGGGCCGAAGCACCCGGCCCGCTTGGGCTCCCAGCCGGGACCGCGGGGCCCACAGGCGACGCGGTACCTGACGGAGTAGGGCGCCACCTCTAGGCCATGAGGAAGGCATCGATCTCCTCCGGCGTCGCGTCCGGCCCAGGGACCGGCGGGCATGGAGCAGGCCACGACACCTGCGGCTCCGGTGGAGCCGCGTGGGCGGTGTCGCCCGAACCCCCGACCACATCGCGCGAGCGTCGGGGGGGAGTCGGAAGAGCAATGTCGCCTCTTTGACTTCTCGTGCCCCGCGACCGGTCCCTCGACCTCCTCCTGGACGGGACCGTGAGCGGCGCGGGGCCCACTGCCAGATCTCGAGGCGCTTAAGGGACGGCTCCCGCCTAGCCTTCGACGTCATAGCCCAGCAGTCGGGGCATGACTTGTCGTCGTGGTCGGCCCCAAGGCAATAGAGGCACCAGCGGTGGGGATCGGTAACCGACATCCGTCGGTGGCAATCGGTACAGTGCTTGAACCCGGGCATCCCTACCGGCTTCGAGAGTCGTAAAGACTCGAAGAGAGATCAAAAAGGATCGAAAAAAGTTTAGTTAAAAAGTGACTAAAGTACTGCTTTTTCCGGACTGCCCTTGCCGTCGAGGAAAAAAGAAGAACTGACGTTAGCGCACGAGGGCGGCGTCTAACTACTCCGACGGCGTCATCACGGCACCAACAACGCCGACGACGGACGCGGAGCCAGGGACGACGCCTACCGATGCGCAAGGGTACTGCTACGCAAAACTTTCCGGATCCAGTCTGACGCCTGGGGATATTCTAAGGTAAGGAATATAATACTAACCTGTTTCTTTCAGAACCCGGGCATCCCTACCGGCACCGAGTCGTAAAGACTCGAAGAGAGATCAAAAAGGATCAAAAAAAGTTTAGTTAAAAAAGTGACTAAAGTACTGCTTTTTCCGGATCTGCGCTTGCCGGCGCGGTAAAAAGAAGAACTGACGTCAGCGCGCGAGGGCGGCGTCTAAGTACTCGGACGACATCATCACGGCGCCAACGACGGCCGCGGGCCGCGGACAACGCCTACCGACACGCAAGGGTACTGCTACGCAAAACTTTCCAGATCCAGTCTGACACCTGGGGATATTCTAAGGTAAGGAATCTAACACGAACCTGTTTCTTTCAGATTTAAGGAACATTTCCTGATTCAGTCTGGTACTTGGCAAGATTCATAAGTGAGGAATCAGAAGTAAAAGATTGATCAGAAAAGGAAGGCTACAGTCTTCATGCTTCTGTTGTACTGCTTTGTGTACACAGTTTTACAGCAAACTCCCAACATTCTGACATTGTATGTACCTGCTTTCTAGCGCTCTCCACCATCTTCATTTTCATAGTAAACTTGCAGCTTTTTATCAAAGTGTTTATATCTTCTTCTTGCTCATCGACTTCCATTCTGTCAACTGCACCCTCTCCTCCATCAACTTCCATGCTATCATCTGCATGACAAACAGGAAGCTTTTCCTGAATTTTATCCAGAAAAAAACACCTATGCAGGAGAAAGGTGAAAGGTCAGCAACACAAAAAGTATACATACACAGATGAACATGCTTTGAATTGCACCATATAGCCCCTCTTGATTTGTACAAAGGGACATTTCAGATGCATGTGAAAAGGAGAACAGGTGTGAAATGATAATTGGCTTTCGTATTAAACACACAAAAGAATTCATCCATTCAGAATGTGTGTTCTTGTATTTGGAAAAATAATTTTTTAAGGACAGGAGCCCTCACTCATCCAAGGGTGGCATTCTTTATCATTCGGTTCCCTCCTCACACTAGGACAGCAAGGTACCTGGTGTGGGCTACAACTCTCCAACAGAAAGGAGCTGAGGTGTTTTTTAGTTCAAGATGAGCACTCGGTATGTTATTACAGAGTGACTGTAAGAACTGGTTCTGACTAATGCCTCGGACTCTGAACCCCGAGTTAGGTCACTCTAAGGGAGAAAAATGTTGACCATTGAATGGGAGCATTTTTTCCAGATTCCCCCTCACATTTCTTTTAATCCTATCCCGGGGTGGGGGCACCAGAATAAACCTTACATATAGCCTACCAGGAGATAGTTTTAGATTCACTGCACTTTATATACCTTGCACTCACCTCTCACCCATACCTAGTGCTCATCCTGAACTAAAAACATTTCAGCTCTTCTCCGCTGTAGAGTTGGAGCGCACACCAGGTACCTTGCCATCTGGTGTGAAGAGGGAACCTAATGTTGAAACATGCCACCTTTGGGTGGTTTAGGACTCTTCCTTAAAAAACATTTTTCCATGTACAAGAATACTCTTTTCATAACTACTCTTTTGTGTGTTCAATTAACTGGGGAGTAGTACATTTGTGGTTGGGTTATTTACTCCCATTAGACCCCCTGTGTGCATTAATTGGGTTTTGTATGGCAGACTACGCGTTGGGAGCCTCTTCAGAATGTAGGGAGTTGTGCTAAAGGGCAGTAGTATTCAGGGATGAACCAGTGTGGGGGGAACAGTACAGCGTGCACGACTATTGAGAGTCACAGATGATGAAGACTTGGGGGTGAGTATTTCAGAAATTGGCAGAGTCCTGCTATTAGGAATCTAGGTTTTAAAGACAGAAAGGACAAGGATTTTATGACTGACATGTTATATTCTTATCATGTGCCATGAACGACTTCCCTGCCTTCAAACACTTCTATAATTTGCGCGCTCCCTGGTAAAGGCGAGATACCATTCTGATGGCCAGCTGAGATAATAAGTACCTGGACCGCAGAAATACTGTAACAACAATTATTATGGCCAGCAATTAAGATAACCCCTGCATTTTAGGATTTTCGTCAACATGTAAGCAAAAATAATTTATCAATTAAGTTGGCAAAAATCAAGAAGGCATTTCCAGATTGGTCAATGTAAGAAGGTGAATATTATGTAGTGATGCTGGTTAGGCTTCAGTATGCAATACTCCTACAAACCCCAAAGATGGTCATTGGCTTCAGAATAATAAACCCTTAGCTCAGTCTTGGCAGAGTGGAAAAGAGCAGTCAGGCTTTACTAGAGGAACATGTGTAAAGCATTTCAGAGTACCAACATGGACAATAAGTAATTGACACAACCCTAAAAAAATCCAACACCAATTTATCAAAATAAAGCAGAGTTTTTAGGAAAATCTAGAAACCAAACAAAGTCAATCTGATAAATATATTCGGAGTTATAGATTTTAGAAACAAAATTAAATAATTTCACATTAGTACTGCAAAACATTATCATTGCTGCCAATGGTAAAAACTACTTGTGACAACCAAAGGAGGGTTAAGGTGATGTGGGTCCCAGGAACAGTTCACGACAGTCAGTTTAATGTTACCTGCCTCGAGAAGCATGGGTGCAGAGTTGTCCTGGCTTTCCGAGGCGCTGAACAGGAGCTGGTTTTTACCACTTACATGGTGCTGGTGGGTAACCGGGTGCAAAAAGTAATCAACAAAGCCACTGCTGATGTTGAAGGTTTTGCAGAGCTCCCTTGAGGTGCAGAGTCGTGTAAAGATAGTGGTTGCCAGAGTGGCGACCACTAAGCCTTGGCAGCGGTAAGCTCAGCAGAAAGTTATTTCGAAGTCAGGGGAACAAGGTAGTCACCTGGAACTTAGCAGAGGTCAGAACTACATTTCCCAGCATGCACTGGACCATCCACATTTGGGACGGCCCGATGAAGGACGATTCTTTGGTTCTGGTGTGCTGTTTTTATCTGTGATGTGGAGGGGACTTGTGCCACTAGTACAAGGGAGTCTGGAATTGTCTTTGGCTCTCAAAGGGGTCACTCTGTCTGGGGGACCTGAGCTTTGGTCTGGGAGGAGTCGTAGTCGTGCTGTTTCAGGAAGGTTGCCACAGGTGCAGAGTTTCACGCCTTTGCTTTGTGCAGGCCCTGTAGTCACAAACACAGATCTCTTCTTTGTCCTCATGCAAGTCAGATAAGAACTGATATTCTGGTGTCAGGTGTTAAATCCTAGATTTAGGGATGTGGGTGCAAGTGGGCAATGTGTTACTAGCACCTAATCCGCCCCTGCGGAGACCACATCCGGGGTGTGTGTTTCACCTTTTCTGCCCAGAACCCTTTATTCTACCACTTTTCAAAATGGCAGTGGTCTTCCTCAGCTGAACAGAACAAATAGCCACCCTAGTGCCGTGGCTAGCCTTTTGGTGGTATACACCTCTTGACTACACAATGTTTCCGCCTGCCCAGGTACAAATGTGCCTGGGCCAGGGGGATGGCTGTGTATTCCTCTGGAAAGGAACCTGGATGCATATCAGAGATGGGGAAAGCTTTGAAGCTCACTGCCTTGATTTTCCACTTCACTAGTATTCCTGTCATAGAGGGAGGTTTCACCTCCTTCCTGTCCAAGCCATTGATTCGGACTCCTTGATGAGTTCACACCTCTTGACAGAGGGTCAGATTCCTGTTCATGGCGGCAGCAGCTGAGGGCTGCCAGCGAGAGCACAGGAAAGGCTGGTTCAAGCAGTTGGGTAACTTTTAAAGTATCCACCTGATTGCATGTCACATTGCCCCTGGTACAAGAACCCTGTCAAGGGTGATGAGGCAAGTTGTTTGATACCAAACATGACATATTTCGGCAGTATCATAATGGAGCTGGCAACCCAGAGGTTACCCCAGTGCCAGCCCATGTTATCCTAAGGACTGCTGCTAAAGGGTTGCACTTACATGTCCTCACCTTTAATATAGTGCACCCTGCCTCCTGGGCTGAGGAGGCCTTCCTTAGGGGTGACTGACATATTAAAGATAGTGCTTTGACCTTGCAACACATGGTGAGGGCAAAGTCGAGTTCAAGCCATTTGTACTGCTCCTGCAGTCTACAATGCCAGGACTGCTATCAGTGATTTACTTGAGTCTCTCAGGGTGGCAAAAACAGTCCTTCAGGCCCTGGGGACCCCTTTAGACCCATACTTTGGGTACCACTTGTACCATATACTAGGGATGTATAAGGGGGGTTAATAGTCCTTGCCAATTGGGGTTACCAATTCACACATATCAGTTTTAGGGAGAGCACCCTGGGACCTGTGAAGCAGGCTCCAGTGCACTTTCAGAATCATACCCATCAACATTGGAGCAAAAAGTGTGTGCGCGCGTGGGTGTGGGTGGCGGTGACCATACAAAAAGGGCACATTCCTCTAGTCACTTTCAATGATGGCCAGGGGAATTCAGGGCAAAGCAGGAAGTAGAGAGATGAATATATTAAAGCTAACAAGTTTTTCATGAGGAATGGGAAATCAGTGTATGTGGCTCTCGAAATACATTCCCCATTCGCTTCTCTCTAGTATGCAAGCTGTGCACATCCTGCAGTACACACCAGTATGGTTCACTTTTTTCCCATATTGTGGTTGATGGAATAACCAGTGCATCATCCCCACGATGGAATGTGTTCTTGATGACAATTGCAACCGTAAAATCTGTGTCAGGTTTAAACTGTTATGTTGCCCATTTGCCTTAGCTAACGTGCCCCCTTTACCCTAAATCAAGGATTAATGTATCATCCGTTCATGGGCCTTACACAGCAACTTCTGTTATTCCTGTCTCTTTCAAAAAGTATGGTAAGATGTCACTATCCCTTGCGACTTGGGAAATCTCTGCAGCCATACTGAATGTGCAAAAACACAGCACCACTCCCACCCACTGGTGCCTAGCACTGCATTCACTAAAGGAGGACAGGGATGTATTCCAGAGTCAACAGATGAAGTTCATTCACATACTATGTACATTCATATGGTCATATTGAATCTGGAACAACTTCAAAAGCTCTCCTTCAGTGTTAGGTAGTGTTCTGTTCCATCTTGGGGGCAGGTAAAATCCTGTACATGACAACACAAAGCAGCACACCACTGCCCTGATTTGAGTTCCTCGTCCATTTTTTCTAAGCCCAAAGAGGTGGAACAGGGGCAGCAGGATGTTATCAATAGTTAGGCAGTGATCAATCTAACTTGGAACCTTACTAAAGTGTACTTATGACCAGTCCTCATACAAGGAAGTGGGTGAGATCGGTGAGGAATCTGCAGGCAGGGTATCCACCAGAGAAAGATCGTTACTGAAGGAAAGTAAGTTGTTCTTCTGATGGAAACTTCTACCAGAAGATTCCACATTTCTTCAATGAATACCGCAAAAATGTCCCTCAAAGGTGATGGGTCTGAAGAGATGGTCACGCCAGAAAACCCTGTAGCAAATATTCAAAATAACCATCCCTTTGTACTTCCGAGTCTAAGCAATAATGCTTAGTAAACGTGTGGATAGAAGACCATGTTGCCCCTTGTAACGAGTCAGAGATATGCACACTTCTGGATACATCTGAAGAAGTTGCTTTTGCCCTAGTGAAATAGGCTACAATACCAGAAGAGTTTCCTTCTTAACAAGGGCATAGCACATCTTAATGCACAGAAGAATCCATTTGGACTAAGTCCTCTTCTAAACAGCTTTGCCCCTTAATGTACGAACACAACCTACAAAGAGCAGGCCGTCAGATCAGAATACCTGGGTTCGGACTATGTAGGAGCTGACCACTTTACAAGGATCTAAACAATACAGCTCTCCACTTTTTTAGTGAGATGAGGCAGAGAATAAAATTTAGGAAAGGAAATTAACTGGCCAATGTGAAACGGGGTCACCATCTTTTGTTCTAAGAACCATCTTGTCTGGGATGAATGAAGGGTAGACACACAGCTTGCAACTCATTCACATGACAAGAGTATCTAGCAACTGAGAAGAATATTTTTATTATTCAGAACCCGCAATTGACAGTTATATGGACTCAGTAACGTGAAAAGCAATTTACCATCCCACTAAGGCACAATAAATGGAGAAAGGGGAAAACCTAAGATGACCCCTTCAGAAACCTTATAACAACTGGGGACTTAAACAGAGTAGGTGCATGCGGTTAACATAAAGGCTGACAAAGCAGAAATATAATCTTTAACCATGCTCAGTGCAAAATCCTGCTGGGCTAATAAAAGTGTAAAGTGCAACACATCCAACAGAAACATCGTCAGGTGGTCAACGCTCTCAACTGAGCACCAAGAAACAAAATGGTTTCCAATATCCAGCATGAATGGATTTTTTTAATGGGACGTTAAGCAAAAGAATGATGTCAACAATCTCCAGACGTCAGAGGAAGGAAGTCAGATGGCCCGCTCAATCTACAGGCATGAAGGTGGAGAGGCACTGGAGGATGGGGTTCAGAACCTGTACTTCTGAATGCAAAAGGAGGTCTGCCCTGAGCGGCTCTAGATAAGCAAGGCACAGAGACAGATGTAATTGGTATGAATACAAAACCCTCTGTTGCCAGTATATATGTGACAGTTCCTGGTGCAGCTATATCAGCAATCAAGGAGTAAGAGGTACGTGAGGGAATGTATACTGAAGGGGAAAATACCAGGTCAAAGAACACATCCCACAGGGCTCCTTGCAGTGGAAACGGGAGGGCACAGCAGGCAATTCCCGTTGTTATCAGTTGCGAAGAGATCCACCAGGGCGGCTTCCCCACAGGGCAAAAATGGACATTACCAGCTCCAAGTGGTCTGCAAGATGTATTCACGGCATCTGCCAAGTGGTTGGAAAGAAGTCCAAGAGCTTCAAGGAACAGAAGGAGACTGCCCCGCTTGATTAGACACAATATCACTGTAGTGAGGTCCACAAATGCAAACGGATGATAAAAAACCTTCAGTGACAAGCATATTGCCCACAGTTTGAGCCGGTCGCTGTTGCAACTCTGTTACACTAGAGAACAGGGATCTCTGATCTCTAAATTCTCCAAGGTCACATCCCATCCTGAAGTGGAGGTATCTGCCATCACTATGGTCACTGCTGGTGAAGGGCAGAAGGGTTTTCACAAATGAGATTCTCCCCAACCAACAACCTTTGAAGATCTTCCACCACTTCCAGAGCACCCCCATGTTGAAACCAGTGGAGGAAAAGGCACCAAAGGAGAGCAAACATGTGCCAACATGTGTTAGTAACCAACATGATAACAGAAGCAGATGACAGAATGCCAGGGCTGGAATAAGAGCCCATTCACTACACACTGGATTCAAGGTCCGAACATCCTGAATCCTCTGAGGTTGGAAGACCATGAGAGATGCTGTGTCCAACACTGCACCTATAAACAAAAGAGATCGGGAGGGTTTCAGGTGTGACTGAGGTAGGTTGATGGAGTATCCCAAGCCGCACTGCAGGGTTTCCGTTTGATTCAGATAGGCTGACACCATCTTCAGTGAATCTGCCTTCTGTATCCAATAATCATGTTACGGAAAAACTGAGATTCGCGACCTCTGCAGATCTGCAGCAACCACTGGTCTTACCTTGGTCAAGACTTGAGGTGCTAATGTCAATTTGAACATGAGGACAGTAAAACGGTAGTGAGGAAAGCTACCACAAAGCGCAGGTAACCCCTGTGAGACTGCAGGATCAGAACATGAAAGTATGCGTTCTGCAAGTCAAAGAATACCACCAAGCCCCCTAGCTCCAGAATAACATGTGCTAGGAAAAAATATATTCAAGTGCATGAGGTCAAAAATGAGGCACAACCTGCTGTTGTGCTTGTGTATAAGGAAGTAACAGGAGTAACATGCCTGCCCAATCTCCTGTTTTGTGACTAGCTCCACAGATTATTTTGCAACAAGGCCATGAATTTCTTCTTGGGGAATGTAATATAATGTACATTTTATTTATAAAGCGCGGCTTATGCCCAGAGGCGTATTGGCGCTGGAGTATTCTGATCAAAGGACAGCTGAGCTGAACATTATGGTAGACGGGAGCGAGAAATCTTTATCTGTCCTGTGTAAAAAAACACGATTTTAGTGACTTCCTGAATCTGAAAAGGGAAGTAGTTGATTGTCTGAATGGGAGAACATGGGAGACATGGTGGGTGAAACTCCTGAAATTGGAAGGCATAACCCATTTCTATGATCGGCAAGACCTAATGATCTGTTGTATGGCTGGCCCAAACATTAGGTGGGTGCCACCATTCCCTCCCTCAGGCGGTGTGTGATCCCTTGAGTTAAAGCAATGGTTTACCAGGTAGGTTGGAGGAGGAGGAGTTGGTGCTGACCCTGTCGGCCGTTGGATCTAACTCAAGCTCTATACTGCCATACATAGGAAATGATTCAGCTTCTGGACTGTCTGTGAGGGTTGGCACTGGGAAAAACTAAATTTGGTGGTGCACCCTGAGGAGGTCATCTGGGACCAAGTGGAGGCAGGGAGAGCCCACAAGCGGTACTACAGTCAGGGGTGCAGAGGCTTCAATAAGGCAATATACCAAAGGGAAACTGAGGGCTACGAAACAGCGGCAACACGGCCTGGGTGCACACTATGACGGCTGCTGGATCGGCACAGTAAAATCTGGGTACACCAGAGGAAGGGTAGGGCCAGAGCTCACATCGGTGTTGGTACTGGGCTGAAGCTGGCTCCAGTGCTGGGTTATCCTCTACCAACATTGTCTCCTCTGAAGAGTTGGTTGCTTAAAGCTGCTTTAAGCGTAGAGCAGTGCAAGGTCATACCACTCAAATGGTATCAGTGTCTGGGTGTAGAAGCCTCTTTCTCTTACTGCTTCTTGTGCAGTTTCCTCTTATCCTTAGAAGACTTCTTGGAAGGGGAAGACCTAGTCTAAGGGAGACTGTCGCAGAGCCAAGGGACTGCCACTTGCCTGCGCCATAAAGAGTTTTGACTCTCACAACCTAATGGCTTTGAAGTGCATGAGGTCACACCTGTCACATGACTTCAAGCTGTCCTTAAGCCCCAAACACCACAGCCGACCTTTTACGGGTCCGAATCTGATACATGCCCATGGCAGGAGGAAAAGGTTTGAATCCTGACTTTTTAAGTGGAAACATCAGGCATAGACCTACAAAAATCCTAACTTTGTAGAAAATATTCCAAGGGGAGTTTTCCCAGATCCTGGTCACAGGGAGAGATAAAAATAATAATAAACAGACGTGGGGTGGTGATATATAGGTTCTTTGATGTCTTGTTCGGGTGGTGGCAGAGGTGGAGTCAAACGCCACCTACTGGGGCAGGAGAACAACTGCAATTTTTCCAGATCCAGTATAGTACCTGGGGATAGTCAAAAGGGGAAGAATCTGCAAGTAGAAGTATCCATCAAATAAAATATTTTTCTCTCCACAGACCAACGTGCAACATCTCTTATGTTATTTTGTTGTTTTTATTTTTATTTTTTGTTGCCAACCCTACATCCATGGGTCATCACACTTACCTCTGTGTTTATTGGTGGTCATAGGGAACCAATGGGGCGGATACTCGCTATGCAATCACGAAAAGAGAAGAAACACTTAAACTATCAGATCTTGACTTTCAGTGTGCAAGTGCACAGCAACAGCAACATTAGTGTGTAGCTGGCAAAAGAGACCACGGTGCAGTAGAAAATAACATTCACCATTTTGCATAATTATTCAATCAAGTAAGTGTTTTTCCATTTAATGCCCATCAGAAAAAACTAATGTCACAAATGGTCTATGTACTTAGTAACTTACATTTAAGGGGAATTAGTGTTGTAAGTGGATTTGGCAATGTGTGAGGCAAAGTAATGTGAAAGGTCAATTATTACTTGACCGTGTGAGCCTTTCTAGGTAGTCATCTATGAAAGTAAACATTTGAAAACAATGAATTCTCGATTTAAGGTTCATTACACAAATTTCTAAGCTTGGTGGCAGACCAACATCTCCTTACTGTACAGGTATGAGATATAACTGAAGTACAAATTACTTACCTTCGGTAACGATGTATATGGTAGAGACGATTCTAGCCGCAGATTCCTAACGTAGACTTATCTCCAGGCGTTAAGACTGGATCTGGAAATTTTTCTTTGCCACAGCATCTCTGCGCGCCAGGGGGCGCTACCACGTGACTCCACTGTGACGGCGTCCGCGGGCATGACGTGAGCAAGGTCACATAATCCCTACCCCAGCGCGCCAATGTCAGTTTTCTTCGGAGAACTTTTCCGTGCCACAATGCGGAGCCATCACAAACAAAAACTGTGAGAATATGGGAACAATGTGCAAAAAAATCAAATTAACAGAAAGGGAAGAAACGAATGGTGAGGAACAGCACCATCCGGGAGGGTGCCAGGCACTGTGGCACCGTCATAGAAGCGAAGAGCAAAGCACAGCTACTGCGAAGCAACCCTGCAAATACAACATCCTCCCTGGGGGCAGAAAAGCATGTGAAAAACGTCACAGCAGACGAAAGACTCCTGCAACCCCATTCTATAAACAGTGAGGGACAACAAGGTCAGAACAGAAGAGTAACGACAATTCATCCCAAGACAACACCAGCAAGGAAAGGCGCATTCCCTGTAAAGAGCTAAGGATCGAGGCACAGCCAAGAGACCCCAACTCAGACCACTGCAGAGGACTCAGAAATTTAAAGCAATGAAAAAGGGAGACGAGCATGAGTAGGCCCCACACTGGAAGACCAGGGTGCAGAGACCAGCAACCCAGCAAGTATGGAGATAGCCCCCCTGAGACAGAAGAACATATGACAAAATGCCATGACAACATATAGCAAGTCCACAACCCCAAGCAATAACAAGGAAGTGGAACAAGTCCGGGACAGACAAGTCACGACAATACTCCAAGACACCTCCATCAACATTTTTTACATCCCCCATAAGAAACAAAGGGCAGAGGCACAGCCAAGAGACCCCAACCTAGAGGAAGCAGGGGGGTCAGAACCCTTAGTAATGAAAGGGAAGGGGGGTGAAAGTAGGCCCCAACCTGGAACAACCAGAGCGTAAGGGCGCAGATGTACATAAAAAATCCATCCTCCAATGGCGAAAAAAGGAGGAATGGAACAATTAAACAGGACGAAGCATCCTGATGGGAAAGTAAGGAAAGAATGCACTCACAGAAGGCATAACCACCCAAGGGGAGGCAAGTGTAGAAGACAAACCCGAAGGTCCTCGCAGAAGGGGGAGGAAGGGTGGGTCGTGAAGGAATCTGCGGCTAGAATCGCCTCTACCAGATACACCGTTACCAAAGGTAAGTAACTTGTACATCTGATAGAGACTACTAGCCGCAGATTCCTTAAAGTAGAATAGATACCCTAGCCAAACCCAAAGGAAAGGAGGGTCTGCGAGAGGACCTCACCAGCCTAGACTTAACAGAGGGCCCCATTAGGGGAAGAGTCAAACGGGCAGGGAGAAGAGCCCTGTCCCCCCCAGGCAAAGGGGAACCTCTCCATCTAGAAGACCACCGACCCCAAAGGGGATATGAGAAAACAAGAAAAGAGGTAGCCCACCCTCACTCAGCAGGAGGAACAAGGGCAAGGCGAAAGGAAGCCAGAGCACCCCACGCCTAGTCAAGGAATCAAGGGTTTCCACCAGAAGCCCCAAAGGCCCCAGGCAATGCAGAGGAGCACAAAGGAAGAGTAGCAACCCAGAGACTCCAAGGAGAAGAGGTAGAACGAAGGCAAGCCCCCCACCGCGAAACACACCCAGTGAAAAGGGCAGCCAAGTCTATTACAACAGGAAGGCAATAGACAAGACAGGACGGCACCTCAGCAATAAGGCAGGAGGAAGGAGAAAGGATAGCCCAAACCCGCCAAGGGAGAACTGCCCAACACCCCGCAGGGACAGACAGTGCCCAAAGAGGCCCAAGGAACCCAAGGACCACCTCAACCCCTAGGGAGGAGAAGTAGAACTGAAGGCAGGGCCCATTGGAAGAAATCCGAACACACCCCAGCCTCAGCAGCGGACAAGACTAGGACTGCTGCCCCGCTAAGGTGCAAAGAGAGGCACAATGGTGCAGAAGAACAGCAGGTTGGCACCGGTATGCACAGCCAGCAACCGACAACACTACGGAACGGTGCACCCAGGACAAGCCAGATGCCAGCCGAAGACAGAAGCCAAGAAGGGCCCAGACACGCCCCAAGGAAGAGGCCCGCACACACGGCCCACGAAGGAAGTGGAACTAGGCATAGTTATGACGCAAGGCCGCAGACAGTAGGCCAGACCAGGCTAACAACACCGCGACCCCGGAGGACAACCCAGGGCGCAACTTGAGACATTCCAAAAGCATCAGCAAGAGGATAGCACCTGCAACATACCTTGACGCCACGGAGAGCAGAGGCCCATAAGGCGACCACACCTCCCCAGCACATGACAGAGCTATATGATAGCTACCAGTACCCCACATTGAGCATGTCACGTCCCAAGACATGGGAACCCTCTTAGGAAAACCTTTCCGTAGCAGAGGACAAACAGAAAAGGCTTGCGGAGGACCCGCAGACGGCTTGCCAATCAGCCAACAAGAATACACAGAAAGCATAATTTCAGGGCCAACACAGCTTACCAAAAGCCAAAAAACCACAATGCAAAAAGGGGCTGACCAGCAGCCAACAGCACCACAGTCCTAACATAAGGACTCAAATGCACATTAATCACACAGAACACACAACTGGGACGACCCGCCCAGAACACAACGGAAGAACACCTCCCAAAATCCAGACCAACTGACAGGTCACTGATGGGGAGAAGGAGGAGAGGAAGGAGGAGGAGGGTGAAGCCCCGCCAGGAACCTCTGAATGGTCGAGTCCGCAGGGGCGTGGAACAAAAGAGCGCCATCAAAGGGAAGGTCTACCAGCCGTTCCCGAACGTTCTCCGGGAACACACTATCCCGAAGCCAGGCATGTCAATGAATGGCGACCGAAGAAGCCATGGTAGGACCAAGCACCTCTGAAATGTCCAGAGCAGAGAATAAATGTCGCCAGCTCCCGGCCATCCAACACATGATGCAGCATATCAACACAGGCACCCTCCTGAGAAACGGCAGACATAAGGGACTCTGCCGAATCCCACAAGCAAGAAGTGGCCCTAGCAAAAACACAAAGAGTGTTAAGGGCCCGCTGGTGGAGGCGAAGATATTGCGCCCCCATGTGACGGGAGAGACAACAGCGACGACAGAAAGGAAAAGGAAGGCTCCAAAAGGGGGCCCCTGGTAGAGGGGTGGAGGGAAAGACACACAGGATCACTTGGAGCAGGATGGTGGCAGTGCAGAAGGTGTTGGGGCACCGGGTCCCCCTTGGCGGGACGGCCCCAAGCCCCCAAAAGAAAAGAATGAAGCAAAGCCTCGAAGGAAAGCAGCAGCTCCCTACCACCGGAGCAGGCAGGTCAACGTCGACTGGCGCTGAGGGAGACGACGGAACGACCTCCGTCACAACGAGCGTTGCAGGAGACCGAGGCTGGGTCGGAGCCGGGGCGGCTAAGGAACGGCGTTGACTCGACCTCCGACGAGGCAGCCGACTGCGTGGATGGAAAAGAGGGGCCCGGGGACACACCCCGCCCCCCTGCCAGACCCTGTGGCGTCGCCAGGGCCAGCAGCCGCCTGCACCTGAGCGGAGTCACCTCGGCCTCGGACAAGGCCGCCGCCTGCCCAGAGGACCAAGGGGGACTCGGGAACACGCCCCGAGGCTCGGCATCCTCCCACGACACCACAGTGACCCCCGCAGAGGTTTGTGGCGGGGCAGCGGCAAGGGATCCGCAGACGTCCGAAGAGGAGATGGGGAAGCTAACGAGACCTGCAAGGCCGCCGCATAGGCTCCATCTGGGCTCTAGTCGCCCCCAGATCGGGGAACGGCGGATAGGGAGACAACACGTAGGGCTGCACCACCCGCCGAGAGCCCACGCCCCTAACAGGCCAGGGACCAGCCCTAGGGGACAAACTGCGACACTTACCAACAGGTGAGCGACGCTCTTGCCGCGTGGGAGAAGGACGATGTAGAAACCAGAGGCGGCGGTTCTTGAAACCATCCGCGGGATGGACGCGGTGACGCAGCCGACCTGGACAGGCGTGCCGAAAGGAGCTTCAACCGGAGCTACCGCCGGGACTTCGGTTTCATTTGCTGACACGCCTCACAGTATGTAGAATTGTGGTGCTTCCCCAAACACCACATGCAGATGGGGTAAGGATCCCTCGCCGACATCTGGCACGCACAAGACGAGCACGTCTTAAAGCCCGAAGGCATTGGCACCCTGTTCCCAGAAATACGCAGAAGCGAAAAAGGGAAGGCCTAAACAGCCCAGGAACACGATCCAGATCTGCGTTGTACGCGGAAAAGGAAAAAACTGACGCAGGCGCGCCGGGGTGGGACTTATGTG
Source organism: Lissotriton helveticus (assembly GCF_964261635.1). NCBI lineage: Eukaryota > Metazoa > Chordata > Amphibia > Caudata > Salamandridae > Lissotriton > Lissotriton helveticus. The sequence continues at coordinate 703,701,695 of NC_136063.1, read as the reverse complement.
ACCTTGCTGACGCCACGTACGCGGACAACATCCGGGCGGAGTCGTGTGATGCCGTCCCCCCGGCGCGCAGGGATGGTGGGGGATAATTCTACATTAAGGAATCTGCGGCTAGTAGTCTATCAGATAAACAGAACGAGCATCCACTAGGAAGGAAGCGAAAGAGGGCACTCACAGAAGGCAAAACCACCCGAAGGCAGGCGAGACCAAACTGAAGGTCTTCGCAGAACGGGGAGGAAGGGCGGGTCGTGTAACTTGTACATCTGATAGAGACTACTAGCTGCAGATTCCTTAACGTAAAATAGATACCGTAGCTATACCCAGAAGGGAAAAGGACCTGCGAGAGAGCCTCCCAGTAGGAAGAAACACAGAGCCCCAGCAGGGGATGTGTACTGGGGACAAGAAGGGGGGCCCAGCCCCCACCAAGCAGAAGGATGCAAGGACGAGGCCAAGGGAGGCAAGGATACCCCAAGCCCATCCAAGGTACCAGGGACATCCGCCAGAAAGCCTCGGTGGGACAGACAACAGCAGAGGAGTACAGAGGAAGAAAATAATCACCCTAAACTCCAAGGAGAAGAGGTAGAAATGGAGGCAAACAAACAGTGAAGGGGACAGCCGAACCAGCCTCAGACTCGAGTCAACGGACAAGGCAGGAACGGCTCCACAGTCAAGAAAGGCAGGCGTGAGAAGAAGTAGTCTCACCAGGCTCCAGCAGAACAAGAGGCAGGAGCACAAGGGCACACCCCAAAGTCCCCGGCGGTGGACCAGAAGAGCAGGCGTGCGCAGCCAGCAGCTGGTAAGTACCATGAAGCCGAGCACCCAGACCAAGCCGAGCGCAAGACGAAGGAAGGGCCAAGGAAATCCAGAACAACCCCTAAAGGGAGACCGTTCCAGACAAAACCCGACCCACGAAAGAAGTTGGACCAGCCAGAAGAGAAGAGGAGAAATACGTAGGACGGACTAACCTGTCAACCAGAAAATCGGATCCCCCCTGGAACATCAGGCAGAGGACAAGGCCGAAACGCCGGACGAAAATGGGCAGCAACACCACAGCACTGTGGCGCAGATGGCATGCCAAAGCTGGTCCAGCAATGCAGCGGATACTGAAAATGACAGAACCTGGAGCAGCACAACCTACGCACGACAAAGATCATAGTGTAGGAGAGTAGGGTCTGCTTTCTATGGTCACCCCTAATTTTTGCTGTGATTCTCTGGTTTTTCGACTTTAATGTGGCTGTGGGCCTGCTAATCAGACCCACAGCCCAGCTGTTCTATCTCTAAATTGATACCATGTACTTTAGGTACATACCTGATTGGGTATTGGGTCACCTTTGTGAGCCCCTGTATAGTGTACCATAGGTACCCAGGGCATAGGTGCATCCAAGGCCTACCAGGGGCTGCAGCATGTATTATGCCACCCCTGGCTGGCCATCCAAACTGACACGACAGGCTGATCACTCAGCTTGGGTAAGGAGTGTGTCATCCCTTACTTAGATATAGTATATCTATATCTACCTTATATATAGACACATAGTAACCTATAAGTCACTCCTATGGTAGGCCTTAACAATCCTGGAGGCAGCGTGCTTGGTTTTATGTGAGAGGGTGCCCTAGCATGAGCTGAGCCCCTCTGCAGCTTTCGGAACCATGTCCTTATAGCCGTTCTATGATATAGCCATACCATATACTCTTAAGTGCATTATAATCCTAGCGGTTAATGCTAACTTTGGTTTGGCTTTATTAAAACATGTCGTGTAAGGTGTCAAACACTTTGGAATACTACCCCCCGCCCCCCCCCCCCCCGGCCAATTCTGGCGGTGGGGGGTAGCATTCCACCCTTCTAGAGGGAGAAGACATGTTGGTTACAACTTTACCCGGTTAAAGTTAAATAGAGCCTCAGCATCACAAAATGGATGCTGCTGCCACAGACACGAGTCTGACCTCCTGCTGCTGGACGAAACTCCAGCAGGGGAGGCCTGGACAATAGGTTTCCTGCCTTGGGAGGTGCTAGCACCTCCCCAGTCAGGCTTTTAGTGTATTGTAACAGGGATGAAACCCGACACGAAAAGACACCTATGCACCCGGCTTCCCTGGGTGAGGTAACTCGAGTACTCCGGTGCTCCCGTGTGTATTGACTATCCAAGTGTCCTAGTTTAAAGGGGTTTCACCGTAGTCCACCCGGAAGTGTCCTTAATCATTAACTTTGTGACTTCTTCGTTCCCCATTGTAAGTCAATGGTAACTCGCAACTGTGTTCCCACACTGCACGCGTCTCCCGTGGGTCTCCTACTTCCAAACCTTTGGTCCTATAGTGTAGCTCCAGCGATTCCTTAGGCCCTAGGCCTATTCACTATTCCTGAAGTGGTCCTTATACCACTTACTTAGTATATGGTTCGTGAGGTCCCTAGGGCAGAATTGTATTTGTGCAACTTATGCTTAATGAGTAACTTGTAACGTATCTCGAACTCTGACCTCATAAAGAGTGCAGAGGGGTTGTGTTAGTAATAAATACATCTATATTTGATATATACCTTGTGTGGAAAATTAGTACGTTTTGGTGAACATTATCTGCGCCATCTTGCCTCTTCCCCTGATGCCACACTTTTGTCGTGCGCGCCCGCCATTTTAAGATGCCCCGATCAGAACAAACCCTTTTGCATGCCGCTGGCCCCTGACATAGCCCTTTGCCTTCACTAAGCCTGCACGCTGACCACCCCCTGCTTGCACCTGCCTTGAGTCATAAACCCCTCTTCGGCGCTGCTCTGCCCCAGGCCCTCATCCTGTTCCCAGCGCGACACCTCCCTGCTTTCCTTTCATGATCTCCGGCCCTTAGATGCAAACCCCCTTTTTCCCCGTGTGCCCGTTTTGTCCTCCCCGTTCCCAAGCCGACACCCAGCTCTGCCGATACCATCCTTGCCCCTCCCCGTACAATAGAAAGCTTCCCCCATCAAAGAATCCCCGGGTTGATCAAAGCCCCCCACCCCATGAGATCCGATCAAACTCCCCACATTCCGTGAATCGGCGGATTATCCAGCTGCGCGATGCTCATCACCTGTTGTGACTAGGGTGGGGACTTCAACTGTAAATGTGTGTGGGAACGGGCCCAAAAGGGGAGTTCCGAGAATGTCTTTTCCGTACATCAAAGCTTTAACATGTATGTGTAATCTACAATAAAGTCATAAATGTGGGTATAAGAGGCCAGGCCTCAGAAAATACAGTTAGAGCACCTCAGAACGATACCTTCTGTCCGTTTCGTTGTGTTCTCCTCCGGAGAGAATAAAAAAACCTTGTTTCCTGCTTTCCAGTCTCCAGCGCCTGCCTCTTCATTGATTTAAATAACTAGGGGGTCACAGAGGCAATACCGCCGGGCAAATATCGATTGTCCCCGACCCGATTGAACTTTTTACAATTGGCGTCCCAAGCGTGGGGCCCATCAGCGACTCGTGGATCCAGTGGGAGAGGTCCCGACGACAGAGTGAACGACTGCAACGATCGGGAGAGCTCTTGCCCAATAGACCCTCGTCTGGCAGCCGATCATCCGAACTTCACTAGTTCCGAACAGACCTCTCTCGAGTGATCTACGGTCCTGACTGGGAACCATCAGGAGTGCCGTGAGAAATACGAGAAAAAGAGGACGATCGGGCGCTGGATTCGGAAGACAAGAAACTGTCCACATGGTCCGGGTAAGGTCGTGTTGCCACGACAAGTTGCGAAAAAAATTTGTTTTGATTGCTTGATTGTTCAAAATACTAGTATTGCTCTGTTTATTTTTATTTGGAGATTCACTGTCTGCAAACGGAGAAACAACAGGCTCTCTCTCCCTTTGCAAGCAGTGGAGGATAGGTAGGGTAGCAGCCGTGCTTGTTCTTTTTCTCCCCCACTCAATAATTGCTTGAAACTGAACTGTTGTTCACAAAACTATTGTTTCCTGGAGATTCCCTGTCTGCAAGCAGGGAAGAGACCACCCTTTTTGCAGATAGTGAAAAGGGTAGGTAACGCAGATCTTTGCGGACCTACTCATTCTCCCCATTGTTATTTATTGGTCGTTTGGTTTTATATTTTTTTTTGATCCATGAGGTATTCACTACCTGCAAACAACGTAGAATAGAAATATTCTGTCTAGTCTTTGCACCTAGTGATAAGATAGGCAGTGCTGACTTTTTAGTCCCTCGTTACGAGCCGTCATGTCTGTCTTCTCCCCACTGATAAATAGCCTGTTTAGCCCGGACCGGGTGTTAGAGGTGGACCATATAGCTCCACTAGAAGGCACCCCTAATAAGGACATGTTCATAAACTATGGGTTAGTCACCATAGCTTATAATAAATTATGGCACAGGTATACCGAAGATAGCCAAGACAAACAGTGGCCACTGGCAGGATCCTTTGACCTTGATAAAATAGAAACGTTAGAAATAGCCCTTCGAAATAATAAGACGACGCCAATTATGCTCGATAGTCTCGGTATGTGGCGCAGAGAGGCTACGAAACGACAGAGAAAAGACGAGGATAAACCAAGTAGGGAAATATACCGACAGGACAACCCCAGGACACCGCTACCCACAACTTATCCCCCGACACTATGCAAAGGACGACCAGACTTAGGGTCAGACCAATGCGCTTTTTGTAGGTATGTCGGACACTGGAAAGCCCAATGCCCGACTCTACTGAGCGTGAGTAAAGGCAAAGGGCCGACAAGAACGACAGACCGACAGTACGAGAAAAGGCGCGAGACAGAGAAGAACCCGACTTACATAGACAGACCAGACAGAACCACCACGTTTGATTATGCCCGATGGCACAGATTTCGCCAGGAAAATCTCAGCGGCATGCTCAAGTTCTCCTAGGTCGGGCAATGTCAAGACGGGAACCCAGCCTCGTTTAAAATTCACAGACGGAAAGAGATAATTATGACCAATAACTGTTTTTATATTTGTCTTGGGTCTTTGTATGTCGTACTTGTACTGTCCCCCGTCTGAGTTTGTGTGTATGTAATGTACAAATCTGCGTCATCCCTCTACACGTGTTTCCGTGTTACTCGACCTCTGTTAGCAGAAACTTAGCATAAAAGCAACCTGGGAAGAAAGAAAATGGTAAAACAAAATCCGTAGACCATTAATAAACTTGAACTTTTAATTTAACACAACAAACAAGGAATAATAACGATAAACTGTAGAAAATGAAAGTCAAACAGAACATTCGCCCCCCCCCCATTCTGGAACCTTCCAAAGTAGGGCAGGGTTACGGCTACGCCCAACCAACGGCAACCCATATAAGGCGAGCCCCGCCGCCAACTCTTGGTCAGGAAATCTTAACGTATGGGGGAGCCGGAGGAGAGGCAGGAGCCCGCAGCCTGGGCATTTGCAGGTAGTCCCGCCACATGTCTCCTTGGCCGGCCGCAACGGGCCTGGAAAGACTAAGGTAGTCCCGCCACATGTCCAGAGGAGAACGAGGCACCTCTTCCTTTTCTCTTCCGTCACAGCCGCAGCAGTCCTGGACGGCGGGATGTCCTGCACGTACCTCCACAACAATTTGTCCAAGTTGGGCTGGGAGGGAGAGGCGACGCGGACGAGCCTCTCCCACCTCCACCGGTAGGAGGTTTCCCAGCCCCCAGCCCGACGCCGAACATCCCCAGTCAGGCGATGGTGCCCATACTTCCACAGCACCGAACACACCATGGTGGCACCCCAGTACTTGCGCAGCACCGAACGTACAATGGTGGCACCCCAGTATTTGCGCAGCACCGAACGTACAATGGTGGCACTTGGGGAACACCGGATGTGGAGAGGCCTTCATGCGGGGCGATGAAAAGGAGCGGCATGGAGTGCACCGGGAGAAGGAGACGATGTGAACGAGTCTCCCTCGCCCCCCCAGGTGGGGGCATCACAGCTGCACCCCAGCTGAACGTCCCGCTCTCACAAAACAGGGACCTCTTCCTTTCACTCCGAAGGGTCTCTTCCATTCTTGCAAACTCGACGAGAGTGGCCCCTGTAGGGCCTCAAAATGGCGTCTGGATCCGCTGGAAGGCGGGCCCCGGCCACTAGAGTAACTTTGGCCAGCCATACAACTCGAACATTTGTCCCATGGAGCACGAGCCCCCATCTCCGACAGCATCTCCGCAGCCTTGAAGATCATACAAAGGTCCCCGGCGGAACCTTCGGCCTTTGCAGGTTTCCGGTAAGGGACGGCTGCCTTGATCGCCAACGAAACAAACATGACATTGCCACACCTTCTGTTAGCGTGAATTCTAGAACTGCCGAAAAGGACTCTGGTCCAAACTGCCAGTAATGGAAACATTTCCCCCTGATGCTGCTTCCGGACTGTGCCGGCCCCGCCCAAAATGGCGCTGGTATCAATCGGAACTTACGAACACCTCGTGGTGTTCCTTCGCACTAATATAAACTTGATGTTCTGAGATTTTATATGATCCTTTGTACACTTGGCTAGAAAAGACGAAGAGAACTCACTCGACGAATAGTGTGAAAAGATCCCCGTTACAAATGTTGATTACGAATGTACAATGTATTATATTTTTATAACTGATGTAAACCCCATTTACGACGCACACGTACGGTATGCATATAGGAAATCTGATTACAACTGTTATGATTATGCTTCTAAATTATGAAAATATATGCCCCCGAACCCCCAGCCAATTAATAGACGTTTTAGTCTCTTACAAATGAATGAGTAAAACTTTCCGATGTTTTTATTGTTGCAAACGACACCCCCCACTGTACGCACTTTAGCCATTGCCACGACCGACCAAATACGACCGCACCCTCATAATCCATATGCTGAAATGATTTTGCAAAATAAAGTCTTTGAAACTATGGACGGGTATTGCATGCTTTATTTTAAAACAATATGGGATGGGTGGGAAAGTTCTTTTCTGTGCACCCTACTCTGCTCTCTCTTTAAGGTTAAAAGAAGATGGTTGCCCAGCCCTGGAGGACGGATCGGATCGACAACACGACACTCCGCCTTCAAAGTACGCGACTGACTCATGAACTCTCGCGTAGAGGAAGACCTTGACTTCCAAGGATGGGTAAAACGAATGGTGTAAATGAGGGAATGTAAAAGGAGGGTGAAATGAAATAATGTAGATATTATAAAGTACAACGTTCCAAAGTAGCAGGGACCCAAGAACCGAAGAACTTTAGAACGCCACGGCGTTGAAAGAGGTTTAAGGATCCCGATAGTGAGATATATCCTTTGACTAGATACCTCGCACTAGGCACCTCTGGTTTCCTTTTTATGTTTCCCCGCACACGCCCTACATGAACACTACCCCCCCCTCGACTCCGGAAACCATATCCCCGGGGACCCTGCCCCAAGGAGGAAAGACGAGTAAGAGGTAAGTAAAGGACTTATGAATCCATGTATTTGAATGCGCGCGAATGCTGTCTCCCCCACCCCCCCCTTTTTTCCTCCCTCTGCAGGTTACATCAGAGATTACAGCCAAGGTGTGGCGAAGATCTGAGACCTTGCCATGTCTAAATACACGAAACGGACTAGCGCCGCAGGGTGGTGTCTAAGCACGCCTGCAAACTACTCACGTATCGAACAGACCCGGAAAATTAGCACAACTTGATAGAAAGTGATCACCCTTAAACCAGACCGGACGAATGAACCCATGTCACGTATGATGCGAAACTGTGAGGGAATGTGTGTATGTGTGACTGAGGCGTTGACCCAACTGGTCAAAGGACCGAGAATGCGAGAAAGTGCGACAAAATGGTACCTCCTTTCTTCTTTCCTTTTTTCTCAAAGCATGTCCCCTCTACCCTGTCTAATGCTCAAACTGCGTGATTACAAGATCCTAACGCAGACCCGTGAATGCCCTTTACTGTGTAATGCACTAAATAGCCTTTCTTGAATACACTGCCACCCTCTCTGTTGCACGTGTACTATTTAGCCTGCCGTTGCACTCTCTCTCTCTCTCTCTCTCTCTCTCTCTCTCTCTCTCTCTCTCTCTCTCTCTCTCTCTCACTCTCTCTCTCTCTCTCTCTCTATTTTTTCACTACCACTCTTCCGAGTGGTTAGCCCCGAAATTGGCAGATTGCCACCCCTAGCACACCACCTAATTGGCTTCAAATACCGTCAGTATTTGCACAAACGCTTGTCTTTAATACAATCACCCTGAAGCCGCGTCATTACCTCTCCTTTTCCGCTAGAAGTCAATGAACCCAGGTTGGGCCGTAAGGGAAAGGACAGGTAAGACGACAGAGGTTCCCTAATCTGACCCGAAATAAGGGAACTACATGTCAAACGGCTCCTATAGTATAAAACAAGGACCTCAGAATACGCGACCCTCCCCTCCCCGAATTGTCGCAATACCCAAACCGGAAAAGTGACCACCCCCGTTACCTCCCCTGTCTATGTCCCTGGTTGTTTCCCATAAAACCCCTGTCCTTCCTAGTTAAGTAACCGGGCTGTAAAAGGTTACGTAGGACCCAGAATGATGTTTTACAAGGTTAACAGACTAGACCAAGGTAAAGAAATCATCAAAATGAACCCCGCAGTAGTTGAAAAGCAGGATGCACCGATAGAAAGGAAATGTTTAGCCATGTTCGTCTCTCAGCAAAATACCTGTGTAGTACCACGTTGACGACTCACTGTACCCTTTTGTAAATATGAAACTCTAGAGAACGGCATATCTTTGCCAGATTTGTCTCCCGAAGGTGGGTTACCATCAGATGAACTGTCATGCCTGTAATAAATAATTATGAAGGAAAGTCATAGTAAATCCAACAGGTCCGCCACCGGTCATTCATATGCCAGTTGTGAACATTAAATATAACGGACATTTTCATTCTTTGCCTGGAGCTGGGAGAGAAATAGACTTTTTGATTATCTTCATCTGCAAATTTTCTAAAGACTGTCTTTTCAAACTTGTTTAAGGGTACTGCTGTTGGAGGAGAGAAGGACCGGATGTGGGAGCACGAGGCCCGACTGCAGACTAAGGAACACCTGCGACATTAGCCAAGGCGAGACCACGACTGAAAAGAGCTGCAGGACGAGGCACTGTTTTCGACAGCATGAAAAGAAAGGGTCGACCTGATGCCCCTGCTCGACGTCCAGTGCCTGTCGACAAGTCCCCGCTCTCTGAATTCCGTCACACGCCCGCCTATTTGAAGTCTCTCGTTCCCCTAGTTTGTTCCCAATTTGGCCTTGCTCCATCCCCCTTTTTCCTCTGACCTACCCTATGGACTGTTTTGAACGCTCTTCTTCCATCGGAACTTTCTGACAATCACCTCAAAGGACACAGGGCGAAAAGGACCTTTCCGACCAGAAACGCGAGGAAAGGGTCGTGCCCTGCAACGCAGAACTTAGAACAGAGCTGGACTTGTAGCTCCACCGCCGGTGCTCAACAGCGCCAACGAAAGACCACAAAGAACAATGAGAACTCATAAAACTTCGAACATTTGACATCCTCAATCACCGTTTTTTTGCCTCATTTCTCTCCCAGCCGCCATTGTATTGATCCCGCTCCAATCCGAATCTGAAATATGTATTAACCTGCCAGTTCACGTTATGATATGTACTTGCTGCTCGCCGTTTTTGTATTTCATTCCTATGACTTTCCTGCTGAACAAATTTATCAAAGTTTATCAAATAGGTGCACCTCCTAAAAACTAGAAACCTCAAAATGTATTGTTTACAACTCTTTTTCATCTAGGGTTCCTACCGTTTTCTTTCTCATGCTCACCACAGTAGAACCGAATAGAAAATGAACCAGCAAGATGTCTTGAATATGTTAAAGGGAGGACTGCGGAAAATTAGTACGTTTTGGTGAACATTATCTGCGCCATCTTGCCTCTTCCCCTGATGCCACACTTTTGTCGTGCGCGCCCGCCATTTTAAGATGCCCCGATCAGAACAAACCCTTTTGCATGCCGCTGGCCCCTGACATAGCCCTTTGCCTTCACTAAGCCTGCACGCTGACCACCCCCTGCTTGCACCTGCCTTGAGTCATAAACCCCTCTTCGGCGCTGCTCTGCCCCAGGCCCTCATCCTGTTCCCAGCGCGACACCTCCCTGCTTTCCTTTCATGATCTCCGGCCCTTAGATGCAAACCCCCTTTTTCCCCGTGTGCCCGTTTTGTCCTCCCCGTTCCCAAGCCGACACCCAGCTCTGCCGATACCATCCTTGCCCCTCCCCGTACAATAGAAAGCTTCCCCCATCAAAGAATCCCCGGGTTGATCAAAGCCCCCCACCCCATGAGATCCGATCAAACTCCCCACATTCCGTGAATCGGCGGATTATCCAGCTGCGCGATGCTCATCACCTGTTGTGACTAGGGTGGGGACTTCAACTGTAAATGTGTGTGGGAACGGGCCCAAAAGGGGAGTTCCGAGAATGTCTTTTCCGTACATCAAAGCTTTAACATGTATGTGTAATCTACAATAAAGTCATAAATGTGGGTATAAGAGGCCAGGCCTCAGAAAATACAGTTAGAGCACCTCAGAACGATACCTTCTGTCCGTTTCGTTGTGTTCTCCTCCGGAGAGAATAAAAAAACCTTGTTTCCTGCTTTCCAGTCTCCAGCGCCTGCCTCTTCATTGATTTAAATAACTAGGGGGTCACAGAGGCAATACCGCCGGGCAAATATCGATTGTCCCCGACCCGATTGAACTTTTTACACTTGTGTGGTGTCCTTTCATTTGATATTCAAGGGATTATATATGGTAAAACAGCTGGCTTCACATGCTCTCTGAAGTTTTAGCCTAAGACTGCCGGTCCATGCTACCACTAGGATAGCTTGTCTATAAGGTTGACTTTACAACCACCATCAATAAGGGTCGTTTAGACTGGTGCAAGGTGCCCACTAGAATAGTGGACATCATATGCCAGGCTAATTTCTCACACAAAGAAACTGCACCAGCGGTATACAGCGATGCCAGGAAAGGCGAGGAACCCGCAAAATGGAATCCTCACCCTCCCAGCTTAAGACAGAGCTAAACAATACCTACAAGTACCCCACTTAGGGTATGACACGTCCCAAAGAAAACATGGGAACTACTCTTAGGGAAAAAATCCCGCAGCTGAGAACAAGAACATAAGACTTGCGGTAGGAACCACAGACGGCTTAGCAATCAGCCAAAAAATGCACACTTGCAAAAAGGGCTGAACCAGCAGCAAACAGAAAAGAGGGCCCAACCAAGGGACTTCGAAGGCACGTCAAACCACACAGAACATACAAACGGGCCACTCAAAACACCAGATTCCAGGAAGCAGGTGGGATAATGCCTCCCATCAAGCCCCGGAGTATCAACAAGTCAGCCTACGGAGGGGGAGGAGGACGGAGCCCCGCAAGGAGACGCTGAATGGCGGAGTCCGCATGAGTCTTAAACAAAAGGACCCCATCAAAGGGCAGATCCACCAGACGCTCCCTAATAGTCTCAGGAAAATCAGCATCCCACAGCGAAGCATCGCGACGGAGAGTCACAGAACTGGTCATAGCACGGATGAGAGCATCAGCAACATCTAAGGCCGCACGGAGGATAAAGGCAGCCAACTCTCGACCATCCAACATTTGGTGTTGTAGATCAGCGCGGGCACCCTAATGGGAGACATGAGAAAGAAAGGACTCCACCGAATCCCACAGGCCAACACACAAAGTGTTGAGCGCCCGCAAAGCAGCACTGGATGAAGCAAAGATGTTACGCCCCTGAATCCAACCAACGGGTCTCCTAAGACGGAGGAAACAACACCACAGTCAAGGACGGAAAAGCCGTCCGCAGAAGAGAGCCCTGAGTAGAAGGGTGGAAGCAAAGGCTGGGTTCCCCAGCGGTATACAGCGTCGGGACGCCCCTTTGCTGGGGCAGCTGTGCGCATTACAAGTATACGACATTTACAAGTATACGACATTGGGTCGTGTGGAGCAGGACGGTGGCGATGCAGGAGCGGCTGAGGCACCGGATTAACCATGGCAGGACCCCCCAAGCCCCCAGAAGAGAGTTGTGGAGCGACGCTTCGTAAGGATGGAACAGCTCCCGTCCACCAGAGCCCTGGTGGAGAACTTACAAGAGATTATCCGTAGCTAATGGGGTGACGAGGTCACTCATTCGCAAAATGCCAGCGGCCGTGGAAAGAGCTCGAACAAAGGCAACACTGGCCTCCGTAGGGCGTTGCCGGGGAGAAAGCAATTCCTCCGTGGGCGACGGCTGTAAACTGAGCCGCCTGTCCCCAAGTCCAGCTAGAGGGGGAAGCGGCAATCCCCTGAATGGTGGGGGACCCACGGACGAGTGGGAGATTTGAGGGAAGCCTGTGGAGGAACCGACCGCGAGCTGCGGAAAAGAGGGTCCGAGGATTGAGGCTTGCGGGACGGCGAGGCTCCCTCCCTGGAAGACGCCGGTGAAAAAGCAATCTTGCGGCGTCCTGTCCCTGGAAAAGAAGAGACCAGGAGATGACAAACCTCCGGAGAGGAAGGAACCTCTGCAGACGAATCAAGGACCAGACGCCGGCACGGCACCGTGGACTCCGCCACAGGCGCCAGCTCGACGTCGATCGGCGCCAGGGTGGACATTGGCGGTGCCGAGGTGACCTCCACCCCCGCGTGCTCCCATGGAGAATGGGGCGGGGTCGGGGCCGGTTCGGCTAAGGAACGGTGCTGATAAGGTACCGGCTCGACCTCACACGGGGCAGCCGCCCACGTAGAGGACCGAGAGGGACTCGGGACAGCACCCTAGGACCCGGCCTCCACCCGTGGCAGGGCAGGGGAGGAAAGGCTTCGGCGCAGAAGCCAAGCCGGCTCGGCCTCTGGCAAGGCAGCCGCCTGCTCAGAGGGCCCAGGGGAACCCAGGGACAAGACCTGAGTTCTGGCGACCTCCTGCGATGCCACAGGGAGCCCCGTAGGGATTTGCAGTGAGGCAGGGATGCCGTGTGTCGAAGAGGGGAGCTCCGAAGGACTGCACCTCGATGACACCACCCTCCTACGACCTAAAGCCGAACCCATCGGCGCCGGGGCCGAAGCCGCCGGCGACTTCACGGACGGCCCCGCGGGAGGCAAGGGATCCGCAGACGTCTCAGTAAGTGGGGGCGTGGGGGGGCAAAGAAGCCTGCAGAGCCACAGCGTAGGCTGTCATTTGGGCCCTAGTTGCCCCGTCGCCAGGAAAGGGCGGGTAGGTTGGCGACAGGCGAGGGCGCACGTCCCGAGGGGAACCCGCACCCTCCGGCCAACAAGGACAGGGCCTCGGAGACAAGCTGCAGGACCTACCAGTTGGCGAGCGACACCCTTGGGGACGTGGCGAAGGGCGATGTCATCGTCGGAATAGGCGGCCCCTGGCTTCCAAGGCAGGCGACGGACAATTGGACGACACCAACCTGGTCAAGTGGGCCAACAGCAATTTCATCAGGCGCTCCCGCCGTGACTTTGGTTTGAGGTGCTGACAGGCGTCGCAGTCCATCGAGTCATGGTGCTCGCCCAAACACCACATACAAATCGGGTGAGGGTCCATCGCCGACATCTGACGTGCACAAGAGGTACACGTCTTGAGCCCGAAGGCATTCGCACACTGTTCCTCAACCGAAAGCGTGAAAAAGAAGGCCTGAAAACAGTCCAGGACACGATCCAGATTCGTGTTGCACGCGGGAAAGAGAAAAAAATGTATGTTGGTGTAACGGGGTGGGGCTTATGTGACCTTGCTGACGTCACGCCAGCAGACGACGTCAGGGAGGAGTCACGTGGTACCACCCCCTGGCGCGCAGAGATGCTGTGGCAAAGGTAATTTTCCAGATTCAGTCTTACGCCTGGGGATAATTCTACGTTAAGGAATCTGTGGCTAGTAGTCTCTATCAGATAACAGTATCTAAGTTCCTTTGCCTGAAATTTCTCCAAACTTGACATTTATATTAAACCTCTGTCTAACTGAAAAGGGTCAAAAGGCAAGGCACACCTGTACAGTCATTTGGGGATAAAATGGACAACTTACTTACCTTTGGTAACACCTTATCTGGTAGAAACATAATCAAGCCACAGTTGCTTACCTTTGAATTTCCCAGGCATTAGGCTGGATTTGGAAGATTTTCCTCGACCAATACCCTTGCGCGTCAGTAGGTGGCATCGGTTGGCTCTGCGTGATGTAGTCATCTGCGCCGGAAGTGACGTCCGCGTCAACTATATAGGCACTATCTCGGCGTGCAGTTACTTTTCCTGACTTTCCACAACAAGAGCGCAGAGCCGTGAATTGCACTGACAGTTGTGTGTTTAGAAAAACTAGGGCCCTGAAAGGGATCAGACCTGACCCTAAAACCTGTCAACAGTGTGGGGAGGATCGGTGAGTCGGTAAGGAATCTGCGGCTAGACCATGTCTCTACCAGATAAGGCATTACCGAAGGCAAGTAACTTGTACCGTCTGAAGGAGACATCTAGCCGCAGAGTCCTTGCTTTTGAATTGATAACCAAGCAATACCACCCCCAGAGATGAGGCACTGTACACCAGGTTAGACCAGAAAGTCCAGCAGGGCAGAGCAGCCAAAAAAAACGTTCCTTCATATTATATTGTCCAGGCAGTAGTGTTTGGTAAACGTGTGCAGGGATGTCCACGTTGCTGAGTGGCTAATGTAGAGGACATGAACTCCACGTTGCGATACCGTGGTAGCGCCTTAGCTCTGGTGGAATGAGCTCTTAAACCTTTAAGAGGATGTTTTCTGGCCAGAGCATAGCAAATTTTGATGCAGAGTACCACCAATCGCGAGATAGTCCTCTTCTGCACTGCACAACCTTTCTTTGATCCAATGTACTCCACGAAGAATTGGTCAGCATCCCGGAACTCTTTAGTGCAGTTAAGGTAGAAAAACAACAATCTTTTTTTGGGTTCAGACGGTGGAATCGCTCCTCCTCTTTAGAGGGATGCGGAGGAGCATAGAGAGTGGGTAAAGTGACTGATTGCCTCACGTGGAATGGTGTTACCACTTTCCAAAAAAAGAGGCCCTAGAGCGAAGCATCAACTTATCAGGGAAGATGGTCAGGTAAGGAGGCTTGAATGACAGAGCCTGCAATTTGCTCACCTCCTGGCAGAAGTTATTGTCACTAAAAAGGTTGTTTTGATGGTAAGCAGCAGTTGTGCAGAGGTTTGAATGGAGCACACATGAGGAAGGTGAGAACCAAGTTGAGATCCCACTGAGGCATGATGAATGGAGCAGGTGGGAACATATGTACAAGCCCCTTAATAAATCTATTTACAGAGACAGGTGCCATATAAGGGCATGCCTGTAAGGGAAGCCTGGACATCCCCAGAAAATTCAGAAGTTCTCAGCCAAACATGACATCGAACAGCCACTGTCAATGACATCGCTCTGCCCAGCAAGTCGGTCGTATGAAGCCCACCATGAATGGTGAACCTTGCCGCATCTCTCCCATCTGATACTGCTTGGGAGAGAATGGCCCGGTCTCCTCTGGGACTTGTGGCAGTACTTGTGCAACTGTTTCTCACAAGGAGTGGGAGTAATGGCCCATTAGGCAAGCAACGTTCACCGAACGCAATGCAAGGCTGGTGGAAAAAACATTTGCTTGCCCCAACTATCCAGCCTCTTGGATTCCCAATCCAGGGGTACGGAAGGGAACGTGCCTTGGAGGTAGAGGCTTGGACCACCAAGCTCTCAGGTGTAAGTTGATTGGTGAGGAATTTTGGGTCGCACGCTGCAGGGCGATGGCGGCGGGCAAGTGTCAATCACAGGAGCCCCTGTGTTGGGATTGGATCAGGTTTGTATAAGGACATCAGTCAAGGCCTCATAGGAAGGAAGGAGGGGTTCCGAGGAGGAGACACCCGGCTGCAGGAAGTCTGTCAAGATGTTTGTCTTGACTTCCCCCGAAGGGAGCTGAAGGTGCAGGACCTCAGCCGTCCTCCGTAGCCACAGTAAGGGGAGAAAGCAGGTGGGAATCTGGAGAGGTATCCAGTCCACTGGCCTCACCCAATTATTCATACCAGTCTATTTCTTGCTCAGGCTGGTCTTATAAAGGGTCCAGAGACCCCTCTCTCCATTCCTAGCCCTCCAAATAAGGCTGAGGAACCGACCTAGAAAGCATGGGTGCCGTCAGTGTTGGGATCGGCATCGGAAGACACCGGTCAGTCTCTGGGGTTGTAGGGGATAAGATTTGGGCAGGCGTCGCCGGGAGTCTCAGAGCAGGGGCCAGCAAAGGTTGCAGTGGCACAACCGGTGCCAGTCTAGATTCACCACCGGATGCATTGGTGGTCATAGGCACCGGAGCCTTTACCAACGCGTTTGCTGTTGCCAAAGCAGTATTTTCTTTGGTCGGGTAGGCTTCCACCCATTTACTGAAAGCGCACACCACGACCAGGACATACTTCAAATTATTTACACGCTCCAGCTGATGGTGGTGCAAAGTTTCCACTCAGAACAGGCTCCCTGCCCCAAGGATTATGTCGTAAGCAAACCATGCAATATTGCACCAAATGAGAAGCGGTCTTTGGAATATTGGGATTGTACCATACAGGATCTAATAATGCACAAATACCCTTTGCCCCAAAATGAGCTGGTCCATGTGCCATTGTCACCACTGCATTCACTAATGCATTAGGCAACAACCAGCGCTGTTTTTCTGTCAAATAAATCCAACAATCATCTGCATCTAATTTCCCCACGTTCTCTTTCCAGTGAGCCAGCTCAATAGGGGTAGCTTCTTTCTGAATTTCTCAGACACTCTCCATGGTGTTATTAAACATCTCTGTTTCAGTCACCCACCTACCAGAGCTAGTCACAAACATTGAGGTCAATTTGGATTTCGCAGTTTCCTTAGCTACTTAAACAGCGAAGGCATTACCCTCTCCCACTGCATCAACCACTGCCTTGTGTGCACTGCATTAAACTACAGCCACCATCTCTGATAACGTCAATGCTGTCATCAATCGCAAAATCAAGGGGCCATGCTGTATTCGCTGACCATGGGAAGTGATAAAACCTCTTTCGGCCCAAATCCGGCCAAAACTATGAGCCACACCGAAGGCGTACTGGCTGTCGGTGTAAATATTTACTCTCAATCCTTAACTTAACTCACAGGCTCGAAGCAATGCCACTAACTCAGCTGCCTGTGCTGATTGATAGGTTACTCAAGAAGCCTCAACTACAGTGTGAAGAGTAGTTATCGCAAATGCAGCAGTTGTCGTGCCATCTGGTAATTTGAAACAAGAGCCATCGACATACAACTCCCCTTGAGGGTCAGATAGAGGATTGTCTGTCAGGTCTACCCGTCCCTTCGTCTCTTCCTCTGTCCGAAATATACAATCATGAACATCATTGTTCTTTTCGTTCGAAGGGAGGGGTAGTAACGTAGCAGGGTTCAGAGTGGCACATAGTTTAATTGTAATGTGGGGAGCAAACAAAGTCAATTCGTAACCTGTAAGACGCGCACTCGTAAGGTGCTGGGTCTTCGTTTTGTTCAATAATGTATCCACAGCGTGCGGTATCATCACTGTGAGATCAGTGTTCAGAACGAGCGCTTCTGACTGTCGAATAGCCACCGCAACCGTAGCCCTTAAATGGCTAGGGAGTGCCCATGCGACGTTACCCAACACCGCCGAGAAATAAGCACAAGGTCACTGCTTACCACCAAATCCTTGTGTTAACACAGAAAGCGAGCAACCGTCCTCCTCATGTACATAAAGCACAAAAGGTTTTTGGTAGTCAGGGGTACCTAGAACAAGTGCAGAACAAAGCACAGATCTCAAAGAGTCAAAAGCATCTTGGCAAGCATCAGTCCAGGGTGAAGGTTCATGCACATCTTTAGTGGTTAAATACAAGAGAGGTTTAGTGAGAAGGGAAAAATTGGGGATCCATTGGCGACAGTAAAAAGTTATCCCGAGAAATGCACGAACATCACGCTGAGTACGAGGTACAGGCATATTAAAAATGGTAGTCATATGCTCAGGATTTAGTCTCCTACCCTCTTTTGACAGTAGATGACCCAGGTAGGTCACCTCCAGTCGACAATATTGGAATTTAGAGAGACATACTTTATTGCCATTAGCCGCCAAATGAGACAATAGTTGCACAGTGGCTTCCTTACAACCTTCCTCATTGTCAGAGGCCACTAACAGATCATCAACATATTGCAAAAGCACATTACCAGGGGGCAGGACTAAATCATCCAACAATGTTTCCAAAGCTTGACTATAAATACTAGGACTCTCTGTGTACCCCTGGGGAGCGCGACAAAACCGTAAGCTGCGACCAGATAATGAGAAGCCGAAAATATTACAGCTATCAGGATTCTTTAAATCAATCACGGAGAAATATTTGGCAGTGGGAGGAACCATAGTGAGAATAGTAGTGATGTCAGAAACCACAGGGTATTGGGGCACCACTATTTTATTAATTTCACGCAAATCAATCACAAAACGATAAGTATCAACATAGTCATGATCACTTCCACCAGGGGCCTTTTTTTAAGATCGGTGAAATGGGGCTGTTGCATATATTAGCTATTTAAAGTCGGGGGCAACCCATATAACCCTTTGGCATCTGGGTAATAATACAATCAGAAAAAACAAATAATGCCACGGGATAGATATAAAGGCTAAACCGTAAGATAAAGAGAAAATTAATTTGAACTCTTCCTCTGGATATAAATAGCAAAAATCTGTCTCCTTCAATTTCACTCTCTGTAGCCAAAGGACAAAAAAACACACAAACAAAGTACAAACACACCTCTGTTCAAATTAAATTATTCTTTTTTGTCAATATATACTTTCAACAAACTGTCTTTTCAAAACACAATTTTCATACATAAAAATCTTCATTTGACATGTATATACATACTTATTTACATTTATACATATAACACATATAGACATATGAATGAAAAACAAGAATTTTTTCTACTCTCTTTGCCCTATCTTTTTTCTTTCTTTTTTTTTTCTAACCAGGTGCACATCAAAATGTATTACCACAGTGCATTTCCCTGTAATTGATCACCATTTCTCAGATCACCTCCAGGTTAGATTTCAACCTTTTTTCCTTTATAGGCGATCTATACTTTTTTCTTATATTATTTTAATTTGTATATGGTGTCTTAATATATCTGTCGACGCGTTTCAGCCATTTTGATTATATTAGAAGCTGTCTACTCTACCACACCCTTTTTGATCAAATCTTGAATGATGGAGAGCAAAGCTTTCTCGCCTGCCGGAGAAATTTTGTACTGAGGTATACGTCGAAGCAGAGCATTTTGCTTCAGAGTAATAGAAATGGGTGGAATCCTTATTAATCCTACCTCTGTGTCTCCAGTGGCCCACAGCAACTCTCGGATAGCAGCAAACTCAGGAGGGAGGGGTTCATTTTTGGTGAAACACTGCAAAGTATGCTTGCCAAGGGGATTGATAGTCAAAAAAACACCATCAGATGAACAATTAATTTTTGCATGCAGTTTCTTCAACAAAACCAAACCCAATATATTTTCACCACAATGGGAAGTCAAGAGAAACGGGGAGTCTACCGTAACTGGACCAATTGTAAACGGAATAAGTGTGGAAATGGGGCTCACCACCGGAATGCCTGAGAATCCCACCAAAACATTATTTTGCCCGGACAGAGCAGCCCCTGGGACCAGAGAACGAGAAATAGAACTATTCATCGCACCCGTATCAACTTAAAACTTTTCAGATGTCCCCATCAAATGCGCTTTTACATAAGGACCTTGCTGATCAACGGGTACTGACACCTGGCCCCCACTCTGTCCTTGGCTGTCCTATGTATAGGCATACCCTTCAGCTGCATCCATCACACAGTCCTCATTCTAGTACTCCTACCTCTCGGATTATCGAAATAATTCTTTTCTGATCCGACATGCGCCGCCTCCTCTCGTCGCATATCACTGCGATCCACACCACCTAGACCTCTTCCTCTCATAGCCCCATTCTGAGCCAGCAACAATGGACACTGAAATCTCCAATGCCCTTCCCCCTTACAGTAAGCGTACTGGTTTGGTCCCAAAACAACAGCCGGCCTCGTCCGGTTCCCGCACCCCTCGGGACGAACCCTCTACTGCCTCTCTCTCTGCCTCGTCCTGGAACAACTTGTTGCGACAACACCCACGTCTTAAGATCTTTTGTTTTCTTTTCCGTCTTATCCTTACTCTCGTTTTTTCTATGTTCGTAATATTGGGCCATACTCAATATTACGAGGAAGTAGACATGCTCCAGGTACTTTCAGCGGCTTGTAGCCGCGCAGAAACTTCCGGTAACAAATTGGTCACAAAACAATTAACAAATAATCGTATACCGCCTTCCACTGATAAATCCTGTCCACTAAAGTCAATGAATACACCTTCAAAACTAGTGAAGAAATCAGAAACGCTTTCGTCTTTCTACTGTTTACATGCTGTCAATTTATCCCAATCCACCTGACGAGGCGGAATTAAGGAATGCATGTAAGTAATAATACGGCCAGGTAATGCCAATAGTTCGGGTTTTGGTTTATCACCAGGCTTACGTTCCTTATCCCAATCTTTTATCTGTTCCCATGTTCCGCCCAACTCCTGAACGTGGTCCTGATCATGCACCTGACGCCATACATCAACAGGGACCAACAACGCAAAAAATAGCTCTATGTCAGCTAAGGTCACAATGGCTGAGGAAGCCTCTCTGTGAGTTCTTTATAATAAGCCGTGAGATTCTTACGGGGGTCAGGTAGTTGTGATTTTAGCAAGAGGACTTCACTCCTCTTCCATGGGGTGTAAACCCATTGTTCCTGCACTCGTGCCTCTACACGAGGTCTAGTCACTACATCCTGATCATTTTTCAATTCCGGTATTTCAGGGTGAAAGATAGGATGGACTTCTCGCATAGGGTGCTGAGAGTCCCATGAGGGACACTTTTGGTACATCCGCTCTCGATAACCTAATAAAACCTCAACATTTTTGTACACTTCCTCTGGTCTAAGTTTAGACTCATGAGCCCTGTCCCGATATCATACATCACTTGGGGGGCCATCCTTCCTGCAAAACACTGTTCCCATAAAATGATAAGACATGTGGCCATGTGTTTCAGGGCATGTTGCTGTATAACAGGCTCAAAGTCTCGGAGCGTGCTCCATTTGTTAGTTATAGTATAAATAGGATGTCGCATCCACAGGGATGACTGATTTTCAACCATTTGTTTCTCATTTAGTCCTACAGTCGAACGAGTAAACAACTTTCGTGTGTCGAAATCACCCGGAACACGGGCTGGAGTTGAAACAGCTAGGGATGGGGTCGTGCTCGCGGACTGGGAAGCCCACGCAAGGGTAGGGGGAGACAAAACAGCTGTGGACATAACAAAAGACGGCAATGTAACAGACCATAAAGTAGCCGTCTCCGACACAGAGGGAGATAAAACAGAGGAAGTTCCCTGAAAGACAGGGGAGGAGGAAACAACAGGGGCAGAGGCTGAAGGGACCTGTACTGGAGTTGGGGGAACAACGGGATATATACGTTGTGGAGTATAAGGGGGAGGTGGACGAGTATCCAATAAATCCTCCAGCTCATCCTCCGCTTCAGTCCTAGCTACATAGGTCTTATCCACTTGCAATCTAAATTGCCTGTCTGCACAATCAATTCCCTGTTCGGTTTGAGCTTTATCATAAGCAATGGCTTTCTGCGTAATCGTCTGACCTCCCTTCATTCTGCATACTTTCTCCTCTCGTATACGTCTACGCTTTGCTTCCTTCTGCCATAGGTTTAGGGAATCAAACATTGATTGTCAACTACGTTTAAAAAATAATCGATCCTGCAGAAAATGTATCTTTTTCTCATCAAAAGAACCGGTTAAGGGCCATTGCAACTCTACATTATCCTTAGTATATTTATGCCATAGTGTATTAAACAGAATAGGTGTAATAGCATGCTTTACATACATATCTTAACTCTGGCTGCGCTCAGGCGGGGGATGTTGACTTTCAGCCAAGCGCGTATCATTAGGGCGGCGACAACATCCAAAACAACTCAATTTGCTAAGACACGGCATAGTGATTGTTGTCACGTACTCCTCATTCAATCATATAAACGTACTTTCAAACATGGCCATGTTCAAACATTTCACAACATATTCAACCTCACTCTTATTCAAACATACACAGAGCAATAATATATATACATATAAAGATGTTCAAAACTAAATGTCTCTTTTTCGTCTTTCCAAACAAAGAACAGAGCCAGTCGACTCCTGTTCATGGAGAATCAATCAATCCAGATTCCAGACCAACAGATACCAAAATCAAGCAGTCCAAAGACTACCAAGAGACCGTCGGACAGGCATCACCACAGACTGTCCTACAGACCATCCTTCAGTCTTTCTGGTTCATCCTTGGGACTATTCTGACTAAGCCCGCTTCCTTAGCACCGCTTCAGATATGTCCCTAAGGCTACCCAGGTGCAACTACAGGCCTTTCCGAGACCAGTCCGGCCGGGTGTGCACCACCGGAGCCACACCAGGGCGTCCGTTCGGCGTCTCTATTGTTCACAAAACAAGTCTGTGGAGCATCTACCCGTGCAGCCACAATGCTGCTCCGTCAGACCCCCAAGATTCTCCGTAGTACATCAACCAGCAAATCCTACACAGTTAACTGCTTCAAAAGCACTGCTCAACAGCGCGTTCCAAAAGACCCCAAAAAGCAATCCACTCACCTGGTGCACGCAGGTACAATTGCGTCTTCTCCACTGCCAACTCCTGAAGACCAACACCGTCAGCTCCTGGGTTAGGCCCGTTGGACTCCGGCGAAGGGTCACTAGCAGCTGGGGCACTCTGATCCCGAGAGCGGAGTAAGTCTAAATATTTCAGTCCGTCCACCCGCTCGACCAGAGCTCCCCTTTCTTTGTCCTTTCTACCCGGTTACGGGGAGGACGACCCTATAACGGAATCCCACCAGAGTCGCCAACTGAAGTACCATAAAAATAACATAAAGGGCTATACCTACCAATAGCCCAAATCCCATTACCAAATAATCAGTCAGTTGGCAGTGAAGAAAGTTCAATCATTTATTAAGCAAAATACTCTATAGAGGAGCCTCTCCAACCCTCACCCATCAGGTGCGCAGAGAAGACTGTTGGCTCTTATTCAAATATGAGGTTATGTACTTTTCAGTTCAACACATATAATCACTGTAAAAGGAAAAACACTGGTTGGCCGTTGAACTCCAGGGAAGGACCATATATGGCACACATGATTAGTTCAAAGCTCAACTATTTATCACTGGGAAGGTCAGGAGGGGTGACTCCCTTTCATCCTGATGCCCGGGAGTGTAGGCACGTCGCCTCCAGGAATGCGCTTATCGCACCGAAAAGCCAGATGCGACCTTGAGTCTCAGGACAGTCGAGTAAACAGCTTACGTTCAGCTGCTCCCAGTAACTCAGATGGACTGGGGCTTGCCAACTACTGGAGATTAACACGTGATCATAGCCTATGTTCGAGCACATGTTCGAAAATGGCGTTTGTATGGTTCTCGACCTCCTCTGTTAGCAGTGGATACGCAAGGAGAGAATAAATACTGTCCTCCCTGCAAAAGTGATATATATATATATATGTCAAGCAAAGAGGGTACATATAGATGCATCATGCTAACATAATATGGTTCGATACTCCTTATGTATGGGAAATCTATTTTTTATCCCTCACCAGTGAAGCCACTTCTGATCCTCTGGGGCCTGAAGGGGCGCCGAAAGGGTCAGATCGCCATAATAGGAGGCATGTGGTGTCATAAAATTCTTTACGCTGGGCAGGAGGCATTCCGGCTCCTGGAAAGGCAGAGCTGTGCAGAGCCGTCCCAGGCGCAGGTTCCAGAGAATGAGGCCTTGAGCGTCGAGACTCCTCCGTCAGGTCGGCCGACAGACAGGGTGGGTGGGTGGCAGTTGAAGCACGCTTCGACTTTTTGTTTTTCTTATGCCTCTTACCTGATCAGCCTGACAACTTTGAGAGACAAGACCTTCTTCTCGATTGGGACCACGAACGAGACCTCCAGTGCAAACGGCGTGATGCAGAGTGCCCGGGTTCAAGCAGCTTTAGGGACATACCCCCCACACCTTTCAGAGCCTTGGGCCAGCAGTTGAAGCAGGACTTCGAGTCATGGTTGCACTCCATGCACCAGAGGCAAATTAAGTGTGGATCCATCACCAACATGGCGCGATGGCAGACACTGCATGGTTTGAATCCAGACCATGTTTGGAAAAACCTACACACCATAAATCATCAACAAAAAGCAGAAAAAAACCTCTCAAAAAGGGACTGAGGGTAGCTATCTTCAAGGATCTGCGCTGGCTGGCACGGAAAGAAAAGAAAGGAAGTCAGCCCGCCGAGTTGCGTCTAAATAGGTGACGCAGACGTCACTTCGGTGCTGGCTGATGACATCACCGATACCGGCGGAAGCCAACTACTGGTGAGCAAGGGTGTTGCTCGAGGAAAAGTCTTCCAGATCCAGTCTGGTGCCTGGCAAATTCAAAGGTAAGGAATCTGCGGCTAGAAGCCTCTATCATGTATTTGAATAGCTTTTCATGATCTATCAGGCCTGTAAAGGTGAAAAATACTGAAACATTCATGCAAATGTTGGTACAAAGAAATCTGTCTAGAACAGGAATGGCACAAACCACATCTAAAGCAAACCAATCAAAACTATTTACGTTCTGAATTTGAATATGCTGTAAGGACAGGTGGCCCACACGTAGAATTTAGTAACACTGAACATTTTCATGACAATCTTAGCAAAATGTATCATGGAAACTAGAGCACTCATTTTACAATTGAAAAAAGCCTGAATAACAAAGAAAAATAATTGTTGACAAAAAAAAACGTAAGGGCAGGTGCCAAATGATGTCAGTTTAAAAAGTTGCAACTCAAATTTGCTAGCTGAAAACTTTCATTGCTCTCTCGGTTACTTAGCAATTCATATTAATACATTAATATTATGAACCGCATTCTGTGTAATTTATGTTGCCACTGGGCTCTGTAACACATTATAAAGGACACTCATACTCTCTGATGACACATGACAAAAAAATAATACAAACACACAACTAAACTAAGACTATAGTTTAAAAATGATACAAATATCTTAAAGACGAGACCATACCGATTTGTTATGATGTCATCCCAAATGTTCATTGGGTCCATTTTAGAGTCAGGATATCTGCTTGTCCAAATATGAAGAAGCCTTCTTAGTGATGCATGAGATGATAAATTACCTGCATTATAGAAATAATTACAGAAAACATTTAATGAATCAAACTAAAAGCTGGGAAATAATCTATTTTGAAACCCAATCATTGCATAAAAATCTAACTTGACAGCGGAATGCCGGAACGTTCTCTTTCTGCAACAATATTACAATCTAAAGGTATTATTTGAATGAATTTTCTACACTTCCTTTTGTTACTCAAGGGTGATTCTCCATATTTTTCATCCTATGTTCCCTCAATATTGGAACCATTTTGGAATCTTAACTATAAGCCTGGTACTTTGGGCCACATTATAGGGTTTGACTCCATGACATTTGTACCACTCATAGCATTTGTTTGCATATTATATATAACCAGGGATTGCTGGCTTGACGATCAGCGGAGAGAATGTGATATCCAAGCTTCGTGCTTTAGGAATGGAGTTTAGCGGTCTCATATTCTACTATTTTATTTATTTATTTATTTCGAAAGTTTTATATAGCGCGAACATGACCACCAAGGGTATCAGAGCGCTTTACAGTTTATGCATCAAGAAGGGTACAAGCAAACAAAGCAGAATAACCACAAAAGAAAAATATCACAGTGGGTATGGCCCCAGAAACAAATGGAGAAGCCAGACTGAGGCAAACATTTCTTCATCAGGAGCCCTTTAACTTCTTTCTTTAAGAGGACCGTGGAAGGGTTCACCCCGACTTATGGGGGACGAGAGTTGCAGATCCTCGGAGCCAAACCTGAGAAGGCTCGTTAGTAAGTCTTTTTTTTCTTGAATTTTTGTGGTTTGAGAAGAAGTGTGCTGGCGCTTCTGGAAGCTCTCGAACCACTTGAGCGCCCGAGTATCTGAGCGAGGTACAGCGGGGTCTTGAAGTGGATGGCTTTGTGTGCCATGCAAGCAGTTTTTAACTGTATTTGGGCTTCATATGGAAGCCCATTCAGGGCCAGCATGTCCGGCGAAATATGGTTACATTTTCTTGTCCCCTTTATGAGCCTAGCAGCAGAGTTTAGGGCAACCCTCAGAAGAGCTGTCTTCACTCTGGGCAAGCCGCAGAGTATTGTGCTACCATAGTCCAGCTTTGAGATTACTAATGCTTGAACTGCAACCTCTAGGTCATGAGCAGGGAGATATGGTTTGAGCTTTCTGAGGATGCTGAGTTGAAAGTTTGGCCCGTTGGTGAGGGAACTGATGTGCTTCTGCATGTTCAGACTTTTGTCTAATCTAATACCCAGAGAGGATGCTGAGTCAACAGGGTGAGGTCTACAGTTAAGAGCAGTGAGCTGATTCAACCATTGTTCCATGACCGGAGATTGTTTATGGGGTGAG
The DNA here is from genome assembly GCF_964261635.1 of Lissotriton helveticus. Lineage (NCBI taxonomy): Eukaryota > Metazoa > Chordata > Amphibia > Caudata > Salamandridae > Lissotriton > Lissotriton helveticus. Next base: position 703,675,220 of record NC_136063.1, on the reverse strand, counting down.
ATTAGGAGGAAAACAGGTTTTAGAGCATTGAGCTTCAGGTGGTTACGTGTCAGCCAGTTTTGTGTTTCCTTTTGGTTCCTGTGGTATAATAAAAATAATACGAATTGGATATGTAGCTTAATAGCGATTAATATTAACACAGAGGGTTGACAAGGATGGCGGAAAGGAATACACAACCAATTATGTACATTTCTGGCATGTTTTACTTCATTAGTATCAATAGTAATCAACTATATTTAAATTGTCACACAATTATGTGCATACAAATACATAAACAGAGTGCACAGTGTCCCAAGTGTACAAGTGAAACCTAAATAACAATACATACAACATAGACTACATAAGGACGCAGTGGTTTCTTATTGGATACATGAAAAAAGGAAAAGGACCAAAGAGGACATAATTGGTTTTTAAGGTGATTCTACACGATCGTAGACACTATTTTCATGGTTCAATTCCTTGTTGCGTCGACGGCGTTTCGACCCTCAAGGATATGGGTCTCGTCAGGACAGGGCAATGAGGGACATCTGAATATTATCTCGTATTCACCCATGCATGGTGAGAATTAAAAACTCACTTACAGGTAACCCAGCTGGGTACACATGTAGTGGTCAAGGATCAGTGATGAATTGTGTGCATACAATGGCACTTTCAATGTTTTCACAGGACAATGCCTGAGCCCATAAAAGTTTGCGCCGGATAGCTTAATTTGCATCCGCGTCTTGAGTCAGAATGAATCCGATATATTTTGTAGGACGATGCCTGTATTATGTGGTGCCCGATAGCGTCTCACAGTCGTCTCAATCAGTGCGTCGACGCAACAAGGAATTGAACCATGAAAATAGTGTCTACGATCGTGTAGAATCACCTTAAAAACCAATTATGTCCTCTTTGGTCCTTTTCCTTTTTTCATGTATTCAATAAGAAACCACTGCGCCCTTATGTAGTCTATGTTGTATGTATTGTTATTTAGGTTTCACTTGTACACTTGGGACACTGTGCACTCTGTTTATGTATTTGTATGCACATAATTGTGTGACAATTTAAATATAGTTTATTACTATTGATACTAATGAAGTAAAACATGCCAGAAATGTACATAATTGGTTGTGTATTCCTTTCCGCCATCCTTGTCAACCCTCTGTGTTAATATTAATCGCTATTAAGCTACATATCCAATTCGTATTATTTTTATTATACCACAGGAACCATTGTTCTTTGATGTAACTGTTGGATCTGGTTCCTATGTGAGTAGGGTTTCCCTTGTTTTCCTTGAAGAAAGTTTTGTGTTTCCAGCAGGACTGAGTTCAGGGATTGAATGTCTTCGGGGGAGGCGATGCACAAGTTATTTACCTTCGGTAACGATATATCTGTAAGAAACAGTAGTTAGTGTTAGATTCCTTACCTTAGAATATCCCCAGGCGTCAGACTGGATATGGAAAGTTTTCATCAGCAGTACTCCTGCGCCTTGGTAGGCGTTGTCTGTGGCTCCAAGTCCGTCAGCGGCGTCATGATCGCCGGGATGACATTGTCGGACTACTTAGATGCCGCCCTCGCGCCCTGACGTCAGTTCTGTACATAGCTTTCCGCGCCAGGAACGCAGAGTCATGCAAGAAACCAACACTGGTGCCATGAAACTAGGGCCATCAAAGGGAGATACCTTAAACCTAGATATCGGTTCGCAGAATAGGGAGGATGGGTGGGTCGGTAAGGAATCTAACACTAACTCCTGTTTCTTACAGATATATCGTTACCGAAGGTAAGTAACTTGTGCATCTGAAAGAAACAGGTTAGTGTTAGATTCCTTACCTTAGAATAGATACCCCAGTAATACCAACCCCGGTGGTGCGTCTGCAAACCAAGATCATACCAGAAAGTCCTGAAGAACAGAACGGCTGAAAAAGCCATCTCTACGGACTTGGCTGTCCAGGCAGTAGTGCTTAGCAAACGTGTGCAGCGAGGTCGACGTAGCTGCCTGACAGATGTCCTGCAAGGGGACTCCCCGACCCAGGGCAGTAGTAGCCGACGTGGCCCGAGTGGAATGGGCGTGCAGCCCAACAGGAGGCTCCTTTTTCACCAAAGAGTAGCAAACCTTGATGCACAAGACGACCCACCAAGAGATGGTCCGCTTGTGCACCGCCTGTCCCTTCTTAGCGCCCACTCAACCAACAAAGAGCTGGTCATCCACCCGGAACTGGCGTGTGCGATCTAGATAGAAGGAGAGCGCACGTTTTGGGTCCAGAAGGTGGAGCCTCATTTCCTCCTTCAAAGGAGGCAGAAAGAAGGTGGGCAAGGTGATAGACTGCCCAATATGAAAGGCTGTGACCACCTTGGGCAGGAAAGATGGACGAGTCCTCAGAACAACCTTCTCTGGATTGACAGCGTGGAAAGGAGGTTTAGAAGATAGAGCCTGGAGCTCACTCACTCTCCTGGCAGAGGTGATGGCGACCAGGAACGCAGTTTTAAGAGTCAGAAGACGAAGAGGACAGTTATGAAGTGGCTCAAAGGGAGCGCAATCAGATACATGAAAACCAGATTCAAGTCCCACTGAGGCATCACAAAGGGAACAGGAGGAAACATGTGTCTGATGCCTTTCAAGAATCTATTTACAACAGGGGACTTGAAAAGAGAGGGCTGATCAGGAAGCCTTAAGAAGGCTGAAATGGCAGAGAGGTAGCCCTTGATAGTGCCAAGAGCAGAGCACTGCTGGGCAAGAGAAAGAAGGAAGAGGTAAACCTCTGAAAGGGGGGCAATGAGTGAATCCACAGCCTTTGCTGTGCACCATGCCACAAATTTATTTCACCTTCAGGCGTATACCGTTTTTGTGGAGGAATGCCTGGCTGCCAGAATCTCATCACAGACTTCAGGAGGCAAGTCAAATGGCCTCAACTGCCGCCGCTCAATCTCCACGCATGTAGGTGAAGACTGGATAGGTTCGGGTGGAGGACCGTACCCTGCTGCTGCAACAGAAGGTCCTCCTGACGAGGCAGACAAATCAGGGGATCGACTGACATGCTGAGTAGCTCGGGATACCAGTATCTTCGTGCCCAGTCCGGAGCCACAAGGATGACTTGGGCCCAGCCTGATCCTCAGCACTCTGGGAAGAAGTGATATAGGCGGAAAGGCGTACAACAGACTGCAGCTCCACTCGTGACGAAAAGCGTCACCGAGCGAGTGCCACTTTGGAAATTCCAACACGCAGAACTGACGACATTGTGCGTTCTCTTCGGTGGCGAATAGATCTAACCAAGGCTCTCCCCACTGCTGAAAGAGACCTTGCGCCACGCCAGAGTTCAGACGCCATTCCTGATTCATCGTGCACCGGCGGTTCAGTTTGTCCGCCCTGGCGTTCAGAGAACGTGCCAGGTGTTGAACCACCAGGGTGATGCCCTGGTGTTCCAGCCATTGCCAGAGGCGCAGAGCCTCCTGAAAAGGGTCCACGACCCCACCCCGCCTTGTTTGTTGCAGTACCACATGGCGGTGGTGTTGTCCGTTAACACCTGCACTATACTTCCCCGGACAGAGGGAAGGAATGCCTTCAGTGCAAGTCGGATCGCCCGCAGTTCCACAAAGTTGATATGGAGCCGGGACTCCGCCGGAGACCAGATGCCTCTGATCTCCCCCTCTCCCATGTGGCCCCCCCATCCCAGGAGGGATGCATCTGTCACCACTACGTGCTTCGGTTGGTCTAGGGAGAGGGATCTGCCGCTGACCCAACCGCGGTTCATGAGTTACCGCTGCAACTGATTCGCAGTGCCCTCCGAGATCAGGACGTGGTCGGACAGGTTGCCCTGATGCTGTGCCCACTGAAACTTCAGGTCCCACTGCCGAGCCCGCATCCGCCACCTGGCGTGATGCACCAGAAGGATGCAGGACGCCATCAGCCTCAGGAGCTGCAGCGTCAACCTGATCGAGACTCAGGATAAAGGCTGAAAGATCAGAATCAGAGCCTGAATATCCCGAATCTGCTGTTTGGGGGATAAACCCGAAACTGTCCAGAACCGCTCCGATGAAAAGGTGCTTCATAGAGGGGCACACGTGCGACTTCGGCGCGTTGATGGAGAACCCCAGCGAGTGCTGGAGGTCGGCCGTAGTCTGGAGGTGGGAGACAACTGTTTGGGGCGAGCCTGCCTTCAACAACCAATCGTCGAGATAGGAGAAGACACCCCTGACCTGCGCAGATGAGCTGCGATCACCGCCATCACTTTCGTGAACACCTGAGGGGCGCTGGTAAGGCCGAAGGGGAGCACGGTAAACTGAAAGTGCTCGTGGCCTACCATGAACCGCAGGTAGCGCCGGTGGGCCGGCAAGACGGGGATGTGGAAGTACGCGTCCTGCAAGTACAACGCTACCATCCAGTCTCCTGGGTCCAGGGCAGCTAGGACCTGAGCCAAAGTCAGCATCTTGAACTTCTTCTTCCGGAGGAAGCCGTTGACGCTTCGTAGGTCCAAGATAGGGCGTAGGTCTCCTTTGCCCTTCTTGGGTACCAGAAAGTAGTGGGAATAGCAACCACGTCCTACTTCTGGCCCAGGAACGCGCTCAATGGCCCCTTGGCCAAGAGGGCCATAACTTCCTCCTGCAGAAGTTGCAAGTGATCCCCCGACATGCGGTGGTACTACGGTGGAATGGCTGGAGGGGTCGCCTCGAAGGGGAGGGAGTAGCCCCGTCGGAAGATTTGCAGCACCCATCTGTCCGACGTGATGGTGCACCAGTGGAGGAGGTGATGGCGAACTGCCCCCCCCCCCCCACTGGCATCGAATGGGCCTGAAATGCCGGACAAAGAAGGCTTAGCGGCAGATGCGGCGGGAGCGAATGTGGACTATACTTGCCGTTGTCACCCTGCACCGCCACGGCGGTAACCACGTCCGCGACCGCGTTGAGACTGGATGGATAGAGACCCCTAGAGGCCTGTGGGAGCAGGTCAGGTCTATGGGTTGGGCTGGGGGAGGACCAGTGAACAGTGGAGCTAGGGGAGTTAGAGCTATCTAACTGTGAGGGGGGAGGAAGGTAGACTAGCGTGATGACTGTGCTGTCTCAGATCTATTGCCACGGGCATGAAGGTGAATTGTTAATATGAGTTAGGATAGCTAGAAGGGGGCCCTTCGGAGCAGGATAACATTTTCTTAGATTGCCCACTGGTGCTGGCAGAACAAAAGTGTAGTTTGGTTCAACATGGAGATTGAAGTATTCAAACATTAACTCGGAGTGATTTGTTGCTTACTGGTAAGTGGACTGGGGTTATCGTCATTCTGTCCTAGGTTTCCCCAATTCAGATTCGAGCAAACACTAGACTAACTTCATAGACATGACCTTGCTACTAGATAAATAACATCACAATAAACTGGAAGCGCCGTGCCTTCCAGACTTGGGGTACAGTGGTGCTCCCCTGGTTGTCTTTAGAATGCATTCTCTTACAGAAGGAAGAGAGGGTCGGACTGCAAAATCACCCTGTAGCTCATGATGAACACGTTACTTAACTTCGGTAAGGCTAGATCTGAAAGAAACATTAGTTAGTGATAGATTCCTTACCTTAGAATTACCCACAGGCTTCAAACTGGATCCGGAAAGTTTTCGTCAGCAGTACCCCTGCGTGTCGGAAGGTGGTGTTGTGCGGCTCCGCGTCTGTCGTTGGCGTCGTCGCCGAGATGCCGTTGCGGCAGCTAGTTAGACGCCGTCCACGCGCGCTGATGTCAGTTCTGTACACGACTTTCCGTGCAGGAACGCAGAGCTATGCAAGATACGGACCACTGGTGCATTGAAACTAGGGCCCTGAAAGGGATGATCTTAACCCTAGAAATCAGTTCGAAGAACGGGGAGGACGGACTTGGCTGTCCAGGCAATAGTGCTTAGTAAAAGTGTGCGGCGAGGCCCACGTAGCTACCTGATGGAATAGGTGTGCAACCCCACCGGAGGCTCCTTCTTAGCCAGAGAATAACAGGATTTAATTCACAAGTTGAACCATCTGGAGATAGTCCGCTTCTGTACGGCCTAACCTTTCTTGCCGCCAATGTAGCCAACAAAGAGCAGGTCATCCACCCGGAACTGTTGTGTGAGGTCCAAGTAAAACGAGAGCGCACGTTTTGGGTCCAGACGGTGGAGCCTCTCTTCCTCTCTGGAAGGATGCGGAGGCGGAAAGAAGGTGGGAAAAGTGATGGTTTGCCCGATGTGAAAAGCAGGGACAACTTTTGGCAAAAAGGATGCACGGGTTCTGAGCACAACCTAATCCGGATGGACAGACAGGAAAGGAGGTTTACAAGAAAGAGCCTGGAGCTAACTCACTCTTCTAGCGGAGGTGATGGCAAGCAGAAAAATAGTCTTCAAAGTTAATAGACTTAGAGGACAGTTGTGAAGAGGCTCAAAGGGAGCGCAAATCAAATATATGAGAACCAAGTTCAAGTCCCACTGTGGCATCACAAAAGGAATAGGAGGGAAAACGTGGGTAATGCCTTTAAAGAATCAATTTACAACAGGGGACTTGAAAAGAGATGGCTGATCAGGAAGTCTCAGGAAGGTTGAAAGAACAGAGCCCTGCTGGGCCAAAGAAAGAAGGAACAAAAGGACTTCTGAAAGAGGGGCTGAAAGGGGATCCACAGCCTTTGCTGTGCACCATGCCAGAAATGTGTTCCACCTGCAGGCGTATACCAACTTAGTGGAGGGACGCCTGACTGCCAGAATGACATCACAAACTTCAGGGGGCAAGTCGAAATGAATCAACTGCCACAGCTCAATCTCCACGCAAGGAGGAGGAGACTGGACAGGTTCGGGTGGAGGACCATCCCCTGCTACTGCGACAGAAGATCCTCCCGAAGAGGCAGTCAGATCGGGGGAACGATGGTCATACTGAGTAGCACGGGATACCAAACTCTTCAAGTCCAGTCCAGGGCCACAAGAATGACTTGGGCCCGGTCGCACCTGATTTTGTTCAGCACTCTGGGCAGAAGTGGTATAGGCGGAAAGGCATACAATAAACCGCAACTCCACTTGTGACGAAAAGAGTCACCTAGATAGTGCCGCCTTGGAAATTCCAACGCACAGAACTGCTGACATTGCACGTTCTCTTCGGTGGCGAATAGATCTAACCAAGGCTCTCCCCACTGTTGAACGAGACCTTGTTCGAGTGAAGACGCCATTCGTGATCCATCATGCACCTGCGGTTGACATTGTCCACCCTGGTGTTCAGTGAACCTGCCAGGTGTTGATTGAACCATCAGGGAAATGCCCTGATGCTCCCGCCATGTCCAGAGGCACAGAGCCTCCTGACAAAGGGTCCAAGACCACACCCGCCCTGTTTGTTGCAGTACCACATGGCGGTTGTGTTGTCTGTGAACACCTGCACTACTGTCCCCTTGACAGAGGGAAGGAATGCCTTTAGTGCAAGTCGGATCGCCCGGAGCTCCATAAGATTGATATGGAGCCGGGACTCAGCCGGAGACCAGATGCCTCTGAGTTCCGCCTCTCCCAAGTGGCCGCCCCATCCCAGGAGGGACGCATCCTTCACCACTGTGTGCTCCGGTTGGGGAAGGGAGAGGGATCTGCCATTCACCTAATGCCGGTTTGTGAGCCACCACTGCAATTGTTGTGCAGTGCCCTCTGAGATCTGGACGTACTCCGACAGGTTCTCCTAATGCTGCGCTAACTGGCACTTCAGGTCCCACTGCAGAGCCCGCATATGCCATCTGGCATGATCTACCAGCAGGATGCAGGAGGCCATGAGGCCCAGAAGCCTCAGGGTCATCCTGACTGAAACCCAGGATAGAAGCTGAAAGATCGGGATCAGAGCCTGAATATCCTGGACTCGCCATTCGGGAGGATAGACCCGAAAGTGTGTCGTATCCAGAATCGTTCCGATGAAGAGGAGCTTCTGGGAGGGAATCGGGTGCTACTTCGGCACATTGATGGAGAACCCTGGCAAATGCAAGAGGTCGGCTGTAGACTGGAGGAGGGAGACGGCTGCCTGGGGGCGAGCCCGTCTTCAACAGCCAGCCATCGAGATAGGGGAAGCCTGGAACCCCTGATCTGCGCAGATGAGCTGCGACCACCGCCATCACTTTTGTGAACACCTGAGGGGTGCTGGTAAGGCCAAAGGGGATGCACGGTAAACTGAAAGTGCTCTTGGCCTACTGTAAACCCGTAGATAACGCCGGTGGGCCGGCAGGACGGGAATATGGAAATATGCGTCCTGCAGATCCAACATTACCATCCAGTCTCCAGAGTCGAGGCCAGACAAGACCTGAGCCAGAGTTAACATCTTGAACTTCTCCTTCCGGAGGAAGCAATTGACGTTCTGGAGGTCCAAGATAGGACACTTGTCCTTCTTGGGCACTAGAAAGTAGTGGGAGTAGGAACCACGTCCTACTTCTGGAGCAGTAACGTGCTTGATGGCCCCCTGGCCAAGAGGGCCACGACTTCCTGTGTAAGAAGTGCCAAATGATCCCCCGATAGACGGTGGCACTGGGGTGGCATGGCTGGAGGGGTTGTCTCGAAGTGGAGGAAGTAACCCCTTTGAACTATTTGTAAAACCCACCTGTCTGTAGTGATGGTGCACCAGTGGGGGAGGTGATGGCAATCCTGCCGCCCACTCGCGTTTGATAGGCCTGAAAGACCAGACTAGGAAGGTTTGGAGGCAGTAGTGGCTACGGTGGAGTTGGACTGACCAGCCCGCTGGCCCCCTGACCCACCTCGGCCGGTCCCACGTCCGCGCTGGGACTGTTGCTGCAGAGGGCTGTGGCTCTGAAGCGAACGTGTCGGGCGCCCATTCCGTGGCCACGCAAGGAGCGAAAAGCAGAAGGCGGAGGAGGGCGAGTTGCCGAAAGGCCCAAGGACTTGGCCGTAGCCCGTGAGTCCTTAAAACGCTCCAACGCACTATCTGCCTTGTTGCCAAAAAGGTGAATGCCATCAAAAGGCATGTCCATCAGAGTGTTCTGGACATCCCCAGAGAAACCAGTGGTCCTCAGCCAGGTGTGGTGGCGGAGCGCCACTGTCGTGGAAATCGCTCTGCCCAGCGAGTCGGCGGTGTCAAGGCCACAACGTATTGTGAACTTGGCTGCATATCTCCCTTCAGCAATAGCTTGAGAAAGCACTGCCCGGGCCTCCTCGGGACACCGAGGCAGCACTTGCTCCACAGTGTCCCACAAAGAGTGGGAATAATGACCCAAGAGGCATGCAGTGTTCAGAGCCCGCAGCCCTGAACTGGCAGAAGAAAAAATCTTCTTACTTAACTGCTCCAGTTTCTTGGATTCCCTGTCCGGGAGGGGGGGAGTGGTAGGGAATGCGCTTTGGGATGTTGGGAAAGGAAAAGGAGGTCGCCTAAGGCAGGGCGATGGAGTTGGGCCACGTTCCTATCCACAAGAGCCACTGTGTTGTGCCTGGACCAGGTGCCCAAAGGAGTGTCAGAAAATGCATCATTAAAGGGCAGCAGTGGCTCTGCAGAGGTAGATGTAGGCTGAAGCACTTCCGTCAGGAGGTTAGTCTTGACGGCCACTGTAGGGAGTTCAAGGTGGAGCGCCTCGGCCGCCCTAAACAACACCACTGCTTAACTTGCACCGTCCTCCGTAGCCACGGTAGGGAGGAGTTAGCATGCCAAGGTCAGGAGAGGTATCAAGACCACTGACATCCCCCAGCTCGTCTGTCCAGTCCGGGTCATACTCACATTGAGCTGTGAGAGGGTCCTCAGAACCCTCCCAGTCCTGCCGTTCCTCCGAAAATAAGGAGGCTGGACATAGGGGTAGTAAGGCCCTATCGGCATCGGATTAGGCGTCAAGCGACGCCGTTCCGGTGCCGTGTCCACATCCGGGCGGAAACCGAGGACGACGTCATCCGGTACCACAGGCGATGTCGGAGGTGGTGCCAGTGGCGACAACGTCATTGGAGGTGTCACAAGGTCAACTGACGTCGCCCGGGATCCAAGGGGGCCTGCGGCGCCAGGGCCGGAGCCAGCAGCGATGCCGGAACCGCAGACAGTAAAAGGTAAGGACCCATAGTCGGGCCCGAAGGCGCACCGGCGGGGCCCGACTGGCCAAAGAGGCGAGCAATGGATGACAGAAATTCCTGCAGCTAGGCCGGAGTCGCCAACGGACCCGGGAAGGGCGGGTAGGCTGAAGACGAGTAAGTAGGCTCTGCCGGAGCCGCAGGGAGGCACCACCCGCACCCTCAGCCGTGTCACATAACGGGCAAGGGGAAGCCAGAGAGCAATGGCGCTTCTTCAGCTTCTTGTGATGCTTCGGCTTACCTTACCCTGAGTGCGAAGACTTCGATCCCGACGAACGATGGTAGTGCCTCAGCGACAGGTCCCTCAACCTCCCACGTGACTGGGACCTTTAGCGGCGCGGAGCCGACTGCCGGACTTCAAGCAACTTTTGGGACCGCTTCCGCAAAGTTTTCGGCGCCATGGCCCGGCAGTCGGGGCATGACTTGGGGTCGTGTTCGGGCCCCAAGGATGTAGAAACAGACCTGGTGCGGGTCCATCACCGACCTCATGCGATGACAGTCCCCGCAATACTTGAAGGCGGGCATCCCAACGGCACCAGGAGTCCATCGACTCGCAAGAAGAGACAAAAAGGCATAAAAAAACTCAGTCAAAAAGTAACTGGGGCTACCGCTCTCTCCAGATCTGCGCTTGCTGGCGCAGAAAAAGAAAGAACTGACATCAGCGCTTGAGGGCGGCGTCTAAGTAGCTGTTGTGACGTCATCTCGGCGACCATGATGTCAATGGCGGACAAGGAGCCGCCTTCCGAAGCGCAGGGGTACTGCTGCCGAAAACTTTCTGGATCCAGTCTGACGCCTGGGGGCAATTCTAAGGTAAGGAATCTATCAATACGTGTTTCTTTCAGATTGGGATTTTATAGTGAAGGCAAGAGCAATGGCTGTCATGAGACACGAGATGAGAAAGGAGGGGTGAGGTGGCAGAGCAGCGGAAGCCACTGCGGACTGCTGAGCAGCGGATCCAGCAGCGGGTTCAGCAGCCTCAGCTGACTCGTCACCCCAACAAAAGGTGGGCAGCGGCGATCGGGAAGCAGCACCCCCACAGCCTCTCCCGGCCTCCTGCGAGCCCCCTTGCCCGCTTGGGAACCACCTCAGCAGTAAGAGAAGTAAGAGGAGTAGAGGAGAGCGCTGCGAGTTCGGTCACCATTAGGTGCGGACGCAGAGAGTGAGCCCTGTGAGTCCGCGAAAATGGCCCAACTACGTTGGGTGTGGCTTGCGGCTCATTAGAGTACCCTGCTTGTTTGCCCCCAGCCTCACAGTGTCAGCCAGGGGGGGGAGCTTAGAGGGTTGCAGTAGGAACAGGGCAACAAGACTGCGCGGGGGCAGTCTACCCCCCTCCCAGCCCACCCCTCTCAATCTTTCTGCCCTCTCCTTTACTGCCTCTGCCATCGCCTCCTCTTCCATCACCGCCTCTGCCAATGCCTCCTCTTCACCTTATAACCAGAAGACAGACACTGTTTGTGGTTTACCAGCAGTGGAGTGGGGAGACTAACTGAGCCAACAGTACCCGCAGAACCTGTGGAGCTCCTTCTCTTATTTGCCCCGCCGGCTCGATTAGTGGAGCAGAGAGCAGCAACAGCGTTGGGGGCCACGGGCACCCCTGTTGCACCGCTCCCGCAGGGCCCTGGCCCCGCAGCTCCGGTGCTGCAGGAGGCAGGTTGCAACAGGGGGGAGGGGGGTCCTGAGAGCAGCGGCATAGCAGCCGTTGTGGAGTGTGAGCCGGGGACTGCGGAAGCGGCCCTGCCAGGTCTGGATGTGGCTTGCGGTGACCACGGGGCTCCAGCTTGGGCGTCTCCTCTTACCTCCCTCCCTCTTTCACCTTCACTCTCCCCATCCTTCCACAAGCATCAAGAGGGCCCAAGTGGACCCAAGAGGACCCAGAGCATCGGGTTAAGGCAAAGGCACAAGCATCGGCCTAAGGCAAAGGCACGAGCCAATCAGGAGAAAGGAAGGTCCCAAAATGGAACCTCCCATTAATCAGCAGACGATCATGACGCTCAAAAAGAAGCAGACAAACAGCAAGGGTCGAGACCTGGCGGAAGAAGATCTAGTAGGGCTGGCGCAAAAAAGGCTAACAAGGAGCGCAGCCCTCACACAATCCCAGGAGCAAACTAATCTTAGTGCACCCCATCCAGGGCTCATTACCCACTTCTTTCAAGCCACAGGCCGCTCCACAGATACCCCGGCCAACTTTTTGGAAGGATAGAAAGGCACGGCAGTGACTACATCCAAAACAAAAGGATCCCTAGGAGAAAACAAGGGTCTGGGTGGACCCCACCTTAGCGTAGGTGCCCGAGAGAGCATTGCCGCACAAGAAACTGGGAGCCCTGTGAACAACCCAAAGTCAGCGGGTAAGGCCAAAAGCCCCTAACGGATTACAGCAGAAATCCATCAGTGGCCCAATGAGGACAACGAGGACAATGAGGATAAGGAGGCGCAAGTGGCCAACCCACCTAAGTCAGCCATTACAAGATTTTCCTTAACCGTGACAAAAGGGAAAGACGGCCAGACTAACTTTACAGGATTAGACAACTTAAACTCCTCCTTCCACCAAAAATTAGAACTGACTAATAAAAAAACCCTAGACTCAACTTCAAAATACTTCGGAAAGCACTCAGACGTGAGGAAGCTCCATGTAGAGGGTTGAAGCCCGATGGGTCAAGAAGCCCTGCAAGAGCCCACGCAAGAAGCACCACATGAAGCCTTAAATCTGATAGCAATAAGAGAAGCACAGGATACAATTGCCAGGGCCTTGATCTGGCAGTCAACAAAAATGGAAGTTCAAATAGACTTATTGCAATCAATTGCTCAGCACCTGGCACACTAAGATGACAAGTTGGCAAAATTAGAGGCCACTCTAGAGATGCATAAAGCAGCCTCAGCTCGTACAAGCACCTGTGGAGACATCATAGAAAAGTGGTCGGAGCTACCAGAAGTACATTATGATATGCTGGCACTAGTCAAGGGACAGGGGGATACGTCCCTATTAAATCAAATAACCCCCAAGCCACTAGCTAGTAAGGATGTGGTATAAGCCAATTCCGGAAACCACTCCCCTGCAAATAGCCATGCTATTAAGGTACTACAGGCAGGACCCAGTAACACATATATTGCAGAAGCCCAAGGAAATAGGGACCCAGAGACACCATCAAGCGGCACAATAATCTATGTCCCCCACGAAGAAGCAACTCCAGCTGACAAGGCATAAGGAACAGTGGTAGGGGCGGTAGACCCTCTGTCAAGGAGGGCTTACAAAAAAGCTGAAAAAACAACTCAAGAAATCAAAAATCAAAACAAGATCACTATTACCAGCTATGCTGAACTCCGGCAGCTCAGCGAACATAAACATTCCAAAACAACTTTTCCCAATCTTCAACTTCAAACAGCTAAACATGGCCCAGGTGACACGGGAAGAATTTATAGAGGTAAACGAGGCTTGAAGCCCAGGTAGCACATATAGGGAGGGTTCACAAACAACGGGGGGGGGGCAAATTGCAGAAAAGATCCAGGAAAAGGCAGTCGGGCAACCTAAAACACACAAGGCTACCAGCACACAAGTCAGGGCAGCCGCCTCCCCGGGTCAGGAGCTTTTACATAGCGTGACGCAACACACTAAAACCAACCACGGTGAGAGGCATGAAGAGGAAAAGAGGGCTGGACTGCCAAATGGGGCAACAGGCAGATACCAGGTAAGAGCCACCTATAACAACTCACTAAATCAGAATAATCATAGGCTGTTCCCTGAAGATGTCAGATTAACACTGCTCACATCCAAGCTCAATAACCAACCAACAATCCATGAGGTGTTGCACACCCCTTGGTACACAGCCAAAGGCTTCTAAGGCATTCTGAATAGGTCCAACATCTTACATCTTATGATTATTCGGCCACATCGCTTCCTGTCACTGATAACCTCTGAAGATAGAGTGGATAAAGTTCAGAAGGTTAGACAGCGACACCCACTGTGATTCCATCTTAGTCAGCTTCACCCAATAGCCAGTACAACTGGTGGTCCTTGGCGAAGCACAGCACCTCGCAAACTGGGGTATAGAAGTCACTGCACTTAGCATGCCGAAATACCCACATGTGCTTATTCCCAAAAATGACAGGCAGGTGTCCACATCAGTCCTCAATGGTACAATGAACAAAAGTGCAGGAAGAAGTGATAAATCTGAACGATCAAGAACCCCGATAAAAATGTGCATCTCGTACAGCGACAGATAGCGCAGAGTACAGATGCATCAGCAAGAGCAGGCCACCATGGAGGTCCCATGGTAACAGTGTCGCTGGCAACATACGGGAACAGTATGTGAAGGGTCTGTACACGAGTGTACCATGCAAGGTGGGCCCTCTCATCACAGAGTGGTCCCATGCAGCAGCAGAGGCCACTAAACCCCACCTGAAGAACACGGATGGAGAAGCCAGAGCACCAAGTCAATTGGATCGTTACACGGAGGAGGAGATCGCCAAATACATCAGGGCTTCAAGAAGTGATGGGCCCTTGGGCCTAACGGCATTCCTGCCCAAGTTTTTAAGTCCACCCAGTCATTCTTTGCACCTATACTCACTCCACTATACAACTTCTCATATGCCACAGCATTATTACCACAATCTTGGAAAGGCTCAATCCGGTTTCATATAAACAAAAAAGGTGACCACACGAACACCGCCAACTACAGGCTAATAGCCCTGCTCGACATCGAAGCAAAGGTCCATGCCCGTCTACTACTAAGAGACCTAGAGGACTGGGTGGACAACAACAGTATCCTTCCATCATATCAGACATGCTTCAGGGCAAATTGCTCTACAATGGGTAACATCTTGACACTGTCCTACTTCTCCAAGCAAGCAGTAAAGAGAAACAATCTGCTCATGTTTTGCTGTTTTATAGACTATACTACAGAATTCGACAGAGTCAATCGAGGAAGGCTATGGGCAAAACTCGAATCCTAGGGTATTTCTGCGACCCTTTTAAAAGCGCTAAAAGCCCTCTATGAGGGGGAATGGGTCCAGGTCAAACTAAGTCCTACAACAGCAACCTCAAGAGTAGAAACAAACAGCAGGCTAAAGCAGGGTTGTGTTTTGGCTCCACTATTATTCAACCTGTATACGGCAGATCTGGGGCGAGCTCTGAAAGATGCCAGCCTAGTACCTACAAGATTGGGTAAGATTACCCTCGTAACCCTTCAGTACGCAGACAACACAGTGGTCATGGATCACACTAGGGTGGGGCTCCAAAGAATTCTAAAGAGCCTAGCAATATATAACAAAGAAAACAGCCTGCAAGTAAATGAGAATAAGACAAAGATAATAATATTTGGCAAATAGCTTCAGAAAAAGCAAGCATCCTGGATATTGGGTGAACACCAAATCAGGACCACAACATCCAATAATTATCTGGGGCTATGGCTAACAGAGAGGGCCACAGCAGCCAAACACAAAGGAGCAAATTCCGAAAATCAACAGAATAATCCTCTCACTCAGACGTCCAAGTTATCGCCTAGCAAGTCCATCTGCAGAGTCCAAGCTGACTACTCAGGGCAAAATTAATTCCTGCAATTAACTATGGCACCTAGCCGTTCAGCGCGAACATAGGCGCTACAGACAAAATGGTTCTCGAACAACAACAGCAAATCATATTTAAATGAATCCTTAATACAATTGTTGAACCACCCTGTGTCTTCTACTCACTGTATATATTCACCACCAGTCACTACGCGCCGTCCTCACCGATTATGGTCACTTGTGTCGCTACCGTGTTTTTCACTCACTCACACTGAGCACCAAGTACAATTTGGGTTACCAATATTTAATTTGTATATTGCAGTGCTGTAATAACTGCATATTACTCTGCTTATCTTTTTTCCTTTCTTTACATTTCTGTATTAAATATGATGCCATGAGCACATACATGAAAACAAGAAGTCTCCTTATCTCCTTATGATAATGTTGTATGCATATCTTGCCTAATTGTCTTTGAATTATACCAGTTAGGATACCATATGTTATTCTCACACCTAGCCTTTCTGGGCGCACTAGAGAAATCAAATCATCACTGCAGCCCAGTGAAAAGCTTACCAAACTGTGCTGCAGGCGTCTAGACAAGCCAGGGACACCAGGCTAAGGCTGGAAATAGGACTAAACAGACCAGATCTGGCACTAGAGGGGGACCTAATAAAATGTTATATGAGGGGGCCTAAAGACCCTGACACTTCCCTCAAACATTTCCTGAATACAATTTTAGTGCTGAAGGATCCCCATGACGCACTAAGCTGGACCAAGCAATAGGAGTACTGACAATAGAGACAGAAAGTATGGCCCTACATGAAATCCCACACACTGCCTGGACTAATGCAGTAAAGCACCAGGTCCAGTCCATCTCATTCGAACTGGATCGCGCCTCACTCCAGGACAACTCCCATACACTAGCACTTGATAGCTCATACATCTCTGGGAAAGATCAACCTTACCTGCAAGACGCACGCTCAGTCCAAGCCAGACGGAAAATTAAGTTTATGCGCCTAATAGCCCTTAAAATCCTGGACTTCAACCCAATATGGGCATGAAAAGACAACAGAATCACCAGCCGGTTATGCAACTACCATAGAGAATCTTGATTGCATCTCCTGTGCTGCTATCCCACTCTGGCCAACGATCACAATCGTTTGATACGCCCCATCTTAAAGGACAAGGGATTTAGAAATTGTAAGGACGCTTCTGACTGGTGCTTTTCAGAAACAAACACCTGTTTACTTGCTAGAGTAGGCAAGTTTACTCACCAAATTAGAATCGCACTTGACATCTAGAAACAGGCAGTTGAACCAAGGGACGGACGCCACAACTCAGAAACCGAATCGGTTGGCACCTTAGCTCCGCAAGCACTTGTTGAATGTCACTCAACCCAGGGTTATCCTCACATGCACAGTCGGACTATAATAGTGGTCGTGGGGCCCAGTTGAGAGCTCACCAACAACTCCCATTTTAGAAAAGCACCACACCAGAGGTAACAACTTCGACGGATCTCTAAAACTACTGACCTTTTAAAATGACTAAGAAAACAATTGTAGTGAATTATCAGTACAAAGGAGCGGATTTCATATTTTAATTCATTTTTTAATAATTATTGTATGAGTTTAGAATGACACAAAGTAGCATCAGGGCACATGTAGGCATTGTGCATTTTAATCTTGAATGCTGGGAAACTCCATGGGGAGGGTGGAGGGAAGCTCCTTATGTGTTTTTATCTGTAAAGATTTTAAATAATCATATGGTTAACAACAATAAAATTTACATTTATCTAGTGGAGGCTTTACACACTGCACTAAAAACTATACGCATCCCTTGCAGTTACTACTTCTGGCATTCCACTTTATCACACGATCGAATGATCCTATATTGTTGTTGTAGTACACTGGCTTAGTATATGGTGCACACTTATTTAAGTGATGAGCCTTGCACTAATCCAGAGAATCGTTATGGGGATTTTAGTAGTCTTTGAAAACCTTTTAAAGCTCCCAAAGTGGTAGCTTTGGAGAGCAGCCTTCAGGCTCATCTTGAAGGAGTGTAGAGCAGCTTTTTTAACAACTTTAATCAGTTGTGTAAATTAGATGAAAAGAAACCCACAGCGTCTTAAAAAAATATAGGTGTTATTTATTACACACACTATCACTAACACATTGGTATATCTCCTATGTCGAGATAGCAACACAATTCACAAGAATACTTAGCAAGAATCAGGTAAATAGCACGAATATACACTGGTCTCCAGGGGCAGCAGGGACACAAGGAACCACCCAAGATAAGTAACCAGGAACCCCACGGAAGCTGTGAACAGAGTGGAAACACAACAGCGAGCCCAATGGAAGTCCATGGAGAAGTCACAGTTGCTGTTTTAAAGGAAAAGGACCCTTCTGGGAGGACCCAGAAGAAACCCTTTGGAAGACAGAAGATTGAAGAGCCAACCCACCGTGGACGCCCCAAGAACCAGGTTACTTGCACCAGGGAAGCTGGGTGAATAGGGCTGAAGTGATATCGGAACAGGCCGTGGACAGCAATGGAAACCTTTGATGAAGATGCTTCTGGAGAAGATTGCGAAGGAGTCCAGTGGAATCAAAGGGTAGATTCTGGAAGTGAAGAACCTGCAATCAGAGGGGGCAGAGTCTCTGCCACTCAGGTGACCAGGAGGCATTGAAACACAATGCCGACCGACGTCAAGAGGTTCTGAAGAGTAAACAGTGACTTTGTTGCTGCAGTTGTGAGGATCAGTCGACACTGCAGAAGAGCAGGAGCCTTTCACATCGGATGTTGGTATCTAGGTGTTGGTATCGGGCAGGAGCACCAACAAGCCTTGGTAGCCGCAACAGGCATGGAAGACGAAAAGGAGCAAACGTTGGGACCAGCAATGTCCAAGAGACTCACCATGTGCAGGAGAGTCAGAGCAAGCCCAGAGCAAGCAGGGGAGCCCACTGAAGCAAGAGAAGACCCTCAGAAGAACCCACAGGCTTGAAGGCCTAGGAATTGCAAGAGGACCTCAAGCAGATCACCAAAGTCGGAGTCCTACAATGTCGGAGATGGAGAGAGGAACTGAGGTGCTGGAGGCTGGTGCTTCTTGTAGCCTGAACATCTCTGAGTGCAGAGCCAACAAACTTTGGCTCCTGTGCTCTCCATGTCACTAGAGTCAAGCTATCCAGGTGGCTGAGGAGTGATACCCCGAAACCGGTCCTAGAAGGCTTGTTACCAGTCCAGGGAGGACCTGGCCTGGCAGTTCGGGCTGGACTGTTCCCATTGGGCGCAGGGTCAAAACTGATTTGCCTATGGCTGGGTTCAAACTGGAATGGCATGGTGAGCAAAAAACCAATGGATTTAGGCCCAGATCCCTGTACTGTGGTGAACATATGACATTGTTCGTCATTCTGTCCATCAATCGTTCTTTTTGCATTAGCCTGAAAGTGTGACATGCCTCCTGACTAATTTCCTACCTCCTCGGGTAACAAATAGGCCTCAGTGCAGGGGGTGGCGTTCCTCATGTTTGGAGTGAAGCTGTTGTGACATATCTAAGGTGGCAGAGGCTTCGAAGCCACTGGCCTTGACATGCTTATTCACCAACCATCCTGCTGGAGGAGACACCCTTCTCTGGAGCAGCCATTGTATCTGGCCTCTGAGAGCGCAGGCTCTCACCTATAGGGGGTCAGAAACTTGTCTGTGGTAGCAGGCTGGACGATACCAGTCAGCCAGCACACAAGAGGACTAGTAGGTTTTTAGGTAGCACCTCTAAGGTGGTGTATGGGTGCATGTCATAATCAATCTAGTACTGGCATTATTACATATTTATTAAGGCTAGGTTTTTGATAACAAACACCACTGGTTTCAGTGCAGCCATCATGTAGCGGGGTAACTCATAATGACCAGTGCCCAGTACATTTCCTTAAGATGGCTGCCTGATCACTGGAAACATCTAGTAATGGAACTAGACATCAGAGGGGTCTATCAGATCATGCAGATGTGCCCTCACAAATAATAAAATAGAATGCACCCTGCCTAAGGTTGACTTAGCTATAGTATAAGCAGTGTACCTTGGCATGTCACAGAGGGAGTGTGCCGCAATGTGTTTTGAAAATGGATTGCACCATTTCACACATCCTGCGATGGCAGGCTGCATGCAGTTTTTGTGTGGGTCCCTTTGGGTGGCATAACACATGCTGCAGCCCATAGGCCCCTTTTTGTACTCATGCCCTGGGTATCAGGAGTTGCATTTACTAGGAACTTACAGGGGTGCTAAAGTCCTTGCCAATTGTGTTACAATTAGACATTTACCTTGTTTTATGGGAAAGAGCCCTGGGGGCCTGGTTTGCAGGGACCAAGTGCACTTTAAGTCAAAAAGCACCAGTACCAGGGTGATAAGTAGGGGTGACCATGTCAAAAATTGCATTTTCCTACAAAGTGCAATTGAAAGAGAAGCTTTTGCTGTGGTCTGGGCTCTGAAGAGGTTGAGACCATACCTGTTTGGGAATCACTTCCTGGTTCAGACGGACCACAGGCCCCTCAGATGGCTCATGCAGATGAGTGGTGAAAATCTTAAACGAGAAAGGTTGTCCATCTCCTTATGGTGGAGCATCGTCCGGGGTCAGACCACGCCAATGCTGATTGTCTTGCCAGGTTCTTCCACCTTAGTGAAGAGAACTCCCAAAGGATTGGGTAGCGCTACAAATTTTCAGATGGGGGAACAACACTCATGTTGCCCCCAACTTTTTGCGTACCCCCTCCACTTTTCTGCCCTCATTTTTGCTAGTATTTTTTATTGGCAATACTCCTGCATGTCAGTAGGTGGCATTGGTAGGCTCCGCATCCGCCATCAGCGTAATGGTTTCCGGGATGACGTCTCAGTGCCTACTTAGAGGCTGCCCCTGTGCGCTGACGTCAGTTCTGACACGACTTTCCATGCCAGAAGCACAGAGCCGTGAAAGACACTGGCCATTGGTGCACCACAACTAGGGCCCTGTCAGGGAGTCCTTATCCCTAGAAGTCAGTTCGCAGAGCGGGGATGATGGGTGGGGCGGTAAGGAATATACAGCTAACCTATTTCTCTTGCAGATACATTGTTACTGAAGGTAAGGAACTTGTTCATCTGAAAGCGACAGTTAGTTGTAGACTCCTTACCTTAGCATAGATACCCCAGCAATACCATCCCTGGTGGAGGGTCTGTGAACTAAGTTCACACCAAGAAAGTACTGGTGGACCTAACAGGCAAAATAACCGTCCCTCCGGATTTATCTGTCCAGGTAGTAATGTCTGGTGAACATGTACAAGAATGCCCCCGTGGCCGCCTGGCAGATGTTAATAAGTGGAACGCCACGTGCTAACGCAGTGATTCCTGCCATAGCCCTAGTGGAATGAGCATGCAACCCCACCAGAGGAGCCTTTTTGGCTAAAGCGTAACACACTTTAATAAAAAGGACAACCCATCGAGAGATGGTATGCTTTTGAACAGCCCGACCATTCTTGGCACCCACATAGCCAATTAAGAGTTGATCATCCACCTGGAAATCTTCTGTACGGTCAAGGTAGAAGGACAGCACACGTTTAGGGTCCAGACAGTGGAGTTTCTCCTCCTCCTTGGAAGTGTGCGGAGGTGGGCAAAGTGATTGTTTGTCCTATGCGAAATGGTATAACCACCTTAGGAAGGAACGAGGGCCTCTTCATAAGCACCACATTGTCCGGATGTACAGGGAAGAAAGGGGGCTTAGAAGATAGAGCCTGAAGCTCACTCACCCTGCAAGCAGAGTTGATAGCAACAAGGAAGGGATTTTTCAGAGTGAGGAGTCTGACAGGACAGTTGTGAAGAGGCTCGAAGGGAGGGAAGGGAGCAAACATAAGATAGGTTAGAACAAGATTCAAGTCCCACTGGGGCGTTATGACAGGAGATGGAAGAAAGAGATGAGTAATGCTCTTAAAGAATCTATTTACAATAGGGGACTTGATTAAAGAGGGTTGATGTGGCAGCTGAAAGAAAGCAGAGATAGCTGCAAGATAACCTTTAAGAGTTGAAGTACCGGGTTATTTAGAACCCAGCGGTGCCAGGGGACACACCCAAAGACTCCGGATTCTCCTGTCTCAGACTACAGAAACGCAGAGACTTCTTGGTGACGTCAAAGATCAAATTTATTGGCTGCAACCAGTAACAGAGTTCCTAGAAGTACAACACGGTGTATGTTCTCAGGAGACTGCTCAATTTTTACAAAGCAAGTTGTCCCTTTTATACCAAATAATATGCTTCAGGCAAACATTCCTTATTTACAGTCGACCATTCACATATTTTCACGACAAAGCAAATGCAGCATCATGATGACAAGCTAATTTTTCAGTTTGTCCAGCCCATAACCAATTATTAGTCAAACCCACCATTCTTCATCAGGTAGATCGAACGGACCCCTCATAAAAACGGGCACCTCCTCATCGTAAACAGGTCATAAAGAAAGAAGCAGAGACAGGTGTGAGTAAGGTAAGACATAGCTGTGTGCAATAAAAAGGTTTGTGGTGTCTTGTGTCTTGATCAGTAATCTTGATCAGCTACTGGGAAAGGAACTAGCTTAACAAGTTTGGCTTCAGGCAAGAGGATCGCTCGCTCAGGTCATTCAAAAGTCAGCTAATGTGAATGTGTGCTTGGAGACTCGTTCAGCCACTGTCATCAGCATATGTGAGGGCAACCACAAAATGGCTGCCGTGCACAAAATGGAACCCGAGGGTTCAGAACGGAATCCCTGATTTTATGGTGATCTCGTCACTCGAACATGACGAAAATACTCGTGCATCTTACACCCCCCATTTTCGGTCTGCTGATACCAAAATCGTCATGATACGACGACTTATGACACGGGTGCAGAATTTCAGTACCTCAGAGTGCCTAGAGCAGAGACCTGCTGGGTCAAAGAAAGTATATTCAAGAGAACCTGTGAAAGAGGGGCAGAAAGGGGAACCACAGCCTCTGCTGTGCCCCATCCCACAAACTTGTTCCATCTACAGGCGAATACCGTTTTAGTGGAGGGATGCCAGGCTGCCAAGATGATATTACAGACTTCGGGTAAAAGATCAAAAGCTGTCAACTGTAGCCGCTCTATCTCCACACAAGGAGGTGGATGCTCTACAGGTTTGAGTGATGAAATATCCCCTCCTGCTGCAACAGAAGATCCTTCCGAAGGGGCAGTCTGATTGGAGGATCGATGGCCATGCTCAGAAGCTTGGGGTACCATACTCTTCGTGCCCAGTCCGGAGCCACAAGAATAACTTGGGCCCGGTCGCGCTTGATCTTCTTCAGCACTCGGGCAGAAGTGGTACAGGTGGATAGGCGTACAGGAGACTGCAACTCCACTTGCGTCGAAAACCGTCGCCGAGCGACTGCCACCTTGGAAACTCCAACGTGCAGAACTGCGGACATTACGGGTTATCTTCGGTGGCAAACAGATCTAACCAAGGCTCTCCACACCGCTGAAAGAGACCTTACACCACCTCCGAGTGAAGACGCCATTCGTGATCTACCAGGCACCGATGGCCGAGTTCGTCCGCCTTGTCTGTTCAGAGAACCTGCCAGGTGTTGAATCACACGGGTCATGCCCTGTCCAGAGGCGAAGAGCCTCTTGACAGAGGGTCCACGCCCCCACCCGCCTTGTTTGTTGCAGTAACATATGGCGGTGGTGTTGATGCTGAACAGCTGCACCACTTACCCTTTGAGAGAGGGAAGGAATGCTTTCAGTGCCAGGCAGATTGCTCGGAGCTCCAACAGGTTGATATAGAAACTCTGATCTCTGCCTCTCCCAGATTGCCGCCCCATCCCAGAAGTGATGCATCTGTCACCACTATTAGATCTGGTTGGGGAAGGGAGAGGGATCTGCCTCTGACCCAAGCTTGGTTCGTTAGCCACCAATGAAAATGTTGTGCAGTTCCCTCCGAGATCTGGACATAGTCGGAAAGCTTCCCCTGGTGCTGCGCCCACTGGCATAATCCACCAGCAGGAGGCCAAGCATCCTCATCGTCATTATCACTTAAATCTGGGATAGAGGCTGAAACATCGGTATCATAGACCAAATATCCTGGACTCGCTGCTCGGGAGGATAGGCCCGAAACGGCTTAACATGTATATGGGACCCCCTCTATATCTACTTTTAGGTCAGGGAAAGAGAGGAGCAGCAAAAGCAAAATATAATGAACAGGATTCCCTCACGACCTATACAATGAAAGTGAAAATCACTTCTGTACCTTTACCATTATTATTTCACACAGAATATGGCAACATCAACTTTTTTTCATTTGTATTTTTTTATTATTATTTTCATTTTTTGATTATTTTAACATAGTGATTCATTTAAGACAATAAAAATATTTTGTCACTCCGTGCAGAAAAAAACATGTAGAAATAGACAAATAAATATCTCATTCATACTCCATTCACTCCTTATTCTGCGTCTGAGGGATCGCAGGTTGATACGCGTTTCACACCACCGAAACGCGTCGACCTCGCGTAATAATATCGCGTATCAACCTGCGATCCCTCAGACGCAGAATAAGGAGCGAATGGAGTATGAATGAGAGAGTTTGTGTGTTGCGAAATTTATTTGTCTATTTCTACATGTTTTTTTCTGCACGGAGTGACAAAATATTTTTATTGTCTTAAATGAATCACTATGTGTCTTATTAAATGAATTATAGAAAATGTACACACCACAAATGAAAAATTGATGAATGCGACTTTTGTACTTAAAATAATCAAAAAATGAAAATAATAATAAAAAAATACAAATGAAAAAAAGTTGATGTTGCCATATTCTGTGTGAAATAATAATGGTAAAGGTATAGAAGTGATTTTCACTTTCATTGTATAGGTCGTGAGGGAATCCTGTTTATTATATTAGGCCCGAAACGGCACCATGTCCAGAACAGTTCAGATGAAATGGAGCGTCTAAAAGGGAGTCAGGTGTGACTTCAGCACATTGATAGTGAACCCCAGCGAGTGCAGGAGGTCCGCCGTAGTCTGGAGGTGGGAGACGACAGCCTGGGGCGAGCCCGCCTTCAACAGCCAGTCGTCGAGATAGGGGAAGACTGGAACCCTTGATCTGCGCAGATGAGCTGCGACCACCGTCATCACTTTCGTGTACACCCAAGGGGCACGGGTAAAGCCAAAGGGGAGAACGGTGAACTAAAAATGCTCATGGCCTACCGTGAACCGTAGGTAGCATCTGTAGGATGGAAGGATGGGAATATGGAACTATGCGCCCTGCAAGTCCGGCGCCACCATACAGTCTCCGGGACCACAGCGAACGTGAGCATTTCGAACTTATCCTTCTGGAGGACGCAGTAGAGGGCCCGGAGGTCTAGAATAGGACACAAGCCTTTGTCTTTTTTGGGCACCAAAAAGCAGCAGGAGTAGCAACCTACTTCTGGCACAGGGACACTCTTGATAGCTCCCTTGGCCAAGAGAGATGAGACTTCCTGGCAGAGAAGCACCAAATCGTCCTCTGACATGCAATCGAAAGACGGTGGCATGGAGCGAGGGGTAGTAGCGAAGGGGAGGGAGTAGTCCCTTTGACTATTTGCAAAACCCACCTGTCCGACGTGATGGGTTGCCAGTGGGGGAGGTATTGGCGAATCTTGCCACCCACTGGCCATTGATGGGCTTGAAATGTCAGACTACGAGGGTATGGAGGTTGCGACAACGGGGGAAAGGGTGGACTGGCCCGCCCGCTGGCTCCCGGACCCGCGAGGCCACTGGGTCCTACGTCAGCAGCCACGCAGAGGCTGGGCAGCTTGCGTGAACCGGTGGCAGGTCTTGGTCGGACGTGGCTGGGTGCCTCTTCTGTAGCCACGAAAGGGGTGAGAAGAAGAATGAAGTGGTCGGGAAGGCAAAGCGAGGACCAAAGATCTGGCCGTAGCCCGAGAATCTTTAAAGCACCCCAGGGCCGAGTCTGCTTAGTCACCAAAAAGATGATGGCCATAAAAGGGCATGTCCAGCAAAAGAACATCCCTCAAAAGCCAGATGTCCTCAACCAGGCATAGCGCCTAAGGGCTACCGATGGGGCAATCGTTCTGCCCAGTGAGTCAGTGGTATCCAGTCCACATCTGATAGTGAATTTGACTGTGTCTCTCCCTTCTGCCACTGCCAGGGAGCGAATGGTCCGGGCCTCCTCTGGGCACTGAGGCAACACCTGCGCAACCGTATCCAATATGGTGTGGGTGTATCGGTCCAATAGGCACACTGTATTCACGGACCACAGTGCCAAGCTGAAGGAAGAGCAAATGCGCTTACCATGGTGATCCAGCTTCTTGGATTCCCTGTCTGGAGGAGCAGAAGGGAATATACCCTTCAAAGAAGAGGCTTGGACCACAGAGCTTTCGGGAGAAGGATGTTGGATGAGGAAGCACAAGTTACTACATGTGTAACGATATATCCGTAAGAGACATTAGTTAGTGATAGATTCCTTACCTTAGAATATCCCCAGGCATCAAACTGGATTCGGAAAGTTTGGCTCAGCAGTACCCCTGCGCGTCAGTAGGTGGCGTCCTGTGGCTCTGCGTCCGTCACTGGCGTCGTAAGCGCAGAGATGAAGTCACAGAGACTTACATAGGCGCCACCCATGCATGCTGATGTCAGTTCTGTACACGACTTTCTGCGCCAGGAATGCAGAGCCATGCAAGATACTGACCATTTGGTGCATAAAACTAGGGCCCTAAAAAGTGATGACCTTAACCCTAGTAATCAGTCTGCAGAACAGGGAGGATGGGTGGAGCGGTAAGGAATCTATCACTAACTAATGTCATTTACAGATATATTGTTACACAAGTAGTATCTTGAGCATCTGAATGAGACAAGTTAGTGATAGATTCCTCACCTTAGAATAGCTACTCCAGCAATACCAACCCCGGTGGTGGGTCTGCGAACAAGATTACACCAGAAAGTCAAGGAGCACAGAACGGCCAAAGAAGCCGTCTCTCCGGACTTGACTGTCAAGGCAGTAATGCTTGGTAAATGTGTGCAGCGAGGCCCACGTACCTGCCTGACAAATGTCCTGCAAGGGAATGCCGCATCTCAGTAGTGGCTGCTGTTGCCCTGGTAGAATGGGCACGCAGCCCTACAGGAGGCTCCTTCTCAACCAACGAGTAACAGGCTTTGATGCACAAAATGACCCACCGAGAGATGGTCCGTTTGTGCACGGCCCAACCTTTTTTGGTGCCCACGTAGCCAACAAAGAGCTGGGAATCTACCAGGAACTGTTGTGTGCGCTTCAGATAGAACGAGAGCGCACATTTTGGTTCCAGACGGTGGAGCCTCTCTTCCTCTTTTGAAGGATGCGGAGGCAGACAGAAGGTGGGCAAAGTGATAGTCTGCCCGATGTGGAAGAGCGTGACAACGTTTGGCTAGAAAGGACAGGTCCTTAAAACCACCTTCTCCAGATGAACAGAGAGGAAAGGAGGTTTAGAAGAGAAAGCCTGGAGCTCACTCACCCTTCTGGCAGAGGTGATAGCTACCAGGAAAGCCGTCTTGAGAGTGAGAAAACGTAAGGGACAGTTATGAAGGGGCTCAAATGGAGCGCACATCAGAAAGGTCAAGACAAGATTTAAGTCCCACTGAGGCATTATGAAAGGCATGGGTGGAAACGTATGCGTAATGCCTTTGAGGAAACAGTTAACAACCCGGCACTTAAAAAGAGAAGGCTGATCTGGAAGCCGTGGAAAGGCAGAGATGGCCGAAAGATAACCTTTGCTAGGGCCCTGAGCACATCAGAAAGAGGGGCAGAAAGGGGATCCAAAGCCTTTGCTATGCACCATGCCACAAATTTGTTCCACCTGCAGGCGTTTACCGTTTTAGTGGAAGGACGCCTGGCTGCCAAAATAACATCACAGACTTCGGGAGGAAGGTCGAAAGCTGTCAACTGTCGCCGCTCAATCTCCGCGCATGGAGGTGGAGGCTGGATAGGTTCGGGTGGAGGACCGTCCCCTGCTGCTGCGACGGAAGGTCCTCCCAAAGAGGCAGTCGGATCGGGGGATCGATTGCCATGCTGAATAGCTCGGGATACCAGTATCTTCGTGCCCAATCTGGAGCCACAAGTATGACTTTGGCCCGGTCGCGCCTGATCTTCTTCAGCACTATGGGCAGAAGTGGTATAGGCGAAAAACCGTACAACAGACCACAACTCCACTTGCGACGAAAAGGGGATGGTGATCCTGCACCATCAGGATTCAAGCAAGCCGGGCCGAAGACGGCTGTAATGCCAGAAACCGGTCCCCGGAATCTTGTTTCCTTTCCAGTAAAGAATTGGCTTGGTAGTTTGGTCTGCCCTGTTCCCATGATGCACTGGGCCAGGGACAGACTAATTTGCATGTAGCCAGGTTCTGAGCTGGGATGGTGCAGTGAGCTAAAAAACGGTGATGGATCAAGCCCTGATCTTTTGACTGGGTATGAGTGTTCTGTTTAATTCAGATGCTCTGTCCATCACCACCCCCTTTTCAGAATCGTTTTGGCCACTATAGGAGTGGCAGGGTATGCTCAGACATGAGTCCCTTGCTCACTGCACCATCAGGATTCAATCAAGCCGGGCCGAAGACGGCTGTAATGCCAGAAACCGGTCCCCAGAAGCTTGTTTCCTTTCCAGTAAAGAATTGGCTTGGTAGTTTGGTCTGCCCTGTTCCCATGATGCACTGGGCCAGGGACAGAGTAATTTGCATGTAGCCAGGTTCTGAGCTCGGATGGTGCAGTGAGCTAAAAAACGGTGATGGATCAAGCCCTGATCTTTTAACTGGGTATGAGTGTTCTGTTTAATTCAGATGCTCTGTCCATCACCACCCCCTTTTCAGAATCACCTTGGAAATTCCAACACGCAGAACTGATGACATTGCGTGTTCGCTTCGGTGGCGAATAGATCTAACCAAGGCTCTCCCCATTGCTGAAAGAGATCTTGTGCCACATCCGAGTTCAGATGCCATTCGTGATTCATCAAGCACCGGTGGCTGAGTTTGTCTGCCCTGTCGTTCAGAGAACCTGCCAGGTGTTGAACCACGAAGGTAATGCCTTGATGTTCCAGCCATGTCCAGAGGCGCACAGCCTCCTGACATAGGGTCCACGACCCCACCCCGCCCAGTTTGTTGAAATACCACATGGCGGTGGTGTTGTCCGTGAACACCTGCACCACACTTCCCCAGAAAGAGGGAAGGAATGCCTTCAGTGCCAGTTGGATCGCACGAAGCTCCAAAAGACTGATGTGGAGCTGGGACTCTGCCAGAGACCCGAGGCCTCTGATTCCCGCCTCTCCCAAGTGGCCTTCCCATACCAGGAGGGATGCATCCATCAGCACTGTGTGCGCCGGTTGGGGAAGGGAGAGGGATCTGCCATTTATGTATTTATTTATGCAATTTGTATAGCGCGAACAAATGCCCGAGGGCGTCTCGGCGCTGTGGACAGAGCAGCATGTGAATTGAGAAGGGGAAGATGTATTGGTTGAAAAGCCAGGTTTTCACTTTTTTCCTAAAGATAGTCAGGGTAGGGGCTGATCTGATGTCGGGGTCAAGGGAGTTCCAGAGTTTAGCTGTTGATACTGTGAATCTGCGATCGCCCCAAGTGACAGTTCTAGTTCGAGGGACCGTCATGATGGATGCATTCATTGATCGAAGTGATCGTTTGGGAACGTGAAATGCAAGGGGATTTAGAAGAAATTGTGGACCCTGTTTTGAGCGGCTTTAATGGCGATGCAGAGGGCTTTGAACTTTATTCTGTTCTTTACTGCTAGCCAGTGAAAGCCTTTGATGATGTGGGCGATAGGTTGAAACTTGGGAGTGCCAGAGAGCATCCTGGCCACAGCGTTTTGTATGGACTGTAGCCTTTTGATGACTTTGAGTTGGGCGTTAAGCAAAAGTCCATTACAATAGTCCACGGAGGACATTACAAAAGCGGTGACCAGGGTCTTGCCAGAGTTGGGGGGAAGAAAAGGGAGAATCTTTTTTATGGTTTTTAGCTTGAAGAAAGAGGAGGAGACGATGGAGTTAACGTGTGCGGAAAAAGTGAGTTTGTCGTCGATGAGAACACCCAGATTTTTTACCTTAGTGACTGGGAGGGGAGGAGGGCCTAGGTCAGTGGGCCACCATGCATCAGGCCAGGTAGGGGTGAGCTTGCCGAATGTGATGACCTCCGTTTTGTTGGAGTTAAGTTTGAGACAGTTTATTGTCATCCAGTTGCTAATGGCCAGCATGCCCTGTTGGAAGTTGGCGGCAATTTTGTCTCCATTGTCTTTGATGGTGAGAACCAATTGGGTGTCGTCTGCGTAGGATGTTAGGCTCATCCCACAGTCCTTAATGACCTTAGCCAAGTCTGTTACGTAGATATTAAAAAGGGTTGGACTGAGGGATGAGCCTTGAGGGACACCACAGGGTAACGCCATTTGTTTGGATTGGAAGGTTCCTAGCTGGACCGTCTGAGTACGGTGAGCTAAGAAGGATGACAGGAGATCTTTTGCTTTAGCTTGGATGCCTATGGCGTTGACACGGTCGATCAAGATTTTGTGATCGACCGTGTCGAAGGCCGCAGAAAGGTCCAGAAGGATGAGCACCGCCGCTCCTCCTTGATCGAGGGCCGCTCTTATCTCATCTGTGGCTTTGATGAGGGCGGTTTCGGTGCTATGGTATTTCCGGAAGCCAAACTGGGTGTCATCGAGGAGGGAGTGCTCTTCAATAAATTGGGAGATTTGGTGATTCATCAGTTTCTTCGACGATTTTGGCAGGGAACGGCAGACTGGCTATGGGTCGGTAGTTGTTGGAGTCGTCTGCATCAAGATGTTTTTTTTTATAAGAGGTTTGAGGAGGGTGTCTTTCCAGATTGCCGGGTATATACCGGAATTAAACATAGCATTGAAAATGTTGGTGAGTTGAGGTGCTATGATGTCTGAGATCGGGAGGAGTATGGCTGATGGGCAGGGGTCCTTGGATGACCCTGATTGCCCCAATCGCGATGCGTGAGCCACCCACTGTGATTGTCGTGCAGTGCCTTCCGAGATCTGTACGTGATTTGACAAGTTGGCCTGATGCTGCACCCCTGGTACTTCAGGTTCCACTGCAGAGCCCGCATATACCATCTGTCATGTGTCACCAGAAGGATGCAGGAGGCCATCAGGCACAGGAGCCGGAGGGTCATCCTGACTGAAACCCGGGATAGAGGCTGAAAGATCAGAATCATAGACTAAATATCCCGGACTCGCTGCTCGGGACGATAAACCCGAAACAGCGCCGAATCTAGAAACACTCCAATGAAGGGGAGCTTCTGAGAGGGACTCAGGTGCGATTTCGGCACGTTGATGAGAACCCTAGCAACTGCCGGAGGTCAGCCGTAGTCTGAAGGTGGTTGACGACTGCCTGGGGCGAGCATGCCTTCAACAACCAGTCGCCGAGGTAGGGGAAGACTAAAACCCCTGATCTGCGAAAGGTGAGCTGCGACCATTTGTGAACACCCGAGGGGCACTCGTTAGGCCGAAGGGGAGCACGGCAAACTGGAAATGCTCCTGGCCCACCGTGAACGGCAGGTAACGCCGGTGGGCTTCAGGACCGGGATGTGAAAATAAGCGTCCTGCAAGTCCAACACTATCATCCAGTCTCCAGGGTCGAGGGCAGCCAGGACCTGAGCCAGAGTCAGCATTTTAAAGTTCTCCTTCCGAAGGGAGCGATTCACGTCCCTGAGGTCCAAGTTAGGGCGCAGGCCCCCCCCCCCCACCGTGTCCTTCTTGGGGACCAGAAAGTATTGGGAACAACAACCACCCGCTACTTCCTGCCCAGGAACGTACTCAATTGCCCCCTTGGCCAAGAGGGCTGTGACATCCTGTTGGAGAAGGACTAAGTGATCCCCCGACATGCGGTGGCACCGAGGTGGCATGCCCGGAGGGGATGACTGAAAGGGAAGGGAGTATCCCCTGCAGATGATCTGTAGCACCCATTTGTCCGACGTAACAGCACACCAGTGGGGGAGGTGGTGGCGGATCCTGCCAACCACCGGCGTGGGGTGCTCCATAAAGCTCGGATTAAGAAGGTTTGGAGGTAGAAGCAGCAGGGGCGGAGGTTGACTGACCCCCACGCTGATTCCCCAACACGCCCCTGCGGAAGACACAACCACGGCCCCGCTGAGGCTCATTCTGCCCCGGCTTGTTGAAGGAGCGTGCCTGGGTGCCTGTGCCTTGGCTACGAAAGGAACGAAAACCAGGAGTGGCCGGGCTCTTTGTAGAAAGACCCAAGGACTTGGCAGTGGCCCGCGAGTCTTTAAAATGCTCCAGAGCACTGTCGGCCTTATCGCCAAACAGGCGAGTGCCGTCAAAAGGCATATCCATGAGCGAACTTGGGCGAGAACCCAGTAGAATGCAACCAGGCATGGCGTTGCAGCACCACAGTAGTAGAAATCGCCCTGCCCAACGAGTCAGCGGTGTCCAAACCACACTGAATGGCAAACTTAGCCGCATCCTTACCTTAAGCAATCGCCTGAGAAAGGACACCCTGGACCTCTTCAGGACACTGAGGGAATACCTGAGCAACGGTATCCCACACTGCGTGGGAGTAGTGGCCCAATAAGCAGGCGGTATTCACCGACCGCAACCCCAAGCTGGCCGAAGAGAACAACCGCTTACCAAACTGTTCCAGTTTCTTAGAGTCCTTATCCGGCGGAGACGTGGGAAAGGCACTCTGTGACGTCGAGGCCGGGATGACCAGACTCTCAGGCGTGGGATGAATCATCTAAAAGGCGGGGTCGCCAGGCGCTGGGCGGTGACGTCTGGCGACATTATTAGCTACAGGGGCCCCCGTGGCCGGCCGCGACCAAGTGCCCAAGGGGACTTCGGTGAGTGCGTCATTTAAGGGAAGCAACAGCCCCGATGAAGTAGACGCCGTCTGGAGCACCTCAGTGAGGAGGTTAGTTTTAAGGGCCACTGTGGGGAGGTCGAGGTTGAGGGCCTCAGCAGCCCGACGGAGCACCACCGTGAAGGAAGCGCCTTCCTCCATCGTAGGCGGGGGAGAGACAAACCCCGGGTCAGAAGAGACGTCTAGGTCGCCTGCGTCCTCCAGGTCATCCACCCAATCCTCTAGGGCAAGAGGGTATTCAGACCCCTCCCAGTCCTCCTCTGCCTCCGGTGCAGGAGGAGCCGTTCGCGGCGGCAGAGTCAGAGACAAACGGCGTCAGCTGGGGCCGGACCGGTGCCACTTCCCAATGCAGATCCCAGGAGGGAACAAAATAGTCCTGGAACCGGGGCAAGGGTGGAACGAACGGCACCCACTGCAGCGCCGGAGGCGGTGCAGAGGGCAGCTCTTGGGCCGGAGCCGGCAACGCTGGACCTCGTGGCGCCGGAGCCACCGGCGTAGGATCCTGTGGCGCCAAAGCTGGATCCGCCAACGGGCCAACAGGATCTGGACACGGGACTGCGGGTCCGTAGGAGCCCCGGCCGGATCCCGAGGCCTAAAAAGGCGGTCCATGGCAGCAAGAAATTCTTGCACCTGTTCAGGAGTCGCCGACGGACCCGGGTAGGCTGCGGGACTGCCAGGCTCCAGAGGAGCCGCAGGGGCAGAGCACCTGTCCCCCTCGTCTGCATCCGAAGAGCAACGGGGGGACGTCGGAGCGCGAACACACTTCAACTTCTTTTTATGACGTCGCTTACCGGAATCCGAGGGTGAAGACTTGGAGCCCAAGGAGCGACGACTGCGGTGCCGGGAGCGGTCCCAGGAATGGCCCCTAGATCCGGAGCGACAAAGGCTGGACCTCCAGCAATTTCCGGCACCGCTCTCTCAAGGCCATCGGAGCCATGGCTCAACAGTCCCGGCAGTCGTGATCAGTCTCCAGGCAGTAAAGGCAAACATCGTGGGGGTCCGTCACCGACATATTGCGGCAGCAGGCCCCACAGGGCATAAATCCAGGCATCTCTACGTGCAGCAGGAGAAACAAGAGGGGAGACAAAAAGCCTCAAAAAGCATTCAAAAATTTACTTAGATACGTGCTGGTGTGGAAAAAGAAAGAACTGACGTCAGCATGCAAGGATTGCGCCTAAGTAGTCTTCGTGACATCATCTCGGCGCTTACAAAGCCAGTGATGGATGCGGAGCCGCAGGATGCCACCTACTGATGCGCAGGGTTACTGCTAAGCAAAACTTTCCGGATCCAGTCTGACGCCTGAGGATATTCTAAGGTAAGGAATCTATCACTAACGTGTCTCTTTCAGATAACTGGGTTGCTCCGGGCTGGTCGATGGCGGCGGGCAATCGTCCTTTCCACAGGAGCCCCAGTGCTGGGCTTGAACCAGGTGCCCAGGAGGACATCAGTGAGGGCTTCATCGAAATGCAGACGGGGTTCAGTAGAGGATGCCACAGGCTGAAGCACCTCTGTCAGGAGATTAGTCCTGACTGCCACTTTAGGGACCTCAAGGCCCAAGACCTCAGCTGCCCTTCGCATCACCACAGCGTGGGACGCTCCCTCCTCCGTAGTCACTGTAGAGGGAGAAATCATGTCAAGGTCTGGAGACGTGTCCAGACCACTGGCGTCACCCAGGTCCTCTCTCCAGTCCGGTTCTTCCAGTTGGTCTGCTAAAGTGTACAATAACCCCTCCCAGTCCTCATCATCACCTTCTGGACGGTAGTGAACACCAAGGATGAACAGGAGAAGAAAAGTACCCCCTGGCGTGAAATTCGTCATTGATCCGAGTCCGGGTCCATCTTGGGGATAAGGATGGGGACAGCACTAGCCGGGGGCATGGCTGGTGCCAGGGGTGTTGTCGCCAGGGAAGGTCGAGTAAGATTAACTAGCGTCCATCCAGATCCAAGCCTTAATCCTCTGGAGCCCTCCGGTGTTGGGGCCGGAGCCGCCAGCATCGAAGGCCCATGGCCCACGACTGGCCCTGACTGGCTCCGTGGAGCCCGAAGGAGCACCAATTGCATAGGGCTGCCCAAAAACTCCAGCAGAACGACAAAAGGCCTCCTCACACAAAGGGAGCAATTTACAGTGCTTCACTCAGCTCCTGAGGAGGAAGGGGTAGGGAGAAAATCCATGATCCATCAATCAGCACACTGTACCAGGCTCACTTAACAAAGGAGGGAGCGGAGGAGGAGCTGCGCTAGCAAACAAGATGGCCGCGTGAGCTCCCGGCTCCGCCGACCTCCAACTCCTGCCAGAAGATCCTGTCATTTATCCTGCTTTTGCACCCTGCCTCCGTGTGTATGAACCGGACTAGAACTTAATGGCGGGATTCCGATATTTCTACCTGTTTGGTGGACTAAGATACATCGTGTGGCAGTTTGCGGCCTAGACCAGCTTGGAAGCCGGGGTCTCGAGTA
This sequence comes from Lissotriton helveticus, assembly GCF_964261635.1. Lineage (NCBI taxonomy): Eukaryota > Metazoa > Chordata > Amphibia > Caudata > Salamandridae > Lissotriton > Lissotriton helveticus. The sequence continues at coordinate 703,640,415 of NC_136063.1, read as the reverse complement.
CTGGCCCAGCCAGGTTCCAGTTGAACAACATCGGCTGTAGTGGTGTGACAGGGTCCGGTCTACCGAAGTGAAAAGTCTTTTGGACCAAGGTCGACGACGGTTGGCTGAATTGGTGAACATCGAAGGAGGGGCGACGATGCACAACTGAAGCGGTGGACGGTGGTCCCTGGCCTGGTGGTCCGGTTAGGGCCCCGCCGGTGTTCGCTGGGTTGGGATCTCTGCCTGCGGTAGCGGAATTCGGACCGTTATTGTCACCAACGATAAGTCCCCTCTACAGTCGTCCGTTCCGCATCCACCTGTTCCCCCCGGGGAGACCGGGCTCTCTGGGGGCGTGAACATGATCGAAATCGAGCGAGGAATGGTGGAACGGACCGAGAGTGATCCGTCATTACGAACTGTACTGGCAGCCATAGGGTCACTTCATGTTCGCTTTGAAGCCCACATTCATAAAATGAAAGCACGTTTGTCTGGAATTGGGCAGACTGGACCGGACCCTGCTTCACTACGAGAAATGGAACGACTCGAGATACCCAAAATGGCCACTTCGATGGAGGAAGCAGATCCCGTACTATGGGAGGTGTCGGAGCCGCTGACCAGTGTCTTGACTGATGAGAGCGAGCTCGATGACGTGAATGGATCGTCAGGCCTACGATCGTTGCCAGCTACGAAATAACTATTTGATGCTCCCTTTCCAGAGACTTTTGATGGGAACTGTTGCTGGTTTGTAACTTCGTCATTCCCCTACACATCTGCACCGCTATGATGGCGGATGGAACAACGTTGGGAATTCACAAAGGTGAGGGGAGTCTTTGGACCTGACGGAACTCCCAGCACTTTCATCTCTTTGCAACGTCCCGATTTGAACTTTGGTACAGTTTTGATGCGCTTTGACTATCCGGCGGAAGCGGCAATTCGTCTGGAAGGAGCTCACACGTCTGATCGGAAGGGTCAAGGATGAGACTAAGTGACTGAGTTTGGCATTGAGTCTTGCTGGACATGGGGTTTGCAAACCGGATGCTTTCGGGAGGTTGGGCGGTATTTTAAGTTTCCCCTGTTGCGCTACGTATTTGCAGCCTAATAGATTTTTTGACCTTCATCCGGGGATTCTGGTTCAGGCGGGGGGAAGGAGGAACCAGGGGCGTGTATGAAGATGCCCTCCTCCATTTTCTACTTTTTTAGTGTTAGTTAGTTGGGGCGACAGGCACACTGCTAGTTGGGGTTAGGCGACAGCCATATGCAGGGGTGCAGGGTGGGGGATGGGTTTAATATTTTGTCCTCTTTTTTGTTTTTATGGTTTCTTTTTCTTCGCACTCTCTTTCACTTTCCTTTGATTAGTATAGCTTGCGGAACATCCTGACTTTGATTGTATTCTAGTATCTGGTGCTCATGCTTCTTTATTATCCTGATTTTACGGGTGGGCGGGCTCTGAGGGCCTGCGCTTACAGTGAATCGTATATTGTATTGTTGCACATTCTGTTTCCCTAACATTAGCGTAGGCGTCTCAATTGTTTTCCGTTACTCGCATCTATCCTGTTTTTAAGCCTGCTCACCTTATTATTATGTCTGATTGTGTGGCACCTGATATGTCTATTTCCTTCTTTGTTTTGAAAATAATAAAAAGATTTATAAAAAAAAACAAAGGAGGGAGCTGCTAGGGGGTGTCCTGCAAAGTGGGGGAAAGTTTGGGAGGATTGGAATCACTACCGTGGGGATATCTGTGTACCCCCAATACACCAAGATGATGTAGAGGTGCACGAGTACCCTTGACCCATTATCACTATTCTGTATTGTATTTTCCCTGATGTATGGAAAGTAATGATGAAACCTGCAAAAGTTTAACTGTTGTGAAAATTTAACCTGGCATATGATGTCCATTAGTTCTAGTGGGCACCTTGCACCAGTCTAATCGACCCTTATTGATGGTGGTTGTAAAGTCAACCTTATAGAAAGCTATCCTAGTGGTAGCATGGACCAGCAGTCATTAGGCTAAGACTTCAGAGAGCGTATTAAGCAAGTTGTTTTACCAATTATAATCCCTTGAGTACCAAATGAAAGGTCACCACACAAGGTATATATCAAATATACATGAATTTATTCGAAAAACAACCCCTCTGCACTCTTTATGAGGTCAGAGTACAATACAAGTTACTCAATTAGCATACGATAAGTTGCACAGTATACATTATGCCCTAGGGGCCTCACAAACCATATACTAAAATAGTGGTATAAGAACCACATGAGAATTAGAAAGCAGGCCCAGGACCTGTGGAATCGCTGGGGCTACTCTAAACAACCAAAGATTAGGAAGTAGGGGGCCCATGGGAGACGCATGCAGTGTTTAAACACAGCCGCGGGTTACCATTGACTTTCTATGGGAAACGAAGAAGTTACAAATGTACAATTTAAGGACACTTCCGGATGGACTAAGATGGAACCCTTTTAAACTAGGACACTTCGAGAATCAAGACCCACAGGAGCACCGGAGTACTAATGCTACCTCACCCAGGGTAGCCGGGTCTATAGGTGTCTTTTCGTGTTGGGTTTCGTCGTCGTTTTCAATGGGGAGCTGCAAAGAAGTGCTGCAGGCGACCAGAGGAAAAGTGTCCGGGTGGATCCAAGGGTGGATCGAAGATCTGTAGAACCTGAAAGCAGAAGGGACAGAGTCTGGGTCACTTGCCAGTGACCAGGGCGGCGATAGAAAGATGCCACCAGATGTCGGGTTATTTCAGGTGAAGATGTGAAGTTTGTCTCTTCAGCCACAAGAACCAGGAAGCGTCGGCGACGACCAGGAGCTGGATTCAAGCTGTCCCACGAAGGATCTAGTTGACTGCGGTGTCGGTATCTGGACGGGACCCAACAAGCCTTGGCAAAGGCACCCCGCGCAGCATGTCGAGATTGGCTTCAGTGCAGACCAGCAAGGTCTGAGGAACTTCTCTTTTGTAGGGAAGTTGGAGCAAGTCTGGAGCACCCAGGAAAGCAAGTTAGATTCAAAAGAAAGTCTTCAGGGGGCACACTAGCCAACGGACTAGAAACCGCGAAGATGCGTCGAGCTGAAAAGCAAAAGTGGGGCTGTGAGAAGTTGGCCTGATGTGCAGTGATCACTATTCTAGTGATCACTATATATCAGTCCAAACAACCCTTATTGATGATTGGTTGTAAGTCAACCTTATAGACCAGCTATCCTAGTAGCATGGATACGAGCAGTCTAAGGCTAAGACTCTAGAGGGCGTGTTAAGCCAGCTGTTTTACCATCACAGTACCCCTTGAACACCCAGTGAAAGGACACCACACAAGTGTTATGAAAATAAACAGTGTATTTATTAGAATCACAACAACCCTGTACTCTTTATGAGGACAGGGTGCTAGGCACACAACAAAACTCTTACGAAAATACTTAAGTTAGCACGTTATACACAAATGCCCGAGGGGCACGAAAAACCATATACTCTAAAAGTGGAATGCGAAATTACTAGCAGGTAAGTACAGTACTAATAGGCTTTGGAATCGCTAGGACTTGACTATAGAATCGTTAGATTACTTCTAGGAGGCCTAGGGGACTCGGGTGCAGAGTGTGCACTCTCACGCGGGATGCGGGACAAAGTCTATGGAAGCTAGTAAAGGCAAAGTTAGTGTTCACGGGCGAACCCGACCTGGTAGGGAGAAAACGACAGTGGATCCTGACCCTAGGATAGTGAGGCTATGCTGGGACACCGAAGTGCCGAAGTTACCTAGCCCAGGGGCTGCAGCTGCATAGGTCTGAAAAGACGTCGGGAATCTCGTTGCCGGACCAGGAGCCTGGAAGAAGGAAGTTGCTGGCAGGCGACCAGTGAAGGAAAGTTCGATGGATCCAAGCCTGGATCAGGGAAGAAGAAAACCTGAAAGCAGAGGGGACCAAGTTCTTGAATCACTAGCCAGTGATTAAGTGGGCACCAGGATGGCACCGGGCGAAGTCACCGCAGTCAGGTGAGGGGGCGCTGCTGGGCTCTGCAGTCTCTCGGACCAGGAGGCGTTGTCGGCGACCAGGATGGAGGTGCGAGCTGTCCCACGAAGGTTCTTTCTGTCGACGTCGCTGGACCCAGGATTGGGCAACAAGTCTTGGCAACTGCAAGGCCCACGCGGTGGACCTAAAATGGCGTCTTAGCCGGACCAGGAGGGTCCAGGGTACTTCTCCGATGGAGGGAAGCAAGGGCCAGTCTGGAGCAACCAGACTAGCAGCAGTGATGTCGTCGGGCGTCGTTCAGAAGGCCACAAGCCAGCGGGCTAGTAGCCAAACAACGCGGTGAGCAGCAAAAAGCAGAAGGGCCCCACGCAGATCGTGGAGATGCTGGGAGGCTGCACTTCGGTGCTGGAGCTGCTCAGGGTCGGGGCTTCTCGGACCCCAAAGCACTCACCAGGAAATTACTCGGCGGGCTTGCTGTGCAGAAGTCGTGCAGTCTTGAAGATGGCCGGTCCCTCGAGGTCTCGTCACACCCACGAATCTCAGCGTGACTGATGATGTAGGTAGAGGTCAGAGGTGCCAGGGAAGCCGGTTCTCGTCGAGCTGGGCAGTCTTGATCCGGAGGAGAGACTTGCAGCAGACCGCAGTGTTCTTAAGATGGTGCCTGCGGATGCAGGGTGACTACTCCTTAGTCACAAGGGAGAAATCTTAGGAAGAAGTCTTGAGTTCCTTTCGTGGAAAGTAGTTTCAGGATTCAAAGATGATCTGATTTGGAAGGGTGCCAGTCCCTACCTTTATCTGGGAAAAGGGGGCTGGCACGTGACTAAGTCCTGCCCTAGGGGTGGGACCAGGAGGGGGGTGGTTACACCCACTTCCTTGGCGGGCTTTCCCCAGGCCAGGGGCTGGAGTGCCCCTGGAACTGGTTTCAGCCGGCCTATGCACAGTGAGCACCGGGGTGCCACTTGCAGTCACCTTCCTCTGTAGCCCTGCCTACCTGGAATACACAAAACCCTGTCTGGGACGGTGCTGGCACCGCCCCTGGCAGGAAACCCTTTGTCCTTGCCTCCTGCTCTGGGAGGACTCCCAGCAGCAGGAGGGCAGACTTGTGTCTCGGTGGCAGCATCCATTTTGTGGATGCTAAGGCTCTGTCTGACTTTAACCGGGGTTACAGGTTACATACATGTCGTGTCCCTCTAGAAGGGTGGAATGCTAACCCCGTCGCCAGAATTGGCGAGGGGTTAGTATTCCAATTCGTATGACACCTTACTCGACATGTTTTGATAAAGCGATACCAGAGTTGGCATATAACCGCGAGGATTATAATGCACTTAAGAGTATATGGTATGCGATATCATGGAAACGGCTAAGGGATGGATCCTGAAAGCCGCAGACAGGCTCAGCTCATGCCAGAGCACCATCTCACACGATTCCAAGCACTCTGCCTTCAGGATTGTTAAGGCCTGCCATAGGAGTGACTGATAGGAGATCTGTGTGTCCATTTTTAGGGTTAGATATAGGTATACTATATCTAAAGCAAAGGGTGATTACACCACCTTGCCCCAGCTGTCAAGCAGCCAGTTGTGTCAGATTTGGATGGCCAGCCAGGGGTGGCATAATACATGCTGCAGCCCCTGGTAGGCCCTGGGTACACCTATGCCCTGGGTACCTAAGGTACACTGTACAGGGACTGATAAGGTGACTCAGTATCCAATTTAGATATGTACCTAAGGTACATGGAATCCATTTTACAGAGAGAGCAGTAGGCCTGGGGCCCTGAATAGCAGGATCCCAGGTCAACTAAGTCAGAAAACCAGCAAAACACCAGGCAAAAAGTTGGGGGCAACCATAGTCAGGGATCTACCTTCCTACAGGGGCCCACGGGTCACTCGTGGAGTGGGGAGCCTCTGAGCTTCAGTGCAAATGGTGCTCAGGTCTGGGGCTTCAAGCACCCCAATGCACGACTTCGAGTTACCTCGTGAAGTGAGTGCAGCTTGCAAAATGCAGGACGTCCAGGAGTTCCGGTCCCACGTCTCTCGTGTCCGCCACGGGTCTCAGCTTTGCTGTGAGAGAAGGTCGGGGTCAGAGATGTCTGGAAGTCCGTGTCCTTTGTCGCAGATTCTTCGGGATCTGGTGGGAGCCTCGATAATGCAGACCGGCAAAGTTGCTTTTGGTGCCTGTTTGAACAGGGTGGTCACTCCTTGACCACAAGGGAGATGTCTTCCGTCTTCTAGTCGAAATGGAATGTCGAAGGTCCAGGATTTATGGTTCAAAGTTTCGTCCAGGGTAATCTAAAGTCCTAGTGACTGGGCTCCTATAATTATAGTAAGTTTAGGGGCTGGACTACCCCTAAGGTCCCTCCTATGGGCGGACCTGGGAAGGGGGTGGTTACACCCCTTTCCCTTTGTCCAGTTTCGCGCCAGAGCTGGTTCAGAGTCCCCCAGTAACCGGTTTGAACAGGGAAATGCATGGAGCACCTTGTGTGCCCCAGGCAGTGTCTGGAAAGCATTCACTGAATGCAGCCCTCCCTGCCACAATACACAAAAGCCTGTCTGGGGAGGTGCCAGAACCTCCTTGGACAGGAAATCTATTGTCCAGGCCTCCCCTCCCTGCCGGAGTTTCGTCCAGCAACAGGAGGTCAGACTCATGTCTGTGGCAGCAGCATCCATTTTGTGATGCTGAGGCTCTGTTTAACTTTAACCGGGTAAACCAGCAACTACATGTCTTCTCCCTCTAGAAAGGTGGAATGCTACCCCCCGTCGCCAGGACTGGCGCGGGGGGGGGGTTAGTATTCCAAAGTGTTTGACACCTTACATGACATGTTTTGATAAATCCAAACCAAAGTTAGCATTAACTGCGAGGATTATAATGCACTTAAGAGTATATGATATGGCTATATGATAGAACAGCTATAAGGAGATGGTTGTGAAAGCTGCAGAGGGGCTCAGCTCATGCTAGGGCACCCTCTCACATAAAACCAAGCAGTCTGCCTCCAGGACTGCCATAGGAGTGACTTATAGGTGGAGTAGTGTGGCTCACTGGTTAGAGGCGGCAGGCCTGAGAGCAGAAGTCAGCCTGGGACCAGGGTTCAATTCCCGACGCGGCAGGGTCGTGGACCTTGGTCAGCGGACTCGATAATTCTCGCTTCGGTGCTTACTCTAATCAGGGGTTCCATTCGGCAACTCTGGGCATTAGCTTGCCTAATCTCCACAACGGCCCCACCAATTCCGGGGATGCCTGGCTCCACCTTGGGGACTCCCAGCAAGGGACCATCCCACAGGGAAAGCCAGGACGGGTTCCCCAGAGTTATACAGCGCCGGGACGCCCCGTTGCTGGGGCAGCTGTGCGCTTTACAAGTATACTACATTTACATTTACATATGTGTCGATATGTATATATAGATATAGGTATACTATATCTAAGCAAGGGGTGATTACACCACCTTGCCTGTGTGAACAGACCTGTGGTGTCAGTTTGGAAGGCAAACCAGGGGTGGCACAATACATGCTGCAGCCCCTGGTAGGCCTAGGGTGCACCTATGCCCTGGGTACCTATGGTACAGTATACAGGGGCTCACAAGGGGGACCCAGTAACCAATCTGGTAAGTACCTAAAGTACATGGTATGTATCACATTAGAGAGAGAACTGCTAGGTTGTGGGCCTGATTAGCAGGGCCACAGCCAGACTAAAGTCGAAAAACCAGAGAATCACAGCAAAAAGTGGGGGTAACCATAGGAAGCAGACCATACTCTCCTACAACTGTCACCTGATGTTTATGTATTGTTGATGTCTTAATAAAAAGATTTTAAAAAACAAAAGGAGGGTGCCCAGACCTCTGAGGCCAACACAGGACGGGGCTCCTCTTTGAAGTTTTGGTGGGAACGACCCTGTCAGTAATGTCAGTGAGGGGCAGAGCTGAGGTACCCAGAAGAGATGTGACCGTCTTGCCGTCTTGAATTGTCCCAGTGTGCTATGCAGAAGGATTATGACAGAGGTGGAGAGGTGGTGTGACACCCTAGAATTGTCCCGGGGTGCCCGGCTTCTAGGACATTCAGCTGCCTCTTATAAAGTCTTGCACAAGAGGGAGAGAGTGCTTTTTGTTAGAGCTGGACATTGCGACTGTAGGCAACAGCTATGGACAACTGTAGGAGGAAAGCACCTGAAGCCCAACTGAAATAGAGATTCTGACAACAGTTGCCACCAGGACCAGTAGGTCTCACCCTAGAACTAGAGAAACTGGTCCCCTTACATCCTGCAAGGACCAGTTGGAGGAAGAATTGGACTTCTGCACCAAGGTGAAGGGAAGCACCAGAGGAGAAAAAGGAGAAAGGCTGGTGCAGGGATCTAGTGGAATTACCTCAGTGCAAAGTGTGCCACCTTAGTGGCCAGGATGCCTACGGAAAAGGCTCCAGGTGAATAGGGCTTGCCGCCAGGAGCTAAATGAGCCCAAGATTGCGCAACATGGCCCAATGAGCTTGGCCGGGGCAGCTATGGGGGTGGGCTCCCTGCTATGCTCCAAGCCGAAGCAGGCATGCAGTGTGCCCGGGTGGGACCGGTCGCCCTTATAAATAAAACGGAAAAAAGAACAAAGGCACAAGGCAGCGTGGCAGACTGAAAAGAATGCGGATGGAGCCGCTACTTCAATATGAATGCTACCCGGGAGGGGGCACCCCATAATGCCCTACAGGGCTCTACTCATGTCTATGGATTCTACTGTTGTGCTGCCCTGGAACGACATGGGCACCACCAACAAAATAAAAGAGTGTGGGGAAGGTACTGCAGGAGCACAGCAGCTTCCCCCAAGGAAATCGGCAAAAAGTACAAAAAGAAAGGATGACAAGTTATAAGCACTCCAAAGGCTGGACCTATTTTTCTACAGCAGAGAGTGCAGCGCCCTCTAGGGGCAGACTCTATAGCTGTATTTTATGTGGCCTGAAGGTCGTTAAAGAAGACTCAGACCCATGGTGTATGTTTGATTTTTTTTTTATTTGAAAGTGTTACTCAACGTTCTGAACAATGCTTTATGTCATAGTGTTAATTCCTGTACTTTATTTAAAGGTATTGTTATTGCTGACAGTAATGGTTAATCCAACAAGGCTGCAATACTTTATTAATGATTTACAAGTTACTTACCTTCGGTAACAATGTATCTGGCAGAGACGATTCTAGCCGCCGATTCTTTAACGTAGAATTGTCCCCAGGCGTGAAACTGGATCTGGAAAACTTTTTTGCCACAGCATCCCTTGCGCGCCGGGAGGACGGCATCACGCGACTCCGCCCAGGCGTCGTCCGCGTACGTGACATCAGTTAGGTCACATAAATCCCACCAGTCACTTTTCTTCAGAGAACTTTTCCGCGCCACAATGTGGAGCCATCAGACAAACTGTGGAAGCAGGGAACAGTGTGCGAAAGAGCAGAAACAGAAATGGTGACGAACAACACCATAAGGAGCAGTGTCAACACTGCAGTACCCAAAGGCAGGGAAAGAAGAAAGAACAGAGCACAGCCCTGAGCAGCCACCCTGCCAGCATGGAGACAGTTCCCCCTCTGAGACAAGGAAAACATGCAGAACGAAGGGAAGCCAGTTCCAAGACAAATGGGGAATGACAAACCTCCAAAGCAACCCCAGCACAGAGTGCGACAATCCCCCAAATGAGCATGGGCAAGACACGGCTAGATGACCCCAACCCACAGGGTAGCAGAGGGGCCAGGACCCTCAGGAACAAAGAGGGAGGAATGGGAGGGACAAGAGTAAAAGCAAGCCTCAATCTGAAGCAACCAGAGCAGAGGGGCACTGGAGGACCTATAGACCCATCCTCTAAAGTGCCAAAGAGGAGGAAAGGAACAAGACACAAAATAAAACCTCCTGCCAAAAGAATGCACTCACAGAAGACAGTCACTCACCGGGAGGCGAGTGCAGCAAGCCAAGCCACAAGGTTCTTGCAGAATGGGGAGGAAGGGCGGACCGGGAAGGAATCTGCGACCAGAATCGTCTCTATCAGATACATCGTTACCAAAAGTAAGTAACTCGTACATGTGATAGACTACTAGCCACAGATTCCTTAACGTAGAATAGATACCCTAGCCATACTCACGGGGAAGGAGGGTCTGCGAAAGGACCCCACCAGCCTGGACATAACAGAGGGTCCCACAGGGGACAAGTCCAACAGACAGGGCGAGGAGCTCCGTCCTCCCAGACAAGGGGAACTCCACAAGCAGAACACCACCAACTGACTCGACCTCCAACGAGGCAGCTGCCTGCACAGAGGGACGAGAGGGACCTGGGGAGGGACATGGAGCCCTTCGCCAGCCTCGACCCAGAATGGGATGCAGGGGGTCCGCCGAGCCATGTGGCGACGCCAAGGCCGACTAAACCACCGACTCGACCTCCGACGAGGCAGGTGCCTCCGTGGAGGGACCGGAGGGGGACGAGGGGTCCCCTCCAGCCTCGACCCATGGCGGGACGAGGGGGGTTCGCCGACCGAGCCAGCAGCTGCTGGCGCCATAGCGGCATCACCCCAGCCGTAGACAAGGCCATTACCTGTCCAGAGGGCCGAGAAGGGTGCCCCAGCGACCTCCCGCAACACAACAGGGACTCGCGCAGGAGTTTGCGGCGAGTCAGAGGCGCCGTGGTCCGAAGGAGGGACCCCCGAAGGGCCGCACCCCAATGGCACCACATCCTCCTGTAGTGTAGTTCCTATATTCCCAATAGGCTCAGCGCATTTGAATAATATATCTTATAGATTAGACGTAGGACTGAGGTCGACTAGGTCTCTATCCAATATACTAAACTTAATAGTGAGTGCTAGCTAGCTCATCGGTCACTAGAAACTTTCTCGATTTCACAAGAAGGGATTCGTTTCTGACAACCGCATAAACATGACAACTTTGTTTCCCAAGAATAAGAAATATATCCCTAGAGTCGCGGAAACAATAGATAAGTATTTCACTCAGTCAAGCGCGCATGCTTTGTTTCTACAGAGTTGCAGAGAAATAGAGAGACAGGCGTTTTCAATAAAAAGTTTATTGAACAGTCTTCTTTCTCATACAAGAGAAGGGAACTGCTACAATCGTTATGCAGACTGCAAAGCATATTGCGTACAGCATAAACAGTAATATGACATAATACTGTAAGAGCATTGTATGGTTTCTAAGCCGTATAAAAATACATACATAAATAATAGACTAAAAATACTCAGATGGTGCTTCTAAATGATGTCTACCCCAATGTATCTAACCTAAGTCTAGTACGAGGGAAGAAGTAAGTATTGTGTAGCATAGGTTTCGGGTTTCCTTGCCAAGAATCTACCAAAGGTTTCTCTACGTTCTAATCAGCTCCATACCTTAGTTTAGAATGAAGGAGGTCTGGTATCTCAGTCTCGGGACTGAATTTCCCAACACCGTGCAAGGGAAGCTTGGAAACAATGGATCTGATTTCTCGGCAGGAGAAAGGCAGCCTCTTGATCAGTGTGTCAGCTGGAGAGTCGGCTTACTTCGGCACTTGCTGTAGCAAGCTCCGTCGGGAAAGTAGATAGTCGAACTGCTCCGAACCTCCGCGTCTTGCTTGAGCAAGTGAAGGTATATTTATACCTTGAAGGTGTCTAGGAAGGCCATAGTTTGACGTAAAGTCGGGCATAATAACGTCAGGAAAGAACCCCTAGGGAATAGCTGTTCTCTGCAAAGTACATGAGTTCTTAAAAAAATCAATATTCAAGCAAGGGGAAGTTCCCTAACTGCTTAAGCCGATGTTCCAAGAAATTGTTGTGACGTTTGGTACGGGTGGAAGTAGCCATGCCTGTATTTGGTCTGCATGGGCTATGTCTAAATAAGGGCTTGATTTCTATGCCTATATAAGGGCAATGTGAATTGTACCTATATAAGGGCATGAATCGGGAAAATTCACTTGGAGCCTAAAACGCCACACAACACCCACTCCACTTTATTATGTACGACATTACTAAGTTCTAAACACATTAAACATATCTAAATAATGTGTTAAAACCCCCCCAAAATACATAAAAATGCATTTGTCCTGGTACATAAAAAGAGCATTTGTGCTGTACGCATTTTTTTTAAAAGCAATGTTTCATTCAAAGCATATAGTATGACATTTGATAATGCTATCTGAATGAATCCTGAAAATACATTTATGAAATGGCTCTTAAATACAGAAGAAAAAGTCGAGACCATTCCATGGTATAATATATGAACTGTTTGAATGTGGACAAGGTCAAATATTGTCTCTTGGAAGTTTTTCAAAGAATTAAAGCTCTCTATGAATAGTTCTACTTCAACAGATTACTTTGTGCCAAAAAATGAAAAAATTAATCACAGGAAAAAGAGTTCCAAAGTTAGAAACTTTGTTTTGAAAAAATGAAGGTCGAATTCAGAGTCTCTCAGAACACTGCGCGCCAAATCAAAAGTCAGTGTTATTGTTCGGAGAAAACATCAAGTATTTCCAAGTCTGAAAATAATTTGTCTACCATTGTAGGTGAAAGTTGGATTACCTCGTTAAGAAAATCAACTGCACATAGATGTGAAGCATTAGCAATGTTTGAAGTAGATGGTACCTGTGCGCCTGTTGTTCCTCGTACCTCACCATCAGCATATTGCGTTGTGAGATCTCAATGAATGCCGCGATCAGAATTGGTAGCCGTTGGGGACAACACAGTGCATGAGCCGTTACTGGTCCAAGCAAAGTATCAACATCCGTTGGCATGACTGATGGGAGTAGAAGACAGATGTCTAACACGCATTCTTCTCCACATAGCAGGCATCGTAGAACAGGTAAGATGTTATCTTGCCAAATTGGTCTGAATGATAGAAACCATGTGGTATTCAATTCTCTTAAACAAGTTAATCCCAGAATTTGGATTATGCGCTCACGACACTTCATCGCCAGAAGTGTGTTCTCCACGGTGATCTGGGCGTCATTGGTGAGTTGACTTGCCATATCGGAGCAGAAGGAGCAAAAATAGTATCCCTGCTGCGAGTCCCAAAACAAGAGGCAGTTTGCCAAACACAGAGTGCACGAAGTTTGGAAATATGCCTAGGACTGCTTCGAAAGGTGTTAACAGTCCCAAAAAAACTGTCTTAAATACATGTACAATACAACTCGTATTAGACTTGTTTAAGATACGACCTAACATTTCTGACACATGTATAGGGCAATTTGTGGTTAAAAGGCCAAGTATCTCTGCAGAAGTCCTTGCAACTTGCAGATCATACGTCTCTTTGGCCGAGGTCAATGGCACAGTTTTCTGCAAAAGAATGGCTTTCATTCTGCTTAAAGTATCAATTCGTATAGAAGAGATGTTCAGTGAAGGCCATAACAGCGACTCCCGGTCTGTCTTGGTTTTTGGAAACAATACTTGCATACAGAAAGTGACCCTGGCTGACACAGTTCTGAGCAACACGCCACAGCAGCTGTGATCATTCAACATAATGTAACTTCCATTCGAAAGTTGCCCAAACATTGGATCAATCACTGCAGCTGGTGAACCTTGCAGGTGGCAGGATAAGTTGTTCGAGAAACCATCGCAGGCCCCGTGTAAATTAATACCCTGACATAGGAGAGAAAAGCTTAGTGCCTTTTCACAATTTTTACCACTAAGAATGAATATGCTACTTACCAGTATGCATCTGTTCTTGGCATGTAGGGCTGCTAACATTCATATCTTAGCATTAGATCGCCGCCTAGTGTTGGGTCTGGATGATCGCACATTGTTGTCCTGGAAGAGTCTTCGAAGTATCCTGAGATAGGTGGCTCCTCCCCTGGACTACAGTGCGCATGGGCATCGGCTCCATCCTCAGATTGTTTTTCGCCATTGTGGCAGAAGATGGAGTGAAAAGTGTAAAGGATGTCCATGCTAATGATTGAATACAATAGTATATCTGCAGCTGCGACAGGCACAGGGGAGGAGGGTGGGCGATATGAATGTTAGCAGCCCTACATGCCAAGAACAGATGCATACTGGTAAGTAGCATATTCAGTTCGAGGCATGTGGGCTGCTAAATTCATATCTTAGCATAGAATACATAGCAGTCCCTCCATCAGCGGCGGTTGCCCGTGCCAGCTGCAGAAACTTGAAAAAGTGTCTTGAGAACAGCCTGTCCTACAGCAGCTTGCTGCTTGGAATGTACATCAACACAGTAGTGTTTTGTAAAGGTATGTGGTGTAATCCACGTGGCTGCTCTGCAAATATCCTCTAAAGGAATGTTTCCTAGGAAAGCCATGGATGCCCCCAATTTGCGTGTGGAGTGCGCCCTTGGGGGTATTGTTAAAGTGCGCTTGGCCTTTTGATAACATATTTGGATGCACTTAACAATCCACCTGGCTATTCCTGCTTTGGAAATAGGGTTGCCTTTGTGTTGTGGTGAGAAGGCAACAAAAAGTTGTTTTGTTTTCCTAAAGTGTTGTGTTCTGTCAATGTAGTACATCAACGCCCTCCGTACGTCTAACGTATGGAGCATTCTTTCCGCCACCGTTTGTGGGTTTTGGAAGAATGCCGGTAAGTCAATAGTTTGGTTGAGATGAAACTGTGACACCACCTTCGGAAGGAATTTGGGGTTAGTACGTAGTACTACCCTATTTGGATGAATCTGAATGAATGGCTCTTGGATTGTGAGCGCTTGCAGCTCACTAACACGCCTCAGTGACGTAATAACAATTAGGAAAGCCACTTTCCACGTTAGGAACTGGAGTTCACACGAGTGCAGTGGTTCAAATGGTGGTCCCATCAGTCTGGTGAGGACCACATTGAGGTTCCACACCGGAGCTGGCGGTGTTCTTGGGGGAATGACTCGTTTCAGACCTTCAAGGAAAGCTTTGATGGCCGGCACTCTGAAGACAGAGAGGTGCTGCCTATTCTGAAGATATGCTGCGATGGTGGATAGATGTATCCGAATGGAAGTGTACGCTAGATTGCACTTGTACAGATGTAGCAGATAACAAATGATGTTAGGGATAGATGCATCTAGCGGGGTGATGTCATTAGCCGTACAGTAAATGACAAAAACGCTTCCATTTTGCAGCATAGCATGCTCTGGTAGTCGGCTTCCTTGCCTCCTTGTTGATGTTCATGCATTCTGGAGGTAAGTTAAGGTATCCGAACTCTAGGACTTCAGGAGCCAGATCGCCAGGTTGAGCTGTTGCGGATCTGGATGCTGAATTTCTCCATGGTTCTGCGTCAAAAGTCTGGGCGTGAGGCGCAGTCTTTGATGCGGCACCACGGAGAGTTCGAGGAACGTGGTGTACCATGCTTGGCGCGCCCACGTTGGAGCAACTAGGATGAGAGTCATCGCGTGCTGCCTTAGCTTTCTTGCCACCAGCGGTATCAGAGGGGCTGGCGGAAAAGCGTACGCAAATTTGCCTGACCAGTTCATCCATATCGCATTCCCCTGCGACTGTGGGTGAGGGAACCTGGCGGCAAAGTGTTGGCATTTTGCGTTCTCTTTTGTTGCAAACAGGTCTATCTCCGGATGACCCCACTGCTGGAAGTACGGGTGGAGTACAGATGGGTGTAACTCCCACTCGTGCATTTGATGGCTGTGTCTGCTGAGCAGATCCGCCATTAGATTGTCCTTGCCCGGGAGGTGTTCTGCCATGAGGAAGATGTTCCTCTGAATGGCCCACTTCCACATGCCCTGAGCCAGATGAGACAGCTGTGGCGAGTGGGTGCCCCCCTGCTTTTGAATGTAGTACATCGCGGTCATGTTGTCCGTCCGGACCAACACTACCTTGTTGCACAGATGTACAATGAAGGACTTGAGTGCCATGAAGATTGCCATCAGTTCCAGATAGTTGATGTGCATCTTCTGTTGCTGCGTCGTCCATAGTCCCTGCACAGTGTAATTGAGCAGATGAGCTCCCCATCCCTGGAGAGATGCGTCCGTTGTCAGGGTAATCTGTGGCACTGGCTCCTGGAACAGTCGGCCCTTGCAAAGGTTGTGTGGAGTCCACCAATGCAGAGAGTCGTATGCCCGACTGGTAACCAACACTAGGTCTGTTAATTGTCCCTGAGCCTGTGTCCACTGATTTGCTAAGCACTCCTGGAGCGGGCGCATATGTAGCCGTGCGTGAGGGACTATGAAGATGCAGGAGGCCATCATGCCTATCAACTGCATGAACACTCTCGCTGGAAGTGAGTGTTGTGATCTGAACTTCTGGATCAGAGACTGCATGCTGTCTATCCTGACTTGGTTTGGTTGAGCCACGGCTGTCAGGGTATTGATCGTCGCGCCTAGAAACTGCCGGACATGCGCCGGTTGAAGGTGCGACTTTGGGTAGTTCAACGAGAAACCTAGATCGTGAAGGAGGTGAATGGTAGTCGACATGTCCGCGGCACACTGTTGTTCTGACTTGGCTTGAACGAGCCAGTCGTCCAGGTAGGGGTAGACATGGATGCCCTGCCTCCTGAGGTGCGCCGCTACTGTCGCCAGACACTTTGTAAACACCCTTGGGGCTGTGGTGACTCCGAAGGGTAGGACTTTGAACTGATAATGTTTGCCTTGGATAGTGAACCTGAGGTATTTTCTGTGGGACGGGTGTAGTGGTATGTGGAAGTAAGCATCCTTGAGGTCTAAGGTTGCTAAGAAGTCCCCCTGGTTCAATAAGGGAAGAATCTGTTGCAGTGTGAGCATATGGAAATGTTCTGACAGTATATACAGGTTTAGGGGACGTAGATCCAGAATGGGTCTGAGAGATCCGTCCTTCTTTGGGATAAGGAAGTACAGGGAATACACCCCTGTGCCTTCCTCCTCCACTGGCACGAGCTCGATTGCGCCTTTTTGCAGCATTACCACTACCTCCTGCTGCAATAAGTGCAAGTGCTCTGCGGACATAGGCCTTTGCCTTGGCGGGATGTTGGGTGGAGTGGATTTCAACTCTAGGCAATAACCATACTGGACTAGTTGACGCACCCACCTGTCTGTGGTGATGTTTCTCCAGACGGGCAGGAACTGCTGCAGTCTCCCCCCGACAGGTGTTAAGTGGTCGGGGGGCAGTGACAGAGAGTCACTGTTTGCTTGGGGTAGAGGAGCGGGAGCTGTTGTTTCCTCTGCCGCGACCTCTGTTGCTGTTATTTCTGTAACCTCCCTTGTTCTGTTTTGTGAACGAGGATTGTGCTCCACCTTTTGAGAATTGAGATTGTTGACCCATTTGTCCTCTGGTGACTCCACGTGCACCTGAGCGACGAAAATTGTTGCCACGAAACTGTTGTGACTGTAGGGCCCCCATGGACTTAGCAGTTTCTGTGTCCCTTTTTATCTTTTCGAGGGTGGTGTCAACATCTGGACCAAACAGTCGATCAGGATTGACTGGCTGATTAAGGATGGTTGTCTGAATATCAGGTTTAAACCCAGATATGCGGAGCCAAGCCTGTCGTCTTAGCATGACGCTAGTGTTGATCGCCCTAGCTGCTGTGTCTGCGGCGTCAAGTGCACACTTGATGGCTGCGTTGGAGATCAGTTTTCCTTCCTCTATAAGCAGTTTTGTGCCCTCTTGAAACTTTGGAGGCAGGTGTTGTACAATCTGTTCTAGGGTGTCATAATGCGCCCTATCGTAACGTGCTAAGAGTGCTTGTGTATTAGAAATACGCCAAAAGTTGGCAGCCTGTGCAGCTACTCTTTTGCCCCCTGCCTCTAGCACTTTGGACTCCTTATCCGGGGGAGGAGCTTCACCCGTTGTTTGGGAGTTGGCCCGTTTGCGGGCATTGGCGACCACCAGGGAGTCTAGCGGCAACTGTCCCCGAATGTATGCAGGGTCTGCAGGTGCTGGTCTGTACTTTTTTTCAATACGTGGATTGACCACTCTCGCTCTAGTGGGTTCCTTAAAGATGTCCGCAGCATGTTTGAGGACTCCCTTGAGCATAGGCAGTGTCTTTACAGTCCTCTCAGAGACTGAAAACGTGTCAAAGAGAAAGTCTTCTTCAACCGGGTCAGCATGCATGTCCACATCATGATTAGCAGCTGCCCTCTCAATTAGTGCATGAAAACCTGCAGAATCCTCTGTTGGGGATGCACGTGCACTGAATGGTTGTGGATCTTGCCCCACACTCTGGGTGCCTTGGTCACCAATGTCATCATATGCATCTGGATGTGCATCTGGTTCATTGATGGGGAAGGTGTATTGGTCCTGTTCATCATATCCCTCACCCTCAGATTGGTCTGGTGAGGGAGTAGGGCTTCTTCTAGGAGGAGGCTGGATAGGCTCTATCAGGTTAGAAGCGTCCAGAGGCACCCTTTTCTTCTTTAGTGGGATGAGATAGGAGTCCAGAGGCTCCGAAGTGATCCTCCTCTTGTATAGGGTTAATTTGCCTGTGTTGGCGTCGATGAAGTGCTCCGAATCGTCCTCTGATTCGAGTTCTCGACCTGAAGGTGCACCTGCCGTAGAAGAATCCGACTTCTTTGGCGTCGATTTCGTGGAAAAAGCCTTCGGAGCCTCTTTCGGCGGCAGAAGGAAGAGAAGCTTACTCTTAGGCTTTGCCGGAGCGTCCGTCGGCGTCTGAGGCGACGGCAACGGAGCCGACATAGCAGCGGCCTTGTCCCTGATTCTCTGTAGCGAAGCGGCGATGGGGGACGCTTCACTCACAGTGTCTTTTGGCGCTGACGAGGGTGTCTTGACCTTCCCCTCGGATCCGACGTCATGGTGGCCTTTCTTAGGTTTGGACGCCGATGCAGTTGTCGCCGACCCAGAGTCCTTGGATCGATGCGCAGATGTGCCAGCTGTCGATCCGTGCGCCTTCGGCGGTTCCGCGTCCACTACGCGACCGACCAACGGAGTCCCAGGCGTAACCGGAGCCGTGCCGCTAGCCTTGGCGTGCTTAGACGGTGTCGCCGCGGTCGATCCGTGCCGACCACCTTTTGTAGAGGATCCCTCCTCTTGCGCCGATTTTGACCCTTTGGAATCGACCGGCTTCTTCGACTTCTGCGGACCGGAGGTCGACGGAGCCGATGCGGCGGCGGGTGCAGTAGTTTTCTGTGTGCCGGCCGCCATTTTAGGGACGCTCGAGTCCATAACTTTCGGTTTCGTTTTCGGGTCGGCCATTTTAGGTGTAGTCGACACTGTAGGTTTCGGTTTCGATGTGGCCTGCTCAGCAAGTATGTCCGTGGCCGGGCCTGATGGCGGGGCCGTGGCTTGCGGCACGGGGTCTTGGGTGAGGCCGACTGGCGATCCCGTGACCCGATCGTGATCTTCGAAACCTTCGGGGCATAGCTCGTCCCCTGAGCTATCTTCCGCGGCCCCATAAATTTCTTCGACGTCCCCTACCTCGTCGACGTATTCAAGGCCTTGACCCGCGACTCCGTCGTCGTCCGCCGGATCCGCCTCGACCTCCGTTTCGGGTGGGGATATCTGGAGATGATGACCCTGTTCATCTTCTTCTTGGTCGCCGAAGATGTTTTCTGGATCCGGGGCCGCTTGTCTGGCCTCCAGGCGCACCGCGCGCCGGAGCTTAAGAGTTTTCTTTGACCGGAACTGAGCGCAAGCCTTGCACTTGCCGTCGTCATGGTCCGGTGAAAGGCATTTGTTACAGACCGGGTGCAGGTCTATATGTGGGTACTTAGACCCACAGAGCGGACAGTACTTAAACGGACTCCGCTCCATGCTTGAAAGTAGCGGTCGTGTCGCGATGAGAAGGCCTCGATGTCCGAAGAGTGAAAAACTCCGCTGAATCCGACTCTAAGAGTTGGAAGAACTCGAGACCGTGCGCAAACAATACCGACGCTATAAAAATATAAGACATTTTGGTCTTAAAAAGTAAGTTTTACTCGGTTCCGACAGAGAGAAGTCGAGACCGCATCCGAACCCAATGGCGGAAAAAAACAATCTGAGGATGGAGCCGATGCCCATGCGCACTGTAGTCCAGGGGAGGAGCCACCTATCTCAGGATACTTCGAAGACTCTTCCAGGACAACAATGTGCGATCATCCGGACCCAACACTAGGCGGCGATCTAATGCTAAGATATGAATTTAGCAGCCCACATGCCTCGAACACACTTCTTTCCCCCACTCCAACATCTGTGTGTATAAGGTAAATCCCAGAATGTCTTGATGTATTCTTTACCCAACCTTTCATACACGCCTGCTAGTATACGTTTCAAGCAATACTGAAAATGGAAAATTATAACAGGGAGAGTGATTGTACCGTGTATTATCCATTCTGTTGCCGGTTTCTCAGAAACAGTTAATGGCAATCTTTCTAGTTTTTCAATGCTCAGCATCATATAGTCTGCTCCCCTTTGCGCCAGTGTGATTTGTTTCTCTGTGAGATTAAATTCAGAAAACAGTGATGTGGTGTTAATCAGACACCAAGGCACATAGCCCGAGCGCAAGTTTTGTAAAGTCCAGCCCAATAGCATTATAGAACGTAATTCTGACTGACCATGTTGTAAAATGACCAAGTCCTGTTCCATTATGTCTATGGCAGAGGATACTATGCTGTCCAAAGAATATATTCTGGATGACAGAGTCGTTAACCCGTTGCCAACTACAGAGAGGGATTTCTCGAAGTTAATACTATCGATTTCTCGTATTCGTTCTGCAGTCTCTGCTTGCATAATCTTCCATGCTTCATTATAAGCAGCATAGATACCGGCGTATATAAAACGTTTATGACGCGGTTTAGTAGGTCCTTGTAAGAAGTCCCTCAGGTCAACGCCATCTTTAAGTAAAGATAAGTGTTATTTTACTTCCTTTAATGTAGATTTTTGTAGCCACTCAGGCACAGCTTCCCTACACTGTATGATGTTACTATTCCTGGATGCTATCTCTGAACATATTTTGGATCTGGCCTAGTAAATATGAACCATTGTGTCTTTTTCAGGAATCTATCTTGACAGTTGTTTGTGTCTGTGGGCCAGATTAACCATTTTTTCCAATCTGGATTTGTTCTGTTTTGAAGCAAAATAGAATGTACGTCGACCTCCCCCTCTGTACTCTTTTTACTATCAGGTGTAGGTTTAGGTATGGACGGTTTAACTCTTATCTTGGCTAACCCAAGACAAGATGTCTGTGGAACAGTGTCATTCAAAAACATTATTTGTTCAGGGATGATGCAGGCTCTAACTAAAGCTTCTAAGCCCTTCACCTGCCAATCTTTTGTGCCCCAGACAGTTTTTGTCTCAATGTTGTCTTTACAAAAGTCCAAACCTAATGTAGACAGCTGAGCATAAAAGGCCGCAGAATAAATTTGCTTGGTATTTGTCAACATACTTTTCATTCCTGTTCTATTAACATTTTTAAAGTAAAATGATTCCGGGTTTGAAACATTAAAGCCTGAAAAGTATGGAAATTTGTCATAAAATGTTCTTGACCTACCCTTTGGAGGCGTAGGACAATGTTCCCATTGGTTATAAGTTAATACATTTCTAGGGTTTGCAGATTTATGCAAAAAATGATGACCATAATGATTATAACAATATATTTGTTCATAATCCGATGAACCTTCTAAGTATTCATGATTTGTAAATTTTGCAGACATTTCTAAGTCTGACATCATATTATTAACAGTCTCGAAGTCCAAATCATCAGAAAAGGTACTACATGAAACAAAGTCACTCAAGGAAACCTTGAATTGGTGTGGAATCTTCAACAGCTCCGACGGGCCAAAAATTTCATAATCTGTTCTGTCGCAGGCTATACCACCAGGTACAGGCACGGCTGTGATGTTTACTGATGACAGGTCTCTTTGTTCACGATGAGATGATTTGTGTGGCTTGAGGAGTAAGTTGATGTTCTAACTTGCTGTGTCCTTTTTAACATATCTTCCATTTATCAGCATTCCTAGAGTAAATACAAGAGTCAACCAAAGTAGAAGAAATAGTACACCCAACACAATCCAAGGTTCAATCCATGGTGAAACCAGATAAGCCTTTTCCAGTTGATGAAAAAGTTCTGTTGCTTGTTCTTTAAAAGTTATTTTTTCTTGCGTCGTTTCAGGTTCACTGGGATCCTCGGAAAACGTATCAAAGTTAATGAAATAGCCAGAGGAAGTTCTGTCAATTGTAGCGATTGCTTCAGGATTTGATGTAATCGCTGGAACCACTTGATCACTTGTCACATTTGTATAGTCAGATGCTATTTCATTGTAGACAGGCTGTTCTTGATGAACTGTTATTTGGGTTTCAAGAGGTACAGGTTCCATTGCTTTGTTGCACAGTCCTTCATTTCGCACTGCAGATTCTTCAAAGGTGATGAGTTTCTCAGTTTGAACCTCTAAGATAGTAGCCAGATTCGGCGTCTGCTACATCTTTGGAGTCCACTTGGCCTACTGACTAGCCACATGTTGTGGTTTGACCAGGTCGATGGACACAAACCTGTTCTCCTTTTTACCAGCAAGGGGCGGAAGTAACACTGTTCTTGATCCGTGGACCGCTAGGACAGGTATTGCTTGTCTGTTAGAAGGCCCACATTCCTTATTGTCCGCGATCTTTTCTCTGACTAGATCCCCAATCTTTGGAATCCAGACAGTTCTTGCTGGGACGGATGGTTTTTCGTCAGTAGTCATTGGCTTCAGGAGTACGTTACTTTGTCTGGATCTTAATTCATTTAAGTCCAGCAAAACAGCCAAACAGTCTTTGAGATCAAAGGGTTTTTGTTCTACCACCGAAGTGTGATAATCAATGTTGGACTTGGCCCTCTCTGCAGGGTTATGCCTAAACTTTTTGCCTTCCTCCTATATTCCCTCTGACCTGTTTGTGTTGGTATAATGACTCTGGGCACTTTACCACTGCTGACCAGTGCTAAAGTGTATATGCTCTCCCTGTGAAAAGTGTATACATTGATTGGTTTCCATGATTGGCTTATTTAGTTTACTGTCAGTCCCCAGTAAAGTGCACCAGGAGTGTCAGGGCTTGTAAATACAAATGCTGCTGGTGGGCCTGCAGCACTGGTTGTGCCACCCCCAGAAGCGACTTAGTAAAATGTGTCTAAGGTCTGCCATTGCAGAACCTACGTGCAGTCTGGCACTGTCATGCTGGCTGGGGAAGTACACCCACTTGCCAGCCCCTAAACCTTCCCTTTACTTCATGTGAGTCACCCCTAAGGTAGGCCCAAGGGCAGGGTGCATTGTAAGCATAAGGTAGGACAAGCCCTGATGTGTGCGGCATGTCCGAATAGTGAATTACAGCCATTTTAGTTTTTCACTATTGTAAGGCTACCTGTTCTCATAGGCCAGAATGGGCTGCTGGAATTATTACACTCTATAATCTCAGCAGGCTCAGGGAACATGGTAGAAAGTCAAGTTTAGTATGCCTGAACTCAGAATAATAAAATACTTCTTTTAGTAAAGTTTATTTTAATATCCTGTGTTTGCAAATGCTACTTTTAGAAAGTTAGCATTTGCTTGCCTGACTATTTCAGCCTACCTCTGCTAGGATGTGTATCTGCTGTCTGGTTTCTGTGAGTGACAGGGCTGGGGGATTCCAGGGGACAGTCTGGGCTGCCAGGTGGTGAATAGAGGGATTACCCCCAGGATAGGTGGGAGGAATGCCCCTTGACTCTGAATAGGGCTGTGCTCAGCCACCACAATGCTGGCTCCACCTCCTGCGGAGCGTCTGATGTCTCTGCCCTGCACCCTGAAAGAAACAGCAAGAGTCTCCAAAACAAAGTGCTCCAAAACTGGGCTGAACCAGGCTCAGGCCCCCTGGCCTGCAAGAACAAAAGATTTCGCGTATAAAAGTAGGAGCCCTGCTCCTAAACATCAGATCCTGCTTTGAACCAAGAAGAACCCTCTGCCAAAGGAGAAGGAACCGGGAAAGCTGAAGGAGGAAGACTGTCCCTCTCCTGGGGACTGGCCTGCAGTGGTTGCCTTGCTGCCAAAGGAGAAGAAACCCTTTTCAAAAGACTTGCTTTACTTGTACTCAAAAAGAAACTTGTGCTCAGAGCGATCTCCAAGGGCCTGGAATTGAGCTTGCCCCCTGACCAGAGTCCCGGGATCATTGGACTCTCGCCGCCTCTCCTGAAAAGCTCCTGGACGTGAGTGGAACTACCTCTGTGCAGCTCGTGCCTGGCCGCCCCCGCCATGGGTGACTCCGCTCCGTTGAGCCGTGTCTGTCCCGTCCCGCTTGGGGCCGCCCGCACCCTGCCCCTCCTCTCCGCCGAGTCGCACTGGTCCCTGGCCGCCCCCGCCACCAGAGAGAGACTTCAAAGATCAGCGCGAGTCTCGTACGATTTGTACACCCGGACCGCACCAGCGCTTCTTCAAACTTGGGTCCGCGTCGCACCTCAAGCCTGCCCGTACGCCCCGTACTGGCCGCTCCGTGCCGCCCGGCCCGCCACCACCTTCCAAGCTTCAAAAAGAGGATCGGATCGTACGCTGCAACCAGAACATCTCCAACGCACCGTGAACACCAGGGGGCCCCGGACGTCCGCCTCGCCTCCCCGAGTCCCGCTCCTACGCTTCGTACACCGAAGCCTGTGCGAGCCGGACACCACGAAGGAAGCCGCGAGTACGTCCCGCACCCACTTTCACCAGCATATGCATCACACGTATTACCGGCTACGATTCGAACAAGGTACTGTGCGACTCGTACTGAGTCTATTGTGCGCATCGGACTGCAGGGTCTGCAACGTGAAATAACCCGTTTTAAAAGTACAAACTGCTCCAAACCAGTCGCACAACCAGCGCGAAGTGCACAGGCCCCAAATCTATGCATTGTTTTTAAAGAACTCGTGAATTAAGCATTTTTTAAGAACTCTTGCCTACAAAAGTATTGTGGCCTCATTTTGACATCGTTATTGTGGTCTTGTGATATAAATCTGCATAGAAACTTATTCTTATATAAAGCATACGTATTTTTATAAATATAGACTGGTGTCCATTTGTGGTGGGTCATTGTTATTACAGTATGTGGTCGTAAATGCTTAACTAAACTAACACCCTAAAGATTAGCCTTGTCTGCTCGCGCCACGCAACCTAAAAGGTGAGCAGGGGTTATTTTTAAGGAGTAAGTCTCTTGCCCTGATTAGAGGAGAGGGTCCCTGTTTGTCACAAGTGCATACCTGTGCCAACCAGAGACCCCCAAATCTAAAAATCGAGGTACGGCACAATCATTCTAATTCCAAAAAGGATTTCATATGGAGTGATACTCCCTAGAGAACTTCTTGGCAGATTATTGAGACTACGTTGGACACTTATTAGATGTTTGACCCACCCATCAACCGAGCCTAGTACCCTAGATGTTAGAGATTGCATTATGTCCCGTTTTTTTCTCTCCACTACAGAATTTCTCTCAGGATGGAATGGACTAGAATACCGCAAAGCAACGCCCAGATTGGCCATGGCCTCCTTGTAAGCTTTTGAGCTAAACGCAGGACCCTAGTCAGAATGTAGCGTGCCGACTGCGTATGTGCCGATAAAGACTCGCAAATCTTTTATAACAGTTCGAACGTCAGCCGAGCGCTGAGGCCACATCCAAATGAATCTTGAGCATGAATCCACTGCGACCATGATATATTTGTAGTTACCATCCCTCTGTAAGGGACCGCAGTGGTCCAAGTAAACGCATGCTAATGGTTTATCTGAAATTAACAGGGGTGTCTACGCAGGACGTTTCACAGTAGAGACTCATCTTTTGGCAGATTTCACATTCCAAAACATAATTTCTGGTCTGTTTCCTCATGTGAGGCCACCAGTATCTCTGTTTTAATAATGACACTGTGGCGGAAACACCTGCGTGAGCAGAGGCAAGCCCTTTATGTGCTGCTAAAATTAGTCCTAATCTATGGTCCATGTTTGGAATTACTCTATCCCCACTCCAGGGAGTCGAGCAAAAGGAACGGAGTTTGCATCAATTATGTATGAATATTTGAGTGGATAGTTTTGAGGTAACGCTGCACTGCTGCCTTTCCTTGTAGCATTGACAGCTAGCATTATTTCTCTGTCTATTTTCGTTTTTGAACAAGTGATTGCAGCTACGGAAGCCGTTTGCACAGCTGCCTTCACGGCTTCATCAGCCAATGAATTCCCTGCAACTTGAACGCCATCACGTTGATGACTCTAGTTCTAGTCGTAACTAAACTATTTATTCCCATAGCAATTTATGCTTGATTGTGCCACCTTTTGCTTCTTTTAAACCGTTTTGAATCCAGTTCTGCAAGTATTCATTGTAAGATTGAACGCAATAATATGACTCGCACACTATGAGTGTGGGGAATTCACGATCAATATTTTCAAGCAGCATCTTGAATGCTTGTAGTTTAGCTCGCTGAGCTGTACAATCTCCTAGAGATTGTATTTTAGTGACCATAGGTCGGAATTTGCCATCTCGCCAGCGACCTTTAACAATCGTGCATGCAGCACTATAAGCTTGTTTACTCCCAATAGTGGGATGTGCTGATCCGTCAGTATAAATGATACATTCATACTGCACTGGGGCAGAATCTCAGTAGGCAGAGGACATTCTTGTTTGTATTGTAGAAATCCTTGTGTTTTTAAATAGGGGTCAAAAACGTATTCAACGTCTGTTGCTGCAAGAGAGTTAACCCATCGTATCCATCTTGGATGTAAAGGTTTAGCATTCGGAATGCTCGCTTTTGTCACTGCCTCTAAGGCAGGTACAGGAGTAACGACCATAATGCGCTTACCCTGTGCGAGGGCTCTCTCTTTTGCTACTGCAGTTTGAACCGCTGTCAGAATTTTCTCTGTTGAAGTGAATTTCATTTCTGCATGTGTGTTTAAGTGTGATTTGTAAGCTATTGGTACTTTTTCGCCTTCATTAAAGGTTAAGTATGTGAATCCTCATCTTCCTGGAATGATTCGGATCACTAAGTTGCGTACGTTTACGCGTGTTTGTAAATGTTTTGTTGCTAACATGTCTGTTTGCAGTGAAAGCAAAATTTCTGTGTGTTTTTGAATCCAATTGATTGTTTTAAAATCAGGTTTGATTAATTCGAGGTTTAACCCTTTATGCATAATTTAGAATGCATGTTCTTCCGAAATTTAGGAAACCTAAAATCAATTTTCAGCGTTTTTGGAGGTTGGAGCAGCACACATTTCTCTAGAAAGTTTGCTGCCAGGCTTTTGCCTTCACTTGATAACTCATATCCTAGAAAAAGGACGTTTAAGTGGGCAATTCTCGATTTCTTGAAATTGAATGTATACCCTTCTAAGGCAAAGCCAAGTATGATGGTGTTCACCCTGTTCAAGTGCCTGTCCAAGTCATCGTCTGTTAGATAGATGTCATCGACATATAATAATGCCTCATCATCATAGGTTTGTAGTAACTCCGTTACTCTGACTGAAAATTACTAACGGACTATTCTTGAATCCCTGGGAAAGACGACAGAATTAATGCAGTGTCCCCATTTTTGAGAAAGCGGTCAAATACCTACTTTCATGTGCAATGTTTTGACAAGAAACCGTTAGAAATATCTAAAATGGTTTTGTACTGTTTACGCACAATGTTATTCGTTAGTGCTGCACTGTGTGTATTTTGTACTGAAAAGGTTTTGCAACAAGAGTTTAAATGTCTGTAATCCAAAACTAGACGATGTGTATTGTCTGGTTTGGAGACAGGAAAAAAAGGATTGTTCATGGACAAGGTGCATGTTTCAATCACCCCTTGGTATTTAAGTTGATCTAAGATCTCCCTGACCTTTTTTTTAGCTTCTTGCTTAACTGGATACTGCCTTTGCGCAGTTGGTTGTGTTTTCAATTCGATTTTATGGCGAGAAGAATCCTCATCCCATCCTACATGATTTTTATATAATGGAGGAGCCTGGGCTACTGCCCATTTCCTGGCATAGGTATATTTTTTAAGAATTGGAACATGATTGGAGAAAGCTGGCATAATGATTTCGTCGTCATGTGGGCATTACCTGACAAATTCAGGTGGCCAGTCTTGTTTAGCTAGAAGAATGTCATAACCCTGAGAGAGCTTCTCCCAAAAGAGTGCTCTTATTTTTCTTGTTATGTCCCCCTCCATCCGGAGTGTTACTTCATATAACTTATGTGGGACGCTAACCCTGGTATCTGCAGTTTCAACTTTGATGTACTCATTCAAGTCCACTGTCTCCAGATGATCCTTCAAGTTCTTGCGAGCTATGGTGACTTCTGCTGCGCTGTCCAACATCGTTTGAGCCCATTCCCCGTTCTTGAGTTGTCTCCTCAAAATCCTTGGCATGTTTGATCTTTAGACCGGTTACCTTCTTTTTGGTGAATTGAGTTTTCTTATTTTTCTGAACATGTTGATCGTCTTTGGACTTCACGCGTTCTTGCTTGTGTTCTGACCGTCCTCTTCTTTCGGATTTCTGTGACGAAGTCTGAAAGGTACGAGAAGAACGTGTATCAGTATCTAGGTTTCCTCAAATTATCCCTATTCCTGAGGTTATATCTCTTTTCAGAGGGCTCCTTTTGAGGAGACCTACCTCTGGATTGAGAACGCTTCTCTTTGAAGTTTGTTTAGTGTTCTCCCACTTCTTTTTAGGAAGAGTAAGAGTGTTTTTAATAAAGTCCTTTTCAGGACTTTCTGACAGTTGGGGTTTAACTAGTTTCCTACCCAGACTGTCTCTGCCTAATTCTTTTCGATTCTGGCTAGTTCTTGTGGTTGCTCAGTTACATCAAATTCTCTTAGCTTTTGGCAGATCGCCATGGATGCTGCGCCACCTTTAATATTAGCTAATATTATTGTTGAGACCTGTTTAAAATCCTTCAGTAATTTCATACCTAGATTTAAAGCAGGCTCTGCCCCGTATTCATTTTGAATCTGTTTCAGGACGTCTGGTATTACCGCCATGGACGGAACACCATGTGTTTTGGTGTAGATTGCAAAACACACAAGATGATGGACAGAATGTTGCACAATGGCTAAACATTCACCCCCAGTCACAGATCTGGGTTTAATCCATCGTTATTTTGCTCACCAAGCCACCCCAGTTCAGACATGGCCATATGCAAATCAGTCTTGACCCTGTGCCTCATGATCTGTGACTGGCTGTGAATGTTTTGCCATTGTGCAACATTCTGTCCATCATGTTGTGTGTTTTTCTTAGTGTAGATTGCAGCAAAGACTGTACCCCAAGTGTCGCAGTCCTCCAGGTGTGGTGCGATCCCCATTGGTAGTCAGATTGTTAGAATTCTGTGTGTCTCATGAGGGGTAGTATCAGGAAATACTGCCTCGATTTGAGTAATTTTTTGAGCTATCCAGAATGGAATTTGTTCCCGGTTTGCGGGTAATTTACCAATGACCGATTGTATAGTCTGTGGTGTAATTTTATTTGTGTTCCCCTGGTAAGGGATGTGTTGTGGAATCTTTACAGGAGGTTGGACTGTTAGAGTCCTTATGACTTTTGAACCAATTGTCTATGGATTTTAATTAGTTGTTTTAGTTAAACTAATAGTTGTGCATCTGACATTTCTTCAATGGCAGGATGTGGTGTATAGCTGGATAATACCGGCCATGTTGCTCCTGGTCTACCTAGTGGACCGAGCCTGGTAATGTGATTTATATGTTTTAGGGTGCCTTTAAACCAGAGCGCATGCTCTTGGTAAGTTAGTGGAATTTCAACATCCTCGAAAGGAATGTATTCCGTTGGAGGTTCCTCTTCTTTGTAGAAGTGAAATCATTTAGTTACTGGATTTGCTTCAGGGAAGATAATCCATGAATAGAATACCTCTGTCTGATGATATTCATGTGCCTCTATCACAAAAATTACCCTACGACCTCTTAATGATAGGCCATTTTTTATGGGTTTTATAGTGATGGCTCTCCTTAAATTTTCTGGGATGATTATAGCATCATCGTCGGCTTCATTAAAGCATGTTAAGTCAACAGCTGCTGGATTTACTGCAGCTCCACCGTTCTCGGTGTCGCTATCCGGCATGTTTGTTTAATGAAAGTTTGCAGAGCAAGTTTCAAGGAAACAAAGATAAGGTGCACAATATTTTGGAACACTGTATCCTTTAACGGTGAACAAGCCAAAAACGAATATATAGGATTTTTCGTCCTACTCAATAATGGCAGATATTATCCCTTTGCCCACTCCAGACATCTATTGGAGTATTTATGGAAAAACGGGTCTCTGAGAAAAGCACGACTGAGTTACTTTAATATCTAGCGTTAAATAAGTGCCTTACTAAACGTTGGGTGCCATGCAGTGTAGTTCCTATATTCCCAATAGGCTCTGCGCATTGGAATAAATCCTATAGATTAGACGTAGGACTGAGGTCGACTAGGTCTCTAACCAATCTACTAAACTTAATATTGAATGCCAGCTAGCTCAGAGGTCACTAGAAACTTTCTCGAATTCACAAGAAGGGATTAGTTTCTTAACACAGCATAAATATTACAACTTTGTTTCCCACGTATAAGAAATATATCTCTAGAGTCGCTGAAACAATAGATAAGTATTTCACTCAGTCAATCGTGCATGCTTTGTTTCTACAGAGTTGCAGAGAAATAAAGAGAAGGGTTTTTTCAATAAAATGTTTATTGAACAGTCTTCTTTCTCATACAAGAGAAGTGAACTGCTACAATCGTTAGGCAGACTGCAAAGTATAATGCGTACAGCATAAACAGTAATATGAAATAATACTGTAAGAGCATTGTATGGTTTCTAAACCATATAAAAATACATACTTAAATAACATAGACTAAAAATACTCAACTGGTGCTTCTAAAATACACCTGCCCCAATGAACCGAACCTAAGTCTAGTACGAGGGAAGAAGTAAGTATTGTGTAGCATAGGTTTAGTTTTCTTTGCCAAGAATCTACCAAAGGTTTCTCTAGGTTCTAATCAGCTCCATGCCTAAGTTTAGAATGAAGGAGGTCTGGTATCTCAGTCGCAGGACTCGATTTCCCAACACCCCGCAAGGGAAGCTTGGAAACAATGGAGCTGATTTCTCAGCAGGAGAAATGCAGCCTCTTGATCAGTGCGTCAGCTGGAGAGTCGGCTTACTTCGGCACTTGCTGTAGCGAGCTCCGTCGGGCAAGTAGATAGTCGAACTGCTCCGAACCAGCGCGTCTTGCTAGAGCAAGTGAAGGTATATTTATACCTTGAAGGTGTCTAGGAATGCCATAGTTTGACATAAAGTCGGGCATAATAACGTCAGGAAAGAACCCCTAGGGAATAGTTGTTCTTTACAAAGTACATGAGTTCTTGGGTAAATCAATATTCAAGCAAGGGGAAGTTCCCTAAATGCTTGAGCCGATTTCCCAAGAAATCGCTGTGACGTTTGGTATGGGTGGAAGTAGCCATGCCTGTATTTGATCTTCATGGGCTATGTGTAAATAAGGGCTTGATTTCTATGCCTATATAAGGGCAATGTGAATTGTACATATATAAGGGCATGAATCAGGAAAATTCACTCGGAGCCTAAAACGCCACACAACACTCCAAGTTTGGAGCCGAGCCAGTCAGCACCGGGGCCGGAGGCGCCGGCGATGCCCGGAGGGCCCCGTGCAATGCAAGGGATTTGTCGATGTCCCAGGAGTGGAAGGAGGAGGAGGAGAAGCCAGCGAGGCCTGCAAAGACGCCGCATATGTCTCCATTTGGGCTCTCGACGCCCCCTCACCAGGAAACGGTGGACAGGAGGAAGAAACGCGGGGCCGCATCATCTGCGGAGAGCCCCCGCCCCCAACATGCCGGAAACCAGCCCCGAGGACAAAAAGCGACACTTACCCACTGGGGTGTGACGCTCGTGCGGCATCGGAGAGGGTTAAGGATGACGGCCGCTTCGAAAACCTTCCGCAGAAGCTGATTGAGGTGATGAAGCCGACCTGGAGAGACGTGCCGAGAGCAGTTTCATCCGGCGCTCCCGCCACGACTTCGGCTTCAACTGTTGGCACGCCTCGCAGTCAGTGGAGCCGTGATCTTCCCCCAAACACCACATGCAAATGAGGTACGGGTCTGTCGCCGACATAAGGCGTCCACACGACGTGCAAGTCTTAAAGCCTGAAGGCATTCGCACACTGTTCCACACAGATAACACACAATAGTGAAAGAAAAAAGGCCTAAACAGGCCCGCAACATAGACCAGATCCGCGTTGCATGCGAAAAAGGAAAAACATGACGTAAGCGCTCAGAGGTGGGACTTATGTGACCTCGCTGACGTCACGTATGCAGACGACGCCTGGGCGGAGTCGAGTGATGCCGTCCCCATGGCGCGCAAGGGATGCTGTGGCAAAAAAGTTTTACGGATCCAGTCTCACGCCTGGGGATCATTCTACGTTAACCCCTTGCATGCTCATGACGAGCTGAGCTCATCATACCTACAGCGGCCAGCCCACACACGGCAAATTCCCCGCCTGTGCGGGCGTTCTATAGGAGTGGGCGAAGTCATCACGAGTCCAGCTCATCATGAGCACAGCTCCACTGTGCAGTATTACGAGCTGGACTCGTCATGAGTACCGCGGCGCAGCGCACGGCCCCTCTCCCCTCCCGCACTGCAGAGGAATTAGCCACATGTGGAAGGGGTTAAGGAATCTGCGGCTAGTAGTCTCTATCAGATAATGTATGCACATGTTTGTGATGCTTTATTACTACAATTATTTCAGATGGATTATGGTAAACGAAACCAGTGATGGAATGAGATGTTTCAATGGAAGTCTGGTCTTTAAGTGTGGTAACATTGATCTGATGTAAAGTGACAACCCCCTAGATGGTTATGTCCAACTGTACATTCGGAGTGGAGGGATTACTGCAATTTTTGGGGTCAGCACCTTTTAGGGGTCAACTGTAATGTTGCCAAAGGTATTTTCACCAGCCTTATGTATATTTGTAAATTACTGCACGCTATTAACTAGTGAATGTGAAGTAAATGTAGTGTTCCTTTTCTTAAGAAAAAGCACAGACTAGACAATCATTTATTGAGTGCTATTATTGTGAGTCAGCAAAGGGCGAATGTAGACCCATTACTTATGCAGGCCACCCAACTAATTGGATCGTTTCCCTATAGCTAGTGTCTGGAAGGCGCTGGATCCACTCACATCCTGGAGGTCTAAAAAGAGGTTCTCATCATAATAAACCACTGAGGTATCATCATCCTTGGGGACAGGCAGTTTATTATGAAGTGGCAGCATATCCCACTCTAAATAGGCAATAGGGCGTGATGGGTGTGACTTCGGTGGAGGTCACATCAAATTTGCTTCTGAGTCTAAAAGGATTATCAGCTTCTTCTTCGGAGTAAGTGGCATTGGTATCAAGAGTTGGCACTCTTGATTCCATTGTCAGTGTGGGACCTAGGAGTAGGAATCAGCCTCGGAGTTGGGGCTAACACTGGAAAGGGATTGAGGGGCACAGTCAGCGTCTGGGATGAATCTGCTTGTGGTAGTCCAATAGAAGGGCCCCCTCAGATCCTGAGGACTTGAAAGCATTACAGAGGGATCTGGTAGGGTACCAAAGAGGGTACCACAGCACAGCCTCAATGAAGGCTTGGATCTGCTGCGGCATCACTGACGGACCTGGAAACCAGGGTTGTTTCAGGACTGAAGCCGGGAGAGGTTCTGAGGTTGGAGAGCAAGACAGTGGCTGAGAGGTACCATGGATGTGGCGCGACTCATTGTGGTGGAATGAGGGGGAGCCATGCTTCATCTTTTTATGCTTCTTCCTCTTCAAATTACTTGATGACTTCAAAGGAGAAGAAGAGAGCTTGTGGGATTGGCGTGGGGAACAGGAACAGGTCCGCACTCCCAACTTCAAACGGGATCAGAACATTCAGTAAATGTTCTGCAATGTCGAGTTTGGCTTCCGGGTCTCAAATGGCTTTTTGATTCTTCCGTGTCTCAAATGGCTTTTTGATTCAACGCCGAGTCGTGTAAGGTGCCCAAGCGCCAGAGACAGACTTTTTGAGGGTCAGTCACTGACATTTGTTCGTAGTAATTAATACAAAGTTTGAACCCTGTCGTTTTTAGGGGGAGAGGTGTGGGGAGTTCTGACCCTTGCACACAGGTAAAAATGATGAAAATAAAGTCTGTCAGGCTTTGCAGAGTTTGAAGGATGAGCTTCTCATCTGCATTGGAAGGCACGTAAAGAACGTGACTGAGATCAGCACATGGCAGCAATGTAGGGGCCCGACGTCACATTCGGAGTGGGAAGGATCCGACAAAAAGACACATGATGCCACCTTCTGACATGTGAAGGAAATCATGAAGAAATTTCTCCACATCCAATCTGGCGTCTGGGGGTATTCACAAGGTGAGGAACCTGAAGTTAGAAGTATCAATCTGAAAAAATTGAACTGGAGTTGTTATGCTGGGATGTGAGCTATATGACTTTGGTGATGTCGCCGCATGTCACTACTAGCTCCGATACAGAGCCAGCGACCCCTACCCGATTTGAGAGTCCTGAAGTTTCTGGAGCCAGCCTGGCATCTGGGTTTGCGCAACAGGTGAGGAAACTGCTGGTAGATGCACCCAACAGAAATAATGATACATATTTCAGCAATCACCCTATCAGTGTTAGTCTTAAAAATACTAAAGAGAGTATGGACTGGCTAGATGTGTGCAGCTGAGTCAACTAATAAGTTCTGTGGGGCTACCTCCAGTTCTCCATGGATTTGTGCACAGCAGAATCTATATCAAGGAACCCCTCTTGACATGAGTTCACTGTTAAAAGAGGCTCAATTATGCAACTGTAAATGCAACTTTTCAGATAGGGCAGTTGTCAGGAGCATACAGAAGCAAAACTCTTCAACACCTTCTTTCATCACTGTTGACTCACACCATATTAGCAGGTTAATTTCCAGATTTGACATGTGCTAGTCAAACAGAAGGCCAGACAGAGTACAAGTAGCAAGATGAGAGTGATGAGAGCACCTCACCACATGTTACCGACTATAGAAGGGGAGTACAACACGATTTCTATGATACATATAACTTCAAATGATCATAGTGCTTTTAACGACCTGTGAAGGTTGTGGTGCTAGGTACTTACGGTGGTCTCGCAATTGGAAGGATTCTAGCAGGAATCTTGTTCACCCTTCAAGGGCAGTCAAATAATGACTCTTCATAGAATGAGAGTCACTTCTAATATGAGAGATCCATGTTCTTCATTCCAGTAAAAGAGGACTTCTCTGCTTTCTCAGGAGTGATATTTACAAATTGCCCATGGATTCCACATTAATGGAATTGCCACTTTGAAAACGGAAAGGTGCACCGTTCTCTCTGGAAAAGACCTTACATGCAACACAAATGTAGTCCAATGAGTGACCAAATTTGACTCCATTCCTTACCACTCATACAAAAAAGCCCTTGGGACAGCAAAAAGAAAAGGCACCTAAGTATACTTCAAAAAAGCTACTTCTGGAAATGAGCATTTGAGGTACCGCATTTGTGTCACATGCACAAAAAAAGTAAATGCTTTCAGGTGAGCTGACAGCACCAAATGAGCATGTACAGACATAATTTCCGCCACAGCCCGGAGCATCAATTCATGGGGCCACTCAGCAACTACTAACTGGTCTAAGAAACAATGTCCACTCTGATGTCTGAAGAAGAAATGATGCTTTTGTTAAAACTTTGAAACTACAAACAAGAGATTACAAAAAATAATGAAAATGCCAAAATGCGAGCAGATGAGGCACACTACATGAAAACAGTAATATCTTACTTGGCTTGCTGATAAAACTAATGAAATCCTTTATCTCTGTTAATGCTTGGACAGACTGCAGTTTGGTCAGTCGACTTTGGTGCAACAGGGTGTCGATGCTAGAATAGATCTAGAAAAAAATACAACATATAGCTATTATACAACAAATTAAGGAATACTATTAGATTTTTTATTGCATTATGAGAGCTCAGATTTGTGAGTTACCCAGGTCGGACACACTGAAGGATATTCTTTCCTGCCAACCCAGGAAACAAGTTTGCCTGCATGACAGAAGTCGCTAACTTGATGAAAGTCAACTGTCAGAAGCTCAACACTGACAAGAAAGAAAAAGTGAACTTCAAAAAGGACATCTCACCATGGTCCTCCAACTGCTGGCTGGCCGAACTCAGACCCACATCCAGCACCCACTATAGCAACCTCGGAATAATCATCAACAGCATACTGCCATTGCATGATCGTACAAGTCAATGCCGTCACTGCATCCTGCTTCCATACCCTGAAGACGCTGAGGAAGATATTCAAATGCTCCCCCAAGCAACATCAGAAAAACTGTCACTCATACCCTAGTCACCAGCAAGTTGCACTATGGGAAAACTCTCTACGCCAGAATCACCAAGCAACTCACTAGAAGAATACAAATCATTCAGAACTTGGCAGCCATAATCATCCTTAAACTCCCACACATAACTTACATTACACCAAACCTCAGGGAGCTCCCCTGGCTCCCAATACACAAGCGTGCTCATTTCAAACTCCTCACACACACATTCAAGGTACTACACAACTTAAGCGCCACCACCCACCTTAACAGTTGCATCTCCTTCAACCAACCACCAAGACACTGCTGCTCCACAGGACTCCTACTCGCACACAACATAGAACCAGAACAAGAGGTTGTGAGTTCTCTTACATTGCTCCTAAAGCGTGGAACGGCCTCCCACTCCACATCAGACCCTCCTCCTCTCTTAAATTGCGAAAGAAGCTGAAGACCTGTTTTTTTAAATTAGCCAGACTACCATAGGCAGTGTTAGGCACACACACCTGCTTAGCGCCAAGATAATGTTGCAGGTGATAGTGTTATTTATAAATAAACATAACAACATAACTTTAGTTACTTACCTTCAACATATTTTAGTTGGATACCAATATTTCTTGCAGATTCATCATTGCTTGAAATAAGGCTTCAGGTGCAGGCTAGAAATGCAAAGTTATAGCAAGCACACGAGGTGCGGAATGGCTCAGAGTGCCTTCTTCTGGATATGAAGGAGAACAATGTGTCCCCTACTTTATTTCTGAACTTTTCTACCAAAGAGATTAAGGAATAGTAAATTGAATAATAAAGAAAAGACAAATAATAATTGACTGCTCTGAATAGAAACAGCTGAGAGGAGAGATAGGAGGACATAATATGTTTTCTCAGTTTTATATAGTGTTCAGTCACTGTCAGGCATTGGAATGATGTTCACAGTAGCCAGGAAGTATATTAGCATGAACCCTGAGGAGTGGTCAACAAGAAAAAACAACAGGTTAGAATCATTCATAAGTTTGATTGCAGAGAGTTCCTACACACTAATTGAGGACCAGGTTTGAGGCGCCCAGATGGATGTAGAAGAGATGTCTTGTTTGTTATTTCATCAGTGTCACAAGGGTGGGTGCAGTTCGGATTTCAAATGGGTTAGAAGACCAAAGTGATGAGGAAGCTTCATAGAACGTTTGGTTAGGATCTTAAGAGGTTTTAAATCTGGGTGCTTTTCAAGGTTCTGTGTGAATCTGTTGTTTGAACTCCACAAATGGTGAAAAGGCTGGCAAGACTGGCAGAAAGTTCAAGTCGATGGCAATATACCAGAGGGAGCCGATTTAAAATGTTGTCCTTGCCTAGATGGGGGACAGTGCAACTCCTGAGGTGAGGTGTGATGTGGTTGAATGTTTTGGTGGAGGACTAAAAAATGAGCTATGGATAGGATTCATATCTTGTAGCAGCCGGAGAGGATTCTGGAATGCCAACCAGAACAGCATTTCCAGAGTTCCAGTGACTGGATTGGTGCATGGTATTTGATTTTCTTATAGTGAATGTAGTGAAAGTTGGCTGATGTGGCAATCTGGTTATATATGGGATCGTGCAAAAAGGGATCGAGGGTGAACTCCAATGATATGACAGAGAAGTTCAGTGACCCGTAAAATCCATGCTCTGGAGTCATCAAGCAGACCCCAGTCAAATTTGTTTTCTGAGATTGTGGGAGAAGATGACGAATTTTGGTTTTGGAAGGATTCAACTACAAGACGCTGTCAGACATCTAGTGCTTGAGTTTGGCAAGAGAGAGGTGGACTGTTTGCATATCCCATATGAAGGAGTTTTGATGGACAGCTGTGCATATTCATGCTGATGGGTAGGTTTACCCTACCACTCGGTTAGCAGACTCATATGTTCAAGATACAATATAGGAGAGCAGTGGTGTATAAGAAACCCTAGGAAACTCCACCAGGCATCATGACCTAATTAGAAATCTGTTTAATGAAATCCCCCTGCTTGTGGGGATTGATTACCAACAAGGTGAACCAGCTGAGGACCATGTTCTGAACGCCCATGCATTGCTCAAAAATCCAATAACTTACAGAATCATATTGAAGGCTGCAGGAGGACAAGGAGAAAAAGTCAGCCATTTCCACTATCCATGCTGCCTTTAACAACTCCAAAGATTTTTAGACTGGCTATTTCAAGGCTAAACCAAGAGTAGAAGCCACATTGGTAGTTTACTAACAGATGTTCTCATTTGATAAAGGCAACTGATTGGAGACACATCCTCTAAGGTTTTGCCTAACCAAATCAGGTTTCAAATATGCCTGAAGTTTGAGAGAAAACTGGAGTTTAGGTTAGTTTTTAAAATAGAGTAATCTTCCCCAGTTTTAGGGATCACAGGAAGACCCAGTGGGAGATAAAGTAACTGATCAGAGAATGACAGAATTACGTGAGAATGTGGAAATTTTCTTGGACGATGCTGACAGGAATCAGGTGCTTAAAGTAGTTTGTGGTGTCGATAACTTGACTGGTTTTGGAAAGATCCTCTGAGTTGATGAGGGAGAAAGAGCCCATGTGTCCTTGGTTTTGTATAGTTGTTCTTAACTCTGTCGTTAGTTTAAAAAGCTCCCTCCTGACATTGATTTTGTTCATAAAGATGTAAAGGAGCTTACTGAATTTCGAGACTAGATGATTTTCTTGGGGGTTTCAGTTTAGAGCGTCTGTGAGGCTAAATGTCCAGGTGACGGAGTTCTCACATTTACTTGTAGAGGGAGCTGCTGAACCAAGGTTGGCATGAGTGTAGCCACTTGGGTTTCAGGCAAAGAGCAAGGTTGTGCACTACTTCATGAACAATGGCTTTCTATTCAAGCAGAAAGTAGATTATAGGTTTGTAAAAGTCAAGTTGGTTGAGTCTTGGTGAGGGGAGGCTTTTGACAGGATGGTATGTTGTGTTTTTAATGTTATTAAAGACAACAAAGGTCCTCAGGAGATTCAAATAGACAAAAGAAATGAAATTACAGACCACAATCGGTACTATAATCAAGTTTCCAGACCCAGCCGGGTGAGGAAATGTTTAATTTAGGATCAAAAAGGATTTGGTTGACCTGGAGAGGGTCATATACAAACATTTAGATAGGGCACAATCCTGTACCTATCCTAAGAGTAGGAAAAACATAGTAGAAGAAATAGATAAGGAAGAAAGAGGGTTTTTTCAGGCAAGAGGTTTGGAGCCAACTGTCGCTTGCAAATTATTAATCAATTCAAACAAGTTTCGACATACAGTATTTACAGAATAAAATACAATTGAATTTCCTGTAATACTGTTCAAGCGTCAACGTTTCGATCCCCTGGCTCCTAATGAACCGGGATCATCATCAGGACTATTTTAATCATTGCCTGTTTTTACTACGAATGCCTGTAGGAGTAAAGGGGAAAAAATAAGGAAACAACATAAGGCATCCGCCCAGAATAGTAGGAACATAGAAACAATTAGCGTAGCGAGGACCATGTGGATGGTTCCGTGGCCAAAACATACATGTCTTGGTGCAGGGTTATGAGGCAGGTCTGTGGCGCAATCATGCAAGCATGTGTTTTTAATGTTGGCACCAGGTTTCCAGTTCTACTTGTTGAAAGTTAGGGTGATAGGGACTTCAAGAGAGAAGGTAGCAGGACGGTAATGAAACATTCCAAATCAATAAGTATGGCATTGGCAACCTTGTCCGGTTCAGTAAGGTCATCCAGAATCCTCCATTTTATGTGGGTGGGCCAGAGTTGGTGCAGATGGTAGAAATTCAGGATAATCTTGAGTAACGATAAAGAAGTGCGTTGCAGGTTGCCCCATAAATGTTGAAATCTCCCAAGAAAATGGTGTGAGGGGATTACAACATTTTGTGAGATAGATATTCTGAGATCTGGTGAATGAAACTGGACTTAAGTTTGGGAGAATGACAGATAATGTGAATGCAGGCGGTTCATGTATAAAGAGAGCAATGACTAATTTGTAGGATTTAAAAGAAGAGTGGATAAAGGGGGATGGTGTTTCACTTCAGTAAACTTTTGCATTTGACTGGTCTACCACCGCTTAGTTTCAGTTCTATATCCTCCCTAAGGATGGTATAAGCTTGGTTTCTTAAAGATTGGCTAACGGCTTGCAAATATGGGTTGAGCCATAACTAGGTGATGAAAATTAGATTTGTGATGAGTAATGACATTAGCGATCTCAACATGCTGGTTATTAGTGCAGATGGCATAAATAAGGATGCATAAGAAGTTGGAGCATCAATTCGTCATCTGAGGGGGGCAGGGAGGGAGGTTACAGGGGAAGAGTGCAACAACATTTTTAAGGTATGAGATTGTATAGATAGATTTTTTTCCTCAAGGAGGGACATTTGTGATGGTGGACTTGTTGGAATACCGAGATGGGATGCTAAGGTTCTGGGTTGCAAATACTGCTGATATATGCAGACTCTTTGGGTAGAGGTGTTGGAAAAGTTGAAGGAGTCTAAAGATGAGTAACTAGAGTAGGGTTGGACCAGATGAAAACTTTAAGTAAATGGACATTTGAGTGTATACACCTGAAAACTTTTTTCGAGTTGTTAAATACTTTTCCGACCCGCTTTGGGCAACCAACTCTGGCAGGGAGCGAGTCACATGTGCCAATGTGGCTTGCTTTGGCAGTTACCTCACAGTCAATTCTACTCCAGTCGGATCCAGGTTCTATGGGCGAACCGCAATAGACATCAACGGAGTGGTCCTGATGCAAGGGATATAGGATGCTGATCCAAATACAGGGTTCTTCCTGGGGCCACTCCTCTGTCGTGGTTGGGCTACTTTGGCAACAGGGGTTCGAAGTTTATTTGAAGTCCAGCCAATAAACCAGTTGTCACTGATATACTGGTCTCCAGTTACAGAGAAACCATTGGTTCCCTTTAATTGGTGTTAATTCCCAACTTGGAACCAAAATGCACTCAATGGCTCTGCGTGGTTCAGCAGATTCAGGTGCAACTTTTGAGGGTTGGGACTAATCTCCCAGGCTGCATTTTGGCAGGAATGATATCTTGGCTGTGAAATCCCCAAGGCAGGCTTCTTTTGCTTTTGTGGCTGTGTAGCTGTAACAGTAAGTCAGCAAACTGACTCTTGGAGTCACTTCTTCTGTCTGAAACTCGGGGATGCCTTTTCCTCAAGGGCAGTCCTCTCTTTGATAGCCCAAGGAGCAGCAGGTGTAGTACAGTCCAGGTGCAGCCTCTCTTTCCCGGGTTCAGGGAACAGTAGGCTAGTCTTTCTTCAGTTCACTCTTTAAGTATAGATGTGATCTGAGGTCTGAGTGCCACTTTTAAGCCCAGAATATGGAATTGGAGGATGTGGTGATTACTAGCCAATGGCCATCAGGTACCCTCCTGGCTGATAACTTCCTGCAAAGTGTGCCATCTAACTATCTCATAATGAAATATTCTGCCCACTCCTAAGAGGCAAAACCCACCTCTCGGTATGTGGAGCTTGGCAGCCTACCCTAGAAATATGGCAACATAAGGGCTACATGCCCATGGGAAAACTGATTTGGCAACTGTTTTCAACTCTCTGTCCCTGACACTAACCTGTCTACCAGAACAAAAGAGCAGCCTCTGCAGTATGTGTCCACCATTTGCTCTTCAAAGGTGGCTTTTCCCTTTGAAGCTCACCTTTTGGGATCAGACCCTGTTTGGCCCTTCTGCCAGGAGAGGTAACACCTTTGGTAACGCAGGCCATTTGCACTCCTTCCTGAGAATTGTTCGCAGTTCCCCAAGGATGACAGGAGGCCGTGCTTTTTGCCCAGCACCCATAAACGGTCACTGGAAAAGTTTAGGGAACAGAGAGGCAACTTTCTCAAGTTGCTATTTACTTTAAAGAAATATTACATTCACAGTGAGCGTCAGATTGGGTCTAAGGTAACAGTTTATTTGATACCTTGAAGTAACAACTTTAGTATTCCCAGTCACAAGTTAGCATAGCTGAGTAGTTTGCGTGTAGCCCTGTACTCGCCAACGGGGCTACTAGTCTTTCTACAGCAAAAATGACAATTTGGGGTTTTTACTAGAACACGTAACAATACATGTTCTACTTTTTAATATATAACACCCTACTTTCGGGCTCCACAGACATGCCTTAGTGGTGACAAATTTATTAAAAAGGAAGGACTGGACTTTGTCATTATTTTAAATGCCAAGGTCGAGCTAGTGTGAGAAGTTGGCCTGGTATATGCTGTCCACTAGCTATAGTGGGCCCCTTGCACCAGTCCAAACAACCCTTATTGATGATAGGTTTAAGACAACCTTTATCGAAAGCTATCCTAGTGGTAGTTATGGAGAGCAGCCTTCAGGCTAAGTCTTGAAGGAGTGTAAAGCAGCCTGGTTTACCAGATTGTAATCTCTTGAATGTCTAAATGAAAGGAGAACCACACCAGGTATACATAAAATATATGTAATCATTGCTAAACATTCTAGAGTAATCTCTTCATGAGATTACAGAGCAAAGTACATACTTTAATAAAAACAGAACTTCAGTAAATAGCACAATATACACTGGGCCCCAGGGGGGACCAAACCGTATATTAAGAAAGTGGTATAAGAACCATGACTTGACTAGACACATAGCCTAGAGCAGGGGTCTCCAAACCGGTCCTGGAGGGCCGGATCCATGACAGATTTTGTGCATATCCCCATTGAGATACATGTAGTTATTTTTAAAATCTGGCATGGATCCGGCCCTCCAGGACCAGTTTGAAGACCCCTGGCCTAGAGCCTAAGAATCGCTGGGACGACAAGGAACCACGCAAGGTATTGACACAGGGGACCCACGGGGGACGCGTGCAGTGTTTGAACACAGCCGCGAGCGCCGTAAGCTTCATTGGGGAAAGTCGCGGTTGGAATTTTAGAGCTAAATGACACTTAGGAGAGGACATTGAGCAAACCCCTTTAGACTTACAGGGTTTTAGGGCCAACACCCACGGGAGCACCGGAGTACTCAAGTTACCTCACCTAGGGAAGCCGGGTGCATAGGTGTCAAATGGTGTCGGGAATCGTCATCGTTTTCAATGACGGCCTGCTGCAAAGTGCTGCTGCCGTGGAGAAGAAAAGGGTCCGGTGTGATCCAAGCCTGGATTGAAGATTTGAGGTACCTGAAAGCAGCGGGGACAGAATTTGGGTCACTTGCCAGTGACAAGGGCACGATAGACGAATGCCCACCTATGTCGGGTGCTTCAGGTGCGAAGAGGTGAAGCTTGACTCTGCAGCCACGAGGACCAGGAGGCGTCGATGACGACCAGAAGCTGGATTCGATCTGCCCCATGAAGGATGTCGAGTGCTATGGCATCGGTGCACGGATTGGAAACAACAAGCCTTGGCAACAGCAACCCACGCAGGAAGAGAAAAGATTCTTCGGTGTGGACCAGCAAGGTCCAGGGGGATCCCCAAGCGATGGAGAGTCAGGGCACGTCTGGAGCAACCAGGGAACCCTAAGGAAAGTCAAAGTTGCCTTCTTAGGGACCCCCCCAGTCGACGGACCAGGGATTGCAAAGGTACCTCGAGAGAACACAAAAAGGACCAGCTCACGGAACACTCGTGGAGTGTAGGCCAGCAATCTTCGGTGGAAATACTGCTTGGGCCTGGGCTACATGTAACACAAAGCACAGCCTCAAGGATCGTCGAGAAGCAGATGCACTTGCA
Source organism: Lissotriton helveticus (assembly GCF_964261635.1). Taxonomy (NCBI): domain Eukaryota; kingdom Metazoa; phylum Chordata; class Amphibia; order Caudata; family Salamandridae; genus Lissotriton; species Lissotriton helveticus. The sequence continues at coordinate 703,596,715 of NC_136063.1, read as the reverse complement.
AATGTGCATCGTGTCCAGGGGTTCCGGTTCCACGGTATCCACGAGGGCTACGGGTCTCAGCTTTGTTGGGTACTCGGGTCGGACTCGGGTCGGCCTCGGGGAAGTCTGGAAATACACCTCATGTGTTGCAAAGTCATCGGAGTCCGGCGGGAGCTTCGGAGATGCAAATAGGTCAGATGCGTCTTTGGTGCCTGTCACACAGGGGAATAATTATTTTACTCCAAGGGAGATTCTTCAGTCAACCAGCGTTGTGCAGATCGTCGAAGTTCTAGGATTCAGTATCAGAGTTTCGTCCAGGTGTAATCTAAAGTCCTGTTGCCAGGGGTCCCTATCTTATACCCAAGAAAGGGGTGGGACAAACTCTGGGGACACACCTATGGGAGGGTTTGGAAAGAGGGGTGGCTACACCCATTTCCTTTGTCCAGTTTTGCGCCAGAGCAGGGGCTGGTAGCCCCTGCAACCGGTTTGAACTGGGCTATGCACTGGGACGCCAAATGTGCCCCCCAGTGCTGACCTCAAAGCACTCTTGGAGTGCACCCACCCAGCCCCAATACACTAAAGCCTGTCTGGGAGGGGTTACACCTCCCTGTGACAAGAAACCTATTGTCCAGGCCTAACCTGCCGGAGTCTCGCCAGCAGCAGGAGGCAAGACTCGTGTCTGCGGCATCCATTATGTGATGCCAGGGTACAGTTAAGCTGGTACCGGGTGTACCGGTGTGGTCATGTTTCTCCCTCTAGAAGGGTGGAATCATACCCCGGCCAGTCAGGGCATGATTTCAAAGGGTTTGGCACCAAACACAACATGTTTCCTTGCAGCCATTCTAAAGTTAGCATTTACCGCGAGGTTATAATGCAGTTAAGAGTATATGGTCTGGCTACATCACAGAACAACCCCGGAGAATAGATTCCGAAGGCTGCAGAGGGGCCCTGCTCATGCATGGGCAACCTCTCACACAAAACCCAGCACCCTGCCTTCAGGATTGGTTTATATGTGTAGTAATTTAAGGTAGATACAGGGAACCTATATCTAAGTAAGGGGTGCATACACCACCTTACACAGGCTGCAGTAGCAGACCTGTGGTGTCATTTTGGAAGGCTTCCCAGGGGAGCATAATACATGCTTCAGCCCCTGGTAGGCCTCAGGGGTACCTCTGCCCTTGGTACCTAGTGTACCATATACTAGGGACTCATAAGGATACCCCAGTAACCAAACTGGAGTGTACCTAATGTACATGGAATCATTTTAGAGAGGAAGCAGTTAGGCTGGGTTCCTGGACAGGAGGGGTTCACTGCTTTTGGGTGGGTTGACCACAGGACCAGACCCTGGCCCTATGGCTACAGGTCCAGGCCCTGTGCCCAATACCCCGCTGTGCACAGCCAAAGTGGGATTGGCTTCAGTCAACCTCTCATTAAGCATGGCCGTAGGCATTGTGCAGCATGGGGTTGGTTGTCTCCAGGTGGAATGACCTGCAGTCAGGCCCTGTTGCCAACCCCTAGCTGTGCAGGGCCAAAGGCTGTGCAATGAGGTGGATTCGCTTCATGTATGGACATCAAAAATTGCTGGCCTTGGAACCTGGTGTGTGTTTCTCGACTGGTTTTTCCTGCTTCCCAGTGTCGACAGACCCTAGTTTTCCTTGTGACATATAACCTGCACTGTTTCAGGATGAAGCATTTTTGCTAACTGCAGTCATAGTAAGTGGTTAAATTTTTACCTTTTACAATTATACCAGTGTCTGTTTATGTTGAGCCTTCAGCATTACCCAGCTGCCAAATGTTATGAATGCTTAATTCAGCATATGTATGACATTTCAATGCCTTATTTATGAAACTGTAGCAAAAAGTGAGGGTAACAATAAGAAGCAGATCTAACTCTCCTAAAGCATGTCCATCAGCGTGTTCTGGACATCCCCAGAAAAGCCAGTCGTCCTCAGCCAGGCCTGACGCGTAGCGCCACTGACGTTGAAATCTCCCTGCCCAGCGAGTCTGGAGTGTCAAGACCACAACGGATGGTGAACTTGGCTGCGTCTCTCCCCTTAGCACTAACTTGGGAAAGAATTGTCCGAGCCTCCACCTGACACTGAGGCAGCACTTGCGCAACCGTATCCCACACAGAATGGGAGTAACGGCCCAAGAGACATGGAGTGCAGGCCTGAACTGGCGGAAGAGAAAATCTTCTTCCCAAATTGCTCCAGTTTCTTGGATTTCCTGTCCGGAGGTGCGGAAAGGAATGCACTTGGAGACGCAGAGGCTTGGACAACCAAGCTCTCGGGGGTGGGGGTGTTGGGAGAGGAAAACTGGGTCGCCCAGGGCCAGGCGATGGCGTCGGTCCACGTTCTTGTCCACAGGAGCCCCTGTGTTGGGCCTGGACCAGGTGCCCAAAAGAACTGAGAGTGCATCGTTAAAGGGCAGCAGCGGCTCCGTAGTAGCAGAAGCTGGCCGAAGCACCTTTGTCAGGAGATTAGTCCTGACAGCCACAGTGGAGAGTACACACTTTAGTCCAAGTTGCCCTAGGAACTTGGCCACTACATACGTATTTGACATATGCTAGGCAGGAACACAAAAGGTGTAGCACGCTAATCATTCAAGTTTGAGTAATCAGCATTATTAGAAAGACCGAAGAGTGCACAATCTACCGCTACTCACATCTATGTGAGTGGCACCAACACAAACGGGACAATCAGCCTTTATTCAACAATTTCAAATCAGTGTTTAAAAAGCTGTGAAGAAATTCTAATTATGTTATATTTCCGTTTAAACAGGCGCAAAAAATTCACAGACCCAATCTATAGCTACATACATCTATTAGTATTTGTCAAACCTTTAAATGGTGTAAAAAGTAACAGTTGTATTTATACAGTGAATATGATAACTAAACACCAAACGAAGACGGGCACATGGCATAGCACAGTCACCCAGTAATAATCTGACAATAATAATAATAATAATAATAATAGTAATAATAATAAAATAATTTATAAAGCGCATGGTTACGCCAAACGGCCTGTCCCCGCACTAGGGTGAGAGAGGAGGCATCGCCTAGAACCACGTCCAAAACAGCCAACCTAATCAACATGAAAACAGATGGGTTTTAAGAGCCTTCCTAAACCTTCAATTCAGAAGTTTCCATCCGGAGGCTCGGAGGGAGCTTATTCCAGCTCTGAGCCGCCAGAAGCCGAAAGGACGTGCCTCCCATTCTGGCCTTCTTAACCTTAGGTACTAGCAGCAGGCCGGTACCACTCGATCTAAGGGACCTTACGGGCATATAGCAGGTAATAAGATCCCTTAGATAAGAAGGACCCGTGCCCTGGTTGATGCGATGGCATGTGCAAAGCGTCTTAAACATGACTCTTTTCCTTACTGGAAGCCAGTGCAAAGCGTCCAAGGCTCTTTTGGAGGCAGCCCTCCTAGGTTGCCTAAGCACCAGTCGTGCAGCAGCATTCTGCAGAACTTGGAGTCTACTTAAGAATTTAGCTGTGGCGCCCAGATAGAGTATATTGCCATAGTCTAGGCGAGATGTAAGGAGGGCATGCACCAGCGTCTTCCTAGCCTCTATAGGAAGGAGATCCATCGTTTTCCGCAGGCTTTTAAGGACTGCAAAACACGTCCCCACTACACATCTAGTATGAGATTCGTACGAAAGATTGGAATCCAACCATACGCCCAGGTTCTTCACCTGGGTGCATGGTGTAGGAGTGGGACTCAAACTCGGCGGCCACCAAGCCGATGTCCAGACCAACGGAGTACCCCCTACCACAAGCACCTCGGTCTTGTTGCCATTAAGTTTCAGGCAGTACTTAGCCATCCAGGAGGCAAGCTCCTGCATGCATGCCCTGAAATTAGAGGCTGCCAAGTCTGGTGCCTGAGATAGGGAGATCACCAGCTGGGTGTCGGCGTACGAGACGACCCTGATTCTAAAACCTTCCGCTATCTCCGCCAGAGGGGCTATGTATAGGTTAAACACGGTAGGGCTCAGGGCCGAGCCCTGTGGCACACCCTGTTCCAGGTTGATGTCCTTGGAGTAGTGCGCACTCTGCCTAACCTGAAAGCTTCGCTCTGTCAGAAAAGACTGCAGCCATTTTAGGGCCGGGCCTGAGACACCGCCCTTGTTCAGACATTGCAGCAAGGTGTAATGAGCCACAGTGTCAAAGGCAGCTCTCCGGTGCAGCAGAATCAGGGCCATAGTTTGCCCAGCATCTGCCCCCTGTCTAATGACTTCCTTGGCAAGGAGTAGTGTGGACTCTGTAGAATGTGAAGCCCGGAAGCCCGATTGGGAAGGGTTCAGGAGGCAAGATTCCTCAACATGAGTCATGAGCTGTTAGTTTACTACCTTCTCTGCCACCTTAGCCAAGTACGGCAGCAGCGAGATAGGTCGCAGATTTTCAAGTTTGTCCGGACTGATATTCGGCTTCTTCTGAAGTTGGAGGACAGTGGCTTTTTTCCATCTCCCTGGCACCGTATGTGATCTAAACGAGACCTCCAAAATATGCCTAATATAGGGCTCAAGGATAGCCATACTCTCGCCCAACAACTTAGGTGAGGCGGGGTCTCTGGGCGAGCCAGACAATGCTCAGGCAGATTTTACTGAGTAGCTCGGGGGGTGGATGGGGGGTTCGGGGGAATAGTGAAGTTATCCGGCCTCCGATCTGTTCCACAAATTCCATGCCCATTTTAACGGTCCCAGGGAAAGAGGAATATATTTTCTCCACTTTCTCCGAGAAATAATTCGCAATCCGGTTGCATGACTCAGCCGAGCCTGCTATAGGCGCGGCAGTAGCTGCAAGGGAAGAAATCTCCTTATAAATTTTAAAAGTTCTTTCGTAGAGTTTTCCGCAGCCCCGATTCTAGCCTGGTAATGAGTGGCCTTAGCCCGCCTAATGAGTCTGTAGTATTTTTTCCGTTTTTCAATATATTCCAGTCTATCCTGGCTCAAAAATCCCTTTCACCATTGCCTCTCAAGGCGTTTACATTCAGCTTTTGCCAGGTGTAAAGCCGTGTTGAACCAAGGCGCTGATTTATGTGCCCTGCCCACAGTCTTATTAGGAAGCAGCGGGCCGCAATATTTAGTGCTTCATCTATACGCCTAATGTTTCTAGCATGGTGCTAAACGGGACCCACAGACTGTCTACAGGATGATTTTGGTCAAGAGGGGACTCCACACAGGTATCTAACTGCTTGAGTTCATATGAAGGCTTCCATGATTTCTGTTGTTTACAGAAGCATATGCATGAGTGTGTGCCTCCATAACATACATTATGTGCATGCTATTGCAAATCAAGGACCACATGTGTCCAGTTCAAAGGATACCCTCTTAATAGAAATGGCATCTTTCAGGTAATAATGTGCATCAAAGTGACTCTTCAGCCTTGCCACACCCACTGCCTTCTCCTTCCTCTCCTCGCCTCCAAGGCCCCATTACAGGTGCTTGACCTGTACAAACTCTGCTCCTGTTAGTGATTCATCTCCAAAATAACAGTTCCAGGAGGAGGTGCAAGTTGCTGCCCCAGATCAATATGAACAGTAATAAACCTTCAAAGTCTGGGACTCCAGGCAAAGCCCACCACAGTACATGCAGACCTAGATAGGTTCATCTCCAGAAACTAACCACTGCTTTGGGCAGAGTTTTCTTTCACATTTGTCTTTGAGGACAAATGACCTGCTTTGCTAAATCCCCTGACCTCAGGAACAGACTGCAGCTTTAGACACAAAACCCCTCCCACATAAGATGAAATAAGGCCTCCTCACAGTAGCACCACTGCTTCAGCAGAGGCAAACCTATGATCCCCAGAAGAACAGTGGCCGGACTATGAATAGTATTGTGTCTGGATAAAGTGAACAACATCATCAGGGACTGCTTTGGTGGGGCAAGATACATAAAAATACATGCAAGGCATCTTTGGTCATTTGTCAGCTTTTTTTCTCAGTAGGATATTGAATTCAGGAAATTGCAATTTTGCTTTTAACTTAACAAGCATAGGCTCTAAGAACCCAGTATGTTCAAATTTGTCAGGTAAAAAAACAGGACTGGACAAAGTTTTCCACAGGATTTTATGGGGCTTACCTGGCTGCTAAGTGGCAGGAAGATGCTTTTCTCTATGCTCTCTTCACCACACTGAAATAGTTTGTAACTGGAGCCTGCGGGAGCTCCCCTTGTGGGGCCTGTGAAGATTCACCTGCCTGTGGTGCTGTGGGTGGCGGTGCATTCACAGCCTCAAAACACCCTTTCGATGTTCTCTTCTGTACTCAGATGATTTCAGATGATTTTTAAGACCTTGTAAACATCGATGGGGACAGTGACCAAATGGGTGACACTTCTTTGACAGGAACCTGTTTCTACTAATGTTTCTGAGTCCATGGAGGCATGGAGTTGGGGTGGTGGGGTAGGAGCTGCCAAAGCTGCCAATCTCACAGGATAGTTGGTTAAACAATAATGGGGTAACCCTGTGTCCCTCAGAACCTGGGTATGGATAAGTTAAACAAGAAATGGTTCTGTCTGGTAGAAGATACGTTACTTAATGGTGCTCATAATGCACTGGGTAGCAACTTTTTAAAGAACCTGTAAAGTAAAAAAATGTCTTTGAAGAAATGGAAACAGAAATGTAAATGCTTTGTACTGTTTCGTTTATTAGAATTCAATTGTTCATAGATAATCGCACAAGTTACTACTTGTGTAACGATATATCTGTAAGAGACATTAGTTAGTGATAGATTCCTTACCTTAGAATATCCCCAGGCGTCAGACTGGATCCGGAATTTTTTTGCGTAGCAGTACCCATGCGCCTCGGTAGGCATCGTCCGCGGCTCCGCATCTGTCGTCGGCGCCGTGATGACGTCGTCGGAGTACTTAGACGCCGCCTCCACGTGCTGACGTCAGTTCTTATACACAGCTTTTCCGCGCCAGAAACGCAGAGCCATGATAAGAACCAACACTGGTGCCATGAAACTAGGGCCCTCAAAGGGGATGACCGTAACCCTAGATATCGGTTCGCAGAACGGGGAGGATGGGTGGGTCGGTAAGGAATCTTATCACTAACTAATGTCTCTTACAGATATATCGTTACACAAGTAGTAATTTGTGCTTATGAAAGAGACACGTTAGTGATAGATTCCTTACCTTAGAATAGATACCCCAGCAATACCAACCCCGCTGGTGGGTCTACGAACCAATAATTACACCAGAAAGTCCTGGAGGACGGAACGGCCAAAGAAACCATCCCTCCGGACTTGGCTGTCCAGGCAGTAGTGTCTCGCAAACGTGTGCAGCGAGGCCCACGTAGCTGCCTGACAAATGTCCTGCAAGGGCACTCCTCGGCCCAGGGCAGTCGTAGTCGCCGTGGCCCGAGTGGAATGAGCCCTCAGCCCAACAGGGGGTTCCTTCTTAGCCACGGAATAACACGCCTGGATGCACAAGATGATCCACCGAGAGATGGTCCCTTCTTAGCACCCACGTAGCCAACAAAGAGTTGGTCATCCACCGGGAACTGGCGTGTGCGATCCAGATAATAGGAGAGCGCACGTTTTGGGTCCTGACGGTGGAGCCTCTCTTCCTCTTTCGAGGGATGCGGAGGCGGAAAGAAGGTGGGCAAGGTGATGGACTGCCCTATGTGGTAGGCCGTGACAACCTTGGGCAGGAAAGAGGGTCTCGTCCGCAACACAACCTTGTCCGGATGGACAGAGAGGAAAGGAGGTGGGGAAGAAAGAGCCTGGAGCTCACTCACTCTCCTGGCAGAGGTGATGGCAACCAGGAAATCAGTCTTCAAAGTAAGAAGACGGAGAGGACAGTTATGGAGCAGCTCAAAGGGAGCACACATTAGGTAAGTAAGTACAAGGTTCAAGTCCCACTGGGGCATCACCAAAGGAACAGGAGGAAACATGTGTGTGATGCCCTTCAAAAAGCTATTTACAATTGGGGACTTGAACAAAGATGGCTGATCAGGTAGCCTTAAGAAGGCGGAAAGGGCAGAAAGGTAGCCCTTGATAGTGCCCAGAGCAGAGCCCTGCTGGGCTAGAGAAAGAAGGAAGAGGAGAACCTCAGAAAGGGAGGCAGAGAATGGATCCACAGCCTTTGCTGTGCACCATACCACAAATCTGTTCCACCTGCAGGCGTATACCGACTTTGTGGAGGGACGCCTGGCTGCCAGAATGACATTACAGACTTCAGGAGGCAAGTCAAATGACCTCAACTGTCGCCGCTCAATCTCCAAGCTTGTAGGTGGAGACTGGACAGGTTCGGGTGGAGGACTGTCCCCTGCTGTTGCAACAGAAGGTCCCCCTAAAGAGACAGATGAATCGGGGGATCGACAGACATCCTGAGTAGCTCTGGATACCAATATCTTCGTGCCCAGTCTGGAGCCACAAGGATAACCTGGGCCCGGTCGCGCCGGATGTATGACGTTACAACGCATACTTTTACCACGCATACCATTACAACGCGGTTTTTACCACGCATACCATTACAACGCATAGCGCTTTGGGGTGCTGGATAGTGAATAGTTTAATTTACTATTCCAACTCCAGTCCCCGTGGACACTAGGGAAGGTTATTGGATAGTAAATTAACCTATTCCCTATCCTAGAGCGCCCCCGAGCGCAATGCGTTGTAATGGTATGCGTGGTAAAAACCGCGTTGTAATGGTAGTGCGTGGTAAAAAATGCGTGGTAAAGGTTGTATACCGGTCGCGCCTGATCTTCTTCAGCACTCTGGGCAGAAGTGGTATAGGTGGAAAGGCGTACAATAGACCGCAACTCCACTCGCAACGAAAAGCGTCTCCGAGCGAGTGCCGCCTTGGAAATTCCAACGCGCAGAACTGATGACATTGCGCGTTCTCTTCTGTAGCTAATAGATCTAACCAAGGCTCTCCCCACTGCTGAAAGAGGCCTTGCGCCACGTCCGAGTTCAGACGCCATTCGTGATCCATCATGCACCGACGGCTGAGTTCGTCCGCCCTGGCATTCAGAGAACCTGCCAGGTGTTGAACCACCAGGGTCACACCCTGATGTTCCAGCCACTGCCAGAGGCGCAGAACCTCCTGGCATAGGGTCCACGTCCCCACCCCGCCCAGTTTGTTGCAGTACCACATGGCGGTGGTGTTGTCTGTGAACACCTGCACTACACTCCCCCGGACAGAGGGGAGGAATGCCTTCAGTGCAAGTCGGATCGCCCGCAGCTCCAGAAGGTTGATGTGGAGCTGGGACTCCGCCGGAAACCAGAGGCCTCTGATCTCCGCCTCTCCCATGCGGCCCCCCAAGGCCTGGAGGGACGCGTCCGTCACAACTACGTGCTCCGGTTGGGGTAGGAAGAGGGATCTGCCGCTGACCCAATCGCGGTCCGTGAGCCACCACTGCAACTGTCTTGCAGTGCCCTCCGAGATCAAGACATAGTCGGACAAATTGCCCTGTTGCTGGGCCCACTGAAACTTCAGGTCCCACTGCAGAGCCCGCATCCGTCATCGGGCGTGATGCACCAGAAGGATGCAGGAGGCCATCAGCCCAGAAGCCGCAGCGTCAACCTGACCGAGACTCCGGATAAAGGCTAAAAGATCGGAATCAGAGCCTAAATATCTCGAACCCGCTGTTCGGGAGGATAAACCCGAAACTGCGCCGAGTCTAGAACCGCTCCGATGAAGAGGAGCTTCTGAGAGGGACACAGGTGTGACTTCGGCACATTGATGGAGAACCCCAGCAGGTGCAGGAGGTCCGCCGTAGTCTGGAGGTGGCTGACGACTGTCTGGGGCGAGCCCGCCTGCAACAACCAGTCGTCGAGGTAGGGGAAGACTGAAACCCCTAACCTGCGCAGATGAGCTGCGACCACCGCCATCACTTTCGTGAACACCCGTGGGGCGCTTGTAAGGCCGAACGGGAGCACGGTAAACAAAGTGCTCGTGGCCTACCGTGAACCGCAGGTAACGCCGGTGGGCCGGCAGGACGGGGATGTGAAAATAAGCGTCCTGCAAGTCCAACGCTACCATCCAGTCTCCAGGGTCTAGGGCAACTAAGACCTGAGCCAATGTCAGCATCTTGAACTTCTCCTTCCGGAGGAAGCCGTTGACGTTCCGTAGGTCCAAGATAGGGCGTAGGCCCCCTTTGCCCTTCTTGGGTACCAGAAAGTAGTGGGAGTAACAACCACACCCTACTTCTGGCCCAGGAACGCGCTCGATGGCCCCCTTGGCCAAGAGGGCCGTAACTTCCTCTTGGAGAAGTGTCAAGTGATCCCCCGACACGCGGTGGTACTGCTGGAGGGGACGCCTCGAAGGGGAGGGAGTAGTCCCTTCGGATGATTTGCAGCACCCACCTGTCCAAAGTGACAGTGCGCCAGTGGTGGTGGTGATGGCGAACCCTGCCCCCCACTGGCGTCACATGGGCCTGAAAGCACGGACTAGGAGGGTTTTGAGGCGGATGCTGCAGGGGTAGGTGTGGACTGGCCTCGCCGTTGTCCCCGACCGCCGCCACGGCGGATTCCACGGCCGCCACCGCGCTGGATGTTAGACTGTGGTGTGTGGCTGGCAGCACCTGTGGGGGCGCCCCTTCCTTAGTCACGAAAGGAGCGAAAGGCACCCGTTTGCTGGCGCGGGGCCGAGAGGCCCAAGGACTTGGCCGTAGCCCTGGTGTCCTTAAAACGCTCAAGCGCATGGTCTGCCTTGTCGCCAAAGAGGCGACGGCCATCGAACGGCATGTCCATAAGTGTGTTTTGGACATCGGCAGAGAAATTCGCAGACCTCAACCAGGCGTTACGACAAATCGCCACCGTCGTTGCCATCGCTCTACCTAGAGAGTCGGTAGTGTCCAGCCCACACCGGATGGAATACCGTGCCGCATCTCGGCCCTCCACAAGGGCCTGGCCGAGTTTAGCCTGTACCTCCAACGGGCATTCTGGCAGCACGGCCGCGACCGTGTCCCACAGAGAGTGGGTGTAGCAGCCCAAGAGGCACGCGGTATTGACTGACCGCAATCCCAAACTCAGGGAGGAGAATACCTTTTTCCCGTAATTCTCGTACCTCTTGGATTCCCGGTCGGGGGGAGCCGACAGGAATGCGGTCTGGGAATTGGAGGCCTGGATAACCAGGCTCTCAGGGGTGGGATGGGTGGACAGAAAGCAAGGGTCACCCGGAGCCGGGCGGTTGCGTCTGGCCACGTTCCTATCCACAGGCTGCCCTGTGGCGGGCCTGGACCAAGTGCCCAAAAAAACATCTGACAAGGCCTCATTAAACGGCAGAAGAGGCTCGGCCGAGCTTGACTGCGGTTTAAGGACTTCAGTGAGGAGGTTAGTCCTCACAGCCGCGACGGGGAGCTCAAGGCCCAAGGCCTTGGCCGCCCTCATCAGCACCACGCTATAAGCAGCCCCCTCCTCCTTAGCCACGCTAGGAGGGGAGACAAAACCAGTGTCGGGTGAAGTGTCCAGACCACTGGCCTCCCCAAGCTCTCCTGTACAGTCCGCAGAAGACCGATACTCACGTGCCAGAGGGTCCTCAGACCCTTCCCAGTCCCCCTCGTCACCCATCGCCTGGTACTCAGGCTCAAAGGATGGGGCCGGGTCATTGAAATAGAAATCTCCCATCAGCGTCGAGAGCGCCACCGAGCGGCACCGCTCCGGCGCCGGACCCGAATTGAGGGCAGGACCAGGGACGACGTCGTCCTGGGATGGCGCCGGAGGCGACACCATAGGGGCCGACGCCGGCGAGGTCGACCGGCAGCAACCTGGATCCGGAACCGGACCCAGAGGGGCCCTGCGGCGTCGGGACCGAAGTCGCCGACAAAGTTCTCAACAAAGTACCTGGATGCGTAACGCAAAGTGAACAAAAGGCTCGCAAAAGAGGAGATACGTGGGTTCCGTGACCCGGGGGAACGGTTGCGTCCTTCCTCAATGCTTGCGCAGAGTAGGGGACTCGTCGTGAGCCTTACCGGTGCGGAGGTGATGCATAGATTCTTGGCCTGCAGGCCCGTTGCGGTGAGCAAGATGGCGCCTTGAGGCGATGCGACAATCCGTTTGCGATGCAAAAAGATGGCGCCCTTGATGCGTCAATGCGATGACGATGCGTTGTCGCCCTAGCATCCTTGCGACGACTCTGTACTTTGGACCCGCGACAGGCCCTGCGACACGCTTCTCCGGTGCTGCGACAGCAGGCAGCTTCGATGAACACACGCTTATAGGGAGATGCGGCGAAGGCTCGCTTCTCCGGCGTTGCGATGATTTCAGCTGCGGCGGCAACACGCTTCTTCTCGATGCGTCGCGCTTCCAGCTCCCAGCGGCACGCAAGTGTTTGGAGTCAGAATTCCCAGCAAGGAAATTCAGGAGGGAGCTGGAGGTGAAGTCTTTTGTCCCTGAGACTTCAGCAGGAGGCAATCACCGTTCAAGCCCTTGAAGAATATTCTGCAGATGAAAGTCTTTACAAAGTTCCTTCTCCTTTCCCTTGGCAATGAAGCAACCACTGCAGGCCAACTGAACAAACAGCACACTGGCAGAGAGGCAGTCCAAACTCCTGCAGCTTCCTTGGTTCTTCTCCTTGGCAGAAAGGTTTCTTGTTCCAGAAGTGATCTAATTTCTTGGGATCAGGGTCCCCATATTTATACCCCAAAATCCTTTGTTCTCTGAAGGCAGAGAAGCCTCTGCCTAGTTCAAACCAGTTCCTGAGCACTTTGTTTACATGACTCTCTTCTTTCTTTCACTGTGCAGGGCAGAGACATCAGCCGCGCCACAGGAGATGGAGCCAGCACAGGGGAGGGAAGATACAGCTTTGGAGTACTCTGTTGACATGATTCCTCCTCTCCTTTCACGGTGCAGGGCAGAGACATCAGACAATCCACAGGGGGTGGAGCCAGCATTGTAGAGGGAAGGTCCAGCCCTATTCAGGTCCAGGTGCATCTCCTCCCTCCCATCTAGATGCAGATCTTCCTATTCACCACTGGGCTGCCCCAGTCTGTCTCCTGGAATCCCCCAGCCCTGTCACTCACAAACGCAGACAAGGAATACACAACCTAGCAGAGGCAGGCTTAAATGGTTAGGCAAGCAAATATCTGCTTTCTAAAAGTGGTATTTGCAAACACAGAATATTAAAATAAACTTCACTAAAAGATGTATTTTATTATTCTGAGTTCAGGCATACTAAATTTGAATTTCTACCATGTTCCCTGAGTAAGTTAGGATTATAAGAATGTAATAATCCAACTGCCCATGCTGGCCTATAGAGGACAGGTAGCCTTCAATAGTGAAAAACAAAAATGGCTGTAATTCATTATTAGAACATGCTACACACATCAGAGCATGTCTTTATACTTACAATGCACCCTGCCCTTGGGCCCACCATAGAGGTGTCTAATATGAAGCAAAGGGAAGGTTTAGGGACTGGCAAGTGGGTGCACTTGGCCAAGTCGACATGGCAGTGCTAGACTGCATACAGGCATTGCAATGGCGGCCTGAGACACACTTTACAAGCTGTTTCTGTGGGTGGCACAACCAGTGCTGCAAGCCCACCAGCAGTATTTGATTTACAAGCCTTGGGCACACATTGTGCACTGTACTAGGGGCTGACAGATAAATCAAATAACCTAATCATGGAATCCAATTAGTATATCAATTTAGCATAGGGAGCACTTGCACTGTTGCACTGATTAGCAGTGGCATAGTGCCCAAAACATAAGTCCAGCACAAACATATCAAAAACGGAGGAGACAATCCGTCAAAATGGAAGGGAGACTCACGCCAAGGATGTCAGGTCTAACAAGCACCATTAAGTAACGTATCTTCTACCAGACAGAACCATTTCCTGTTTAACTCACAGGATAGTTCTCACCATTGAGGACTGGTCAAGAAGTTATCATAGCCTTACAGAACAAATCAGCATATCTAGTAAGATGGCGTTGACCTGAACAGGCTCAGCTGACAGGAGTCAGTAACTCCTGCTTTATCATCTTCTTTAATGGGGGGAATATTTTTCAAACAATGAGGAAAAGCCAAGTATCATAAAATTCTGTCAATACTCTGAATCGACCTTGGAGTTGAAGAAAGAAGAGGGTTTCTACTCCAGATGGTGTAATTTGTGTTTCTTGTGTGAAGATCTTTAGGAGATTGTTCCAAAAATAAAGCGCACATCCACCCGCTTGTGGCAAGTGCACCAATCAACAGGAGTAGCAAGCCAGAGTCATGGTCCTAGCCCAGACGTCACGCGCAGATGTCATGTGGATCCAATAAAGATCTTTTCTTTGAGCATCTTCTGGGTAGACATGAAATAAATTGAGGAATTTCATCAGTGAAGGAATGAAAGAGCTCCAGACTCATGTTGATGATTTGTGGAAAAACAGGAATTGATCACAGTGTGCCAGTAGGTGCTATTATACTGTGAGGTAGTCACATCTTACAGATAGATCTTATGCTGCATGGTTCACCTGGCAATACTGAAGAGCTACTGCTGGGGACAGATGAATCCATCCATCAGAATTGGAAGACACAGATTTACCGATATGGGAGGGAGAAGGTGGGTGCTGCTGGTAGCCATTTATTGATGGTCTGAAACTCACAGGGAGTAGAAAAATAAGTGGCAGGTTGGTCTTTCCTTCTCCTTACCCCTAAGTCTGAGCAGCATCACCTTCCATGAGTGGGTAGTATAATTCCCAAAGACTGGCCAGCATCTCATGCTTAGCATCAGCAGCATCACCAGCTGAGCCTGGCCAGCATGCCACCGTAAAGGAATAAGAGGCCCTCACTAACAATTTCAATAGTCCTAAGAAGTATGTTATCAAATTATCCAAGGCAGGTGCTCCCCACTACTGTAAGAATTAGTGGGATTCTAGAATATTAAATAAAACTAGCCTTGTGCTTCAGATTGTGTTATTTTAACTTATTTCAAAATTATTTTTTCTCTTATTTCAAATTTTTGCTTTTACAATGAACATGTATATACCATATTACCATATGGAGTTAGGCACTGAAATTAACTAGCATTTGGATATGTTTTGTGATTGATAAAAAATGAATAATATTTCAACTGTGCACGCTTTATTATCACACCCATTATTAAATGTAGCTTTGATACCTGCATGAACACCTGAATACCATTGTTGATATAGTATTTTGCTCTGTCATAATCATCCTGCAAGATGTACAGAAGGCTGAGTTCTTGGCTGTAGTGAGTTTCCAAAAGCGCCTTTCGCTGTTCAACTTTCATGGAATTGTCAACAAACGTGAGCAAAGCCTGGTCATCATCTCCCTCAAGCAGCAACTTCGCTTTACTGCGCATCATATATGGTAGGTAGGTTTCCTAAAAGAGAAACACATTGTTAATAGGTCAAAAGATCCTCTTTGTATGATATTTTACCAAGGTATGGTTAATTCTATGAATGGCGCACAGCGATAAAATGTAGTATGATGTATTTAAGTAGCACTTATGTTAGGGCATTTCAAAGCGCTGCCAGCTAAGGCTTTCAAAACTGGTGCTGCAGGGATTCTTCTCATGCACATAACTATACGCAGGAAACCAGGACCTCAGTGTATTGTGGTGTACCAAAAAGCCACCTCAGTGCTAGAACCCCAATCCGACTAGCAATAGTGTCTCAATTGTTCTCCGTACTACAGCAAAGCTACCAACGATTAGACAACCTAGAACATGTGACTTAGTAAACTCTCAGGACTAGTGGGAAACTAAAACACTCTTTCGCTCCAACACTCAAACTAGTCCACAATGTGAATAATCAGAGACACTGTATAGTTTAAACTGTTTATTTTAACTAACGTGCTCTAAGATGCCGCACACTAGCCAACACTAGCAGAAAAATGCATAAGAATAATACAATCAGCATTGTTACACTTCCATAAAACACAAAAGGGGAAATCATATTATGAGGACAGTGGAAACAAGACTATAGCGCCTTTACCACCCTCCCCGTGTTGGGAGCTAGTTTATTATAATTATAAAAGACCTCTGAGCTTTGTCAGGGGGACCCCATACCTCCAAGATCAGATGCAATGAATCACATCCCAGGACAATCACAGCTATTCTTAGTTGGAAAGGTTTTCTCCAAGTGCCTTCTCATGCATGTAATGCCATAATAAAAAGCACCCGAGTTTCAGTTGGGCAGCTGTGCCTCGCGTTATGTCTATGTGCATGAGACTGACCAATGTGAATCTACAGCATACATTGTTATTCTACCTTGAACACGCTGTGCAGACAGAGAGCACAGTGTACGGCTAGATATGTGAAAAGCAAACAGTTCTCATGAGAAGAAGCGCAAGCAGTGTATTTACTAGAACAGAGCCATGTAATGTTGTGTGCAAAAGCGTCAGAATGGTGTCTAAGCATATATTTCACTCATGCTAACTTAGCAATGTCTGCAGTTAACCCCATATCCTCACAACACTAGAACAAGATAAACTTTAGAAGCTGAAAAGAGAAAGCGCTGCAAAAGGCTAAAGGTGGACTTGCTCTTTCTGTATTTCCATTCAAGCTTCATTTGGAGAATGTTCCTCAGATAATCAGGAACGGAAATCCAGAAAGCAAAGAACATCTGAGATAATGAGCATCAAGTAGCACATTCATATCACCGTACACACATAAATAACAAAGTGAGACAAACTGACACTCTGCAGTACCCTAAAACACACTAGGACACACCCAAAGATAAAAAGAATCTGTGGCTAGACTGTGTCTCTACCAGATATATCGTTAACAAAGTTAAGTAACTCTTTCATCTGATAGAGGCATCTAGCCGCAGATTCCTTAGCTTAGAATAGATACCTAAGCCATACTCCATAGGAGGAGGGTCTACGAAACAACCACCAAGTTCCAGGAGAACAAATACATCAAGAGGCTGACAAAACACGGTGGGAACCGCAATGCCAGGGCAAGTGACATGAAACCCAGGAAAACTCTAAGCAACATGAACAATGGACGTTGAAGACACCAAAATCCATCGAGGGACGATGTGAGACCTCTCTCGTCCAGACAAAGGCGAAAGGAAATACAGAACTAGAAAGGTCAGTGCCAACGTAAGAAACAATGTAGTGACTCCGTCAAAGAAGGAGCCCAGCACCGGTGCCTATGATCCACGAGGTACGAAGCCCCAAAGGGACGAAACAACATGACAACGGTAGAGCATACTGTAGGAAGGTGGATACCTGACTATGGTTACCCCAGATTTTTTGCCTTGTGTTTAGCTGGTTTTCGACTTAGTTGGCCTGGGATCCTGCTAATCAGGGCCCCAGGCTATCTGCTCTCTCTGTAAAATGGACACCATGTACTCTAGGTACAACCACAATTGGGAATTGGTTAACCTTGTCAGCCCCTGTAGAAGTATAACCTAGGTACTCAGGGCATAGGTGTAACCAAGGCCTACCAGGGGCTGCAGCATGTATTATGCCACCCGTGGCTGGCCACTCAAACTGACAACTGGCTGATCACTCAGCTGGGGCAAGGTCGTGTAATCACCCCTTGCTTAGGTATAATATTCCTATATTTGACCTTATATATAGACATATAGTAACCTATAAGTCACTCCTATGGCAGGCCTTAACAATCCTGGAGGCAGAGTGCTTGGTTATGTGTGAGATGGTGCTCTAGCATGAGCTGAGCCAGTCTGCAGCTTTCGGAACCATGTCCTTATAGCTGTTCTATGATATTGCCATACCATATACTCTTAAGTGCATTATAATCCTCGCGGTTGAATGCTAACTTTGGTTTGGATTTATCCAAACATGTCGTGTAAGGTGTCATACGCTTTGGAATACTACCCCTTCGCCAATTCTGGCGACGGGGGTAGCATTCCACCCTTCTAGAGGGAGAAGACATGTTATTGCTGACTATCCCTGTGAGAAGTTGGCCTGGTATATGATGTTCACTATTCTAGTGAACACCTTGCACCAGTCCAAACAACCCTTATGGTGATGGTTGTCAGTCAACCTTATAGACCACCTATCCTAGTCGTAGCGTGGACAGAACAGTCTTAGGCTAAAAGACTCTTGAGGGCGTGTAAAGCCAGCTGTTTTACCATATGTAACACCTTGAATATCAAATGAAAGGACACCACACAGAATATATATATATAAAATATATATGTATTTATTTACTAACACACTCCTCTGAACTCTTTATGAGATCAGAGGCCAAAGCACATGACAAGATACTTAGTCAGAATACATTAAGTTGCACAATTTACGGTTAGGCCCTAGGGGCGAAGCAAACCATATACTAAGAAAGTGGTATAAGTACCACGTCACGAGAAAAGGAAAGGTCTAGGGCCTAGAGAATCGCTGGGGCTACACTATCTGAACTTTAGGTTAGGAGTAAGAGGGCCACAGGCGGCACGTGCAGTGTCTTTACACACGCGTCAGTCAATGTAAAGTCAATGGGAACTTAGAAGTTAGAAAAAGAAGGATTCAGGACACTTCCGGTTTAGTTAGGAGGAAACAACCAAAAACCTAGACACTGGGATAGTCAATACCCTTGGGAGCACCGAAGTACTCGCTTTACCTCACCCAAGGAGGGCGGGTGCATAGGTGGGAAGATGTGTCGAGTTTCGTCGTTGAAGCCTATGGAGACCTGGAGAAAGATGCTGCAGGCGACCAGGAGGAAGATGTACGGGTGGATCCAAGGGTGGATCGAGGGTGAAGAGGACCTGAAAGCAGAGGGGACAGAGTCTGGGTCACTAGCCAGTGACCGGGTGGAACCAGGAAGGAACCAGACGACGTCGTGGAGCAATCAGGTGCTGTCGTGAAGCTTGTCTCTTCAGCCACTCGGACCAGGAGGCGTCGAGGACGACCAGGTGCTGGAGGCGAGCTGTCCCACGAAGGTTCTCGCAGATGGAGGGGGTTGACTGCCCGATTGGAGTCAACAAGCCTTGGCAAAGGCAACCTACGCAGGATTCAAAGAAGGCTTCTGGTGCAGACCAGCAAGGTCTGAGGTGCCTCACCTTTGCAGGGAGGCAAGGACCAGTCTCGAGCAACCAGACCAGCGAGTTGGTTCAAAAGGATTGTCGTCACAGAGGCTACTAGCCAACGGGCCAGCAACCGGACAACGCGTCGAGCAGAACACAAGCAGAAGGGCCCCACGCAGAACTCGTGGAGTGTGGAGGGCTGATCTTCGGTGCAGGTGGAGCTCGGATTCGGGGCTTCTCAATCCCCAGTGCACAGCGTCAGGCAGGAAACCTATTGTCCAAACCTCCGTGACTGGAAGGACTCCCAGCAGCAGGAGGTTAGACTTGTGTCTGTGGCAGTAGCATCCATTTTGTGACGCTGGGGCTCTGGTTAACTTTAACCGGGATAGTCAGTACTAACATGTCTTCTCCCTCTACAAGAGTGGAATGCTACCCCCGTTGCCAGAATTGGCGAGGGGGTAGTATTCCAAAGCGTATGACACCTTACACGACATATTTGGATAAAGCCAAACCAAAGTTAGCATTTAACCGCGAGGTTCATAATGCACTCAAGAGTATATGGTATGGCAATATCATAGAACAGCTATAAGGACATGGTTCCGAAAGCTGCAGACAAGCTCAGCTCATGCTAGAGCACCATCTCACACATAACCAAGCACTCTGCCTCCAGGATTGTTAAGGCCTGCCATAGGAGTGACTTATAGGTTACTGTGTGTCTATATATAAGGGTAGATATAGGAATACTATACCTAAGCAAGGGGTGATTATACGACCTTGCCCCAGCTGAGTGATCAGCCAGTTGTGTCAGTTTGAGTGGCCAGCCAGGGGTGGCATAATACATGCTGCAACCCATGGTAGGCCTTGGTTACACCTATGCCCTGAGTACCTAGGGTACACTTCTACAGGGGCTGACAAGGTGAACCAATTCCCAATTGTGGTTGTACCTAGAGTACATGGTGTAAATTTAGAGAGAGTGCATCTGTGCTGTGGGTCTGATTAGCAGGCCCACAGCCACATTTAAGTCGAAAACCAGTAAAGCAAAGCAAAAAGTGGGGGTGACTATAGGAAGCAGACCCTACTCTCCTACAATCCCGGTTAAAGTTAACCAGAGCCCCAGCATCACAAAATGGACGCTGCTGCCACAGACACAAGTCTGACCTCCTGCTGCTGGGAGTCCTTCAAGTCACGGAGGTTTGGACAATAGGTTTCCTGCCTGGAGAGGTGCGAGCACCACCCCAGACAGGACTTTATGTATTGGGACAGTGAGGGCTGAATAGATTGAGACACTGCCTGGGGCACACAAGGTGTCCCATGCATAGTCCAGTTCAAACCGGTGCTGGGGCACTCCAGCCCCAGCTCTGGCGCGAAACTGGACAAAGGGAAAGGGGTGTAACCACCCCCTTCCTGGGTCCCACCCATACGAGGGACCTAGCAGGTAATCCAGCCCCTAGATTTGGTATATAGGTAGGAGCTGAGTCCCAAGACTTTAGATTTGATCCGGAACTGAAACTTGAAACGAAACTCTGGACCTTCGACATTCTGCTGAAGCTGAAGACTGAAGAATCTCCTTTGTGGTCAAGGAGTGACCACCCTGGGCAACCAGGCACCATCCAGCAAATCAACGGCTGGCTTTGTCGACGTTCCCGCCGGAACACGAGCACAGAGCCTGACAAGACCCAGACTTCCAGACCTCCCTGACCCTCTCTTCACGTCTGCAGCATAGCTGAGATCCATGGAGGCGACAAGACACGTGGGACCGGACATCTTGAAAACCCTGCAACTTGCTAACTGTGCAGCTCCTGAGGCATCCTCTAAGCTGTGCACTGGGGACTGAGAAACCCCGAATCCGAGCTCCACCTGCACCGAAGATTAGCCCTCCACACTCCACGAGTTCTGCGTGGGGCCCTTCTGCTTGTGTTCTGCTCAACGCGTTGTCCGGTTGCTGGCCCATTGGCTAGTAGCCTCTGTGACGACAATCCTGTTGAACCAACTCGCTGGTCTGGTTGCTCCAGACGGGCCCTTGCCTCCCTGCAAAGGTGAGGCACCTCAGACCTTGCTGGTCTGCACCAGAAGCCTTCTTTAAATCCTGTGTGGGTTGCCTTTGCCAAGGCTTGTTGACTCTAATCCGGCAGTCGACCCCTCCATCTGCTAGAACCTTCGTGGGACAGCTCGCCTCCAGCACCTGGTCGTCCTCGACGCCTCCTGGTCCGCGTGGTTGAAGAGACAAGCTCCACGACAGTACCTGATTGCTCCTCGACGTCGTCTGGTTCCATCCTGGTTCCACCCGGTCACTGGCTAGTGACCCAGACTCTGTCCCCTCTGCTTTCAGGTTCCCTTCATCCTCGATCCACCCTTGGATCCACCCGGACATCTTCCTCCTGGTCGCCTGCAGCATCTTTCTTCACAGGCTCCATAGACTTCAACGGCGAAACCCGACACATCTTCACACCTGTGCACCCGCCGTCCGTGGGTGAAGTAACGCGAGTACTTTGGTGCTCCCAAGGGTATTGACTATCCAAGTGTCTAGGTTTTTAGTTGTTTCCTTCTAGCTAGACCGGAAGTGTCCTAAATCCTTCTTTATCTAACTTCTACGTTCCCATTGACTTTACATTGACTCTCGCGTGTGGGTAAAGACTCTGCACGCGCCGCCTGTGGGCCTCCTACTTCTAAACTAAGGTTCAGATAGTGTAGCCCCAGCGATGCCCTAGGCCTTTCCTTTTCTCGTGACGTGGTACTTATAGCACTTTCTTAATATATGGTTTGCTTCACCCCTAGGTCCTAACTGTAAATTGTGCAACTTAACGTATCCTGATTAAGTAACTTGTTATGTGCTTTGGCCTCTGATCTCATAAAGAGTTCAGAGGAGTGTGATAGTGAATAAATACATATATATTTTATATATATCCTGTGTGGTGTCCTTTCATTTGATATTCAAGGGGTTACATATGGTAAAATAGCTGGCTTTACATGCCTTCAAGAGTCTTTTAGCCTAAGACTGTTCTGTCCAAGCTACCACTAGGATAGCTGGTCTATCAGGTTGACTTACAACCATCACCATAAGGGTTGTTTGGACTGGTGCAAGGTGTTCACTAGAATAGTGAACATCATATACCAGGCCAACTTCTCACACATACCGCCTGAACATACACCACAGTGGATGTCAAACATGAAAACAGGGGACAGTCCGAAGACTGTCCGGGTAAGAACAGAGGCCGCAACAGGAGGCAGGTGTGTGTAGAAAAATCCCACATCAATTGTGTACCCCCTAGGACTTGTGACAACAGTGGCAGGGCTGAACCCAGAGTCTAGTGCCAACAGAGACAGAAGAAGCACCATCGAGCAAAAGCGAAGTAGGTAGGCATGTAGCCAAATGTACCAAAGATACCACTGTGAGGGGATAACCTGCAAAGCTAGGAACACAGAGGACTATATCCCGAAAGAGAGAGTAAGCAAGAAGGCCTGATACTAGGGCAAAAAAGAACCTAGTATGCAAGCACCCCGTGGCGTGTAGAACTTACGACATATACACAAAGAGACAGGAATGTTGCCACACTTACAGGAAGTGACAAAACCCTAAACAGGGGAGTCGCTCAAATGGTACCACTGTACCGTGTGCGGAAGAACAGTCACAAAACGCAGAAAAAGCATCAGTACCCCGAGGGGGAAGAAACCTGGTCGCCCGTGAGGCAGGCGGAAACATAGACCATGATACTGCCAGTAAAGGAGTGCGAGAAGACATAGACAGAAGCCTGTCACCAAAAAGGATACACCGCCATAGACAGACACCATCTACCAACAAGGAGAATGTTGAGAAGAATACATGCACAGTAATGCTACCTAAAGAAGCAACTGTGCCAGAATGGGAGTAAGAACTCACACCCAGAAAAACAGCTGGTGGGAAGCCCATCACCAGTGCTACAAATGTGAGTAAGAATCATCCATAACCCCTGTCTCCACTGTTGTTCGCCCTCATCCTTGAACCCCTAGCCCATTGGGTCCGCACGGACGTCTCTATCAGAGGCCTCCAATGGAATGACGAGATAACGGACAAAATCTCCCTCTATGCCGACGACAGCCTGGTATATGTAGCTTCCTCCCGGTCTTCTATTAACAGCCTATTTCATGTCCTCACTAATTTTGGGAAGTACTCGGGCTACTCGATCAACTGGTCCAAATCTATATTGTACATGCTACATGGTCCACCGCCCCGTCTACCCCGGGGGGTTTCCATCACTGTGCCCCCGGATGGATTTAAATACCTTGGTATCTATATCACGTCTGACCCCAAGGTGTTCCACGATCGCAACTTACTGGATCCCCTGCGCAGACTACAGTGACGTGACCCACTGGCGATCCCTCCCACTCTCCCTCCCTGGCAGGGCAGCCCTGTTTAAAATGTTGGCGCTCCCGCGCTTCCTATACGCTCTCAAAACTGTCCCTTTACGATCCCGGACTCCTATTTTAGCTCGGTGGAAAGTGAAATCCGTCTTTTGTTGTGGGATGGCGGGGTAGCCCGTATCGCCCTTCATAAACTCTTCCAGGGCTGGTATGACGGAGGCATTACATTACCCGATCTCCGCCTCTACTATTGGGCGTCGCAATTGGTGGCTGTCAATCACTGGATCCATGATTCACCCCTGGATCCGGCCTTCCTCCTTGACAGATGTCAGACTGGGCGAGAGGGCTACCTGGGGGCCCTCTACAGCACACCAGCCAGGAACAGATACCTTGGACCCATGGCACACACGGTCGCAATATGGCATAGGGCCAACAAGAGTTTGGGATGGTCAGGTAAACTCACTGCGGCAACACCCTTATGGTCGTCGCAACGTCTGGGTTCCCTCTGCTTCCTTCAGGGATTCGACAAATGGAACACAACAGGGATCTCGACTGTGGGAGACCTTGTTCATAGGGGTAAGCTACTGACATTTACAGATCTTCAGGCCAAATTCTCCCTTACACTAACTGAATCTTTCGGATATCTACAAATCAAACACGCAATCCTTGCCGCCATTCCAGACCTTACATCCATACCTGAGACCTCCCCCTTGGAGGACAGACTACCATCAGTACCCCTTCCTGCGAAAGCCATCTCCTACACTTACCCCAAGCTTTGTAACAATCTCCCCGACCCCTTCCAGTCCCTGCGGAACAAATGGGAGGGAGACTTGGGTCCCCTGGCTGAGGAGGACTGGTGGGCGGCCCTAATGTCCCCTAGAGAATCGGCTATCTGCCATAGGTTCAGGTTAATCCAATTGAAAGTTTTACATAGGGCCTAAATGTCCGCTCCTACACTGGCCAAAATTGGTAGACGCCCGACGCACTATGTCTGCGTGGCTGCGGCCTCCCTGGCACCTTCTATCACATCTTATGGGAGTGCCCAGTGGTGCACCACTTCTGGGAGGGAACGATCAGTAAAATGAGTAGTTCCCTGGGTAAGCCACTCCTACCGGCGCCAAAAGAATGTGTTCTCAATATATGGGGGGCCACGGACCTGAATGTACTAGAACTGCAATGGGCGGCGAAGGGTTTTCTACTAGCCAAACGCTCCATTGCGATGCACTTGGGTTCCCAAGTAAGACCGCTAGTGGTGGGCTGGATGGCTGAGATGGACCGCTGCATGATTGCCAAAAAGACAATGTACAAAATAAGAGGCTGCCCCAAGAAATGGGACAAGAAATGGGGACACTGGAACAAGTACCGAGGTGAACTCTGCAACTCTCCAACAACTGAATTAGCCATGGTCCGAGCTGGTCCGTAGGACAAACTGTACGCTAATAATATTTTTGCTTGCTTTGTACCTTGATTCAATGTACCGTCTTGATTGTGACTGATTTTCTGACTCTGTTTTTCTCTAATAAAATGTTATGTTAAAAAAAAAAAGAATCCATAACCCGAGAAACAGCCGGGGTGGATCACAGATCGGGTGGCAGAAAGTCATATACAAGAGCCACTCCTTGAAGAACTAAGAAATATCCACAAGACAAGAGGGGACCATATGCACAGGGCAGGAGGGGACAATATGCACAGGGCAGGAGCTGACAAACCGGACCCCCTGTCCTGCAAGAAGCAAGGGACCGAAGACCTTGTTAGGGAAGGGGGGTAGGAGGCAACCCACAGCCGAGACAGAGCTGGCGGGAACTCCCCTTGCCCTAGGCAAGAACCTCGACAGTGCATGAGCCACAAGAAAAGACATAGAGCACAACCTTTGAGCAGCAATACGGCAAGTATTCGCAGAATATAGAAGAGACCGTTCCGGAATGGAACAGAGGGACCTGCCCCCCAGGGGCGCATGTCCACCTGTAGACAGGCAAGACGGGCACAGGGAGGCTGCAAGAACACACCAGGATAAAACAGGTGTGACAAAACCCCAATGAAACAGCTGGGAAGGACGCCCCTACTGAGGCGGGGATGTACTACGGATCAACATTAGACAACCAATTGTAACCCCTGGAGAGAAACCAACACCAGAGAAGACTTCCTACAATGGTCGGAAGAGTCTAAGTGCGACAAAAATTCCTGGGTAAGGAAGAGTAGCAATATAACCGCCAACAAATACCCCACATAGGTTAAGGCACAATCCTACAAAAGAAGGGTCCCTCTTGAGATAAGCTTGTACGAAGAGGCTCAAAAGAAAGGTAAACACAGCTTAATCAGCAGTACCAGAATAAGGAAATAACACGGCTGAACAGCCACACAATCCAGAACATCTGTAACCCGTAACGGGTAACAGAAAAGAAAGTGACGGCACCGTCATGAAACCAAAAATCCTCAATGAGGATTAAAACCGGGTAAGACAAACATAGCCAGGAGACCCCTGACCGCCGAATCAGCATGGGCGTCAAAAAGAGTGACCCCATCAAAGGTAGATCTTTAAGCTGCTCCTGAACATGTTCTGGGAAAATGTCGTTGCGCAGCCACGCATTGCGGAGCACGGCAACCGACTTGGCCATAGCCCGACCCACGGGGTCAGTAGTGTCCATGGCAGACCGAATCGAAAATTGCATCATATCATGGTCATCACGGATCAAGCGGGACAGATCGGCACAAGAGCTCTCCGGCAAGGAGGGGAGGCGCTGCTTGACAGAGTCCCAAAGGGCAAATGTAGCCCGAGCAAACACACACACAGGGTTTAGGGACCTGAGTCCCGAGCTAGCGTATGCAAACAAATCGCAGCCACATGACTCCAACCACCGAGACTCCAGAGTGGAAGGATGCAACGGAACAGGAGTGGTAGAAAGAGCTACCGGAATCTCAAGTCCTCCAGCCCCAGGATGGAGGGTCGAACATGCGGGGTCATCGGGAGCCGGGCGATGGGGATGTGCCACAGAGCGATCCACGGGGCCCCCCGAAGAGGGCCTTGCCCACGTCCCGAGAAGGATGTTAAATAATGACTCTGCAAATGGCAACAATAACTCCATGTCCCCAGCGCCCTGGCAAAGGCTCCAAAGGTCTATAGACTGAGGACGGCTGCATCCTCAAAATGTCTGCAGCCCTGCAAACAGCCCTGACAAATGTCCCGCTAGCCTCCGTGGCTCTGCAAGGCGGTGACAGCAAGTCATCAGAAGGTGACGGGCGCAAGCCAATCCAGCCACTCAACTGAGGCTCAGCAAAAGGAGGAGTAGGCCAATGCCCCACTGGCACCCGCTCCAGAGAGCGTTGAAATGACTCAGGGGGTGGGGAATCCACTAGGACCACATCATCCACCAATAAAGCTTTAGATGGTGCCAGCGTCGAACGGCATAGCGACGATGTCGGCGACCTCCGAAAAGGCCTGGACTGGCTGAGTGGAGTACGCATTAGCCACCTACGGACGGTCCGAGTCGAGCCAGCGTTGGAGACCTCCGAAAAGGCTCCAACCGTCAGTCGAGCTGGCGTCGACAACCTCTGAAAAGGCCTTGACAGGCCAGAGACAAGCCGGTGTCGAATTAACATCCCAGAGGTGGAAACCTGCGGGGGGAGAGTGCGCCGAAGTGGTGTCATGCACCGTGCCGCAGTCACCTCCAGCGACGCCGCAGGGAGCCTCGGAAGGCTGTGCAATGGTGCTGTGGAAAGGCTAGACGTTTTGGGATGCCCCACCGGGCTGAGTCCTGATGTTGAGGCGACTCCGGAGTTGGAGTCAGGGCACTCGGTCGGATTGAGGGTAAACCCGCAGGCGGAGTCCCTACCCCCCCTGTGGGTCCTAAAGGCGCACCAGGGAGGGGGACAAAGCAAGGAAGGACTGCAGGGCTCGGCAGTAGTCCTCCATCTGTGGTCAAGTCGCCCCAGCACCCGGAAACGGGGGATATGCGGTTTCCGACCCCTGGGGGCCCGAGTCCGGCAAAGACCGGGAGCCACAGGCCCCGACTTGATGTCAACGCGAAGCCGACGACTTCCGCAACTTCTATTTGTGCTTACATGAGGTAGGCGTATGACGGAGACGGTCCCGGGACTGCCCCGAAAGGAATGTCCTCCTATGAGGACTGGGGACACGTGGACGTCTCCGCTGGAGAAGGAGACCTGTGTCGCGAGGGGTCCGTTCGGGACCTCCGGGCAGACAGCAGCTTAATGCGGCGTTCCCGCAGGGATTTCGGCCACAGCTGGCGGCAAGCGTCACACTCCACGGAGTCATGGTGCGTGCCCAAGCACCACATACAGATTTCATGAGGGTCCGTCGCTGACTTCTGTCAGCGAGCAGGACCGGCACAGCTTGAAGCTCACAGGCATTGAACACACTGTTCCTTGACGCAAAAAGGCGTTGAGAAGGCCTGAAGATAACAAAAACAGGCCAGAGGTATCACTTTCCTGGATCCGCCGGGAGGGGCTTATATGGCTCCATTGACGTCCCTTCCTTGGACGACGTAAGGACAGAGCCGGGCGACGCCACCTCCTAGCGTGCAGAGGTATTGCTGGGGAAAAAAGAATTTCCGGATCCAGTCTGACGCCTGGGGAGATATTCTAAGTTAAGGAATCTGGGGCTAGATGTCTCTATCGGATATGTTTATCATAGTAGATAACAAAAAACTAATTCTTGGTCATATCCTATATTATTTTCCATTTTGTGACCACTTTGGGCATTATTCATTACACTTACTAGGTATTGATGCATTTTAAAAATGTTGCTAAATGACACCAAATTGGACATTGTTGTACCTATACAAAACAAGGCCAGCATGTTTTTTTTACATTACCAATCCGAAATTGATCAGTAAATAAAAAAATTGTACGAGATGTGTCTTTTTGATGTGGGTGGGTGAGGTGGTCGGGAAGGCGGGTGGGGGAGTTGATCAGGAAGGCGAGGTGATTGGGAGGGCCGGAGGGAGAAGTCATCGGGAGGGGCAGGAGGGGGAGGTGATCGGGAGGACAGGTGGAGAGTTGAACAGGAAGGCTGGTGCCGACGTGAACAAAGGTGAACGGGAGGGAGGGTAGGGGAGGCGAACTGGAGGGCGGGTGGAGGCAGTGAACGGGCGGGTGGGGGAGGAGAACGGGAAGGCGGGTGAGAGTTGAACGGGAGGTGAGGGAGGTGAATGGGAGGGGAGACGAATGAGAGGGCAGGTGGGGGAGGTGAACGGAAGGGAAGGTGAGGGAGGTGAACGGGAGGGCAGGTGGGAGAGCCAAGTGAAAGGGCAGGTAGAGGAGGCAAATGGGAGGGCAGGTGGGAGAGGCAAGTGAAAGAGCAAGTAGAGGAGGTAAATGGGAGGGCAGGTGGGGTTGGCAAATGCGAGGGCAGATGGGGGAGGCAAATGCGAGGGCAGGTGGGGGAGGCAAATGCGAGGGCAGGTGGGGGAGGCAAATGCGAGGGCAGGTGGGGGAGGCAAATGCGAGGGCAGGTGGGGGAGGCAAATGCGAGGGCAGGTGGGGGAGGCAAATGCGAGGGCAGGTGGGGGAGGCAAATGCGAGGGCAGGTGGGGGAGGCAAATGGGAGGGCAGGTGGGTGAGGCGAACGGGAAGGCAGGTGTGGGAGGCGAACTGGAGGGCGGGGTGGGAGGCGAACGGGAGGGCGGGGTGGGGAGGCGAACAGGAGGTGAACGGGAGGGTGGGTGGGGGAGGCAAACGGGAGGGTGGGGAAGGCGAATGGGAGGGAGGGTGGGGAAGGCGAACGGGAGGGAGGGTGGGGAAGGCGAACGGGAGGAAGCGTGGGGAAGGTGAACCGGCGGGTGGGGAAGGTGAATAGGCGGGTGGGGAAGGCAAACTGGAGGGCAGGTGGGGGAGGGAAATGGAGGCGAACAGGAGGGCGGGTGGAGGAGGCGAACAGGAGGGCGGGTGGGGTGGTGGACAGGAGGGCAGGTGGGGGTAGTGAACCGGAGGGCGGATGAGGGTAGTGAATGTGAGGGCAGTTGGGAGCTCATACCAGGACTGGCAAAAAAAGCGTTAACCCAAAATAGGTCCAGTTACTTCAAAAAGAAGATGATCAGATTTTGGGTGGATAGCTGGTATACATCAAATGAGAGAAAGAGAAAAAACATTTAATGTAGGTCGACCGAGCCGAAGTGCTGAATATGCACAACATGAGAAGACGCACCTTGAAAGCATTCCAACCATGAAGCATGGATCGCAGTGGATAGATGTTGACCATGCCCAGGAAGAGCCTGTGCACGCTAAACACAAGACTCGCCACCTCTTAAGCGCCCCTGTACCAGACATGGGAAAGGGAGGAGAACAAGGCAGAAAGAAATATAACCATGCGTGTAGAAAGAGAGACACGTGCAGGAGACCAGAAGGACACCGGAGAACCGGGTGTACCGCAAAAACCACATTGTGGAAAAGGAGAGGCACAAACGAGTGCGGCCAGCAAAAGCCTAAATGCGTGAGAAACCGCATCAGGTAGGCAACCTGAAAGGGGATCCGGCCCAGTGCACACACATAAAAGTCTTGCACCCACAGCAGCAGGGAGGAGGCAAGACCAGGGACGCCGCAGCAAGCATCCAGCATGCACAACCCGTAGTTGTAGGCAGAGCGCCGACCAGAACACCCATCAAGAAAGGCCGCAGCCATGAAAGAGGACCGCCAAAGCAACCATAGGCACCAACAGCCATGCTGCATCTGAACTGGACAGAACAATGGCCAGATCTAGAAGCAACACCAGCTCTTCAGCAGGGAGGATCCACATATCATCGCAAGAGAGACTGGTGGACTGAGCAATACGGTAAAAAGAAAGCACGGCCGTACATAGAGGTACAGGAATCGTTAAGAGACGTACGTACAACACAATCTAGCATAAGAATGTCCTGAAGAGAACACCCCCACAGAGAGCAGCAGCAGCCCGAAGTAGAGGCACAACAAACTCCTGCGTGGAAGACAACAGGGGAAAGGAAATCCGTGCCGGGAAAGTGCTCAGGAAAGCAGGGCACAAGGCCTCGTGCAGTAATGTCGAATGTAACTAAAACGCCACCATGGAAGAACGAAGACCAGACATGGCTGAACTGCAAGAAATACAACTCATTGCGGGGATGAGAGAAAAGTTAGGCATCGCCGAAGCGAAAGGAAGCGTAAGAGAGCGAAAGCCCTCTGCGACCGTGAATGTACTATGGAGCATCCACTGGATGTTCGTGGATAACAGAAGAATCGTGCTAAGGCCGTCCACCAGTGGGACGTCCGCAGCGGAAGAATCATACTGAAAGGAGACAAGGGACTCCAACGGTAGAAGAGACCACAGGGACAGCCGCAGGGTAATCCCTCGACAAAAGATTCCCCAGAGCCTACCAAGCCGTCAGTGAGAGGGAGGCAGCTATGCAATAGCTAACAAATGCCACACATAGGGTACGTCTCAACCCCAACTAGAGGTACCTCTTGAGCTTGAGCTCCTAGACAGAGGATCAACAAAAAACATAAGCAGCCAACCAGCTGCGAGAATAAGTAACCACGGCGAGAAACCACCCAGGCCACCTGGGTATTACCCCATGAACCAAGGGCCCATATAAAGCAGAAACAACCCTGCATACAGAAAGAACACGTCCGAAAACGGACGAGAATAAACTCAAGGAAGGCCAGACATGAGGCGGTCAACCGATGAGGTCGCATGATCATCAAAAAGGGACACTCCATCAAATTGCATATCCCGAAGACTGTCCCTCACATTCTCAGGGAACACACAGACGCTCAGCCAGGCGTGGCGACGCAGTGCAACAGACCTGGCCATCGCCTGACCCACCGAGTCCGTGGCATCGATTGCTGACCGAATGGCGAAGTGTGCCATCTCTCGACCGTCACGAAGGATTCGAGCAAGGTTAGCAGGAGGACTCTCAAAAAGAGTGGGAAGGAGACATTCGATGGCGTCCCAAAGGGCACGAGAGGCTCGGGCAAACACGCAAGTCATGTTTAGAGCACGAATGCCTGAACTAGTGGAAGCAAAAAGATGGCGGCCACATACCTCCAACCAACAAGACTCCCTAGTAGGAGGCAGGAAGGGAGAAGAGGAGGAAGGCTGCATGGCAAGAGCCACCTGGACCACCCGGTCCTGAGCCCCAAGATGGAGGGACAAAAAGGCAGGATCCCCTGGAGCCGGCCGATGCCGATGTGCGACGGCCCAATCCACAGGTCTCCCGAGGTAGGACGCGCCCATGTTCCAAGGATGGTGTCGATCAACCCGCCAAAAGGCAGCAAGGGCTCTAAGTCCACTGCACCCTGGTGGAGGAGATCCAACAATGGATCCGAAGATAAGGAGACAGACGGAGGATGCATGTGTAAAATCGCAGCAGCCCTGTGAATACCCCGCAAGAAAGTCGCTCCAGCCTCAGTAGGCACCCTGGGTGACGACAACAGGCCCTCTGTAGGGGACGGTTGCAAGCTAATGCGTACCTCAGCTGGCAAAACAAGGGGCCACTGCCCAAGGGTGTCAGAGCCAAAGGGTGTGGAAACAACCCCGGGTGCTCCGGGTCCGTGTCCTCTTCGAAGAGAGGAACAACAGGGACCGGTGCTGTTATTGGCGTCGATTGACGTCGGAACGGCGTCGTATCGGTGTCAACCTCAACGAAAGATGACCCAGCCAGGTTGTGCAGCGGCGTCGACTCTGCCACTGCAGAGAGCGGCGGAGCGGGAGGAGGTCGATCAGGGGTCGACGACCGTGGTGCCGCCTCCGCCGATGTCGACACAGGGGGCTGCAAGGGGCCATGCGGAGACACAGCAGAAGGGCTCGACGTCTGGCTGGGAAACCCCTCCGGGCCGTGCCCCAACATCACCGCGACTCCGGAACCAGAGTCGAGAACTCGGTCGGCGCTGAGGGCGAACCCGCCGGCGAAGACCCAACCTGAGTGCCTGCCTCCGCTGTGGGGCCCAGATGCGCGCCAGGGAGAGGAGGTGACCCAAAGATGGAGCACAAAGCCCAGAAGTAGGCTTCCATCTCGGTTCGAGTTGCCCCAGCAGCCGGAAAGGGTGAGTAAACGGGGCTCGACTCCTGGGGCCCACGTCCGGAAGGGAGCGGGAGCTATGGGCCCCGCCGTCACGGGAGTGCGAGGTCGGCGACCTCCGTGACTGGCGTCTACGTTTACATGGGTCCGGCGAACGACATCCGCAGATCGGACTCTGGGAGCGTACACGAACTGAAGACCCAGCCCGAGAGGGTGATCGATGTGGAGGCTCAGCGCGTGACATCCGGGCGGCCAACAACTTCAACCGGCGCTCCCGCAGGGACTTCGGCCGCATCTGCCGGCAGGCATAACACTCCTCGGAGTCGTGGTGAATGCCAAGACACCACATATAAATCCCATGTGGATCCGTCGCTGACATCTGACATGCACAGGTCTCACACGCCTTAAAGCCCGAAGGCATCGCACACTGTTACCAGACGCCGAAGGCCTCGAAGAGGCCTGAAGAAACAGGCCAGAGGAACGGCTTATTCCCGGATCCGTGTTGGGATGCGGAAAAGAAGGAAACTGATGTCAGCGCGCCGGGAGGATCCTATATAGTTTCGCCAACATCATGTCCGGGGACGGCGTCAGGGCGGTGCCAGGTCGGCCCCGCCTCCCAGCGCGCAGGGGTACTGCAGCAAAAAATTTCCAGGTCCAGTCTGGTGCCTGGGGATATTCTCATTTAAGGAATCTGTGGCTAGATGTCTCTATCAGATAAAGTGATTACTCAGGTTCACACTGTGCATGTAGTCAAGTGAGAAAGAATATATTAGAATCAAGATCTCCGATTTCCATTGCAGACAGACCCTCCTCTATCTGGCTGCTATAGTCTGATTGGTGAAGCATCTCCCAGGCCCTGGATCATGAACAGAAATCTCTTCAAGTTTAAGATTATTGGCCCTAATCCTCGTTTTAAAAACATCTCACTATCTCCCGGAAGAACGAGTTTCCTCATCCTCAAAAGTCAACATAAAGGCGGCTCAGTATCGAGCCTGTTCCCTGCACATCTCATTTACCCTCCATGGGTAAATGAACCAAGCAGCCCAGAATTACAATGCCCACTGGCACATTTATTGGGTTTGTTGGGTGCAATCGTTTAGGTAAACAACTCCAGGAAGCCAATCCTGTTTACTGTTGACAGTTTATGACTGCATCACATGATCCATAATCTGCACCTAGAGTCCATTTGATCAATTGGGTTCTAGAAAATCATCACTTAAGTCATACATGATCTCTTGAGGAGATTATGCAATGTGTAATAGAGACGGTCATTTTGTTGCTCATGTGTCGGGTTACTTCGGCAGGCAGATATACTGCGATTTATGCCAGCGCTCATGTATGTTTTTCTTCTGGTCATATCATGCCGGAATCATAGTGGCAATAAAATAACAACATTCAAACCAAAATTCCCCTAACTTTAATGTTGGAAAATATCGCCTCCTTTTTATACCTCCTCGATTAAAAAGGAGCAGCACGCTGACTCCATAGTGTTTTAGGCAAGCAAACTGCCACGATTCTAACTTTCTGAGCTGCGGAGCTTTAGGACCTGAGGTGGATCTGCAGAAGGAGAAGGAGTACGGTGGTCGTTATGTGCGAATTTACTGCACATTTGAACACTGTGTCTTGGCACAAACTGTTCCCAGGAGAAGGAAAGCATTAAAAGGTTGGAGGCATGAGTTCGATTCCCAGCCCTTGCAGTGCCGATGACCAGCTTTAGGGAGCAGTGCTGATAAAAGAAAAGGCAACCAATGGTGAAACATGAAAGCGGGCGCCATGCTGATGAAAGACAACAAGATTTACAGGCCTGTTTTCAATCGCGCTCGAACTCGAATGGCAGGGGGAGCAGCTGTGTAAAAGAATAGACCTTCTCATGCCGCCGTGCCGAAACAAGGACAAAAAATCCTGCACAGGCACAACCCTAAATGTCTACAAGTGGAATGGTAGAAGTAATGGGGCGCTGCTCTGGAAGAAGTGAACAACCCAGGAAAAGTAGGGACGAATAGGAAAGAGAACCACTTGGAAGCAAGGATTTTTAAAGGACACTGAATTATACATATGAAAAGCAATGGGCGGGATGTAAGCCCACAAAGTATATACAACATGTCTCAAAGAGACAGCTGTGCAATCTAGGCTCAACCTAAACAGGGGCTGCACTCGCGCATTCAAAACATCTTAAGGGTCACGTGCCATCTGAGAGCGGCGCGTTCAGAGAGGTTAGCTTGGCATTCTGGCACTTGTGGTGCTGCTTTTCATGGTAGAAATGCAGGAACACAAGTTGTAAAACATGAAGGAAAAACAAACGGGACTAAATGAGCAATTCATACTTCAAAAGACACAACTTGTAATCCCTGCACATAGCGTTTTAATTAGATACTGATACCCAATGTATGAGTTACTTACCTTCGGTAACGATGTCTTTGGCAGAGACACAGTCTAGCTGCAGATTCCTTAACTTAGAATATCGCAAGGTGTCAAACTGGATCCGGAATTTTTTTTACAGCAGCACCTCTGCGCGCCGGGGGACGGCGCCGCATGGCTCCGCCCTGACGTCGTTCATGGACATGACGTCAGTGAAGCCATATGAGTCCCTCCCAGCGTGCTGACGTCAGTTTTCTTCGGAGAAACTTTTTCGCGCCACAACGCGGAGCCACCACCAAAAACTGTGAGAGTACGGGAACAGTGTGTGAAAAAATTATGAAAATCAGTGAAACTAAAAAAATGGGATGTGAGAAACACCACCACAAGGTATAGTAACAAGCACTGTACACTAAAAGCAATTGAAGAGAAAGAGCCAAGCAGCGCTCTGAAAAGCAGCCCTGCAAAAGCAAAGGCATTGCCCTCCCCCGAGGCAAACAAAATATACCAATGCACACGATACAAAGCCTGCAATCACATGATCCAACCGTGACAGGCAACAAGACCTAAACCATAGAATTAAAAACAATCCACCAAAGGTCAGTAACATTAAGCATGCCTTAATCTTTGTAGGAGAACTATTGGTGAGAGGCCCAGTGAGGGAGACCCCAAGCCAATGGACCGTAGTAGAATCAAAGACGATAGACCCTAAAACAACAAAAAAGGGTGGGAGGGAGGGAAGAAGAATGCTAGAAGACCCCACACTGGAAGAACCATGGCCAGGGTGTCGGAATGTAGGAGGAGACATGAACCTTTTGCCCCATCACTAGAATGGGAGGAGCACAACAGGGAAACCAGAAAGAATCATCCTCCAGAGGAGGAAAGTTGAAAGATGTCACCCCGCAGGAAGATAAAGCCACCCAAAGGGAGGCGCAAGTATAAAACTCAACCTGAAAAGGTCCTCAAAGAACGGGGAGGATGGGCGGACATTAAGGAATCTGCAGCTAGACTGTGTCTCTACCAGATACATCATTACCGAAGGTAAGTAACTCGTACATCTGATAGAGACATCTAGCCGCAGACTCCTTAACTTAGAATAGATACCAAAACCATACCCCACAGGAGGCGGGTCTGCGACTGAACCCAACCAAGTTCCAAAGGAACCCAGCGGTCAACAAGCTGACAAAACACAGTGGGGGCAGCAATGCCACAGTGGCCAGTCCCAGACCAGAAGCTCTGCAAGGAGCGACAAACAGTGGGAGTCAAAGGATCACAAGCCGCCGAGGGATGGCATGAAAACCCCATAGAGTACACAGTGTAGAAAGGGAGCACAGAGCCAGAAGGGCAGTGCGGAACGAGAAAGCCCAAAACCTCAGGAAAAGAAGGGCCCAGAGCGAGGACAAGACAGTATGACCGAGTCCAAGCATACAGGTTGAACATGCCTAACAGTGTAAGAAGCACTGTGGAAGCACACCAACGAGGATACCGAGGACAGCAGCACGAGGGTGCTGACCATGCCCAGGAAGATCCAATCTGACTAGATACACTAGATAGTGATAATGGACATGAAAAACAAAATCATAACTACAAAAAGCACATACGTGCGGCAGACGTACACAGGGTAGACCATGTGTACAGCAAGAAGTACAAGTTACTTACCTTCAGTAAAGGTGTATCTGGTAGAGCCAATTCTAGCAGCAGATTCTTTAACGTAGAATTATCCCCAGGCGTGAGGCTGGATCCGGAAAATCTTTGCCACAGCATCTCTGCGCGCCGGGGGTGGCACCACGTGACTCCGCCCTGATGCTGGACGTGACGTCAGCAAGGTCACATAAGCCCCAACCAGGGGCGCACTGAAGTCAGTTTTCTTCGGAGAACTTTTCTGCACCACAATGAGGAGCCATCACAAACAAAACTGTGAGAGTATGGGAACAGTGTGCAAAAAGAAAATCAGTGAAACAGAAAAGAAGAAGCGAATGGTGATGAACAGAGCCAAAACACCCTAGGGACAGTGCCAGGCACTGCGTCATGAAAATCATGGAAGGGCAAAAGGAGAGCACCGCTCTGGAAAGCCACCCAGCAAACCGAAGGCGATATCCCCCCTGGAGGCAGTAAAACATGTGAAAAATTTAATAGCAGATGACAGAAAGACAGCAACCTCAATCTATAACAGTGAAGGGCACCAAGTCCGGAACAGATGAGGAACGACAAATTACCCCAAGACAACACCATCAAGGAGTACCGCATCCCCTGCGAAGAGCTAATGGCCGAGGCACAGTCAAGAGACCGCAACCCAGAGGACTGCAGAGGAGTCAGAAACCCCAAGCATTGAAAAAGGGAGAAGATTATGAGTAGGCCCCACACTGGAAGAACCAGGGTGTAGGGACGCAGAAGTACACATAAACCTACCCTACCATCCAAGTACCAGCAAGGAAGGGGTGAAACAAAGAAACAGAACGAAGCATCCTGCCAGGGAGGAAGCGAAAAAAGGGGACTCGCTGAAGACAAAGCCACACGGAGGGAGGCGAGTGCAGAAGACCAAGCTGAAAAGGTCCTCGCAGAACGAGGAGGAAGGGCGGGTTGTGAAGGAATCTGCGGCTAGAATCGTCTCTACCAGATACACCGTTACTGAAGGTAAGCAACTTGTACATCTGATAGAGACTACTAGCCACAGATTCCTTAACGTAGAATAGATACCCTAGCCATACCCAAATGGGTAGGGGGGTCCTGCGAAAGAACCCCACCAGCTTGTACGAACACAGGGCCCCAACAGGGAATGCGTCATGGAGACAGGGAGGACGGCCCAGTCCCCACCAAGCAGAAGTAAGCAAGAATAAGGAGAAGGGGAGGCCAGGATACAACAAGCCTACCAGAGAGGTAAAGGGCGTCCGCCATAGAACCCGGAGAGACAGACGGCATCAAGGAGTACCAAAAGAAGAAGAGAACCAGCCGCAAAATCCAAGGAGAAGAGGTGGAAATGGAGACAGAGACCGCCTCAAGAGAGCACACACAACAAAGTGAACAGCTGAACAGTATCAGCCCCGAGGCAGGGGACAAGGCAGGAACAGCTAGACAGCCAAGAGGCGGGTACGTGAAAAGGAAGACACAGTCGCACAAAGCTCCAGCAGAGCCAGGGACAGGGAGGCAGCTGGTACACACCATGAATGCACCGAGCAGAAGAGGCAAGGGAACCCTAGAACAAGCTCCAGAAAAGGACCGTCCCAGTGGCACAACCTGGCCCACGTAGAGAAGTGGGACCGGCCAAAGGATAAGAGAAGGTGGAAACATCAAGAAACGATGCCACAGACGGAATGACAAAAGTCGGCCTGGCGATTCAGAGACTGAAGAGGGAAGGCAGAACGCACAGAAGCAGATATCCAGCAGGAACAAAGGGCAAAATGTACGACAGGCAAGCCCTGTAGACAAAGGATAGAAACACCATCGGATACTGAGTAGGATAGAACCTGGAGCAGCTCAAGCTGCGCTAAGGCGGAAGAAAAAGGACCGCACCAAGCGGTATACAGTGAAGCCAGGAAATGCAAGGAACCCGAGAGGGTATCCACACCCGCCCAGCTTAGGGCACAGCTATACAGTAGCCTACAAGTACCCCACCTAGGTTATGACACGTCCCAAAACAAAACATGTGAACACCTCTTAGGGAAAAAACCCAGCAGCAGAGGTCAAGAACATAAGGGACCCGTGGGAAGCATCACAGGTGGCTTAACAATCAGCCAAAAAACAGCTGTATAGATCCAACCTGAGGACCTATACGGCTGCACTAATAGCCAAAAAACACACGCACACCCAAAGCGAAAGGGCTGAACCAGCAGCCAACCGTACAGAGGGGCCAACTTAAGGGCCCTAAAGGCATTCCAAGTCAAACACAACACACAGACGAGGTAACCAAAACACTAAGCCCAAAGAAAATGTAGGACAAATGTCTCCCATAAGGCACCTGAGGACCGACAAGCCGAAGCCAACGGAGGGAGAGGAGGAGGACGGAGTGCCGCAAGAAGTAGTTGAATGGCGGAGTCCACGTGGGTGTTAAACAGAAGAATCCCATCAAAGGGAACAAGACGCTCCCGGACATGCTCCGGAAAAACGCCATCCTGCAACCAAGCATGGCGGCGAAGGGCCACAGAACGCGCCATAGCATGGGCGAGAGAATCAGAAAAATCCAAGGCCGAATGGAGAATAAATGTAGCCAACTCCAGACCATCCAGCACATGGTGCCGCAGATCAGCGCAGACACCTCCCTGGGAGGTGCGAGACAGAAGGGACTCCCACAGGGCAGAGTGTATTGAGCATTTGCAGAGCAGCACTAGTGGGAGCAAAAATATTACGCCCCCAGGAGTTCAACCCCTGGGCCTCCCTTGACGGAGGAAGCAACACCGAGTGTATTGAGCATTTGCAGAGCAGCACTAGTGGGAGCAAAAATATTACGCCCCCAGGAGTTCAAACCCTGGGCCTCCCTTGACGGAGGAAGCAACACCGAAGGCAAGGAAGGAAAGGCAGTCTGCAGGATAGGACCCTGGGCAGAAGGGTGGGACAAAAGGCAGACTGGAGCATGCGGAGCAGGACGGCGGCACTGGAGGCGCGGCAGGGGCACCGGGTACCCCGTAGCAGGACACCCCCAGGCTCCCAGAAGAAAGTTGAAGAGCGAAGCT
Organism: Lissotriton helveticus; assembly: GCF_964261635.1. NCBI lineage: Eukaryota > Metazoa > Chordata > Amphibia > Caudata > Salamandridae > Lissotriton > Lissotriton helveticus. The sequence goes on along the minus strand of NC_136063.1, from coordinate 703,557,514 downwards.
TCAAAAGGAAGAAGCGGCTCCCCTCCACCAGAGCCTTGGTGGATAACTTTCAACAAATGGTCCGTAGGGAGTGGAGCGACCGGGTTGCCCATCTGCAAAATACCGGTGGCCGTGGGAAATGGCCCGGACAAAGGCTACACTCGCCACCGTAGGGCGTCATGGGGGAGAGAGCAACTCTTCCATGGGCGAAGGCTGCAAACGAAGCCGCCGGTCTCCGTGCCCTGCTGGAGGAAGAAACAGCCAGCCCCCGTAGGATAGAAGGCCCATGGACGAGTAAGGGGCCTGAGGGGTCTCCAGAGAAGGTGGAGAAGTCGACGGGGCAACCAACAACGAGGTGCGGAAGAGCGGGTCCGGGGGCTTTGGACGCGGAGACGGTGTAGAACCCGCTCTGGAAGCTGCCGGTGAAAAAGCAATGATGCTGTGTCAAGTCTCCGGTGAAGAGGAGACAAGGAGCTGTCAAACCTCCGGAGAGGAAGGGACCTCCGGAGAAGAGTTGACGACCCGACGTCGGGGCGGCGCCGTGGAGTCCACCATGGCCACCGGTGTGTCCTCAGTTGGCGCCAAAGTGTTCACCAGGGGTGCCGGGTCGACCTCCACCACCACGTGCCTCATAGGAGAAAGGGACGGGGTCGGAGCCGAAGAGGCCAAAGAACGGCGCCAAAAAGGTGCCGGCTCGACCTCCGATGAGGCAGTGCCTGCGTGAAGGAGCGAGAAGGACTCGGGGGAAGGGGCGCACGGGGCTCCACCCGCGGCGCCGCCAGGGCCGGGGAGGAAAGCAGACGGTACCAGAAAAGCATCGGCTCCGCCTCCAGTAAGACAGCCGCCTGCTCAGAGGACCGAGGGGGACACGGGGATGAGCCACGAGTCCTGGCGCCCTTCTGCGACACCACAGGGAGCCCTGTGGGGCTTTGCGACGAGGCAGGGGCGCAGTGGGTCGAAGAGGGGAACCCCGTAGGACCACACCTCGACGACACCACATCTCCAAAACCTGAAGCCTAACTCGACGGCGCCAGGGGCGAATCCGCCGGTGAGTCCGCGGCACGCTCCCGCAGGGTGAGGGATCGGCGGACGTCACAGAAAGAGGAGGGGGGCCCAAAGAAGCCTGCAGAGCCGTAGCATAGACCTTCATCTGGGCCCTTGTCGCCCCAACACCTGGAAACGGCGGGTAAGGTGGTGACCGGCGGGGGTGCACGTCCCGAGAGGAACCAGCACCCTCCGCAGAACAAGGACAGGGCCTCAGTGACAAGCTGCAGGACTTACCGGCGGGCGAGCAACACCCGTGGGGCAACGGAGAAGAACGATGCCGCATGCGGAATCAGCAGCTTCGGGACCCATCCGGGGTAGGGGACGGATGCTGAGACGAGACGGATCTGGACAAGCGGGCCGAAAGTAATTTCATCCGGCGCTCCCGCCAGGACTTCGGCTTAAGATGCTGACAAGCGTCGCAGTCCGTAGAATCATGGTGCTTGCCCAAGCACCACATACAAATCTGGTGAGGGTCCGTCGCCGACATCTGATGCGTACAAGAAGCACAAGTCTTGAAACCTGAAGGCATTGCACACTGTTCCCAACGCAAAGGCGTTAAAATAGGCCTGAAAACAGGTCAAGGGAACACACACTCTGGGTCTACGTTGCACGCAGAAAAGAAGGAAACTGACAACAGCGCGCCGGGGTGGGGCTTATGTGGCCTCGCTGACGTCACGTTTGTGGATAGTGTTAGGGCGGAGTCACGTGGTGCCGCCCCCGGCGCGCAGCGATGCTGTGGCAAAGATTTTCCAGATCCAGTTTTATGCCTGGGGATAATTCTACGCTAAGGAATCTGCGGCTAGTAGTCTCTATCAGATCCACACCACATAAAAGGAAGGGCACAAGGAAGTGCCACGAGAATAGTCCAGATGTGAGAGATGCCTCACCAGGTACGTAACCTGTGAAAGTGATCCGTGAAGTGAACACACAGAATGAAGGACTGCACCTACGAGAAGCTCATGGCAAGCCCACGGGCACCGCAGCAAGGACCTAGTGTGCGTGACCCCTGGGTGGGTGTAGACGCCAGACAGAACAAACATCAGGAAAAGACTCAGCCATAAGGATGAGTGGCATAGAAGAAACAAGAATGCACCGGAGGTAGCAACAACCATTTTGCAGCAGTACCGGACCGATAAAGTCCAGATCTACAAGCGACATCAGCCACTCGCCAGCGAGGAACCACAGTCCCACGCGAGACAAACTGGAAGGGTGACCAGTACAGGAAGAACCAGTACAAAGCATACATAGCGTAACAGGATTTGTATAGAATTGTGCATACAAGAACAAAGAAGACAGTGAACGTCCGTAGGAGAGCACCTCTACAGAGAGCAGCAGCAGCAGCAACCCGAAGTAGAAGTATGCCAAAGCTCCTGCTCAAATGGCAGCAGGGGAAGAGGGAAACCCATGCCAGGAAGTACCCAGGAAAGCAAGGCACAAGGCAATGTACATGACGGCGCATGTGACTAAGATGCCACCATGCAAGAACAAAGTACGAAAAGCACTACCCACCACAGAAGAGGAGGGGAGAACCAGGCATAGGAAAGCGTAAGCCCTCCGCAACAGCGAATACAGTGGGGAGCAACCACCGGACGTGCATACAACATAGGAGGAAAGCGCCGTGGCAACCCTGCATGCCTTAGTACAGCAACAGGGCACTGACCAAGGCTGTCCACTGGTAGGACATCCGTAACGGCCGAACTATGCAGAACTGAAACAGACCAGGAAGGGAGACTGAAAAGACCCTCCTGGAAGAAACAAACGAGGTAGAAACCCAGAAAAAGTGAGCATCTACACTTGCAAAGGAGTGCCACGGACGGACCGCAGACTCCAACGGATAGACCATAGAGCGATGCCTACCGGTGGACCGCACAAATGTGAAAAAAAGGCCACAGACAGATACACATGGCAACTCTCTCATAAAAAGGCTCCACAGGAGCCCGCTAAGTATTATATGTAAGGGGGGAGGAGTGGCTAGGCCTGCTGCAAATTGGCCACAATTTAGTGGGCTCTGCCGGCCAAGCTTCAATATCCGGCATCATCCTCCAGGCTTTCCCATCCTACCTGCTTTTCAGCGCGATATCTGACTCTCCACGACAAGGGTGATCGACTGGTGCTGCTCCTGTCCTGCTGCTTGGCAGGGCGGCTGAGAAACATCGCGCCGAGGCGGCGCCCGGCCTCTGCTCCGGCTCCTGTGTGGGCTGCGGTGACACCCTCGGAGGACACGCGATCCTTTGGCACCTCCCGCTGCGGCCCTGAAGCCCGAGATCCTATGCAGCCTGTCCCCGGTGATCGGGGCCGCATCGGGGGGCTTGTGCTGGCGTGGTTGGGGGTTCGCTGGCCGTAGCGCCGGGTCCGGTGTATCGCGGCCTTGCCGCTGTATTGCTCCGCCCCTTTTGGATGTCGTTAATGGTGGCCTCCCGAGTATGGACCCGGTGAAGGGGGTTGCCCGTGCATCCCGCCTGCCTTGCCCCCCCCCCGGGGGCTGCGCGCCCCCCCGCCTGCCTGCTGTTGCGGTCCGGCTGGGCCTGGTACCTTCATTAACCTTGCTGTTGAGCTGCGGCGTCTCCCTGATGGCCCGTCTGGATCCTGCCTGTGGCTCACCTGCCATTTGGGCCCGGATCTCCGCTGCTACCGTGCCCCATCGTCTGGCGCCTGCGGGGGGCGTTTGTGGCCTTGGGGGCATCTGCTGTGGGGCCTCCTGACTTTTCAGTGCCGGCCTTGAGTTTGGCCCCATCTCCGTCTCCTGCTGGCTTTTGCTTGACATTCTGGCCTTCGTTGTGGCTCACAGGCGTCGGGCTCCTCCTTTACCTGGTGAGGTGTTTGCGGGTGCGGGTGTCCCCGGATGCCTCCTGCTTGGGGGGGACCCGACTGTGCTTTGCCTCCTACCTGAGTGGCCCCCCTGTTCGTGTCCGGGGTGGCGGGCGGCTGGCTGCGGATTCTTCCAGCTGACACTTCCTGGGCTGTCTCTTCCTGGTCCCGGTGGCGGGGGCAGCGGTCCCCAGTGCTTCCCTGCCTGCATTGCACCTGGGGAGCTGCGCACCCTCCCTGCTCGTCTCCCGCAGTGACCTGGCCGGACCTGGGATTTGCTTTGCCTCCGTTGCAGGGCATTGACAGGATTGACTTCTCCCTGGACTCTCCCATTGACCTCCCTATACCCGGGGCCCAGAGCCGGTCCTACTTCTGTGCCTTGGCACCTGGCTTCGGCGACTGTTATTTGCAGCCCTGAGTGCACACCTCAAGGGGGCCTTTGTTCCTTGTGGGGTCCCGTGCCGGCCGTGAATTGGGCCCTACATCTGTCTCCTCCAGATTCCTGCAGCACGCTGAGTCTGCCGCTTGTCCTCTCTACTGGTGATGGTGTGGGGAGCTGTGGGTGCCACCGTTAGCTGCCTTCCTGGGGTTGTCCCGCCTGTGCCTAGTCTCCCTATCTGGGAGTGCCTCCAGTTCAGCTTGAAGATGTTTGGCTGCAGGCGGTGCCCAGTCCCAGCTGTACACTTGCGTGTTATCCCCCCAGGACGTGACCTCCTGAGTCCGTGGCGCCTAGCGGGGACAACTGAGGCCACCATCTGGGCTGCTATCGTCCTTACACTGCTGGTGGTGACTGCGGGTGCCTGCGATCGCAGCCTCGCTGTTCCATTGGACTGTCACAAAGTCTTGGTGGCCCTGACCTTTCACGCCACCCCGGGAGCCTAGTCTTTGGATCACGACCACTGCTACTCAGGCTCAGCACGTTACATCTTGCTCTGTGCTACTGGCTACTGGGGGAGCAGCCGGTTACCCTCCCTTCTGCTGTGTCTCCGTCTTCTGCTGGCCACATTCTGGTCCATTGGGTCTCATCATCTTGGGGAAGCCTGACCCAAAACAGCCCAAGATTGCATTCAAGCTCCGGCGGTCTTCCCGTCAGGATGGAGCTGGCTCCGAGGTTGCCAAATCTGCTGCCACCATGGATGTCTGTGGAAATATGAAAATGTCGGCACCTCGTCCATTTTGTAGCCCGTGTCCATTTTGTCTTGCCATTGCACAGGCCTGGTTTCAAAGTACGCGCTTGAAGCTCCTTGTCTCTGAAAGGTCAAACGCGCTTGACGCTCATTGTCTCTGAAAGAGTACAAGTGCCTGCTAAAACAAACCATGCTCTGTTTATACGGAGAGATAGTGATGTGTAACATGAAGGGGATTGTGCCAGACCCCAGCCCCGCATTGTGGCTCATGTTTGTGGTCGGCCTCGACTGTCCTTGTGGTGTGTGGAATAAGTCACCGATGGGTCTATATTTGTTAATGTCGCAAGAGATGTTGCAAGAAGGGAAAGATCCAGAGCACGCGGTGACCACGCCGTGCTCCAGCAAACAAGAAAGTCACTATTGATTTGGTTTAAGTTTTAGTGTGTTCGACTATAAAAGATTGTACGCTGCCGATTTAAGCAGCAGTCTCCCGAGAACTTACGGTGTTGTACTTCTGGGACCACTGTTCATGGCTGCACCCGAATAAATGTTTACCTTTTCTCACGAATAGAGTGTTCCGTGTCTCTGTATACCTGGACAGGTGATCTCGAGAATTTCAGTCGTCCCCTGCGCCACTGGACCATAAGAAGGTCCGGTTCTTCATGCCCCCCCGACCGCGATGATTATCTGAAAACCATCATGCTGGATGTCAAGTCGACCGCGAGTGGCATCGCAACCCAACTGGACCAACTCTCTGCCCGTCTGGATTCGGTCAAGGCCCTAGTCGACTCACATGACTCCCGTCTGCTGCATATCGCATCCAAGGTGTTGGACGCCGAGGATGCTGCAACCCAAGACCGTCAGAAACTTCTTCAAATGGATAAAATCTTGGCGGTCATCAGGGAGAAGAACGAGGACTTGGAGGCTCGCTCCCGTCGGAGCAACCTCCGCTTTACTGGCCTGCCGGAGTCCACCAACATCTCAAAGATGGAGGACTTTGTGGAACAGTTGCTAAAGGAGCTCTTCGGCGAGGCTCTCTATTCGTTTTTCGTCGTGGAGCAGTCGCATCTCTCCCTTCGCCCGCACCCCGGACCTGGGCTCCCTCCGCACCCCATCATAGCCAAGATTCTGAACTTTCGGGATCAGGACGCCATTCTCCGTGCGGCGTGGGACAGGGGCACTATTGAACACCAGGGTAACAAACTCTCCTTCTACCCGGACTACACCCTTACTGTTCAGGCGGCCCGGCGTGAGTTCCTTCCGGCCAAGCGCATCCTTCAGAAGCATGAGGTCTCTCACTCTCTGGCCTACCCGGCAAAACTGAGAGTCCGTCAGGGGACTAAGACACTGGTTTTTCCGGACCCTAGGGAGGCCCTCGCCTTTGCCAAGAAGCTTGATAAACCGAACCGCTCATCTCCTGCTAAAACTCAAACAGATAATGACTGAAGTGTCCGATTTGTTTCTCTGTTTTCCTTGCACTGTGGGAAGTCTAACACCACCCTAAGCTTGGCCACCCTGCTTTATCGCAGGGGTGTTCTCTGAGGCTCGCCATGCCCCCATGGGATGATTCCCAATGTTTGTTCTATGCTTACCCTTACCAGTTGTGGGCTCCAGGGGTGGGATGGGTGGTTTTCTCAGCCTAATTGGGGGGTTGGAGTGGGTGCAGGGTTGGGGTCGGGGGGATGTCTCTGTGGGGTATTGTTTGGTGGGTGTGGGTTACTGTGGGGAATTCTTACTCCTCTACTGGGGTTGTGGCTCCACTGCACCATTGAATTGAATTGAATTGAAATTGCACTTGTATAGCGCCATCTACCCGGAGGCCTCGTAGCGCTTATGACTAAAGCTAGCTTAGCACAGGCTCGGGCAGATTAGCGGGATGTGGCAAACAAGTGGGTTTTCAGGGCTTTTCTGAAGGAAAGATGATCGGTGGTTCCTCGAAGGGAAAGGGGGAGGGTGTTCCAAAACTTGGCAGCAGTGTATGAAAAGGAACGGCCTCCCCAACGGGCTTTCCTCACTCTGATAGAGGAGGCCAGCTGGAGGGTACTGGAACGGAGGGAACGTGAGGGAACATAGGGGGTGATCAGGGGTTGCAGAATTGCAGGACCAAGGTGGTGGAAGGCTTTATGTAGAGTACACATAGCTTTAAATTGTACTCTGGCGGCTATGGGGAGCCAGTGAAGTTCCACGATGGCGGTCCTTGCTGACTCCCAGCGAGGGAGATTGTAGAGCAGACGGGCCGCACTGTTCTGGGTGACTTGAAGTTTCTGAATGACATAGGAAGGGGCTCCCATATAGAGGACATTACCATAGTCCAGGCGGGATAGTATAAGGGCCTGGACTAGAATCCTCCTGGCCTGGAATGGGAGCAGAGGGAGCACCTTCCGTAGCATCCTCATCAAGCCAAAACAGGTGGCTGCGGTCTTTGTGGCTTGGGCTGAGAAGTTCAATGCGGTGTCCAACCAAACCCCCAGGCTTTTTATTTGGGGTTTGGGAGCAGGAGGCGGGCCCAAACATGGAGGCCCATGTATGTTTGTTCTATTTTACTCCATATGTATGATTCTTGACACTGCATTGTGCTTCCTGCTTTGCTCCACCGCAAGTCGATTTCAGCCCAAAGTCTGTCTCGTTTTTTACACTGCATTGTGCTCTCCGATTTGTTCTGTATATACTTATTGGTCATATATTACTGGTTAACATGTCGCTACACTGGTCCCTCCCTCCCTTTATAAGCTGCGCCCTATGTGGCCTGGTTTATGGGGCGCTTTCACTGTCCGCTGGAGTGCTCCGCCCTCTGAGCCATACCTGTTAGTCAGATGCTCGTGCGGCTCTCCCGCATTGCCCTGTTTGTGGAAATCCCTCGAGAGGTGTTTCTATCTGCTTGCGTTGCTCCCTACCTGTGCTGTTTCCTGCCGCCCTCTGACTTCCTTGCTCCATATGTGCGCTGTGCTGGTCTGAGTAGCTTTCTGCCTGCGCTGCGATGTGCTGCACTCTGAACCGCCACCTTATGGCTGACATCGTCTGCTGGACGTGGAATGTCCGGGGCTTGAATGATCACCGCAAGGCCCGACTGATACACACTTACAGCGACACAAAGAAGATATATATCTCTTACAGGAGACGCACTTGTTGCCCGGATCCATCTCCAGACTCCAATCCCGCTATGTGGGGGAAATCCACTCCTTCACCTACTCGTCGTATGCCAGGGGCGTCTCAATACTGATGCGCCGGGGCCTCCCTTGGCAGACCACCGGGGTACTCCTCGATCCGGAGGGCAGGTATGTGATCCTTCATGGTTTTCTGCTGGCTCAGCCCGTCACGATTGCCACGGTCTACGGCCCCAACTCTGATGACCCAGAATTTTTTTGATCACATATGGCACCTCATCTCCTCCTGCGGCCCCGCGGCAGTGGTTTGGGGCGGGGATTTTAATGTCACTCTTTCGGCGACCTTGGATCGTTCGGGTTCTTACACGTCCTATCCGCATGCAGCTGCAGCTCTTACGTCTATTTTAACTGACAACGCTCTCTATGATGTTTGGCACCACCTCCGTCCTGACGCTCGTGAAGGCACCTGCGTCACTGGTGCGAGGGGCTGTTGGTCGCGTATTGATCTTTGGCTGAACTCGCCGGACGTCTTGTCCTGGCTTACTGATGCAGTACACATGGCTCGTACCTTCTCCGATCATGCGCCGGTCCAGATCCATCTCAGCCCTCCTCATTCCCCGCGACGGGCCTTCACTTGGCGTCTTCCTCCCAACGCCCTTCGGGACACTGCGTATTGTGTGGACATCCATACCGCGATAACCACTTATTTGGATTTAAACGCGGGTTCGGTCGATTTTGCCTCCACTCTATGGGAAGGGTTTAAGGCCGTCTTTCGGGGCGAATGTATTTCTAAACAAACGGGCATCCTCCGCTCTATCCGCACCACTCTGGCTAAGCTCGAGGAGGAAATTAAGTATCTTGATGCCGCCCAGGCGACGCGCCCCAGCCCTGAGACGCTGGCGCTGTTACGCCAAAAACATACTGAATTCTCGGATGAAGCTGCTGTGAACTGTCTTTTCTGGGCAGAGACGGTCGGGCGCGTCGCTTCGGGGAGGGGGACCGCCCGGGGTGCACACTTGCTAACCTTCTTCTCGCACCGCGAGCTGCCTCCTAAATAACGGCCCTCATTGATGGCGGTCTGGATAGGACCACCTCCCCGGAGGATATAAAATCCTGCTTTCTCGATTTTTAGTCACAACTTTACTCTGCCGGCACTCCTTTGCCACGGGAGGAGTTTGGTCAATACTTTGAGTCTATTGCGCTTGTCTGGCTCCAAGACTACCATTGAAAACTCCTCGATGAACCGGTTTCCAGGGAGGAAATGCTGGCTGCCATCAGTAGTCTACCTGGTGACAAAGCCCCTGGCCTGGATGGCCTGCCAGCCTCGTTCTACAAAACGTTCGCAGACATTCTGGAATCGCATCTGGCGGCCATGTACAATGAATCTTTTGATACCGGTCTATTTCCGCCATCCTTACGCGAGGCGATGATAACCTTGCTTCTTAAACCTGACAAGCCTGCCGACCGTCGCGACTCTTACCGCCCCCTTTCCCTTATAAACATACATAACAAAATCTTTGCTAAATTGACCGCCTCCCGTCTTCTCCTACTTATGCCCACCATTGCCCTCCCCGATCAATCTGGTTTCATTCCTGGTAGGGCAACCTCGCATAATCTTCGTACCATCTTCTCAGTCTTGCATCAAATTAATCCTAAGTGGCAGCCCTACTCAACGCTACTAAGGCGTTTGATACGCAGGAGTGGCCGTTCTTATTTGACATATTGCCTCATATGGGCTTCAGTGACTTCTTTCTGCGTAAGGTTAAACTCCTTTACATCAATCCCTCTGCACTTCTCCGCATTAATGGTCAGGTTTCCGAACCTATCAGTATTGTCCATGTCACACGCCAGGCGTGCCCGTTATCGCCCATGCCTTATGCCGCCGCGATGGAGCCCCTGGCCGCCAGGCTTCGGCACCACCACACTCACAGGGGTATTGGTTTCTCGTCCCGCTCCCTACTCCCTACTCGTCTCAATGTACGCGGACGATGTTACCCTATATGTCCGCCATCCTCAGGAGAACCTCAGCCCCCTGGTCCGGGAAGTCATGCGTTTTAGCGGGCTTCGGGCATCCAGGTGAACTGGAGCAAGTCTCCTATTCCCTTTGACTGATGCAACTGTGCCATTTTCACATGACTTTCCGTTTGTGTGGGCTTCTGCCCCAACGCGCTACTTGGGCATTTGGCTGAGTAGGGATCTGGATGAACTGTGGAGGTCTAACTTCGGGCGTGCGGTAGACTGGCTTGAATCCAGGATTCCATCGTGGAGCCAACTTCCGGTATCTCTGGCGGTGGTCTTTCCTAAATTCCTCTGTTTTTAAACATCTCCATTCCCCTCACGTCTCATTTCTTTTGCAAATTGCGCTCCCTAAGCATCTCGCTCGTTTGGGCGGGTAAACAGCCTAGAGTGGCTTATGATATCCTCGCTCTCCCTATGTCTGCCAGTGGGATGGGCGCGCCTGATTTCAGGATCTATGCCTTAAGGGCCCAGGCCAGTTTCCTACACTTCTGGATTCACCCTACCCCCTATTAGCTCCACGTCGCAGTTGAGACCTGGCCTTTGTCTACTGCTCTGTTCGTGCCCACGGTGTGCCCTCGGGCGGAGGTCGACACGGTCGAGACGCTGCGTTGGACCTGGTCTGGCCTTCGTCTGCTTTCTAGCATCCCTCTGCACTCTGCCAACTCCGTGCCAATAGTAAACCACCCAGATTTCCCCTCACTTCATTCTTCCAGGATGTCTAAACATGCAACACGATTGGGTTTGAGGACGGTGGTGGATCTAAACCCAGAGAACTCCTTCTACTCTCTCCCGGACTCCTCGGGCCGCAGGAGATGCTTTTATTCTATCAGCTGCGTGCCACTTGCCGGAAGCTGCACCCCACATTCCCTCAGCCCCCGCCCACCATTCCAGCTCTGGACTTCATATATACTTCCCCGTTGCTGCACAAATTAGTCACCAAACTATACGCCTTTTCCCTAGTGTCCACCCCCATTTCCTCGGATCGTGCGAGGGAAGCGTGGAGTGCGGATCTCGGTATTGATATTTCGGAGGCTGACTGGCTCTACTGCTGTAATCAAACGAAAAAAGTTGTCACCGAATTACAGGCTCCGTCTGATCCATTTTAAGTACTTGCACAGTCTGTACCGCACCCCAGTGCAGCTCCACCGGCTCGGGCTAATTCCTGGGGATAATTGTGTGCGCTGCGCTGCTCCTGCCACGGACTTTGCATATTCAGAGTGGCTTTGCCCTAAGGTGTCGGAGTTCTGGCGGGCTGTGTGTTCCACCATTTCTGACATCACCGGCGCTGCAGTGCTCCCCAATCCACCCCTGTGCCTTCTCGGCTTCGTTAAATTTTGCCCTGATGGCTCTCGATGTCTGATCTCGATGCTGCTGGTCCTTGCTAGGCGCAGGGTGGCCATGTGTTAGGGTCGTCGGCCTGCTCCTAAAGCCGATAGTTGGTTGGAGGATGCCTCTCGGTGCCAGACTCTCCTCTCGGAGTTCTGGGAATTAACCCCTCCCATGCTCGTGACGGAACCGTTCCGTCACGAGCCTCGGGTGGGCTGTGCTGGTGACGGAACGGTTCCGTCATGGCCCGCTCGCCGCGCCTGCGCTGCGCGAATTCCGTGCCTGTGCTGACGTTCTAATGGGCGGGCAGGTCCGTGACGGAACCGTTCCGTCACAAGCACAGCTCACCCGAGGGCCGTGACGGAGCGGTTCCGTCACCAGCACGGGACCGCCGCGCGGCCCCGCCTCCCCCTTAGCGCTATGGCGGAATAGCCGCCGCAGCGAAGGGGTTAATGCCCGCCAGGTCTCGACCTGTTGACATTTGGGGCCCCCAGGTCACCTATCTCCTTTCCCGATCCCAACCCAGTGGTGCTGCCTCTCCCGCGCTCCCCACCAGCCCTGAGTCCGTGGCGGCCGCCGCGCTGGTCAGTGACTGCTCTCTCCCTTTCCATTAGCGCCCCCGCTTTTTTAGTATCCCCACTGATGTTGCTATTTTATGTGTGCTCCCCTTGGTAGGGTGGGACCTTGGTACAGTGGAACTGTGATTTCAACATTCCTGGTTGTAAGACATAATCTACCTGTAACTGCATGACCGCCTTGATCTGTATTGTGTTAATGTGGGCTGCGGAATTGCACGTTGTATTGTGTCTGCCATGATTTTCCTCAATAAAGGTTTTTGAAAAGAAAAAAAAAAAGTATTATATGTAAGGGAGGTAGCTACGCAGTAGCCAACTAATACCCCATATAGGGTAAGCCTCAACCCCAGCTAGGGGCACCTCTTCAGCCAGGGCTCATAGACAGAGGATCAACAGAACAGAACCAGCTGATTAGCTGCAATAAAGGGACAAGCCATCCAGACCACATGGGCATTACAGCATGAACCCAGGGTTCAGAACAACACTGCACATGGAAGTAACAGACCGTAAAAGGACGTCAAAAACATGAAATTATGGCAGGCCAGACAGGAGGCGGTTGACTTCTGAGTCCGCATGACTTTCAAAAAGGGACACGCCATTAAACGGCAAATCATGTATACTCTACCGGATATCTTCAGGGAAAGGAGGAGAGGAAGGCAGCATAGTGAAAGCCACCTCGACGACCTGGCCGTGAGCCCTAGGATGAAAGGACAAGCAGACAGGGTCATCCTGAGCTGGACGATGACGATGTGCAATGGCCCGAACCACAGTGTCACCCGAGGAGGTCCATGCCCATGTGCCAAGAAGGGTGTCAAATAATGACACACCAAAAGGCAGCAAGGGATCCCCCTCCACCTCACCCTGGTGGGGGATGTGCAATAGACCGAGGGAGGCTGCAATTGTAAAAGAGTGGCAGCCCCACGAACAGCCCTTGCAAATGCAACACTATCCTCTGTAGCCATTCTAGGAGGTGATAACGGATCATCTGTAGGGGATGGTTGAAGGCTAACTCGTCCAATGGAAAAGTGAATGCCGCAGGCGGATGAACAAGGGGCCACTGGCAAGGGGGCAACGGAGCCAAGGGGCAAGGAGACACCCCTGGGTGTTCTGAAGCTGCGTCCTCCTCAAACAGAGGAACAATAGGGGCCGACGCCCGCTCGGCATTGACTGGCGTTGATTCGGTGTCATATCGACGTCGACAATAAGCAGAGGTGACTCGGCCCTGTCTAGGACCGGCATCGACTCACCCTCCACTGAGACATGTGGAGAGGAAGGATGTTGACAAGGAGTTGATACCCGCAGTGCGGGCATCGCCGACGTAGGCGCAGGAAGCCGCAAAGGGCTATGCAGAGACATGGCAGATGAGACCCAATTTCTGACTGGGATGCCCGTTGGGCCGTATCCTGACATCGCACCGACTCCGGAACCGGAGTCGAGGGACTAGGCCGGCGCCGAGGGCGAACCCACCGGTAAAGATCCGACCCGAGTCCCTACCTCAACTGTGGGACCCGAAGGCGCGCCAGGGAGAGGAGGTGACCCAAAAATAGAGTGCATAGCCTTGTAATGGGCTTCCAATTGGGTCCAAGTCCCCCCATCACCCGGAAAGGGGGCCAACTCCTGGGGGCCGGCGTCCAGCAAAGACCGGGAGCCGTGAGCCCCGCTGTCACTGTGAAGTGAGGCAGACGACCTCCTTGGCTTGTGCACCTGCGTGAGGTGAATGATGTCCGTGAGAACAACTCTGGGTCTAGACCCGAACAGAAGCCCCAGCCCGAGATGGAGAGCGGCGCGGAGGCGCCAAGCGGGACATTCGAGCAGCCAATAGCTTTATCCAGCGCTCCCGCAGGGACTTCAGCCTCATCTGCTGGCAGGCGTTGCCCTCCTCGGAGCCGTGGTGCGCTCCTAAGCACCACATGCAGATCGCGTGCGGATCGGGCGCCGACATCTGCCAAGCGCACGTCTCACACGCTTTAAAGCCCAAAGGCATCACACTGCTCCCGGACCCCTGAAGGCGTCCAGAAGGCCTGGGCAACAGGTAAAGGCCAAAGGAACCGCTTACTCCTGGATCCGCGTCAGGACTCAAAAAAGAAGGAAATTGACATCAGCACACCGGGTGGGACTTATATGGCTTTGCTGATGTCATGTCCGTGGACTACGTCAGGGCAGAGCCATGCAGCGCCGTCCCCCGGCAAGCAGAGGTGTTGCTGCAAAAAATTTACGGATCCAGTCTGACGCCTGGGGATATTCTAAGTTAAGGAATCTGCGGCTAGATGTCTATCAGATGTTTGGATGTATATTGCCTATTTCACCTTTTTAAATTTCGAGTGGATTTACATATTTTGCCGATTTATATTTACTGACTATCCTCCAAACAGTAACACAATCCAAATGCTGTGAAAATTAAATCACTGTTGTGCTAGGCCAATGCTGGCTCGAGGCATTTAACTGTATTACAATAGCATAAAACACACAGTCCATACACTCAACGCACTAAGTTTCGCCATGCTTCAGTAAATAAAAGAGAAAAGTCATAAGCAGAGAGAGATTTTACTCAGCACATGAGCAGACTCGGACTGGACTGGTCTCCTGCAGGGATAGGTTATATAGGACAGAAGGCATAGTTAACCAAGACAAAATAAACCAACATGTGACTACTGCCTGGAAGTTCAAATTGAATACCATACCCTCTGCCATGTTTGAAGCATATTTTTAGTGCACTCATGAACATTGATTCACCAAAATGCCAGGGGTAGCAGAAGTGACATCACAAACCCTTTGGCATTACTGGCATCAAAGGAAGTGACATCATATGACCTTTTAACCTGAATGTTTCCATGAAGTGATGTCACTTAACCAGGATGCTATCACAATAATTATCATAGTTCTTGTAATTTCAGCTCTCTTGGTCCTTCTTCTGTTCTGAGGAAACAAATCTGGGTTCCTGGTGTCAATTGGTCCGATAAATATTGAATTTAAGGGTGCTAAGGGGAGCGTAGGGCAGTAACCAATGAGCTACTTAGCCCCTGGAGTGACTACTGTGAGAAGTTGGCCGGGCATATGATGTCCACTATTCTAGTGGGCACCTTGCATCAGTCCAAACGACCCTTATTGATGGTAGGTTTAGACAACCTTTATAGAAAGCTATCCTAGTGGTAGCTGTGGAGAGCAGCCTTTAGGCTAAGTCTTGAAGGAATGTAAAGCAGCTTGTTTTACCAGTCTATAATCCCTTGAATGATCAAATGAAAGTACACCACACCAGGTATATATATAAAATATATGTATTTATTCTAAACACAACCTCTCTAGTCTCTTTATGAGGCTATAGGCAAACGTACAATACAAGAACTTAATTAGCACACAGTAAATTAGCACAGTATACGTTTTGCCCTAGGGGCCTCACAAACCATATACTAAGAAAGTGGTATAAGTACCGCTCTCAATAAAGAGACCAGGCCTAGAGCCTGTAGAACCGCTGGAGCAACCAGGAACCACGCAAGGTAGGGACGCAGTAGACCCACGGGGGACGCGTGCAGTGTCTAAACACAGCCGCAAATCACTATTGACTTCTATAGAGAAAGTTTAAGTTACAAAGTTAAAGTTTAAGGACACTTAGGAGTGGACTGCGGTGAAACCCTTTCAGTACTGGACACTTCGAGAGTCAAGACCCACGGGAGCACCGAAGTACGCGTGTTACCTCACTCAGGGAAGCCGGGTGCATAGGTGTCTTTTCATGTCTGGTTTCGTCGTTGATTCCAATGGAGAGCTGCGAAGAAATGCTGCAGGAGTCCAGGTGAAGAGTGTCCAGACGGATCCAAGGGTGGATCTGAAGAACCTGAAAGCAGAGGGGACAGAGTCTGGGTCACTAGCCAGTGACCAGGATGGCAACAGGAAGATGCCAGCCGATGTCTGGTGCTTTCAAGTGAAGTAGGTGAAGCTTGACTCTTCAGCCACGAGGTCCAAGAGGCGTCAATGACGACCAGGAGCTGGATTCGAGCTGTCCCACGAAGGATGCCGAGTGCTGCAGCGTCGGAATCTGGATTGGACCCAACAGACCTTGGCAACAGAAACCCACGCAAGATGACAAGATTGGCTTTGGTGCAGACCAGCAAGGGCTGAGGGACTCACCCTTTGGAGGGGAGTCAGGGCATGTCTGGAGCAACCAGGGAAGCCCAAGAAACAAAGTAGATTACTTCGTGGGGACCCACTAGCCAACAGACTAGGAATCGCGAAGGCGCTTTGAGCGGAAATGCTGAAAGCGGGCCCACGGAACACTCGTGGAGTGTAGGCCCACAATCTTCGAGGCAAAAGGTGTTTAGGGCTTGGACTACAAGTAGCCCAATGCACAACTTCGGGAAAGCTCGTGAAGTCGATGCACTAGCAAATGTGCAGGATGTCCATGAGTTCCCGTCCCACGTCTCTCGTGATAGCTACAGGTCTCAGCTTTGCTGGGGACTCATGTCAGCCTCAGAGATGTCTGGAAGTCCGTGTCCTGTGTCGCAGATTCTTCGGGATCCGTCGGGAGCCTTGAAAATGCAGACAGGCAAGATGCTTCTTTGGTGCCTGTTTGAACAGAGGAGTCACTCCTTGACCCCAAGGGAGATTTCTTCCGTCTTCCAGTCGATATGGAATGTCGAAGGTCCAAGATTTATGTGTCAGAGTTTTCTCCAGGGTAATCTAAAGTCTCAGTGACTGGGTTCCAATACTTAATACTAAGTTTAGGGGTTGGACTAACTCTAGGGTCCCACCTATGGGAGGACCTGGGGAGGGGGTGGTTACACCCCTTCCCCTTTGTCCAGTTTCGCGCCAGAGCTGGGACTGAGTGCCCCAGCAACCGGTTTGAACTGGGAAATTGACGGGACACCTTTTGTGACCAAGGTGTCTGAAAGGCATGCACTGAATGCAACCCACCCTGCCCATGACATTTCCTTTCCAAGAGTTAAGGACTTTGTGTTCCATGAGAAAATTAAAGCCAGGACAGAATTCCAATACCCAACGCCTTATAGAGGTGTTGTTGCTTGATGACTATGAAGGCATCAGATCCTGCAAGGGTAAGCAATGGGGTGGGTACATCAGAGGTAGAGAACACTGGAGAGTTGCCTCTCCAGGACTCTCTGACACTGATGGAGACCAGGAAGTAGATAACCTAGACCTGGGGAATCCAGTTTTCCTGGAGATGAGGAAGGCCAAAGTGGCCAAAGCCTTGTCCCCCCCAGGTTGAGTTGGTGGTGTGCCCAGAAGGAACAGATCACCTTCAGTGGAATCTAACCATTCTGGTACATCTGTAGGGTCCTCTGCCTCTGCTCATAGGAGGGGTACTTCACTTGAGAAGAGGGAGCAACATGCTAGGATAAAAAGAAGCCCAGCTGAGAATAAAGAGACAAGAAGTAGCCTTCGAGAAGGAGACCCTAGCTCTTGAAAGAGAGAGAAAAAAGATGGGGCTAGAGACCTATGGTGGCAGCAATATCCCTAGTGGTAGGGATAGGTATTATGACCATAGAAACTTAAACAAGATTGTCCCTCCCTATCAGAATGGGGATGACATCCACAAATGGATTACTGCACTGGAGAGGGCCTGCAAAGTACAGAAGGTACCCCAGGAGCAGGGGGCAGCAATCTTGTTGCTCTCCTTTTCAGACAAAGGCAGAGACAAGCCCCTCACTGTAAGAGAAGAGGATGCTGATGATTACAGGGTCCTGAAGAGTGCTCTAATAGATGGGGTTGGCTTAACCACCGAGCAGTATAGAATACAGTTCAGAGACACCCAGAAAACACAGCATCCAGACTGGATTGACTTTGTAGATTGTGCTACTAAGGCTCTGGAGGGCTGGTTACTGGGCAGTAAAGTGTGTGACTATACAGGATTGTATAATCTGATCATGAGAGAACAAATTCTTAATAACTGTTAGAACCGGCTGTTGCTTCAGCAATTGGTGGACTCTGATCTGACCTCTCCCCAAGAATTGGGGGAGTTTCGTTCAGCAGCAGGAGGTCAGACTTGTGTCTGTGGCAGCAGCATCCATTTTGTGATGCTGCGGCTCTTTTAAAGATTTACCGGGTATACCAGTTTTGTACATGTTTTCTCCCTCTAGTAGGGTGGAATTCTACCCCTGCCGCCAAAACTGGCAGGGGGGATGGGGGGGGGGGGGGAGGGAGGAGAGGGGGTAGGATTCAAAGTGTTTGACACCAAACACGACATGTTTTGAAGCAGCCAAACCAAAGTTAGCATTTACTGCGAGGTTATAATCCACTTAGGAGTATATGGTATGGCTGTATCATAGAACAGCTATAAGAAAGGGTTTCCGAAAGCTGCAGAGGGGCTCAGCTCATGCTAGGGCACCCTCTCACACAAAATCAAGCACTCTGCCTTCAGGATTGTCAAATCCTGCCATAGGAGTGACTTATAGGTTTATCTGTGTCTATATAGGTAGATATAGGTATAGGTATACTTTATCTAAGTAAGGGGTGCTTACACCACCTTACCCAGGCTGCAAGTCAAGACCTGTGGTGCCATTTTGGAAGGCTTCCCAGGGGTGATCTCAGAGTGCAGGCTTTCAACTGCAGGGGGTCAGAAATGTGTCTGTGGTGGTAGGCCGAATACCAGTCAGCCAGCACACTAAGAGACTAGTAGGATTCAGGAGGCACCTCTAAGGTGCCCTCTGGCTGCATGTCAGGACAAATCTGATACTGGCATTAGTATAGATTTGGCAAGACAAGGTGTTTGATACCCAAACCATTATTTTCAATTCAGCCTTTATCTAGCTGCATAACTCGTAATGACTGGTACAAATACTTAAAATGGTAAACAGCGTTTTGTTCGCATGCTAAACAACGCATGCCATAACAACGCGGTTGTTACAATGAGCGGTTGTTATTTCAAAAAACGTTACAACGCAAGTCGGAAGAAAGACTTGCGTTAGAGGGAAGAAGGTGTTGGATTTAAAATCCAACACTTTCCCTAGTGTTCACACAGACTAGAGTTGGAATAGTAAGGAAAATGCTACTTACCAGTATGCATCTGTTCTTGGCATGTAGAGCTGCAGAGTTGCACACTATGCATAGATGGCCACCTAGTGTTGGGCCCGGATGTTTGCAGTTTGTTTTTGTTGTAGAAAGTCTTTGGAAGTCACGGGATAGGAGACTCCTCCTTTGGGTGATACTGCGCATGGGCATCGGCTACATCCCCAGATTGTTTTTCGCCATTAGAGAAGTGATGGAGCTAAGAGATAGTGATGACCATGTGTGTTTGTATCTAATGAGAATAATACTGGAACAGATAAAGGTAGCCGGGGAGGCGGGTGGGCGTGTGCAACTCTGCAGCTCTACATGCCAAGAACAGATGCATACGGGTAAGTAGCATTTTCCGTTTGAGGCATATGAGCTGCAGATTGCACACTATGCATAGATTGTATAGCAGTACCCACACTAGCGGCGACCACCCGTATCTGTTGCAGTTGTTTGAAATAGTGTTTTAAGTACAGCCTGGCCTACAGTGGCTTGTTGCTTTGTTTGCACATCTACACAATAGTGTTTTGTGAGTGTGTGCGGTGTAGACCATGTAGCTGCTTTGCAGATGTCTTCCAAGGGAATGTTCCCTAAGAATGCCAAGGAAGCCCCTATTTTCCTAGTAGAATGGGCTTTTGGAGGAATTGTTAGTGTACGCTTAGCTTTATGGTAACATATCTGGATACACTTAACAGTCCACCTGGCAATACCAGATTTTGATATTGGGTTGCCTTTATGCGGTGGTGAAAAGGATACAAAAAGCTGTTTTGTTTTCCTAAAGCTTTGCGTTCTCTCTATGTAATATAGTAATGCTCTTTTGACATCTAAGGTGTGCAGAGCTCTTTCTGCTACTGTTTGTGGCTGCGAGAAGAAAACTGGCAGTTCCACTGACTGTTTTAGATGGAAAGGAGAAACTAACTTTGCCAGGAATTTAGGGTTTGTACGAAGAACAACTTTATTGTGGTGCATTTGCAGAAAAGGTTCTTGAATGGTAAATGCTTGCATTTCACTAACTCTTCTTAACGAAGTAAGGGCTACTAGGAAAGCCACTTTCCATGTGAGAAATTGCAATTCGCATTTATGTAAAGGTTCAAATGGAGGTCCAATAAGACGTGTGAGCACTATGTTTAAGCTCCACACAGGTGAAGGTGGTAGCCTTGGAGGTATTATTCTTTTGAGACCCTCCATAAAAGCTTTAATGGCTGGCACTCTAAAAAGAGACAGATGATGTCTATTTTGTAAGTAAGCTGCAATGGCAGCTAGATGCAACCTGATAGATGTGTAGACTAAATTACATTTTTGAAGGTGCAGTAAATAGTCTATAATGTGTTGGATGGACACATCTAGGGGATTTATATTGTTGTTTTGACAGTATATTACAAAACGTTTCCACTTAGCAGTGTAGCATGCTCTAGCGGTGGGACGCCTTGCTTCTTTGATAACATTCATGCATTCTTGAGGGAGTTTAAGATAACCAAACTCTATGACTTCAGGAGCCAGATCGCAAGGTTGAGCTGAGCTGGGTCCGGGTGTCTGATCTCTCCATGGTTCTGAGTTAAAAGATGTGGAGATAGGTTTAGTTTTTGAAGTGGTACCACAGATAGCTGTAGCACTGTGGTGTACCACGCTTGTCTAACCCACGTTGGAGCTACTAGTATAAGCGTCAGCGAGTGTTGTTGCATTTTGCGCACTAGTAAAGGAATCATTGGTAGAGGAGGAAAAGTGTACGCAAATAGTCCTGACCAGGCCATCCAGATCGCATTGCCTTTGGCCAATGGGTGTGGGTATCTGGCGGCGAAGTGTGGGCATTTTGCGTTTTCGTGGGTGGCGAAGAGGTCTATCTGAGGTTGTCCCCACATTTGAAAGAATGGGTGAAGAACTTGTGGATGAAGTTCCCACTTGTGCATCTGCTGAGTCTGCAGACTTAGCAGATCTGCCATGGTGTTTTGAACCCCTGGGACGTGCTGGGCTATTAAGAAGATGTTCTGAGGTATAGCCCACCTCCATATCTGCTGAGCTAGTTGAGAGAGCTGCAGAGAGTGTGTACCTCCCTGTTTGTTTACGTAATACATGACTGTAATATTGTCTGTCCGGACTAAGACAGTCTTGTTTGCCACTTGTGTTTGGAATGCTTTCAGAGCTAGGAACACAGCTAATAACTCCAGATGGTTGATGTGGAGTAGTTTTTGCATTGGTGTCCACCTTCCCTGCATGGTGTAATGCAGTAGGTGGGCTCCCCAGCCGGAGAGCGATGCGTCTGCTGTTAGTATGATTTGTGGAACTGGCTCTAGGAATAGTCGGCCTATTGACATGTTTTTTGTGTTCCACCATTGCAGAGAGCGAGGAGTCCGACTGTCTACCAACACTAGGGGCCCGATGTAGGTAATTCCGATTTACCGACTCTTAAATACCGAATCATACTGATTCGGTATTTAAGAGTCGGTAATTCTGAAACAGGCAGATGTAGGTAATAAATTACCGATTCTGTACGATTCGGTATTTACCGAATCGGTAAATACCGAATCGCTATTTCCCATTGATTCCTATGGGCCTTGAAGTCCATAGGAATCAATGGGAAATACCGAATCGGTATTTACCGATTCGGTAAATACCGAATCCTGCAAGGCTGAACTTTGACACCCTGTAGCACCCCAATTCCAGGCTTGTGTGTCATGTGGAACACATACATGCCCTAAGGGCATGTCTGTGTGTCACATGGCACAGGTGTACATGCACAGATGTGCATGTACACCTGAATTCGGTATTTTACCACCCAATTGTATTGGGTGATAAAATACCGAATTCTGAAGGCCTGTAGCACTGTGAACAGTGCTACCTACATCTGGGATTTACCGAATCGGTAAAATTACCGATTCGGTATTTTACAGAATCGGTGAATTTACCGATTAGGTAAATTTACCGATTCTGTAAAATAATGGCCCCTACATGTCAATCACCAAATACCGGTCAGTAACGTCCGAATTCGGCCGTTACCAACCGGTATTTTGTGACCAACATCGGGCCCTAGGTCTGTTAACTGACCGTGAGCCTGGTTCCATTGGCGTGCTAGACATTCTTGAAGTGGACGCATTTGCAGTCTTGCGTGAGGTACTATGAATATGCAAGATGCCATCATCCCTATGAGTTGCATAAACACTCGAGCTGGAAGCGAGTGTTGTGATTTGAATTTTGTTAGGAGCGTTTGCACACTTGTTATCCTTGCTGGAGAGGGATAAGCTTGTGCTAGTTGAGTATTGATTTTGATTTGATTTGATTTGATGTGGATTTGTAGAGCGCAAATTGCTGCCCTGAGGCGTCCAAGCGCTAGCAATAACCAGAACCTACTGGGGAGACAGATAGGGAAGAGGGTAGATCTTAAAAAGGTGAGTTAAAAAGGAAGGTTTTAAGCTGTTTGCGAAACGCGGTGAGATTGGAATTGGCTCTGAGGTGCAGTGGAAGGGCATTCCAAGTTCTGGAGGCGTTGTGGGCAACGGTCCTGCCGCCGGATCTGGATCTTTTTATTCTAGGAGCCACTGCTAGAAAGGTCTGGCTGGAGCGAAGACTTCTGTTGGGCGTGTAGTGAGTGACTAGGTCGCGAGTGATAGTCGGACCAGTGTCCCAGAAGGCTTGATGGGCAATACACATTGCCTTAAAAAGAATTCTTTGTCGGACGGGTAGCCAGTGGAGGCTAACCAGTCCGGCCCTCACTGATTGTCTGCGAGGGATTTCCAGCAGTAAGCGGGCTGCGCAGTTCTGCACTGTTTGCAGCCTGCGCAGAGTGTACTCTGGGGCGCCGAGATAGAGCACATTATTAAAATCAAGGCGTGATTGTATAAGCCCTTGTATAGCCACCTGTTTGGCTTCCATGGGAAGGAGGGGGAAGATTTTCTTTAGCATTCTCGTGATGCCAAAACAGGTGGCAGATAGTTTTGTGGCCTGCACGTTGAAAGATAGGGATCTATCCAACCAGACTCCGAGGCTTTTGATATTGTCTTTGGGAATTGGAGGAGGACCCAGACACGGGGGCCACAGGGCGTCGGGGAGGCGGAGATATGGGGGGCCTAGGAGCATCAGCTCCGTTTTGTCTCCGTTCAACTTGAGGGATGAAGAGGACATCCAGGTCTTCACCTCTTCAAGGCACTCTCTGAGCCCACCTGACGCAGGTCGGATGTCCTCCTGCGCCAGTGAGACCACCAGCTGCGTGTCGTCCGCATACGAGATGATCTTAATCCCGAAAGGACGGACGACTTCAGCCAGTGGCCTCATGTACAGGTTGAAGAGTGCGGGGCTCAGAGAGGAGCCCTGGGGGACTCCACACTTCAGGGATCTGCTGGAAGAGACGGACTCACCCTCAAAGACTCTGAAGGATCTGTCTTCTAGAAAGGACTTGAACCACGACCAGGCTTTGTCCTTAATCCCGGCACAGGACATACGGTGCAGCAGGGTGTCGTGGCTGACTGTATCGAACGCTGCGCTTAGGTCAAGGAGGATCACTGCCACTGACCCTCCTTGATCCAGGATTTTTCTAGCTTCCTCGGTGACCATGAGGAGGGCGGTCTCGGTCCCGTGTTTCGGTCTGAAGCCCGTCTGCGTGGAGTCTAGTAAGTGAAAGCTTTCCAGAAAGTTTACTAGATGATGATTTACATGTTTTTCTAAGATCTTGCTCACCCAGGGGAGCAGGGAGATGGGTCGGTAATTACCCAGGTCAGTTGGGTCTAGATTGGGCTTTTTTAGTAGAGCTCTGACCATGGCCTGCTTCCAGACGACTGGAACAGTGCTAGAGGTGATTGAAGTATTTAATACCTCCCTAATTATAGGCAGGGTGATCTGGGAGGCGGCCATTATTATGTCTGGAGGGGCTGGGTCGTTAGGGGATCCGGATTTGACTTTCTTCGCTAATGATTCAAGGGTAGTGAGGTCCAGTAGGGGAAAGTGAGTCAAAGTGGATTGAGGTGATAGGGGGGGTAAGGTGATGGGGATTTATTGGGTTGGATAGAGGAGGTGATGTATTTAGGGGGGGAGGAAAGGCTGAGTAGATGGTGTTTACTTTTTGGAAGAAGAATTCCACAACGTTGTTGCAGTGGGTGGTGGTTTTTTCGACCTGCAAGGCGGGGGGAGGCCTCGTTAACTGTTTCACGATGTGAAAAATCTCCTTCGGTTTAGACTTGGCCATCACTATTCTGTCAGAGAAATATGTGGCCTGGGCTGATTTTACTTGCGTTTTGTATTCGCTAATAGATTCTCAGTAGAGGGTTTTATTGTCTGCCGAGTAATCTGAGCGCCAGCGTCTTTCCAGTCTTCTGCATAGACGTTTCTTGTCCCCGAGAGAGTCCGTGTACCAGGGGCAGTTTTGTGGGGGCGTTTCAGCGTAGTCTTACTTATTGGGAGTGTTGTGTCTAGGGTTTGTGTGATCCAGTTGACGTAGGTCTGGTTGGCTAGGCCAGGGTCCTCGTGATCACGGGGTTGAGTGCTAGCAAGTTTGGTAGCCCAGTTATCCACCGCGAGGCGGGACCATGCTCGCATGAGCTTGGTGGTGGGTACAGTGGATGGAGGTTTAAGCGCGGTCCAGCTGATGGGAACCATGAAGTGGTCTGTCCATGGCAGGGGGATAGGTGGGCTGGCTAGGAGATCAGGGCAGTTGCTGAAAACAGGGTCCAGCAGGTGGCCCTTGATGTGAGTAGGGGTTGTGACACGTTGGGTAATTTGTAGGGCTGCTAGGTCGTCTGCTAAGGTGGCGGCTATGTGGTCTAGTGAGGAGTCAAAATGCAGGTTGAGATCGCCGAGCAGAGTAAAGTTGGATGTGGTACTGACTCGTTCGGCCACACTTGAAGGTAGGTTTACGTGGAACTGCTTCGGGGGGCGGTAGACAAGAGTGCCTGAGAAGCAGCTGTTGGGTGAGAGTTCGATGTTAAAAGCAAGACTCTCACAGTCCGGGATGGTTTCGTGGGCAACTCTACAGTGATACTGTTCTTTTTTTTGTTTGAATTTGTTTATTGGGTTTTAGGTTGCATTTACATGAACAATACGACATTGATCAATCAAGGTAAACGAGCATTACAAAAATGAAAGTCATAGAGATACAATTGGAGACGTGGATTCTGTTTGGCATTTCCCAGTTCGGGGTCATTGTCTGTTGATCGTCCCTATCTGTGTGCTTTGGTAGCATGTATCACGCGGCCTCCCACCATAGCGTATGCCCCCCTCATGGGCGGGACCGTCTCGAACATATTAGTCTGTCAACTGCACCCGTGGGGGGGTGAACTCGTGCTGTGTCAGGCACTGTGGGGTCGGTGCTATAGGCATCGGCTATGTGGGTGTGATTCACAACAACATGTGGCATCGTGATGTCTCTATGCGTGAAGTCAATCAGTGAATAATATATACGGGTAGCGCTGTCTAAATCGAGCTTGCCTTCTTACCCAGGAACTAGGGGGGGTGAACCGATTAACTTGGGAGAGGGGTGGAAGTAAGGGGAGGACGGGAGGGGGGGTTTCTAGGTCACCGTGTCCAAGCACAGAGTACATATTCTCAGGTCTTTAGGTATAGGTCTATAGCGAGCGTCGTTGATTTGTGTCTGGGTGTCGGAGGGTCGCTGAGTGTGGTCGCTCACGACAGGTATGTAGAGTCCGTGACATGTTTATCAATCAATCAATCAATCAGGTCATTTGTAGAGCGCACTACTCACCCGTAGGGTCTCAAGACGCTGGGTTGGGGGGGGGGGGGGGGTGCCGTTACTGCTCGAACAGCCATGTGCATGGGGGTCGGTGTTGTCGGTCGTGTCTGGGATTGCGAGGTCGTAGGTGACTCCTGAGGGCGTTTCGCCTGTGTGAAGTTATATAGTAGTTGAGCCCACTCCAGGGATATGGGATGTTTGCGGTGTCCCCGGACCTCCTCCTCCCGGAGTATCTCTTCCTCCGCCTTACCCCATTTATTTACCGCGCCGATCCATGCTGCCTCAGGTGGTCCCGTGGGGGCCCTCCAGTGCATGGCGATACCGCGTTTCGCTAGGAGGATTGCTAGTGATAGGAATCGGCATTGCGTTTTCTCAGTTTTCCGTTTGCGGAAAATTCCGAGTGCGCATGTCTCCCATGTGTTCATGGTGGCAATGGTCGTGACCTCTTCTAGGGTTCGGTGGATCGTGTCCCAGTACCGGCGGAGAGTGGGGCAGTCCCAGAACATGTGTCTGAAGTCTGCCTCCGGGGTTCGACATCGGGGACATTCGAAGTGGGTGTCCGGGAAGAATCGTTGGAGGCGGCCCGGTGTGAGATAGGCCCTATGGAGGACGTAGAATTGTATGTTGCGGAACCTTGCGTTTCTGGAGACTTTTTTGGGAAATTCCAGGGCTGACCTCCATTCCCGTCATGGACCACTCTGCCGAAGTCTGTCTCCCACTTCTGGCGTAGAGACTGGAGGGACGGGAGGAGTGAAGAGCGCACCGCCCTGTAGAGCCACGTTACTAAGTGTCTCCCCACCCCCATGTGCATGATCGCGTGAATCACTGGATGTGTCGCGGGTTCACCGGCCTCTGGGTTCCAGTGCGTACTGCTGCTATCTAATATTTGCCTATGGAGCAAAAACTGTCCCGGGGGCAGGTCGTATCGGTCCATCATCTGCTCAAACGTCTGTAACTGTCCGTCTTCGAACAGAGATCCGATCTCCGTGACCGCCAGCTCTGTCCAAACCCGAAGTGTGCCCGGGGAATAATACGAATCCCTGCGAGGGAAACCCGCCAATGGCAACAAAGGTGAATACGGTGGCTGTGTTTTGGACATGCGGTGTATACGCATCATGCACGTTCGGGCAACGGACACTTGCAAGGGTCGAGTCCGCAGGGGTTTAGTGCCTGGCAACAAAAGTCTGACGATCGCGGCTTGCGAGAGAGGACCAGTAGCTGTGATGGTTTCCCCTGTGTGGCGTCCCGCCGTCCAGTAGGACAGCCACTGGAGCTGGGCCGCTAGAAAGTATGCTTCAAAGGCCGGCGCTCCCAGTCCCCCCTCCGTGGTAGGCAGGTAGAGTGTGGAGAGCGCCACCCGTCTTCGACCCCCTCCCCATATCAGGTCTATCAGGAGAGTGTTCAGTTCTCCGAAGAATGATCGAGGTGGGATCACTGGGAGATTCGCGAAGCTATACAACAGGCGGGGGACCATAATCATTTTTGCCAGGGCCACTCGGCCTATAGGCGCCAGTGGGAGTGTCTTCCAGAAGTTGACCGCTGATCGAAGACCAGCTAGCGTCCTACGATGATTCCCTGTGTATAAGTCCTCCGGGGTGTGGTACAACCGTACTCCCAGGTATCGGGGGGCGTCGGCATTCCAGGCGAGTGATTGGGTACCCATTCGAATTTCGAAGGGGGCCATATGGGGGCTCAGCGGGTATATGGAGGATTTCCCCCAGTTGACCCTTAGGCCCGACGCTTTCGCAAACTCCTCCAGCGTCCTCCAGATACACGTCAGGTCGCTCGTGGCATCCCTAACATAAATCAGGAGGTCATCTGCGTACAGAGATACGCAGTGCCACGAGTGCGCTAGGGGGATACCCCAGTCTTCACCCTCTCGTCTTAGGCGTATCGCCAGAGGTTCGACCGCCAAGGCGAACAAGAGGGGTGACAACGGGTATCCTTGTCTAGTCCATCTGTCTACGGTGAATTCCGAGGAGATATAGGTGCCGATCCGGACCCTGGACTTGAGTTGTGTGTACAGGAGCTTGGTGTAAGCGATGAGGCGGGAGCCAAAGTTGTTCTTGGCGATGACTTCGAACAAATATGGCCATAGGAGGGTGTCAAATGCCTTCTCGAGGTCTAGTATGAGGCAAGCTGCATTCGGGAACTGGGCTCGAGTTATGTCTTGGACGTGGAAGAGCCTACGGAGATTTTGGGATGTATTGCGGTTTGGCACGAATCCGTTTTGGTCGGGGTGGACCAATTGGGGCACGACCTGGGCATACCTCGTCGCTAGCAGTTTACCTAGGCTTTTACAGTCTGAGTTAAGTAATGTGATCGGCCTGTAGGATGATGGGAGCTGGGGGTCCCTGTGTGGTTTTAGGAACAACACTATTAATGATTCTCTGAGGGAACGTGGGAGGACTCCCGCTTTGAGTGCGTCTTCGAACATTGTCGTTAGACGTGGGGCAAGGTGAGCTAAGAAAGTCTGGTAATATTCGAGGGGGAAGCCGTCCATGCCTGGGGCCTTGTTTCTGGCCAGCGTCCCTATCGCTGCCTTAATCTCGGTCTGTGTTAATTTCCTGTCTAGGTCCTTCCGGAGCGCTGGCGAGACTTGGGGGATAGGCAACGTGAGTAGAGAGTTGGACACCACGAGGGTGTCGCCTTGGCTGGAAGTTTGGTATATGTGCGAGTAATATGTGTAAAAAACCTGCATGATCGCTATCTGGGATGTTTGGAGGTGACCGGCCTGGTCTGTGATTTCCGTGATAGATTTCAAGTCGGGGTCTGTCGAGCCAACCATGCTAAGAGTGTGCCACCCCTGTTGCCCTCCCGGTGTACCCTACTGGCGTATTTTCTGAAGTTATATTTACGCAGGTCCCGCAGTGTCTCAGCGTATTTTGTCTTAGCCTCTGCTATTTGCAGCTGGGTCACCTCGGTCATCCGCTTGCAGCATGGTTGCCAGCTACTGTTCTGTAGTGTGTAATGCGCGTTCTAGTACCTTTCGTACCCTTAGCACTTGCTGAATGCAGTGTCCCCTCGCCGTCACTTTGTGTGCATCCCACTCCACGAGACTAGAGGACGAAGAGCCCGCATTGAGTCTGAAGTGTTCCTGCAGGTGTTCCCCGTGATCATGTGTGAATGCCTGCTCTGTGAGGCACTCCCGAGGGAGCTTCCAGGTCGGTACTGGGGGGTGGGGGGGTTTCCATCGGAGGGTCAGGGCATGGGCGTCATGATCCGAGAGCACTCTGCCTAGGTAGTCTGTGTGTCTGGCTTTGGCGTGTATAGCAGGTGAGCATAGAAATCAATCAAGTCTCACGCGAAGGTCGTGTGGGATGGAGTGAAATGAGTATAGTTTCGTCGTGGGGTTCAGTGCTCTCCATGTGTCCGTTAGTGTCCAGTGTCGAACCCACGCATTGAAGAGCTCCGTCTGTCTGTATATTGGTGACCGTGGTGGCGGGGGCGGGACCGGTCGAGGGTTGTGTCTAAGACACTGTTATAATCTCCTCCCAGTAGCCAAGGGGTATGGGTGTGGTGTGCCAGCGTGTTCGTGAGTCGAGACCAAAAGGCGTTCTGCTCCACATTGGGGGCATAGATGCTGCCTATCAGGATAGACTGTCCATCCAGTTGTCCTTCCAGTAGTACATAGCGCCCCTCCTTATCTACCACCCTGGACTGTTCACGGAAGGGGACTCCCGGTCTGACCCAGATCAGTGTGCCCCTGGCAAATGCGGAGTACCCCGTGGCACAGATCATACCCCTCCACTTCCTCTGTAACTTGCTGGCTTCCGCTGTCGTCAAGTGAGTCTCTTGTAGGAGAGCTATATGTGCCTGCTGTCTCTTTAGATAGGCATAGACTGCATACCGTTTGCTTGCCGTGTGCAGCCCCCTGACGTTTAGTGTGATAAAGGTAAAGTCCATGTTAGGGGGTTTTGTCATGTGAGAGTGTCAGTAGTGTTGGGCGGTGCACCCGCCACCCTTCGACTATACCCAGAGCCACTCTCGCCCGCATCACCTCCCTTCATACATGGTTCCACCGTGACCAAATTACCATCTCCCGTGTAGGTATCAGGGTTAAAAGGGAAGGGACGTAACATGAAAACAATATATGGGAAACAGTCCCAACTGCAGGGGCCCATTGCAAGGCACGATGAGCCCAAACCGTACATCTCGTACTGTCTCTAGTTCGTTTGGTGTGAGGGGGTGGTGTAGCGGTGGAGCCCTGATCTCGGGTCAAGGCCACCCGCCACATTATGTCTCTGCGTGTGTGTATGCTACCACCCATACCTTAGGTGTGTCTTCCCGGCGTCCCTCGTCGGCTAGTTTGCTCCGCCATCTCAATCTTACTGCTGGTTGTGTCAGCCGCCATCAGATGAGTGTATCTGCCGTCTGTGGGGTCACCAGTGGCGGGGAGGCGGAACCATCTCTGGAGGTGCGGACGTCACTCTGACCCTCATCCTCGGATGTAAAGATGTGAGGGCCTCGATCCATCTCCTGTTCGGCGTCCAGTTGCCTGACCTCCGCCGCTGCCTGAATGGCTTTCCGTCGGTCAGCTATGATTTGTTCAAAGTCCGGGACGCGTTTGATGCTGGGCGACGGCGGTCGATTCATCTGTGTGAGAGTGACCTTTCTGGATCGGAGTCGCCGCCGTTTGTTGGACGCAGAGCTCGACGGTGTATCTTCGCGGTCTGATCGGGGCTGATTGCGATGATCCAACCAGTGTCTCGCCTCCGCGGGGTCCGTGAAGAAGTGTGTTGAATCTTCATAGATGATCTTGAGGCGGGCCGGGAACAGGAGGGCATATTGTATCTTATGTTGGCGCAGGGCTTGCTTTACTGCCAGGAATGTGGTGCGTTGGCGTTGCACTGCTTGAGAATAGTCCGGGAACACCATCACATTTTTGTCTTCCACCCTGAGGACTTTCGCTTGCCTGGCCGCCCGTAGGATCGTGTCCCTGTCCTGATAGTGCAGGAGCTTAAGAAGGAATGGTCTGGGCGGGAGGCCAGCCTGAGGTCGTCCAGTCGGGACCCTGTGTGCTCTTTCTACTGAGAAGAACGGCGTAAGGTCTTGGGCTCGGGTGAACGTTTTTATCCAAGTCTCTATGTACCGAATAGGGTCTTCTTTCTCCACTCCCTCCGGCAGGTTGATCAGACGTATGTTGCTCCGGCGGGAGCGTCCCTCCAAATCGTCCGCCTTGCGTTCCAGGAAATTGACCTTCTCTTGTAGGTCCTTGATGGCTTTTTGATTGAGCTGGACCTGAGGTTTCAGTTCATGGAGCGTGTGACTCTCTTGCTTCACCTTATCTGCCAGCTTCTTATGGTCGTCCCGTAGTAAGGTGATGTCCGAGGCCAGTTCCCCGAATTTGGTTTCCATGGAGACTCGTGAGTGCTCGATGGCCGCCAGGACTTTGTCCAGCTTCGTGGACATGTCCGATCCCTGCAGAGGACCTCCGGTCTTCGATCCGCGTGAGGGGCCCGGGGAGGGTGATCGTCTCTGAGCTGGCGCCGGCGTCACGGGCATCGCCCGCTGTGTTCGCCCCATGGGTGGTGTGGGTGACCTATTGGTCCGATCCGGCCTGCTAGAAGTGATTCAGACCTCTGTCTGTAGCGACGCTGGGCAGACTGGGCTTCCGAGGCCTCCTCCGTTTAGTGTTGCTCCTCCAGGCAGGCCCTTTGTCACCCGGTCGTGGGGGGTCTGTGGTGTGCCCTCGACAGGGGAGGCGGGATGCTCTCCGCGTGGACGCACCCCACACTTTCTGCGTCTCTGTTGTGCTGCCGGGGTGCTTGATTCCGTTCTGGGAAGGACATGGCTTTTGTAGTTCGGACTGGACTGTTCCCATGGGGCACAGGGTCAGCGCTGATTTGCATATCGCCATTGTCTAACCCAGGGTGGTGTGGAGTGGAAAAACGATGGATTTGGGCCCAGATCTTTGGACTGGGGTGAATGTGTGACATTGATCCACATTCTGTCCATCACTGTTGTGTTTGCAATTGCCGGGGTGGCCGGGGCGCTCCCCCACCGCCACTCCCAGTCCCTCCGCCGAGGGCAGTTAAAGCAGGTCAGTGTTCCCTAGAGGGCCTCGGATTGGACGTCGGGGACCCGAATCGGGCATTAGAGCTCACCTCGGGGGCGTACGTGTCGTTGCTCCCTGACTCCCTCCACCGCGTGGCTCCCCGGTGGCACTCTATGGTGTCCTCCGAATTGCTGTCAACGTGTTCTTGTGGGACGTCGACGCCTTCCTGGAAAATGTCGTCCGGAATCGAAGCTGAAGATCTTTGAGCCATTGTTCGTCTGGCTTTCCGGTCCCGGATAGTCTTTTTGAAGCGGAAGGAGGCACAGGCTGAACAGTCCTTGGCCTCGTGCTCCAGAGAGAGGCAGAGGTTACAGACCTCGTGGAGGTCGGTGTGGGGAAACTTCGACCCACATTGAGGACACCTTTTAAATGGCGTCCTTTTCATTAGCTGGAGTCAAGGCCTAGTTGGGCCCGAAGGCCGTAGTCGACGACCGGAATGGACGTTCCTGGTCTCGAAGAGTAGTGTCGACAGGAAAACGCCTTCTAGAGTATTTTCTTGAAGCCGATGAGGATTGCGCGTCGACGGTAATCGGTTCCAACACGGAGCGATGGAACCACATCCGAGCCCGGTGGCGGAAAAAAACAATCTGGGGATGGAGCTGATGCCCATGCGAAGTATCACCCAATGGAGGAGTCATCTATCCCGTGACTTCCAAAGACTTTCTACAACAAAAACAAACTGCAAACATCGGGGCCCAACACTAGGTGGCCATCTATGCATAGTGTGCAATCTGCAGCTCATATGCCTCGAACATTATACTATTCCAACATCCAACGCCCCCTAAAAGCAAGTCGTTGTAACGGTATGCGAAATAACAAAGCGGTCGTTGCAACAACCGCGTTGTTATAGCATGTGTTATAAACGCATGCAAAAAAAAAGGCCTATAATCACTTAAAATGTCTCCCTGATCACTTGTGATATCTAGCAATGGAACTAGATATCACAGAAGCATATCTGCTCATGTAAAAGTGCCTCACATGTAATATAATGCACGCTGTCGTAGGGCTTTAAGGCCTGCTGTAGGGGTTACTTATATTTTTTACATGCTGTGGGCTTGGCACACTGACAGTGTGCCATGTTGTGTTTTCACAATGGTTTGCATCATTTCACGCATCTTGCAATAGCAGTGTGCATGGATTTGGGTGTAGTTCCCTTAGGGTGGCACAATACATGAAGCAGTCCTTGGGGACCCTCAGTAGTACCCATGCCCTAGGCACCAGGGTTAACATTTACTAGGGACTTACAGGGCAGTTAAAGTCCTTCCCCCTTGGTTTAACAATCAAACATGTCAGTTTAGGAGAAAGAACACTGGCACTAGAGCCTGATTAGTAGGCTTTAGACTGTCAGAGTCGAAAAACTAGCATATAGTAAGTAGTTCAAACGGGGGGCAAAAAAGTAGGGAGGGCATCTGCAAAGAAGTCCAGCTTCCTACACTCTGCGCCATACATATAAACATAAAACACAAATGTCTCTTTTGAATACACCAAAATTAGGGTGCTGCCATAATCTCTGAAAGCGGTGGGGCGTTATACAACAATTGCCCTACATTGTACTGAGAAAAGTGAATGAACCAGCACACTTTTGACTGGGTTTGGGGGTAAGGGGTTCTCCCCACAAGAACATTTTGAAACAAATGGGTTATATGGTGCATTTTAAAGCAAACTTTTCACATAAATCTGTTAAAAAACCATGGGCTATGAAAGGGCTCTCAAATATATAAAACATTTCATGGTGTGCCAAGTCAACGAAACACAGGAGTTGACCCCCTTTTTTCAAAATGAGGTATGGGTACCCCTCATAAGCCAAAAAAAACCTTCCGTGTGCCAGGGCAAGCCTTTTGCTAAGGTTGCCCCCTTACGTCACCGATTACATTTAATATGCCAGGCCCGGAATTTTGCTATTAATTTTATTCATGCACCATGGGAAACCCCTGTGTCAACATTTACCTCTAGTATGATAGGGTCAGCTTTTTGTCATGTTTGTCCCCCTCTTAGATTAAACAGCTGTCATCCTTTATGCCAAACATTACCTCCAACGTGCTAGTGCCAGCATTTTACCAGGGGTGTCCCACACCAAAATTACTTTCAGTATGCCTGTGCCAGCCTTTTGCCACGGATGTCCCATATATCAAATATTTTCTCTAATATTCCCGCTCTCTGTCTGTTAATAATTGCTTCCAGTATGCCAACATCAGTATTTTGCCAGGGCCAAAAGCAGACTCGAAAGCATTCTTTTTAAAATGTACTTTATTGATTCATGAAACCAAGAGCAAGTCATGTATCGGATTGTATTACAATGACACTCAGAGGATCATCGGGCATTAGCTGTATCATAAGTACAGTTAACAGATACATAGAGTGTCTGCTATGCAACAGAGCTCCCTCCAGCCCCCCCAAAAAAACAGTCAAATAAAAAAAAAACATACGTCATTATGTAGTTACACCATTATTAGCAATAAGAGTAGTGGAGGTCCTTGTGTATGCATAGTCAAGGCAAATATACAACTTGTTGATACTGTTGAGCATGGGAAAGACAGATGAAAAGCTAGGAGTGGGAGATCTGTTCTGAGCGGCCACAGTCATTGTCTTCTCCTTAAGCCCTTAAGCTCCTTAAGCCCTAAAGAGCTCCAGCAGTGCATATCATGTCATGGCTATGGGCTGTTTGGGCAGCCCTCGATATTCTTCCCTGCGTAGCGATGCGCTTTCAGCAGAGCCCCATCCCCAGATTTCCTCCCACCAACTAGCCATCAGGGGCGCAGTAGAGGACTTCCAGCGGCGTGTAATCTGCCGCTTGGCCAGAAAAAGCAACAAGTCCACAAAACGTGGTTCAGTCTTTAAAGATTTTGGTCTAATATACAGTGCTCCACTGTGTCCCAGTGTGTTCGTCCTATAAGGGACTCAACGGATTCTCTAACTTCCTCCCAATAAAGGAGCATTATGGGACAGGGCCACAACATATGTAATAAGTCTGCTTCATCAGCAACAGTGTGGGAATAAGTGGGAAAATCTTGTGTAACTTGGGGGCGTCAAATAAGCTCTGTGCAACAGTGAAAACTGGATGAATTTGCACCACTTGTTGCTGGGTATGTGGCTGGGATATTCTAACAAAAAACTCCATTCCTGTCATTGAGTACGCAGCCAAGGTCTGTTCCCCACCACCCACCCTCCCCCCGAGTCCTCAGTGGGATAAGTGCAACATGCAAGTGGAAATGCAAGCTTTTTTAGAGCCATTTGACAATGTCTCTACCCATCCCATATCATGGACTGCTTAAACAAATGCATGTGTGGCGTGCTCTGAACCCGCAGGTTACCAGTATGTGCGGATATAGGGTATAATGTTTGCGTATGTAATTAAAAGAGTACCAGGCAGCCCATGGAGCTGTATAAAGTCCTGATGGGACAATAACAGGGCTTCTTCAAAGAGAACATCAACTGTGGTAACCGTCACCGCCTTCCATTACACCAATTTCACTGATGTGAGTCTGCTCAGTGGGGTAGATAGTCCGCACAGAGGCATGTTTAGAGCATAATACGTAGTGTCATGTGGGGTATAGACCGCACCCTTCCAATACAATAGGGCGTTACATAGAAGTAGAGGAAGGACAGGGGGACGTGCAACTCATGGCAGCAGGAGGTATGTAACTTACCAGCGTGCAATGTATACTGTGTATAGCCCATTTTACTGTAAATGTATCCCCGCAAGCCAGTGGAAGAGCCACTGCAGGTGGGCAGCAAAACAGTAGGACTAAAAGTTGCCACGTCCGCCTGTAGTTGTACTTTTTGAAAGACAATGCGCTGTCTACCTGTGCCCCAAATTAGGTCAAGTCAGCGACAATCAGGGGTTTTAAAAACCCTGCGTGGAATAATTACTAGTAGATTAACAAAATTATAAAGCAATTTGGGTAGCATAACCATTTTTGAAAGGGCCAGACGTCCTGTCACCGACAGGGGCAGTATGACCCAAAACTACCTGTGCCGGAGTACGGAAATAGCTGTAAGTAGGTTCCCTTCCAATAGGTCAGTAGAAGATCTATAGACCTGGATGCCTAGATAGTGGAATGTATGGCGTGCAACCGGTACAGTCGTGCTAGATAGTGTCCTGGAAGGAGAATGCATAAGATTTTGCATGATTGATTTGGAGGCTGAACAAGGCCCCGAATGACTGCAAGAGGGCAGCGATCAATATAAGGTCCATATTCAGATTATGGGTATAGACAAGCATGTCATCGGAGTACAAGGAGATTGCATGTGCCTGGGGGCCTCAAAATAAAGCATCAATCTTCTGCCTCCTGCCAACGTTTTTGTGCCAGAGGCTCCATAGCCAGAATGATTAACAACGGTGACAATGGGCACCCCTGGCGTGTACCTCTACCTATGGTATTCTCCATGGAGATGTATGCACCTGTTTTGGTCTTTGCTGTGAGAGCTGCATATAATAGTTTAAACCAGTTAATAAAGACAAGAGGTATATTAAAGATCTGACGAGCTGTAATCATATAATCCCAATCTAAAGAAACAAAAGCCTATTGGAGATCCAAAGATAGACAGCCAGCATCCAGGAAGATAGTGTGTGCCATTTCCATTACCTGATAAAGGCTTCTAAGATTAAGTGATGTGCTCCAGCGTGGGACAGAGCCACATTGAACTATATGGATTAGGCTTGAAAGCAAAGGGAGAAGTCTGTGTGTCAATACTTTGCTAAGAATTTTATATTTAGTAGTTAGGAGGGGTCTATACGAGAACAGATTGTGAGAAGCTCAGTCAGGCATAAGCAGGGAGGTGACTAGGCCTTGTTTGGTGGTTGGAGGCAATGTTCCCGCCTCCAGGGAAGCACTGTATAATATTTCACGTTCCTGAACCAGTTGGGAGGCAAAGGTAGAGTCAAATAAAACAAGCAAGAGATCCATGCCAGGCGTTTTATTTTGTGACACCTCCTTAATGGCGTTACTTCATTCCCCAGAGGTCAGAGGTGCTTCTTTTGTCTCACATGCCATCGGAATATTCTTGGGGAGTCTCAAGTTGCTCAGGAAAGCATCCCTATCTCAGATAGGTGGGTGGGTTGGGTTCTGTAGAGCTCAGTAAAGTAGGAGGAGAAAGCCTCATTTATGTCCACCTGTGCTGTATATGATACCCCAGAATGAGATACAACTTTCAAGGTCAGGGTAGGACAGTTTGGCGGTCGTATCACGCAATACAGCAATGTCCCTGACCTATCTCCCTCAGAGTGCTCCTTCTGTACATATGACTTAGGGTCAAAGAACCTCAGTTGCTCTAGGAGCTCTGCGTATATTCGAGTGTTCTGAAGTTCTCCATGTTGTATAGGGTCATGTACTGCTGTATGTTCAAGGCGTCCCAACTGTGTTTCCATGTGGTGTAATTCTTGGAGAACAGCAAAACTAGCACCCGTTGTAGTAGCTATTGGGCCCCCCTTATCACCACTTTACATGCATCTCATTAAATAAGTGATGTAAAAGCCATTCCTTCATTATGTATGAAATAAGAGTCGAAAGCAGTGCCAAAGGCGTCATGAAAGACTGCGTCCTCAAGCAGTGTGGGGTGCATTTGCCAGGTAGGAATATGCCATGGGACCCTAACCCAAGTCAGGACAACCGCCAGAGGATTATTGTCCGAGAAGTCCTTCCCCAGATAAGTTGCCCCAGTAAATTTCCCAATCATGTGTACTGAACAGAAGATAAGGTCTAACTACGTATGGAGGCCATGAGAAAAGAAAGAGCATTCACGAATGCCTCTATTGTATTCCCTCCATATATAAAGGAAGGACCAACTAGATTCCCAATTCCCTAGGGCCTGAGTTTGTTTGGTGGCTCCAGTGTGTGGCTGAGTGAGGTGAAAACGGTCAAGATCGACATCTAATACTACACTGAAGTCTCCTCCCACCAACCAAGAGAGATGAGACCAGTCTGCTAGGACAAAAGAAACAAGCTGGAGGAAAAGTTCTTGATCGACGTTCGGTGCGTATACGCTGCCCAGACCCAACATTTCCCCATCCAAGGACTCACGGATAAAGACAGAACGCCCATTCTGGTTCGTTCTAACTTCCTGTGCCTCAAAAGGAACCCCCTCCCTTAACCAGATAGCTGTGCCACAGGCACATCTGGACTATATAGCAGCAAACAATTGACTCCTTCATAAGCTGTTAATAACATTAGTCAAGTTGGTAGGGGTCCTCTTGTCGTATGTATATGCATGGCAGGCAAAAAAACAAACACAACAAAAGAAATATATTACAAATACCAGGTCCAACGGAACCTCATATTCGACCAAAAAAATAAGACAAAAAAAAAGACAAATATTTTCTACTAATCGAATAATGCATTTGGCAATTGCATGAGGAGGGGGGCCAATAACTGTATGTAAGGAGTTGGTAGTGTATCAGAAAACACACCCGTATGGTCCAGTGGTGCAACAAAACTTGAGGGGGCCCCACTGTAAAGCACATGGAGGCCCCCCTCCCCCCCACGGCCCAGCACACCACCTACCACTTTGCCTGACCACCGAGAAATCTAGTATATTTTGATTTGAAACCTCCAACATATAAATGAAATGCCTCTATTTTGTCTTTTACTCTTGTGGCATTGCATATCACCAAATTTGATGTCATTCTCTTTCCCACCTTCTATATTAAAGTCAACGATGTTAAAGTCATATACTGAAAGGCATGCTGAGGACACTCTAAATCCTACTGTTGCCATATTTTTGAGTTATTGCATCTGTTTATATGTGTGTTTACTGTCCCTATACAGTGACATTCTCTTCTTATGTTACGAAAGGGGCAGGGGATATAGACAGTGCTGTCTAGTAGGTCCATATTTAGATAAAATGGCAAGAATTGTGCCTCTATATTGCTTTTAGGTTTACTCCCTCCATTTCCACTTGTAATCGCCTCATTTTCACTATATTAGCTGTCTTCCCTCTTTCTAACCTTTCTTTATCTACCTCTCTTTTTGGCTTCTCTCTCTCTCATGTTCATCCCTTCGGCTTTCAATGCTTTCTCTTCTCACCTCCCTAGTGTTACACTTTAATTTCTCTTTCCACTTTCTTTCCCTCACCCCCTCTTAGTCTCCATTCACACCTCCCTTTTATCCCACAAACGTCTTACACAAACGCTGTCACACTCTTCTCCTTTCCCCCCTCTTACACCCTCTATCCCTCCTACATTCTCTGGTACTTTCTTCTAGAACCTGTTTCTATGTCCTGCTCCACCATCTTGGGCCTGTATTAGTATTTTTGCCACCCTGGTGGAAGGCACATCTTTTTGCACCATCCCCCTCTAGAGCCAGTGGTGCCACATTTACTGCTTGTTTTGGTTATATCAAACACACAGAAGTTGATGGGAAGAATGCTTACATTAAGTCTGACCACTAGCAATTGCTCTGGTAGCATTCCAACCCATTGTTCTTTTGCCCATCATTTTACCTCAGATTAGACCCAGGCATGTGCAAATCATTCTTGACCCTGCCACA
This sequence comes from Lissotriton helveticus, assembly GCF_964261635.1. Taxonomy (NCBI): domain Eukaryota; kingdom Metazoa; phylum Chordata; class Amphibia; order Caudata; family Salamandridae; genus Lissotriton; species Lissotriton helveticus. Next base: position 703,518,315 of record NC_136063.1, on the reverse strand, counting down.
GTGGGACAGTTCAGCCCGAACTGCCAGGCCCTGTATGAACGGGAAAACTAGCAACCCAATACTGGTTTCGCTCGGATTGAGGCTCTTTAGTCAAGTGTAGCTTAGTTCCAACAGCACAGTGAGTTGGAGTTGTCTTACCCCATGTCTCCCCTTCCTCTACCACACGCATACATACAAGCACACACTTCTCTCTCCTGACAGTCATCTCACTGTCCTCCCCTCTGCATTACATCCTCTTTTTTTTCATCTTCTAGTCTTACCTGACTGTGGTCTAGAACCTCTTTTGTGTTCCACACACCTAGCATTCAACTCACGCAGACGTGCCGAAACACTCCTCTGACACTCCCCTCGCACAGTTTTCAATCCATCCAAGTTCTCATTTTATTTGCAATCCCCTTTTACTTGCCCTTCTCAATAGCCTCTTGTTTCTGCTCGCGTTCACCTTAACTTAATTTACATTATCTTCTCTTATATACATTCCTCTTTTTCTGATCTGTTGTTTCTCAGACACTTTTAACTATTTCCCTGTCTCGCTTACTCGGACACGCCTAAGAAGGCTGATCTTTTACACTCCTTTTCACCAGTGCTAATGTTTAATGAACATTTTCAAACTTACTGCGATGACATCAGAGCTGCTTTCCACAGTTTGGAAATGTCGACTTGGAGATCTTGTTGATGATTTCCATAATGAAAGATGAAACATGAATATTTAGTTGTGAAGACAAAAAAAAAAGTTTTGACTTGTTTAACAACTGCTTGACTTTTTGTTTATTTGTTGGTTACTGCGTGGGCCGTGACCAACATAGACAAGGAAACACTGGTAGAGAAAGATTCTTGGGGACACATCTTGGGTATTCTGCAGGTAAGCACTGCACTCATAATCGGGGAACGTTCATTACATATTGTTCTGCATTTAATACCCCGCGGCAAAGCAGCACAGAGGAGCACGTTTATTTTCCATTCTTGGTTGTATCCCCCCACTTAGCTCGTGTAACTGCCTTCCTGGCCTCCTTTAGCAACCGCCTCCCGCATGGCGTGATTCATGCTCTCCGGCCCGCCTTTGGAGGCTATGCTGTGTGCATATTTTTTAGGTCTCGCTAGCATTGCACCGCGAGTGCGCTGCCATCGCTTTGCGAGGCATGCAGTATACACTATAGTGTGGAAGCTGCGTGGAAGCTCCGCCCACTATCCAGCCCATCTTCTTAATTGGCTTAGGTTATAAATGCTGCCTACCGGTTGGTTTTAAGCTTGTTAGTCCCGCCCTATGACAGCCATGTCAGTGATTTGTATCTTTCCATGGCTACTGGCCCCTTCACTGCACAGACTACTTTCTTCCCCTGTACCCGCCTCCCCCTCCTGCAGTCCGATGCCTTCTCACCACCCCACCCCTCATGTCTGGGTTGTTCTTTAAACCTATCCTCGCTGCTCACTGGCGCACAACTCTGCTTTCAGCTCTTTTAATCTCCTAGTGCATCCCCCTCCAAAACACCTCCTCCCAATCCTTGTTTTTTTTGTGAACACAAATTTCACGTTCAAGGCCTCCTAATTATTGATGTTACTTTCATCTCCCCGGTACCCGAGCCTTCTGCAGTCAGGCCATACAACAGCAGCGTTTGGGAGACCATCCGCACTGTTGATATAATATTATATGTTATAATCTTTGGCAGATTGGTGCACGAGGACAAATGTTTCACAGATCTGCCAGTCATCACTCTATAGCTACACCAACGAACAACGTCAGGGTCTCACTTGTCTAAATATTCCCATGAGTAACATTTTTCATTCCCTTGATTTACTTCCCCTTACACAACATCTTTACTATATAATTGACTGCAAGAAGACATCCATTAGGTTGACCTGAGCACCCACGAAGTGTCCTGTTGTCATGCCTGGTCAGTAATGACGTATTCTTTCTACATATGTAACATTCCTTCCGGTTATAGACCGGATTCTTTGGGCGTCACTGAAACGTGGTTTCATGCTGCCGCCCCTGTTAAAATCCCTTCAGCCATATAATTACCACATTATATTTTCAAATGGCGATTTAACTAATTTTTTAACATGTAAATTTGTTAACTCACTATTCTATAAACAGTGCTTCATTTTTGCAGGTGGTGTGCACATGGACTTGTTTTTGGGAACTAGCTTTTCATAAAAGTTTGACTCTGAACAAGAGAGAGAATCGCAGAAAATGAGAAAAAGCAGGAAGAGAAAGAGAAAAACAGATACAAAGAGTTAGTGAATGGATGAGAAAACTCCTGTAGAAGTGTACTGAAGTGTGTGGTGGGCTAGCAAGTGACAAGAGGGGCATCACAACGAATCAGCCTTGGTTATATGGCAAATCTGTCATTCAGTTGTTCCAGCTACTGACTCGGAGGAAAATTGTTGGGCCCCAGCACTTATGTATTTGTTTAATATTTTAATTTTAAATTAAGCCGTGATTATACATCGTCTCAGCATAGAACCTCTGCACGCATATTGCTTACCAGTACACACGCCTCTTTGATTGTCTAGGGATCAAACCAAGGCTATTCTGAAAGAACTGCCATAATTTTTATATAAAATGCCTCATCATGGCTCTAATATGCGTCTATTGAGAGATTTCAATATGTGGGCACACCCCAGGGCAAGGTCCAGCTGTGTCAAAATGTGCATTTCGTCAAAGCAGCAAAATGACCCCCAAGATTCGGGATAGCACATACAATTAAGACATATTCTTGACTGACTGGATTTCGTTAAATGCCATGGCTTCTGGTAGCACGTAGCAGTCAAATGATGAGGTGATGGAGCGAGGGAGGCTAAGAAGCTAAAGAACAGACAGGGAGGTGAGCAGCATAAGACACACGTTGTTTTATTTTTATTGCCGGCCGGGGCCCGGGCCCTGCCCCATCACGATGCCTGCAGCCCTCCCTGATTCCAATCCAAATTACCTGATTACCACCCCGCAACCCACTGAGACTCCGACGGTCCTCGCCACCACCCATGGACACTTCTGCTACTAGGCTGGGCCGCAGAGACTCACCTGACCTGACCTGAGGGCCTGGCCTTCAGTTTCAGAGTTGGCGCTAGTGGGTCCGGGATGGGCAGGCAGCAGAAGGCAGGGGCAGGACAAGGCTAGCCAGGCAATTAATTAATTTAAATCATGGCCGGTGACGGACAGGACTGGTGACGGACTTCGGGACAGTGCTGCATAGGAGCGTGGCTGGGGTTTCTTGGGATGCCACACCTCATTCTCTCACGCACTTTCAATTGGGTGCGCTCAATACGCATGTCAAGACAAATTCAAATCAGGGCATTGGTCAGCAGCCCTGCCCCACCCTGAAGAACGCGCAGACGCTTCGCGGAAGCAACTGCGAGCAGCGCACACTCAACCTGACAGTGACTCACCATTTAATATAAAGAGCCTCAGAGTCCCGGTCGGGGCCGCGCACCATTTATGAAGAGCCTCAGGGTCCCCGGCGGGAGCTGCACACTATTTATGAAGAGCCTCAAGGGGCCCCAACTGGGCACCATTTATGAAGAGCCTCAGAGGGCCCTGGCAGGGGCTGCGCACCATTTAAGAGCCTCAGAGGCCCCGGCCAGGGCCCGCACGTGTGCAGCAGTTGTTGCGCACCAATCATGCAGACCAGGGCAAGCCTCTGCGCACGCACCATGAGTGATTAGCTTCTGAGGCCCGGCGGGGACCCAGGCATGCATGCCATGCGCACCATTTAAATAATTAAAGGTGCCTTGCGCACTGCGCACCATTCAATTCATCATGAAGTAGGTGAGGGGGCCCCTAGAGCACGTGCCCCGCCCCGCAATGTGGGGGCTGCAGGGCCCTGTGTTACGCCCCTGGTATGGGCACCCCTAGAATCTCAGATCCAAGCATATATCCTAAACCAGCAAGGAGAAATCCAGGGTGAAGAACCCCAACCCCTCGATGTGGGAAACACATATTATGCATATAAGGGTTACAGCAGAAGCTTAACTAAACAATGAATACAAATTATAGGTCCCCAGCTGCAGAAGGTCACAGAGATATGGACCCAATATATCATCACATGTGCCTCTCAATTGCCGATTCGCAAGCATAGCACCACATTCTCACTCATGCTAATTTACATTCACTATCTTACACTCATTCTCACCTACTCACTGTTACTCAATCATGCTCACCTCTTTGCACTCATTTGTTCTCACTCACTTTTGGTTAATCAAATGTACACAGTGTCACTCATTCTTACACTCAGTAACTCTCACCTACTCACTCACAATGACTAACAATCACATGCTAAACTGTCATTTTCACTCATTCATATTAATTTACTGACATTTGATGTCATTTATTGACATTCCTAGCACTGTCACTTTCACTCACGCACATGCTCACAAACACATGCTGCACTATCTTCCTCACACAAACACTCACAACAGCAAGCACTTGCACAGCATATATTTAAAGAACAAGTTATTTACCGTCAGTAACTTTATATCTGTAAGAGACATAGATTAGTTATAGATTCCTTACCTTCTGAATTACCCCCATGTGTCAGACTGGTCCGGAGAATTGTTTCGTCTTCAGTACCGTGTCGAAAGGTGGCGTCGGTCAGCTCCACTTTCGTCGTTAGCGTCGTGGTTGCCTGGATGACGTCGCAGTAGCTACTTAAACGCCACCCTCGCGTGCAGACATCAGTTCTTTTACACAACATTCCATGCCAGAAGCGCAGAGCCATGCAAGACACAAAATTAGGGGCATGAAAGGGAATCCCTGGCCCTGGAAGTCAGTTCGCAGTACAGAGAGGATGGGTGGGACGGTAAGGAATCTATAACTAATCTATGTCTTTTACAGCTATATCGTTATTGAAGGTAAGTAACTTGTTTATCTGAAAGAGACAATTAATGATAGATTCCTTACCTTTTGAATAGATACCCCAGCAATACCAAACCCGAAGGTGGGTCTGCGAACCGAGTACACACCAGAAAGTCCTGAAGAACAGATCAGTCAAAGAAGCATTCTCTCCAGACTTGGCTATCCAGGCAGTTGTGTTTTGTGAACGTGTGCAGAGACGCCCACATAGCTGCCTGACAGATGTCATTGAGGGGGACTCCCGATCCCAAAGCAGTGGTAGCTGCCGTCGCCCTGGTGGACTGGGCACCCAGTTCCCCTGGAGGCTCCTTCTTTGCCAAAGAGTAGCAAGCTTTGATGCACAAAACGATCCACATGGAGATGGTCCGTTTGTGCACGGCCCAACCTTTTTTGGTGACCACGTAGCCAACAAAGAGCTGGTCATCCACCCAGAATTGCTTGGTGTGATCCAAATCGAAGGAAAGAGCACGTTTTGGATCCAGACGGTGGAGCCTCTCTTCCTCCTTATAAGGATGCAGAGGCGGAAAGAAGGTGGACAAATTGATTGTTTGACTAATGTGAAAAGCAGTAACCACTTTGGGAAGAAAAGAGGGTCGAGTCCGAAGGACAACCTTGTCCGGATTAACCACCAGAAAAGGTGGTTTCGAGGAAGGAGCCTGGAGCTCACTCAGGGAGCAGAAGTGTTGGTAACCAGAAAGGCAGTCTATAAAGTGAGAAGTCTGAGAGGACAGTTATGGAGTGGCTCAAAGGGAGCGCACATAAGAAAAGTAAGAAGGCTGAGAGGTAGCCCTTAAGAGTGCCCAGAGCAGAGCCCTGATAGGCCAAAGAAAGGAGGAACAAGAGAACCTCAGTAAGAGGGGCAGGAAGGGTATCCACAGCCTTTGCTGTGCAACATGCCAAAAATGTGTTCAATTTGCAGGCATATATTGTTTTAGTGGAGGGACGCCTGGCTGCAAAGATAACATCACAGACTTCGAGAGGAAGGTCGAAGGCTGTCAACTGTCACCGCTCAATCTCCACGCAAGGAGGTGGAGGCTGGGCAGGTTCGGGTGGAGGACCATCCCCTGGTGCTGCGACAGAAGATCCTCCTGAAGGTGCAGTCTGAGCGGAGGATCGATGGCCATGTGTAATAGCTCAGGGTACCAAACTATTTGTGCTCAATCCGGAGCCACAAGAATGACTTGGGCCTGCTTGCGCTTTATCTTCTTTAGCGCACTGGGCAGAAGTGGTACAGGCGGAAAGGCGTATAGAAGACCGCAACTCCACTCAAGACGAAAAGCGTTGCCTAGCGAGTGCTGCCTTGGCAATTCCAACACGCAGAATTGCTGACATTGCGCATTCTCTTCAGTGGCGAATAGCTCTAACCAAGGCTCTCCCCACTGCTGAAAAAGACCTTGCACCACCTCCGAGTGAAGACGCCAATCGTGATCCATCATGCACTTGCGGCTGAGTTCGTCCACCCTGGCGTTCAGTGAACCTGCCGGGTGTTGAACCACCAGGGATATGCCCTGATGTTCCAGCCATGTCCAAAGATGGAGAGCCTCTTGACATAGGGTCCAGGACCCCACCCCGCCCTGTTAGTTGCAGTACCGCATGGCGGTGGTGTTGTCCGTGAACACCTTCACTTCACTTCCCCGGACAGAGGGAAGGAATACTTGCAGCTGAAGATGGATTGCCCAGAGCTCCAGACGGTTGATGTGGAGTCCAGACTCCGCCGGAGACCCGAGGCCTCCGGTCTCTGCCTCTCCCATGTGGCCGCCCCAACCCAGAAAGGATGCATCCGCCACCACTGTGAACTCCGGTTGTGGAAGGGAGAGGGATCTGCCGTAGACCCAATCCTGGTTCGTTAGCCACCAATGCAATTATTGTGCAGTGGCCTCTGACATCTGAACACAATCGGAGAGATTCGCCTGATGTTGTGACCACTGGAACTTCAGGTCTCACTGCAGAGCCCGCATACGCCACCTGACATGATCTACTAGCAGGATGCAGGAGGCCATGATGCTCAGCAGCCTGAGGATCATTCTTAACGAAACCTGGGATAGATGTTGAACAATCTGAATCATAGTCCGAATATCCCGGACCCGCTGCTGGGAGGATAAGCCCGAAACTGCGTCGTGTCCAGAAACGCTCCGATGAAAAGCAGCTTCCGAGAGGAACTCAAGTGTGACTTCGGCACGTTGGTAGTGCACCCCAGCGAATGCAGGAGGTCAACCGTAGTCTGGAGGTGGGAGACGACTGCCTGGGGTAAGCCCACCTTCAACAGCCAGTCGTCCGAACCCCTGATCTGCGCAGATGAGCTGCGACCACAGCCATCTCTTTCGTGAACACCCAAGGGGCGCTGGTAAGGCCAAAGGGGAGCACAGTAAACTGAAAGTGCTCGTGGCCTACCGTGAACGGCACGTAATGCCAGTGGGCCGGCTGGACGGGAATGTGAAAGTAAGCGTCCTGCAAGTCCAACGCTACCATCCAGTCTCCAAGGTCGAGGGCAGACAAGACCTGAGCGAGCGTCAACATTTTGAACTTCTCCTTCCGGAGGAAGCGGTTGACGTTTCTGAGATCCAAGATAGGACGCAGGCCTTTGTCCTTCTTGGGCACCAGAAAGTAGTGGGAATAGCAACCACAACCTACTTCTGGGGCAGGAAATCGCTCGATGGCTCCCTTGGCCAAGAGAGCTGTAACTTCCTGTTGGAGAAGGGGCAGGATGATCCTCCGACATTCGATGGTACTGAGGTGGCATGGCTGGGGGGTAGTCTCGAAGGGGAGGGAATAGCCCCTTCGTACTATCTGCAAAACCCACCGGTCCAACGTGATGGTGCGCCAGTGGGGGAGGTGATAGCGGATCCTGCCGCAAACTGGCAATCGATGGCCCTGAACGGTCGGAGCAGGAGGTTTTGGAGACTGCTGCAGAGGGGGCACTGGTGGACTGACCCGCTCGCTGGCCCCGAGACCCATGATGGTGGGTTCTTACATCCTCGGCCACACAGGGGCTGAACAGCTTGTGCCGGCCTGTGGCTCTGGGTGGAATGTGGCAGGGCACCCCTTCCGTAGCCTCGAAAGGGGCGATAAGCAGACTGCGCAGGGCGGGTGGTGGAGAGCCCCAAGGACTTGACTGTAGTCCGAGAGTCCTTGAAGGGCTCTAGCGCGTTGTCTGCTTTGCCGCCAAAGAGGCGACGACCATCAAAGGTCATGCTCAACAGGGTAGCCTGGACATCCCCAGAAAAACCAGTCGCTCTCAGCCAGATGTAGCGTCAAAATCCTTACAACATCGCCCTACCTAGCAAGTCGGCAATGTCCAGCCCACATCATATTGTAAACTTGGTTGCATCTCTCCCATCGGAGATTGCACTGGAGAGCACGGCCCAGGCCTCCTCCAGGCACTGAGGCAGCACCTGTGCTACCGCACAAGTTACAACTTGTGTAACGATATATCTGTAAGAGACATTAGTTAGTGATAGATTCCTTACCTTAGAATATCCCCAGGCGTCAGACTGGATCCGGAAACTTTTGCGTAGCAATACCCCTGCACGTCGGTAGGTATCGTCCGCGGCCGTCGTCAGTGTCGTTAGCGCCGGAATGACGTCGCCGGAGTACTTAGACGCCGCCCTCGCGCGCTGACGTCAGTTCTGATACACAACTTTTCCGCGCCAGATACGCAGAGCCATGATAGAACCAACACTGGTGCCATGAAACTAGGGCCCTGAAAGGAGATGACCGTAACCCTAGATATCGGTTCGCAGAACGGGGAGGATGGGCGGGTCGGTAAGGAATCTATCGCTAACTAATGTCTCTTACGGATATATAGTTACACAAGTAGTAACTTGTGCATCTGAAAGAGACACGTTAGTGATAGATTCCTTACCTTAGAATAGATACCCCAGCAACACCAACCCCGGTGGTGGGTTTGCGAACCAATAATCACACCAGAAAGTCCTGGAGGACGGAACAGCCAAAGAAGCGATCCCTCCGGACTTGACTGTACAGGCAGTAGTGTTTCGCGAACGTGTGCAGCGAGGCCCACGTAGCTGCCTGACAAAGGTCCTGCAAGGGGACTCCCCGGCCAGGGCAGTAGTAGTCGCCGTGGCCCGAGTGGAGTGGGCCCCAAGCCCAACAGGAGGTTCCTTTTTAGCCAAGGAGTAACACGCCTGGATTCACAATACGATCTGCCGAGAGATGGTCCGCTTGTGCACCGCGCGTCCTTTCTTAGCGCCCACGTAACCAAGAAAGAGTTGGTCATCCACCCGGAACTGGCATGTGCGATCCAGATAGAAAGTGAGCGCACGTTTTGGGTCCAGACAGTGGAGCCTCTCTTCCTCTTTCGAGGGATGCAGAGGTGGAAAGAAGGTGGGCAAGGTGATGGACTGCCCGATGTGGAAGGCTGTGACTACCTTGGGCAGGAAAGAGGGTCTTGTCCGCAACACAACCTTGTCCGCATGGACAGAAAGGAAAGGAGGTTTGGAAGAAAGAGCCTCGAGCTCACTCACTCTCCTGGCAAAGGTGATGGCAACCAGGAAAGCAGTCTTCAGAGTAAGAAGACGGAGAGGACAGTTATGAAGTGGCTCGAAGGGAGGGCACATCAGAAAAGTAAGTACAAGGTTCAAGTCCCATTAAGGCATCACGAATGGGCAGGAGGGAACATGTGTGAGATGTCCTTCCAAAACCTATTTACAATTGGGGACTTGAACAAAGATGGCTGATCAGGTAGCCTTAAGAAGGCAGAAAGAGCAGAAAGGTAGCCCTTGATAGTGCCCAGAGCAGAGCCCTGGTGGGCAAGAGAAAGAAAGAAGAGGTGAACCTCAGAAAGGGGGGCAGAGAGTAGATCCACAGCCTTTGCTGTGCACCATGCCACAAATCTGTTCCACCTACAGGCGTATACCGAGTTTGTGGAGGGACGCCTGGCTGCCAGAATGACATTACAGACTTCAGGAGGCAAGTCAAATGGCCTCAACTGTCGCCGCTCAATCTCCAAGCTTGTAGGTGGAGACTGGACAGGTTCGGGTGGAGGACCGTCCCCTGCTGCTGCGACAGAAGGTCCCCCTGAAGAGGCAGACGAATCGGGGGATCGACAGACATGCGGAGTAGCTCTGGATACCAATATCTTTGTTCCCAGTCCGGAGCCACAAGGATAACCTGGGCCCGGTCGCGCCTGATCTTCTTCTGCACTCTGGGCAGAAGAGGTATAGGCGGAAAGGCGTACAAGAGACCACAACTCCACTCGCGACGAAAAGCGTCTCCGAGCGAGTGCCGCCTTGGAAATTCCAACGCGCAGAACTGATGACATTGCGCGTTCTCTTCTGTGGCAAATAGATCTAACCAAGGCTCTCCCCACTGCTGAAAGAGGCCTTGCGCCACATCCGAGTTCAGACGTCATTCGTGATCCATCATACACCGACGGCTGAGTTTGTCCGCCCTGGCGTTCAGGGAACCTGCCAGGTGTTGAACCACCAGGGTCACGCCCTGATGTTCCAGCCACTGCCAGAGGCGCAGAACCTCCTGGCAGAGGGTCCACGACCCCACCCCGCCCTGTTTGTTGCAGTACCACATGGCGGTGGTGTTGTCCGTGAACACCTGCACTACACTCCCCCGGACAGAGGGGAGGAATGCCTTCAGTGCAAGTTGGATCGCCCGCAGCTCCAGAAGGTTTATGTGGAGCTGGGACTCCGCCGGAGACCAGAGGCCTCTGATCTCCGCCTCTCCCATGTGGCCGCCCAGCCCAGGAGGGACGTGTCCGTCACAACTACGTGCTCCGGTTGGGGTAGGGAGAGGGATCTGCCGCTGACCCAATCGCGGTCCGTGAGCCACCACTGCAACTGTCTTGCAGTGCCCTCCGAGATCAAGACATGGTCGGACAAGTTGCCCTGATGCTGGGCCCACTGAAACTTCAGGTCCCAATGCAGAACCCGCATCCGCCACCGGGCGTGATGCACCAGAAGGATGCAGGAGGCCATCAGCCCCTGAAACCGCAGCGTCAACCTGACCGTGACTCGGGATAAAGGCTGAAAGATCGGAATCAAAGCCTGAATATCCCGAACCCGCTGTTCGGGAGGATAAACCCGAAACTGCGCAGAGTCTAGAACCGCTCCGATGAAGATGAGCTTCTGAGAGGGACACAGGTGTGACTTCGGCACATTGATGGATAACCCCAGCAGGTGCAGGAGGTCGGCCGTAGTCTGGAGGTGGCTGACGACTGTCTGGGGCGAGCCCGCCTTCAACAACCAGTCGTCGAGGTAGGGGAAGACTGAAACCCCCAACCTGCGCAGATGAGCTGCGACCACCGCCATCACTTTCGTGAACACCCGTGGGGCGCTGGTAAGGCCGAATGGGAGCACGATAAACTGAAAGTGCTCATGGCCTACCGTGAACTGTAGGTAACGCCGGTGGGCCGGCAGGACGGGGATGTGAAAATACGCATCCTGCAAATCCAACTCCACCATCCAGTCTTGCGGGTCCAGAGCAGCCAAGACCTGAGCCAAAGTCAACATCTTGAACTTCTCCTTCCGGAGGAAGCCGTTGACGTTCCGTAGATCCAAGATAGGATGCAGGCCCCCCTTGTCCTTCTTGGGTACCAGAAAGTAGTGGGAATAGCAACCACACCCTACTTCTGGCCCAGGAACGCGCTCGATGGCCCCCTTGGCCAAGAGGGCCGTAACTTCCTCCTGCAGAAGTGTCAAGTTGTCCCCCGACACACGGTGGTTCTGCGGTGGCATGGCTGGAGGAGTGGTCTCGAAGGGGAGGAAGTAGCCCCTTCGGACGAGCTGCAGCACCCACCTGTCCGATGTGATAGTGCGCCAGCGGGAGTGGTGATGGCGAACCCTGCCACCCACTGGCGTCACATGGGCCTGAAAGCACGGACTAGGAGGATTTGGAGGCTGATGCTGCGGGGGGAGGTGTGGTCTGACCTCGCCGTTGTCCCCGACCGCCTCCACGGCGGAATCCACAGCCGCCACCGCGTTGAGAAGTGTTCTGCGGTGCGTGGCTGGCAGCACGTGTGGGACCGCCCCTTCCTTGGCCACGAAAGGAGCGAAACGAACCCGTTTGCTGGCGCTGGGTCGAAAGACCCAAGGACTTGGCTGTGAGAAGTTGGCCTGATATGCAGTGCTCACTATTCTAGTGATCACTATGTATCAGTCCAAACAACCCTTATTGATGATTGGTTGTAAGTCAACCTGATAGACCAGCTATCCTAGTAGCATGGATACGAGCAGTCTAAGGCTAAGACTCTAGAGGGCGTGTTAAGCCAGCTGTTTTACCATCACATTACCCCTTGAACACCAAGTGAAAGGCCACCACACAAGTTGTTATGAAAATAAACAGATATTTATTCATAACAAGTCTACCCTGAACTCTTTATGAGTCAGGGAGCTAAGCACACAACAAAACTCTTACGAAAATACTTTAAGTCGCACAATTTACACAGATGCCCTAGGGGCACGAAAAACCATATACTCAGTAAGTGGAATGCGAACTTGCTAGCAGGTAAGTAATACTTTTCTAGACTCAGGAATCGCTAGGCCTACAATTCTAAACACTGGGATTAGATGCAGGAGGCCTGTGGACGTCGTGTGCAGAGTGGGAACTCTCACGCGTAAGGCGGGAAAAAGTCTATGGAGGCTAGCAGTTGCAAAGTTACTGTTCTCGGGCGAACCCGACTAGGTGGGTCGAAAACGGGAGTGGATCCGAACACTTAGGGTGTTGGACTATGCTGGAGCACCGGAGTACTCAGGTTACCTAGCCCAGGGGCTGCGGCTGCATAGGGTTGAAGTTGCGTCGGAAACCCTCGTTGAAGATCCAGGAGCCTGAAGAAAGAAGTTGCTGGCAGGCGGCCAGTGAAGAAAGTTCGTGGTGATCCAAGCCTGGATCAGGGAAGAAGAAACCTGTAAGCAGAGGGGACCAAGTTCTGAATCACTAGCCAGTGATTTGAGTGGGCACCAGGATGGCACCGGACGAAGTCACCTCAGCCAGGTGAGTGGGCGCTGCTGGGCACTGCAGTCTCTCGGACCAGGAGGCGTTGTCGGCGACCAGGATGGAGGTGCGAGCTGTCCCACGAAGGTACTTGCTGTCGACGTCGCTGGACCCAGGATTGGGCAACAAGTCTTGGCAAATGCAAGGCCCACGCGGTGGACCTAAAATGGCGTCTTGAGTGGACCAGGAGGGTCCAGGGTGCTCCTCTTTTGGAGGGGAGCAAGGGCTAGTCTGGAGCAACCAGACCAGCAGTGGTTGTCGTCGTGGAGCGTCGTGAGAGGGCCACTAGCCAACGGGCAAGCGACCTGGACAACGCGGTGAGCAGCAAAAAGCAGAAGGGCCCCAAGCAGATCTCGTGGATGCAGGGGGGCTGAACTTCGGTGCTGGAGCTGCTCAGGGTCGGGGCTTCTCTTACCCCAAAGCACTCGGTCGAGGGTCACTCGGTGGTCGTGCTGGACAAGCGTCGTGCAGTTCTGAAGATGGCCGGTCCCTCGAGGTCTCGTCGCACCCACGGATCACAGCTGGGCTGATGATGTAGGTTGAGGTCAGAGGTGCCAGGGAAGCCGGTTCTCGTCGTGCTGGAGCAGTCTTGATCCGAAGGAGAGACTGGCAACAAACCGCGATGCTTGGCTGGTGCCTGCTGCTGCAGGGTGACTACTCCTTAGCCACAAGGGAGAAATCTTGGGAAGAGTCTTGAGTTCTTCTTGAAGAAGGTCGGTTCAGGATTCAAAGATTGATCTGATTTGGAAGGGGGCCAGTTCCTACCTTTATCCTGCAAAAAGGGGCTGGCACGCGACTAAGTCCTGCCCTATGAGTGGGACTAGGAGGGGGGTGGTTACACCCCTCTCCTTTGGCGGGCTTTCCCCAGATCAGGGGCTGGAGTGCCCCTGGAACTGGTTCAAGCCGGCCTATGCACAGTGAGCACCGGGGTGCCACTTGCAGTCACCTTCCTCTAAAGCCCTGCCTACCTAGAATACACAAAACCCTGTCTGGGACGGTGCTGGCACCGCCCCTGGCAGGAAGCCCTTTGTCCTTGCCTCCTGCTCTGGGAGGACTCCCAGCAGCAGGAGGGCAGACTTGTGTCTCGGTGGCAGCATCCATTTTGTGGAGCTAAGGCTCTGTCTGACTTTAACCGGGGTTATAGGTTACATACATGTCGTGTCCCTCTAGAAGGGTGGAATGCTAACCCCGTCGCCAGAATTGGCGAGGGGTTAGTATTCCAATTCGTATGACACCTTACTCGACATGTTTTGATAAAGCGATACCAGAGTTGGCATATAACCGCGAGGATTATAATGCACTTAAGAGTATATGGTATGCGATATCATGGAAACGGCTACGGGATGGGTCCCGAAAGCCGCAGACAGGCTCAGCTCATGCCAGAGCACCATCTCACACGATTCCAAGCACTCTGCCTTCAGGATTGTCAAGGCCTGCCATAGGAGTGACTGATAGGAGGTCTGTGTGTCCATTTAGGTTTAGATATAGGTATACTATATCTAAAGCAAAGGGTGATTACACCACCTTGCCCCAGCTGTCGTGCAGCCAGTTGTGTCAGATTTGGATGGCCAGCCAGGGGTGGCATAATACATGCTGCAGCCCCTGGTAGGCCCTGGGTACACCTATGCCCTGGGTACCTAAGGTACACTGTACAGGGACTGATAAGGTGACTCAGTATCCAATTGGATATGTACCTAAGGTACATGGAATCCATTTTACAGAGAGAGCAGTAGGCCTGGGGCCCTGAATAGCAGGGTCCCAGGTCAACTAAGTCAGAAAACCAGCAAAACACCAGGCAAAAAGTTGGGGGCAACCATAGTCAGGGATCTACCTTCCTACATTGGCCGTGACCCTGGAGTCCTTGAAGCGCTCCAGCTCGTGGTCCGCCTTGTCGCCAAACAAGCGACTGCCATCGAACGGCATGTCCATCAAAGTATTTTGGACATCTGCCGAAAAATTGGCGGATCTCAGCCAGGCGTGGCGACGAATCGCCACCGTCGTGGACATCGCTCTGCCCAGCGAGTCGGTCGTATCAAGACCACACCTGATGGAGTATCTTGCTGCATCTCGGCCTTCAATCATAGCCTTGCCGAGCTTAGCCCGTACCTCCTGCGGGCATTCAGGCAGCAGTTCCGCGACCGTATCCCACAGAGAGTGGGTGTAGCGGCCTAAGAGGCACGCGGTGTTGCAAGACCGCAGTCCCAGACTCAGGGACGAAAAGACCTTCTTACCATACTGGTCGTACCTCTTAGATTCCCGGTCGGGCGGGGCCGACGGGAATGCGGTCTGGGAAGTTGAGGCCTGGATCACCAGACTCTCAGGGGTGGGATGGGTGGACAGGAACTTGGGGTCGTCCGGACACGGACGGTGGCGTCTGGCCACGTTCCTATCAACAGGCGAACCTGAAGCGGGCCTGGACCACGTGCCCAAAAGAACGTCTGTCAAGGCTTCATTGAACGGCAGCAGAGGCTCCTGCGGGCATGCCTGCGGTTTGAAGACCTCGGTGAGGATGTTAGGCCTCACGACCGCGACGGGGAGCTCAAGGTGTAAGGCCTTGGCAGCCCTCATCAACACCACTGAATAAGCAGCCCCAGCCTCCGAGGCCACAGTAGGAGGCGAGACAAAACCAGGGTTAGGAGAGTCGTCCAGACCACTGGCGTCACCCAAATCACCTGTCCAGTCCACGTCGTACTGACACTCGCGTGACAGAGGGTCCTCAGACCCCTCCCAACCCTCTCCGTATTCTACATCCTCCCCATATTCGGAGTCAACAATGTAGACCGGCTCCTCGGGGTTCACAGGCCCCATCGGCGTCGGACTCGGCGTCGGACGACGCCGGTCCGACTCCGCGTCCGGAGACGGAGAGGGAATGGGGGTGGCGCCGCCCGGAGCCGGCGCCGGAGCCCCGACGCCGGCCGGAGCCGGCGCCGGAGCCCCGGCGCCGCGCGGAGGCGGCACCATGGGTTGCCCCGATGGAATCAGCGCCGGAGAGGCCGGTGGACCAGCCGGCGTCGACCCTGAAGGGCCCAGCGGCGCCGGGGCCGGAGCCGCCGGCGGCGTCGGGGCCGGAGCACCCGACGGCGTCGGGGCAGGAGCACCCGAACCGCTCGGGCCCCCGGACGGGACCACCGGGCCCGCAGGCGCCGTAGGCCCCGTCGGAGGAGACAGTGCCCTCATGGCCATGAGGAACTCCTCTATCTCCTCGTGCGACGCGCCTTGCCCAGGGACCGTAGGGTATGGAGCAGGCCGCGCCGGCGACCCACGCGGATCCGCGGGGGTGGGGCCACCCGAACCCCCGGCCGCATCGCGCGAGCGTCGGGGGGAGTCGGGGGTACGATGACGACGCCCCGACTTCTTGTGTTTCTTACCGGAGGAACCAGAGGAATGGTGACTACTTCCGGAGCGCTCGTGGCGGCTCCGCGACTGCTCCCTCGACCTCCGGCCGGACCGGGACCGCTCTCGACGCGGGGCCGACACCCGGAGCTCGAGCAGCTTGCGGGACCGCTCCCGTCTAGCCTTATTCGTCAAGGCCCGGCAATCGACGCAGGAGTCCACGTCGTGGTCCGGGCCCAGGCACCGGAGGCAGAGTCGGTGGTGGTCTGTGACCGACATCGTGCGGTCACACCCGTCACAATTCTTAAACCCGGGCATCCTACCGGCACCTAGGAGTAGATAGTAATTCAAAAACTTTGGTCAAAAGACCGGAGTACTGCTCTTCGGATCTGCGCTAAATGGCGCGGAAAAAAGAAGAACTGACGTCAGCGTGCGGAGGCGGCGTCTATATACTCCAGCGACGTCATCACGGCGCACGACGCCGACGCCGGACGCGGAGCCGCAGGGGACGCCTGCAGACGACGCCTACCGACGCGCAGGGGTACTGCTACGCAAAAGTTTCCGGATCCAGACTGACGCCTGGGGATATTCTAAGGTAAGGAATCTAATACTAACCTGTTTCTTTCAGATCTGCGCAGTCCACGTCGTACTGACACTCGCGTGACAGAGGGTCCTCAGACCCCTCCCAACCCTCTCCGTATTCTACATCCTCCCCATATTCGGAGTCAACAATGTAGACCGGCTCCTCGGGGTTCACAGGCCCCATCGGCGTCGGACTCGGCGTCGGACGACGCCGGTCCGACTCCGCGTCCGGAGACGGAGAGGGAATGGGGGTGGCGCCGCCCGGAGCCGGCGCCGGAGCCCCGACGCCGGCCGGAGCCGGCGCCGGAGCCCCGGCGCCGCGCGGAGGCGGCACCATGGGTTGCCCCGATGGAATCAGCGCCGGAGAGGCCGGTGGACCAGCCGGCGTCGACCCTGAAGGGCCCAGCGGCGCCGGGGCCGGAGCTGCCGGCGGCGTCGGGGCCGGAGCACCCGACGGCGTCGGGGCAGGAGCACCCGAACCGCTCGGGCCCCCGGACGGGACCACCGGGCCCGCAGGCGCCGTAGGCCCTGTCGGAGGAGACAGTGCCCTCATGGCCATGAGGAACTCCTCTATCTCCTCGTGCGACGCGCCTTGCCCAGGGACCGTAGGGTATGGAGCAGGCCGCGCCGGCGACCCACGCGGATCCGCGGGGGTGGGGCCACCCGAACCCCCGGCCGCATCGCGCGAGCGTCGGGGGGAGTCGGGGGTACGATGACGACGCCCCGACTTCTTGTGTTTCTTACCGGAGGAACCAGAGGAATGGTGACTACTTCCGGAGCGCTCGTGGCGGCTCCGCGACCGCTCCCTCGACCTCCGGCCGGACCGGGACCGCTCTCGACGCGGGGCCGACACCCGGAGCTCGAGCAGCTTGCGGGACCGCTCCCGTCTAGCCTTATTCGTCAAGGCCCGGCAATCGACGCAGGAGTCCACGTCGTGGTCCGGGCCCAGGCACCGGAGGCAGAGTCGGTGGTGGTCTGTGACCGACATCGTGCGGTCACACCCGTCACAATTCTTAAACCCGGGCATCCTACCGGCACCTAGGAGTAGATAGTAATTCAAAAACTTTGGTCAAAAGACCGGAGTACTGCTCTTCGGATCTGCGCTAACTGGCGCGGAAAAAAGAAGAACTGACGTCAGCGTGCGGAGGCGGCGTCTATATACTCCAGCGACGTCATCACGGCGCACGACGCCGACGCCGGACGCGGAGCCGCAGGGGACGCCTGCAGACGACGCCTACCGACGCGCAGGGGTACTGCTACGCAAAAGTTTCCGGATCCAGACTGACGCCTGGGGATATTCTAAGGTAAGGAATCTAATACTAACCTGTTTCTTTCAGATCTGCGCAGATGAGCTGCGACCACCGCCATCACCTTCATGAACACCCGTGGGGCGCTGGTAAGGCCGAAGGGGAGCACGGTAAACTGAAAGTGCTCGTGGCCTACTGTAAACCGCAGGTAACGCCGGTGGGCCGGCAGGACGGGGATGTGAAAATAAGCGTCCTGCAAGTCCAATGCTACCATCCAGTCTCCAGGGTCTAGGGCAGCTAAGACCTGAGCCAATGTCAGCATCTTGAACTTCTCCTTCCGGAGGAAGCCGTTGACGTTCCGTAGGTCCAAGATAGGGCGTAGGCCCCCTTTGCCCTTCTTGGGTACCAGAAAGTAGTGGGAGTAACAACCACACCCTACTTCTGGCCCAGGAACGCGCTCGATGGCCCCCTTGGCCAAGAGGGCCATAACTTCCTCTTGCAGAAGTGTCAAGTGATTCCCCGACACACGGTGGTATTGCGGTGGCATGGCTGGAGGGGTCGCCTCGAAGGGGAGGGAGTAGCCCCTTCGGACGATTTGCAGCACCCACCTGTCCGACGTGCCAGTGCGCCAGTGGAAGAGGTGATGACGGACCCACTCTCTTCAACGTATACATGAGCCCCCTCGCGACCATCGCCTGCCAACACAACCTCAACATCATCTCCTACGCTGATGACACTCAACTGATCCTCTCACTCACCAAAGACCCGAACACCGCCAAAACCAACCTACATGAAGGAATGAAAGAAGTAGCCGAGTGGATGAAACACAGCCGTCTGAAACTGAACTCAGACAAAACAGAAGTCCTTATCTTAGGCACCTCCCCTTCCGCCTGGGATGACTCTTGGTGGCCAGAGGCCCTTGGAAAAGCACCAATCCCGACGGACCACGCACGGAACCTGGGCATCATCCTGGACTCCTCACTCTCGATGAACAGACAAGTCAACGCCGTTTCATCATCGTGCTTCAACATTCTTCGCATGCTCAAAAAAACATTTCGCTGGATCCCCACCGAAACCAGAAAAACGGTCACCCACGCACTGGTCACGAGCCGCCTGGACTACGGTAACACCCTTTTTTTGTTTTTTTTGTTTTTTTTGCAGAGTTTTATATAGCGCCAACTAGACCCGAACCGAATCAGGTATCAGAGCGCTTTACATATTTTTCAAGTTACGTTACATTTTTACGTTTTCCAGTTACTTTCATTTTAGGCACGGGGAGATTAAGTGATTTGCCCAGAATCACAAGAGGTTTTGGCGTCGTTACCGAGACTCGAACCCAGTTCCTCCAGGTTCGAGGTCGAGCGCCCTAGCCGTTAGGCCAACTCCTCTCCCCTAGAGGAAGAGGGAGAAGGTTGGGGGCAGAGGAGAGGAGAGGGAGCGTAAAACTGGCCATACATCAGGCTAGTATAAGGAGGGATGGGTTTTTACTGGGGGTGGGGGAGAGGGGGTGTCACGGGGGTGGTGGGGGTGAAAATAAAAAAATTCCTCAAATGCCAGTGCCAATACATGCTGTCCTAATTTTTTCCCCGAAGCCAGACTGGGATTATTACTGGATCTCTAGGTTCCTTGTTCAGGAAAGAATGGAATTACGTGAGGGGGGTAAGAAAGCAAGATGTCGCTGATTCGATACCCATCCTGGAATGTCAATGGCCTGCGCGTGAGGAGTAGAAGGGAAAAAATACTTCAATATTTGAGAGACTCCCCAGCTCAGGTCATTGCCATTCAGGAAACACATCTCCTCAAAGCGGAGACGACATCAATACTAAAGAAACAGAAATGGGTAGATACCTACGCATGTACGGACCAATCGGCTAACATCAGAGGTATCTTAGTTATTTACTCAAAAAACAAGTAAAGGCGCAGATCGTGGAAGTCAAGGAAGATCATAGCGGGAGATGGCTCCTTTTGAAGGTTCTAATGGGAGATTCAATGCATGCCCTGGTTGGATATTATGGCCCGAACCATGATGATCCTACATTTCTGGAAATCATTTACGGCCACCTACTAGTCTTGCAAGACCCCGTAATTTGGGTAGGGGACTTTAACATCGTACTAAACCCCAAGCTTGACAAATCACCTAACTCAAGAGCGTGTGTTTTCTCGAAATCTAGACAAGTTTTGGGGATAATAATGTCTCAGTTGGGGGTGGCTGATTTTTGGAGAGAGAGAGCAGGGAACAAATTAGGGGTCTCTTTTCGGAATTTTAAATAGAAGCATCTCTCAAGGATAGATTACGCGCTGTTCAGCTACAGCCTTAAAGACCGGCTGGAGGATATAACATACCTTCCTTCCCACCTATCTGATCACTCTGCTATCGCTTTTAGCCTTAAAGTAGGACAGCAGCCTGGGCACCCTTCTTGATCCTTTGACCGGACAATACAATTAGACGAGGATGAAATCACGTCCCTTCGAGTTGAGACCCAAAGTTTTCTTGATTCTAACATAGGCTCCTCGAGCAGTATCTTTGTGTGGGATGCCTTGAAGGCCTTCTGGAGGGGTTGTATTACCAGCAGAGCCTCCCTCAGAAGTAGATTGTATAGAGATAGCATCAATAAATTGGAGGCAGAAATGATGACCATCACTCAAAATCTAGGTAATCAAGTGGGTGGAAGCGTGGAACAAGAAAAGCTAACCTCACTTAAAAATCAGCTTGAATTTATTCTACAAAACAGAACAGCTAAGAGATGGGAGGCAAGTAAACTTTCCCATTTTGAGTTTGGAGAGGCAGCCGGAAAGGTCCTAGCGTGGAAGACCAGAACTGACCAATCTCGCAAGTATATTAGAGAGATTAAGGTAGAGGGTGAAGCTATCTCCAGGGTTTCTAACTCCGGTATTGGGGAGGCATTTCAAGACTTCTTTCATAAGATATATAAGGAAGATATTAGGGAAGATCAAGAAGGGACAAACGCCTGGCTCAATACAATGTCCTTGCCCAAACTTTCATCGGATGATAGTGGGCGATTGGAGTTAGAGATTTCGGAGGTTGAGGTTAGTAATGTCATCAGTCGCTTAAAGCGGGGGAAGGCTACGGGTTCTGATGGTTTACCAGGGGAGCTCTATCGCGTCCTCTGCGGAGTCATTACCGCATTTTTGTAACCATTTTTAACAACATACTGATGGAGGGCAGGGACCCCCAAAAGTAATGGAGTGACGCGACAATAGTAGTGATACCCAAACCTGGGAAAGATCAGACAGAGTGTGGGTCTTACCGCCCAATATCACTTCTTAATACAGACTATAACATTTTCTCTACCATTCTGTCAAATAGACTGGGAGGAGTGATTGGCTCTATCATACACCAAGATCAAAAAGGTTTCATTAAGGGGCGCCAACTTGCAGATCTGACGCATGACCTAGTGGGTACTATAGATATAGCATCGACTTTCTCTCTTCCTTTGGCTACCCTTACATTAGACGCAACCAAAGCCTTTGATAGGGTTAATTGGGCCTATTTGGCGGCAGTTATGGATAAATTCAACTTAGGGGGGAGATTTCGCCGAACGATAGCCCTCCTATATAAATCACCAACGGCAACACTACTTGTTAACAACTCTTTGACAGCGGCCTTTAATATAACAAGAGGCACAAGGCAGGGCTGTCCGCTTTACCCCCTCCTATTTAATCTCTATATTGAGCCTTTTGCTTTAGCCCTAAGAGAGGCGAATAATACCCCGTCCTTCAGATTTGGTGAGTGGGAAAGGCGGGTAGCGCTTTATGAGGACGATATCCTTATCATGACATCTGATCCTGACCTTGCATTTCCCACAGTCCTAAAGAAAGCGGAGGAGTTTGGTAAAATCTTGGGGTATGAAGTAAATGCCAATAAAACTGGCATCATGGTCTGGAACACCACCACTTCACATCTTGCCGTGAATACCTCCATGAGATATCTTGGGGTTAGAATTATTCAGGAGGTGGGGAAAATTGCAGAATTCAATCTAGATCGGGTCTCAAAGGAATGCCAGAAACAACGAAAGTCTTGGGCTCATCTCCCCTTATCTATCTTGGGGAGGACAAACTTAATAAAAATGTCCATCCTCCCGAAATACACATTTCTTTTTAACTCTATTCCCCTGTCATTTGACACTAAAATGTTAGATAAATGCCAGCGCGAGATAAACTCATGTATATGGAATTATAAGACTACAAGAGTGGCATGGAAGAAGTTGAGGCGAAGAAGGGAGGGCTGGCTCTACCTGACCTGCAGTATTACGCATGGGCCTTCCAACTCTCATTTTCTAGAATGCTCCTAAAAACACCCATAGACCCATCCCGCGGGGTTATGTTCCGGACTATGCTAGAGTGAGCCGATCTACCAGCGGACGGCTTTCTCTTCAAGTTTGGGGACCACAAATTCTTTAAGAAGGTGAAATTAAAATGCTTACAATCCTTGGCCAAGAGTTGGTCAATAATTCGAAAAAAATAGGGATAAGCTACTTTTCAAATCAGGCACCTATGTGGGATTCACCAGGCACCCCACCATGTCTTAAGGATAGTTTGGCGAAACCTCTTAGGGATGCCGGGATAGTGATCTGGGGGGATTTGTTGTCAGGGGGTCCTATGATAACCTGAGACAAGCTGCTGGAGAAAGTTGGGCTGAGCCTCTCAAGGTTTAAATATATGCAGCTGAATAGCTGGGCCCAAGCACAGTGTAGGAAGGGGGACCCCCTGGGTAAAATTAGTAAATTTGAACAGCAGCTGGTGATAAAACCATGGGGTGGCAAGGAGATTTCAACTTGGTATTGGATGCTTCTGGAGGAGATAGATGGGGACTTTAAACTTCCTGATGAGCTATGGGGTGGAGAGATTGAGACCCAACGTGAGCAGCTGTGGATCGATTCGTTTAATCTTCTCTATAAAATAGTGAAATCAGCTTGGCTAAGGCAAAATCATCTCTTCACGCTGCATCGAGCTTATCTGTCTCCTCTAAAGTTATCCAAGTATCAGTTGGATAAAAAATGCAACAAATGCGGCCTGCCAGAAGCTTCAGACGTTCACATGTTTAAAGACTGTCCAGCTATAGCGAGCTTCTGGGAGGAAGTGAAAGTCCCCCTGGATTCTATTCTTAAAACCTCGTTGAATATTACACTCCCTTTAATTATGTTTGGCATTGACGACAAAATCCCCGGTCACGCAAGATCTTTCCTCTTTTACGCTATCCTTCTGGCAAGGAGACAAATTTGTATGTTTTGGGTCGACTCAGCGGCCCCAACACATTCTGGTTGGCTGACATCCCTTTATCAAGTCTCCAGGGTGGACATGGCCAGATCATGTAGCAAACAAAAAGTAGCCTTCTGGGAATTGTTGGTACAGTGGAGTTAGGATTTCCGGTTCACCAGCCCCCCCCCCCCCCCCCCCCCCCCCCGCCCGGGTCCTATGATTATGCTTTACTGCTCCACGGACCTCTGGTTTGGGTTCCCCTTTAGAAAAATGATGGTCTAATAGGTGGTAAAACACCACAATGGAGTCATCTATCTAGCTAGCCCTGAAAAAAGTCGGAAACCTCTTCCGCCACTAAGATACATTTGTCTTGCAGCGATTGGGACGAGCTTAAGGATCCAAGGGCGTATCCCCACGCAGGCAAGAAAAGGTGGTTGGAGTTCTCCATACTTACAGGCTAAGGCCAATGAGGACCAAAAAAAAAAAAAAAAAGATTCACACCTTGGAGTACCTGTGCGCAGTACAAGTGCATATAACATTACATAACATAACAAGATGGATGTTACCATCAGTCTATAGGACACGAACACCATTATGGTTGAGACGCCATGCATCTCTCCATACTTGATTCCTACTACAACCACAAGACAGTACGAAGCAAAAATAGTGGAGTACCCACCAAACCCCACAATCCAGGTTTGAATTTTCTCAATCATGACCCCTTTATCTCATCTGCGATCAATTCCTAGCTCTACAACTCCCCTACCCAATCCCAATTTTCACAGCACATACACAGAGATCTAGACTCCTCAAGCAACTTACATCCTCCTGATCTCCCAGATTCTTACTCCATATAACACATTCACCCTTCACTGTCAGGTAAGGTAGCAAAACAACTAAGCCACCAGCCAGCTACCTACAAACACCCTTCCTGAACTTGTGTAACCTTGAACAATTTAAATACCTCAACTTCAAGTGGAAACCATTTAAAATCAGGTTCGTAAATGCCCATTTTACAACCAAACACTAGAAGAACAAAACCTAATTGAAGAGAACTGCTTCATTCTAGGAATCAAAGTAAAATTATTCACTTTTGATAGCCCATACCATTTTAATACCATACGTCTAGCCAATTACAAGAGCATACTCAAAAATAGAACCAGTGTTAATAAAAAAGGAGGAGGACTATCATTTTCCACAAATCAATTGCATGCTAAGAGATTGTAAAGCCCAAATACTCCTCCTTCAAACATGTAACAGCACTCCAACGCATCCAGAACGCTTCAGCCAGACTCATACTAGACATCCCTCGCAAAGACCACATTTCTAGTCACCTGAAAAACCTCCACTGGCTCCCCGTCAATAAGAGAATAACATTCCGCCTCTTAACCCACGCACACAAAGCACTTTACGAACTCGGACCCGAATGCCTCAACACACGACTTTCCTTCTACACCCCCTCCCGCCAGCTACGCTGCTCCAACCAAGCCCTTGCTGCCGTACCCCGCATCAACAAAACCACCATGGGAGGAAGATCCTTCTCCTACCTGGCTGCCAAAACCTGGAACTCACTCCCCACTCACCTTCGCCTCACTCAGAACCACCTAGCATTCAGAAAGTAACTTAAAACTTGGATATTCGACAAGTAATTCCCCACCCTTCCTCAAGCGCCTTGAGACCCTCTGGGTATGTAGCGCGCTATATAAATTATTTGACTTTACTTGACTTGACTTGACCATGCCTTCCACTGGCGTCACATGGGCCTGAAAGCACGGACTAGGAGGGTTTTGAGGCGGATGCTGCAGGGGAAGGTGTGGACTGACCTCGCCGTTGTCCCTGACCGCCGCCACGGCGGTTTTCCACGGCCGCCACAGTGGTTTCCACGGCCGCCGCCGCGCTGGGTAGTAGTCTGCGGTGCGTGGCTGGCAGCACGTGTGGGAGTGCCCCTTCCGTGGCCACGAAAGGAGCGAAAGGAACCCGTTTGCTGGCGTGGGGCCGAGCAGCCCAAGGACTTGGCCGTAGCCCTGGAGTCCTTAAAACGCTCAAGCGCATGGTCTGCCTTGTCGCCAAAGAGGCGACGGCCATCGAACGGTATGTCCAGAAGTGTGGCCTGGACATCGGCCGATAAGTTGGCGGACCTCAACCAGGCGTGGCGTCGCACCGTCACCGTCGTTGCCATCGCTCTGCCCAGTGAGTCAGTGGTATTCAGCCCACACCGATGGAATAGCGCGCTGCATCTCGACCCTCCGCAAGGGTTTGGGCGAGCTTAGTCCGGACCTCCTCCGGACATTGGGGCAGCACATCCGAGACCGTGTCCCACAGAGTGTGGGTGTAGCGGCCCAAGAGGCATGCGGTATTGACTGACCGCAGCCCCAAACTCAGGGACGAGAACACTTTCTTCCCGAACTGCTCATACCTCTTGGATTCCCGATCGGTCGGAGCCGTCGGGAATGCGGTCTTGGAAGTGGAGGCCTGGATGACCAGGCTCTCGGGGGTGGGGTGGGTGGACAAAAAGCAAGTGTCGTCCGGGGCTGGGCGGTAGCGTCTGGCCACGTTCCTATCCACAGGCTGACCTGTAGCGGGCTTGGACCAAGTGCCCTAAAGAACTTCACACAAGGCCTCATTAAACGGCAGCAGAGGCTCGGTGGAGCATGTAGGAGAGTGGGGTCTGCAATCCTATGGTCAGACCCCACTGGCTTCACTGGTTTACGACTTTCCCTGGCTGTGGACCTGCTAATCAGACCCACAGCCTAGCTGTTCTCTCTCTAAATTGACAACCATGTACTTTAGGTGCATTTACCAATTGGTACTGGGCCACCTTATCAGTCCCTGTACAGTGTACCTTAGGTGCCCAGGGCATAGGTGTACCCAGGGCCTACCAGGGGCTGAAGCATGTATTATGCCACCCCTGGCTGGCCATCTAAAACTGACACAACTGGCTGCACGACAGCTAGGGGAAGGTGGTGTAATCACCCTTTGCTGTAGATATAGTATACCTATATCTAACCCTAAAATGGACACATATCCTCCTATCAGTCACTCCTATGGCAGGCCTTAACAATCCTGAAGGCAGAGTGCTTGGAATTATGTGAGATGGTGCTCTGGCATGAGCTGAGCCCGTCTGCAGCTTGCGGAACCAAGTCCTAATAGCTGTTCCATGATAACGCTATACCATATACTCTTAAGTGCATTATCGACCTCGCGGTTGAATGCTAACTCTGGAATAACATTATCAAAACATGTCGAGTACGAATTGGAATACTACCCCCTCGCCAATTCTGGCGACGGGGGTAGCATTCCACCCTTCTAGAGGGACATGACATGTATGTAACTGTGAACCCCGGTTAAAGTTAACTTGAGCCTTGGCATCACAAAATGGATGCTGCCACCACAGACACAAGTCTGACCTCCTGCTGCTGGGAGTCCTTCCAGCGAGGGCGGCTTGGACAAAGGGTTTCCTGCCTTGGGAGGTGCTAGCACCACCCCAGACAGGATTTTGTGTATTGGGTAGGATAGGCCTGAAAGGAATGAGACATGCCTGGGGCACACAAGGTGCCCTGTGCATACACCGGTTCAAACCAGTTGCTGGGGCATCCCTGCCCCAGCTCTGGTGCGAAACCGAACAAAGGATAGGTGGTGTAAATACCCCCCTTCCTGGTCCCACCCAGGGGAGGGACCTAGTCAGTAGTGCAGCCCCCTTTAGCAGGATAAAGGTAGGAGCTGGTCCCATTCCTAATTAGATTAATCCTGAACTTCAAGGTTCGTCGTCTAGGAGGCCACTAGCCAGCCGGCAAGTGACCAGACAACGCGTCGAGCAGCAAACAAGCAGAAGGGCCCCACGCAGATCTCGTGGATGCTGGAGGGCTGATCTTCGGTGCAGGGGCTGCTCGGGGCTGGGGCTTCTCAGTCCCCAAAGCACTTGGTCGAGTTTACCTCGGGAGTCGTGCTGAAAGCGAAGTGCAGGTTCTTTCAAGATGGCCGGTCCCACGTGTCTCGTCGCACCCACGGATCTCAGCTGTGCTGCAGATGTGAGTTGAGGTCAGAGAGGTCTGGGAATCCGGGTCTCGTCGGGCTCTGAAGTCTGGATCCTCGAGGGAAGATGACAAAGTGAAGCCGCTGGACGCTTGATGGTGCCTGCAGTTGCAGGGTGGACACTCCTCGCCCACAAGGGAGATTTCTTCAGTCTTCTGTTGTAGAAAGTCGAAGTCCAGAGTTTCTTCTTGTAGAGTTTCAGTTCAGGATTAATCTAATTTGGAATGGGACCAGCTCCTACCTTTATCCTGCTAAAGGTCGCTGTACTACGACTAGGTCCCTCCTATGGGTGGGACCAGGAAGGGGGGTGGTTACACCCCCTATCCTTTGTCCGGTTTTCGCGCCAGAGCTGGGGCAGGGATGCCCCAGCAACTGGTTTGAACCGGTGTATGCACAGGGCACCTTGTGTGCCCCAGGCATGTCTCATTCCTTTCAGGCCTGTCCTACCCAATACACAAAATCCTGTATGGGGTGGTACTAGCACCTCCCAAGGCAGGAAACCCTTTGTCCAAGCCTCCCTCGCTGGAAGGACTCCCAGCAGCAGGAGGTCAGACTTGTGTCTGTGGTGGCAGCATCCATTTTGTGATGCCAAGGCTCGAGTTAACTTTAACCGGGGTTCACAGTTACACACATGTCGTGTCCCTACAGAAGGGTGGAATGCTACCCCCGTCGCCAGAATTGCCGAGGGGGTAGTATTCCAATTCGTATGACACCTTACTCGACATGTTTTGATAATGCTATACCAAAGTTAGCATTCCACCGCGAGGATGATAATGCACTTAAGAGTATATGGTATAGCGTTATCATGGAACAGCTATTAGGACTTGGTTCCGCAAGCTGCAGACGGGCTCAGCTCATGCTAGCGCACCATCTCACATAATTCCAGGCACTCTGCCTTCAGGATTGATAAGGCCTGCCATAGGAGTGACTGATAGGAATATATGAGTCAATTTTGGGGTTAGATATAGGTATACTATATCTACAGTAAAGGGTGATTACACCACCTTGCCCCAGCTGTCTTACTAGCCAGTTGTGTCTGTTTAGATGGCCAGCCAGGGGTGGCTTTATACATGCTTCAGCCCCTGGTAGGCCCTGGGTACACCTATGCCCTGGGTACCTAAGGTACTCTGTACAGGGACTGATAAGGTGGCCCAGTACCAATTGGTAAATGCACCTAAAGTACATGGATGTCAATTTAGAGAGAGAACAGCTAGGCTGTGGGTCTTATTAGCAGGCCCACAGCCAGGGAAAGTCGTAAACCAGTGAAGCAAAAAGCAAAAATCTGGGGTGACCATAGGATTGCAGACCCTACTCTACTACAGTCGTGGTGCACCCCGAGGCACCACATGCAGATGGCGTGCTGGTCCGTCACGGACATCTGAGGGCTGGGCAGGGCGGGAGTGTGGGTTTTATGATGATAATCTCATTATTTCTGAAGGTTATTAACATATATTATGATAAGTTTGTGGTTAGAACAGCTTAAATAAGTTGCAAAGTATAATAAATCATTCCACATTGCCTTATAAAAATACTATACCTGAATGTTGTTTCTAATAAGGGACAAAATCTACATTTTGTGGAATCCAGTGGGTTCGCTCATTTGGGGATTAACCCCCATGTACAAATTATACTGGCTTCTAAATCAGTATTAGAAGTCTTATTTTGAAAATGTTTTAGGTCAGGTAAAGAATAAATATTAATTATTATTACATCACTGGGGAGATTCAGTTCCTCAAGTTTTCATTCTGACTGAGATCTTACATTTGAGACAAATATTTGTGAAGTCTCAATTTTCCGCAGAATTAGAAGAAATGTTTTAAATCAATACAATTTAATTACTGTCTGGGAGAAAAAAGTCCTCCACAACAATTTCCCTTCATATTTGGTCATAACGATTAATCATTTATATGTATATAATGCAGCTGTTTCATTAATGTTAATTTCATTAGGCCTTTTTTTCAAATGCCTCTGCTTCTCTTTTTCTCCCCATTTCTTTTGCCCTATCCTTACCTTCTCTAATGTTTTCTGGTATTGCCCTTTTTCCACAAAAGGGCATGCCTTTCCTCTTTAATAAAAAAAAATGTTATTACTTTCACTCAGGCCAGATTCTTTAGAGTCTGACAGATCTACTACATAGAAGGTAGGTGTTTCAATTTGTGCTACCAATCTGTTCTTCACCAACATTATATCTTTGCATATACGATTGCAACCTCCTGTGAACATATAGATCAGCCCAGTCGCCAGACAACTTTTAAATATCTCTGTTGAACATTTGTTTCCTCATGCTAATATCTGCTTGGCCTTTCTGAAGATTAATGATAGCTTTCTTGAGCAACTCACTTCTGACATTGTGATATAGCATTTATTGCAATCCGATTTCAGTTTGCTAATTTTCATGATAGAATTCTCCTTTTTTCTATGACACCATGCTTGTTCATCATCCTTAATGAGTTTTCCTCACAGCTCTATTTTCATGTGTTGTACATAATTGAGTTATCAATCAATCCACTTTATTCGATTTTTTTTATATCATAAAAGTACAAAACTGATACAAAAACACATACATTAAAAAACATATAAGTCATCTCTATAGTACCAAAGCTGAGTAATAGTTTAAAAAGAGCAGTACACCCATGTTACAAATTCATAAAAACAGTACCATTATAGTTTATACACTGTATAGACCGGAACATCTTTTCTTCTTTGATCGGACAGCAGCAACCAGAAAGCAGGCAACATTAAAAATATCCCATGGATTACTCAACATTTGGAGGTAAAGTAAAGCTGGTTTAACTTGTACAAAGCCCTTACCTCTAAATAAAGGAATTAAAAACTTCCTCCTAATATCATTGTAATAATCACAGAACATCATGAAATGTAAGGTGTTCTGCACGGAGAAGTTATCACAATGGCAGGGTTCCGCCTCCTCTGGTTTACACCAACCATAGAAGACACCCAATGAAAAGTGAATCAGATTGAAACAGAACCTAGTCAGGAGCCAACGGTTAAAGGGTTAAGTCACAGTTATCAGATAAGGTTCAATTAACAGGGTGCTTTTAGTCAAACAATGAACCCTAGCGGATGCTTTCTGCAGCTCCTGCTCTTCCCCGTTCTATCTTTATAATATTAAAAAAATTAGTTTTGACCTACTTTACATCCTCCTTACAAATCTTTTCAGGATAATCAAATAGCTCTGGCCGTCCTATTTTGGAGAGCATACGTTTAACATATGGCAGCCACTTTATATCTTTGGCTTTATCCAGATTGACAATATCCCGTAAAATCGGATGGTTCAGTGTCAGTTCTTGGTTAAGCCAAGTTTTAAGCCAGCACAAAAGAGGCGCTAAACTCATTATATCCAACACGTAGCCCTGCCCTAGTTCCTCATGGATCGCATAGATAGATGTTGATTGGGGGACAGACAGGAGACTACAGAGAAATCTGTTCTTGGCTATCTGAGCCCCTGGGAGTTGTTTAAAACCCCAAATTGAGGGGGAGGAGCCAAGATGGCGACCGGAGCAGACCTGTAGGCTCCCGGCTCCGCCAGTCCTTTTCAGCCGTGCCGATATCCTGATTCTGATCCTGGCGGAATTGACGGCAGAGTGGGTGCGATGCGGCGCTGATCCCGGCGGTGCTTTCCCGGACCCTCGACCTGCCAGGCAACCGGAGATAGCCACTTGCCAGTCCGTAGCCCTGGACCCCGCTTGTACGGGCTCATCCTGCCGTGCCTCGGAGACCTGCTGTCGGCCGGAGTGCTCCGTCGGCGCTGGCTGCTGGACCACCGGCGTGACCCTTGAGAGGCGCTGCCTGAGCCCAACCACCTGAAGGGATTCAAAGCGGGCGGAGGGACGGCGGCGCTCACGAAGCTGCATTACCCCATCGGAACGGCGCCTTTGTTTGAGGCTGAAGGTACGGGGAGAAGATTGCCCGGCCATGTTGGATTGCCCAGGACTGCCTGACCCCGTGCCTCTCTATCCGGGATTGTCAGGGGGCGCTTAACCTGCACTGCGTGTCTCCCTGACACGGCACATAGCACCCCGCCAGCATTAAAAGGGCGTATACTAGTGCTTTAATTATCCTGGTGAACGTCCCGGGGTTTTGCCATAATGGCTTTGTGTGCTGACATGTTTTGTGGGGAGATGCGCCCGTCCTCGCCAGCGACCTGTGCTGCCCCGCCTGTAGGTGAGCCAGAGGTTCGAGAGATTCCCCCGGGACCTGTGGGACAGCCTATATTTTCTCTTGGCACCGTTCTGTCCGCTCTGTGCGACCTCCGTGCGAAGATGCACCACTGCTACGGAAGATTGGGAGGCAAGCTAGATGACATGGCGTCTGCGCTGCGGTGGGACAATAACGATCTGGTTCCGCAAAGCTGCCGCCTGCCCCCGCCTACACTGCACGAGGACACAACGCTTTCTCCGGCCTGTTGGACACCTGAGCCCGCTTCCTATTTTGTTGGCACCCAAGATCGCCCGCCTGACAACTCCACCCGGGATACTTTGTTTTCCCTTACAGTGAAGAGTGATACATTGTGGCTGGACTTATTATCGTGTGCGCCTCGGGATCTATCTGTGGCATTGCTGGTTCTACCGTCTGCTCCTGTGTTGTGCCCCCTGACTTTGCTGCCTACAAACTCGTGTACTCCTGGTGTCCCTGTGGAACTTTCTGCTACATTCGACGGATTTCCTGGTGACTCTTTGCGGCCATTTTGCGCTCCCATATTGCTTTCGTTCTATCTCTCGCCATTTTGCTTCTTTGTTCTGCGGTGGGTGGGCCTCTCTGGGGAAGCGCATCTGGGGGTGTATCCACGTTCGGGCCAGGGCTAGGCTGCCTTTCCTGTTATCGGCTTCTTGGCTGGTTGACCGGGGTCTGGGATTGTTTTTTTTTTTGGCATCCAGATTACTTGACCGCTGTGAATTGCTGTTTCACCTTTTCTCGCCGGCCATATTGTCTCTTTGTATCCGAGGGGATGGGTTTCCCTGGGGGACTGTATGCAGGGTTGCATCCACGATTGGGATAGGGCTAGGCTGCTTTTCTTTGCCATCGACTACCTGGCTGGCGAGAACGGGAATGGGACTGTTTTGTACATGCCTTGAGCGCGCACTGCGTGATGACTTTCTCCGCCTGTATTAGTGTTGCTATTTACTACTGTACTGGGTGTTCAGGGAGGAAGGTTTTGTGGACTGCGATCTTACTACCCCAGCCCTACTACGATGTCTCTTGCCCTAGGCGGCCAACAGCCTCGCCCTCAGCATTCATGGAGCCGCTGCTACAATAACTGGTTATCCTGGCCGACTGCGCCTATTCTGTGATGTTATCGATAAATTGTACTTTGCAACGCACTGATGCTTTGAATGCGCAGCTCCTTTTGCTTGATGGCGCTGTTTGGGAACGGTGGCGTCCATTTTGTCTAGGACCATCTCCTTTATGTTGAGTACGGCCATTTGGTCTCTTTGTTTTCAGTGGGGGCGGGCCCTCTGAGGGAGTCATGTTCTGGGATACGGTTGCGGACGGGCCAGGGCTAGGGGGCATTTTTTCTATGGCCGTGTGCTTGATTGGCGGGTGGGATTCGGGCTGGGGCGCTTCTTCATTGTGTGTCGCTGTTCTCTGTGCTGACTTTCCCCACTCTCTCGTGTGCTTAGGGCTGTCCTGTTGTGTTCGGGGTGGACGATTTACTTGTGGCCGGGGTGACCGAGAGCATATAGATTTGGCCCTCTTCTTAGTGAGGCTATGCCTGGGGGGGTTTTGTTGTACGGGCCGGGGCTGTGGGTGTTTTCCCCGTTTGTTTTGCTAGCCCGGCTGTGGGGGACCCAGATTGCACAACATTTTACTATGTTTCTTGCGTTGAATGTGCTGAATTTCCCCACTTCAGTTTGTAATTGCTATGTCATGTTCTTTACTCTTGCTGATGGGGGGGCGTACTTTGTGCTGGCCGGGGATCTGAGTGTGACTGATTCTGCCATTCTTTTGGACCTATCTCTTCCGCATCTACTGCTCTGCACGGCGTGACGGTTTTGTATGGCTGGGAGTCCGGGAGATCTGGTATTGGGTGGGCTCCTCCCCACCTTCTCTTTTTCTGGGAGTTGTGGATTGGTTTATTCTTTTCTCACTCCCTATATTTCAAGTGTGAGGGGTTTTCTTTCCTTTTTCTTCATTTTTCTTTTTCTTCCCTTTTTCTTGGTCTATATTTCGGGTTCTTTAATGGGCGACAGACACTTTGCCGGGGGGGGGTAGGCCGTAGCCTCCGCATTGGTGTAGGGTGGGGGGAGG
The DNA here is from genome assembly GCF_964261635.1 of Lissotriton helveticus. Taxonomy (NCBI): domain Eukaryota; kingdom Metazoa; phylum Chordata; class Amphibia; order Caudata; family Salamandridae; genus Lissotriton; species Lissotriton helveticus. The sequence goes on along the minus strand of NC_136063.1, from coordinate 703,484,823 downwards.
GTTTTATTTTTCATTTAGTTTCTATGGGCCTTATTTTTCTATGTTTCTGCGCTTTCTTGGTCTGTTTCTGTTCTGGGTCCGCGGTAGGGGTTGATGGGGAGGGGGTGGCGCTGTAGGTGGGGCGTAAATGCTGGCTAATTATCTTGTTGTTTTACTTTGCACCGCCATACTGTCTGTGGTCTTATTTTCCGTTGTTGTTCTCAATGATGATGCCACCTGCCTATGTTGTGATTCTAATGTGTGGACTCAGTTCCCCTTATCTCTTATTCTTTACTGATTTATGTTTAGATTGGGAACGAACTTAAAATTAACCTTTAATGCTCCTTTTCCTCGGTGACATGATTCTATTCAGTGTAACGTTTATTAATTGTTGCTATGTCATCCGCTGCCGCTGAGGAAATGTATTGCTTGCAATTGTGCTTCAAAGTGTCGTGGCCGGCCTGACGGTTGTGGGCCCGTATTTGTTCTTTTTCGTGCACAATAAAGGTTTTCAAAAAAAAAAAACCCCAAATTGAGGAGCCATAAGCGGCAATAGCCAAGCACTTAGATCTATATATTTTAAGAATCGCCTCTACTGGCCTACCCTCCAAACGCTGGGCAAGCCCCAATAAGGCAGAAGTCGATCTAGTAACAGCCAGTCTTTTTGCTTTATCTTGAGGAGCCCATGAACCCTGATCATCGAATAAGACCCCTAAATATGTAAATGAGGTAACCCTGGACACTTCCACTCCATTACAGCGGGATAGCTGCACTTTCCTAGTTGTTTTTTTATTCCCGATTACCATGGTGTGTGACTTCCCATTGTTCATGACCAGATCCAGGGACTGCATATAGGTTCCAAAAGCGTCCAAGAGCTTCTGGAGGCCAAACGCAATATGTTCTAAAAGGACAGCGTCGTCCGCGTATAGGAGAACAGGTATTAAATATTCACCTACACGCGGAATATCCAAACTCGCCTCATTAAGGGATTTGTTCAACGCATTAATATAAAGAGGGAACAATAGGGGCGCCAATATACACCCTTGGCGAACACCCTGGTCAGATTCAAAAGACCTGGTACATCTGCCATCCTGGGTTATCCTCACTGACGCATGGAGATCCCGATGATGGTCAGCTAGAAAGCGAACTAAACATGGCTCAATACCTATTTCCATTAAAATATTCCACAACTTTGACCTGTTAACCAGGTCAAAAACGGAAGACAGATCCATGAAGGCCATGTGCAGACAACCTTCCTTCGCCACAGTATATTTACCAATTAATAAATGCAGGTTGAGGCACTGGTCAATAGTGCTCCTGCCCTGCCTAAAAGCGTACTGCAAATCTGATAAAATCTTGTTTTCAGTGACCCAATCTGTTATCTTAGCTAAGACCACTTTACCCAGAATTTTAACTGCTGAGTCGATCAGTGATATGGGTCTATAGCACCGCGGGTCCCCTCTTTGACCTTTTTTTAAAACCGGAATAATAATTGAATGGCTCCAGGATACCGGGAACCCCTGCTTACCAGAAGCATTAAAAACATTAGCCAATATTTTTGACCAAAACTTGGGGTCACACTTATAAAGATCTGCTGGGACCCCATCGGGTCCAGGGGCTTTGTTACTCGCAGTCTCCTTTATTGCCTTTTCAATGTCCATCTCACTAAACACGAATGGAGCTGTTCCTAGTCGATGAGAAGGACTAGCAATAGACAATAATGTACCACCATGGTCATAGATAGCCCCAAAGTGGGCTAGCCACTGTGCCTCTGTAATATTGCATTCCTGCACGTCGTTCTCCACCGAAGAAAAAAAGGGGGCATTTATGATGGACCCAAATGTAGAGCTATCTTTTAAGACTTCTACTGAGAGAAGAGCATTCAAGGCCTCTGCCTTAATTTCTACTTTCCGGGCGTGCACTGCCAGCTTATACTGCTTATAAAGGCTAGCTACCACCAACCTTTATCGAGGTGTCCTCTTCAATGCTAAAATTAGTAGAGGATGGGCTTTCGAGCAGGTTTCGTCAAACCACCTAGGCCCACGGTTCCTTTTGAACTCAGTGCCAATCGTCAGATCTGCTCCGATCTGGCTACAAATACCCTCGAAAGCTTTAAGGACCAAGTCCTTTTGGGTTGAGGGATCCACACATATAGCAAGATTCCCTTCAGCCTTTCTGCAAAAATCAGTGAAAAATACATCGGGCATTACTTTTGACCACTTGAGCCTCCTACCCTGGTCACGTACTACCAGACAGTTAACTGCACAGTCTTCAACCCCCAGGTCTGCGAAGCCAACCCTGCGATCCAATTCTAGAATAACAGGATTGTGATCGCTATATGAGGACACCCTGGCGTTATAAAAAACTACTTTGTCCAACCACCTTGGGGACAAATATATAATCGATAATGGTATCTTTATTGTTAGATTTAAACGTGGGACACCGCCCTAGTGGTTGATAAAGCCAGGTTCAAAAAAGTCTGCTACCGCCAAAAGGTCCTCCAGGGCCATAATTGAGTTATTGTCTTCATATTTTGAAAAAACAAGTATCTCGCGTAAGGCACAGTAACATTTATAACTGAGAGATTCCACCTCCCACTATATTGTTATCTCTTTCCTACACCATAAACAGCAAGTTGAATCAAATGATCAGGCCTGCAGTTTTGCTTCCAGACTGAGTCCCACTGATATCTGTAGAAAATGAAAAGGCTACAAGTTTCGACTCAGTTGCTCCATGTAAGGGATCACCTACTTGATTTATCTCACTTGTAATGCTTTCAGAAACATACTACTCAGGCTTCTCACAATAATAACGGCAAAGCATAATCCTTGTTTCCACTTGCATCCTAAATTACTTAAGTTTGACAATTCTGAAAAGCTAGGGTAGGTAAAACACCAAGTAAATTGTCACATTTTGAAATAACTGACACTAACGAGCAAGTTACTTACCTTTGATAATACCTTATCAGGTAGAGACTCTACCTGGCCACAGATTGCTTACCGGAGCATTATCCCCAAGCGTCAGACTGCATATGGAAATTTGTGAGCAGTACCCTTGCGTGCCGGTAGGTGGCATCATTTGGCTTCGCGTGGAATCATCCACACCGGTAGTGACATGCACAGTACCTATATAAGTGCCACACCAACAGGCTGGCGTCAGTTTCTTTTTTGCGACTTTCCATGCCAGGTGCACAAAGCCACACAGAACACTGACCACTGGTGTGGAAAACAAGGGCCCTGAAAGGGGAAAGCACTGTCCCTAAAAATCCATTAGCAAAGCGGGGAGGATGTGTCGGTCAGTAATGAACCGGTGGCTAGATAGGATTTCTACCTGATAAGGCATTACCGAAGGTAAGTAACTTATCCATACGATACAGACTTCTAGCTGCAGATTTCTTACCTTAGAATAGATATCCAAGCAATACCTCCCCTGCAAAATTGATTCACACTAAAAAGTCCTGAAGGACTGAGCAGGCAAAGTGCATATCCTGTTGGATCTGACTGTCAAGGCAGTAGTATTTTGTGATCTTAATGTAGAGCACGATCAATCATGAGATAGTCTGTTTCTGCACTGCCTTTACTTTCTTTGTCTGACATACCACATGAAGAGTTGGTTGTCCACCTGGAACGGTCTTGTGCGTTCAAGGTAGAACAGCAATGCTCTTTTGGGTCCAGGCTGTGGAGTTGCTTCTCTTCTTTAGAGAGATGTGGCGGAGCATAGGAAGTAGGCAAGTGATGGATTGGCCTACATGATAAGCAGTAACCATTTGGGGCAGAAAGGAAGCTGTAGTGCGACGAATCAGCTTGTCTGGGTAGATGTTCAGATATAGAGGTTTGGATGGCAAAGTGTGAAGCTCATGCACCCTCCGGGCAGATGTTATTTCCACCAAGTAGGCCGTTCTAATGGTAAGGCGCCTGAGAGGACAGTTGTGCAAGAGCTCAAAAACAGCGCAACTCAAGAATTCCATGACTAAATTAAGGTCCCACTGAGGCATGATGAAAGGGGAAACATGTTGCAAACCTTTCAAGAACACCTATGTACAATAGGGGATTGCAAAGGGGATGGCTAGTCAGGCAACCATAGAAAGGCTGATAGACTAAAGATAGCCCTTAAGGTACACAGAGCAGAGCCCTGGTGAGCAAGGGAAATAATAAAGCGAAGTACCAAGAGAGGGGAGCAGAAAGAGGGTCAACCTGTTCTTCTGCACACTATGCAACAAACTTGCTCCAATTGCAGGAGTATACCGTTTTGGTGGATGGGCACCTGGCTTCTAAGATACATTTAAAGACTTTGGGCATAAGGTCGAAAGCTGTCAACTATCGCTGCTCAATCGCCACACAAGAAGATGGAGTGTTGACTGGTTTGGGTGGAGAACCCTCCCCTACTGCTGTGACAGAAGATGCACACATCCAAGAAGCAGCCTGGTAGGACAGATGGTCATGCTCAGGTTACCAAACTCTCAGAGCCCAGTCTGGAGCCACAAGAAGTACCTGATCTCGTGAGAACTGTCTGGGCAGGAGTGCTATAGGCAGAAACTAGTACAGGAGGCCTGAGCTCCACTCAAGATGAAAAGCATCTCTGAGCAAGAGCAACCTTGGAAACTCCAGGGTGCAGAACTGCTGAAAAGGCAGGTTCTCTGCGGTGTCAAATAAATCGAACCAAGGCTCACCCTTACTGCAGAAAGACACCTTGCACTACCTCGAGATGGAGACGCCATTCGTGATCCGCTATGCTTCTTCAGAGGAGTTTGTCCGCCATGGCATTCAGAGAGCAAGCCAGGTGTTGAACCACCAGGGATATGCCCTGCTGTTCCAGCCAGGTCCAGAGAGTGTACGAAAGTAGGATCTGCTTATATGGTTTCCCCCACTTTTTGCCTGGTGTCAAAGGGTTTTTGACTTAGTCAGCTGGTATCCTGCTAATCAGGACCCCAACAACTGTGCTTTTCTCCCCTAAATGAACAAGTTACTTACCTTCTGTAACAATATATCTGTAGGAAACAGTTAGTTATAGATTCTTTTCCTTTGAATAGATACCCCAGCAATCCCAAATCCTGGGGTGGGTCTGCGAACCAAGTTCACACCAGAAAGTCCTGGAGAACAGAACTGCCAAAGAAGCCGTCTCTCCAGACTTGGATGTCTAGGCAGTAGTGTTTAGTGAACGTGTGCAGTGATGCCCACGTAGCTGCCTGACAGATGTCATTCAGGGGGACTCCTCACCCCAAAGCAGTAGTAGCTGCTGTTGCCCTGGTGCACTGCAGGCTCCTTCTTTGTCAAACAGTAGCAGGCCTTAATGCACAGAACGACCCACCTGGAGATGATACGTTTGTGCATGACCCGACCTTTCTTAGCGCCCACGTAACCAACTGAGAGCTGGTTATTCACCCAGAATTGTTAAGTGTGATCCAAAGCGAAAGTTTTGGATCCACAAAGTTGAGCCTCATCTTTTGAAAGATGCGAAAAGAAGGTGGGCAAAGTGATGGTTTGGCAAATGTGGAACAAATTAATTACCTTGGGAAGAAAGGAAGGTCTAGTTCTCATGACTGCCTTGTCCGGATGGACAGCCAGAAAGGAGGCTTGGAAGAAAGAGCTTGTAGCTCACTCACCCTGCGTGCAGAGGGGATGGCCACCAGAAAGGCAGTTTTCAAAGTGAGAAGTCTGAGAGGACAGTTATGTAGCAGCTCAAAGGGAGCACACATGAGGTTGGTAAGAACCAAGTTCTAGTCCCACTGAGGCATTACGAAGGGAACAGGAGGAAAAAGATGAGTAATGCCTTTAAGGCAGAGGTCTTCAAACTTTTTGATGCCGAGACCCCCCTGTCAAAAAATGTTAGGCATAAGGACCCCCCCAGACAAAAAATTCTAGAACTTAGTACTCCTCATCATCGACCACCAAAAGCGCCCCCAATTCCCACGGCACATCATTTTACAGTGGGGAAATAGTATTAAACAGTGTTTAGCAAATCAAAGGTTTGTTCATGTCAGTGTCCCTAGAAGTGCCCTTCTATGCAGGCCAGACATTCTGTACAGTGGGAGGCTTAGTGTCCGGAAGGAGAATGGCACCCATTGTGAACACGTGTTCCCATGCATTTGGTGCAGGTGGAGGACAACATGTTGCACGGTCAGACTGGCTAAACTGAGCCTTCGCCTTGGAAAGGCCTTTGCAGGGTGAGGGTCAGAAGAGAGGTTGTGAAAGGTTGCAAAACACACTTGTCTAGAGATGGAAGCCAAAAGACACACGTTGCTTCTTTTTTGTGGGTGAAGTTCATTTTACCCACAGGCCGGTAATCTAACAGACAGGTAAACTAGATCATTCAAGATCACACAGGCAGTCGGCGAGGAGCTGAGTGGCCTCCAAATTAGCACACACAGCGATTCTGTGAGAGCCTGGCCTTGACATGAGACAGACAGCTGTTTACTGCATGCCCTTGTTGTAGGAGAGTAGGGTCTGCAATCCTATGATCACCCCAGATTTTTGCTTTTTGCTTCACTGGTTTACGACTTTCCCTGGCTGTGGGCCTGCTAATCAGACCCACAGCCTAGCTGTTCTCTCTATTCCAAATTGTACCCAGGTACTGAATTGGCACTGGGCCCTCTCTTGTGTCCCTGTAACCAGGGCAGAGGTGCACCCAGAGGTCTCCCAGGGGCTGCAGCATGTATTATGCCACCCCTGGGGCGACTACCTAAAACAGACACAACTGGCTGCTTGACAGCTGGGGCAAGGTGGTGTACACACCCTTTGCTGTAGATATAGTATTCCTATATCTAACCCTAAAGAACAAGTTACTTACCTTCGGTAACGCTTTTTCTGGTTGATACAATATCTGCCTGTGGATTCCTCACCTTGTGAATACCCCCTGCGTCAGCAACATTCGGAAATTCTTTTTTCGTAGCCTCGCGCCGACGTGGACTCCTGACGTCATAGAGACACGACCTCGCTCGCGACTCCGCTGACGTCACCGACGCCTATAATAGGCCCACGCCGGCGTGATGACATCAGTTCCGTCCTTTTTTCCGTGCCATCGAGGCACACGGACGGACCAATGACAGTAGAAATATACAAGTATACATAGTACACAATACTCAAGGCAAAACACACAGTGTTAAGCAAAAGCAGGAAAGCAATTGAAATATTTCCTTGACAACAAAATATATATACATTACATTACAGTAACTCTGGCATAGAAGAGTGGACAACGGGGAGGCGGGTGGGTCAGTGAGGAATCCACAGGCAGATATTGTATCTACCAGAAAAAGCATTACCGAAGGTAAGTAACTTGTTCTTCTGATAGATACATCTGCCGTGTGGATTCCTCACCTTGTGAATAGAGCCCCACAGCAGTCCCCACTCCCGGAGGAGGGTGTCCACTCTTCTAAACCAGGAAATCCTGAAGGACAGAGCGAGCAAAGTGGCCGTCCCTCCTCACTTCGGAATCCAAGCAGTAATGCTTCGCGAAACTGTGGAGGGAAGACCAAGTTGCCGCCCTACAAATATCCTCAACAGGTACACCTCTAGCCAATGCTGAGGATGAAGACTTAGCTCTTGTAGAATGAGCCCTTATACCCTCTGGTGGTTCCTTACCGGCCAAAGAGTAGCAGATCTTTATGCAGAGGACGATCCATCTCGATAAAGTTCTTTTATGGACCGCTCTTCCTTTCTTGCAGCCAGCAAATCCAACGAAGAGCTGGTCTTCCAAACGAAAGTCCTTGGATCTGTCCAAGTAAAAGGACACCGCCCTCTTAGGGTCCAGACGGTGCAGTCTCTCTTCCTCCTTGGAAGGGTGAGGGGGAGGATAGAAGGTAGGAAGGGTAATGGACTGTCCTAGATGGAAGGGAGTTACCACCTTAGGCAGAAAAGCAGCCCTGGTCCTAAGAACCATTCGATCAGCATGAATGGTCAGGAATGGGGGCTTGGAACTAAGAGCTTGAAGCTCACTAACCCTCCTTGCCGAGGTTATTGCAACCAGGAAGACTGTCTTAAGGGTAAGAAGCCTCATGGGACATTTGTGGAGAGGCTCAAAGGGAGCACCCATCAAAAAGGTCAATACAAGATTCAAATCCCACTGAGGCACAATAAAAGGTGAAGGAGGGAACATATTAGTGAGACCCTTCAAAAACCTTAAGACCGCAGGAGTCTTAAAAGGAGAAGGCTGGTCAGGCAAGCAGAGAAAAGCCGACAGCGCCGACAGGTAACCCTTTACCGTGGCAACCGCAAGACCCTGCCGCGCCAAAGAAAGGGCAAACTGGAGAACATTAGACAAATGGGCCTTCAAAGGATCAACAGACCTTTCCCCACACCACGTGACAAATTTCGACCATCTATAAGAATAGATGGACTTAGTGGAGTCACGCCTGGCTGACAAGATGACATCCACAACGTCAGGCGGAAGGGAAAAGGAATTCAGGTTGCCCCGTTCAATCTCCAGGCATGAAGGTGCAATGTCTGGAGGTGGGGGTGTAGAACCTGCCCCTCCATCAGAGAGAGGAGGTCTGCCCCGAGAGGGAGATGGAGCGGCGGGTGAGAGGAGAGGTGGAGTAGATCTGTATACCACACCCTTCTTGGCCAATCCGGGGCGACCAATATGACTTGGGCCCGGTCTTGGCGAATCTTCCTCAGAACCCGAGGAATCAAGGGTATGGGGGGAAACGCGTAAAGGAGTTGACCTCTCCAACTCAACTGAAACGCGTCCCCCAAGGCTCCTTGCATCGGATACTGGAGACTGCAGAAAGACAGGCAGTGCGCATTCTCGTGAGTGGCGAACAGGTCCACCCGAGGAGTCCCCCACAACCGAAAGATGTCGTGAACCACCTCCGGGTGAAGCCTCCACTCGTGGACGGCAGAGAACTGCCGACTGAGACTGTCTGCACGAACATTCAACACACCGGCCAGATGATTCGCCATCAGACAAACCTGATGGTCCTGAACCCAGGACCAGAGACGCAGAGCCTCTCTGCAGAGACACTGCGACCCTACCCCTCCCTGCTTGTTGACGTACCACATCGCGGTCGTGTTGTCCGTTAGGACCTGAACAGACTGACCGCGAAGGGAAGGGAGGAAGGCCTTGAGCGCCAAACGTATCGCCCGCAATTCTAGAAGGTTGATGTGAAGCAACCTTTCCTCTGGAGACCAAAGGCCCTTGACCTCCAGATCCCCCAGATGAGCACCCCACCCGAAAGTGGATGCATCCGTTATCACCGTGGCCACCGATGGGGGAAGTTGAAAAGGTTTTCCTTGGGACAGATTGTCTTCCACGCCCCACCAAGACAGATCCGCTGCAGCTTCTCTGGAGATCCTCACTGACTCCCTGAGATCTCCGTTGTGCTGATACCACTGCTTGCGGAGGCACCACTGGAGCGCCCTCATGTGCCAGCGTGCATGGTTGACCAACAGAATGCATGAAGCCATCAGACCGAGCAGGCGAAGGACCTTCAGGACTGGAACGACCGCTCCATTGTAAAATAAAGGAATCATCTCCCGTATGTCGCGAATCCTTTGAGGGGGAGGGAATGCATGACATACGGTTGTGTCCAGTACCGCACCTATGAACAGGTTGCGCTGGGAGGGCACCAGGTGAGACTTGGGTACATTTAATGAAAAACCCAACCTGTACAACAACTGGGTTGTCTCTCGCAAATGATGGAACACTCTCTCTGACGACTCTGCCTTGATCAGCCAGTCGTCCAAATAAGGGAACACTGGAATCCCTGATCTCCTGAGATGCGCCGCCACCACTGCCATCACCTTGGTGAAGACTCGAGGCGCAGTAGTAAGTCCAAACGGAAGGACCGCAAACTGGTAGTGCTGCGATCCCACCGTAAAACGGAGATATTTCCTGTGCGACTTCAGGATTGGGATATGAAAGTAAGCATCCTGCAAGTCGAGCGACACCATCCAGTCTTCTTCTTGCAGCGCCTGAAGAACCTGAGCAAGGGTGAGCATCTTGAATTTCTCCTGCTTCAGATAGAGATTCAAGATCCTGAGATCCAGGATCGGACGAAGCCTGCCATCCTTCTTCGGAATCAGGAAATACCGGGAGTAGCACCCCTGACTCCTTTCCTGCTCTGGGACCACCTCTATCGCACCTTTTCTTATCAGAGTCAAAACTTCCTCTTGCAGAAGTGACAGATGCTCCTCGGAGCAATACCCTTGGCAAGGAGGGAAATTGGGAGGGAATTCCCGAAAGGGAAGGGCATACCCATTTTCTACAAGATTGAGAACCCAAAGATCTGACTTAACCGATTCCCAATCCTGTAGAAAATGGGTAAGCCGACCCCCAACCGGACCCACATGATCCTGAATGTCGGATCTAGGGCTGCTTCTCAGGGGCAGGGGGGTTGGAGGAAGTGGAGGAGGAAGAGGCCTGACGTCCACGAGCACGAGCTCTCTGCTTTCCCCTATATGTCCTGTACAAGGAGTTTTGCTGCTGCTGTTGTTGCTGCTGCTGCTGCTGGCCTTGCCGGAAATTCCGAAAGGAAGAGCGGCCAAAAACCCTGAATCTTCTGCCAGTTGAAGAGCCTCTCACTTGAAGACCCAAGGATTTAGCAGTCGCCCTGCTATATTTAAACCTCTCAAGGGCCGCATCAGCCTTCTTCCCAAAGAGGCCTGAACCATCGAAAGGAAGATCTAATAATGTCGCCTGAACATCAGCCGAAAAGTCAGAAGATTTCAACCAGGCAGACCTCCTAGTAGCGACAGCAGTGCCCATAATGCGCGCCACAGAGTCTACAGTATCCAAACCGCTCTGAATGACCTGGCGAGCCACCGCCTGAGCGTCAGAGATGACTTCCTCAAAATCCTTCCTGCTGTCATCAGGAATTTTTGGAACAAGAACACGCAAAGAGTCCATCAGAGCGTGTAAATATCTCCCCATCAAGCAAGTGGCATTTGATGACTTCAATGCCATACTGGCAGAGGAGAAGGCCTTCTTTGCCACCTGATCCTGCTTCTTTGCCTCCTTCTCAAAAGGAACCTGAGGGAAAGCACTAACGTTCTTTTTGGAGCATGCAGCCTGAATGACCAAACTCTCCGGTGAAGGGTGAGAGGTTAAAAAGGCAGGATCCTCAGGGGCAACCCTGTATCTTCTGGCTACACTTTTAGAGACAGCTGGAGCCGACAAAGGTTTTTTCCACACCTCTAGAATGGGCTCTGTCAGAGTATCATTGAAAGGAAGAAGAGGTTCCACCACTGAACTCGGAGAATGCAATACTTCAGTCAGAATATTAGATTTGAATTCTGCTGTAGGCAAAGTCAACTTAAGGAGACTGGCAGCCTTCCTCATAATTAAATGACAGGGTTGAACGTCCTTAGAAGGAGTGCTAGAACCTGAGGGTAACTCCCACTCTGGAGAGAAATCCAGGCTTCCTGCGTCTGCCAAATCCTCAAAAGCATCTTCATCCAATTCACCCTCTTCAACGTCAGATTGTGAATCCAAAAACCTTTCATCCAGAAGGCGTTGAGCCTCTCTTCTGGATCTCATCTTGACTCGTTTTGCCATCGGATCCACCACCGGCTCCGACGGATTCGGAATCGACGTCGGGATCGAACCCGAAGGCTCAGAGGGATGTGTTCGAGGACGACTCGGAGCAGGCGAAGCCGGAACCGCGTCGACGGCTTCGGTGGAGCCGGAAAATGCCACGGCGGCGTCGGAGCCGGCATGTAAGGCATAAACGGAGCCGGAGGGTAGGAGTGAGGGACTCCTAAGCTAAAAGCTAAAGGACCCATGGGACCCGAAGGTGCACCAGAGGGGTACCACACCCTCGAAAAGACTCCGTACATCGCGTTGAGAAACGCAGAAGGGTCCTGGCCTGGGGCAGGAAATGGTGGATGAAAACCTTCAGGCCTGTCCTGAGGAGCGTTCGGATTCGGCTCACCTAAGGGCGCGGAACCCCCATCCTCACGAAGCTCCTCCTCATCTCGGGCCGGGGACGGCGCCGGAGACGGACTCGGAGCCGGATTCGGAGCCGGAGACGGAGCCGGAGACGGCGCCCGTGACTCAGAAGGGGAGGCCTCACCTTCAGGTTCTGGATCCGAAACCTCAACGGTCACCACCTTCGAACGTACCTTCTTCGGTGACCTCGATCCCGACTCCTTACCAGAACGACGTCGAGACTCATGTCTCCTCTTCTTATGTTTCCTCTTTTTTGAAACACGATCAGAAGCCGACTTCGAAGACGACCTTCCTCGAGATCCAGACCTCGACCTCGATCTCGACTTCGACCTCGTCCTTCGAGAACGAGACCTCGACGACTTCTCCTTTCCAGCTTTCATCTTAGCCACCAGCAGCTTCGCCTCTCTTTCTCTCAGGGCCTTCGGGTTCATCTTCTTACACGAAGAGCAGTCATCCACATCATGGTCCGAGCTCAAGCACCAGATGCAGTCGCTGTGAGGGTCGGTGATGGATATCATTTTGCCACATTCTCTGCATGGCTTAAAGCCGGTCTTTTTAGAAGACATTGTCGAAGAAACAGGATACAGAGAAGCAGAAAAAGGTAATAATATAGGCAACAAAGTATCCGTTGGCTACAGAGATTCCCGATAACCGTTAGCGTCGACGACGCGGAAAAAAGGGAACTGATGTCATCACGCCGGCGTGGGCCTATTATAGGCGTCGGTGACGTCAGCGGAGTCGCGAGCGAGGTCGTGTCTCTATGACGTCAGGAGTCCACGTCGGCGCGAGGCTACGAAAAAAGAATTTCCGAATGTTGCTGACGCAGGGGGTATTCACAAGGTGAGGAATCCACACGGCAGATGTATCTATCAGAAATGGACACAGATATTCCTATCAGTCACTCCTATGGCAGGCCTTATCAATCCTGAAGGCAGAGTGCTTGGAATAATGTGAAATGGTGCTCTGGCATGAGCTGAGCCCGTTTGCAGCTTGCGGAACCAAGTCCTAATAGCTGTTCCATGATAACGCTATACCATATACTCTTAAGTGCATTATGTACCTCACGGTCATATGCTAACTTTGGTATAGCATTATCAAAACATGTCGAGTAAGGTGTCATACGAATTGGAATACTAACCCCTCGCCAATTCTGGTGACGGGGTTAGCATTCCACCCTTCTAGAGGGACACGACATGTTGGTAACCTGTAACCCCGGTTAAAGTCAGACATAGCCTCAGCTCCACAAAATGGATGCTGCCACCGAGACACAAGTCTGCCCTCCTGCTGCTGGGAGTCCTTCCAGCAACGGAGGCAAGGACAAAGGGTTTCCTGTCAGGGGCGGTGCCAGCACCATCCCAGACAGGATTTAGTGTATGCCAGGTAGGCAGGGCTTTAGAGGAAGGTGACTGCAAGTGGCATCCCGGTGCTCACTGTGCATATGCCGGCTCAAACCAGTTCCTGGGGCACACCAGCCCCTGAGCTGGGGAGAGACCGGACAAAGGAGAGGGGTGTAACCACCCCCCTCTTAGTCCCACCCATAGGGCAGGACTTAGTCGCGTGCCAGCCCCTTTTCTTAGGATAAAGGTAGGAGCAGGCCCCCTTCCAAATCAGATCATCTTTGAATCCTGAAACTACTTTCCACGAAAGGAACTCAAGACTCTTCTCAAGATTTCTCCCTTGTGACTAAGGAGTAGTCACCCTGCAGCAGCAGGCACCAACTAAGTATCTTGCGGTTTGCTGCCAGCCTCTCCTTCGGATCAAGACTGCCCAGCTCGACGAGACCCGGACTCCCTGCCCTCTCTGACCTCAACCTACCTCTACAGCACAGCTAAGAAGCGTGGGTGCGACGAGACCAGAGGACCCGGCGACCATCAGAACCAGCACGACACTGACCTAGCACGACCACCGAGATACCCTCGAGTGGGTGCACTGGGGTAAGAGAAGCCCCAACCCCAAGCAGCACGAGCACCGAAGTCCAGCCCCCCAGCATCCTCCAGATCTGCGTGGGGCCCTTTTGCTCCTGCGCTGCTTGCCACGTTGTCCGGTCACTTGCCCGTCGGCTAGTGACCCTCCAGACGACGTCCTACGTTTGTTTCACCGCTGGTCTAGCTCCTCTAGACTGGCCCTTGTCGCCTCTTGAAGGGGAACTTCCGCGGACCCTCCTGGTCCACTCCAGACGCCATTTTGTGTCTCCACGTGGGCTTGCCTTAGCCAAGGCTTGTTGCCTCCTCCAACGGATCCAGCATCGCCAGCAGCAGACATCCGACGTGGGACAGCTCACAGACCTCCAGCCTGGTCGACATCAGCGCCCTGGTCTGTGCAGCAGCAGAATCCAGTGTCACCTCTTCACCTGGCTGAGTGACCTCGTCCGGTGCCATCCTGGTGCCCACCTAATCACTGGCTAGTGATTCAGAACTTGGTCCCCTCTGCTTACAGGTACTCTTCTTCAACTGATCCAGTCCTTGGATCAGCCCGGAACATCTTCACTGGTCGCCTGCCAGCAACTTTTCCTTCAGGCTCCTGGTTCGTCAACGAGGGTTTCCGACGACACTTGAACCCTATGCAGCCGCAGCCCCTGGGCTAGGTAAACCGAGTGCCACGGTGCTCCAGCGTAGAACAACTCTCTAAGTGTCTAGATCCACTTTCGTTTTTGACCTACCTAGTCGGGTTCGCCCGAGAACACTAACTTTTGCTTTTACTAGCCTCCATTGACTTTGTCCCGCATTACGCGTGAGAGTGCACACTCTGCACCCGATCCCCCTAGGCCTCCTGCTAGTAATCTAAAGGTTCAGTAGTACAGTCCTAGCGATCCCAAAGCCTCTGAGAATAGTTACTTACCTGCTAGTAATTCGCATTCCACTTTTGTAGTATATGGTTTTTCGTGCCCCTCGGGCATTTGTGTAAATTGTGCGACTTTCAGTATTTCTTTAAGAGTTTTGTATTGTGCTTAGCGCCCTGTCCTCATAAAGAGTCCAGGGTTGTTGTGTTATAAATAAATATACTTTATTTTCATAACAACTTGTGTGGTGTCCTTTCACTTGGTGTTCAAGGGGTAAATGTGATGGTAAAACAGCTGGCTTAACACGCCCTCTAGAGTTTAGCCTAAAGACTGCTCTTGTCCATGCTACTAGGATAGCTGGTCTATCAGGTTGACTTACAACCAATCATCAATAAGGGTTGTTTGGAATGATACATAGTGATCACTAGAATAGTGAGCATTGCATATCAGGCCAACTTCTCACACTTGTCTCCTCCTTCTCCCCTCCCCGGTACCTGGGTGATTTATGATGTTTTATTGCTGACAAACTTATAGACCAGTCATAGAAAATGATGCCACGAGAGAACAGTTTTGGCACACATTGGTATTCAATACCACAATGACAACAGCATATATACGGAGGAACCATTCAGCCTTGAGTCACTTGTGCTTAGTTTAGGACACAAAATCTCATTGCAAACAAAATGGCGGGATGTGTTGTGTATATATACTGAAGACCCACAAAGTATTCACTGCTGCAGCATGTCAAAGGTATTGTAATTGCATTTATACAGCGCTAATTACCCCTGAAGAAGTGTTGAAGCGCTTTTTCAGCGAGTAGCACGCTTCTCCAGAACCCATAAAGAATTAGTGGTGAATTAGTATAGTGAAAAAGTAAAGTAATTTGGAGTGGTGGATATGGTATTATGTTATTTGGATTGAGAAGGATAGTAGAGAGATGTTTTGGAGCTTCTAGCAGTAGTAGGAGGCTTGGGATGAGTAAAAGAGAGACGGAGGGGGAAGAGTCAGAGGGCAGGGTTTAGAAAGGCTTGTTTGGGGGGAGGGATCAGAATAGCAGAAGAGGTATGAAAAAGTTAAGAATGAACTAAATGGACATTTTGAGAGTTAGTGCTTGGCCACGTTTGCTGAGTGATGCTTTGATTTTACTAATGAGAAGATACTTATGCAATGAATCTGTAGTTGTATCTACATGGTTGACTACATTTTCTGGCATATTCTTATGTTTTGCTGTATTACCAGAAATATTACTTCCATTGCTTGTCGATTATAGAATCTTTCTTAATACATTTGAACTGCACAATTTAAATTACTCCATGTTTTGGAATCTTGTTTCCTTGCAAAAAACATGAAAAAGCATAATTTTGTAATTACAAATGTCATCATTTTCTATTGTGAATAGCACCAATATCTTTAAAATACATTTATTTTCAGGACATAATGACCTGTTTCTAACCACAGCTGAAATTCAGAAGGGTATGTAGGTTTCCATGAGCCCATATTCACAAATCTAGTGATTAGCGCAGTTATAAACCACAACCAATGCCCTCCTTTAGGTGGAATCTATAAGTGGGTGGAACAGCCTATGAATAATCTGACTGCATCAGGTATTAGATCAAAACCTAGACAGTTGGTCCTGTATATATAAGAACCTGCTGCTAATAGATTAGTACTAGGAACGTACATAGAATGTGGATCCAGTCTACATAGCCTTGACATCTGGGACATGAATTTGTGATCTCTTGTTTACATTTATGAAGATATACAAGGATATTATAGATCAGCCATTGGCTGCAGGTTTCTACAATTTGCATCATGCCATGTTTTAAGAGCGTGATCACAAGCTTCAATCCATATTGCAGAGTTAATTTCGTGGACTGCTTCCTTTTCCTGTGCCTTTAGAATTCTCTCTTGTCACTGCAACATTTGCACTAATATTTCATTGCACCTCCTATTGAATTTAATATACGTTATTTTTCCTATTTAAAAAACACTGCTACATGTAATAAAAAGACATGAGATGCTATTGTGGCCACCAGTCTCATATATTGTGATTTTGTGAATATTTACTATTTAGAAGTTTTTGACAAAAAAGGATGTCCTCAGATGAACTCTCCGAGATCCGTTTTAAATGATTCCACCACGTCATAACTTTTTTTGTACTACAAAAATCACTACATCAAGTAAGGTGCAATCGTGGATTTTTTACACATGAACAAATACCCATCGCTTTTTTTGGGAAAGTGTGGCAACTGTAGTTGGACAGAAGCATCATACTAATCTGCTGCTACAAGAATAAAAGCGGAAAGAACACGGAAAATAAACATTTAAATGTCACAAAAATGAATATGTAACTGCAGCTACAAAAACAGAAAGTACACCAAAAATAAACACCATTCCAACGTCATAAAAATTAACCTGAGCGTTTTTCCTGTTCCCCCCACCCACCTCAATCAAGGAAACAGATCAGATTCTGTGTGTGTGTTTTTGCGTGCATGCTAGATAGTTTCAGTGTATGTCTGCAGCTGAAAAGCCAGGGCATGGGGGATGAGGAGGGGCTTACCTAATTATTCCTGGAAGCTTCGGGTTGCCTTGGAAACCAGCCAGGAAGGTGATCCTAATTCCGAGGCAGCAATGAGCCACGAAGATGTTTTGGAAAAAAGAACTCGAGGTGAAAGCAGCACCTGCCAAGAAAGACAACTGGATCCAGTGAATGGGAGCAGTGACGGCGCAGAACTCCGTGGAAATCCAGCCTGCATTACGAAGGTGCTGGACCATCTTTATTGACAAAGTTCGCGGGCATTTCCTGGTTGCATGCTGCAGTCTCTCTGATTGGAGGACAGGCATTGATGATGTAGCCACATTATGATTGGCTTATTTTGCCCTGTCCTCCAATCAGAGAGGCTCCTGGGATGTAATTATTTCGAATCCAAAAGAGAACGAAAGCATTTTGGATTCGAGGCAGCAGTGAGGCAGGTGAATGCGCGACCCCCTGCCAATGACTCCACGCCCCCCCTGGGGGTCGCGCCCCATAGATTGAAGACCTATGCTTTAAGGAATCTATTTACAACAGGGGACTTGAAAAGAGAAGGCTGATTAGGAAGCCTGAAGAAGGATGAAATGGCCGAAAGGTAGCCCTTTCGAGTGCCCAGAGCAGAGCCCTGCTGGGCCAAAGAAAGGAGGAACAAGAGAACCTCAGAAGGAGGGGCGGAAAGGAGATCCACAGCCTTTGATGCGCACCATGCCACAAATTTGTTCCACCTGCAGGCGTATACCTTCTTAGTGGAGGAACGCCTAGCTGCCAATATAACATCACAGACTTCGGGAGGCAGGTTAAAAGACATCAACTACTGTCGCCCAATCTCCACGCAAGGAGGTGGAGGCTGCACAGGTTCGGGTGGAGGACCGTCCCCTGCTGCTGCGACAGAAGATACTCCCGAAGAGGCAGTCTGATCGGAGGATCGATGGACATGTTGAGCCGCTCATGTTAACAGACTCTTTGTGCTCAATCCAGAGCCACAAGAATGACTTGGGCCTCATTGTAATTGAGCTTCTTCAGCACTCTGGGCAGAAGTGGTATAGGCAGAAAGGCATATAGAAGACAGCAACTCCACTTACGACGAAGAGCGTCGCCTAGCGAATGCCGCCTTGGAAATTCCAGCGTGCAGAACTGCTGACTTTGCACGTTCTGTTTGGTGGCGAATATATCTAACCAAGGCTCTCCTCACTGCAGAAAGAGACTTTGCACCACCTCCGGGTGAAGACGCCATTCGTGATCTATCATACACCTGCGGCTGTGTTCGTCTGCCCTGGTGTTCAGAGGACCTGCCAGGTGTTGAACCACCTGGGACATACCCTGATGTTCTAGCCATATCCAGAGGCGGAGGTCCCCTGACATAGGGTCCACAACCCCAACCCGCCTTCTTTTTTCCAGTACCACATGGAGTGGTGTTGTCCGTGAACAACTGCACTACTCTTCCCCAGACAGGGGGACGGAATGCTACCATCCAGACTCCAGGGTTGAGGGCAGACAAGACCTGAGCGAGTTACAAATGGGGGTGGGGTCGCACACTACTCACACACCGGCGGTGTCGCCCCTAAGGACTCTGGTCAATGTAGTAAAGTGTTCGCGATGCATCATCTTTCGATCTTCTGCTATCTTTGCTGTCTTCGCCATCCCTGGACACGTGTTTCGGGGTATTACCCCTCCTCAGCAGGGATAGGCCGTGTACTGGGGTTGCCGATGGCTGCCAATATCTGCCAGGTATAGTACCACTCAGGCGAGTAGGTGCGGGATCCCAGGCTCGTCAGCCCGCTGCTCAAGGGAGCTTTAAAGTTACAAATGGGGGTGGGGTCGCACACTACTCACACACCGGCGGTGCGCCCCTAAGGACTCTGGTCAATGTAGTAAAGTGTTTGCGATGCATCATCTTTCGATCTTCTGCTATCTTCGCCATCCCTGGACACGTGTTTCGGGGTATTACCCCTCATCAGCAGGGATAGGCCGTGTACTGGGGTTGCCGATGGCTGCCAATATCTGCCAATATCTGCCAGGTATAGTACCACTCAGGCGCGTAGGTGCGGGATCCCAGGCTCGTCAGCCCGCTGCTCAAGGGAGCTTTAAAGTTACAAATGGGGGTGGGGTCGCACACTACTCACACACCGGCGGTGTCGCCCCTAAGGACTCTGGTCAATGTAGTAAAGTGTTCGCGATGCATCATCTTTCGATCTTCTGCTATCTTCGCTGTCTTCGCCATCCCTGGACACGTGTTTCGGGGTATTACCCCTCATCAGCAGGGATAGGCCATGTACTGGGGTTGCCGATGGCTGCCAATATCTGCCAGGTATAGTACCACTCAGGCGCGTAGGTGCGGGATCCCAGGCTCGTCAGCCCGCTGCTCAAGGGAGCTTTAAAGTTACAAATGGGGGTGGGGTCGCACACTACTCACACACCGGCGGTGTCGCCCCTAAGGACTCTGGTCAATGTAGTAAAGTGTTCGCGATGCATCATCTTTTGATCTTCTGCTATCTTCGCTGTCTTCGCCATCCCTGGACACGTGTTTCGGGGTATTACCCCTCATCAGCAGGGATAGGCCGTGTACTGGGGTTGCCGATGGCTGCCAATATCTGCCAGGTATAGTACCACTCAGGCGCGTAGGTGCGGGATCCCAGGCTCGTCAGCCCGCTGCTCAAGGGAGCTTTAAAGTTACAAATGGGGGTGGGGTCGCACACTATTCACACACCGGCGGTGTCACCCCTAAGGACTCTGGTCAATGTAGTAAAGTGTTTGCGATGCATTCATCTTTCGATCTTCTGCTATCTTCGCTGTCTTCGCCATCCCTGGACACGTGTTTCGGGGTATTACCCCTCATCAGCAGGGATAGGCCGTGTACTGGGGTTGCCGATGGCTGTCAATATCTGCCAGGTATAGTACCACTCAGGCGCGTAGGTGCGGGATCCCAGGCTCGTCAGCCCGCTGCTCAAGGGAGCTTTAAAGTTACAAATGGGGGTGGGGTCGCACACTACTCACACACCGGCGGTGTCGCCCCTAAGGACTCTGGTCAATGTAGTAAAGTGTTTGCGATGCATCATCTTTCGACCTTCTGCTATCTTCGCTGTCTTCGCCATCCCTGGACACGTGTTTCGGGGTATTACCCCTCATCAGCAGGGATAGGCCGTGTACTGGGGTTGCCGATGGCTGCCAATATCTGCCAGGTATAGTACCACTCAGGCGCGTAGGTGCGGGATCCCAGGCTCGTCAGCCCGCTGCTCAAGGGAGCTTTAAAGTTACAAATGGGGGTGGGGTCGCACACTACTCACACACCGGCGGTGTCGCCCCTAAGGACTCTGGTCAATGTAGTAAAGTGTTCGCGATGCATCATCTTTCGATCTTCTGCTATCTTCGCTGTCTTCGCCATCCCTGGACACGTGTTTCGGGGTATTACCCCTCATCAGCAGGGATAGGCCGTGTACTGGGGTTGCCGATGGCTGCCAATATCTGCCAGGTATAGTACCACTCAGGCGCGTAGGTGCGGGATCCCAGGCTCGTCAGCCTGCTGCTCAAGGGAGCTTTAAAGTTACAAATGGGGGTGGGGTCGCACACTACTCACACACCGGCGGTGTCGCCCCTAAGGACTCTGGTCATGTAGTAAAGTGTTCGCGATGCATCATCAAGACCTGAGCGAGCTTCAACATTTTGAACTTCTCCTTCCGGAGGTAGCGGTTGACGTTCCTGAGATCCAAGATAGGACACAGGCCTTTGTCCTTGAGCACCAGAGACTAGTAGGAATAGCAACCACAACCTGCTTCTGGAGCAGGAACGCGCTTGATGGCTCCCTTGGCCAAGAGTGCCAAAACTTCCTGTTGGAGAGTGGCCAAGTGATCCTCCGACATGTGATGGTACTGAGGTGGCATTGATGATGGGGTAGTCTCTAAGCGTAGGGAGTAGCCCCTTTGGACTATTTGCAAAACCCACCTGTTCAACGTGATGGTGCGCCAGTGGGGGCGATGATGGCGGATCCTGTCACCCACTGGCGTTTGGTGGCCCTGAAAGGTCGGACTAGGAGGGGTGGGAGGCTGCTGCAGAGGGGGCTGTGGTGGACTGGCCCGCCTGCTGGCCCCCAGAACGAGGGTGGTGGTTCCCATGTCCCTGGCCGCGCTGGGACTGAACAGCTTGCGCCGGCCGGTGGCTCTGGGCGTGACGTAGTGTGGCACCCCTTCCATAGCCACGAAAGGGGTGAAAGGCAGACTGCGCAGGGCGGGTGGTGAAGAGGCCCAAGGACCTGGCCGTAGCCCGAGAGTCCTTAAAGAGATCTAGCGCGCCTTGTCGCCGAAAAGGCGATGGCCATCAAACGTCATGTCCATAAGTGTGGATTGGCCATCCCCGGAAAAACCAGTCGTACGCAACCAGGCATAGCGTC
Organism: Lissotriton helveticus; assembly: GCF_964261635.1. Classification (NCBI taxonomy): domain Eukaryota; kingdom Metazoa; phylum Chordata; class Amphibia; order Caudata; family Salamandridae; genus Lissotriton; species Lissotriton helveticus. The sequence goes on along the minus strand of NC_136063.1, from coordinate 703,463,265 downwards.
ACAGGGCTACTGACATGGAAATCATCCTGACAAGTGCGTCAGCGGTATCCAGCCCACAGCGGATGGTAAACTTCGCTGCGTCTCTCCCTTCGTCAACTGCTCAAGAGAGCACGGCTCGGGCCTCCTCCGGATGCACTGTTGATTGCAAGAGGTTTATCCATTGAATTGAAAATAGCAATTCTTCTATGTAAATACTTGTTTTGTTTGGAGTTTTATTTTATTGTATAAAAAATGTCTGTGTTTTTATGTAATGTTAAATGTAAGTATTGTTGTTTGTGCTTTGTACAAATGTAAAAAGATGGGTGTAGGTTGTATTCATGAAATGTGCAGATTAAATGTTTAAAGTTTTTTGATACAAAAGATAAAGACAATAAGATAACGAATCACTTGAAAAATAAAAAGGAATATGAAGAGAAAAGGTTACTGGTGTCACATTGAGTAAGAGGCGTGTCTCCATTCGAAAATAAGCAAAGGAATAGTGAACAAGATAGTAAGTCAGCAGCAGTCCCGGAGTCAGGACGAACCAAAACTTGCCCATTTTCACCAGTAGTACAGAATGTAAATAATACAAAAGCATGCAAATACTAACCCAATGAAATTAAATTAGTGCTAAAGTACATTATAAGTTAAACAAACCTGATAAAAAGGTTCATTCCACATTTTGCTCAGATCTGGTGGCTTTGCACTGTCGATGCTAACAGTTGAACAGTACTCTAGTGACTTCCACTCAGTAAGATGGTTATAGCATTCTAGAGATGCAATTTCCCAGAAATCCTTTTCTGCTTCAGTTGGTGCTCCTTCAGACCAGTCCTCTGTGTTAAGCGCCTATCAATAAATGTTCAAAAGTATGTTAGATCTGAGTTTTAAACATTTATGAGGTGATCTTCTGATCAGTCAAATTAACTGATTTTGCTTATCCTTTATGTCATGCACATCATATTATTACAACTTTTCATATAATATGCTTACAATCTTTGGTTTCAAAGTGTAAAATAAGCACACATTACAGTACACAGATGTAAGTAACTTTGTGAATATCTTTCTCACTTTAGTCTATTGCTTCAACATAAACTCTCCTTGATACAATTGTGGATCTCAAGATAGAGACAAGAAATTGTTATAAGGAATACATTTGCTATTTTCTGAATTAGGGCGATTTTGCGCCATTACTCGATTTATGCCTCCTTTACCTACAACCTTATATCGACCCAAGTCTTCTTTGATAAACACTGCTATCTACTTTTGTTTGCATCTTTTGTAAAATATCAATAATTAATAAACCTGTTAACAATGCTCAAGGAGAAAGGGCCTATTCTAAAAGGGATACTGATTATACTATGTAGAACACAAATGATTGAAAAGCTGTGATGCATACATAGGAGTGTAACAATGTCTTGGTTCTTACTTAAAGCGTCTCTACGCATCAGAACCATGGATGAGCATTCACTTAAAATCCCATTTAAGGGAACAGTGACTCCATTTAAGACTTGGTAGATGACCAACATTCCACCAGTGTTGCTACTTAACAGAGGAGAGGAATGACAGAAATACACTGATCGGATGGAGAAATCAACCTTCCCACCACAGACTATCTTCAGAATGAAATTGCAGGATTTATAGCCCAATTCGATGTTAAGGCCCGTCAAGAGAGTATGACAGGTAGTGCCACTGCAGCCTGCATGTCTTGGGGCAGAGAAAACCGAAGAGTCAACATGGCACATATGCCTACTTGCCATGCCAGCACAACACGGCATGGGTAAGTCACCCTTATGACTGGCCTTACAGCGCAAAGGCAGGGTGCACTATACCCATGTGTGGGCATATCTGCCTCAGTGAGTGTGTCCCCATGATATCGAAGTTCGCACTTATATATTACCAGTACCCAGAGACAGCCTTGTTGACTACATGGGCTGAACACTCATGATTACAAGTTCCCCAGCTACACAATGGCTTCAGTGTACCCCAAGGTGTGTGGTACCAAACACCTTGTCTAAGTAAACCCACACTGATGCCAGTGCTGGATCTATTAATAAATGCATGCAGAGCGCACCTTAGAGGTGAAACCCTACAGACTACTAGTGAGTTGACTTGACTGGTTCAGACTAGCCAGCCACCATAGACAGGTTTCGAACTCTTGAGGTGAGAGCCTTCACTCTCGAAGGTCGGGTACAAAGACAGCTCTGGGCAGAGGTGTTCACACCTCCTCCAAGCAGGATGGACATTCCAGAGCAGGAAGCTCCAACAGCCCTGCTGCCTCTGCGAACAAAGCGATACCAAAGGGGATGATGGACGGAGCGTTTGTGCAAATCAAAAACTCACCCACAGTCAACTGATCTGGGTTTAATCCATCACCATTCTTTAGCTCACTCCACCACCCCAGTTCAGACATTGCCATATGCAATTCAGTAGGACCCTGCGCCTCATGGGAACAGTCCAGCCCGAACTGCCAAACCATGTTTTCCCTGGACCGGAAACAAGCATCCTGGGATCGGTTTCGGATTCATAATCCTCATCAGCCAGGCTATCTTGAATCCAGTGGTAGAGTGAGCAAGGGACATACGTCTGGGCATACCCTGCCAACTTAGGGCAAACAAAGCGATACCAAAGGGGATGATGGACAGAGTGTTTGAGCAAATCAAACACTCACCCCGAGTCAACTGATCTGGGTTTAATCCATCACCATTCTTTAGCTCACTCCACCACCCCAGTTCAGGCATGGCAATATGCAAAGCAGTCTGACCCTGTGCCACATGGGAACAGTCCAGCCTGAACTGCCAAGCCATGTCTTCCCTAGACCGGAAACAACATCCTGGGACCGGTTTCGGATTCATAATCCTCATCAAGACTGATTTGCATATGGCCATGTCTGAACTGGGGTGGCTTAGTGAGCAAAATAACGATGGATTAAACCCAGATCTGTGATTGGGGGTGAATGTTTTGCCAATGTGCAACATTCCGTCCATCATCTTGTGTGTTTTGCTGTTCACCCTATGTGGGAAGGGTATGCCCAGACGTGTGTCCCTTGCTCACTAAGCCACTGGAGTCAAGCTATCCTGGCTGAAGACGGCTGATAGCCAGAAACCGGTCCTAGGATGCTTGATTCCGGTCCAGGGAAGACATGGCTTGGCAGTTCGGTCTGGACTGTTCCCATGAGGCACAGGGTCAAGACTGATTTGCAGGGAGGAGCCTAGCTCGCGACTGAGATGGCCGCGCTTTAGCTCGGCTCCGTTCGCCCGCCTGTATTTTCACATTTATCCTGTTGTTATCCTGCCCCGGGAAGCCCTCTTTGCTGTGTGGTAGTGCTACGACGCCCTGCAGGCACTTACCTCTTGTTCCGGTTGTCCTGGCTGTTGTGGATCCGGTGCGGTGCCCCCGATCGTTTTGGGGAGTCGGAAGCGGCCTGGCCTGGATTTTCTTGCCGGCTCCCGGGCCGGACGGAGCCTGCGGTGCTGCCCTTCGGGGCGCGGTGGAGGTGGTCGGAAGGCCGTTGTTCGTGTGGGCCGGAGGTCCTACCTGGCTGATTCCCGTGGGGAGGAGGCCTTTGGTGGAGGCGCTGCCTTTCATTGCCGGAGCTCCTCGTGTATCCGGCTTGCTCCCCCTTTGTTCTCCGGTCTGGCCATTTTGATTTTACCGCCCGGACTCGGAGAACGGGACCGGTGGCGTTGGGTGGCCGGTGAGGTCCCTTTCTCCTGGTGGCCCCCCTTCCTGCCCGGGGTGCTCTGCCGCTGGTCGGCGTGACTACACTTGCCTTGCCGTCGCCCCGGCGGAGGTTGGCGGCCGCGCGGCCTTGTTGGACTCTCAAATGGCGACCGACCCCAATTGTCTTGGCCGGGCCTGGACGAGCGCTGGGGGCCCGCCGCATGGCCCGGGTGCCGGATACTGTAAAGGTTTTCCTACACTTAAGGAGATCCTGGATGCCCTGCTCTCCTGGCGACTCTTGGTGGCCGCGCCTGTCATGACTTCGGAGGTGGTTCCTCGCTGCGGGCCTCCCGGGCCCCCACGGCCGGATGTGGCTTTGCCGGTGCGGGGTGCGGCTGGAATTATCCTGGCAGAATTGGCCCCGGCTACGACCGCGTCCGTGGGTGTGCGGAACTTGATGGCGCCTCCTCCTCCGGCTTTGTCTCCTTTGCCTCTGGCCCGGGAGCTGGATTTTGCTTGGCCTGACCTTCATGACTCGCCCGTTTCCTTTTCGCCGCCACTGCCCGGCGATCTCTCCTGTGCTGGCCCAGATGGGTCGGTTTCTTTGGACATATCCTTGGACCTGTGCCTGCATCGTGTACTACACTTCGTGACTTTCCTGGAACTTCCGTGTTGTACTTCACGTGTACTTTCTGGACTGCCGTTGGATTTTCCTGCTGTCTGCCTTCTGTTCTTCGTGACCTGGTCCTCGCTGGATTGGACCGTTCCCACTTTGGACAAACAGGGACAGGGCTGATGTGCACTGACATCGGCATGCGGTAGTATTGTACTGGTTTGGATGGTCAACGTGTCCTGGTATGGTTATGTGTGACTGTTTGGTGCTCCTGTACTGTAACCTGATAATCTTTGGCTTCCCGGGTTCTTGGACCTTCGATTCAGGCGGGTGGCCGGGTGCGTTTCCTCCTGTCTCCCGGCCCTCCCCCGTGTATGTGTATGTATGTGTCTTCCGTCCCGTGTTCCCTTCCCTTGCCCTTCCTGTTTTTGTCTTCTGTTTCCGACTCAACTTTGCTCTGCTATATTTCGGGTTCTAATTAGGGCGACAGGCACGCTGCGGGGGGGTAGGCCGTAGCCTTCTGCAGGGGTGCAGGGTGGGCTTTAGGGGTGGGTGGGGGGGGTCTGTCTCTATTGGGGGGTCCTTTTCCCCCCTTATTTCTTCTTTTTTTGTTCTATGGCTCTTGTGTGTTCACCTTTTCGGGACTCTGTCTCCTCATGTGTCCCCCTGGGGAGTTTCTGTGGCGTTCGTATTCCGGTGTGTGTCTGATTGTGGCCCGCTGGTTATTTTGGCATTGACTTTTTGGTATATCACTGGCCGGATCATGTTGTCCTGCCTTGTCTCCTGGGGGGGCGTGATTTGGTGGGAGTCCCTTCTTTCGTCCCCTTTTTCCCTCTTTCCCTTCCTCCTTTATGGGGGTCTCTTTATTTTCGTTGGGGTGCGTATCGTATTGTCTTTTGCAATGGGGGCCTTTTAGGTTCTGTCTCCTCAATTTGGGTGGGGGCGGTGAAGGGTGAGCGCGGTTTGACTGATGCCATTGTAGCTTCTTTGTAATCCGATTATGTGTATATTCTTTGGTAGCTATGTTTGTATGGCTTTTTGTCTCTTCTGTGTTCATAAAATGGCGGCTTGCCGCGGCCCCTCCCCTGTTTGTTTCTTTCACGGCCCGTTATTCTTCTGTTCCCCCGCCCCGTATTAGAAAATTAACCTTTTGTTATCCTGTTTTTGCTGATTGCTCGATGGCCTTTGTGGTTTCTCCTGTGCTCCTGGTGTCATATCCTGTGAAGAACTTATTCTCCTTTGCTACGTTTTTTACCGTGTGGTGGCCAGCCCGTGGGGTTGTAGGCCCGTATTTGTGAGCTTTCTTTGTACAATAAAGGTTTAAAAAAAAAAAAAAAGACTGATTTGCATATGGCCATGTCTGAACTGGGGTGGCTTGGTGAGCAAAATAACGATGGATTAAACCCAGATCTGTGACTGGGGGTGAATGGTTTGCCATTGTGCAACATTCCGTCCATCATCTGGTGTGTTTTGCTGTTCACCCTATGTGGGAAGGGTATGCCCAGACGTGGGTCCCGTGCTCACTAAGCCACTGGAGTCAAGCTATCCTGGCTGAAGACGGTTCATAGCCAGAAACCGGTCCTAGGATGCTTGATTCCGGTCCAGGGAAGACATAGCTTGGCAGTTCGGTCTGGATTGTTCCCATGAGGCACAGGGTCAAGACTGATTTGCATATGGCCAACATCCTGGGACCGGTTTCGGATTCATAATCCTCATCAAGACTGATTTGCATATGGCCATGTCTGAACTGGGGTGGCTTGGTGAGCAAAATAACGACAGATTAAACCCAGATATGTGACAGCGGGTGAATGGTTTGCCATTGTGCAACATTCCGTCCATCATATGGTGTGTTTTGCTGTTCAGCCTATGTGGGAAGGGTATGCCCAGACATGGGTCCTGTGCTCACTAAGCCACTGGAGTCAAGCTATCCTGGCTGAAGACGGCTGATAGCAAGAAACCGGCCCTGGGATGCTTGATTCCGGTCCAGGGAAGACATGGCTTGGCAGTTCGGTCTGGACTGTTCCCATGAGGCACAGGGTCAAGACTGATTTGCATATGGCCATGTCTGACCTGGGGTGGCTTGGTGAGCAAAATAACGATGGATTAAACCCAGATCTATGACTGGGGGTGAATGTTTTGCCATTGGGCAACATTCCGTCCATCATCTTGTGTGTTTTGCCTCTATTATGCGATCACGGGCCTCTCCAGAAAGTGGAGGTGCCAGCCCCCCTGACCCCCCTTTTTAGCGCCTGCAAGACAGGCGGAAAAAATAGTTAGTTTAGGAGGTGTGACCACATTCAGCCAGCACCCGCCCTGCGGCAGGCCAGCTGAGGTGGACCACATTTTTCAGATTCCTCCATGGGCTAATACCTTTCAGTCGTCGTAAACACCCCGAAATTGAGTACTTAGGTGGCATCCCTGAACCCAGGAACTCCGATTTAATAAATCAACAGCAGAAGGACGAAGACGAGCCACTGCCTGGCGAGAACTGTAGCAGAACTTTGGAGCAAAATCCTGCCATCCTCAGCCCTCTCTTGACAATCGAGTAACTCTTCCTGCAAGCTGACGAACTACCAAAGCCTTAGGTAGCCTGCCAACACTTTAACAAACACCAAAAGTCTCCCTTGAAATTCCCGGAGCTGCTACCCAGCAGCCGTAGGCATCGACCAGCAGAGTCCAGTCTCCCGCCTTCCAGCTTCCCGGCCCAACAATGCTGCAGATGTCCAAGTTAAGGTACTCGTGCTCTGGAATGTCAGATCTGTCTCCCCACGTAGTGTGAAGCCACCAGGACCAACCAAAGGGGTACAGGACGACCTGCACCAAACACCAAAAGCGAGAGTCCAGTCAAGATTCTGACAGCACCAGAAACAAGCAGCTGTTGAGGGATGTCCGCATCACTGAGATCCACTTCAAGAGTGGCCCAGCTTCCTTGATTCCTCCTCTTCTCGCTGTTTGCCCCTGCTCCTGAGCCCCCCCAGCCTGGGTCCCACTGAACCACTGTGCCCCCATGCTCAAGTACCCCTTGCAACAACCTAAGCCCCTGTTTGAGAGCCCTCAGACTTGCCCGCAAGTCCTCCTGTGCAGCCTCTTTTCAGGTGGCCCCCATTCTCCATAGCGCCAGCTACCAGCCTCACCAGCACCCTGCTTCCGCCAGAACCTTGGCCCACTACTAGTCCGTTCCAAGAAGGTAACCCCCTGAAACAGACTTTATCTACCTTTCTGCATCTTTGACCTTTCCTCCTATAGGATTGCATTGTGTGTAAAAGCGCACTGGTGTGAACTTTTTACTGTACTTATCTTTCAACTAAGTTTTTGAGTTTAAAATATACATAAAAAGAAGTGATTTTTTCTAAATTGTTCTCGGATTTATTATTTGTGTGTACCTCTCAATTATTGCCTCTGTCAGTACAACAAATGCGTACCACAATCCTCTGATAAGCCCAACTGCTCACCCACACTATCACAAAAGAGAGCATTAGTAGTATCTGCCCAAGCCTCTGTAAACCAATTGGGTAGCCACTGGACTCTGTACAATGTACTTCGTTTTAGTACACTATATAGAGAGCCAGCTTCTTACAGTTTGGGAAGGAACATGTGTGTTGTATAAACCTCATCACAACAGGTGACTGAAGATGATTTGTCCAGCCAAAGCAGAAAGGCCGAAAGGGCAAACAAGTAACCTTTCATAGTGCTCGCTGCAAGGCCTTTCTCTGCAAAGCAAGACAAACAGGACGTTTAGTCTGTCAGTGTTATGGACACCAAACCAGATAACGCATTTGTTCCAGTGCTCAGCATTGATTGCTTTTATGGAAGGGCGCATGATGGCAAGGATGACATCCATCACTTCAGGCACCAAATCAAACACAGTTAATTGCAGATGCTCAATCTCCATGAATGCATACTCAGATTGCGTAGATTAATGTGGAGGATACTGCCCGGCTGCGAACACGGAGGCCCTAACGAAAAAGCATTCTAAAGTTAGGGACAGATTCTCATGCCAAGAAGTTCCGGAAAACACACACTTCTGGCCTAATTTGGAGCCACTAAGAAGACTTGGACCGGTGGGCATGGCCAGGCAGCAAGGTAAGATGGCAGCGTAAGGCGCAGCTCCGGGACTGGCCCCGTCCTACTGTCTATCCTGTGAATGATCCAGCCTGCCCGATAGCAGCTTTGTGCGTCGGACATATAGCAGACACAAACCCGCTAACTCAGGTCCGTCTCCGACATCGGAGACCGAAGATCCGCTCACTGCGGAAGTGGGGCCTAGCATCGAGGCTCGCGCCGGTACCCACAGTGCTGCGTGGGGCAGAGATAGAGCTCCACAGGACTTGGCCTGCACTCAAGGTGGCGCCGCCGCCAGGAAGTGAAGATCGCTCCCGCCTCAACTGAAATGAAATGAAATGAAATGAAAAATTACATTTCTATAGCGCATAACTACCCGGAGGCCTCGCAGCGCTTTAGACTGATTACTGTGTCGGGCCAACGGGTACCTAATACGCTTTTGCAAACAGGTGGGTCTTCAAGGCCTTCCTGAAGGACTGTAGGTTGCTGTTTTCTCTCAAGGTAAGAGGCTGAGAGTTCCAAAGCCTTGCCGCTGTGTGGGTAAAGGAGCGGCCGCCCCATCTGGCCCTCTTAACTTTGGACGGGGTTGCCAGATGTAGTGTACCAGAGCGAAGGGCTCTGGAGGGAGTGTAAGGTGACACTAGAGAATGCAGAATAGCCGGGCCAGTTCGATGGAAAGATTTGTGCAAAATGCACATGGCTTTAAACTGCGTTCGAGCAGCCACCGGGAGCCAGTGGAGTTCTTTTAGCGCCTTCCTGGCAGATTGCCAGCGAGGGATGTTGAACAGCAATCGGGCGGCACAGTTTTGGGTGACCTGGAGCCTGTTGACCACTGCCGCAGGGGCTCCCAGATATAACACATTTCCATAGTCCAGGCGAGAGAGTATAAGGGCCTGCACCATGACCCTCCTCGCCTGGATTGGGAGCAGAGGGAGCACTTTGCGGAGCATTTTCATCAACCCGACGCAGGTGGAGGCAGTTTTACTGGCTTGAGCTGAGAAATCCAGTGCTTTGTCGAGCCAAATTCCCAAGCTCTTTATCAGGGGTTTAGGGGGAGGGGGGGCACCGAGACATGAGGGCCAGATGGAAATTAAATTGGTCAGAGAAGAATTGCCCAATAACATGATCTCGGTTTTCTCCCCATTGAGTTTAAGGTGGGAAGATTGCATCCACTTAGCAACAGCCTCTAGACAGGGGCCCAAGATGTTAGATGAACCCTTCGACTGGTCCAGGGAGACCACCAGTTGGGTATCATCGGCGTATGTAATAATCCGCACACCAAACGGGTGGACTATCCCCTCTAGAGGCTGCATGTAAATGTTAAAGAGGGTGGGGCTCAGGGAGGAGCCCTGAGGAACACCACAGCTGAGCGGATGCTTAGATGAAACCACCTCGCCCTCAAACACCCGAAAAGATCGCTCGTCCAGGAAGGAGGTCAGCCACGCAAGGGCCGCGCCCGACACACCCATGCTCTTCAAACGATGTAATAATGTGGCATGGTTAACTGTGTCGAACGCGGCACTTAGATCGAGCAGAATAATGGCTGTTTTTCCTCCCTGGTCCATTATGGCTCTAGCTGCCTCCGTTACTGCCAGAAGGGCAGTCTCAGTACCATGCTGAGGACGAAACCCCGTCTGAGAGACACGTAGTAGACTGTTAGACTCCAAATAATCCACCAAGACCTTATTGACATGTCTTTCCACCAGTTTACTCATCCACGGGAGTAACGAGATGGGACGGAAATTGGACAGGTCATTCTGATCCAAGTTTGGTTTCTTCAACAGGGCCCTAACCATCGCACACTTCCATGGGGCTGGAACGGAGTTAGAGGTGATGGAGGTGTTAAGGACGTCTAAGATGTGCGGGCGGATAGTATCAATCACTTTAACTAGGGCCTGCGGGGGAGCCGGGTCATTCGGAGATCCAGAAGTGACTTTATGGACCAGTTTATCCAGTAAACCAAGATCCAAGAGGGGAAAGGTAACCAGTGAACAGGACAAGGGCAAATCAGAATCTGACGTAGGAGTCAGACCCGTGTCATTCCCCCCTGTTGGAAATAGGGAGTATATGGTCTGAATCTTTTGAAAGAAAAAAGTGGCGAGATTATCACAACGGGCCTGTGCACCGTCTGATGCCAGGAGCTCCGGGGGAGGAGAAATAAGAGATTTGACGATTTTAAAAATTTCTCTAGGAGCATTTGCTGCCCGAGTGATTTTAGTGCCATAAAACTCCACTTGGGCAATTTTTATTTCATTTTTATAGTGCCTAATTGCAGTTCTGTACTCTGATTCCTTCATCTGAGAACGATCTTTCCTCCAAGCTCTCTCCGCTTTGCGGCATCCTTGTTTCAAAGTTCTAAGAGCAGGAGAATACCAAGGAGCAACTTTGGATCTTTTTATAGCTTGCAGAGAGCCTTTCGGAAGAACTTGGTCGAGAGTATCAGAAATCCAATTGTCAAAGTTAAGGGCTGCCTTATTAGAGTTACTCGTTTTCTGGGGTGGATGTTCAGAGAGGACTTGTTCCCATTTAAGGGGCGATAAAGAGCTCCACTTCCTACCCCAATATTTGTCCTGGGTTTGTGGTGTAGGGGAAATGCCTATGGGCCAGGTGAGGGGAATTAAAAAATGGTCGGTCCAAGGTAATGAAATCGGTGCTTCGGCCGAAAGAGTGTCTAGATTGCTATAGACATGATCTAAAAGGTGTCCTTTGTTGTGTGTTGCGTGGAACCCCTTTTGAGATAGGCCAATCGCCTGAAGATTTGAGCGAAGGCTGTTGGCGGCGCCATCCAACGGATCGTCTAGGTGCAAATTTAGGTCACCTAGCAAGGTAAGATTTGCTCCGGTGAGCCCCAGGTTAGCAGCCATGTCCGTCATGTCAGTGATGAAATTGCCAAGGGGACCAGGTGGTCGATAAACTAAAATGCCGGAGAAAGTGAAAGTAGGAGAAAATTGAAGGGCATAGCATAGGCTCTCACAGGCTAACGTGGTAGAGGAGGTGACACGCCATGTATAGGTATCTCTATATATGATGGCCAGTCCTCCACCTCTGCCAGACTGGCGATCCAGTCGTTTGATGGTGTAGCCCTGCGGAATGGCCCATACTAGTGCTGGGTCATTTTGTAATTGGAGCCATGTCTCGGTTAAAAAGAGGGCCTCAGGGTTGAGCTCCTCAATCAGTAACGCCAGTTCCGTGTGGTGTTTGGGCAGGGACCGGCAGTTAAGAAGAAACATATTTTTGTTGTGCGTGGAACAATGTATGGCTGGGGTCAGAGAGGATGAACACCAGTGACATGTTTTACAGACGGCGCTTCTAATAATAGGAAGGACCGAATGTAGACAACGTGGGTCAGCTAGGGGTCGTAATGAGTGCAAAAAGGAAGCATTATAACAAATACGGTGTCCTACCATGATGCCGAGCCAGAAGCTGGAAGCGTCTGGAAGCGGACTGGCGCAGACTGGCTTCTCTTTGGCGCCTCTTCGGCGCGCTCAAGGCGCTACCGCTGCGCGTAAAAATTACAACCTAAATAGATTAGGAGGTGGGGTGAGACTAGACCGTCATGATCGGTAGTATGGCTGCCCAACTTGGAACAAACCGGAAGTGCGAGCGCTGTACCTCCCTCCACGCAATCAGCATGTAATTGCTGCGGTGGACCGGGGAGTAGCGCGACTAAACAGGTAAAAACAATTTATTCAGTTTTTAAAATGACACAGGTTAAAAATTCAGCAAATAACACAACTAGCAGCAAAATGCGTCTGACACCCGCTTGCGCGACGAATTCACAATCAATCTGTCGAGCGCCCGGGTATTCCGCCCTTTTGTAGTCAGGGAGGTGGGGGGAGACTAGACCGTCATGATCGGTAGTATGGCTGCCCAACTTGGAACAAACCAGAAGTGCGAGCGCTGTACCTCCCTCCACGCAATCAGCATGTAATTGCTGCGGTGGACCGGGGAGTAGCGCGACTAAACAGGTAAAAACAATTTATTCAGTTTTTAAAATGACACAGGTTAAAAATTCAGCAAATAACACAACTAGCAGCAAAATGCGTCTGACACCCGCTTGCGCGACGAATTCACAATCAATCTGTCGAGCGCCCGGGTATTCCGCCCTTTTGTAGTCAGGGAGGTGGAGGGAGACTAGACCGTCATGATCGGTAGTATGGCTGCCCAACTTGGAACAAACCGGAAGCGCGAGCGCTGTACCTCCCTCCACGCAATCAGCATGTAATTGCTGCGGTGGACCGGGGAGTAGCGCGACTAAACAGGTAAAAACAATTTATTCAGTTTTTAAAATGACACAGGTTAAAAATTCAGCAAATAACACAACTAGCAGCAAAATGCGTCTGACACCCGCTTGCGCGACGAATTCACAATCAATCTGTCGAGCGCCCGGGTATTCCGCCCTTTTGTAGTCAGGGAGGTGGGGGGAGACTAGACCGTCATGATCGGTAGTATGGCTGCCCAACTTGGAACAAACCGGAAGTGCGAGCGCTGTACCTCCCTCCACGCAATCAGCATGTAATTGCTGCGGTGGACTGGGGAGTAGCGCGACTAAACAGGTAAAAACAATTTATTCAGTTTTTAAAATGACACAGGTTAAAAATTCAGCAAATAACACAACTAGCAGCAAAATGCGTCTGACACCCGCTTGCGCGACGAATTCACAATCAGACCGGGGCCCCCTTGACCCTGCGGCATACGGAGGCGGCCCGGGACTGCCTCGGGCGACATAGGCAGGCCGCTCACCTGCCCTGAATTGCCGCCTGACTCAGACTGGGGCGGTTTTGGGTGCCGCGGGCATCCATTGTGCCTTGCTCCCCTCCACCCCTCCCCCCAGAGTTTCAGACAGTTCCAGTGGACGCAGGTGGGACACGCAACCATCCAGGGACCCTCGACTGCACCGATGCGGACCCCCGCAGTGCTGGCGCTATCCTCGAGGGAGCGGAAATGGGACTGCTGAGCCCCCGTTTTGACAAAGTGTAACCGGTGGACCCATTGCACCAGGGTGAGAAAGGTCGGCGACCTCCGGGAGCCACAGTGAGGGCACATAAACTTTTATCACTTGGTAAGACCCCTTGAGCTGCCGCCACCTTCACGGCCGACGCGGTGGAAGACCTCCTTCTGGAAATAGCCCAGCAGAGGACCAGTTGACTGCGCACAGGGGCACTTTGGCACCCTCAACATCCGCCGACTCCTGGCTTGTGACTGGAGGTGGTGTGGCCGCTTTGCCGGGGAACCTGTGGCCGGACTGGTAGAGCATGGAGGGGGTCACGATGGAGCGCGTCAAGGCAGCAGGGGCCCGTTGATCAAGGGCTACGCAATCCAACAAATTGGATCGCTATACTGTCCTGAAGGACACGCAACAATCCCGGATGCCCGGAGACTCTGGCTCAGGGGGTTTGGGTGAGGAGGAGCAAGAAATCTTGCTGAAAGACGTAATGAATGCCATCACTGGTGGTAAGGCCTCCCTGGATACAGTAGCAATTGTTGTCAACCTCATCAGGGCCGATTTGGGAAAAGTGAACGAGAAGGTCAAGCAAGTTGAACTTACCACTGCCAGTCTTGTTGGTGATGTTGCGCAGCTTCAGGCAGAGATTCGCGACCTCCGGGACTTCCGCAAACTCACCAACCTCAAGCTGGATGACTACTAAGGCCGCCTGTGTCACAATAACCTGCGCATCCTGGGGGTTCCGGAGAAATCAGAGGGACAAACCCCACACCTCTTTGTCGAGGACCTCATTCTGAAACACCTGCAAACCAAGGGCCTCAGTGAGTTCTTTGTTATCGAACGCGCCCATAGGGTCCCGGGCGGCTGTCCCAAACCGGGCACTACCCGCGGCCCATGTTGGCGTGGGTCAAGAACTTCCCCCACAGAGAAAGTATCCTTCAAAACGCCAGGGCTGGCGCGCCCCTGCGGTACGAAAACTCTGACATTATCTTCTTTCAAGATTTTACGCAGAGGGTGCAACAGCAAAGACGGTCATTTCTATCAGTCAAGCGCGTCCTCAGGGAGCAGGGACTGAAATATTCCATGCTGTTTCCGGGACGTCTTTGGATTGAGGCAGAGGGGAGAGTGTGGTTCTTTGAGCATCCCGAAGCCGCGGCACACTGGATCGAGAGCCGTGGAGCGACGAGCCTGGCCGACTGTGGCAGTGGTGAAAACGAGAATAGTCAACCGGCCTGAGGTGGTGACCCGTACAGTAGCTGAGTTTGGACTAAGTCGACAGGGCTGTGGGGGGAGCGGACCTGGGTGGGAGGTCTCTATTTTCGTAGCACTGGGGTTCGTGGACTCAATTGGACCTGAGGTAATTGCATTTGGGTGGGTTTACGTTGACCTTTTGGGGCCGGGTAAGGGTGCGCTTTAACTTCCCCCCCTTTCTCTTCTCCCTTCTTTCTTGAATCCTTTTCTAGGTCAACAGGCACTCTGCAAGTCTTCCATTGGCAGTTCCAAGCCCAGAGTGCAGGGCAGGGGGTATTTTGTTATGTTTTTGAAGCGTTTATCACACCAGCGGCTACTATAGCAGCATTGATTGGGGGAGTATCAACATGTTCTGTAATCTCAAATTGTATAATTCGCAATGGCATCAGGTTGGGTCGGTGGGGTTAAATTGTTAAGTTGGAATGTCAATGGACTGGGGGACAAAATCAAACTTAGCGTTGTCCTTCAATATATAAAGTGCCATGCCCCTGACGTTATCCTACTTCAAGAAACTCACCTATTGGTAATGCATGTAGGGCATTGCACAGAGGGGGTTACGTATTGCTGGCCAACGCAGGTTTCACCACGGGTTCCCGAGGAGTTGGCATACTGATGAAAAAGTCCTTTCCACTTGTAGTGCGAGTGGCCCCCATTAACCCGTGGTACCTTCGGGATCCCCACATCTGCCGCAAACTCCTCGGGCCATTGATAACTAATTCAATGAGACTGAGGGTTCGGTGGAATCCCCGCAGACGCTTTGGGAGGCCTTTAAAATGGTGATTCGAGGTCAGGCCCTCTCCTTGATCTCAGGGAAGAAGAAAGAGCAACGAAGGGAGCTGGTGGCCCTGGAGGAGGAAGTAGGGCGGTTAGAAGCAGACTTAGACACGGATGTCACACCTGATAAGCTCCACCTTCTCAAACTCAAATAGCAGGTGTAAGAAGTTGGCCTGATATGCGATGTCCACTATTCTAGTGGACACCCTGTATCAGTCCAAACAACCCTTATGGTGATGGTTGTAAAGTCAACCTTATAGACCAGCAATCCTAGTGGTAGCATGGACAAAGCAGTCTTAGGCTAAACTCAAGAGGGCATGTGAAGCCAGCTGTTTTACCATATGTAACCCCTTTAATACCAAATGAAAGGACACCACACAGGTTATATATAAAAATATATATGTATTTATTACTAACACAACCCTCTGAACTCTTTATGAGGTCAGAGGCATAAGCACATAACAAGATACTCAATTATCATACAATAAGTTGCACAAAATACAGTAGGGCCCTAGGGGCACGTAAAACCATATACTAAAATAGTGGTATAAGAACCACGTCACAAACAAAGGATAGGCCTAGGTCCTAGGGAATCGCTGGGGCTACGCTGTACTAACGAGAGTTAGGGAGCAGGAGGCCCAGGGGAGGCGTGTGCAGTGTCTTTACACACATGCGAGTTACCATAGAGTTAGAATGGGAACAAAATAATTGGAAACTAGTTCTTTTAGGACACTTCCAGATGGACTAGGAGAAAGCTACTTAAAACTTAGACACTAGGATAGTCAATACCCACAGGAGCACCGAAGTACTCGTGTTACCTCACCCACAGGAAGCGGGTGCATAGGTGTCAAAGTGTGTTGGGTTTCGTCGCTGAATCCTATGGAGCCTTGAAGAAAGATGCTGCAGGCGACCAGGAGAGAAGTGTCCGGTTGGATCCAAGGTTGGATCGAGGATGAAGAGTATCTGAAAGCAGAGGGGACAGAGTCTGGGTCACAAAACTAAGCACACTCGCTTCCGCGCAGCGGACGCGAGCAGCGGAAGCGCCTAAGGAGCGCCAAAGGAAAGCCCGTCTGCGCCCGTCAGCGTCCCGGAGGCGGACGGGGCGGATGGGTGACTGGGCTAGGATGATAACATACTTGCATGACGAGTTGCTTTCTCTCAGGGCTAAGTCAAATACCTGTTGCACGGTTTTTCCTAAATTATTTAAAGGTAAAAGACGCTGCCCTGGTTGCAGATGGCTACCAGGCAATGGCTCCGTCCTCATTCCCAAATCCATTCCCAAAAAGAGTAACTGTTTATTACTGAATACTAGGTCCCTAGGGAAGCATGCACTGGATATCTACAATCTGTTGATAGATACTATGCCCACCTGTCTCTTTCTGGCTGAGACATGGTTGGGAGACAGCTCAGGTCCGGATATAGCCACAGCGATTCCCCCTAGCTATGTCATCATTAGGAAAGACAGGGCCAATGGCAAGGGCGATGGGGTGGCTATGGTAGTGGATAAGCGATATGCGTGTTCTATTATAGACACTGACGACATTTCGGGTTGCGAGACTTTGGGATTCTCACTTTCCCTGTCGCCACACCAGTCATGTTCAGGGCTCCTGGTCTATAGACCCCCAGACCCTATGGGCTCTTTCCATGGGGAGCTCCACTCCGTAATATCTGCACTTTGCGTAAAATCACAGCATTGCCTGCTTCTAGGTGACTTTTTTTTTTTTTATAAATTTTATTTTTGTGCAGGTGGAAAAGAATACAGTCACAGCCAGCTCAAATTCAGCATAAGAAAACTTACAACATGGTTCTATCTCCACAGCCTTCATGCCCACAGCCCGGAGGCGACTTTTGGTTTCGTTGAGTAACGTGCTGTTGTTTCACAACGTGCGAGCTCTGTAAATAACTCCCCGAACCTGCTTTTTTGAGTTATTTTCCCCCCACAACTCCCCCCCCCCCTCCCACCCACCCCTGTCTACAAACTAGTTGGTTTCCATCTCAATGCGGTTACAGTTCGGTCTCATGCGCGGCCAATTAAGTGGCACGTGTCCATCAACACCATTCGTGTCCACTCTGCTGATGCCCATCTCCTGTCCCATGATGCTGTACATGACCTCACATGTGTGGTGACCCTAAATTTCTCAGCGTGCCAGAGTGCCCCCAATTACATATCTTCATCAGGTGATCTCCCTTTCCCGCCTACGCCCCCCGTTCGCTTATGCGGGACCTCCCAAGCGCCCGGCTTCTAGGCCATGGTATTGTCTCCATTTACCCCATACCTTTCGGAATTTTCTGGGACAACCTCTCGCCTTGTACGTCACTCGTTCTGCAGCCATATAGAGGTCCAGCCCTCTCCTCCATTCCTCTACTTCTGGCCTTTCCGCTGCCCCCCAGTATTTGGCAATGTCCCTTTTCGCCACTACTAATGCCAGCACCAAGAAAATAATATGCGGGCGCGGCAGGTCTACGTCGGCCACCAGTCCCAGTAGTGCCAGCTTCGGGTCCAGTGTCAGCTCTACACCCAGTACCTCCCCCAGTTCCGTGAAAATGTGGGACCAATACTGTTGAATCTCCGCACAGGACCAGATTGTGTGGTAAAAGTCCCCCTGTTCGGCCCTGCAACGCAGACAGATGTCGTCTGTTATTTTGCCCATCTTGAGGAGACGCCTCCTATCAAAGTACGTCCTGTGCAGCACATTCAATTTAATCAGCCTCAGCCGTGACTTAATGGCCACTTCCCGGGGGTGCATCAGGATCAGTTCCCAGTCTAAATCTTCCAATTGTCCCACTTCTGCCTCCCACTTGCCCCTGAGTGTCGGCAAACTTCCAAACATGTTATTCGTGAGTGTTTTGTATGTGATGGACACTGCCTGGTGTAGTATTTGTTCCTGCAAGAGTCTCCCTTCTAAGGGTGAGTACTCTGGTATATCTTGTAGAGCTATCTTCTGTGCTTGCCAAGCATGGACTAACTGCAGGTATTTGTACTGTTGTGTGTGATGTAATCCAAACTCCTCCCGGAGCATCGCAAAGGTCTTCAACTCACCCTGCCTGATCACGTCCCCGATGGTAGAGATCCCTATATCGTCCCACCTATGGAAGCCCTCCAGTTTTTGAAGTTCCGTGAACCAGTTGCAATGCCACAGTGGTGTCTGGCGTGTAGGTTTCTCCTCCCACCCCGTGGCCCTAGTGGCCCTTATCCATGCGCGGATCGTGATCATGGTAGCGGGCAGGAGCGTCCTCCCTGTCTCCCCTCCATATATGTAGTGAAGAATATTGTGTGTAGACAATTTATGTCTTTCTAATGCATACGTCGGGTGGTCCGCCGGTGCATGTAACCAGTCATTTATGGGGGTCAAGTGTTCCGCCCAGTAGTAAGCCTCCAGGTTCGGCAAGGAAATCCCACCATTGTATTGGTGCCGTTGGAGCGTTTGGAGTGCGATACGTGGTTGTTTGCCTAACCATAGGAACGATCGTAAGTCTGCATGGATTTTGGCGATCGTGGTGGCCGGGAGTGAGTAATATTCATTCTGAAGTGCGTAGAGGAATTTCGGTAGAGTGATCATTTTGTACATAGCCGCCCTACCCAGGAGGGTGAGTGGTAGCAGCCTCCATCTCGTCATATCCTCTACTGCCTCTTTCATTACTCGTTCTACGTTGGTTTGAAACGAGCGCTGTTTGTCCAGAGTGATATAGACCCCAAGGTACTGAAACCCTTCCGTGGTCGTGAGCAAACGGTCTGGTAGAGGCACGTCTGTCACAGGTCCCTGCGGCATGTACAAGACTGATTTGTGCCAGTTGATGGAATGGCCTGCCACTGCCCCAAAGCCCTCCAACTCTCTGAACAACGTACCCACGGAGACCTCGGGTTTCGTAATATACAGCAAGACATCGTCGGCGTACAATGAAACCTTTTCCTGTGTCTCCCCTGAAGTACTCCATGTAAAACCATGTATCCTTGGGTTCTGCCGAATTTTGGCCGCCAATATTTCTATCGTGAGTGTAAAGAGTAGCGGGGACAGCGGGCAGCCTTGTCTGGTGCCCCTTTCTACCCGGAATTCGCGTGATAGCCATCCATTAACTCGTACCCGCGCTCTCGGCGCCGTGTATAGCAGCCCTATCCATTTCTGGAAGTGTGGACCAAAACCAAACCGCCTAAGTGCCGCCATAAGAAAGGGCCAGTGTACCGCGTCGAACGCTTTTTCAGCGTCTAAGGACATGAACCAGTGTGGTTCCGTCTTATCTCTCACTTCTTGGAGCCAGTTGTGTGTCTGTCGGAGGTTAAGCTTTGTTGCTCTATCCGGCAGAAACCCCGACTGGTCCGAGTGTATAAGGTCAGGAACGACCGTCCGGAGACGTGTCGCTAGAATCGTGGCCAGCACTTTCACCTCCATGTTCAGCAATGAGATTGGGCGGTACGAGGCACAATCCTCCTCAGGCTTGCCCTGTTTGTGTATCGGTACTATGGTCGCCAGTGTAAGGTCTCGTGGGAGCGACCCTATTTCGTAGGCTTCAACATATAGGGCTAACAGGTGGCGCGTCAGCAAGTCGGCCGTTTTAAAAAAAAATTCCGCCGGAAACCCGTTGGGTCCCGGCGTTTTCCCCGTTTTTAACTTGTTTATGGCTACTCTAACCTCCTCCACTGTGATGTCCGCCTCCAAAGGGGCGCTGAGTTCTGCCTCCAGTACTGGGATATCCACATCTTCCATATACTGTAGGGCCTCGTCAACTGTTCCGAGGTCTCTGCCTCTATAGAAATCCTCATAGTGGAGTGCAAACTCCTCTGCTATGCCTTTGTCGGTAGCTTCCATGATGCCCCCGTCCCTCCTGATCTTCTCCACCCACCTTGCTGCTCGTTCTCTCCTGCTGAGCCATGCCAGAAGTTTGCCTGACTTGTCACCGACATCGTATAGGCGGTGCAGTGTTGCTAGTGATTGTGTCTTCGCCTCATTAGAGACCAATTGCCTATACTCCCTTTGTTTGTCTTGCAACCGCCTCAGTACGCCTTCCCCTTTGTGTACCTGGTATTCCCTTTCTAGCGCTAGGATGGCAGCCTCTAGCCCTGTCGCCTCCCTGTGCCGTTTATGGCGCTCATCCCGTAGTCTCCCTGTGATTCTGTCCCTCAGCACCGGTTTCATTGCCTCCCAGAAGGTAATATCGGAGTCTACGGAACCCTCGTTCTCCGCCACATATACTTTTACATCAGCCCGCAGCCCTCGTGTCATCTCGGGGGTTTGTATGTCCCAAGCTGCCAAGCGCCACTCAGTCTCGCGCCGCACCGTGTGTTTCCCTAAGTGTGCATACAGAGGCGAGTGGTCAGATATCCCCCGTGCTTTGTAGGCGAACACGTCACCCTCTGCCAGGTATTGCCTGGCCATGAAGATGTAATCTAGCCTGGAGAAGGTTTTATGGGCCCCTGAGTAAAAGGAGAACGTCTCCTGTGTCGGGTGTCGCCAGCGCCATGTATCGGTGAGTCCCATCTCCGCCATATATTGTGCCAATGCCGTTTGTGTCCCCCCTCTGCGTGTTGTACCTGAACGGTCTAGTGCTTCTGACATGACGTCGTTGAAGTCCCCCCCCACTATCTGCATCGTGTCCGCCGTGTCCAATAGGATGGATGCTATTTCCCTGAGTGTGCGTGATTGGAGGTTTGGGGGAGCGTATACAGAGACAATTGTCATATGCCGCCTGTTCCAGAACCCCTGTACTCCCACGTATGTCCCCTGTGGATCGCTCCACGAGCGTGTGACGGTAAAGGGATGTGTTTTGCTTATTAGGATTGCGACTCCCCTGGCCCCTGACGTATAGCCCGCGTGAGTCAGTACTTTATACCTCCCCCTCGCTATGAACGTGCATTTTCCTGCCCTGAGGTGTGTTTCCTGTAGGAGGATAAGGTCTGGTGCGACCCTTTTGATGTACGAGTTTACCAATCCTCTCTTTATTTTGGACCCTAGTCCGTTGACATTCCATGTCAGAATGGAGAGGCCCCTCTGATGTCTCTCAGTGGTAATCAGTGTATCTGCCATACTGTGTAGTTTGTCTGAAGGTCAGTAGGAGACCATAGCCTCCGTTTGCGACCACGTGGAGTATTGGGCATCTGACTGTTTCCCCATGAGTATTCCGGTAACCAACATCCCCCCCAAGATCCCCAACTTGTGTACCTACCCACTTGCAACGTGTGGGAACTCAGTGTTGCTTCTCTTGAACCCCCCCAAACATGAACTTCTCCCCCCCCACCCCACCTCCCTCCCCATCCAGGTGTGCCCGCAGCACGGGCATCTCTTTCTGAAGGAGTAGGCCTGTCGCCCACCCAATCCCCCCCCCCTAACAACACCTCAACAACCTTACAATCTCGTCAAACACAACACAAAAAAGAAAAAGGGGGGGGGGTGTCAACTTGCGTGAGCCCCTTCAGCTGACTGCCACTCCACAGTTTCCGGCCTGCCCTCGTACGAGTCTGTGGTCCATCATCGGAATGTCCCTGGGTTGATAATGCCTTGTTCGCCAATTGTTGCTACTCTTCAGGATGTCGAGTCTTGCGATTCAGATTCCGGTGCACTGTGAGGCTCTGATCCGTCCCGCTCCAGTACCCTGATCTCTTGCACCAACGGATGATCCGATTGCATGTCATCTTCAAATTCTGCACCTCCACCAGAGGTGGGACCGTCACGTGCGTCCTCCTCTTCACCTTCAGATCTCGCCGTGGTACGTAGCACTTCGTATCTCGAAGCAGAGGCTGCTGCTCCTCCTGGAGAGGCCGACCGCCCCTTCCTTGCCTGCCCGAGGTCGCGGCTATGGTACGGCGTCAGTGGCGTTTGTCTCCTGCCTCGTCTAGATTGCATTCGTCGCGGCTTTGG
The DNA here is from genome assembly GCF_964261635.1 of Lissotriton helveticus. Taxonomy (NCBI): domain Eukaryota; kingdom Metazoa; phylum Chordata; class Amphibia; order Caudata; family Salamandridae; genus Lissotriton; species Lissotriton helveticus. Next base: position 703,441,130 of record NC_136063.1, on the reverse strand, counting down.
AAGTTCCCATTGCGTCCTGCTTTTCAGTGCCTTGTCTAGCTCCTCCTGTGTTGCAACCTCTCTACTGTTCAGGATTGGCCGTTCCTCCAACCACTGCCACGCGTCTTCCGGGTGGGTGAAGAAGAGTGTTTGGCTGTTGAATAGTACTTTAAGTTTCGCAGGGAACAGTAGCATGTACGGAAGTTTCATTTCTCTGAGTTTGGCCTTCACCGAATCAAAGGATCGCCTCTGCTTTTGCACTTCTTGGCTGTAATCCGGAAAGATCATGATGTGTGAGTTTTCAATCCGGATCTCGCCTAGTTTTCTCGCCTCTCTCAGTATCAGGTCCCTGTCAGCAAAGTTCAAAAATCTTGCAATCACCGGTCGTGGTCGGGCCCCCTCCGGAGGTTTCGCCAAGAGCGCCCTGTGCGCCCTCTCTATTATGAAGCACTGCGAAAACGGCGCCCGTGGGAATGTGTCTCGTAGCCACGTTTGCAGGAAGGACACCATGTCGTTCTTCTCAATTCCTTCTCTAAATCCCACGAAGCGTAGATTGTTGCGCCGCGCCCTATTTTCGGCGTCATCCACTTTCCATGCGAGTTGGCGATGCGATGCCTGGAGCTCTGCCACGTCCTTTCGCAATGTTGTGATGGTGTCTTCCGCTTCCCCCACTCGGGATTCCACCGCCGTGACCCTATCCGAGAGGTTATGAAAATCCTGTCGTAAGAGCGTCACCTCCGACCCCACCTCACCAATTTTGACCTCTAATGCAGCTCTGGACTCATGGATGTCTGTACGCGATGCCTGGATTGCTGCCAAGAGCCGATCCGTGTCAGAGTCCATGGTAGGGACTGTTGGGAGGCCGTCCGCCCCCCGACGCGGGGCCGCGTAGTTGTCCATCGGGCCCTGTTTAGCTCCTTTCGGCGGGACATTTCCCCTCCCCATGACTTCCTCGAGCATCCGCTAGCCCAATAGTCCGGGGGCCGGAGCAACCTCTCCTCGCGGGTGACCGGTGGCGCCGGCAGGCTGTCCCCTGCTCTCCAGGTGGCGTGGCCCACCCCCTCAGCCCCTGCTAGTATCCTCGGTCCCACAGGGTCAGCGTCTCTCTGTAGCGTGCGGGCGAGTCTACCCTGCAGCGCAATGGCCTCTGCCAGACCTGTGATGGTGGTCTTGACCCGCCAAAATTGCGCGTGGGGGGGGGGGGGGGGGGGTTATGTTCCAGCGCCCTCCCAAATGTCGCCGGGTGTCTCTTCCAGCTCTTCCTCTTGGCGATATCTACCCTCAATGTGCGTTACTCCACGGGTGTGGACGGGTCTGGTACCGCTGCGTGGCTGGGTAGGTGTGCTCCCCCCTCTATGCGTGGAACTCTGGGTGCGGACGGGACTGTGACTGCCGAGTGACTTTGTAACAGGGGCCAGACGTCCTCTCTCACCTTCTCGCGCCCTTGCGCGCGTCCGCCTCCGCAGGATCACCACTGCCCAGCGGTAGGGTCGGAGGGCTCGCCTCTACGCAGTGCCAGGTCTCCTCAGTGTAGGCAGCAGCAGGGGGGCTCTCACTCACTTCTCCCGCCAGCAATCAGCACCTTGGGTCTCCGTGTGCCGGCCTGCATGCGACTCTCCCCACTCCGCTCAGGATCGCAGGGGCTCCTCCGTCACTTCGGGCGCCATCTTGGTGCAGGCCATCCCGTCGCCGCTCAGGTCCTCTGCTGCCGGCGGGAGACCGAGCATTCACCGGGTGGTGCCCGGGGATGTACCTCCGGCGTGTAGAGCCTCCACTCCGACAGGGTCGCACACAGGGCAACGGCACGAGTCGGCTGACGGACCCCACAGCGCTCGGTGCCCTTAAACACTTGCCGCCATCTTGGTGAAGGCAGCGCACGAACTCGGGACTCCGCTGCAAATTTCCCGGCGCAAACACCACCGTTCTGCTTTCCGCACCTCGCAGCGGGTGCTGGACACCTTCAGCCACCGGTCAGGACGTAGCAGGGCAGTTGCGGTCTGTTATAAAGACGGATCATGCGGCTGTCGCCCAGGAGCTCCGCAGTCTCACTCCCTAACCGGCCATGCTGCTGGCCACGCCCCCGCTTCTAGGTGACTTTAATATTGATATGGATATCGCAGATACAACAGACAGTATCAAGATGAATGATACTACTGCTTCGGTGGGACTCATTCCTTATCTGTCGGCCCCTACACACGTCAAGGGTCATACACTGGAGCAAGTGTTCTCTACTATCCCGATTGACACCTCCACCCCCGTGCCAGTTCTTAGTGGACTTTCAGATCACTCTTTCGAAAAAAGTATGCTCTAGCGGCCAGGACCACAAAGCTCAGAACAACAGAGCCTTCCATCGTGTATCTCCAGACCTGCTAGCGCAGGCCTTACTTTCTCACCCGTGCCTGCTGTCTTGCGCCCTAGAAACTGATCTTGAGCACCTGCAGACTTGGCTCCTTCAGCAATTCGAGGACTTGGCCCCCCTTCTAGCCGGCCGCACTAATTCTCCCAGAGCTTCTGCGCCCTGGTTTTCTTCAGCTCTGGCAGAGAAGCGGCGGCAATGTAAAAAAGCAGAAAGAACTTGGCGTAGGCACTATGATTCTATATCCAAGGAAGCTTACAGAGAATCCATCAGGGAATACCACCATGACATCACCACAGAAAAAAAAGGCTTACTTTGCAAGAAGAATTGAGGAAGCCGCTAACTCTTGCAAAGAAATTTTTCTGATAGTGAAGGATTTCATCTCTCCTTCTTGGTGTACCCCCAGAAGCTCGCATTCGGGGCCTTGGGTCACTGAGCTAGCTAACTTTTTTGCAAATAAAATTAAATCTATTCAGGCCTCCTTTTCTGTCACGGATGTGTCCATAGCCCAGGGAGCGTCTCTACCTGTACTATCGTTAGACGCCGAGAGGCCTTCCCTTGCGGATTTTCCGCCCTCCGCAGGCCTCCTTGGACCTTCTTTCAAAACTAAAATCAGGCTGCCCTCTTGACCCCTGTCCCGCTAAAATCCTTGCAAAAGTTGCTCATGTGATTAACCCCTTAGTCAATCCGGTGCTTAATATCTCCCTTAGCACAGGGGTGGTGCCTCAGCCCTGGAAACAGGCTCTCATTCTGCCACTTTCAAAAAAGCCTAATCTAGATCCCACGGCACATGCTAATTACAGACCCATTTCCCTTCTGCCTGCTTTGGCGAAAATTGTGGAGAAGCACGTCCATCTAACCCTTGCCAGCTTTCTGGAGACACATAATATTCTACACCAGTCACAGTCGGGGTTCCGGTCTAACATGAGTACTGAGACAGCTCTGCTTGAAGTCATGGAGGCCATCAACGAGACCTTGGACTCCGGGGGCAAAGCGATGTTGGTGATGCTGGATCTCTCGGCGGCTTTTGACACCGTCCCCCATGGCCGTCTCCTTTCTAGACTTAGGGAGATCGGTCTAAGGGGGTCGGTGTACGGTTGGTTCGAGTCTTTTCTAGCTGATCGCAAACAAACGGTCTGGGCTCCTCCGTTCTCTGCCACGATGCCGCCACTAGAGGTGGGAGTGCCCCAGGGCTCAATTTTGAGCCCAACTCTTTAATATCTATATGGCCCCCCTGGCGGCACTGGCTGAGGCCCAAGGTGCTCAGATCGTGTCGTATGCTGACGACACCCAGCTTCTCTTCTCGTGTGACAGAGACTCCGATTTTGATGGCGAGATCATCAGAGGCTGTCTAGAGGCTGTATTCGACTGGTTTCAGTGAAACAGCCTCAAGTGCAACTCCGACAAATCTGAGGTGTTGTTTTTTGGCTGCCCTCCGGACCCGAGGTGGAAGTCCTGGTGGCCGGTGGCGATGTTTCCCCCCTCCAGTGACTCTGCAGTCGCCAAAAATCTCGGAGTGCAGGTCGATAATGGCCTCTCTCTGAAACCTCAAGTGTTAGGCCTAGCGGGCAAATGCTTTGGTCTCCTGAAGATGATCAGGAAATTCCTGCACCTACTCTCGCTGGATCACAGAAAAGTGACTGTGCAGGCATTGATAGGCTCACGCCTGGACTATGCCAATGTGCTGTATCTTGGCATGCCGGAGTTTCTTCTAACGCGCTTGCAAATTGTCCAAAACTCAGCCGCTCGTGCCATTTTTGGCCTCAATCGGAGAGCCAGTGCCAGTGACCTTCTTAAAACCCTCCACTGGCTCCCTATTAGAAAGCGTGTTGTCTTTAAATCGCTCACTGTGGCCTTCAAGGCACTTCATGGCACAGGAGCTGCATACATCCGAAAGCAGATGGTGTTCTATCAGCCATCTAGATCGCTCAGGTCTTTGACCTTGGCCTTGGCAGCTGTACCAGCGATTCGGCGTGCCCGGTGTGGGGGACGCTCGTTCAGACGTTTGGCTCCACAGCTGTGGAACGCTTTGCCTCTATCTTTGAGATCTAATGGCAATCTGGTAGCTTTCAGGAAGGACCTTAAAACTCTGCTCTTTGTTCAGTAGGTGCTCTGTTTTGCCCCCACCTTTTGTACCGCCGAGGGTTTTTGAAGCGCCGGGACACTCCTCGGAGAAGCTGAGCGCTATATAAAACGCCGGTTACTGTGCAGGGTTTGGGGTGACAGGCTATTGGCGCTCAAACAGGTAGCTAAGAAGGGTGACTGAGTAGAGGATGTCGTTTAGGAGTATGATGCTGCCATGAAAGGGGAAACACCCAGAACCCCTAAGAAGATCAGGAACAAGGCCCTGATCTATACAATAAGATACAAAACCTGGGCACACATATGAATATCAACAGTACAAAGGTAATAAGTAAGTGTAGTCGACACCGGATTTATATTTTGCACATTTTATACGTGTAGATGATCTTTAAGAAAGACAAACGCCAGCCGACACGTGTTTCGTCAAAGGACAGTGCCTATGACTCTTCAGGGCTCTAAAGCGTCATTATGGTATAGTTGGTCCGGTGATAATTCCAACCCGGAGGCGGGTAAAATATGAGGAAATCAAAAAATATATGCAGTGGTCAAAACGGGCGAGTGCGTCCGGGACCACGGAGGAATCTGTGAAAGCAGAGCTCCTCCTGTCAGCGTCTCGTCGGTAAGGATAAAAACCGTATAAAATGTGCAAAATATAAATCCGGTGTCGACTACACTTACTTATTACCTTTGTACTGTTGATATTCATATGTGTGCCCAGGTTTTGTATCATATAAAACGCCCCTTAACATTAACATTAACTAGCCAGTGACCAGGAAGGAACCAGGAAGGAACCAGGCAATGTCGCGAAGCTTGACTCTGCAGCCACGTGGACCAGGAGGCGTCGACGACGATCAGTAGCTGGATACGGACTGTCCCACAAAGGATCTCGCTGTTGGCGGCGTCGGCTTCCGGATTGGAGTCAACAGGCCTTGGCAAATGCAACCCACGCAGGAATCGAATATTCGCTTCGGGATAGACCAGCAAGGTCTATGGGGCTTCTCCTTTGCAGGGAAGCAGGGGCCCACCTGGAGCAACCAGGCAGGCGGTGTAGATTCAAAGGTTTGTTGTCACAGAGGCCACTAGCCAATGGGCAAGCGACCGGGCAGACGCGTCGAGCAGGAAAATGCAGAAGGGCCCCATGCAGAACTCGTGGAGTGTAAGGGGCTGATCTTCAGTGCAGATGATGCTCGGGGCTGGGGCTTCTCAATCCCCAATGCACAACTTCGAGAGAGCCTCAGAAGCTGCACAAGTAGCAAGGAGCAGGCAGGTCCCACGTCTCTCGTAGCCTCCACGGGTCTCAGCTTTGCAGGGACTGTGGATCGGGGTCAGAGAAGTCTGGAAGTCTGGCTTTCGTCGGACTCTGTGCTCGGGCTCCGGCAGGAGCGTCGACAAAGTAAACCGCTGATCGCTGGATGGTGCCTGTTTCCACAGGATGGTAACTCCTTAACCACAAGGGAGATTCTTCAGTCGTCTTCTGTGAAGGAGATCGTCGAAGGTCCAGAGTTTCGTTTCAAGTTTCAGTTCAGGATAAATCTGAAGTCTCTAGACTCAGCTCCTACCTATATACTAATCTGGTGGGCTGGATTACCTGCTAGGTCCCTCCTATGGGTGGGACCAGGGAAGGGGGTGGTTACACCCCTTTCCCTTTGTCCAGTTTTGCGCCAGAGCTGGGGCTGAAGTGCCCCAGCAACTGGTTTGAACCAGCCTATGCATGGGACACCTTGTGTGCCCCAGGCAGTGTCTCATTTCATTCAGCCCTCCCTGCCCCAATACACTATGGCCTGTCTGGGGTGGTGCTAGCACCTCCCAAGACAGGAAACCTATTATCCAAGCCTCCCTCGCTGGAAGGACTCCTAGCAGCAGGAGGTCAGACTTGTGTCTGTGGCAGCAGCATCCATTTTGTGATGCTGAGGCTCTGGTTAACTTTAACTGGGATTAACAGGAAAAACATGTCTTCTCCCTCTAGAAGGGTGGAATGCTACCCCCGTCTCCAGAACTGGTGAGGGGGTAGTATTCCAAAGCGTACGACACCTTACACAACATGTTTTGATAAAGCCTAGAGCTCAGAAGAAGCCTGCTGATAGCAAGGGTTCGAGTCTCGGTAATGTCGCCAAACCTCCTGTGATTCTGGGCAAATCACTTCATCTCACCGTGCCTAACAAAATGAATGCGTGTGCTCATATAACGTAACTGGTGCTATGTAAAGCACTCTGATACCCGGTTCCGTTCGGGTCAGGTTCGCGCTATATAAAACTCTGCAAAAAAAAAAAAATGCCAAACTAAAGTTATCAATAACCGCGAGGATTATAATGCACTTAAGAGTATACGGTATGGCTATATCATGGAACAGCTATAAGGACATGGTTCCGAAAGCTGCAGACAGGCTCAGCTCATGCTAGAGCACCATCTCATATAAAACCAAGCACTCTGCCTTCAGGATTGTTAAGGCCTGCCATAGGAGTGACTTATAGGTGCATATGTGTCTATCTATAATGGTAGGTATAGGAATACTATACCTAAGCAAGGGGTGATTACACGACCTTGCCCCAGCTGAGTGATCAGCTAGTTGTGTCAGTTTGGATGGCCAGCCAGGGGTGGCAAAAGATATGCTGCAGCCCCTGGTAGGCCTTGGGTGCACCTATGCCCTGGGTACCTATGGTACATTATACAGGGGTGTAATGATCAAAGGAGAGAGTAAGGGATTGTCCACATATAGATTGGACCAGGAATACTCCTATTCCCCTAGGGCAAATGTTTTTAAACAAAAAGAGGAGTATCCTCTGTAGAATATAAGACAAATAGTCTGGAGGGTAGACTTAATGGCAAAAGAAGGAAAGTAGTATCCTTTTATAAAAAACCCTCACTCACCAGCCTAGCGGTGACATGCTTCATCATCGGGGTCCACCCTGGTGGCCTAGCGTCACCAGGGTGTGCTGCGACACCTGAATTACAGTGGAGCGGGTTGTGACTGTAAGTGCAAAAAATATATGTTAAAAATTGTCCTGGTTTAACTCAAAAATGTAACTTTATTCTGGAGCAACTGGACAATGTTAAAATTAGTGGTGAGATGTCGGTAGGCAAGTTACGACCTACTCATCTCTATATGTGTTGGTGTGTATTGGTCGACATTAGTCTCCCCACCAATAGTGCCTCCCTTTCTGCCTACGTTACTCCTTAAATGCGATACATTTATTAACTTCCACATTCCCTTCTATAACCAAGCGCTACATGCGAAGGGTTAACCATGTTTATTCACTCGCCGATGGGGCTTGCGTGCTGCAGCACTCCATGTGCACCATGACAACGTGTTTACTAACGTGACCACGCCCCCTGACGTAGGCGCGGCCGCACCCACCCCGGAATAGTGCCTCCCTTCTGCCTAATGCGATACATTTATTAACTTCCCAATCCCCTTCAACAACCAAACGCTAAACGCGAAGGTTTAACCATGTTTATTCACTCGTCGATGGGGCTTGCGTGCTGCAGCACTCCATGAGCACCATAACAACGTGTTTACAAACGTGACCACGCCCCCTGACGTAGGCGCGGCCGCACCCACCCCGGAAGCGGCCGACACCCTTTATCACAGCCTGCACTGAACGGCCACCATAGCCGAGCAGGGAACCAAGGCAGTAGGTCTCAGCCTAATCGCTTTGTCAGCAAACTGTAAGTAGACCTCCCTTTCTAGCGGACGCGCTGTTCGTTCCGAGACTCCCACTCGGACGGCCCTCGCCGGCGCCTCTTTCTCCGCTATCCCGGCCCTTCACTCACATTTACTTAACTTTCTCCCCATATATTCCGCCATTGCAGAATATGTTTCTTCTGATGCAAAGAGCCTACACCCTGCCCGATGAAGCATAATAAAGCTCCTAACTAAGTAAGCCTCCACTCATGCCACCAAACCGTAGTGAACTATTATATGTTATATGTATGTGAGTCATGTACGTGTATTTTACGTTTATTTTTCACGATATTGAACAACTACCTTAAACCTATGCGCACGCTACCATAGCAGAAGCCTCTGATAGCCACCATGAATCAGGCGCACCAAGGTGATTATTCAGACATAGTATAGCCCCTGAACTTAACTGTAACGTTGCAGGCACCTTCGGAAGGCGCCACCTAATGGGCATACAAGTACGATAATCACAACGCATGCAGTCATTTACGCACCTATTGATCAACAAATATGCCCAGCATCTACGGATGCTACTTTCTTCACCCTGAGGGTGTGACACGAATATTATATGGCATGGTATTTCACATTATAGAGACACTTCACGACGTAACAGGATAGTAAATATGATTATAATTGAAATACGCTTTTATCCTTTTCTTTCACAGGTCTCTTTTTCTTAACAATTTTTTTTCTTGCTCACTTATTCAGTTGAGCACACTTACCCCGAGCAATTTGGCTGAGGGTCAACAGGGGATCAGGATAGGGTGAGCCTTTTAGGGGGCACACACCTTCCGTCCGCCTGTTTTTTGGTCCTGAAGAAACCGGGCATTAGCCCATTGGTAGAAACATGTCGACCAATACACACCAACACATATAGAGATGAGTAGGTCGTAACTTGCCTACCGACATCTCACCACTAATTTTAACATTGTCCAGTTGCTCCAGAATAAAGTTACATTTTTGAGTTAAACCAGGACAATTTTTAACATAAATTTTTTGCACTTACAGTCACAACCCGCTCCACTGTAATTCAGGTGTCGCAGCACACCCTGGTGACGCTAGGCCACCAGGGTGGACCCCGATGATGAAGCATGTCACCGCTAGGCTGGTGAGTGAGAGTTTTTTATAAAAGGATACTACTTTCCTTCTTTTGCCATTAAGTCTACCCTCCAGACTATTTGTCTTATATTCTACAGAGGATACTCCTCTTTTTGTTTAAAAACATTATACAGGGGCTCATAAGGTGACCCAATATCCAATTGGAGATGTACCTAAGGTACATGAAGTCCATTTTACAGTGAGAGTAGATAGCCTGGGGCCCTGAATAGCAGGATCCCAAGCCAACTAAGTCGAAAACCAGCTAAACACAAGGCAAAAAATCTGGGGTAACCATAGTCAGGTATCCACCTTCCTACAGCAGGACTATAGGGCGCTGGCGACTGACCAGGCTAAGGCCTTGTGGAGAGCTACGCAGGGGCGGTTGTATGAGGTGGGTATGAGGTGGGTGACAAAGCTGGGAAACTATTAGCCTGGCTGGCTAAAAGAGACTGGGCAAGTAGATTAGTACCTGAGCTCCACGGGCATGAGTGTGAGTCCCTTACAGATCCACTAGGCATTGTGGACCATTTTGCGGCCCACTTAGAGGCAGTCTACACCTCGGCTGCCCCATCTTCCAAAGAAGATTCCCGCCAGATGCTCACTGATATAGTTTTACCCAGACTATCAGTGGTTGGCCATGACTTCATGGAGAGTAACATATTCAATGATGAAATAGCGGCAGAGATACGTACCCTTACACCAGGCGAAGCCTCTGGCCCTAACGGGTTGCCGATTGAACTTTACAAACTCAAACCAGACAGATAGGCCCCATACTTAAAGGTTATGTATCAGGAATCAAGACACTCAGGACTCCTGCCCTTGGACCAAAGGACGGCCACTATTGTTACCATCCACAAGGAGGGGAAGCCTAAAACTGATTGCAGGTCTTATAGTTCGATATCACTGTTGAACGCAAAGCCCAAGATTCTGGCTAAGCTCCTTCCTAACTTGCTTTTGACGGTGGTTGGGACCCTGGTTCACCTGGATCAGTCTGGTTTTATACACCACCGCAACACCGCACTGAACTTGCGTAGGGTGCATGGTGTTCTAGGTAGGGTGGCCTCCATCTTGGAGCCGGCAGCCATAGTCTCTTTGGACGCTGCCATGGCGTTTGACACCATCGAATGGCCATATTTGTGTGCAGTATTGGAGAAAATGGGGTTCGGCACGAAATACATACACTGGGTGCAGCTACTGTATTCCCAGCCTCCGGCCCAGGTTGTGGTTAACAATAAAAAATCAGTCGCCTTTAAGTTGGGTAGGGGGACGCGTCAGGGATGCCCCCTATTCCCTCTTCTATTTGCCCTGGCGCTGGAACCATTGGCAGCTTGGATACGCAGGGACCCGATGATTCGGGGCACACGCTGGTCTCCGGAATGGGAGGACCGAATTTCCCCTTACGCTCCGAGAAGATCCTTGATTGTGCTTTTAGATATCCTTACGATCTTTGGCAGATACTCTGGCTACTCTATAAACTGGAGCAAGTCCCTCCTGTTCGTGGTAGCTGGTGAACCGCCGATCCCACCACGTGGGTGTCCTATACAGATGTGTACAGAAGGTTTTAAATATCTGGGTATTTTCCCCTCACTAGATGCCTCACTCCGTTATTCTTACAACCTTCTCCCCCCTTGCTTCGGCTGCGTACAGATATTGATAGATGGAAATTGCGCACCCTCTCCCTGCTAGGGAAGGCTGCCCTCTTTAAAATGTGTCTTTACCCCGGTTCTTGTATGCCCTCCAGAACTTCATGGACCCGATACCGGCGTTCTATTTCAGAGAAGTAGAGAGTCTCCAAAGGGATCTATTGTGGAATGGCAATCCTCGTATCGCTCTAGGTAGGCTTTCATTGAACTGGTATGACGGAGGCATCAACATTCCCAATATTATATTGTACTACTGGGCGGCTCACCTGTCCTCCATTAACCATTGCAATTACGCCCAGCCTAGAGACCCAGGTTATGGCATGGAAAGATGGCTCCTCTCTAGAGGGAACTTTAACTGAGCCCTTTACTCCAGGCCCTGGTGCTATCCACTCACGAGCCCCACTAAACACGCAGTACACGTCTGGCATGCGACCACCAAACGCCTTGGTTGGGGGCGCAAGCTAGCACTTGCAACACCGCTATAGGATTCCGAACAACTGGGCAATCTGTGGAGGAGTAAGTGGTTCGACAAATGGGATCTCATAGGTATTACCCATATAGGCGATCTGTGGAAAAAATCAGACATTAAGTTATTATCCGCATTGCAGCAACAGTACAAATTGGCCGACTCGGAACGCTTCCGCTACACGCAGTTTAGACACGCATTACACACTCACCTACAGCCCGGGGTCACACTACCGGAATCATCCCCGCTAGAAGATAGAATATTAGACGGTCATATTCCTGACAGCACCATATCACTGACATACAAAAAGCTGGTCAACAACATCTTGGATCCTCTCCAGGCCCTCAGAGAGAAGTGGACCAGAGATGGCATGGAGATGGACGACAAGGAGTGGCAGGAGGCTATCTCCTCTCTCAGAGTGGTGGCGATACCAGCGCGTCTTCGACTTGTCCTACTAAAATTTCTAAACAGGGTATATGCAACAGGGCCTCAATTGGTGCCGATGGGGAGCCTGTAGACGGGTATGCGGCCAGCAGGGATCCTTTCTTCATGTAGTCTGGGAGGCGAGCTGATCCAACCCTATTGGCGCAACATTCATGACATAATTAATACTGTCTTGTCCGTGCAACTTCGTGTGGAAGCCCGTAGGTGTCTATTAAAAATCTAGGAACCAACTGATTTAAATGTCTGCTTAATACATTGGGTCACGTTGGGACTAATGCTAGCCAAGAGAAACATTGCCCAGCGATGGGGAGCGCCGCTCCCCCCTTTAGTGCGAGACTGGGAAAAAGACTTGGATTGGGCAATGTTTAGAGAAAGAACTGTATATGTAGCTCGTGTTTGGGGCTTGTGGAACTCCTACCGAGGAGATATATGTCAACCTCCCCTGACTCCTAATATCGAAGATCCCCCTTCACCCTAGACCTTCCACACTCTATTTATGTATATTGTGATTTACCTACTGTTCCCATGAAGCCCAATGTACTACTTCCTCCGAAATGTCATTGTATTGCTGATGTTTATTTCTCAATAATAAAAAATGTTAAAAAAAAAAAAAAAAGAAGACTTGAACCTGATCATTTGTCTTATGCAGAACTAGGGCCAGGACAGAAAGTGACAGGAAGGAGTACAGGAGGCCCCTGTTCCAATCAAGACAGAATGTGTTTCCTAATTAATGTTCTTGTGGTAACTCCAGCACGCATCAGTGTTGATACAGAAATTGTTTGGCGGTGGTGCAAGGATCTAGCCAGGCTTCTCCCTATCTTTGGACGACACCCTGCGCCACTTCATGATCCAGAAGCCATTTGTGATCTGCGTCTGCGCAGTTTGTCTGCTCTGCAATTCATAGACACTGTCAGGTGATCTGCAATGAGGAGAAAGTCTTGGTGCTACACCCACTTCCAGAGGTGTAGAGCCTTCTGGGCACAGGACCCTACTCCACCCTGTTAATTGCAGTACCAAAAGGAGGTGGTTTCCATGAAAACCTGCACCAGCTTACCTTAAGTCACGAAGGCCTTCAGTGCCACGTGAATGGTCCTCCGCTCTCTTAGACTGATGTGGACCTAGCCCACCACTGGAGTCCTCTGATGTTCACACCTGCCAGGTGACCTCACATTCCTCCCCTCAACGGAGCAGTAATGAACCGGTCACCCTGCTGCAAGATAAATGGCAGTCGGTCAGCCACCACTGCTAATTTTGAGCAGTTTCCTTGAGCACCTGGATGGTGCCGGGAAGGTGGCCTTCATGCTGAGCCTACTGGAATTGTAGGTTCTGTTGCAGAGCACACACGTGATAAGGAGGATGCAGGAGGCCAAGAAGCCTCAGAGTCGCTCTCACAGTGATTCAGGACCAAGCCTGACACACCTGGATCATAGCCTGAATGTCCAGGGCTAGTTGCTGTGGAGAAAAAGCCTTAACTCCACTGTGTGATCACCCCAATGAATGGAAGCCTCTGCGAAGGATGTGGGACATCAACTCATTTATGGTGAATCTAAAAGCGGTCATGAGGTTCGCAATCGTCCAGAAGTGGTCCACAAGTGACTGCGATAGCCTGCCTCCAGCAGCGAGTTGCTGAGGTGCACAAGTTACTACTTGTGTAACGATATATCTGTAAGAGACATTAGTTAGTATTAGATTCCTTACCTTAGAATATCCCCAGGCGTCAGACTGGATCCGGAAACTTTTGCGTAGCAGTACCCTTGCGTGTCGGTAGGCGTCGTCTGCGGCTCCGCGTCCGTCGTCGGCGCCGTGATGACGTCGTCGGAGTTCTTAGACGCCGCCTCCGCGTGCTGACGTCAGTTCTTAGACACAGCTTTTCCGCGCCAGAAACGCAGAGCCATGTTAAAAACCAACACTGGTGCCATTGAAACTAGGGCCCTGAAAGGGGATAACCCTAACCCTAGATATTGGTTTGCAGAACGGGGAGGATGGGTGGGTCGGTAAGGAATCTAATACTAACTAATGTCTCTTACAGCTATATCGTTACACAAGTAGTAACTTGTGCATCTGAAAGAGACACGTTAGTATTAGATTCCTTACCTTAGAATAGATACCCCAGCAATACCAACCCCGGTGGTGGGTCTGCGAACCAATAATCACACCAGAAAGTCCTGGAGGACGGAACGGCCAAAGAAGCCATCCCTCCGGACTTGGCTGTCCAGGCAGTAGTGGCTTGCAAACGTGTGAAGCGATGCCCACGTAGCTGCCTGGCAGATGTCTTGTAAGGGCACTCCCCTGCCCAGGGCAGTGGTAGTCGCCGTGGCTCGGGTAGAATGGGCCCGCAATCCAACAGGGGGCTCCTTTCTAGCCAAGGAGTAGCATGCCTGGATACACAAGATGATCCACCGGGAGATGGTCCTCTTGTGCACCGCTTTCCCCATCTTAGCGCCCACGTAACCAACAAAGAGTTGGTCATCCACCCGGAACTGGCGTGTGCGATCCAAGTAAAATGAGAGCGCACGTTTTGGGTCCAGACGGTGGAGCCGCTCTTCCTCTTTAGAGGGATGCGGTGGCGGAAAGAAGGTGGGCAAGGTGATAGACTGCCCGATGTGGAAGGCCGTGACAACCTTGGGCAGGAAAGAAGGCTTAGTACGCAGCACCACTTTGTCCGGATGGACAGAAAGGAAAGGTGGAGTACAAGAAAGGGCCTGGAACTCACTCACTCTCCTGGCAGAGGTGATGGCAACCAGGAAAGCAGTCTTCAAAGTCAGAAGGCGAAGAGGGCAGTTGTGAAGTGGCTCAAAGGGAGCGCACATCAGAAACGTAAGAACCAGGTTCAAGTCCCACTGAGGCATCACAAACGGAACAGGAGGAAACGTGTGTGTGATGCCCTTAAGAAATCTATTTACAATAGGGGACTTGAACAAAGAAGGTTGATCAGGCAGCCTGAGAAAGGCTGAAGGGGCAGAAAGGTAGCCCTTGATAGTGCCCAGAGCAGAGCCCTGCTGGGCAAGAGAAAGAAGGAAGAGAAGAACCTCAGAAAGAGGGGCATTGAGAGGATCCACAGCCTTTGCTGTGCACCATGCCACAAATCTGTTCCACCTGCAGGCGTATACCGACTTTGTGGAGGGACGCCTGGCTGCCAGAATGACGTTACAGACTTCAGGAGGGAAGTCAAATGGACTCAACTGTCGCCGCTCAATCTCCAAGCATGGAGGTGGAGACTGGACAGGTTCGGGTGGAGGACCGTCCCCTGCTGCTGCGACAGAAGGTCCTCCTGAAGAGGCAGACGAACGGGGGGATCGACTGACAGACTGAGTAGCTCTGGATACCAGTACCTTCTCGCCCAGTCCGGAGCCACAAGCATGACTTGGGCCCGGTCGCGCTTGATCTTCTTCAGCACTCTGGGCAGAAGTGGTATAGGCAGAAAGGCGTACAACAGACCGCAACTCCACTCGCTACGAAAAACGTCTCCGAGCGAGTGCCGCCTTGGAAATTCCGTACAACAGGGAGATAGGTCTTGGGACGTAGGGTCAGCTGGACCATATGTAATATTTTAAGAAAAATAGTGCTGACCATACAAAGAGCTTATGACTTCTCCTTATTTGGAGTAACACATCCACTTTGATTCAAGATTTGTCTGGTATTATTTATTTATACCTTTTTATTTTTTGATTTTATGGTTAGAAAATTGATTTGTACGAAAAAGACATACCATATATATTTGACATACACTTATTATTCAAACAACATATACTTGATCACAAAAACATCGTATATAGACAACAAAACATGAATCAGAACATATCATATATACATTCGCACAATAATTTGTGCAACAACACAAATATTCATTATTTGCACCATCATTCTTTGAATTAAATGTATTCACAATGGAGAAAAAATCAGATGGAGAGAAAATCAATATCATAAACAATGCAAATGAAACTGAAAGACTTAATCAATATTTCAGTCATTCAAGGAGCGAATTGTTCCTAGCTGTTTATCCAATACTTGTCTCCATTTGGCCGACGCGTTTCGAACTCGCGATTTTAATTTGCGTGTTCTCATCAGGGCTTTATGACTTTTTCCTTCCAAGGGTCATCGCAGTTTAGTAGGGTTCAGTTATTCTATACGGAGGTCCCTGCCGTAGTTTCTTATTCGTGTAATCCCTTCTTTTAACTCGAAGTTCAGTCAGCATCCATCATTTTTTCAGGGGCGCCCCTGTGGGTCCTGTGTGCCTGCTCTCCTCACTCGGCGGTGTTCGTTCTAGCTTCTGAAGGCAAGGTGCGCTCGATGTTAGTAAGAGCGGTCCGTTACCCGATACCTGCTGCTCAAAGCTGCACTTCTCACTTGCAGTGGATTTCCATCAGTCTGATGGAACATCGAGCGCCCCCTGCCTTCAGAAGCTAGAACGAACACCGCCGAGTGAGGAGAGCAGGCACACAGGGGCGCCCCTGAAAAAATGATGGATGCTGACTGAACTTCGAGTTAAAAGAAGGGATTACACGAATAAGAAACTACGGCAGGGACCTCCGTATAGAATAATTGAACCCTACTAAACTGCGATGACCCTTTTTTTATTTTATTTTTATTTTATTTGCATGTTTATACCGCGCTAGGAATCGACTCCCGTAGGAGTATCTCCGCGCCTCTGGCAGAATCTGAGAGCAATGAGGACCCAGTCATATATCCTTCCTCCCTAGATAGATAGACTAGTAGTGAAAAGAAAAGTTTTTAATTTTTTCCTAAAGGGAAGGTGTTCACTGCATAGTCTGATTTCCATAGGGAGACCATTCCACAGCTGCGGGCCAGCTACTGACAAGGCCCTTCCCCCTTGTCTTGTCTTTTTAAACCTAGGGACGCATAACAATTCTTGATCTCCTGATCTAAGAGATCTGGAGGGGACATATCGATTGAATTTTTTTGTTAGGTAATCGGGGCCTTTCCCTGTGAGGCACTTGTGAATGATACAGCATGTTTTAAACATCACCCTCTGTTTCACTGAAAGCCAGTGAAGTTCAGTTAACAGGGGTTTTGATGGAGTGCGGGCAGGGACGTTAAGGACGAGGCGTGCGGCAGTGTTTTGCACAATCTGTAGTCTTGCAATAATCCCCTCGTTAGCGGCTAGCAATAATCCATTGCAATAATCCAGTCTACTCAACACGAGTGACTGTACCAAGGTTCTTCTGGTGGTATCAGGGAGCAAGGGGAACACCTTCCGAAGAAGCCAATTATATAGAAACAGGAGCCGACCACTTGATTTGCATGTTGCTTCAGGGCAAGCTCCTGATCCAGTTTTACTCCCAGATCTTTCACAACCAATTTGGGCTCAGGGACTGGGCCCAGATCTTGAGGCCACCAGTCAGGAGTCCACAGGCGTTTAGCTTCCCCAAAGAGCATCACCTCCGTCTTGGAGACGTTGCACTGCAGGAAGTTTGATGCCATCCAGTGGGCCACCTCTTTCATCCCCCGGGCAAAGGAGTTACGTACTTCAGGTGTCATTGTTTTGAACGGAAAGAGGAGTTGAGTATCGTCCGCATACGATACCGGGATGAAACCGTGGGATCTCATGATGTTAGCCAGGGGGGCCACGTAGATGTTAAATAACGTGGGGCTCAAACAAGAGCCCTGTGGCACCCCCTTTGAGATCTCCACCTCCTCCGACCGATAAGAACCCAAGATGACCCTTTGGGTGCGCTTTGTAAGGAAGCTCCTTAGCCAGGCCAGCGCCTTGCCTCCCAGACCGATGTCAATTAGTCTGGAGGTTATGATGTCATGTGACACCGTGTCAAACGCCGCTGACAGATCTAAAAGCACCAGGATAACGGAGAAACCTTTATCCTGTAGCATATGAAGATCGTCAGCGACGGACAGCAAGGCGGTCTCAGTGCTGTGCCTGGGCCTAAACCCAGACTGGGAGGGGTCTAGCCCCCCAGCATTTTCGATGTAATTTGACAGGTGCCGATTGACAAACTTCTCAGTAAGCTTCCCTAATAAAGGGAGGAGTGAGATAGGTCTCAGGTTTGTCAATTCGGTCCAAGGGATGGTATTGTTTTTCCTCAATGGTCTCACCAGAGCACGCTTCCAATCCGGAGGGACTTCCCCTGTACCCAAGGACAGATTGACTACGTGCCGAATACCAGCACCCAGGTCATTAGTCAGTAATGGCATAATGCGTGCCGGAATGGTATCTGAGGGGCACCCGCTCTTTATTTGCGTGATTAAGGCAATTGTCTCCTCCAATGATATGGGAGGAAATTCTACAAGCTTACTGACACAATTCTTTGCTTCTCCAGTGGGTGACTGAGCCGTACAGTCAGCAGTGACCGTGTTATTACTATTGTCCTTGGAGGCTAGTATCTTATCATATATGCCCTCAATCTTTCTAATGAAGAACTGGGAGATATTGTCACAAAGTTCCTGGGATTCTATCTCCACAGTCTCACAAGCAGCGGGCTTAATGAAGGTTTGTAAGACCTGATATAAAACTTTCGCATTTTTACCAGCTGCTGATAATTGGGCTGCTATATGATGTTTCCGAGCCACCCGAATGGCTTTATGATAGTTTTTTAAAGAGATTCTATGGTTCTCCTTATCCTCAGCCTTGCGTGTAACCCTCCATAGTTTTTCTAACTTTCTTGCAGTTAGCTTTAGCTGTCTAAGGTCATCAGTAAACCAAACTTCTTGTTTGGGAGCAGGTCGTGGTTTAAATGTTCTAAGAGGTACAGCATGGTTTATAGCCACTGTCACAGCTTCATGGAATTTACACAGTGCAGTGGTAACATTGTCCCCACATTCATCCCAATTGGGTTCAGTGTATTTCCCCCTGAAACCCTCTGGTGTTAATTTATTCCAGGGTCTCCTAATGTCTGCCATGACTCTCTGAATGGTCTTGGGTTTATAGTTGGTACGGGTGTAAAATTCAATGATGGAGTGGTCAGTCCATTCCACTTGGGTGGGAGGCAAACATTTTATGGCAGTTGAATTGGACAATACTAAGTCCAATGTGTGACCTGCTAAGTGTGTGGGTCCCTGATTCATCTTTTTTAGCCCCAGTGTGCCCAGGTCGGCTAATAAAACCTGAGCCTCAACACAAGTAGCAATTTCGCTGTGGACATTAAAATCCCCTACCAGGATGAAGTCTGAATTCTCCTGTACATGGGGTGCCAGAGCTTCAACAAGTTGAATAGAGAAATTCCCACTCGGGCCTGGAGGGCGGTAGACTGAAGCTCCTTTCCTCGTATCCCTTGAGCTAGGGTTAATTGTAAAGATCAGGAGCTCCATCTGGGGAGTACACACTGTCTCAGTAATGATAACATCCATCTCCTGTTTAAACACAATGGCTATCCCCCCTCCTGTTTTTATTGGACGGTCCATCCTCACCATTTTGTACCCTATCGGTACCCCCAGTGTTATGGCCGAGACAGTATGTGGCTTCAGCCATGTCTCTGTGAGAAAACAGAGATTTGGTCTCTCAGATGTTATGAGATCCCATACCTGGGTTGCATGTGTGACTAAGGAGCAGATATTACACAGTAAGCTCTTACAGTTTAAGGTTGGGCTCTTAGGAGGGGAGTCAGTCAGCCCTGCATGATGTATAATAGGGGCCAACAGCCGGGACCTTGACAGACTTGGTCCGGTTTCAGCACTGATGGAGAATTGCTTGTGACATCCCCCACAAGAGAAAGGTCCCTCCAGGTTGTTTCCTACCCTGTGGGTGCACAGTATCGTAGCGCACTTACCAATGTCCAGTAGTGTTTGGCTGGTATATGTAATTTGCGAAAGGAGGGTAGCTCCTGATAATCAAAGCAGTCCGCCATAGCCCCTAGCCCCTGGTCCCGTCTTGTCGCGGACGGGCGCAGACGGGCTAGTCTTCGGCTCGTCTTAGGCGCAGGAGTCGGCGCCACACTGCGCGTCAACACTGTGCGTTGAGGCCGACGAGTTGCTTTATAGCCCTCGAGTAGGGGAGAGCTAGAGCGCTAACCGCTCGCCTCCCTGAATGTTCCTGGCTCTGCCCCACCTTCCGCACCCGTGATTGGCTGCAGGGTCGGACCGGGCGTGCAGGCACAGGTCGAGCTACCGTAGGAGCTGGTCCCTGAATGCGTGTAAGTATGCGGTATTTTTCAACAGTGTGCCACTAGTAATTCAGTTTTAAGCACTTACAGTTTCTGTCCCATTTTAAAAATTACACAATTTTCACAATAAAATTTTCCAAGCTCACGGAGCAAGTTTCAATATTAAGACAATGAAAGAGCAACTATGCTCAGAGTATGGCGCCAAGCGGAGTCGGGAAGAAGCTGCCACCGTCCCCCTTACCGCAAAGTCAGTCCACCCTTGGAAGGAAAAAGTCATAAAGCCCTGATGAGAACACGCAAATTAAAATAGCGAGTTCGAAACGCGTCGGCCAAATGGAGACAAGTATTGGATAAACAGCTAGGAACAATTCGCTCCTTGAATGACTGAAATATTGATTAAGTCTTTCAGTTTCATTTGCATTATTTATGATATTGATTTTCTCTCCATCTGATTTTTTCTCCATTGTGAATACGTTTCATTCAAAGAAAGATAGTGCAAATAATGAATATTAGTGTTGTTGCACAAATTATTGTGCGAATGTATATATGATATGTTCTGATTCATGTTTTGTTGTCTATATACGATGTTTTTGTGATCAAGTACATGTTGTTTGAATAAGTGTATGTCAAATATATATGGTATGTCTTTTTCGTACAAATCAATTTTCTAACCTTAAAATCAAAAAATAAAAAGGTATAAATAAATAGTACCAGACAAATCTTGAATCAAAGTGGATTTGTTACTCCAAATAAGGAGAAGTCATAAGCTCTTTGTATGGTCAGCACTAAAAAAAAAAAAGCCTTGGAAATTCCAACGTGCAGAACTGATGACATTGCGCGTTCTCTTCGGTGGCGAATAGATCTAACCAAGGCTCTCCCCATCGCTGAAAGAGGCCTTGCGCCACGTCCGAGTTCAGACGCAATTCGTGATCCATCATGCACCGACGGCTGAGCTCGTCCGCCCTGGCGTTCAGAGAACCCGCCAGGTGTTGAGCCACCAGGGTCACGCCCTGGCGTTCCAGCCATTGCCAAAGGCGAAGAGCCTCCTGGCAAAGGGTCCACGACCCCACCCCGCCTTGCTTGTTGCAGTACCACATGGCGGTGGTGTTGTCCATGAACACCTGCACTACACTCCCCCGGACAGAGGGGAGGAATGCTTTCAGTGCTAGACGAATCGCCCGGAGCTCCAACAGGTTGATGTGGAGCCGGGCCTCCGCCGGAGACCAGAGGCCTCTGATCTCCGCCTCTCCCATGTGGCCTCCCCAGCCCTGGAGGGACGCGTCAGTCACAACTACGTGCTCCGGTTGGGGAAGGGAGAGGGATCTGCCGCTGACCCAATCGCGGTCCGTGAGCCACCACTGCAGCTGTCTCGCAGTGCCCTCCGAGATCAGGACGTGGTCGGACAGGTTGCCCTGATGCTGGGCCCACTAAAACTTCAGGTTCCACTGCAGAGCCCGCATCCGCCACCTGGCCTGATGCACCAGTAGGATGCAGGAGGCCATCAGCCCCAGAAGCCGCAGCGTCAACCTGACCGAGACTCGGGATAACGGCTGAAAGATCGGAATCATAGCCTGAATATCCCTAACCCGCTGTTCGGGAGGATAAACCCGAAACTGCGCCGAGTCTAGAACCGCTCCGATGAAGAGGAGCTTCTGAGAGGGGCACAGGTGTGACTTTGGCACATTGATGGAAAACCCCAGCTGGTGCAGGAGGTCTGCCGTAGTCTGGAGGTGGCTGACGACTGTCTGGGGCGAGCCCGCCTTCAACAACCAGTCGTCGAGGTAGGGGAAGACTGAAACCCCCAACCTGCGCAGATGAGCTGCGACCACCGCCATCACCTTTGTGAACACCCGTGGGGCGTTGGTAAGGCCGAAGGGGAGCACGGTAAACTGAAAGTGCTCGTGGCCAACCATGAACCGCAGGTAGCGCCGGTGGGCAGGCAGGCCGGGGATGTGGAAATAAGCGTCCTGCAAGTCCAACGCTACCATCCAGTCTCCTGGGTCCAGGGCAGCTAAGACCTGAGCCAGTGTCAGCATTTTGAACTTCTCCTTCCGGAGGAAGCCGTTGACGTTCCCTAGATCCAAGATAGGGCGTAGGCCCCCTTTGCCCTTCTTGGGTACCTGCAGAGCGTGGCTGGCGTCACGTGTGGGCGCACCCCTTCCGTGGCCACGAAAGGAGTGAAATGCAGCTGATTTGGCGTGGGGCCGAGAGGCCCAAGGACTTGGCCGTAGCCCTGGAGTCCTTAAAGCGCTCAAGCGCATGGTCTGCTTTGTCGCCAAGAGGCGACGGCCATCGAACGGCATGTCCATGAGTGTGTTCTGGACATCTGCCGAAAAGTTGGCGGACCCCAGCCAGGCGTGGCGTCTGACCGCCACAGTCGTTGCCATCGCTCTACCTAGCGAGTCGGTGGTATCCAGCCCACACCGGATGGAATATTTGGCTGCATCCCGGCCCTCCACAAGGGCTTGGCCGAGTTTGGCCCGTACCTCCAACGGACACTCTGGCAGCACTTCCGCGACCGTATCTAATAGAGAGTGGGTGTAACGGCCCAAGAGGCATGCGGTGTTGGAAGACCGCAGACCCAGACTAAGGGATGAGAAGATCTTTTTACCATACTGCTCATACCTCTTGGATTCCCTGTCCGGCGGGGCCGACGGGAACGCGGTCTGGGAATTGGAGGGCTGGATGACCAGGCTCTCGGGGGTGGGGTGGGTGGACAGGAAACATGGGTCGCCCGGGGCTGGGCGGTGGCGTCTGGCCACGTTCCTATCTACGGGCGAACCCGTAGCGGGCTTGGACCAAGTGCCCAGAAGAACGTCGGTCAAGGCCTCATTAAAGGGCAGCAGAGGCTCGGCCTAGCTTGACTGCGGTTTAAGGACCTCAGTGAGGAGTTAGTCCTCACGGCCGTGACGGGGAGCTCAAGGCCCAAGGCCTTGGCAGCCCTCATCAGCACCACACTATAGGTTGCCCCCTCCTCCGAAGCCACGGTAGGAGGGGAGACAAAACCAGTGTCTGGAGAGGTGTCCAGGCCATTGGCCTCCCCAAGGTCTCCTGCCCAATCCTCATGAGACTGACGCTCTCTGGTCAGAGGGTCCTCAGACCCCTCCCAGTCCTCTTCATCACCCATCTCCTGAAACTCAGGGTTCTCAACTAATGGGGCATGTTCATAGAAGTGAAACTCTCCAAACGACGTCTGGAGCGGCGCCCATCGGGGCCGTCCCGGCGCCTGAACAGGAACGAAGGTGGGACCGGGGACGGCGCCACCCGAGGACGGCGCCGGAGGCGACACCAGAGGGTCCGACGCCGGGGAGGTCGTAAGGTCCACCGGCGACGAACCAGATCCCGAAGGAGGTCCAGCGGCGTCCTGCAGCGCCGGGCCCGAAGGCGCCGGCGGCGCCGGAACAACTGAACCCCTCGGCGCCGGGCCCGAAGGTGTCGGCGGCCGCAGCACCCGACGGCGTCGGGGCCGAACCCCCCGACCCGCTAGGGGTCCCAGACGGGTCCGCTGGGCCCGAAGGCGCCGCGGAGCCCGTCGGAGGAGAGAGTTTCCTCATGGCCATGAGGAAGCGCTCGACCTCCTCCGGCGTCGCGTTGAGCCCAGGGACCGGAGGGTGGGGGGCCGAACGCGGCGCCCGCGACTCTGACGGAGCCGCGTGGGTGATGTCACCCGAACACCCGGCCACATCGCGCGAGCGTCGGGGGTAGTCCGAAGAGCGATGACGCCGCTTGGACTTCTTGTGCTTCTTACCTGACGACGACTTCGACCCGGAGGAGTGTGGCCTACTCTCGGAGCTGTAGTGGCTCCGAGCCCGCGACCTGTCCCTCGACCTCCCATGGGACCGAGACCTCTCGCGGCGCGGGACCGACTGCCGGAGTTCGAGTCGCCTGCGGGACCGCTCCCGCCTGGCTTTCGAAGAGAGGGCCCGGCAGTCGGAGCAGGCCTTGTCGTCGTGATCGACGCCTAGACAAGTTAAACACAGGTGGTGAGGATCCGTGACCGACATCAGGCAGGCGCAATCCTCGCAGTGCTTAAAGCCGGGCATCCCTACGGCACCGATCGGAGTCGAAAGACTTCGAGACATGATCAAAATCGATCAAAAAAGTTAGTCAAAAATGACTAGGGTTACTGCTTTTTCCAGATCTGCGCTTGCTGGCGCGGAAAAAAAGAAGAACAGACGTCAGCACGTGGAGGCGGCGTCTAAGTACTCCGACGACGTCATCACGGCGCCCACGACGCCGACGACGGACGCGGAGCCGCAGACGACGCCTACCGACGCGCAAGGGTACTGCTACGCAAAAGTTTCCGGATCCAGTCTGACGCCTGGGGATATTCTAAGGTAAGGAATCTAATACTAACGTGTCTCTTTCAGATACAGGAATACTAGTGTCCCTGACCTCTGTAGATGCCATCACTTTTGCGTACACCTGAGGAACACTGGTAAGACTAAACGGGAGTTCTGCAATCAAAAATGCTCCTAGCCTACCTTGAACCACAGGGTAATGCCTGTGGGTCTGCAAGATGGGCATACAAAATTACTCTTTCTGCAAGTTCAAGGAAACCATGCAGTTGTCCAGGTCCAAAGTAGAAATGGTCTGTGCCATCGTGAGCATTTTGAATGTGTGTGTAGGAGAGTTTAGTCTGGCTGGGGCCCTGCTATTCAGGACCCCAGCCTAGCTGCTTCCTCTTTAAAATGATTCCATGTACTTTAGGTACACTCCAGTTTGGTTACTGGGGTACCCTTATGAGTCCCTAGTATATGGTACCTTAGGTACCAAGGGCATAGGTACCCTGGAGGCCTACCAGGGGCTGAAGCATGTATTATGTCACCCCTGGGAAAACTTCCAAAATGACACCACAGGTCTGCTCTGCAGCCTGTGTAAGGTGGTGTACGCACCCCTTACTTAGATATAGGTTCCCTATATCTACTTTAAATCACTACACATATAAACCTATCAGTCACCCCTATGGCAGGCCTTATCAATCCTGAAGGCAGGGTGCTGGGTTTTGTGTGAGAGGGTGCCCATGCACGAGCAGGGCCCCTCTGCAGCCTTCGGAATCTATTCTCCGGGGTTGTTCTGTGATGCAGCCAGACCATATACTCTTAAGTGCATTATAACCTCGTTGTAAATGCTATCTTTGGAATGGCTGCAAGGAAACATGTCGTGTTTGGTGTCAAACATTTTGGAATCATACCCCACCCGCCAGTTCTGGCGGCGGGGGTATGATTCCACCCTTCTAGAGGGAGAGACATGTACACACCGGTACACACGGTACCAGCTTAAAAGAACCCTGGCATCACAAAATGGGTGCAACAGCCACAGACATGAGTCTGGCCTCCTGCTGCTGGATGAAACTCCGGCAGGGGAGGCGTGGACAATAGGTTTCCTGTGACAGAGAGGTGTTACCACCTCCCAGACAGGCTTAAGTGTATTGGGGATGGGTGGGTGCACTCCAAGAGTGCTTTGAAGTCAGCACTGGGGTACATTAGGTGTCCCTGTGCATAGCCCAGTTCAAACCGGTTGCAGGGGCTACCAGCCCCTGCTCTGGCGCAAAATTGTACAAATCAAATGAGTGTAGGCACCCCTCTTTCCAAACCCTCCCATAGGTAGGTCCCCGGAGTTTGTCCCACCCCTTCCTTGGGTATAAGATAGGAACCCCTGGCAACAGGACTTTAGATTACACCTAGACGAAACTCTGATACTGAATCCTGGAACTTCGATGATCTGCACAACGCTGGATGACTGAAGACTCTCCCTTGGACGAAAGGAGTTACTCCCCTGCGTGGCAGGCACCAAAGACGCATCTGACCGGTTTGCATCTCCGAAGCACCCGCCGGACTCCGAAGTATTTGCAACACAGGAGGTGGGTTTCCAGACTTCCCCGAGGCCGATCTGAGTCCCCAGCAAAGCTGAGACCTGCAGCCCTTGTGGGTGCCGTGGAACCGGAACCCCTGGACACCGTGCACATTTGCAAGTGCATCAGCTTCTCGACGTTCCTTGAGGTTGTGCGTTGGGTTACTTGTAGCCCAGACCCAAGCACCTTTTCCACCAAAGATTGCTGGCCTACACTCCACGAGTGTTCCGAGAGCCGGCCCTTTGTGTGTTCTATCAAGGTACCTTTGCGATCCCTGGTCCGTCGACTGGTGGGTCCCTGAGAAGACAACTTTGACATTCCTTGGACTTCCCTGGTTGCTCCAGACCTGCCCTGATTCTCCACCATTTGGTGAGTCCCCCGGACCTTGCTGGTCCGCACTGAAGCTTTTTTTCTCTTCTGCGTGGGTTGCTGATGCCAAGGCTTGTTGGGTCCAATCCGGGCACCGACACCGCAGCACTCGACATTCTTCGTGGGACAGCTTGAATCCAGCTCCTGGTCGTCGTCAACACCTCCTGGTCCACGTGGCTGCAGAGTCAAGCTTCACCTCTTCACACCTGAATCACCCAACATCTGTGGGCAATCGTCTATCGTGCCCATTGTAGGAAAGTAGGATCTGCTTCCTATGGTTACCCCCACTTTTTGCTGTGTTTCACTGATTTATCGACATTAGTCTGGCTCGGGCCCTGCTAACCAGGACCCCAGCCTAGCAGTTCCCTCTCTAAATTGATCACACCCCTGGTCACTGGCAAGTGACCCAGACTCTGTCCCCTCTGCTTTCAGGTTCCTCACATCTTCTATCCAGGCTTGGATCACACCAGACACTTTCCTTCTCGACGGCAACAGCACTTTGCAGCAGATCGCCATTGAAATCAACGACGATTCCCGACACCAAAAGACACCTATGCACCCGGCTTCCCTGGGTGAGGTAACTCGAGTACTCCGGTGCTCCCGTGGTTGTTGGCACTAGAACCCCTTAAGTCTAAAGGGGTTTGCTCAAAGTCCTCTCCTAAGTGTCCTTAATCTTTAAATTTCCAACCGCAACATTCCCCATAGAAAATAACGGCGATTTGCGGCTGTGTTCTCACACTGCACGCGTCCCCCGTGGGTCCCCTGTGTCACTACCTTGGGTGGTTCCT
The DNA here is from genome assembly GCF_964261635.1 of Lissotriton helveticus. Lineage (NCBI taxonomy): Eukaryota > Metazoa > Chordata > Amphibia > Caudata > Salamandridae > Lissotriton > Lissotriton helveticus. The sequence goes on along the minus strand of NC_136063.1, from coordinate 703,414,300 downwards.
TGTGGTCCCAGCACTTCTACAGACTCTAGGCCTTGTGTATAGTCAAGTCGTGGTTCTTATACCCCTTTCTTAATATATGGCTTGGTCCCCCTCTGGGTCCCAGTGAATATTGTGCTGTTTACTGAAGTTCTATATTGTTTAAAGTGTGTACTTTGCTCTGTAATCTCATAAAGAGATTACTTGAGAGTGTTTAGAAATAAATACATATATTTTATATATATACCTTGTGTGGTACTCTTTTCATTCAGACATTCAAGAGGTTATAATCTGGTAAACCAAGCTGCTTTACAGTCTTTCAAGACTTAGCCTGAAGGCTGTTCTCCATAGCTACCACTAGGATAGCTTTCAATAAAGGTTGTCTTAAAACTATCATCAATAAGGGTTGTTTGCACTGGTGCAAGGTGCCCACTAGAATAGTGGACAGGATATGCCAGGCCATCTTCTCACAGTGTCCTTCTGCAGGAAGGCATTTATGGGTCAAAGGTGCAGGACAGGCCTGTGGCCGCAGTCCTTTCCAGGACCAGGAAATAATGAGAGTAATAACCCCCATCTATGTCCAAGTCCCCCATCTCGATGGAACTTTTAGAGAGCGACAGGTGTGTGAGAAGTTGGCCTGATATGTGATGTCCACTATCCTAGTGGGCACCCTGTATCAGTCCAAACAACCCTTAGGGTGATGGTTGTAAAGTCAACCTTATAGACCAGCTTTCCTAGTGGTAGCATGGACAAAGCAGTCTTAGGCTAAAACTTCAGAGAGCATGTGAAGCCAGCTGTTTTACCATATGTAACCCCTTGAATACCAAATGAAAGGACACCACACAGGTTATATATAAAATATATATGTATTTATTATAAACACAACCCCTCTGAACTCTTTATGAGGTCAGAGGCTAAAGCACATAACAAGTTACTCAATTATCATACAATGAGTTGCACAAAATACAGTCGTGCCATAGGGGCGTTGCAAACCATATATTAAAATAGTGGTATAAGGAGGCGTGGCCAAGATGGCGACCGGGACGGAGGTCTAACTGCGGAGCTCCTCGCCCTAATCCCCTGTAACCCCCCACAATAGCCCCGAAATAGCTGATTTGGCCCCCCTCGCACTCCACCCGAAGCAGCGCGGACATACAGTCCCGGAACGCGGCTCAAACGCGGAGAAACGGCACCTGATCACCGCCGTCGCCGGCTGGAGCTGGAGTGAGCCGAGATAGGGGCCGGGTGAGAGCCGGGCCTGCTTCCGTGCCGGGGCCGACCGTCCCGCCTGAGGGAGTCGCAGCTGCTGACCGAGACGTGCCCTCGGCACCGGGGACCCCCCTGAGACACTGGGGGGCCACCTGAGGAGGGTCTTCGCCCCGCGGCCGGAGTGTCCCGCGGCCCGGACATAGCTTAAATCCAGCCCCCGGTCTGGGCCTACACCCTGCGCGGAGCCGGCAGAAAAGCCGAGGCAGCCCCAAACTGAACTGACCCACGCTGCCGGGTCCTTGAAGCACCACGACCGGCGCAGAGCCACCGCTGCCCCCGAACTCACAGGGGGGCCGCAGAAACCAGAGACTGCACCCAGGGCGGACTGTGGCCCGGGTGCGCGTTACCTTGGGCCCCGGCTTGGGCCTGCACTGCAGCAAAGACCGGCCGACGAGCGCCCGGCGGCGAGCGGAGAGCCTCCTGAACAGGAGCTAGGGGTGAGAACTTGGACACATCAGGCTCGCTTGAACCCGCACTGGCCCCCCTCTTGCCGGGGCAGTTGCAACTGCGTGACGCCCCACATCGGGGCGCTGACCTGAGGCCCCGGCTTGGGCCTGAATGACGCAGCCGCGGGCGAGGCAATCTCCGGAGGCCCAGATGAGATAGACCCGCCTTCACACCACCGCCTGGGGAGTCTGGGGGCCGATCCGAGCCGAAGAGCCAGAGCACCAACCTGGCCGAGCGAGGCCCACTGTGAGAGGCCTAGAGGACGCTTGGACAACGCAGACTGATTGTTACGCGGCAACCGCACACTCAGAGGTGAGGAGGAGGGGAGCTCGGGGGCCTGGTGATCGTGCCCCCGGCGGGAGGAGAGTGGACACCCATTCATCACTGACCCCCCCCACGCCCACTGGGGACTGCTTGAGGGGACTAGACAAACGGCGGAGGAGCCCAGGGAGCGCCGAAAGGGCACCTCACAAAATCGGCTGGCCCCCGCGGCGACACCATACTTTAACTTGCGCTGGTGCTTACCTAGCGACTTACCAGGGCATCGTCGAGCACACTTGCTGCACCGGGACAGAGGGGGTGACGGGAGAGCCAGCTGCTAGTCCTCCCTGGCGGCGAACAGAAGTGTGAATTGACCCGCACCGCCTAGATAGACCGGCCATGGCACAATGTCCAACGCTACCCGCAGGGGAGTTCGACCGATTAATGAGCTACTTATGAAGACATCCACAAAAAACGAGAAGTCCCAAACACCTACGTTATCATCGACGTCGGCGGCTACCCCAAACAAGTCCTCTGAGGAAGCCCCCATCACAAAGTCGTTTTTGGAAAGCCTGTTCAACACGCTACGTGATGACTTCCAGACTTTAAAGCAGGAACTGGTGAGTGAACAGAGGGAACTGCGCCGAGACCTAGATGGATTGGGGGAAAGAGTGGTGGCGGTGGAAGACTCCAACCACGCACGCGGTGACGAGTTGGAGCACCTTCAACAGGAGGTCCTCCGCCTTTGGGAACAGCAGGTGGACCTCCAGGTTCATACGGAGGACCTCGAAAAACGCTCCCGGCGGAACAACATACGGATTCGGGGAGTACCATCGAAGGCAGAAGGGAATAGCGTCACGATGTATCTACAGGACCTTTTCCGCGAGATCCTCAAGGAGCCTGCTGACTTTCCCATCCGCATAGACCGGGCACACCGAGTGGGATTGCCCCGCCGAGCCCTGGCCCCCCTCCCCCCGGACATCTTGGCGTTCCTCTCGGACTTTCCCCTGAAAGAAAAGAATAATGCGTGAAGCACGTAGAGCGCAACCCATTCGCTTCCGAGACTGCCCTGTTGAACTTTTCCAGGACCTCTCAGCTATAACACTTCAGAAGCGCAAAGACTTCAGGGCAGTCACCACATTTCTGAGGGAAAAAGGGGTGCCATATTCCTGGGGCCACCCGTTTCGTTTGATCTTCAAATGGGAGGGAACCCTGCATCAGCTCCGTTCGCTTCAGGACACCTGTACCTGACTGGGCCTTGAATTGCCTGACGACGCATCAGAGGGGTCCCCTTCCCCGGGATCCTCCCAAGTTAAGGGGACGCAATCCTCTAGAGACGGTTGGCAACAGGTACGGAGACGTCGCACGCCTAAGACCCGCCTCCGCCCGGACCCGGGAATGATCGCCAAAGAACACACAGCAGCCATCGAAGCAGTGGTCAAAGACACCGCTATGAAATCCTGAACCTGCTCAAGCTGGGGGACCATTCTTACTGCATGTTTTCATAGTGGGGGGGGGGGAGAGGGTCGAGGGGCCACATAGGTCGCCACTGCCACAGTCTCCTTTACCTTCTAAACCTACAGGCCTGAACTGACTCTGGATAGGCCTGGGACTATAACCTCTGGTTGGGGACTTCAAGTTGGGGTTAGGGTGGGAAGGGGAGGGGAGGGGATGTTGGGGTGTTGTCGGGACCCGGGTTGGGGAGCACTATTGCGTGGGGAACAGGGGCGGGAATGTGGGAGGGGACCAGTATGCCGGGGGACATCAACAGATCTTATGTGCTGTCGATTGCTTGCTGTGCGCGACAACAGGTGGTGTCGCCACGCTTTATCAAACTCACGTTACACCATGATGGATGATACACTTAAGGTGTTGTCTCTCAATGTAAAAGGCCTCAACAATCCGATAAAAAGGAGGGCGGTCATTTCCTACCTGGAGCATTCGGGGGCAGATGTCTGCTTATTGCAGGAGACCCACCTCTTGCCTAAAGACTGGCACAGGATGCGCTCCCGGGCCTTCCCTCAGCAATTTTCTTCTTCCCTTCCCACTAAAAAAGCAGGGGTTGCCATTCTCGTGTCCCGGCGTTTCCGGGGCCGGGTGGGGATCAAGGTGGGAGAAATTCAGGGACGCCTCTTAGCCTTTACCTTCCTCATAGGGAATGGAACGATGACGATCGGCTCCATCTATGCTCCAAACACAGGCCAGGAACCCTTTTTAATAAACGCGCTCTCAGAAGCATTAAAGCCCCCTAACTCTCAGCTACTCATTGGGGGGGACCTCAACTTGGTCATGGACACGAACAAAGACTGATCTGGGCACCGTTATGGGGAGGTGGGAGCACTTTCTGAAGCGGGTGGGTCTAATTGCGGGAGAGGGGTCTGTTGGCTCTCTGGAGGGCGGTACACCCCGACGCAGCGCACTTCACTTTCTACTCACATGTGCATCACACGTACGCGCGTTTAGATCACTTCTTAGGTTCCTCAGACTTACTCGCTCGCATCACTGATGCTTCCATTGTCCCAGCGGCCCTCTCGGACCACGATGCGGTAGAACTGACACTCAACATACCCCGACTCTCAAGCGCCCCGGGTTCGTGGCGGCTTAACGAGACCCTATTACAGAGACAGGCTGTTACTAAACAAATCCATACATGCATCTCGGACTACCTCGCCACTAATGATAACTCCGCAACTCCGGTGACAGCCCTTTGGGGAGCCCTGAAAGCTGTGGTCAGAGGGGAATTTATCGCAATTGCAGCTGCAGACGCCAAAATCCGCAAAGAAAAGAGGGAGGACCTCACGGCACAGGTGGCTGAATTAGAACGGGTTCACAGCCGCACCTGTGCTCCTAGGATCTGGTGACAGCTGACGGCCGCTAGGGCCCAACTGTCCAGCCTTGACACTGACAGAGCGGAATTCGCCGCCCTCCGGCTCCGCCATACATATTATGTGGGAGGCAACCGCACCGGGCGCCTTCTAGCCAGTGCCCTAAAAGACTCAGCGCTCGAAAATTACCACCCTCCTAGACGACTCTGGAGAGGCCCTTACCGAAGAAGCACAGGTTGCAGACGCCTTTCGCTCGTTTTACGCTTCCCTATACAGCGAGGATACGGTATCGCCTGCCGACATCGATGCATATTTGCAGTCAGCGACTGTCACACCGTTGTCCCAACCGAACTCAGAGGCCTTAAACGCTCCTATCCGCCTGGACGAGGTTCTGGCCGCTCTCTCCCGACTGCGTCCGCTTAAATCGCCCGGACCTGATGGCTTTTCATCAGGCTTCTATAAACTCTTTGGCCAGGTGTTGGCTCCGATACTCACGAGATTATTTAACTCGTTCGAGGGCCCGAACTCTATACCCCCGGATATGCTTGCAGCGGAGATAGTAGTGCTGCCTAAGCCGGGCAAAAGCCCAACACATTGCTCTGCGTTCCGCCCCATCTCGCTCCTTAATTTAGATCTGAAACTATTCACAGGGGTACTAGCGGCCCGTCTGGGCCCTTGCCTTCCTGGGATCCTTGAACCGGATCAATCGGGCTTTGTCCCAAACCGCCAATGCAGCGATAATACTAAAAGGCTACTGCATCTCGGGGATAAGACTCATTTCCAAAACTCGGAGCTGCTCGCTATCGACGCGGAGAAAGCGTTCGACCGAGTCGACTGGACTTACTTGCAGAAGGTCCTACAGCGTTACCAGATAGGTGACCGCTTTCAAGCCTGGATCGCGAGTTGCTACTACCACCCCCAGGCTCGAGTCCGACTGGGAGGCTTTAAATCGGACCCCTTCGAGATACAGCGAGGCACACGTCAGGGGTGCCCTCTTTCACCCCTCCTGTTCGCCTTATACGTGGAGCCTCTTGCGCAGAAAATCCGAGACAACCCCCGCATCTGCGGTATCACTTTCGGCAATGAACCTCACGTAGTGGGGCTTTATGCCGACGACATCATCGCTGCTCTCGACCGACCATCCCATTCTATACCTGCTTTCCTGGAGGAATTGGAGAGCTTTGGGGCAGTGTCTGGCTTCAAAATCAACCGAGGGAAGTCCTTGATTCTGCCTCTGGGTAGCAATGCTCACCTTCGCACTCTGGCGCCTGACCTTGGCTGCGGTTTACAGACAGCCACACAGCTCCCATACCTGGGAATTACTCTCACCTCCTCTACAGATTCGACGATGGCTCTTAACTATAAAACGCTCACTTATCAGATTCGAGCTGATCTTACACGTTGGTCAAAACAACCTCTCTCCTTGCTAGGCCGCGTAGCGGCAGTGAAGATGTCCGCCCTACCTAAGATTTTATATGTCTTCCAAACCCTTCCGGCCCTGCCACCTCCTGGCGCACTTGCCGACTTGCAAACCACTTTCCATCAGTTTATTTGGGACAAGAAACTGTCGTGTATTTCTATAGGTTCTGAATCGATCCCCCTATTCCTGACCCTATTCTGGTTAAACTACCTAGCTAGTTAACTAACAGTCAGCCCATGAGGCAAGAAATCCCCCATGATGCAGATACCGTTATCTGACGCAGTCACACTACGGCACAGGAACGTGTTATCTGATTAGGTCATAACGCTTGAGATCTAATTAGACAAGCGACATTCCTCCAGCCCCTGATAAGGCATACGACGTTCTCATAACAAATCAAACCTATGACAACCTGGAAAATCAGTGCGGCCATTGTTTTGATTTCACAGAGAACTTTTGCAAAAGAATGTGCTAACGAGCAAGTCGTATGACATCTTTATTGACGTACCTATGTCCATCCTTACGTCAATCTCGGCACCTTTAAGGTATAAATATTGCCGACCTTGCCCTATGCAAACACACGCGTGGTGACAAGACGGAGCAGCCATACTTGCCGAAGCAGACCCCGCTGGCAGCAACCCCGCCTTCCTGACGCGCTGAGAGACGCGCTGCTATCTCAAACCGAGAGACCCAGCACCGGCGCTTCTGGGCAGCCCTCGCAGGCAGCCTGGAATATCGAGAGCAGAGAAAGAGATACCATTCCTCATCCATCCTAAATTCCAGGTACAGAACTGAATAACCCCTCACAGAGAATTCTTTAGTTATTCACTTGGCAAAAACAAACTTAACTTAAACTGTAACTTTCTATTCCCGCCCACGCATTAGACTTAGGTCAGGTACACGGGGTAGGCGTATTTAGAAACACCAGTTGAGTACGTTTAGTCAAATGTATATGTGTATGTAAATATATTTTAATCATTTTAAAACATCATATGGCTCAGAAACCATATCAATGTTTTTACAGTATTATTTTATACTATTGCTTTTAATGTATGCACTTTACTTAACTATAAGTATTGCAATAATATCGATCCATTTCTCTTGTACGAGAAAAGAGACTGATCAATAAATAACACCTTTTATTGAACACGCCCGTCTCTTCCTTTTCTCTACATTCTGATGAGACTAAGAATGCACGTACTGACTGAGTAAAATAATTGCCTTGTGCTCACACAACTCTTGAGATTGACTCTTGATTAGGGGAGAGCAAAGTTGTCATGTTCTATGGTTGTCAGAAACTAAATCCCTTCTTGTCTAATCAGGGGAGTTAATCCTTCCTTGAACATTCGAGAAAGTTTCTAGCGAACTCTGAGCTTAGCTGGCAAACCCAAAAATTAAGTCTAGTATCGACAGTAGTAGACCTAGTTAACGTCTGGCCTAGGCCTTTACTGCTGTAGGTACTATTCCAATGCGCAGAGCCTATTGGGAAAATAGGAGCTACACTACATGGCGCCCAACGCGTTTGGAAAGGGCGATAAAACTAACGTAAGACATTTAGAGTAACTCAGTCGTGCTTTCTCACTCAGACCCCTTTTCCCAAATACTCCAAAGACGTCTGGAGTGGGTGAAAGGTTATTATATCCTCCAAAACCTCGCAGGAGGGAACTCCTATGTATGGTTTTTGGTCTAGTCAACGTTGAAGGATAAAACAGTTCCAGAATATTGTGCATCTAATCTCTGTTTCCATAAAGAAACCTGATCTGCAAATAAAAATAATACCATCCTGTCAGTAAAATGGGAGACAGTGATGGAGAAAGAGAGGCAATTAGATTAGCTACTGAAATAGCAGATGCTGATGCTACCATGCAAGCAGCAGACGCGGATATAATACTCATTCCGGTCATTAAAAGGAGATCTATAACCTTAAAACTTATAGAAAATGGACTGACACCTAGAGGTGGCACAGTCATATTCGTAATTGAGGCACACGAATATCGGCAGACAGAGGTATACTATACATGGATACATTTTCCAGCAGCAAATGCTGTAACAAAGTACTTCCACTATTACAAAGTAGAGGAACCTCCTGAATCGTACACTCCTTTCGAGGAGGTGGAAGTACCACTCAAATTCCAAGAGCATTTGCTCTTATTTGATGGCGCCCTAATACATAACAATCACATTACAAGGCTCGGTCCTTTAGGAAGACCAGGAGCAACGTGGCCGGTCTTAGCCGGATACACACCACATCCAGACATCGAAAGAATGCCTGCAGCAGAGCTGTTAATACAGCTAAAACAACTACTAAAAATTCACAGACAATTAGTTCAGTATGTAATGCGGACTTCAACAATTCAGCCAGCGATTAAACTTCCACAGCTGACCCCTCACCAGGGGAACACAAATAAAATTACACCACAGAACATCCAATCCTACATACATTGCAAATTACGCAGAAAGGGTCAAGCCCCTTTATGATCTAATTAAACCAGACTTTAAAAGATCCAGTTGGACTCAAACACACACAGAAATTTTGAGATCCTTACAAACAGACATGCTAATTAAGACAAAATTAGAAACCCGTGATAATACACGCAACCTTGTGATCCGAGTGATCCCAGGGAAATTCGGATTCACATACCTGACCTCTAATGAGGGAGAAAAGGTACCAATTGCATTCAAATCACACTTGTACACTAAGGCTGAAATGAAATTTAGCCCAACGGAAAAAATTCTTACAGCAACTCAGACAGCTATAGCAAAAGAACGAGCCCTGGCACAAGGTAAACGAATAATAATCGTGACACCAATACCAGCCTTAGAGGCGGTAACAAAGGCAAGCATTCCAAATGCTAAAGCACTCCATCCAAGATGGATACAATGGGCTAACTCTCTTGCTGCAACAGACGTGATGTACGAATTCGATCCTTATTTAAAAACACAAGAATTTCTCCAATATGAATTTGAATGTCCTCCGCCAACCGAAATTCTGCCTCTAGATGACTACGGCTGTATAATATATACAGACGGATCAGCACAACCCGCAGTAGGGGGTAAACAAGCTTACAGTGCTGCGTGCGCGATTGTTAAAGGTCGTTGGCACGAAGGGAAATTTAAACCAACCCTCACTAAAACACAATCCCTAGGAGATTGTACAGCTCAGCGAGCTGAATTACTAGCATTCAAGATGGCGCTTGAGAATACCGATCAAGAATTCCCCACGCTCATAGTGTGCGATTCGTATTATTGCGTTCAATCTTATAATGAATACTTGCAGATCTGGCTTCAGAATGGTTTCAAGGATGCGAAAGGTGGCACAATCAAGCATAAAATGCTCTGGGAACAAGTAGCTCTTTTACAAAAAGAACTACCAAAGACTCACGTGATACATACACTGAGTCATCAACGTGATGGCGTTCACGTTGCAGGGAATTCATTGGCTGATGAGGCCGCGAAGGCAGCTGTGCAAACGGCTTCCGTAGCCGCCGTCACCCGGTCAAAAACAAAAATAGACAGCGAAATATTACAAGCTGTCAGCGCTTCAGAAAAGGATTCGATAGAACCACTCCCTAAAGGCTTTCCAGTAAAATACTCATACATAACTGATACAAACAATGTTCCTTTTGCTCGAATCCCTGGAGTGGGGGATAGGGCAATTCCAAACATGGAACATAGGTCAGGACTAATAATAGCGGCACACGAAGGGCTTGCTTCTATTCATGCTGGCGTCTCAGCCACAGTATCATTATTAAAACAGAGATACTGGTGGCCACAGATGAGAAGACAAACAAGGAACTATGTTCTAGCATGTGAAATATGTCAAAAAATGAAAGTATCAACGGTGAGACGTCCAGCGCAGACGCCCCTTCTAATCTCGGATAAACCATTAGCCTGTGTTTATCTAGACCACTGCGGTCCCTTACAAAGGGATGGTAACTATAAATATATCTTGGTCGCAGTGGACTCATGCACGAGATTCATATGGATGTGGCCCCAGCGAACGGCTGACGCCAGAACTGTTATAAAAGATTTGCGGGTCTTCATCGGCACATACGCAATTGGCATTCTGCATTCGGACAATGGTCCTGCTTTTAGCTCTCGGGCTTATAAGGAGGCCATGGTCAGCATGGGCGTGCAATTGCGGTACTCTTGTCCATTTCACCCTGAGGGGAACGGAATTGTTGAAAGAAAAAACCGTGACATAAAGCAATCTATAACGGCAAAGGTATTAGGTTCGGGAGCTGGGTGGGTCAAACATCTAATAAGTGTCCAACGTAGTCTAAATAACTTGCCAAGAAATTCTCTGAAGGGATTCAGTCCGTACGAATTATTATTCGGAACTAGGATGTTGATCTCTGACCTTGATAGTCAGACTTCAGTGGTAATAGAAAAAACCTTTGATGTCAAAGACCGTTTGGCTATTTTGCAGGACTTAAACAAAACAAGAAAAGACCTGAGCAACATACAGTTGAAACAACAGCCAACGACCACTGAAGAATCACCACCTGTCCCAGCAAGACCTGTCTGGATTCCAAAAGTCGGGGATCTAGTCAGGGAGAAGATCGCGGTAAAGAAGGAATTTGGGCCTTCTTACAGAAAAGCAGTTCCTGTCTTGTCTGTCATCGGGACAAGATCAGTTGTACTACCGCCACTTGCTGGAAAAAAGGAGAACCGAGTTGTATCCATCGACCTGGTAAAACCACAACATGTGGCCGATAACAAACAGTAGGCCAAGTGGACTCCCAATAAGTAGCAGAACACCAAGGTTTGCTACCAGTACAGAGGTCCTAACAAAGAGGCTCATCACATTCGAAACGCCTAAAGAAGAACAACAAGGACTATGCAACAATGCAATAGAACTCAGACCTCTGAAAACCCAAATAAAGACATTTAGCAGAGACACACCAATCTACAATGAAGTTCCAAGTGAAAATGCAAGAAACAAAAATCCTGAACCAATTGGAACAATTGACAGAACTGCATCTGGTTACTTCATCAACTTCGATGATTCCTCTGAAGGTTTCAGCGAACAAAAGACACAGCCATCATCAAAATCCTTTAAAGACAAAACTAAGGAACTTTTGAAACAACTGAAAGAAACATATCTGGTTACTCCATGGATTGAATTTTGGGTGGGTTTTGGTGCATTTATCCTCATACTTTGGCTCATCATGGTATTTACCTTGGGACGCTTCATTGAGGGAAAATATGCTAAAATGGACACAGCAAGTCAGAACATCAACTTGGTCCTCAAACCACACACATCTTCACACGTTGAGAAACGAGAACTTTCTTCAGAACTTTCTTCAGCCAACTTCACAGCAATTCCAATACCTGGTGGGGTAGCCTGGGACAACACTGACTATGAAATTTATGGTCCGGTCGAGATCCTGAAATATCCACACCAAATCAAGATCTCCTTGAGTGACTTTGCAAAACCAAACTCATTTGCTGATGATTGGGACTTTGAAAGTATAAACAATATGATGTCTGACTTAGTGATGTCTGCTAAATTTACAAAACATGATTATTTGCAAGGTTCTACAAATTATGATAGTATGTATTGCTATAACCATTATGGTAACCATTTCTTGCATAAATCTGCACAACCTAGAAATGTTTTAAATTATAATCAATGGGAACATTGTGCTACACCTCCAAAAGGGAGCTCTAGAACCGTTTATGACAAATATTCATATTTTTCAGGTTTTAACTTAACTAATGCTGAAACATTTTATTACAAATTGTCAAACAAGACAGGGATGAAAACCATGATAACCAACACAAAATTGATATATTCAGATTCATTCTTTGAGAAAATGAATACATTTGGATTTGATTATTGGGACAAAAATGTTGATTTGAAAAGTGTTTGGGGTACAAAAGAATGGCAAGTACAGGGTATAGAAGCTTTGTTTAGAGCCTGCATGATCCCAGAACAAATGATATTTTTAAATGACACTGTTCAACAAACCACCTGTCTGGGCTTAGCCAAAATCAAAGATTTAAATAACCCGTCTATTCCAAAGCCAACAATGTTTAGCAATAGCTCTGAAACAGATGAAGAAATAGACATAAACCATATACTTAACCAAAACAGAACACATCCTGATTGGAAACAATGGTTGATCTGGCCCACAGATACAAATAACTGTCAAGATAGATTCCTGAATAAAACACAGGGTTTCAAAATGACCAGGCCAGACCCTAGATATCCCCAAAGACATCACCCAGGGATAATAACAACCTACAGTGTGGGCAAATTATGCCTTCAATGGCTACAGTCTTCCACACTGCCTGAAATTAAGCAACACCTAACTTTACTTACTGATGGTGCTGACTTGCGTGATTTCATACTGGGACCACGCAAACAGCGTCAAAAGCGTTTCATAGCAGCCTCTGTATATGCAGCATACAATGAGGCCTGGAAGGTTACTCAAATTGAAACAGCAGAGAGAATACGTGAAATTGATCGTATTAATTTGGAAAAATCACTTTCTGTAGTGGACAATGGGTTAATGACTCTGTCCTCCAGAATTTTTTCATTGGACAGCATTGTGTCTTCAGCAATCGATATATTATCGCAAGACTTACTGTTATTACAACATGGTCAGTCACAATTGCGCTCCATTGTACAGCTTGGCTGGACGTTACAAAATCTGCGTTCAGGCTATGTGCCTTGGCGTTTAATCAACACAACGTCACTATTCCAAATCTTTAACCTTACTGATAGACAAATCGGTATGGCGCAGAAGGGTGCTGATTATACAATCTTGAGCATTGAAAAACTAGAAAGATTACCGATGACAATGTCAGAACGACCTGTCAGTGAATGGATAATCCACGGAATCATAAATATTCCAATCTCAACCTTCAGGTTTCAATACTGCCAAAAATATATACAGGCTGGCATGTACGAGAAATTGGGAAAGGGGTACCTTAAAACAACTTGGAACCTGCCCTATTCACATGCATGTGTCAGTAATAAAGGACAGAAAGTGTTTCTTAGTTGCAACAATTGTGCTATGTCACTAAGCGGCACGCTTCTGTGTAACGGAATTAGTTTGCACGGAGCCTGTGAAGGGAATTCATACAACCTTTCATGTCACCAGCAAGGCGCACCTGCAACTGAAATAGAACCATTCTTTCAAAGACTCTATAATGGGAGTTACATTCTTATTGTAGACCGCAGATGTTGTAGTCTTATGCCCGGGACTCCTTATCTCGTCACCACGACGGCGAAGGTCAAGTGCTGTGGACGTTCTTTGTTCCCCAGCTCCTTACCAGACAGGGAGGCAAGGGCATGGCCCGGTTTGAAAATTACTTCTATTCGAATAGATACTTTAAGCAGAATGAAAACAGTGCTTCTACAGACGCCTACAAGGCTCACGTCATCAAAAGAAACATATGATCTACAAGTCGCAAGGACGACTGCAGAGATACATACATTATTATCGACTAATTCCCCCGTACATTTCGCGGAAATCCTGAGCGAAATCTTAAATATTTCTGATACCACTGGGGTCTCAAAGGTATTTAAGACAGTATTTTCGATGGCATTAACACCATTCAAAGCCATACTGGGTATTTTTCCAGATTTCGTCCATTCGATTTTTGGCGGACTTCCCCTGATCCTGGGACTAATTGCAGGAATCCTATTCCTAGTCCTTATTTTTCGTTATGGCAACCCATGTCACAGATCAAACTCTCGCGACAATGGAAGATACGATCCTAGCCATTGGATACCGGGACCGGATATCAAAAATCCTGGGACTCTCCCGGCTTAGAGACCTAAACATGACTTGGTTTCTATCATTTCGACCAATGTGGCAAAGGTGTGTTTTACCTGTACTAAGGTGTCTGCTATGCGGAGAAGAATGCGTGTTAGACACCTGTCTGACGCTACAATCGGATGCGCCAGTGGATGCAGATACACTGTTGGTTCCTACCAAGGTTCACGCACTGTGCTGCCCTCAAAGGCTGCCAATTCTGATGACGGCATTCCTGGAATCTTCACCACTACGATTGAAGAGTAGTGAAGTTCAAGATGAAAGCAACATCGAACAGGTACGACCTTCTGTCAGCAATGCAAATCAGAATGTCAATGGAGACAATCATGCGCATGAATGCATGGTTACCCCTATTTCCGACTTAGTGGAACTTTCCCATGAAGCTGTTGACAGTTTTTTCGAAAGCCTGAATGATATGATGTTCTCTCCGGAACAGAAATAGAGACTTTTGAGTAAAACTCGCACACGGCGTTCCCTGAATTCGGCCTTCAACCTTTAAAAATAAAGTCACATGAACAATTACAATCCAGTTCACGGACAGCAAATTTTTTCAGCAAGCCCATAAAATATTTTTCTATATATTTTTTCCCCGGGACACTGATCTTCTGCTCAAAGTAAGAAACTATTCCTAGAGAACTAAGATTTCTATTTTTAGATACTTTACATAGACTTTAGCTGCCCGCTGGTATGTTCACAAATATTTTATTATGTGATGAAATGGTCTCGACTTTCCTTTCTGTATAGCTATATTGAGAGCCATTTCATGTGTATTTCTCATATACCAAAAAGCAATAATGCATTACAATGCGTGTTTACTTTTGCATTTAATTCATAGCTTAAGTGCATACAATATATATGACTGCAATTTTTTCAGTATATTTGAAAATTTCGAAATACATTTATGTATTTTGGGGTGGTAAGGTATACACTATACTCTATAGTATGTTGTACTATGTTATACTATGCATAGATTAGTAGATATGACCATAGTTAGCGTGGAGTGGGTGTCGTGTATTTCTATAGGTTCTGAATCGATCCCCCTATTCCTGACCCTATTCTGGTTAAACTACCTAGCTAGTTAACTAACAGTCAGCCCATGAGGCAAGAAATCCCCCATGATGCAGATACCGTTATCTGACGCAGTCACACTACGGCACAGGAACGTGTTATCTGATTAGGTCATAACGCTTGAGATCTAATTAGACAAGCGACATTCCTCCAGCCCCTGATAAGGCATACGACGTTCTCATAACAAATCAAACCTATGACAACCTGGAAAATCAGTGCGGCCATTGTTTTGATTTCACAGAGAACTTTTGCAAAAGAATGTGCTAACGAGCAAGTCGTATGACATCTTTATTGACGTACCTATGTCCATCCTTACGTCAATCTCGGCACCTTTAAGGTATAAATATTGCCGACCTTGCCCTATGCAAACACACGCGTGGTGACAAGACGGAGCAGCCATACTTGCCGAAGCCGAGAGCAGAAGCAGACCCCGCTGGCAGCAACCCCGCCTTCCTGACGCGCTGAGAGACGCGCTGCTATCTCAAACCGAGAGACCCAGCACCGGCGCTTCTGGGCAGCCCTCGCAGGCAGCCTGGAATATCGAGAGCAGAGAAAGAGATACCATTCCTCATCCATCCTAAATTCCAGGTACAGAACTGAATAACCCCTCACAGAGAATTCTTTAGTTATTCACTTGGCAAAAACAAACTTAACTTAAACTGTAACTTTCTATTCCCGCCCACGCATTAGACTTAGGTCAGGTACACGGGGTAGGCGTATTTAGAAACACCAGTTGAGTACGTTTAGTCAAATGTATATGTGTATGTAAATATATTTTAATCATTTTAAAACATCATATGGCTCAGAAACCATATCAATGTTTTTACAGTATTATTTTATACTATTGCTTTTAATGTATGCACTTTACTTAACTATAAGTATTGCAATAATATCGATCCATTTCTCTTGTACGAGAAAAGAGACTGATCAATAAATAACACCTTTTATTGAACACGCCCGTCTCTTCCTTTTCTCTACATTCTGATGAGACTAAGAATGCACGTACTGACTGAGTAAAATAATTGCCTTGTGCTCACACGACTCTTGAGATTGACTCTTGATTAGGGGAGAGCAAAGTTGTCATGTTCTATGGTTGTCAGAAACTAAATCCCTTCTTGTCTAATCAGGGGAGTTAATCCTTCCTTGAACATTCGAGAAAGTTTCTAGCGAACTCTGAGCTTAGCTGGCAAACCCAAAAATTAAGTCTAGTATCGACAGTAGTAGACCTAGTTAACGTCTGGCCTAGGCCTTTACTGCTGTAGGTACTATTCCAATGCGCAGAGCCTATTGGGAAAATAGGAGCTACACTACAAAACGCACGCGGCAGCATAAACAAGTGGCGTACAGGGGCGTGGACGAAGGGGGCCTCGGAATCCCCAACCTCTTGCAATATTTTCAAGCCTCACAACTCCGCTACTTGGTGGAGTGGTACAGGCCGGAGTCCGAGAAGCGATGGCTCTTTCAGGATAGGGCAATGGCCCGGACGTCACTATGGAAGATCCCATTCCTTGCTCGCCAACACAGACCACAATATCTTCTCCGATCCCCCATCACGCGCGCCATTATGAGGACTTGGGACGGAGTGGCGGTCAAGAGAGGCCTGACTACTTTCCCCTCCCCACTAACCCCGATCCTAGATAATCCAGAATTCCCGCCGGGTGCTGACCCCCGTGCCTTTCCACAGTGGCGGGGCACAGATAACCGTTCTGCCGGCCATTTCTTTGACCTGGAGGGCTTTCTCCCCCTCACCGATATCGTACAAGGCTATGGAGTGACCAAGCCTCACATGTTCCAGTACTTCCAACTCCGCCACTGGCTTCTGAGCCCGGAATGCGCTCCTCTGGTTAGCCGGCGAATGACGCCATTCGAGAAGTGGCTGGTAACGAAGGACTCGGATCGGCACCTTATCTCAGACCTTTACAAGCTTCTGTCGCCCGCAGCTAGCCCGGGGAAGACGGCGGGACAGAAACGCTGGGAAACGGAATTCGGCAGGACATTGTCACCCAGAGAATGGGGGTTTATATACTACAGAGCTGCACACACCACTCTTAATACTAATGCCAGAGAGGCCGCGGTGAAACTGGCCATATACTGGCACCTCACCCCGGTCAGACTTAATCAAAGCAATCCACTTTGAAGTGCGATGTGTTGGAGGGGCTGCGGTGAAAGGGGTACTTTGACCCATCTCCTGTGGGACTGCCGCATAATTCAGGGATACTGGAAGGCGGTTCTAGAAGATATTGATTCCACCTTTGAGACTGACATCCCACGCTTTCCTGCATACACTATCCTGGGGCTACCCAATACTCTTACATTCCCTCGGAGGTCCCCTCGCGGTAAGCAGATAGGCATTGCCATGCAAGCAGCATCACAACATATCGTATCACTCTGGGGATCAACCACCACGCCCACTCACACTGGATGGCTGCATAAACTATGGTTCACGTTGGGCATGGAACGTATTCACGCCACGCTTACACACACAGCAGACTCATTACAGAAGGTTTGGCAGCCGCTTCGGTCTCTCCTGTCCAAAGAATTTCACGAAATCACATGCCCGAAATATCTCCGCATCCTACGGCTCACAGAACCATCACATGATCCTCCGTGAACTCAGCCGTGAACTCAGATGTCCGGCAACATATGGCTCTTCACAAGTCACTACAGAGGCTCCGAACGAACGGCATACTGGTCGAAGGGGGGGGAGGGAAGGGGTGTTGGGAAGAGGGAGGGGGGTTTGGTTTTTCTTCTTGTTCTGGTCGGTTGACTTTATTGCATGGCACCTTAAACACACCATCGGCACTGCATTTCTGTATCGGCATATTTTTCCTGCTTACTTGATGACCTTTAAAGAAGACGTGCCTGTCTGTCTCGGTCGCCATATATGCCTGCTGCATGCCTACTGTTTTGTGCTGCCTATTTTCGCTCTCAAAACCAATAAAACAAATTTGAAATTAAAATAGTGGTATAAGAACCACGTCACAAGCAGGGAATAGGCCTAGGGAATCGCTGGGGCTACGCTGTACTACCAAAGGTTAGGAAGCAGGAGGCCCACGGGATGCGTGTGCAGTGTCTAAACACACACGTGGGTTCTCATAGGAATACAATGGGAACGTAAGAGTTAGAAACTAGTTGATTTAGGACACTTCCGTATGGACTAGGAGAAAGCTACTGAAAACTAGGACACTAGGATAGTCAATACCCACAGGAGCACCGGAGTGCCCGAGTTACCTCACCCACAGGAGCCGGGTGCATAGGTGTCAAGTTGTGTCGGGGTTCGTCGCTGAATCCTATGGAGACCTGTAAAAAGAAGCTGCAGGTGACCAGGAGAGAAGTGTCCGGTTGGATCCAAGGGTGGATGGAGGATGAAGAGTACCTGAAAGCAGAGGGGACAGAGTCTGGGTCACTAGCCAGTGACCAGGAAGGAACCAGGCGATGTCGGGTGCGATCAGGTGAAGATGTGAAGCTTGCCTCTGCAGCCACGTGCACCAGGAGGCGTCAATGACAACCAGGCGCTGGATACGGACTGTCCCACGAAGGATCTCGCTGTCGGCGGTGTCGGCTTCCGGATTGGAGTCAACAGGCCTTGGCAAATGCAACCCACGCAGGAATCGAATATTCGCTTTGAGGCAGACCAGCAAGGTCTGAGGGGCTTCTCGTTTTCAGGGAAGCAGGGGCCCACCTGGAGCAACCAGGCAGGCGGTTCAAATTCAAAGGCTCGTCGTCACAGTGGCCCCTAGCCAACAGGCAAGTGACCGGACAGACGCGTCGAGCACAAAAGTACTAGCAGGGCCCACACGGCACTCGGTGAGTGTGGGAGGCTGTGCGTCGGTGCAAAAGGTGCTCGGGCTTCTCAATCCCCAATGCACAACTTCGAGGGTGCCTCAGAAGCTGCACAAGTAGCAAGGAGGAGGTTTTTCAAGATGGCCGGTCCCGCGCCTCCCCGGGTCTCAGCTTTGCTGTGGCTGTGGATCGGGCTCAAGGAAGTCTGGAAGTCCAGTTCTTGTCAGGCTCTGTGCTCGGGCTCCGGCGGGAGCGTCGACAAAGCAAACCGCAGATTGCTGGATGGTGCCTGTTTGCACAGGGTGGTCACTCCTTGACCACAAGGGAGATTCTTCAGTCTTCTAGTTGCAGTAGAATGTCGAAGGTCCAGAGTTTCGTTTCAAGTTTCAGTTCAGGATAAAACTAAAGTCTCTTGAGTCAGCTCCTACCTTTATACCAATCAAAGGGGCTGGATTACCTGCTAGGTCCCTCCTATGGGTGGGACCAGGGAAGGGGGTGGTTACACCGCGTTCCCTTTGTCCAGTTTCGCGCCAGAGCTGGGGCTGGAGTGCCCCAGCAACTGGATTTCAACCTGACTATGCATGTAGCACCTTGTGTGCCCCAAGCAGTGTCTCATTTCATTCAGCCCTCCCTGCCCCAATACAATAAGGCCTGTCTGGGGTGGTGCTAGCATCTCCCAAGGCAGGAAATCTATTGTCCAAGCCTCCCTCGCTGGAAGGACTCCCAGCAGCAGGAGGTCAGACTTGTGTCTGTGGCAGCAGCATCCATTTTGTGATGCTGAGGCTCTGGTTAACTTTAACTGGGATTAACAGGAACAACATGTCTTCTCCCTCTAGCAGGGTGGAATGCTACCCCCGTCGCCAGACCTGGCGAGGGGGTACTATTCCAAAGCGTATGACACCTTACACGACATGTTTTGATAAAGCCAAACCAAAGTTAGCAATAACCGCGAGGATTATAATGCACTTAAGAGTATATGGTATGGCTATATCATAGAACAGCTATAAGGACATGGTTCCGAAAGCAGCAGACAGGCTCAGCTCATGCTAGAGCCTCATCTCACATAAAACCAAGCACTCTGCCTTCAGGATTGTTGAGGCCTACCATAGGAGTGACTTATAGGTATATATGTGCCTCTATATAATGGTAGGTATAGTAATACTATACCTAAGCAAGGGGTGATTACACGACCTTGCCCCAGCTGCGTGATCAGCCAGTTGTGTCAGTTTGGATGGCCAGCCAGGGATGGCATAAGATATGCTGCAGCCCCTGGTAGGCCTTGGTTACACCTATGCCCTGGGTACCTATGGTACACTATAGAGGGGCTCACAAAGGTGGCCCAATTCCCAATTGGTGATGTACCTAAAGTACATGGTATGAATTTAGAGAGAGAACAGCTGGGCTGTGGGTCTGATTGGCAGGCCCACAGCCACGCTAAAGTCGAAAACCTGTAAAGCAAAAAGCAAAAAGTGGGGCGACCATAGGAAAGCAGACCCTATTCTCCTACAAGGTGCACCTCACAAACAAGACGGATAGGCGCTCGTCGAAAATTCACTGTTGTATGGGAGTACAAAAATGCGGAGAAAAAAAGAGGCACACAGCCATTTTGACCAATTTGTAAGACCAACTGTCAGACGTGATGGATCACCAAGCTGGGAGGAATTGTTGAATCCTGACTGCCTCCTAATAGTGTAGTCAACTCTGTAAAATTTTAAAACAGCTGACAAGAAGACTGTGGTAAAATAAAAAATAAATTACTAAATGGTATCCTAGGTCAAACTGCAAAAGTGCAGGGTGAAATGCAAAATGAAATGTATTTCCTGGCTTCCTTCTTTTTAGGTCTCGCCTAGCAGTACGGATGCGCTGCTTAGGCAAAAGAGCTTTAGCAATCGCTTCGGTTTTTGTCTTAAAAACGTGCACGCGTTCCATTGCCTTCAATGGCAACGCATGCACATTTGGCGATTCCCTTGCGGGAGCGAGCTTGACACCATATGTTTGTAATTAACTTACAAACACACGGTGCCCCTGGCTCGCTCCCGCAAGGGCAACGCTTTCACATTTGACAACACGTGTTTAGGCGCGCAGGCTTGTTTTTTTAAATTTCAGCGCAAGGCGCGCACTGGTTCTTTTTTGGATTCATTTCACAGGGAAGCAACTAAATGAAAGAAGGAAAGAGATGTTGTGAACCGTTTCTTCAAGTCACGGTTTTCAGTAAGTGAGGAACAAATGCTTGTTATGGGAGGTAGGGTGCGCTCTCCTAAAGCACAATCCACTGTTTAGTGTTTACAGAGGAGTATCAAATTTCTGCGGCATGAAAACGGGACATTGTTAAACGAGCGTAGTTGTTGTGACTTACACTCCCCGATGTTTCCGTGTGGTAACTGGTCCCACTGGCGGTGATCTGGTGCTAAGGGGTCTGTCATCATTACTGGACTCAGACAGTTCACCCTGCTCTTTTCTAGGGGGCGCCCCTGCTCTATTTACTGGGACTTACACTCCGCGATGTTTCCCTTCCGTAACTGGAACTATAGGTGCTGTTCTGGTGCTAACGCACAAGTTATTACTTGTGTAACGATATATCTGTAAGAGACATTAGTTAGTGATAGATTCCTTACCTTAGAATATCCCCAGGCGTCAGACTGGATCCGGAAATTTTTGCGTAGCAGTACCCTTGCGCGTCGGTAGGCGTCGTCTGCGGCACCGCGACCGTCGTCGGCGCCGTGATGACGTCGTCGGAGTACTTAGACGCCGCCTCCACGTGCTGACGTCAGTTCTTAGACACAGCTTCCCCGCGTCAGAAACGCAGAGCTATGCCAAAAACCAACACTGGTGCCTTGAAACTAGGGCCCTGAAAGGGGATGTCCTTAACACTAGATATCGGTTCGCAGAATGGGGTGGATGGGTGGGTCGGTAAGGAATCTATCACTAACTAATGTCTCTTACAGATATATTGTTACACAAGTAGTAACTTGTGCATCTGAAAGAGACACGTTAGTGATACATTCCTTACCTTAGAATAGATACCCCAGCAATACCAACCCCGGTGGTGGGTCTGTGAACCAATATTCACACCAGAAAGTCCTGGAGGACGGAACGGCCAAAGAAGCCATCCCTCCGGACTTGACTGTCCAGACAGTAGTGTCTTGCAAACGTGTGCAGCGAGGCCCACGTAGCTGCCTGGCAAATGTCCTGCAAATACACTCCCCGGCCCAGGGCAGTTGTAGTCGCCGTGGCTCGGGTGGAGTGAGCCCACAATCCAACAGGGGGCTCCTTTTTAGCCAAGGAGTAACATGCCTAGATACACAAGATGATCCACCGAGAGATGGTCCTCTTGTGCACCGCTTTCCCCTTCTTAGCGCCTACGTAACCAACAAAGAGTTGGTCATCCACCCGGAAATGGCGTGTGCGATCTAAACAGAATGAAAGCGCACGGTTTGGGTCCAGACGGTGGAGCCGCTCTTCCTCTTTAGAGGGATGCGGAGGCGGGAAGAAGGTGGGCAAGGTGATAGACTGCCCGATGTGGAAGACCGTGACAACCTTGGGCAGGAAAGATGGCTTAGTACGCAATACAACCTTGTCCGGATGGACAGAAAGGAAGGGAGGAGTACAAGAAAGGGCCTGGAGCTCACTCACTCTCCTGGCAGAGGTGATGGCAACCAGGAAAGCAGTCTTCAGAGTAAGAAGGCGAAGATGACAGTTGTGAAGTGGCTCAAAGGGAGCGCACATCAGAAATGTAAGAACACGGTTCAAGTCCCATTGAGGCATCACAAACGGAACAGGAGGAAACGTGTGTGTGATGCCCTTCAGAAAGCGACTTACAATAGGGGACTTGAATAAAGAAGGTTGATCAGGCAGCCTCAGAAAGGCTGAAAGGGCAGAAAGGTAGCCCTTGATAGTGCCCAGAGCAGAGCCCTGCTGGGCAAGAGAAAGAAGGCAGAGAAGAACCTCAGAAAGAGGGGCAGCAAGAGGATCCACAGCCTTTGCTGTGCACCATGCCACAAATCTGTTCCACCTGCAGGCGTATACCGACTTAGTGGAGGGACGCCTGGCTGCCAGAACGACATTACAGACTTCAGGAGGCAAGTCAAATGTCCTCAACTGTCGACGCTCAATCTCCAAGTCTGGAGGTGGAGACAGGACAGGTTCGGGTGGAGGACCGTCCCCTGCTGCTGCGACAGAAGGTCCTCCCGAAGAGGCAGACGAACCGGGGGATCGACTGACATATTGAGTAGCTCTGGATACCAGTACCTTCGTGCCCAGTCTGGAGCCACAAGGATGACTTGGGCCCGGTCGCGCTTGATCTTCTTCAGCACTTTGGGCAGAAGTGGTATAGGCGGAAAGGTGTACAACAGACCGCAACTCCACCCGTGACGAAAAGCGTCTCAGAGCGAGTGCCGCCTTGGAAATTCCAACGCGCAGAACTGATGACATTGCGCGTTCTCTTTTGTGGCAAATAGATCTAACCAAGGCTCTCCCCATTGATGAAAAAGGCCTAGCGCCACGTTCGCCATTCGTGATCCATCATGCACCGGCGGCTGAGCTCGTCCGCCCTGGCGTTCAGAGAACCTGCCAGGTGTTGAGCCACCAGGGTCACGCCCTGGCGTTCCAGCCACTGCCAGAGGCGCAGAGCCTCCTGGAAAAGGGTCTGTGAGAAGTTGGTCTGATATATGATGATCACCTTGTATCAGTCCAAACAACCCTTATGGTGATTGGTTGTAAGTCAACCTTATAGACCAGCTATCCTAATGGACAAAGCAGTCTTAGGCTAAACTCTTTTGGCATGTGAAGCCAGCTGTTTTACCACAATATAACCCCTTGAATACCAGATGAAAGGACACCACACAGGTTGTTATGAAAATAAACAATATATTTATTAATAACAAACACCTCTGAACTCTTTATGAGATCAGAGGGCTAAGCACATGACAATCTCTTAGGAAAAATACGATAAGTTGCACAAAATTACAATGGTGCCCTAGGGGCACGGCAAACCATATACTAAGTAAATGGGTTAGGGAAGTCGATAGAAGGAATGGAGCTGTCCAGAGGCTGTAGGACCGCTGGGACTACGCTATCCTAACTTTAGGTAAGTAATAGGAGGCCCACGGGGCACAGGTGCAGAGTGTGAACTCACACGCGGGATGCGTAACAACGTCTATGGACAGTACAGTTCAAGAAAAAGGTGAGTACGGACAATCCTGGCTGGTTAGGACTAAAACGACTGTGAATCTAGACACTAGGAGAGTCAAGCTAACCTTGAGCACCGAAATGCTCTCGTTACCTCACCCATGGGCTGCGGGTGCATAGGTGCGAAGTCGTGTCAGGTTTCTGCGTTGAAGTCTATGGAGCCTGAAAGAAAAGTTGCTGCAGGCGACCAGGAGAAAGATGTCCGGTGTGATCCAAGGGTGGATCAGGAAAGCTGAAGACCTGAAAGCAGAGGGGACAATGTTCAAAGTCACTAGCCAGTGACTGGAGTGGAACCAGGAAGGAACCAGATGTCGTCGTCGCGATCAGGTGAAGAGTGGACGCTTGACTCTGGAGCCCCGTGGACCAGGAGGCGTCTTCGACGACCAGGATGGAGGCACGAGCTGTCCGACGCAGGCTTTCGCTGTCGGCGGTGTCTGTTCCGGATTCGGCGTCAACAGGCCTTGGCAAAGGCAACCCACGTGGTGAGTGGAAAAGGCGTCTGGTGCGGACTAGGAGAGTCCGGGGTGCTCCTCTTTTGGAAGGGAGCAAGGGCCAGTCTGGAGCAACCAGACAAGCAGTGTAGTTTTCAAAGTTCGCCGTCTAGGAGGTCACTAGCCAGCCGGCAAGTGACCAGACAACGCGTCGAGCAGCAAACAAGCAGAAGGGCCCCACGCAGATCTCGTGGAAGCTGGAGGGCTGATCTTCGGTGCAGGGGCTGCTCGGGGCTGGGGCTTCTCAATCCCCAAAGCACTTGGTCGAGTTTACCTCGGGAGTCGTGCCGGAAGCGAAGTGCAGTTTCTTTCAAGATGGCCGGTCCCACGTGTCTCGTCGCACCAACGGATCTCAGCTGTGCTGCAGATGTGAGTTGAGGTCGGAGAGGTCTGGGAATCCGGGTCTCGTCGGGCTCTGAAGTCTGGATCCTCAAGGGAAGACGACAAAGTGAAGCCGCTGGACGCTTGATGGTGCCTGCAGTTGCAGGGTGGACACTCCTTGCCCACAAGGGAGATTCTTCAGTCTTCTGTGGAGCAGAACGTCGAAGTCCAGAGTTTCTTCTTGTACAGTTGTTCAGGATAATCTAATTTGGAATGGGACCAGCTCCTACCTTTATTCTCCTAAAGGGGGCTGCACTAGTGACTAGGTCCCTCCCCTGGGAGGGACCAGGAAGGGGGGTGGTTACACCCCCTATCCTTTGTCCGGTTTTCGCGCCAGAGCTGGGGCAGGGATGCCCCAGCAACTGGTTTGAACCTGTGTATACACAGGGCACCTTGTGTGCCCCAGGCATGTCTCATTCCTTTCAGGCCTGTCCTACCCAATACACAAAATCCTGTCTGGGGTGGTGCTAGCACCTCCCAAGGCAGGAAACCCTTTGTCCAAGCCTCCCTCGCTGGAAGGACTCCCAGCAGCAGGAGGTCAGACTTGTGTCTGTGGTGGCAGCATCCATTTTGTGATGCCAAGGCTCGAGTTAAGTTTAACCGGGGTTTACAGTTACATACATGTCGTGTCCCTCTAGAAGGGTGGAATGCTACCCCCGTCGCCAGAATTGGCGAGGGGGTAGTATTCCAATTCGTATGACACCTTACTCGACATGTTTTGATAATGCTATACCAAAGTTAGCATTCAACCACGAGGATGATAATGCACTTAAGAGTATATGGTATAGCGTTATCATGGAACAGCTATTAGGACTTGGTTCCGCAAGCTGCAGACGGGCTCAGCTCATGCCAGAGCACCATCTCACATAATTCCAAGCACTCTGCCTTCAGGATTGATAAGGCCTGCCATAGGAGTGACTGATAGGAATATATGTGTCCATTTTGGGGTTAGATATAGGTATACTATATCTACAGCAAAGGGTGATTACACCAGTTTGCCCCAGCTGTCTTAGCAGCCAGTTGTGTCTGTTTAGATGGCCAGCCAGGGGTGGCATAATACATGCTTCAGCCCCTGGTAGGCCCTGGGTACACCTATGCCCTGGGTACCAAAGGTACACTGTACAGGGACTGATAAGGTGGCCCAGTACCAATTGGTAAATGCACCTAAAGTACATAGATGTCAATTTAGAGAGAGAACAGCTAGGCTGTGGGTCTGATTTGCAGGCCCACAGCCAGGGAAAGTCGTAAACCAGTGAAGCAAAAAGCAAAAATCTGGGGTGACCATAGGATTGCAGACCCTACTCTCCTACAGGGTCCACGACCCCACCCCGCCCTGTTTGTTGCAGTACCACATGGCGGTGGTGTTGTCCGTGAACACCTGCACTACACT
The DNA here is from genome assembly GCF_964261635.1 of Lissotriton helveticus. Classification (NCBI taxonomy): domain Eukaryota; kingdom Metazoa; phylum Chordata; class Amphibia; order Caudata; family Salamandridae; genus Lissotriton; species Lissotriton helveticus. The sequence continues at coordinate 703,388,012 of NC_136063.1, read as the reverse complement.
CCCCCGGACAGAGGGAAGGAATGCCTTCAGTGCTAGACGAATCGCCCGCCACTCCAAAATGTTGATGTGGGGCCGGGCCTCTGCTGGAGACCAGAGGCCTCTGATCTCCGCTTCTCCCATGTGGCCCCCCCAGCCCTGGAGGGACGCGTCCGTCACAACTACGTGCTCCGGTTAGGGTAGGGAGAGGGATCTGCCGCTGACCCAATCGCGGTCCGTGAGCCACCACTGCAGCTGTCTCGCAGTGCCCTCCGAGATCAGGACGTGGTCGGACAGGTTTCCCTGATGCTGGGCCCACTGAAACTTCAGGTCCCACTGCAGAGCCCGCATCCGCCACCTGGCGGGATGCACCAGTAGGATGCAGGAGGCCATCAGCCCCAGAAGCCGCAGCGTCAACCTGACCGAGACCCGGGAGAAAGGCTGAAAGAGTGGAATCAGAGCCTGAATATCCCGGACCCGCTGTTCGGGAGGATAAACCCGAAACTGCGCCGAGTCGAGAACCGCTCCGATGAAAAGGAGCTTCTGAGAGGGACACAGGTGCGACTTCGGCACACTGATGGAAAACCCCAGCTGGTGCAAGAGGTCTGCCGTCGTCTGGAGGTGGATGACGACTGTCTGGGGCGAGCCCGCCTTCAACAACCAGTCGTCGAGGTAGGGGAAGACTGAAACCCCTAACCTGCGCAGGTGAGCTGCGACCAGCGCCATCACTTTCGTGAACACCCGTGGTGCGCTGGTAAGGCCGAAGGGGAGCACGGTAAACTGAAAGTGCTCGTGGCCTACCATGAACCGTAGGAAACGCCGGTGGGCCGGCAGGACGGAGATGTGAAAATAAGCGTCCTGCAGATCCAACGCTACCATCCAGTCTCCTGGGTCTAGGGCAGTCAAAACCTGAGCCAGAGTCAGCATTTTGAACTTCTCCTTTCGGTGGAAACCGTTGATGTTCCGTAGGTCCAAGATAGGGCGTAGGCCCCCTTTGCCCTTCTTGGGTAGCAGAAATAGTGGGAGTAGCAACCACACCCTACTTCTGGCCCAGGAACGCGCTCGATGGCCCCCTTGGCCAAGAGGGCCGTAACTTCCTCCTGCAGAAGTCGCAAATGATCCCCCGATACGCGGTGGAATTGCGGTGGCATGGCTGGAGGGGTCGTCTCGAAGGGGAGGGAGTAGCCCCTTCGGACGATCTGCAGCACCCACCTGTCAGAAGTGACAGTGCGCCAGTGAGAGTGGTGATGGCGAACCCTGCCTCCCACTGGCGTAACATGGGCCGAAAAGCACGGACTAGGAGGGTTTTGAGGCGGATGCTGCGGGGGAAGGTGTGGACTGACCTCGCCGTTGTCCCCGACCTCCACGGCGTTGGGTATTACCCTGCGGAGCGTGGCTGGCAGCACGTGTGGGTACACCCCTTCCGTGGCCACGAAAGGAGTAAAAAGCAGCCGATTGCTGGCGCGGGGCCGAGAGGCCCAAGGACTTGGCCATAGCCCTGGAGTCCTTAAAGCGCTCAAGCGCATGGTCTGCCTTGTCGCCAAAAAGGCGACGGTCATCAAACGGCATGTCCATGAGTGTATTCTGGACATCAGCCGAGAAGTTGGCGGACCTCAACCAGGCGTGGCGTCTGACCGCCACCGTCGTTGCCATCGCTCTACCTAGTGAGTCGGTGGTATCCAGCCCACACCGGATAGAATATCTGGCTGCATCCCGGCCCTCCACAAGGGCTTGGCCGAGTTTGGCCCGTACCTCCAACGGACACTCTGGCAGCACTTCCGCAACCGTATCCCACAGAGAGTGGGTGTAGCGGCCCAAGAGGAATGCGGTGTTGGAAGACCGCAGTCCCAGACTAAGGGAGAAGATCTTTTTACCGTACTGCTCGTACCTCTTGGATTCCCTGTCCGGCGGAGCCGATGGGAATGCGGTCTGGGAATTGGAAGTCTGGATGAGCAGGCTCTCGGGAGTGGGGTGGGTGGACAGGAAACATGGGTCGCCCGGGGCCGGGCGGTGGCGTCTGGCCAAGTTCCTATCTACGGGTGAACCCGTAGCGGGCCTGGACCAAGTGCCCAAAAGAACGTCGGTTAAGGCCTCATTAAAGTGCAGCAGAGGCTCGGCCGAGCTTGACTGCGGTTTAAGGACCTCAGTGAGGAGGTTAGTCCTCACGGCCGCGACGGAGAGCTCAAGGCCCAAGGCCTTGGCTGTCCTCATCAGCACCACACTGTAGGTTGACCCCGCCTCCGAGGCCACGGTAGGAGGCGAGGCGAAACCAGTGTCTGGTGAGGTGTCCAGACCACTGGCATCCCCAATTCCACCTGTCCAGTCCTCTTGAGACTGACACTCTCTGGTCAGAGGGTCCTCAGACCCCTCCCAACCCTCCTCATCACCCATCTCCTGATAATCAGGGTTGTCAATGGATGGGGCAGGCTCATAGAAGTTAAACTCCCCAAACGGCGTCGAAAGCGGCGCCGCTCCGGCGCCGGTTCGAGGGAGGCATCGGGGACGGCGCCGCCCGAGGATGGCGCCGGAGGGGACACCTGACGGGCCGACGCCGGAGGGGTCGTAAGGTCCACCGGCGACGACCCAGATCCCTAAGCGGATCCAGTGGGTTCCTGCAACGCCGGGCCCGAAGGCGCCGGCGGCGTCAGGACCATGGGGCCCTGCGGCGCTGGGGCCGAAGCACCCGACGGCGTCAAGGCCGAAGCCCCCGACCCGTTAGGGGCCCCAGACAGGTCCGCTGGGCCCGGAGGCGCCGGAACCGGTTCGAGGGAGGCATCGGGGACGGCGCCGCCCGAGGATGGCGCCGGAGGGGACACCTGACGGACCGACGCCGGAGGGGTCGTAAGGTCCACCGGCGACGACCCAGATCCCGAAGCGGATCCAGTGGGTTCCTGCAACGCCGGGCCCGAAGGCGCCGGCGGCGTCAGGACCATGGGGCCCTGCGGCGCCGGGGCCGAAGCACCCGACGGCGTCAAGGCCAAAGCCCCCGACCCGTTAGGGGCCCCAGACAGGTCCGCTGGGCCCGGAGGCGCCGCGGAGCCCGTCGGAGGAGAAAGGGACCTCATGGCCATGAGGAAACGCTCGATCTCCTCCTGCGTCGCGTCTCGCCCAGGGACCGGAAGGTGTGGAGCTAGACGCGGCGCCCGCGACTCCGACGGAGCCGCGTGGGCGGTGTCACCCGAACGCCTGGCCGCATCGCGCGAGCGTCGGGGGGAGTCAGAAGAGCAATGACGCCTCTTCGACTTCTTGTGTTTCTTACCTGACTACGACTTCGACCCGGAGGAGTGGTGCTGACTCTCGGAGCTGTGGTGGCTCCGACCCCGCGACCTGTACCTCTACCTCCTTTGGGACCAGGACCTCTCACGGCGCGGGGCCGACTGCCGGAGTTCGAGTCGCCTGCGGGACCGCTCCCGCCTGGCTTTCGAAGATAGGGCCCGGCAGTCGGGGCAGACCTTGTCGTCGTGGTCGACGCCTAGACAGAGTAGACACCAGCGGTGAGGATCCGTGACCGACATCGTGCGGTCGCAATCCTTGCAGTGCTTAAATCCAGGCATCCCTATGGCACCGATCGGAGTCGCTCGACTTCGAAAAGATGATCAAAAATTATCCAAAAAGTTAGTCAAAAAGTGACTAAAAGTACTGCTTTTTCCAGATCTGCACTTGCTGGAGCGGAAAAAAGAAGAACTGACGTCAGCACGCGGAGGCGGCGTCTAAGTACTCCGACGACGTCATCACGGCGCCCACGACGCCGACGACGGACGCGGAGCCGCAGACGACGCCTACCGACGCGCAAGGGTACTGCTACGCAAAAATTTCCGGATCCAGTCTGATGCCTGGGGATATTCTAAGGTAAGGAATCTATCACTAACGTGTCTCTTTCAGATTGGTCTGTTGCCATTACCGGGTCCAGAGAGTTCACCCCGCTCTCCTTTAGAGGGCGCTCCTGCTCCATTTACCGTGACTTCCACCGCCCGGTGTTTCCCTGGGGTAACTGCTCCCACTGCTACTGTTCTGGTGCTAACAAAGTTTTGTGCAGCCAGGCCCTGTGGAAGGAAGTATTATGCAGTGCCAAGGGGTGCACAGAAACTTGGCTGTGCGGGGCAGTGCGCCACAGATTGTGCCTCATTGTTCTGAGTGAGGGGGTGGGTGAGTGGGCTGAATATTGGAGTGGGCTGTGTTTGGGGTGAATGTTCACTTTCCGTTGTAGTAGTGCATTGTGGTACACTATGCCGCTGGTGTGGTTACATCAAACAGTGGGTGGTGGTGCCCTTTGTCGCATGTTTGAATGCCAGGTTCTGAGTGCAGTGGTGCAATGTGTGGAAGGTTGTATGTGGTGAGGGCAGCGGTGCAGGTTCTGTAAGTGGCAGTGCCCTGCATGTGTGGACTGGTGCACTAACATAACATAAACATACCATATCATGTGTATTTGAAATACGCACGTTCACCCCTGGGCATTTTGGTGCTGAATAACGTGCTCATTGTTAAACAACTCAATGGTACTCATTTTTCCGACCTCAGAAGGATGAAAGGCTGAGTAAGCCCACCGGAATTTGAACCTGTTACCATGAAGTCACAAACAGGCCCCTACAGTGTGCACATTAGGCCACTGAGCCACCATACCCGGCACTATGCCATTGGTTGTGGTACACGAGGCAGTGGGTAATGGTGATCTGTAGGGCACACAGCCCTGCTTGCACACCTCTGGTATGTTGAGGTGAACATGTGCAGGGTTTTGTGAAACAGTTGTATGTGCTCCTTCCTGCATCCCATTCATGGTTTTAGGCTTGGCCTGACATCGTTGCTGCCTCTTTCGGCTTCTTTTCCTCGGGAACCATCAGCTGTGGACGCGAAACATTGCCAATCCCACAGAACTGACCACATAAGTATTTTGGCTCAATTCTTTTCATTGGCTGTTAGGGTGTCTCCCTTTGCCACTTCTGGAATCCACGAGGGGGTATTTTACATCTCATAAGTATACCCTAGAATTATGAAGTGACTTGGTCATCTCCTCCATGCAAGTATATACAAAGTAGTCCCTTACTCAGGGCCACTGGAATTATGTGATTGTGTGATGCGGCCATAATGGTAAAAGTATAGATTTGCCACATAACCCATCATCTAAAGCATAATCTGCATATTTTGACAAAAAAGGATTTTGTTTGGAGCTCAGACATTTCAAAAGTTACTAAAAGTGCACCGGCGCGTGTTGTCACACAATGGGAGACTCTATGCAAAGCTGGACTGATCCCCTTCCTGTTGCGCATTGCTACATTTGGGAGTTTTAACTGTTCTTACTGAAGTGCGACCAAGGCTCAGAGAGTGTTAGCAAGTTTAACAAGACGTCACTGCGGTCTGCCAGTGCAGCGCAGGAGCAGCGCCGGGAACCGCAGCGCAGGCTCGGGCAGCCGGGTTAAGCCTAGGCGCCATTTACACACAGACTAAGGCCAATTGAAAGAGACCCTGGGAAGGACGAAAGTTAGGTTTCACAGGAATTTCTCATTAATTAACCAGTTAAACAAGCATTGGAAATGCAATAGGTCTCGCAGCATTAGAGTTAGTGCTTTTAGAATTGTTTATGGGTTTTTTTGTAAATCTTTAGCATTTTTGTTTCCTGTAGCCAATGCTAAAGAATTAAAAAAAAAAACCATAAACATTTCTAAAAGCTCTAACTCAAATGCTCCGAGACCTATTCCACTGTGTGAGGGTGAGGGGTTGAGGGTGAGTGAGGGTGAGTGAGGGTGGGTGAGGGTGAGTGAGGGTGAGGGGTTGAGGGTGAGTGAGAGTGAGGGTGAGGGTGAGTGAGGGTGAGTAAGGGTGAGGGTGAGGGTGAGTGAGGGTGAGTGTGAGTGAGGGTGAGTGAGGGTGAGTGAGGGTGAGGGTGAGTGAGGGTGAGGGGTTGATGTTGAGGGTGAGGGGTTGAGGGTGAGGGGTTGAGGGTGAGTGAGGGTGAGTGAGGGGTTGAGGGTGAGTGAGGGTGAGGGTGAGTGAGGGTGAGGGGTTGAGGGTGAGTGAGGGGTTGAGGGTGAGTGAGGGTGAGGGGTTGAGGGTGAGTGAGGGTGAGGGGTTGAGGGTGAGTGAGGGTGAGGGGTTGAGGGTGAGTGAGGGTGAGGGTGAGTGAGGGTGATGGGTTGAGGGTGAGTGAGGGTGAGTGAGGGTGAGGGTGAGTGAGGGTGAGTGAGGGTGAGGGGTTGAGGGTGAGTGAGGGTGAGGGTGAGTGAGGGTGAGGGTGAGTGAGGGGTTGAGGGTGAGTGAGGGGTTGAGGGTGAGTGAGGGGTTGAGGGTGAGTGAGGGGTTGAGGGTGAGTGAGGGTGAGGGGTTGAGGGTGAGTGAGGGACCGCAAAGCTATGGGGGGCAGAAATACCACAGGAGGGGGCTATAGCATAAATACCACTGGGAGTTGATAGTTAGCTGAAGAGGTTTCTACGCTATGAAACGATGTTTGAAGGCCGGGGTGAGGGGAAGTACAAATGTTTACAATAAAATGTGGTGCCCAGTGATTGAAATCGAAATTTTGAAGTACAGGTACTCCTTGTTACAGAGTACCTATTTGGTACTGAGATGTGTCAGTACTCTCTCATTAAAAGCATTGGAGCAGTGCTATCCCTTCTAAATGCAGTCTTGCCATTTATTCCCCTGACTCTCAAATGCTTAGGTGTTCTATAGCGTTCGTAGGTATTGTTCACCGTTCGGTTTTCCTTAGCACTTTAAGTTCTGAGTTAATATATTACACAGTATGCACACGGAGCAGTTCTGTATGTGCAGGTAATGAACGCTGGCTCCCATGTCTGTAAACTTGTTTCTCGTCACTAAACTTTGACCCAGTGAGAAGCAGAAAAGTAAGACAATAAGAAGGCAAAGATAGAAAATAGTGCTGTCAAGTAAAATAAATAAAACACACTGCACACCTTCTGCTGTGGGCTCAGAGACGAGAATGGACAGGGAAGTAAGGCCCGGCATAAGAGCTGTGGCTATTTTATTTTTTTTAAGCGCAGCAGGCGTAGTGTTTATTAAAGAAAACATGCTGCGTGCGCCTCCTGATGTGGGCTGAGAGACGAGATGGATGTTGTGACTGCAAGTGAGGCAATGCTGTGATGCAAGATCTGACCTGCTTTCTGCATTGCAGAGGCTATGAAGTCCCTTCTGTAAAACAAGACTACACACCTAACTCCAAAGGATACAGTCCACAGGACATTTTTGCAAGGAGCGCATGTTAAATATTCTCACTCAAAGTAACTGTATGTGGTCAAACAATTAGTCTGACACCTGAGTTCCATAATATGCCAAATGCAGCTCACCACCTCCATCAGATAGTTAATACATAAATTATGGATTCATGAGAAGTGTATATGTTCTAACACTTATTGGAGGGTGGTGCTACAGATAAACATTAGACCAAATCTTTATGTGGGATGTTGGGGGAGGGGCGAGGCAAAGGACGTGTGTGTGTTGGTGTTTAGAGTGCCGGGTGTGTGTGTTAATATATGTGTGGGTGAGTGGGGGGAATGTGGCGTTAGTGCCATTGTGCATACAACCACAGATGTGTGTATCTGTGTGTGGGGTGAGGGGTGTGGTCATGCATGTGTGAGGGTGGGGGAGTGTGTATACATGTGTAGCAAGGAACAGTGTGTGTTTGGTGAGTGGGAGAGCGCGTGTGTGCTTGGAGGTGGTGAAGGATGGGGTGGGGCAAATACATTCCTAGTAGCAGGATCCGCCACAGATGGTAACCGCTGTAGCCAATCGTAGATCTGCTGATGATTATTTTTAACCCAGCTCGAGTCTTCACTCATGTTCTGGAACCATTAGAGTGCCGGTGAGGGAGGCTGGCCGGCTACACATCCCAAACCGGTAATTTTCTCAATTACAAACAAATGGCGACAGAGGGTTTCGAGCATTCAGAAAGAAGACTGGCATCTTACAAAAACCATTAATCACGGCCTAATTCGACAAGGGCCCATTAATTACAGAGCCAGAATCTCGGAACCAATGAATTCTTTTCCGTATTAAAGAAAATATTGGAACTTATGTGGGATGTTGGGGGAGGGGCGAGGCAAAGTATGTGTGTGTGTGTTGGTGTTTAGAGTGCCAGGGGTGTGTGTTAATATATGTGTGGGTTAGTGGGGGGAGTGTGGCGTTAGTGCCATTGTGCGTACAACCACAGATGTGTGTATCTGTGTGCCCCCTATACATTTTGCATGCGGCCCCCCGCAAGACTTTACATTCTCTTTCCTAACTCTTCTGACAGAGAAAATAAATCAAAGTACATGTGGACACAAGTAGGCTAAAATGATTAAAATGGAAAGTGATTTAAAAAATTGCTGGTTTGTCCTTGGACTTGATGGGAAAGCTCTAATAGCTGGTCTATATCTTTGATTTGAAGACTATCGAACATCCTCAGTACTGGGGGGAGGGGCGGACACAGGCTCTTCTTATGCGCATAGCAAAAAACTGAAAGCACTCCTGTGGCTTTGGCTCCAAAAAATAAGTGGTCTGGCGTAGGCTGCTTTCCTATGAAAGGCGAAGTCCATTAGCCCACAGCAGGGGCACACTCTCCTGCGCTTGATGGAGCGAGATAGAAAACAAAATTTTGTTTAAACTCGCAAAGTCACATTTCCATAACATGAATAAAATTATTAATGATTTGTGATATGTCGTGCTAATACAACTTAGATTAAACTTTACACGTGGGGGGACTAACATGTGTGCTCATAAACGTGCATATTTGTTGCATCTTTTTGTTCGTGCAAAATAATAAAATAATTATTGTTTTCGTTTTTGTCATTACTAACTGCTGCAAACTTAAATAAGCATGTGCTTGTTTTGCTTTTCCTTGTCTGTGTAATGTCATTTCTACTATTCTAGGTGCATATGGGTCTCATTGAAAAACGGAGACTGGTAAATATAAACGCTGCTTTATTTGTTTGCAATGGCTAGGTAACATTTTGATTAATAGGGTGGGTTAATTAATTAGTAAACCATGGGGTGGATACAGAAAATACTTTATTTCTTACATTAATACTTTTCTTGTGTTTGTTTTATACTAGAAATCATAAGTTGCCTGCTTTTGAGGCCTAGCTATTTGAGCCGCAAAATAAAAGCTGATCTATAATTCTGCAGAAAGTCACGAGATGCCCATTCTGAATTAAAACGTTTATTGAAGCTGCATTCACAAAGCAAAAACTGATGAGCTGACATCATTCTGTCGGACATGGCCAAGGTCGAAAGTGAACTTTTTGTCAGTCCTTAACTTGGCATCCGCGGAAGTCGCGCTGAAAGACTATGGAAGCTGCGAGGATGTCTTAATACAAAGTTGCAATCGAAGGAAGCCTCTGGCTTCACGTGGAAGAGACAATGGTCTTTGTAAGACATGAATTTGTGGAACTTTTTAAGAATCGGGTGACATGTCACTTGTCACTCTCAACCAATGGGACGTCGTAGATTTCTGAAAACTTTCCTTTGCTAGTTTAGTTAGCGTAGAAAGGTATAAAAAGTCATGCCCTTAGGGTTGGGCTGGCTGCTGCTTTCTGACTTTCCGATGAGGGTGATGTGCTGCTGGACTTTGCGTGGAGCACGTAAGAATCCTCAAAGATCTTTACTTTAATTTCTGTCTATTTAGCTCAGTTAGGGAAATAGGTTTTAGAAATGCTAAACTTTATATAATTTCTTTAAATTGATTCAATTGCTTAAATTGTATTTTTCTCATATTTCTTACCATCATGCTTGCTTTATTACAAATAAATTTCATTTATAAAACTTTCAACTTATATACTAAAATTTAGAAAATAAAATCTTACTTTTGACAAACAAGCTGGTCTTGGTTATTTAGAAGTATAGGTTACCATTAGCTAGATCACGTCACCTATGGTGGTCGTTTAAATGGTTGGGTTTTATTCTAATGACAATATTCTTTCTGCAAATGTATAAATATGTATATAGTGTGTAGATAATGTGTATATAGATTTATTCTGACCACCTGATTCAGTAGGCCCAAAATATATCAGGTTCATAAATGGGTCCATGTTTAGTATAGAATTTTGTTTATAGGTTATGAAGTTGGGTAGCGTAGTTTATGATATATTTTCTATAGCCCGCTGGATCAATTATCTGGTAGCAGAAATTGATGGTTGCTAAGAGGTAACCAAGGTAATATGTTGGTTGCTAAGGGTTACGTCATGGTATGGAAATAGGATCGATGTTTTAACACTTGTTAAGTTCGTTTTTCGTGCCTATCTGTAAGCTATACCGGTATAGATTGTGTGGCGAGAAATTAGTCACACAAGCCATCTGTTCAGTTTGTAGTGATATCGCCGAGTATCACAAGAGGTATCGCCGTGTACCATAGTGTTGTCGCCGAGCAGCACAGTTTTAGGGCTAGGTCCGAATCTTGTATAGTGAGGATTTTCTAAGAAATCAAAGCAGCATGAGAATAGGGACAAAGCGCCTTCCATAAAACTCACTGTGATGAGAGTATTAGTTATATCCGAGCTTGAGTGAAGGGTAAAATTAACGTCGGTGCATGATTATCTATAAACAGGTTAGAGTCCTGTACGGGTACATGTTTCATATCTATAAACAGGTGAAAGCCCTGTACGGATAACGTCGTTATTTTGCTAACGGTGCATGAATTCTATAAACAGGTGAGAGTCCTGTACGGATTTCATGTGTGTTTGAATTTAGGGAATTTTCCGTGTAAAAGTGCGAGTTTGAATTGTATTTTATGTTCAAGTGGAACTCTTAGAACTTTCACTTCGCGGTGGGTTCAGAGCAAAGCGAGTTCATAATTATACGTGTTAGAAGGGTGGGGTAAGGTTACTCTACTGACAATTGAATATTATCCTTAGTGAGAATAGCGCCGTCTATTCCGAAGTGTGGATACTTGAATGTATGTAAACTATCCTAATTAGTGAAACGAACAGATGTTGTCTTTATAGTCATTGTTAAGAATTAATTTACACTGAAAAGTGTTCTTAAAATGGCGCTGTGAAAAGATTTTGTGAAGGAGGGGTAAGCGCCAGGAGTGAGAAGCGAGAAACCGCAGCTGCTGTGTACGTCACAGAGCCGCGCTGGGATTGGGTGACCTACGTCACAAACTGTATTCTGATTGGCTCTTGAGTCTCTGACGGCCTGTGAGTTGATTGGTCGTTGGGAAAATCTCCAAATTTATTGGTTGAGCAGGAAACTGACGTAGCTCAACTGCCATTGGCTTGTTAGTGTGTTTCGCGCACGGATTGGTTGTTTTGCGGAACATCCCGGAAATATTTTACGAACGAATTTGTGAATTAAATTTTACTTTTGAAAATGAGTTATCATTTTAAACATGTTGAGAAAAAGACAACATTATTTCAGAAATTTAAGAATTTATTTTCACCTGACAAGAAAATTGAAACGCGAGGTGGTAAACTACTTCATAAGTATAAAACACCTGCAGCGTACATGGAAGGTGAATATGGATATCATACTGTCTTATGGTTCGACAGTTGGAAACGTTATACTAAAAACGATGGTGTTTTGGCTTGGCCTGATGATGGTTCATTTAATGTAAGAGTTTTAAGAAACTTACGAGAAAAAATGAATGCTCTTGTTCCAAAACCGAGACCAACTCAATTTGAAGCTTTAGTTGAGTGGGAAGACGAGATGTATCAGTTACAAAGAGAAGCTAGTGGAATTAAAAGACCTTCTAAAAATCCATCATGGAAAAGAGAAACTCATGAAGATAGATTGCGAATGTGGAGACAGGGTAACATGAGTGAAGGATTGTATTTAATTCATGAAATGGTAATGGGTTCTCCTACAGGAAAATCTATGGAAAGTGAATCTGAGGATGCAGTTATGGAAGAAATATATACAACTGCTAGAAATAAACAGCCTAATCAGCCTTTGAGACCTCCTAGATCATGGTCTACTCCGGTGGTTTCTACTGAAACTTCACCGAGTGCACCTCCAATTAGCGAAGCTCCTAAACTTTACCCAAATAATAGTGAAATCACTGAAACTCCTAGAAGATCAGAATTTGAGAATGCTCGAAATGAAGGTAGACATTTTTCAATGACTCCAAGAGCAAGGGAACCTCCAAAAGATTATGCAAGAGAGACGAGAAATGTTGATGATGTCGATTATAATGAATATTTAAGGTCTAAAGAAGAATTAATTAAAAGAATGACAAAAGGCATGGAAGCTGTCACGGTTCCAGTAACTATAGGTCCTGTTCAGCCTGTATTTGATCAAAGAGATACAAACAAAAATGGATTAACTATTCCTTTAAATACAGAAATTCAAAAGCCCGCTGAAAAATTTTATTCAGACTTGACTGAATTAAACACTTCTAGATCGAGAATGCCTGATTTAACTTTTAATGAGGAATTATCTCCAAAAACACCAATGGGTGCTATGTCAGATGTAGGAAGTCCTGAAGTCAGGGTAACCACACCAAAACTTGAAGTGGCCAAATTAAAAGCTAATATTGAAGAATTAATAATTGGAACAATTGGCCCAGATAGTTTAAATTACTATCGGGATGATGAACTACTATTCATTTGCAAAAGTATTCAGTGGAAAACGAAAAATAAATATGATCAATTAGAGGATCTAGCTGCAGAACTTGAAATCGATGTAAGTAAACAAAAGAATTTTGCAAAACATTACAGATTAGATTTTTCAGAAAGTGACATTGAGAGTTTGAACTCAATGGGAAGAATAGTTCACATTAAAGATTTGATCGTCTATATCAAAAAGCTAGGAGAACTGAACAAATGGAGAGTGAAATGGACTAAAAGAAAGGAAGATGAAAGATTGGAAAAATTGTCAAAACAATTTCCAATGAGAGAAGTTGCAGGTGGAGGATATGTTCATGTCCCATGGTCAAGACAGGACATTCTGTTATTCACAAATGACTTTCCTAAATTAAGAGAGAAACCTGTTGAGTGGTACAGGCAAGTCGATAGATTTATCAAAGTGTCAAAAGTTCTGTGGATTGATTTAGATGGATTTTTTGACATTGTAGTTCCATCTGATCTTTGGACAGAATGTAAAATATCTATTAGTTGGCCAAAAGTAGAACCTGAAAGAATTAAAGAAACAGGTGCCCCAAATCCACTTGTAATGGATTTTTACGAGAAAGTAATTGTTTGGATGAAAAACAAAATTCCACCCAAAGAAGTTGATTGGGTTAAAATAGAAAGAACAGAACAGGAAACAAAAGAATCAGTCCATTCCTTTTATGAAAGACTATTGTTAATTTTTAAACAATACAGTGGTTATGAAAAATTAGATGAAAAAGACATGAGTCATTTTATCTATAGATTTGTTTATGGACTAAAACCTGAAATTGGAGAAATGATCAGAACTAGTATTGTCGGATGGCAAGCACTATCTGTAGATGATATTCTAAGAAAAGCAAAATATTGTAGTGATGAATTAGAAGTAAAACAGAAGAAGCTGAAGGAGAAAGCCATGTGGGCTCAGGTAAAGGTGGCTGAGCAACAGATTGCCAGCATGGGAAACAAGAACACAAATTTTGTTCAAACTGGAAATACAAACCAGATACAAGGAAAGTTTAAAGGTAATAATTTCCCAAAGAAATTTAGCCCAAAGATAGAAGAACTGAAACAAAGATTACCTTGTTTTAATTGTGGCGAAATTGGACATTGGAGGGACGAGTGTCCTCATCCTCCTAGAAACTCAAAGAATCCCTTATTGAATCCACAGATGCAGAATGGTGTTAACCTGCAGCAACAGCTACAGATGCAACAGGGGTTAAATGAATTTAATATTCAGCGACAGTTACAACAACAGCAACAACAACAGGTGAATAATCGTCAAGACCAATTACCACAACCACCTTTTCCGAATTGTGGGGGAGTTCAAAAATATAATCCAAACGTGGGATTTCAGGGATGTGAACAGGTAATAAAACCACAAAAACAGCAAAAACAGCAAAAGGTTCAAATGCAAAATGCTTCACAACAATTTTTATTAACAGAAAGTCAAGACAGTGATTCTGATGATTATTGCTGACGGTGCCCGAGAGAGGAGGAAGAGTGTGTTGTTGGAGCCACTCTTGAGGTTGACCAGTCTGGTCCTTATGTAAACGGGAAAGTTAATGATGTAGACATCACTTTTCTAGTGGACACTGGTGCTACCCGTTCTACTGTTAGATCAGTGGAAATTGAAAACCTACCTCTCTCTGGGGATACCATCCAAGTTGTCGGAGTAAGTAATCAGCAAATTAAAACAGACTTAACTGATCCAGTACCAGTTGAAATTGGAAATTACAGAGATAAACACAGATTTGTGGTTTGTAACAGTAGTCCAGTAAATCTATTAGGCAGAGACATCCTATGTAAAATGAATTGCAGAATATATTGTTCTCCTGATGGAGTTGAATTACAAACAATGGAGGAAGATGGTTTATACAGGATGACAATGATGATGATGGAAGCAGAAGAAACAAAATTGTTTCCTGCATTTGAAGAAAAGGATTTACCTGATGAGTTAAAAGAAACAGTGAAATCTGAAATATGGGATTTTACTGGAAATGAGATGGGTCTAATGAAAAATGTAGATCCTGTAAAAATTGCATTGAAACAGGGAATAGAATTTCCAAATACTCCACAGTATAAAATGAAAACGGAAACAATTGAAGGTATTACACCTATAATTGAAAAGTTAATCAAGCAAGGTGTATTAAAAGAAATGAAGAGTAGCTCTTGTAATTCACCAATTATGGGAGTTAAAAAGGCTAATGGAACATTTAGGATCGTACAAGATTTGAGAAAGGTTAATCAAATTGTCATTCCATGTTGTCCTGTGGTTCCAAATCCAGCAGTAATTCTATTTCAGATTCCACATGATGCTGAATGGTACTCAGTCATTGACCTTTGCAATGCATTCTTTACTGTTCCCTTACATACAGACAGTTATGAAATCTTTGCTTTCAGATTCCAAGGTAAGACCCTTGGATGGACAAGAATCCCTCAGGGCTATACAGAAAGTCCTTCAATCTTTAACGAACTGTTAAAAAGATCACTAGAAGATTTAGACTTACCAGGTAGGTCTACGATGGTGCAATATATTGACGATTTGTTAATAGCTGCAAAGACAAGAGAAAATTGTGTAACAGACACGATAATTCTGTTGAATCGCCTTGCAGAAGAAGGACATAAAGTGTCCCCAGCAAAACTACAGTTTTGCAAACAAGAAGTAAAATATCTTGGTCACAGAATAGCAAAGGGAAAAAGACAAGTAACAATAGAGAGAATAAAAATGATTCAAGCAATGTTACCGCCGAGAACACAAAGACAGGTTAGAATGTTCTTAGGAATGGTAGGTTACTGTCGACAATGGATAAGTGGATTTTCAGTAATTGCAAAACCACTACAAAGACTGACCAAATCAGATGTAAAAGATCCAATCATTCTCAATGATACCGAGATGGAATCTTTTGAGAACCTGAAAAAGAGCTTATGCCAAGCTCCTGCTTTGGGTATGCCAAATTATGAGAAAGATTTTGAACTGTATTGCAGTGAGAGAGAAGGATGTGCATTATCTGTGTTAATTCAGAGACATGGAAATTTAAAGAAACCTATTGCATACTTCTCTGCAGTTCTTGATCCAATTGCAAAGGCATTACCAGGTTGTTTGAAAGCAGTTGCAGCTACAAGTATCAGCCTTGAACAAAGTGAAGGAATCATTATGGGATTTCCTGTGAAAGTTTTTGTGCCTCATTCAGTTGAAATATTACTGACAAGAGGTAAGACTCAACATTTAACAAGTAGCAGATTGACAAAGTATGAGAAAATCATACTGGGAGCAGATAATGTTTCGATTTCAAGATGTCTGAATCTGAATCCTTCTACATTACTGCCTGATTCTGAAATTGTTGATGACATTGAGACAGAACATGAATGTTTAGATGTCATGGAATTCTGCACAAAACCAAGAAAAGACATTAAAGACAGACCTTTGCCTGAATCGGATTTTGTCTACTTTGTAGATGGCTCATGCTTAAGATCCGAAGGAGGTGTCTTGAAAGCTTCATACTCAGTTTGTACAGTCGAAGATGTTGAAGAAGCATCATGTCTTGAAGGAGTTCGTTCAGCACAAGTGGCTGAATTGATTGCTTTAATTCGTGCATGTGAAATATCAAAAGATATAAGAGTTACCATCATTACTGATAGTCAGTATGGGTACGGAGTTGTGCATGATTATGGACAACTCTGGTCACAGAGAGGATACATGACATCAACAGGATCACCAATTAAAAATGCAGTTTTCATTAGAAGATTAATTGAAGCAATACAATTGCCAAAAGAAATTGCCATAGTCAAGTGTGCAGCACACACTAGAGGAACTGATTATATTTCCAAAGGAAATGCCTTCGCAGACAAGACAGCAAAGTACTGCGCAAGGAAAAATTATTCTTACAATCGGAATAGAAGTACAGAAACTGATTCAAATTCATTAATGCTAACAACTGTTGTAGAAACATGGAATGAGATTAGAGATTTACAAAACGAAGCAGATGATGAAGAAAAAGACCTATGGTTAAGATCAGATTGTAGACCACGTGATGAAGATGGAGTGTGGGTTTACAAAGATGGCAGAGTAGTTTTACCAAATTGTTTGATTTCTGACATGGCCAGATTATATCATGGTCCTGCACATTTAGGGAGAGATTCAATGGTCAGACTTTTTAGAGAAACATGGTTCAATACCAAATTTAGAACCATTGCAGAATCTTTTTGTCAAAGGTGTTTGTCATGCCAACAAATGAATCCAAACAGAAAATCAGTGGTGGGGACAGGAATAATTGGTCGAGAGGGTGGTCCCTTTACCAGGTTACAAATAGATTTCATTGAAATGCCCTTACACAACTGTTTGAAATATGTACTTGTAATTGTATGCTTATTCTCAAGGTGGGTAGAGGCTTTCCCTACACGACATTGTGATTCAATTACAGTAGCAAAACTAATGCTCAGAGAAATCATCCCAAGGTACGGTTTTCCAGTCACTATTGAAAGTGATGGAGGAAGTCATTTTGATAACAAACTGTTGAAATTAATTTGTGAAGCTTTGAGCATTGAGCAGAAAATACACTGTGCATACAGACCAGAGGCATCAGGTGTAGTTGAACAAATAAATGGAACTATCAAAAACAGAATTGGAAAAATGTGTCTAGAGACAGGAGTTAAGTGGACTGATGCTCTTCCACTTGTTTTGATGTCATTAAGAAGTACACCAGATAAAAAGACAGGTCTGAGTCCTCATGAAATTTTAATGGGAAGAGTTATGAGGCAAGCTTTTGTACCTGTAGGTAAACTGTTGAGCATAAATGACAGTGCAATTTTGGATTACTGTAAAAGGTTATCTGATATGGTAACTTCTGTGTCTAATCAGGTGGGAACTGAAGCTCAATCAAATGACAAAGTTTTGACACATGATCTGAGACCTGGAGACTGGGTCAGAACGAAAGTACATCGGAGGAGGAATTGTCTATCTCCTAGATGGCAGAAACCTAGGCAGGTAATCTTGATCACTACTAATGCTGTAAAGTGTAGAGGATTGAAACGCTGGATTCATCCAAGTCATACTATTCCAATACCAACTCCTGAGAGTTCTGATGTTGAAAGTGATACCACAGATGATTCTGATTCTGAAGCAGAAGACAGAACAGAAGGTGAAGTAATTCCAGATTCTGAAGATCGACAAGAAAGTCGACATCTGGAAACTGTGCCAGTGAATAGAAATCTGACAAGAAAAGACTTAGAAATAATTGAAATAGATTCTGAAGGTGAAGAGAATCTGCTAAAAGGAAAGATAACTGAGGATTCGGTTGTCTATATTGAAGACAAAGAAGCTGAACCAAAAGAAGTTTCAGACCAGGAGAGTATCGAAAGGCAGAGAACAAGCTCTGAAGTAAGGAACAAAAATCCAAAATCTGGGAAGCTAGAGGTAATTGAGGAAGAGGAAGAGAACGAATTACCGAGTACCAGTGATGGAAGACAAAGTGAAGTTCCTGAAGGAGTGAAATTGCCGAATAGAGAAGTTCCTGAGTCAATTGAAATTTCAGACTACGAAACTGAAGAAAGTGACGTGGAAGGTGGAAGTGAAAACGGAAAGAAAAGGACTTGGAAGTCAGAATCAAATAATTCTGAACCAAAGAAAAAGTACGTGAGAAAAGCAGACTTCTGGCCTGGTGGAAGATTGAGAGTGAGATTAATCAAAAAGCCAATAGAACAAGTTGAAGAAATAAGTAGTCAAAAGAGTCCTGGAAAAGAAGTTGGAGTTGGAAGAAAAATAGAAGTGATATCGAGAAAAGGGAAGAGAATAATTAGACCAAACCAGAAATACAAGTCTCCTGAGTGGACTTACTTAGTAATTCCACCTGTTATTGACATATATGATAGTAGTGAAGAAGAAAACGAAATCCAAGAAATTAGTGACAATGATTGAAGTACAGAATTATTAATTTGGCAAAAGGCTGAAGAAATCCTGTTAGTTGACACAAGGTCGAAGAAAAACTGTTTAGTTGAAGAAAACTTATGTATGACATAAGGTCGAAGAAATCTTGTTTAGGGATATAAAAGAAAAATACATTTTAAAAGGGGGGTGTATATAAATTTTAAAATTTATTTTTATTTTTGAGGCTAAAACTAACCTAAAAATGCCTTACGTTAAGGAGAGCACTTCAAGATGTTCTGTTTTTAAAAGATGCTGTAAGATGACCCTGGTGTGTCTGCTCATTTTAGTTCTGCTCTGGTTGGTACTAGCTGTGATTATACCTTTAGAAATGAATAGAGAATTACACAAAGTTAACATAACAAGCAAAGCTCTGGTTAGCCAAACTAAACATAGTACATCTGCAAAAGTAATTGATCATCAGCCTAACATTCATCAAGATAAATCAATAGGTGATTTTTCAAGCAATACATTCACAAAGCTTTTGAGTGAATATGTAAAGGTAATGGATGCAAAGGACTGTTATGTATGCGTTAAATTACCCGCTTCTGTTTCTGAGGGAGTAACATATAATATGCTTCCTCTCACTTATGCTGTTACATGTAGTGTATTAACTAGTTTATTTTATCAAACTGGTCGTTTAGAATATTACTATTCAAATTATGATGAGATTTTTGCTAATGTTAAAATTGATAATGCTTTAAATAAGCATAAGAAAGCTAAACAATTGAGAGAATATTTCCTTGTTACTAACGAACTCACTTATGAGTATGCTTATAAGAATAATCTAACATGTAAATTAAGTGCTGAAGGAAAGAAATTTTTGAATATGGTTGAGGAGAGAAGAGCAATTTATAAGAGAAATGAATTAGTCAAGCAGACTAAGTCATCCTTCTGGCAAAAAGAGGATGAGAAATTAAATGGCAAAATGCTTGAAAATATTGCAATTCACATAGACAAACCTGTTAGTGGAAAGCTTTGCATTAGAAGAGATAATACACTTTTTGATAATTATTTTGTAGGTGCAAGCAACTGTGAAGATACTTATCAGATTATGGGAGGTTGGGGATTTAAAGGTGGAAAAGATCCTATCTTCCCTGGAATTTATTTTGTTTGTGGTGACAAAGCTTACTATAACCTTCCAGACCATTGGTATGGAACTTGTTATGTGGGAATTGTTTTTCCTAAAGTGTTTCATGTTGACAGAGATTCAGAAGGATTGTTTAAAATTCATAATTATGTAAATAGAGCTAAAAGAGAAACTTTTACTGAAGTTCTGGGAGATATTTTTCAAGCTGTAATTCCTTTTGTTGGTATAACCCTAAATGTAGGGAGAATCAGAAAATTGTCCACTATAGTTGATAGATTATCAACTGACACTGCTGATGGGTTTCAATTAGTGAATGTTGAAGTTATTGCTATTAGATCCATGGTAATTCAAGATCGTCTTGCTTTAGACATACTCCTAGCAAAAGAGGGAGGAGTCTGTGGCATTTTACATGTCCAACATTGCTGTACATATATACCGGATGAAAGTAAGAATATTGAAATGTATATTAAGAATATTACACAAATGCATTCAGAAATAATTCCTTTAGAAGAAGAAGATTTTACAGGGAAACTTTCAAAAAGGTTTCAAGCAATTAAAAACTGGTTTCATAATATCGGAAGTTCAATTCTTGGCAAGATTCTGGCACCTTTGATTATAATAGTATTCATTTTTATTTTGACTAAAGTAGGTTGTTTGTTACATAAAAGAAAGAAGCACTTAAAGGAAAAGAAGAGAATCTATAAACTCAGAAAAGAAGAGGAAAGGGAGATCGAGTTACAGGAGTTACATAGAGAGCGTCATGTTAATTGCAAAGATTATGCTGAAACAGACTTTTAGGTTTACTAATACAAATGAATTTGAATCGATTTCTTAAAAATTTTAATTTACCTAAATTTTGAGTGCTGGTGTGGTGATTTGTTAATCACCAGATGAGGGAGTTGATGGAGCGAGATAGAAAACAAAATTTTGTTTAAACTCGCAAAGTCACATTTCCATAACATGAATAAAATTATTAATGATTTGTGATATGTCGTGCTAATACAACTTAGATTAAACTTTACACGTGGGGGGACTAACATGTGTGCTCATAAACGTGCATATTTGTTGCATCTTTTTGTTCGTGCAAAATAATAAAATAATTATTGTTTTCGTTTTTGTCATTACTAACTGCTGCAAACTTAAATAAGCATGTGCTTGTTTTGCTTTTCCTTGTCTGTGTAATGTCATTTCTACTATTCTAGGTGCATATGGGTCTCATTGAAAAACGGAGACTGGTAAATATAAACGCTGCTTTATTTGTTTGCAATGGCTAGGTAACATTTTGATTAATAGGGTGGGTTAATTAATTAGTAAACCATGGGGTGGATACAGAAAATACTTTATTTCTTACATTAATACTTTTCTTGTGTTTGTTTTATACTAGAAATCATAAGTTGCCTGCTTTTGAGGCCTAGCTATTTGAGCCGCAAAATAAAAGCTGATCTATAATTCTGCAGAAAGTCACGAGATGCCCATTCTGAATTAAAACGTTTATTGAAGCTGCATTCACAAAGCAAAAACTGATGAGCTGACATCATTCTGTCGGACATGGCCAAGGTCGAAAGTGAACTTTTTGTCAGTCCTTAACTTGGCATCCGCGGAAGTCGCGCTGAAAGACTATGGAAGCTGCGAGGATGTCTTAATACAAAGTTGCAATCGAAGGAAGCCTCTGGCTTCACGTGGAAGAGACAATGGTCTTTGTAAGACATGAATTTGTGGAACTTTTTAAGAATCGGGTGACATGTCACTTGTCACTCTCAACCAATGGGACGTCGTAGATTTCTGAAAACTTTCCTTTGCTAGTTTAGTTAGCGTAGAAAGGTATAAAAAGTCATGCCCTTAGGGTTGGGCTGGCTGCTGCTTTCTGACTTTCCGATGAGGGTGATGTGCTGCTGGACTTTGCGTGGAGCACGTAAGAATCCTCAAAGATCTTTACTTTAATTTCTGTCTATTTAGCTCAGTTAGGGAAATAGGTTTTAGAAATGCTAAACTTTATATAATTTCTTTAAATTGATTCAATTGCTTAAATTGTATTTTTCTCATATTTCTTACCATCATGCTTGCTTTATTACAAATAAATTTCATTTATAAAACTTTCAACTTATATACTAAAATTTAGAAAATAAAATCTTACTTTTGACAAACAAGCTGGTCTTGGTTATTTAGAAGTATAGGTTACCATTAGCTAGATCACGTCACCTATGGTGGTCGTTTAAATGGTTGGGTTTTATTCTAATGACAATATTCTTTCTGCAAATGTATAAATATGTATATAGTGTGTAGATAATGTGTATATAGATTTATTCTGACCACCTGATTCAGTAGGCCCAAAATATATCAGGTTCATAAATGGGTCCATGTTTAGTATAGAATTTTGTTTATAGGTTATGAAGTTGGGTAGCGTAGTTTATGATATATTTTCTATAGCCCGCTGGATCACGCTCTGCTGAGCACGAAGGCTGGACGGCCTCTGTCACTTAACAGATCGAGGGAGGGGGGGGCCTGGCATTACAAAAACCCAGATGAGGCAGTTCACGGATGAGGGAATATGCCCAAGCTCTGGCCGTACACGTTAATGTTGTCCCGTCCCAAAGCCTAGCAACACGTTAATGTTGTCCCGTCCCAAAGCCTAGCATGAGGCCGACCATATTAATGTTTTTTTTGTATATACATGTATAATTTGAATGTTCAGGGACACATTTTGCAGACTTGCCCCAGCCGAGCGGGCACCGAAGGCGAGGGTTAGGCGGGCCGCGGTGACAAGTGGGGGCCTGGAAGGGAGGAGTGTGTGTGTTTGACTGATCAGTGCACCGGCGGCAGCTGCTGAGCCCGATCGGGAGCCCCTGACAAAGAGGCGGGCTGGGAGCGCGCTCTTTTTTAATCAATATATACATATATATATTTTCATTTTTGACGGGGACACATTGTGCAGGCTTGCCCCAGCCGGGAGCGAGATGTGGGCAGTGTTACTAGGTTGCAGGCGGCCAAACACAGCGGGGTGGTGCCGGTGAGTACTTTAACGTGTGTTGGGCTCCATTAAAACATGTCCAAGGTGTTTTTTTCTTTTTCCATATTGGGAGGGGGCACCGAACGGGAGGCAGTTCACGGATGCCCGTCTGTTTGGCGGCATAGTCATATATTTTATACATCTCGCTCTTCCAGTAGTTTTCAAACACCTCCAACTGCAATTCGTGGCCATGATTCAAAATGATGCGCCTAATTCGGTTCTTGTATCTTGCGACTTTGCGCTCAAACAATACACTTCCACTTTGTTTCATTTTAAAAAAAAAAACTTAATTTGGTTTCAAGCCGTGGCCTGCCAGGTCACATCGGCTTCATGGCATGTAAACAAGAACGCACAGCAATCTGTTAGAATAATTTAGAGTTGCACTCGTAACTGAGGTCAGAAAAGCAGTCGCAGAAACGCGATAACCTACGATAACCCCCAGAATTTAATGGATGGGGGTGGGCGGGGAGCGTAGGGACGGCTCAGAGGCCTGAGGCAGAGCGCACCATATGGAGAGGGAGGGGGGTGGCAGTGGGAGGGTGATTGATGGGCGGGGCAGTGCTGGGGAAGCCTTTGATGTGGCCTGGCGGCCGTGGAAGCCGGGCCTTTGAAGTGAAGCTAAGCTTCACTTCGAAGGTGTCGGAGGAATGCGGGCGGCTGTGCACGCGCTTTTAAGCTCAATGCACATGCGCATTGAGCTTAAAAGTCAAGGGCACTGCAAGGAATCGCCACGATTCCTTGCAAGTTAGATAAAGTGTAGATGAGCCCCTATAGTCTCGCTTGCTCGATGCGCATGCGCATCGACAGGCGAGACCTAAAAAATAATGTACGCATTTACTGCGTTACCCTACAGGGGTCCTTGCAACGTGAAATGTCTCAGTGCCGTGTGCCACGAGAAGAGAACTGGCACACTGGTACCGCTGCTGGGTATGGAACTAGCAGACGCATTCCAACTGACACTCGCTAAATTGTTGTAAACAGCATGCGTTACTATAATCCAATCTGATGGAATTCAATACACCGTCTCCCGTGGGATGGAAACTCTAGTTGTCCTTGCAGGGATTTGAATTTATGACTTTCTGATCAATGCAGATGCCAGCGAAGATCGTTAACTCACTGAGCTATCCAGCCGCCAGCCGACGTGCACAAAATAGATCTGTATATTGGCAAATCACGTTATGGCCCGAAGCAGCACTTTACTTGACTCCCAAAATTCAGAGCGCTTCCAAAAGCCAACCCCTCCCCCCTACCACCACCAGCTTTTCTCAGGATTTAGCGCCTCGAGGCAGTCCTGGAGGATGCAAGTAGCACAAAGTTCGATACCATTTGTGCCTTTCAGCTCCTCCACCTTTACGAACCCTGGCCGAGTATCCTCACAAGCAGCTTCTGCTTGCTGCACGCACTAATTAATCCCACTTCGAGTTTACGAGGGGGTTCTCCTATCTCGGGCCGGTTAGAATATAGCACAAGCATTGGTAATGCATTGGTTTCGCCTATGTAATGAGTAAGAGCTATTTTCATCAATCATCTTCCGGGAGAAGGAAAGAGCTCCCTGACAGATAACACGGGAGTGGAGAAGATGTGGCACAGTGGCTAGAGCTGCTGACTCGAGAGCTGGGGATACATGAAATCTCTCCGGGTGATACATTGTTGTATAAATATGCTGCAATAGTAAACGGCAAAATTTTAGGAAAATATAGTTCCACCATTGTGGATGTTAACAGTATTTCAGCAGCGGGAAACTGATAAGAGAAGCAGACGTGATACAAGCATTGGTAAATTCAGAAAAAAAACGCTAAAGCCAATAGAGATGGTTGAAAGGTAAGTGGCACGCACAGGAACAAATGAGAAGCCAGGGAAGAGAGGAGGCGGGATGTAAGTCCCTTTTAAGTTTAAATTAAAACCAATAGATTTTAAGCACAGCACAAGTGCTGTCCAGGTAAATCCTAAAAACAGTCTTTCTAGCACTGCCTAATTTATAAATAAATAAGTGTCCGGGCCCAAAGGTATGCTAAGACGCCCTTGGCTGCTGCTCTGAAATTTCAGTGGTGAGGCATACTCGTGCTGCACACTTGTGATTCCACCTCTTTCAAGTCACTTTCCATCGCTGCTTTCTGCCATTGTCTCTGTTGTTCCGTTTCTCTTAATCTTCAGTCCTTGTCTGTTTTTCTCCTTCTTGCTCTGGGTCAATATCTGAGAGGAAAAATAGGCGCTGGTCCCCAGATAGAAGAGCTGGTGAGCCCCACCTGCAACCTTGGCTCAAATTAAGCACTGTCATCTAGCCACTACTGAGCTCACTTACTCCTTGATATGTGGAAACCTTGTATTTTGTATCAAAGAAACCAAAATGATGTCAACTCGTTATTTTGATAAAATAGGCCTGTTCATTTCAAATAAATATTTTAAGGGCTTAGCATTACTTATCGTGTCATCAATTATCGTGACGTCATTGTGAATTGCATATGCTAATTAGACCCTCACTACTTTTTATAGGACTTGCGCAAACTCTTGACTTACACAGCTCTGTAGGTTTATAGCACCTGCAACTTATAAAGTAGTTCATTTAACAAACGAATCCATTTCATCAAGTTTACACTCATATCTTTTCTTTTTATATCTCACTGTAATCTGGTATTTTAATCCAGTTGACGTGAAAAGTCTCCACATTGCATTGGATACCAAGTAAAGGGCCCGAATCTGAGGAAACTGAACCCGTTAACATGGACTAATGTGGTAAACACGGGGGCCAGGCCACCAGCCAGTTGTAAAATAGGCGGATATTTTGGGATAAAGGAGCAGACTTGCATCCTAGTTTTTCAGATACAGGAAGTGCTACCAAGTACAGTGATGCATTTGAAAGTATATTTTAATCAATCTACCTTTGATCAGCCAAACGAAAAGAGAAAGCGCCTGCGGCAAATTTCACCCTTTCTGGGTCGACGGGTTATCCGATGAACTTGCCTTTGTTATCTTTACAAAAAATATATTTAAAAGGGCAGCTAGAGGGAGACGGCCTCATGACCGAGCAGCAGTTAAATAAACATTAAAACGAAAACGTTAACGGGCAGATTTATGAAGGCCTTGCGCCGCCGGTGCTTCATTTTTAACATGGGAAAAAGTGACGCACCGGCGGCGCAAGGCCTTCATAAATCTGCCCCTTAGTATTTACAGACGCTCCAGGGCAACAGCTGCAAAGCATTTTTTTAAACAGTCACAGATTGACTACTCAAGGTTTCCAGAAGGCTCTACATTACGTCACTTAATGCGTGAGTCACTACTGAGCTCCATGTACAGGAAACCCCCTTTCAACAGAGAGAAAAAAAGCACTGGTAACGACAATAGGTTTGGCACGGCTCCCGATCGTTTAGACTTGTCAAATATTGTTTGGATTGTGAATACTTTTTTAGGACTAAACACGACTCACGAGCGACCCGGTGCGGGGGAGCTGCTGGCCCCTTGCCTGGGAAAACCAGGAGTATCTAAAAGCGAAAATAATTTATTTTTAAATGTAAAAGCATGCATTGCATCAGAGATCTCTGCTAATGAAAGGGACGACTTATTGTGCGCTATCGAGAGAGAGAGAGAGAGAGAGAGAGAGAGACGTGTTGCTTATTAGGTTTAAGACATCTTATCAACAGCTAACAAAAAGGCCCTAACACAACAATTCTGCTTTTCTTGAGCAGTTTGTTCATTAGTGAGGAAATGCACCTTTTCTCCTTCCTGACAGCTCCGCCTCTCTGCTTAGAGTAAAACCAAAACAAAACTCTATAAGCCCCAATCAAAACGCAGGTGCTAGAAATCAGAGTGGAGGCTTGCTTATCTTGAGGTTTAAGAAAAGGGGAGAAGGGGTTGGAGCCCAAGTCTGGCATGTGACACGTGTCACTCTGTCATGTGGCATATGCCACATCTGATGTGACATATGCCATAGATTTTCTTCATTATTATCAGGTGAGCATTTCCAAAGGACTATGTTTCACTCTGCTAAAATAAATAAATTGTCTAAAAAAATAAAAATAATATTAAAAAATAATTTCCCCAGCTGGGGTTTGAACCCTGGTCAAAACTCACTCAAAGCCCCTGTGAAGTAACAGTGAGCCATCTATTCTGCTGAAATTTCCCCAGCCAAAGGCATTTATGTCATAGAATCATGATGTCTGTCCTTTCTCTGTTTCTATTGTCTTTGGACTTTAGATACCAGAAATCTTCTCTCGATTTACATTCTTTAAATACAAATAGCCCTTCCTTTCATACAGTCTGCCACTAGCCCCATGCATTTTTTATTGTTACACAATCATCCCCACATTCTCATTCCACTACATAAGTGATTTCTTTCATAGCAAACCTGTCCCCCCTATGCACATGCCACCCAGCATGCCATCAATGCTTCACATGCACTATGACTAAGGAGGCCATAGTTCTCCCAGATACTGCTATGGGGTGATTTACAAAGGCACAGCTTTCATTTGTGGAATTTAGAAATAAAATTTAAAAAAAAAAAAAAAAAAAAAAAAAAAAGATTTTCCCCAGCTGGGGTTTGAACCCTGATCGAAGCTCACTCAAAGCCCCTGTGAAGTAACAGTGAGCCATCCGTTCTGCTGCAATTTCCCCAGCCAAAGGCTTTTATGTCATAGAATAATGATGTTGGTCCTTTCTCTGTTTCTATTGTCTTTGGACTTTAGATACCAGAAATCTTCTCTCGATTTACATTCTTTAAATACAAATAGCCCTTCCTTTCATACAGTCTGCCACTAGCCCCATGCATTTACTATTGTTACACAATCATCCCCAAATTCTCATTCCACTAAATAAGTGATTTCTTTCATAGCAAACCTGTCCCCCCTATGCACATGCCACCCAGCATGCCATCAATGCTTCACATGCACTATGACTAAGGAGGCCATAGTTCGCCCAGATACTGCTAGGGGGTGATTTACAAAGGCACAGCTTTCATTTGTGGAATTTAGAAATAAAATTTAAAAACAAAACAAAAAAAAAAAGATTTTCCCCAGCTGGGGTTTGAACCCTGGTCAAAACTCACTCAAAGCCCCTGTGAAGTAACAGTGAGCCATCTGTTCTGCTGAAATTTCCCCAGCCAAAGGCTTTTATGTCATAGAATAATGATGTCGGTCCTTTCTCTGTTTCTATTGTCTTTGGACTTTAGATACCAGAAATCTTCTCTCGATTTACATTCTTTAAATACAAATAACCCTTCCTTTCATACAGTCTGCCACTAGCCCCATGCATTTATTATTGTTACACAATCATCCCCAAATTCTCATTCCACTAAATAAGTGATTTCTTTCATAGCAAACCTGTCCCCCCTATGCACATGCCACCCAGCATGCCATCAATGCTTCACATGCACTATGACTAAGGAGGCCATAGTTCTCCCAGATACTGCTAGGGGGTGATTTACAAAGGCACAGCTTTCATTTGTGGAATTTAGAAATAAAATTTAAAAACAAAAAAAAAAAAACGATTTTCCCCAGCTGGGGTTTGAACCCTGGTCAAAACTCACTCAAAGCCCCTGTGAAGTAACAGTGAGCCATCTGTTTTGCTGAAATTTCCCCAGCCAAAGGCTTTTATGTCATAGAATAATGATGTCAGTCCTTTCTCTGTTTCTATTGTCTTTGGACTTTAGATACCAGAAATCTTCTCTCAATTTACATTCTTTAAATACAAATAACCCTTCCTTTCATACAGTCTGCCACTAGCCCCATGCATTTATTATTGTTACACAATCATCCCCAAATTCTCATTCCACTAAATAAGTGATTTCTTTCATAGCAAACCTGTCCCCCCTATGCACATGCCACCCAGCATGCCATCAATGCTTCACATGCACTATGACTAAGGAGGCCATAGTTCTCCCAGATACTGCTAGGGGGTGATTTACAAAGGCACAGCTTTCATTTGTGGAACTTAGAAAAAAAAATAAAAAATAAAAAATAAAAAATAAACGATTTTCCTCATCTGGGGTTTGAACACTGGTCAAAACTCACTCAAAGCTCCTGTGTACTAACAGTGAGCCATCTATTCTGCAGGAATTTGCCTCCAGCCACAGGAGTATTATATATGGGAAAATGATGTTGGTCCCTCCTGTATTTCCATGGTGTTTGGACTTTAGCTGGTACAAACACTCGTTCTATTTATATGCCATTAAGGAGAGAGACGCGGGCGTATTGGCCGCAAGGACGCGGTCCAGTCTACTATGTGTGTCGTGCGTCGGGGTGTAACAAGTAAAGAGCCTCTGAGTGGGATGGCTGTACGCCACACATCCACCGCTCCCAAATTATGCATCACTTCCCCTAGGTGTGCCGTCATACGTGGTTTCGTGCCAGAGCGAGGAGGATGCCGATCTAGATCCGGGTCCAACACACAATTAAAATCCCCAAACCAAACGAAGGGGGTTTCCAAGTCCGAGACAATAAGGTCCTGGAGATGGGAAAAGAAACACGGATCATCAACGTTAGGTGCATAGGAATTTAAGAGCAGGAAATCCCTACCATCCAGCTTGATTCGCAGCAGCAAGTACCTGCCTTCGACATCTGCCTCAACATACTGAACGGCACAGGGAACCCCAGGTGCCACCCAGATTAGGACCCCCCTGTCATAGGTAGAGTAGGACGAATGAAACATCTGGCCCGCCATTTTTTGGACAGCTTCTGGGCACCCTCTTCGTTCAAGTGGGTCTCCTGGAGGCACGCAATGGAGACGCCATGGCGTCGGAGGAATGAAAGGACCCTGTATCTTTTAGTGCAAGTGCCCAATCCACGCACGTTCCAAGTTAAGAATTTAAACCCCATGACAGGAGATCACGCCCAACCTGGCCATATATTACAAACAGCGTGTTCCGCCACCCACGGGCCCAACCAGCATCCAGGCCGGGGGACCTAGCCCATCTGATCAGCCATTCAAAAACCAGAAACACAGTACTCTCGATGCCAGCAACAACTTCCCCTCCCAACCCCACCAACCCCCCAAACACCCCCAACCCCACAACCCCCCCATAACATCTACCCCCACCCCCACCCCCACCCACGAGCAAGATGACAGCAACACCAAAACACGCTATCCTGCCCTCCCCCTGCTGGTGCCAGGACGTACACAGCCAACCTATTCGTCCCATCCAACACACACACACACACCCAACCAAACACCACCCACCCCTCCTTCTAGCTCCCCATGGGACCCAGTCGTACAGGAATGAACCTGGGCTTGGCCGCCGGCATCAGTCCCGAAGCAGGGCCCTCCCCAGCCAAAATAAAGACAGACACCGCCACAT
This sequence comes from Lissotriton helveticus, assembly GCF_964261635.1. Lineage (NCBI taxonomy): Eukaryota > Metazoa > Chordata > Amphibia > Caudata > Salamandridae > Lissotriton > Lissotriton helveticus. Next base: position 703,358,201 of record NC_136063.1, on the reverse strand, counting down.
ACGGTCGTTCCAACGGGATACAGGTCCTACGCTCCACTCCGTCATTCAAGCTCGAACAGCACAGCTCCCAGGTACTTCATACAAACTCAAGGCCCAGCACTAAAGCCCCCAAAGCAGAGCACAACACTCTTCACTCCAACAGTACCTTATGACAGTGCCGACCCCGGCAGCAGTTCAGACATTCCAGTCTCTGGGATCACCGGAGCCGTAGAGTCTGTACCTGGCACAATGTCCTGCAGGGTATCTGGAACCAACACGTCCCCAGGGGCGGATGCGCCCGAGGACTCTGGACCATCCCTCGCCAAGGAAGGTCCCAACGTCTCCGCCTTCCGCATCGTCGTCTCTGGGGATGGTTCCCCCAGGTCTCACGGGGCCCCCCTCGCTCTCCCGGGGGCATGTCGTCACCCCTGTATCTCCTGCCACTCCCACACCTCAGTGGGCTATTCGAAGAAATGCGCCCGGCCCTGAGATATCACCTTGACCTTGGCCGGATATAACAGCATATATTGGAGCTTCATCTCCCGGAGCTTCTGCTTGACTCCCAGGTAGGACTTCCGCTGCTCTTGCACCTGTTGGGTGTAATCAGGATAGATGCATATGCGGCTGTTCTCAATGGTGAGAGACTCCGTCTCCCTCGCCGCCTTCAGAATGCAATCCCAGACTTTATAGTTCAGGATCTTCGCAATCAATGCCCGCGGGGGGGACCATGGCCCTATGCGCCCTTTCGATGACAAATACATTTGATAGCCCATGCGGGCACAGAGTCCGAATCCAGTCCTCCAGGAAGCGCTCGGCATTCCCCGCCTCCAATCGCTCCGGCACACCCAGGACTCTAATGTTGCTGCGGCGCGCCCTACGCTCCACGTCCTCAGCTCTTCGTTCCAATGCGTGCGTCGTAGAGTTGAGTTGCGTGACTGTCTTCTGGAGGGAAGCCACCTTCCCTTGTAACTTGATAATGTTACCCTCCGCATCCGATACCTTATCCGCCACTTTGCGAAGATCCGTTCGCAGGAGGTTGACATCAAGCGATACAGTCTCTATCTGCCGCTCCAGCGCAGAATGGGAGCCCTGTATGGCCTTCAGCAACTCCGCCCGGGAAGGCTCCGCCGGCACACCCGCGCACTCCTCTAGACCTGTCTACCGCGTAATCCAATGCGTCGGCAGACGCTGGGTTGTATACTGTGTGATACTATTAGGCTGAGTGGATTTCGACATCCTGTCCTTAAGCAGAGCCAGCAGACCAGGCACTCAGCGACCACCGCAGGGGAGCACCAAGGATCGTATACGGGTACCTCCGCTCAGTAGCGCGCCTCCTGGTCGCTCTTCAGGTCACTGCCATTCCGCTCCCGATCTCCCATCCAGCAGGACCAGGCTGTAGCAATGGGGTGGCGCACACAAGGATCAAGCACTACCTCAGTACGTCCCCAGCGAAATTCAAGATTAACAATACTATGTCCACACCAGTTCCTGTAACACTTGGTGTCCCTCAAGGATCCTCCCTCTCCCCAACTCTGTTCAATCTACTCATGGAACCACTTACCGCACTACTTCAAGCATCTAATGTTCAATTTCACATGTACGCAGACAATACCCAGCTCTACCTTAAAATACACACCCTTGATGACATCAAAATACTCAACACAACGCTTAGGAACATACAGACTTTGCTGGCAGAGAATCACCTCAAACTTAACGCTCAAAAAACGGAATTCCTCCTAATAGTGCCTCCCACCAAAGTCCCCCTCACTCAGTCCTGGCTGCACTCAACGTTCAACCTACTATTGTGGACTCAGCGAAATCTTTAGGCATAACCCTTGACTGCAATCTCAATATGCATCATCACATCAGCAATGCAACGAAGGGAGCTAATTTCCAAATCAACACATTGCGGAAATTGAACCAGAGCAGCATAGGGCTTTCAAGTAGACTTTTAAAGGGACCGCTCCATTAAAACCCACTCACTGAACAGCAGAGAAGGAATTAACAGCAGAACCAGAAGGACCCATAAGAACACTTCTTACCTCCCACGTCTGTGAGACTCACCGGCAATAGAGCAGGGGCCCCACATGCACAGAGAGCGCTGTATCAGGACGTGCGTTACTTATACTTTGATAAACCTATTTTGTGCAGTCATTTTAAGGGCCATTTTCATCTCTCAGTAATTCTGACCAATATACTCGAATATGCTTCTACGCCAGTGCATTAAATGGAACTATAGAAGTGAAGGTGCTCGCTATTTACAGTATCTGTTATTCTGCTTGCTCCTGAGAAGTGCACTGGCAGCACTGCGGAGAAGTGCACCTACTCACCCTTTCAAATGGAAGAAGTGCAGGTACTCAGTACCGGACAGAGTACTTGTCCATTTAAAGCAATGCCCAAATGCCATAAATAGCAAATAAAACCATATATATGATGAAATTAGTGGACACACGTACAAGCTCGGTCATCAGATTTTCTCCACACCCCTACTCATCACTCCCACGTTCACCAGTAACTAGACGTAAAAGAATGAGTGAGTGAAAGTGTGTGAGGGTGTATTCTAGGTTGCACTCCCCCATCCCATGAACATAGAGTGGGATTATGCACCCACTACTTCTTTCTCCTGAGTACAAGAAGAGCAGTCCAGTCCTTCAAGGCTCCTCTCAGGTCAAAGACAGCAGGTCCAGTCCTCTTCAGTTCTTCCTCAGGTCCAGAAAGTGTTCTGAAGTTGCTGCCTGGAGATCAGGGCATAGCTTCAAGGGGGTTGTTTGGGGGTGTGACACCCTCCCAAATTAATGCATTAATTACTTGGCATTTGGGCTCAGGGCCCTGTGTCGGGTCTGCTATCTATGTGTTTTTCTGGTTTTGAACCGAGAATAAAAGACAAAAGATTAACCTTTTATGTGAATTGACGCCAGAGATATGCAACTGGAGACTGAATTTCAAAATGTGAAACCAGATAAACTTAAATCAATACCTGCTTCCCTGCTTCTTCAAATTGTGTGATCCTAAACAAATCTTTTATTTTGGAGCCTCCTTTTTCTTTATTATCCTACATAGGCACCATTCTAACTACTTCAAGTTGTGCGCTGTAAAACCACCTCTTATGCTTGATTTATTAATCTATAATGTTGTGCCTTCTATAATAAGAATCTAGGACACGTTTAGCATTTAAATGACTACTTTAACAATTGCGATACAAAAGGGGATGATGGACGGAGCGTTTGAGCGAATCAAACACTCACCCCCAGTCAACTGATCTGGGTTTAATCCATCACCATTCTTTAGCCCACTCTCCCACCCCAGTTCAGACTTGGCCATATGCAAATCAGTCTGACCCTGTGCCTCATGGGAACAGTCCAGCCCGAACTGCCAAGCCAATGCCTTCCCTGGACCGGAAACAAACTTCCGAGGACCGGTTTCTGGCATTCCAGCCGTCTTCAGCCCGGCTTGCTTGAATCCAGTGGTAAAGTGAACAAGGGACTCACTTCTGAGCATACCCTGCCACACTTATGGCGGCCAAAAGCGGTACAAAAGGGGGTGGTAATGGACGGAGCATCTGAACCAATCAAACACTCACACCCACTCAAAAGATCTGGGTTTAATCCATCACCGTTCTTTAGCCCACTCTGCCACCCCAGTTCAGACATGGCCATATGCAAATCAGTCTGACCCTGTGCCTCATGGGAACAGTCCAGCCCGAACTGCCAAGCCAATGCCTTCCCTGGACCGGAAACAAGCTACCGAGGACCAGTTTCTGGCAATTTCAGCCTTTATCAGCCCGGCTTGCTTGAATCCAGTGGCAAAGTGAGCAAAGTACTCACGTCTGAGCATACCCTGCCACACTTTAACAATTGAGCAGAAGCGTGCCTCCGGCTGCTACAATCGGTCTCCGCATGACACCCTTCATTTTGTACTTTTATGTCTTTTTTATAGGACGCCTAGACTGAAATTTTTGGTAGTTATCTGAAAACAGGCGAAATTCTGTCATGCTGAAGCTGCCCTGCTCTTCCTACAAAGAGCAAACGATATGCGCACTTTATGCTGTATTATGAATTTCATTAAGGTCTCAGTAAGGCTGAGAAACACTAGAGGACTGAGTTAATCAATGTTTAAGATAAAATTTGTTTCTACCTTTTATCTGTATCAGCGATTTTTAGATTGAGTTCAGATATTGTACTTAATTGTATTTTTTAACTGTATATATGTGCTTTTATGATGTTTTTTAATCATGGAATAAAGATTTCTGAACTTGACCTTGAATTTGAACTTGATTACTCACTTGCTGCTTAGTTCACTAATGACATTGTCGGGTTGAGCAATGAATATTTCTAAAAAAACTATCAGTTTTAATAAACTTGTTTATATGCATTGACATCATCTGATGTACAAAATTAAAAGGCTTCTGCATGTTTAAGAAATACATGTTTTGGGCGGAAAGAGCGGTCTATATGCACAGAGGATGCCCCAACAAGTGGTCTAGGATAGGGGGTACATGGAATGCATTCAGAGGAAACATATATGAACCCCCACAGGCAGAATCGATCTCAAATGTCAGTGAGTAATGGATGTATAAGGATAATATGTATGTATGTTTTGCAGACGATTTTATAAGATGTATTGTTGTGGTTTTAATTAAATGAAACAATAAAAACTTTTTCAATTAAAAAAAAAATGTATGTTTTGCTATGCTTCTATGCACTGTGGTGGAAATGATGCAGCGTTTTTGCTAATGTATCAGCGACAAAGATCAATACTTTACTATATAATGAGAGACAAGAACCTCGTAATATGCTCTGTCGGCGCAAAGCAAGTGTATTGCATTTGGTTATGGTTTAAAAAATTCAATACAAAATATATATATTTTTTGTAAGAAATACATCTTTTGAATTTTGAAGCTATTGCATCGTATTTTTATTTTATGTTTGTTGCACAATATAAGTAGCAACATTTTTCATGACTCCGTATTCGTACAGACTCTTTGGGCCAAGCCAGACACATGTCTCAGTTCTGGCTCTGTCCACCCAAATAATAGGCCCTCAAGTTCTCCTCTATTTCAGAATCAGGCCTATTACATGGGGTTGCCATTCAGTTAATAACATTATTTGCAAAATGCAAGGACTAGAAACATGGGGCTCCGCCACATGCAGCAATTTGACAAGTCTACCAGCAAGGCTTCTTGTAGCAGAGAAGAAGAAGTGCGCATGAAGCGGTCATACATGTAAAATAGGCGATCCCAGGGAAGGGACTCAAGGCCTTTATGGTGTACATGACCGTAGTCATGAGTTCCCAGGGAGAACAACCAGGTCGAGGTGGGATGGGTAGGGGCGTAGCTACTACAGGCGTCTTTAGGGTATAACACCCCTCAAATGCATTCTTCGTTTGGTAGTTGGGCCAAAGGGCTCTGAGTCCAGTGTGCTATATCTGTGTCCTTTTTTTCTCATCACTCTCATTTCACAAAGAGGTTTTAACTTGTTAATTTTTTTGATTGCAATCTTAAATATATATATAGTGACTGCTTTACCAAAATATGAAATCTATCCCTATAGAAGTACACCTCGAATGGGTGCAAATATACTACTTTTTTTAATTCACATAGCTTGGCAGTAGTAGACTTATGAATGATGCTCCAGTCTGAGATTTTAAGGTATATCACTGACAATCGAACAACCGAAAGGTGATGGGATGAATAATTGCAAATAGTATAACGAGTGTCAAATGCTTGGGGAAGCATTCCAACCCATCGTTTTGTGCCCAATGTTACACTGCAGACAGAGGCCCACTTAAGCCCTTTTGTGCTCCCGTCGGCCACTACCTCGCTGGTGCTGCCTACCGGCCGACGGAGCCCCGTCCAGCAATTAGAACGCCCGCACCGCAGCCGAAAAAACGCTGCGGTTAAGGCGTTAAAGCAAATCAGTACTGATGCTGTTTCTCATGGGCAAAGCCCACGACAAGCCTTGATCATCTTACCTGTCCACCCTGCAGCTGACTGCTTTTTTAATTGGGAAATTTGAGCCCCCCCTGAATCTCACTAACTAGGCCAGTCCCCTGCTGGAGATGCCACATTCATGCCTGGCACGTAATCAGACACATAAGGGCTTGATTTGCTTGATGCACAGAGTCAAGTTTACTCTTCCTGTGAGTTCATGTCCCCATTACATTAAGGTTGTTGAACTTGTTACTGTGCCTACTACATAATACACTGCAACCTACAAGCTGCAGGCTCTAATCCCTAAATTATACTTAAAGGTGACTGAGCCAGCTGCACAGGTCTGCTTGTGATCTCCAGGTTACACATCCCAGTCCAGTTACGGTTACTCAAAGGCTCAATTTACTGCAGAATAATGTAAATAAACTGCAGATTGCACTTTTGAATTCACATAGGAGCTACCCAGCCTCTCACTCTTCTAAGGTGGACACAATCTGTACATTTAAATATAATGCTAACATGAAGTAGGACTCAGGTCACTGTGGGTGAGTCTCCAGCACATCTTTCATAATAACCATGTATCTTTCAAAATACTCCTCTCTTATAACAGTATTGCTGGGGGGACTGGTGATTTACATGGTGAGCTCAGGTCACATTCCCTACTTTCCCCAGTTGTAGCAGTAGGAATTGTAAAGCACATTTTCACCCTGAAAAGTAAATTGGTACTGAAAACAGATGTTCATTGTTCTCTAACTCAATAGTGCTCCTTTTATTAACCACAGAAAGATGAAAGGCTGAGTCAACTTACCAGCCTTTGAACCCGTGACCCTGAAGTCAAACACAGATCTCTACAGTTAAATGTATGAGTCCCCAGAGCCACCAACTGATCAAAAGCAGCAGGTCAAGCAGTGCACTAATCATAGTGTTTGGCTACAGACAGCTGCAGCTGTCTGTTAGCAACTGCTAATGAGTAGGCCTGGGCGATGTTCATGGAGTTCCGCATGACTGAAAAACTCTGCTGTGATAATGAAAACTTATTGTTGGTGAGCTCAAGTAAGTAAAAACTCTGCTCTGCGGAGTTTTTCATAACTCCGCGTGCTACGCGGAGCGTGGAGTGGGAAAAACTCAGCAAAATCAATGAGCGAAGTTGAATTTCATGCTCAGGCCTACAAAAGAGCTCCACACTATCAGGGTCACTGCATATTCATTTTTTTACATTTTGCTGTTGAAAACCATTATATCAAATGTGAAGTGACTGCCATCTTCTACTTCATAACTTGCAATGCATGAAATAATGGTATTGTTACCTTAGGTATCACAGGCAAACCACTTGTGTTGGCTTTGTCAAATGCTTCTTTCTGTTCTTATCTTTGTGTGTTGCCCGTCACGCCAACACTCTGTGAAAAAGCATTGGCATAGCCAATATGTCGTGCCTTTGGGACCTTATAATTATTTGGCCATGCAGCACATTATCCTGGGTGCTACAGCATCTACTGTTACTTCACGGAATGGGAGGAATGGCACCCTCACAGCTGCCCCATCACGTAAAGGACAGTGCCCTCACAGCCATTGTTAGAGCACAGTGCTGCTACAGCTGCTCCAAGCAGAAAACACACAGCACTCCTGTAGCTGCTGTGATGCGTTGGCCTGGCATATGCTGTCCACTATTCTAGTGGGCACCTAGCACCAGTCCAAATGACCCTTATTGATGGTAGAATGTGCGTGTCCATACACACACACGCACACACACACATACACACACACTCACACCCCCCCTCCACCCCCACCCACCCCCCCTCTCCCTCACCAACAAACATTGCATGCTTTTTCTTTCCCTCCCTCCTCCTTCTCTATGGCTGGTCTTCTTCCGTCCCTGCAGCGCTGTTACTGGTAGAATGATGCGTGTGCTGTGGCTCCTCTGGGTCCTCGGCTGGGCCAGCATGTACTCACAAAAAGACCCACTGGTCATCTTGGACAGCGACAACCGATCTCTCCTTCTTCACCGAGTTCTACGCCTCGCCACTGGGCACGAGCTGCAGGCCACGCCGATGTGCACGGTCACGTCGTGCCTGCAGCGTGCTCTGCTCTTTCACTTTCCCTTAGTTTTGAGTCGTGGAGCTCAACGCTTAGACTACAGTGCGGAGTCCTTTTCGGAACCAGGGAAAGCACACGTAGTAGAAGAGGGTACGTGGCATAGCCCTTGATGAGCAGCTGAGGAAGAAGCCTACCAAGCCGATACCCAATTATGAGTTACAGCTCGACGTCCGGCCCTGAAGACGAGCTATGCAATAGAGACCTACGACAAGCCAAGGAAAAGCATAGTGGCGAGACACTGGGTCCAAGTTCTGCATTAATTAGGTGAGAGCTGCGGGTTTGACAAGGCAGCTTGGAGAGGACGGCGTTGGAGACTGGCCCTTACTAGTTGTCTACAGGATCATTGGGCAGATGCAATTGCATTTTCGTTGCAGAGCGGAAAATCCCCCTGCTCTTTCGAGCAGTTGCTCCTAAGCGATTCCTGCACGCACCAAGTTCATTAATGACTCTGTCAGGCCGCCTCCAAAATGAAAACGCATTTTCAGAGCTGCCTTTGTTTCGAAATCACTCTTTTGTTGACTTATCAGCTTTTTTGCCTCAGAGCGTCCAGCTGTGTTGAGCTGACACCTTGAGCCGACACACGTACACGCAGGCGGCCTTCATCAGTGAGGTCAGCGCCCCCTCGGGTGTCCCGTGGACCGCTCTCCTCCAGTCTAAATAGCCTCATTTATCACGACAAGGCCCAGTTCTCTTCCAGAGTGAGCCAGTCCAGCACTTACAGAATTCACATCAATTTATACAACGTATGCTTGGCACAAAGCGGGGAACCGCGGGAGCCATACCAGTCAAAGCATTTGCAATGCAATAGGTCTCACATTTACACGAGTTTAAGCTAGTGGCATTGTAAATGACAATGCATTTTATTTATGTTTTAAAAAAGAAAACATAAATAAAAGTCATTTATTTGCAATGTCAATTGCTTAAACTTGCGTAAATGCCAGACCTATTGAATTGCAAATGCTTGTTTAAAATGCCATTGTACTCCAAAGTACGGGGCAATCCTGTCATGTGTACGTATACTTCTGGTGCCTCAAAGAATAGCATACGGGATTGGTACACCACCCTCAGCTTGGCTAGATACAGCAATGCATAGGGAAGTTTCTGCTCACCTAGTTGGGCCTTGTCTGCCATAAATTACTGTTGCTTCTTCTGGACTAGTCTTGTGTACTCATGACATTTGAGGATGCAAGTGTTGTTGAACATCAGGTGTTCTTTGTCTGGATTGCTTTCAAATCATGTCTCTGTTGTGCTTATTCAAAATCTTTGCAGTGAAAGGACTTGGCCTGGATTCCCGGGGCGACTTCTGCATCATGGCCCTGTGTGCCCTTTCTACAACAAAATAATAGGACAACAACTATGGAAGTAGCCAGCCGGTGAGCCACTTAGTCAGGAACTCTTCCATGCTCCCCATTCATTTTGAATAAGCTTTATTCGATAGCAATTATCATAAAAGCATTTCACAGTCACATAAAAGTATATAAAATTAATATTTCATATAGTAAAAACAAGTTTTAAAAACCTGGCTATACCGTCCACTCTAAATCTATGCTTAATATCTTAATTGGCATTTGCTCATTAGGTTTAAAATTACAGATTAGCTAAAACACATGTCCCATACAAAACAGTTAATCTTCAGTACTTTGCAAATAATTCCTATGTGTAAATTATCTCTCAGATCCACAGATTAGATGGTATTTATTTGCACATTACTCCTTAATTGTGCCCTTATACGGATAATCCACGCACACCCCAGGTACTTTGTAACACCACATAGTAGCGAGGACCTACTTGAGTCACTTCTCATGATTCGTAGAGCATCAAGGAGGTTTCTAGTGCCCAAATATAATACATATAGGCTTGATCCATTTGGCCCTTGCTTGCTTGTAGGCTGGACAAGCAAAGACTACATGGTCTACAGTTTCTTGTTGTGCATCACAGCAGGGGCAGTTATATAGGTTGGAGGTTGTTGGGTCCCATTTTGCCAGTTTGGTATTTAGCCTTACTGACCCTAATGTAAACTGCATATATAGTGCCCTGTCTCTGTGTTTCCTTATAAAATCTAGATAAGGTTCCAGGGATCAAACTGATTTATGCTGGATGAACTCTTCAAATAGTCAGACAAGCATTGATTTATGTAAGACCTGGTGATTTACCCAGTTCCAGTAATTCTTTTTTAACTCTCTCTTAGTCGGAGTGACCTGCTTGGCCCAAGCTTTGGCTAAGCCCAGCTTGGTCAGTAATTCCTTTAGATCTTTAAGCCACTTAACACCTTTGTTGTTATCAAGGGTAATTAGCTCAGAAAGGACCGTCGCATAGCTATGGAGTTCTGGGGTGCGTCTTAGTCTTATCCAGTATAGAATAGGGCAAAGTATATCCACCTCACTAAAAGTGTGTCTGCCCATGTCAGAGACTATGGGCTTGAGTGGTGTATTGGTAGGGACGGATACCAGATCTCTAAAGAATTTACTCTTTGATCGTACAATCTCATTAGTTTTTTCGAAGCCCCAAAGTTCAACGCCATAAATTCTTGACCTCACAGCTTTACCTTTATAGACTACTAGTGAAGGAGCTACCAGTCTAATTGACGTTAACCTTTGGTCCCTACCAATGGCATCCACCACCCGCTTATGGTTCAGTAACATTTTGTTCATGTGAGTCCCCCACTTGAATTTTATGCGATAACCTAATACCCAGATAATCAAAGGAATGGACTCTCTCTAAGGGGTAAACCATTGTTAGTGAGAGTGTTATTAAAATGTTTGCCCAGATTGAAAGCCATAAACTTAGTCTTTGTGATGTTTATCATTAGGCCCCTTTGTGTACAGAAAAAATTGAAAGCGGGTGAGGAGTTCCCGGAGGCCCATTGGGGTTTTCGATATTAAAATAGTGTCGTCGGCCAACAGTAGGGTATTTTTTTTTTCTCCTTCAAAAATTGGAGCAATTTTATTTTTGAAATTGGCTCAAAAAACTAACCACTCCATTTACATAAAGTGAAAAGACGGTAGGAGCCATCACACAGCCCTGGCAAACCCCCTGTTGAACTGTATCTTGTCTTTACTTTGCCCATGAGCCCCCATCTAACTCGGGCATAGGTTTCATCATGGAGGCATATTAAAATATTTAAAAGGTATGAGGGTAAGCCCGTTTCCTGGAGCACTGACCATAGCTTCTCTCGCGGCACTAAATCATAATTGGTTTTAAGCTCAATGAACGCAAGTAAAGACTTCCCATGACAATTATGACTACTTTCCAATATAAAATAAGTAATGTAAACACTCCTGTACTGGTACCTTTACTAAAACCTGTTTGATAGGTGGAAAGATTATCTTCCTCCTCCATCCAATTTTGAATCCTATTTACAAGGGCTCTGCCAACCACTTTCTGCATGGTATCTATTAGGGTGATAGCCCTGTATTTGTTAGTGTCCTGGCCGTCTCATTTTTTATATATAGTTATGACCTCTGCTCCTTTCCTAGATATAGCGACTTCTGCTCCTTTCATTATATTGTTGATTAAAAGCAGGATATATTGGGCCCACTTCTGTAGTTCTAATTTGACCAAGTCACCCAGTATACCATCTGGGGCTGCCGCCTGTGCAGGAATAGTACAGTTAATTGCATTCTCAATCTCTTTCATTTGGAAGAGATTGGTATCTTCAATTGTAAGTGGAACCTGAATTCTCTTCAACTGAGAGGTAGGTAGGGCCTCTAGTTCATCCGTGTGCAGTTGGGAAAAGTCATCCCACCAGGCCTCATCACCAATATGGTTCGTGATTTGGATGTTGTCCCTCCTATTTCTCATCTTGATTAGAGCCCAAAATGAGGCGTAATCCCTCTTGGGACAGTAAACTTTCATGTCCTCCTAATGTACCTCTTCCCAATCACATTTTGCTTGCTTTAGTGATATGTTGTACTCCATCCTCGCTATTTTTACTATTGTGTGTTTTTTCACCTTTTCCGCAGATATTAGTACTTGCGCCTTTTCTCCCTGCAAGACTCAGTGTACCATGAATTGGAGCTTTTTGTTCGGCTCCTAGTGGGGACACTGCGTCGTCTTTCAAGGAAGTGTGCACCAATCTGAGCTCTGAGCAATTGTCTCGTGGCGTATTATGTGGATCTCCCCCCCCCCCCACCCACCCCCCCCCCCCGACATTATCTCAAGCTGCCTTGAGTTCGGCTGTTTTTGACACTAATATTGAGGAGATGTTCTTTTGTTTTTTGTCCTCTCCTGCGACCTTGGGCCATCTTAGACGCCTACCACAATTAGATAGAATTAACTCCTTTGTGGATACGAGGTAATTCCCAATGGTATTAGAATTTTTGTTGGGAGGGGCCCATTGATTTTTTAATTTTAATATTAGATTGTTGTGGTTACTGTCAATAGTTAGGCCCACTTCCATGTTCATGACATCGGGCCAGAGGCGTAAGTCGGGCAAGATATAATCAATGCTGGAAGTGCAAGCAAGTTTATTGTAAGTATTTTTCCCCCTGATGTTGGATAGGGTTCTGCCATTTGTGTCTCTTATGCCATATTCTAGTATTATAACACAAACGAAACCAAAAGCCCAGTAGCCAACCAAAAACAAACGTACGCCACCAGGGCAAGGCCTCGCCGCCTCGGGCTCTATGGATCGAATCAAAGTCACCCCCTACCGGCAGTGGCCCATCCCCCAGGTGTCGCGCAGACAGTAGAGTACTACTAAAGTTAAGTGTAACACACTTAAGTAAATAATTAACGCAGGCTGCAGCGACAAAATTAAAAACACAACAGCCCCTATAAATATAATTAGGAGGTTGTTGTGGGTGGTGGCGGGATCGCTTTCACTTACCCGTGTGTTGTGGTTACCGTGACCTGCCCTGACCTCGACGTTCACTTCTCAAGGCTCCTCGTCAGGCTCCTCGTCTCGACTCAATACCAGGAGGACTGCAGTACACAGCATGGCAATAGCAATGATAGCATGCACAAGCCAGCCACGATGAAGCAAGCCAAAAGTAAAACTGGGAAATACTGCATTTGGTGGTCTTTGGACTCCTCCCCCAGACCCCAGCAAACAACTCACATGCAAAACAACAAACTGTTGCTGGGTCTGGTGGAAGAGGCAATGGCCACTGCCACACCCCCACAAACTCAAAGCCTGCCGGACTGTCCCACCCTCAGCCATTGAAACTAATGGAGGGCCTCCAACTCCTCCCTGGGCCAAAGGAATAACGCCCAAATATAAATGCTATTCTGGCAGTGAGACACAGGCTGCACGCTCCAGTGTATCGTCACTGCCCTGCTTTATGGCTCCAGGTCGAAGAAATCTTCGCCCAGCCAAAAGCATGTGCAGAGCAAAGGCCATCCTCCCCCACCCCCTTAAAAAAACAACATTTAAACATGTTTGATTACCGAGCACAAGCAGCCAGCAAAATACATTGCTAACTGCTCAGTGTTCCATCATGCATTTTGTTAGTCACCCACAGTCCCCCACAGGGTGGGAGGGCGACGCCCATCTTGCCCGTGTACACCAGCCGCCCCTGGGTTTGACATGGTAGGGTTGTAACTTACGCCATTAAGGCAAGTTATATGCAGAGTTACTTTGCATGGATTTCTGTTGCTGGATCTAAGATCCAATAAGGCTGTGTGTTTCGAGGCATTGCAGGGTTTGAGACACATCGATGGCCGATCCAAGTCAAGTTAAGTCAAGTTAAAATTTGTATAGCGCTCTCCTGACCCAGAGGGTCTCAAGGCGCTTGAGGAGGGGGTGTTCGCTACTTATCAAACAGCCAAGTTTTGAGTTGTTTTCTGAAGGAGAGTTGTTTATGTGTGAGGCGGAGGTGGGTGTGGAGAGAATTCCAGGTTTTGGCCGCTAAGTAGGAGAAAGATCCTTCCTCCCATGGTAGTTCTTCAGAAGCGTGGAATCGCGGCGAGGGCTTGATTGGAAGATCGGAGTTGGGGGGTGGGGGTGTAGAAGGTCAGGCGCGAGTTGAGGTATTTAGGTCCTAGGTCGTAGAGAGCCTTGTGTGCGTGGGTGAGGAGACGGAACGTTATTCTCTTGTTTACGGGGAGCCAGTGGAGGTCTCTCAGGTGACCGGATATGTGCTTGTGGCGGGGTATGTTTAGGATGAGTCGGGCGGAGGCGTTCTGAATGCGTTGGAATTTTTTACTGTCATTTGGCTGTGGTTCCGGCGTAGAGGGTGTTTCCGTAGTCCAGTCGGCTTGTGACAAGTGCTTGGGTGACTGTCTTTCTTGTTTCGGTGGGGATCCAAAGGAAGATCTTTTTGAGCATACGTAATATGTTAAAGCATGATGATGAAACAGCATTGACTTGTCTGGTCATCGCGAGGGAGGAGTCTAGAATGAATCCCAGGTCTCCAGCATGGTCCGTTGGTTTGGGTGCGCTGCCCAGTGTCGGTGGCCACCATGAGTCGTCCCATGCGGAGGGGGATGATCCTAGGATGAGGACTTCCGTCTTGTCAGAATTCAGTTTCAATCAGCTGTTCTTCATCCATTCGGCTACGTCTTTAATCCCTTCGTGTAGGTTGGTTTTGGCGATGTTTGGGTCTTCGGTGAGGGAGATGATCAGCTGTGTGTCGTCAGCGTGGGAGATGATGTTGAGGTTGTGTTGGCGTGCGATGGATGTGAGGGGGCCCATGTAGACGTTGAAGAGGGTGGGGCTGAGCGATGATCCTTGTGGTACGCCGCAGATGACTTTGGTGGCCTCTGACCTGAAAGGGGGGAGGCAGACTCTTTGGGTTCTTACGGCGAGGAAAGAGATGATCCAATCCAATGCTTTTCCTTGTATCCCGGCGTTACTGAGGCGTTGTACTAGGGTGATATGACAGACCGTGTCAAACGCTGCGGAGAGGTCCAGGAGGATGAGGGCAGCTGTTTCCCTATTGTCGAGTAGTGTTCTGATGTCCTCTGTGGCTGCGATGAGGGCGGTCTCGGTGCTGTGTTTGGCTCGGAAGCCAGACTGAGAGGGGTCGAGGGAGCCGTTGGACTCGAGGAAGGCGGCGAGCTGACTGTTGACGGTCTTCTCTATGACTTTGGCAGGGAAAGAGAGGAGCGAGATGGGGCGGTAGTTCTTAAGTTCAGTGGGGTCTGCTGTAGGTTTCTTTAGTAGGGCACTGAGTTCGGCATGTTTCCAGCTTTCCTGGAAGGTGGCGGTGTTGAGGGAGCAGTTGATGATATCCCAGAGATGGGGTGCTATGATGGAGTCAGCCTTGTTGAAGATGTGGTGGGGGCATGGGTCGGTTGGTGATCCGGAGTGTATGGCGTTCATCAAGCGGATGGTGTCTTCGGTGCTGATCGGGTTCCAGGTGCAAAGGGTGGTGGTGGGGGGCTTCAGTTCGGTAGTAAGGGGGGTGGACTGGTCGCCGAAGATGTTATGTATGTCAGCGATTTTGCTGTGGAAGAATGATGCTTGTGAGTCGCAGAGGTCTTGAGAGGGAATGATGTGGTTGGAGACGACGCTGGGATTGGTAAACTCTTTGACGATGCTGAAGAGTTCCTTGCTGTTGTGGGCGTTGTTGTCGATTTGATCCTTGAATGCTGATTTCTTGGAGGATCGGATCAGCTGGTGGTCTTTGCGGGTGGCGTCATTGAGGGCGGTCATGTTGTCTGTGGTTGGGTTTTTTCGCCACGTTTTCTCGAGGGGGCAGCAGTTCTTTTTGGAGTTCTTGAGGTCGTCATTGAACCAGGAGGCTTTTTTGTTACCTTTGTTGTTGTGATGGTTTTTCAGGGGTGCTAATTCATCAGCGCATTGGGTGATCCATTGTGCGAGATTGACGGATGCTTGATTTGGGTCCGATGATTTGGCGGGAGGGTTTTGGTTTAGCGATGTGGTGAGTTGGTCGGTGGTAATTATGTTCCAGTTTCTGCGGGGGACTTGTTGTCGGTGGTGGTGGGTCGTGGTCTTTCTAAAGTTGAAGTGGCCGCAGCTGTGGTTTGTCCAGTGGAGTCCTGTGGCATGGTTGAAGGAAACGTGCTTGCTGCAGGAGACGATTGGGTCCAGCGTGTGTCCGGCGTGGTGGGTGGGGGTGTTTACCAGTTGTTTGAGTCCGAGATTAGCGAGGTTGTCCAGAAGGGTGGTGGTGTTGCTGTTGTTGTTCTTCTACAGGTGGAAGTTGAGGTCCCCTAGGAGAATGTAGTCCTCGGAGGGGAGGGCGTGTGGGCTGATAAAGTCGGTGATGTCTTCGCTGAATTGTGTGCGGGGTCCTGGTGGTCTGTAGATGAGGGTGCCTCTAAGTGTGGTCTTGGGGTCGGTGTGTATCTGTAAGTGAAGGTGTTCGGCAGCTGTGAGGGTGTCGTCGGAGCTGGTCGTGATGCGGATGGTGTTCTTGTGGACGATGGCGATGCTTCCTCCTGTTTGGTTGATGCGGTCCTTTCGGATGATCTTGTATCCGTCCGGGATGGCTACGGCGATGTCGGGCGCTGATGAGGCGTTCATCCAGGTTTCTGTAAGAAAGGCGACGGCCGGTGATGTGGTGTTGAGTAGGTTCCATAGTTCAATGGCGTGTTTGGGGACCGAGCGCGTGTTGAGCAGGATACACTTTAGGTGGCTGTTGTTTGGGCTCTGTTTGGCGGTAGTGGTTGCAGTGTGGGTCCTGATGCAGCAGAACTTGCAGGATTGGCAGGTGAAGGCTCCATGGGTGCGTCCTGGGGCGGCTTGGTGGCAGTCGGGGAGTCGGCCGGTGTTAAGTGCAGAGAGGGTTGCGACATCGTACGCTAGGCGGGTGGAGTGGTTTTTGCGGGGGCTAGGAGGTCTTGCGCTAGGCGCGGTCAAGGCGCGGATGGACGAAGACGGGCTTACCTTTGGCGCGCCCACTGCGCGTGAACGCTGCGCGTAAATGCATCTGTCATAAGTAGATAGTGGCGGGGGCGGAGCGAGGGAGGAGCAGCTGGGAGGCGGGAGCGGGGTGGCGAGTGGGGAGGGGATCATACGGCGATGCTGTATATAATAAGGCAGGTGCTACATGCAATGGCAACAGGGCCAGAGCCTTCAACGACTCCAGGATACTGACACAGTCTAAAGAGATATTTTTTGTTCACAAACCCAGGTCTTCCTCCAGGCGGATAGCAGCACTCTCCGACCCGCTTCATTACACCACTACCCCATGCCAGCCATGAAGCTGTGGGGGACCAGCCGACCTCCACCTCATCGTAATGGATTGCTTAGTCAGGAGTAGAGGCAAGTCTATAAAGCGAAGTTGTTCTTTCTGCGCCTTATGGAGCCGCATCAATCCCAAAAGGAATATTGCATGAGTACGCTGAATGGGGACACCAACCGTAGCTGATATCAGTGATAACAATTCTAACCAGTAAGACATAATCACGGTGCATTGACATAACATACATAGCAGGTTAGCATCTTATATTTTACATCTAGGACAGCAGTGCTGTGTGGCTGGGAAGATATGCTGCAGTCGGTGCAGGGTGAGATATGCCCTCTGCAAAAACATGTATTGAATGAAGTTGAATTTGGCATTCCGTGGGATTCTCAAAGGGTATGCCAAGGACCTGCTCCAGTCCCCATACATCATGTCTGTACCCAAGTCTTCGTTGCATTTGTTGCTTAAAACATTCTGTGAAATTCTAGTTTGGTTAGTAATGCCTCTGTAAAGCCAGTTGGTGAGGTGTCGGCCATTCACTATCAGGTAGGTTATGAAGACCATTTCATGGTGGGGAGGTTTCTCCCTGTGGGGGGACCAATGTTTCTTTACATATTGCAGAAGTGTGGCATGTAGTAAATCTAATGCAGGGGTGCCCAAACCTGTCCTGGCGGGCCGTATCCATGCCAGATTTTTGGGATATCCCCATCTGGGGATCACGGTTCGATCCCCGGCACCGGCGGCAGATTAGCCCAGCACCAGGTGACTCTGGGAAATAGCTGGCGCCGCGGCTAGGGCGGCTGACTCCGGAATCTGGAGATTTTTTTATTTAAGGTTTTTGTAGAGCGCGTAGTAACCCTCGAGCATCCCAGAGATCAGGGTTCGATCCCCGGCACCGGCCGCAGATTAGCCCAGCACCACGTGACTCTGGGAAATAGCTGGCGCCGCGGCTAGGGAGGCTGACTCCGGAATCTGGAGATCACGGTTCGATCCCCGGCACCGGCGGCAGATTAGCCCAGCACCAGGTGACTCTGGGAAAATAGCTGGCGCCGCGGCTAGGGCGGCTGACTCCGGAATCTGGCGATTTTTTTTTTAAGGTTTTTGTAGAGCGCGTAGTAACCCTCGAGCATCCCAGAGATCAGGGTTCGATCCCCGGCACCGGCCGCAGATTAGCCCAGCACCATGTGACTCTGGGCAATAGCTGGCGCCGCGGCTAGGGCGGCTGACTCCGGAATCTGGGGATCACGGTTCGATCCCCGGCACCGGCGGCAGATTAGCCCAGCACCATGTGACTCTGGGCAATAGCTTGCTTAATCTTCCCGACGGCCCCTAGCGCCTAGAGACCCTTACGGGTGATTGTGCGCCTTACAAATGTGGATTATTATTATTATTATTATTATTTGGGCCGATTCCGATCCGGTTCGTAAAAGCACATCTGCCCGAATCTGTCGGACAACCACGTACGCCCGGGAGAGGACTGCCCGGGACCCGTGGAGCCCGTCCTGGTCACTCTGATCTGCCATCGGCCTGGAGAAGGGAGCGCCGGACGCCCGGGGGGAGGACTGCCCGGGACCCGTGGAGCCCGTCCTGGGCACTCTGACCTGCCGACGGCCCGGGGAAGGGAGCCCCGGACGCCCGGGGGAGGACTGCCCAGGACCCGTGGAACTCGTCCTGGGCACTCTGACATGCCGCTGACCCGGGGAAGGGAACCCCGGACGCCCGGGAACCGTGGAGCCCGTCCTGGGCACTCTGACAAGCCGTCGGACCGGGGAAGGGAGTCCCAGATACCTGGGACCCGTGGAGCCCGTCATGGGCACTCTGGCATGCCGTTGGCCTGGGGAAGGGAGCCCCGGACGCCCGGGGCCCGTGGAGCCCATCCTGGGCACTTTGACATGCCGTTGGCCTGGGGATGGGAGCCCCGGACGACCGGGGGGGGGGGGGGGGGGGGAGGACTGCCAGGGACCCGTGGAGCCCGTCCTGGGCACTTTGACCTGCCGTTGGCCTGGAGATGGAAGCCCCGGATGCCTGGGGGAGGACTGCCCGGGACCCATGGAGCCCGTCCCGGGTACTTTGCCATGCTGTTGGCCTCCTGGAGATGGGTGCCCCGGACGCCCGGGGGAGGACTGCCCGGGACGTATGGAGCCCGTCCCGGGCACTTTTCCATGCCGTCGGCAGGGAAGGAGCCCCGGACGCCCGGGGGACGACTGCCCAAGAGCCATGGAGCCCGTCCTGGGCAATTTGACAAGCCGTTGGCCTGGAGGAAGGAAGCCCCGGGTGGCCTAGGGAGGTGTTACCCAGGCATAGCCCATCTGGTCCCCCTAGCAGAGAACCACCAGCCTTGGAGGGGTGTCCGGGCGTACCCTGTCCCTAGTAATCCGGAGGGAAATTACCTGACTTTCTTGCAATCTGTGCACACGAGGTGACAGAGGGGACCCAAGGCGCGAAAGTACCCGACCTCCTGGAGCCCTCGCTGGGATCCGGGAGGCGAATGGCACCTCATCATGACTTCCAGGGCGACCAGATGGCCGAGGCGAGATGGGCGACCAGATGGCCGGGACCAAAATGACGCCAATCTGCCTGCCCCGGAGCTGCAGGGCTCTGGGGCTGCAGGGTTCCGGGGGCTGCAGAGCTGCAGGTCTCTGGGGCTGCAGGGCTCCGGGGC